>NC_081367.1:63688593-65024593 GCF_030684315.1 Stegostoma tigrinum | reverse complement strand
CAGATTACCTAAATAAATCTAGTCCCATTTACCTGCATTTGGCCCATATACCTCTAAATCCTTCCTATTCGTATACTTATCCCGATGCCTTTTAAATATTGTAACTATAACATCCTCCACCGCTTCCTCTGGCAACTAATTCTATACAGGCAGCACCCACTGCAAGGAAAATGTTGCCCTTACATCCCTTTTAAATTTTCCCTTCTCACTTTAAACCTCTAGTTTTGGACTCGCTTACACCAGGGAAAAGACCTTTCAATTTAGGAAACATGGTAGTGAATGTGTGCTTTATAGTACTATGATAATGACCAGATAATCTGTTATAGTGATGTTGGTTTGGGGATACATCGTGACACGAATACCAGATAGGGCTTTCCTAATCTAATTTAAATTAACATTCCGTATGGAATCCTTTATGTTTGTCTGAGACAGTGGAAGAAAGGTAGGGGGATCTCAATTTAAACTGCCTCCTGAGAGACAACACTTGCTCAGTGGATCTTGAACCCAGAAAACTTTTGTTTCAGGAGTGAAAGTTGCTCCCACTGAGTACCTAGCTATAAGCCCCTGTCATTTTAAAACAACATAGGTCAGTCCAGAGATTGATTCATGTCTCGGTAAATCTTTCAGAAGGTGACAGAATGACTGTTTCAGGTACTTGTGTCTGCACTGAGGCATGGGAAATACATAATGTGCTTCAGGGTGAGACTTGTGATGATAAGGCTGATTATTGTTGGCAATATGGAACAATTTTATATTGGAACAGAGTAAAAGGAGTTGTCATTTTTTTCCTTAAGCCTGATCTGCCTTGCAATGAGTTTGCAAGTGACTATCGCCTCATAACTTGCCTGTGCCCCATATCCCTTAATATTTTCAGTTGGCAAAATCCACAAATCTAAACTTTAAAAACAATGATATACTTAGCACCAGTGATAATGGGAACTGCAGATGCTGGAGAATCCAAGATAATAAAATGTGAGGCTGGATGAACACAGCAGGCCCAGCAGCATCTCAGGAGCACAAAAGCTGACGTTTTGGGCCTAGACCCTTCATCAGAGAGGGGGATGGGGTGAGGGTTCTGGAATAAATAGGGAGAGAGGGGGAGGCGGACCGAAGATGGAGAGAAAAGAGAGATGCAATGGGAGAGAGATTCCCTGACGTTGGTCCGGAGGGAGGAGGGTAACTTCTTCAGGTTAGGCATCCCTGGAAGAGGCTTAGCAGTGAGGTTAAAATTGTATCAGTGTTAATGGGAACTGCAGATGCTGGAGAATCCAAGATAAAATGTGATCAGAGATAATGGGAACTGCAGATGCTGGAGAATCCAAAGTAATAAAATGTGAGGCTGGATGAACACAGCAGGCCAAGCAGCATCTCAGGAGCACAAAAGCTGACGTTTTGGGCCTGGACCCTTCATCAGAGAGGGGGATGGGGTGAGGGTTCTGGAATAAATAGGGAGAGAGGGGGAGGCGGACCGAAGATGGAGAGAAAAGAGAGTTGCAATGGGAGAGAGATTCCCTGAGGTTGGTCCGGAGGGAGGAGGGTAACTTCTTCAGGTTAGGCATCCCTGGAAGAGGCTTCGCAGTGAGGTTAAAATTGTATCAGTGATAATGGGAACTGCAGATGCTGGAGAATCCAAGATAATAACATGTGAGGCTGGATGAACACAGCAGGTCCAGCAGCATCTCCAGGCCCGAAACGTCAGCTTTTGTGCTCCTGAGATGCTGCTGTGTTCATCCAGCTACACACTTTATGATATCCTTAGCACCAGTTGCCCGTGTGGATGACAGTGCCAAACTTTGGATATCTTTTTTTCTGCGCACTCTTTCCTCAATTCATTCTTGCTAAAACTGGATCGAATTTTAATTCTATGCTCCTTGTCCCAGACTTGTCAACTGGTAGAAAGAATTCTTTTCTCCAACTACCCCATCTGTTCTCTTAATTGTCTATTAATTCATCCTTCACCCTTCAAACTCCTGGAAATTGAATCACAAAGTTTGCCAGATAAACTGCAGCAAGGAAGCATTGGTCAACTAACTTCTAAAGGGCAATTGAATGTCAGCACCGTGTCCACATTCCTCTCCTCATTTTTTTAAAAGCACACCTTGTATTTTAACCCTTGAGTTCAGAAATCATTCTGGCAAATCGATACTGCATTCCCCCTAAGGCCAATATGTCCATGTTTAAGGTGTTGTGATTAGAATTATTCACAGAACTCCAGGTGTAGTCTAAAAAGGATTTTGTATGGCTGAAGGATAACTTCTATCATCTTGTATTGTAGTCCTCAAGATATAAGAACCTACTTTCTATTGTGCATTCTAATTATTTTCTGCGCCTGCCCATAACTTTAATGATCAATTAGTGAGACCTCAAGACTCCATTGCACCAGCATTTAAAAGTACTCTGCTTTTTCCTATGCTCTTCATTGAATTCACTAACTAGAGTTCTGCCTGTTCACTTATCTATCAGTATCTCTTTGTAATGTTGTGTCTCCATTTATACTGTCTGCAATGTTGCCTCATTAACTTGGCATTCTGTTGCATTATGTAATTCATTAAGAAATACAGTGGACAGTTAAGGCTTAACTCAGATCCTTACAGGGTGTTCCATATTGCTTTAGCGAGATTACTAGACTCTAAGATTTTTTTTAAAAATTACTCTTTATTCAACATCCGATGAACTATTTGCATTTTTCAACTGAGCACGTATAATGTCTCTCTTCATAGTGTGTCTCCATCTTGTGATTTCATACATCGCTATTTATACAGCTTGCTATTTACATTTTGGATTGTTTTGGATTTAGGGTGGCACGGTGGCTCAGTGGTTAGCACTGCAGCCTCACAGCACCAGAGACCTGGGTTCAATTCCAGCCTCAGGCGACTGTCTGTGTGGAGTTTGCACATCCCCCCCGTGACTGCGTGGGTTCCTTCAGGTGCTCCAGTTTCCTCCCACAGCCCAAAGATGTGGTGGATCGGCCATGCTAAATTTCCCGCGGTGTTCGAGGGTTTTGGGTTATAGGGGGATGGATCTGGGTGGGTTGCTTCAAGGGGCAGTGTGGACTTGTTGGGCCAAAGGGCCTGTTTCCACACTGTAGGGAGTCTAATCTAAAACCTTTACTCAATATCTGGTCCAAGCCACTGTCTTTATGCAATCTTTACACCAAAGTATTTGTTTCATAGTGTTACATGTTATTGATAGTTCTGCCAATCTCCCTGATCTTGTTCCTAATACTCCATGGGGCAGTTGAGGATTGGTGTGCCCTACTTAGTTGAATTTTGTGAATCATTGTTTAAGCCAGCAGAAGATGTTCCCGGTTCATGTTATCTTCCTGGATATTGGGTAATTGTTCCATTCTAATAATGTTTATTTCTTCGCTCATTGACAGTTTAATTTTGTCTTCTCCATTTTCGAATCCTCGGCTGGAGGATGTTTGTTCTCTGAACATATTTTCCCCCCTTCATCATCATGATTTTTGGATCTTGTCAACTTACCTATTGTATTTCTGTTGCTGCAGGCATGTATACCTAGTTGACAACAGTTTGAAAGGCTCTACTTCTTGAATAAAGTTCTTATTGTCCTGCACATCTGATCTAATTGGAATTCTTGGCAATGCTTCTGCTGTGGTTTGATATGTTTCTTGAAACTATACTGTTGTAATGACACACCTTCTTAATCTGAATTGGAATTTCGATACCCTAAGTAGCATTTTTCAATTCATTTTGTGATGAACAATTTTGCCAATGGTTTATGATTTATTCCCATAGTAAGCTTGGAACGTCATGTGAATTGCTTTTTTGTATTCTCATGTAGCTGCTAGTGCTTCTTTCTCAATTATTGTATACATTTGTTCAATTTCTGTGAAAGATCTAGATACAGAGTAGATTAGGCTGTGCTTCCCTTATTTATGGATGTGGAATAGTATTTTCAGTACAGATCAATGGGCCAAAGGGCCTCTTATGGACTGTATAACTCTGATCCTACATTAGTAATCCATTTGATGTTGCATCAGCTGATCCTTTGTTGATAGTTTTGTGTTATAATGAGATAGAATGTGCAATAAGATAAATACTTTGTTGATTTTCATTCCAACACTATTCTAATACTGTTTAAGGAAGAGTTGTAATGGTTTGTTTATTTGCACAAGAATTGGTAAAAATGTACCACCTTTGTTGATAATTCTCAAGAACCTCTGCAAACTGTGTGACCTTTCCAGGGCTGTGGGAATTCTTCACTGAAGTTCTGAAGAAAGGTAATTGGAACCGGAACATAAACAGATTTCTCTCAACAGATACTGCCAGACCTCCTGACCTATTCTGGCAATTTCTGGTTTTGTTTCGAATTTCCGCCATCCACGGTTCTTTTTCTTTTTTAGCCCTGGTCTTCTGAAGATCTGCTGTAATTCTTGTTACATGAGCAATATAGCTCAAGAAGTGATAGTAGGCTGTGAGAAGTCACATTTTTCATTCAAATTAGTTCTGCTTCCTGTAAAATTTTCACTTCTTCGCTGACCGCTTGGCCATGTTTAAGGTTGAAGTCTGTCAGGACCTGGGAACTTATTGGACCACAATCCAAGAATTTGCTCATTACCACTTCTCTGGTGATTGCAATTTTCTTGAGTTCCTCTGTGCATCCATTTGCTCAGATTATTTTTTTCTGGAATGTTACTTTTATCTTCTATGCAAAAAACCATTGCAAAACACCTGTTCAATTAATTTGGCATTTCTTTATTTACCATTATTAATTACGCAAACCAATGTTTTATGACATCAACCTACACCTTGTTAACTCTGTTCTTTTCTGCACATCTATAAAAGCTCTGTTTTTTAAAATCTATCTAGCTAGCTTTTGTATGTACTCTAATTGATTTTTTTTCCTAATTTTTTAGGCATTCTTAGTTGCTTTCTCATATTCTACTGATCTGTCACTGCCTTTGCATAATCATTTGTTTAATCTTCAAGTTTGATACCCTCTTTAACTTTTTTTGGACAATCATTGCTGGTTGCTGTCCGTAGTACTCAATAATAAGTGATGCCTATCACTATGAACCAATTAGAGCCATAAACGCAATCAAATGAAAGAGGATTATTGGCAGCCTCTTTCTACACACAACTCCCTTCGTCTTCTTAGGCAGACCGCTGAGTCGGAAGACCTTCTTACACTTCAGTTCTGAAGCAACTAAATGATCCAATGTTGGCTTGGCACAATTTGTCAAAGGTGGGCTAGGTGGCGTTTGAACAGATGGGTGGGATTCTCAGGTTTTTGCATTGTTTGCAGATGGCTGCCACCTGCGCCAGTTGGAGATGTTCAGGATAGCTGGGATGCTTGGTGGATGCTTCTTCACCATTGTGTGAAGTCTTGTCAAGCATTTCCTATTACCCAGTGGAGATATTACATATTTTCAGGGAAGTTTTGAGGGTGTCCATGAAGCATTTCCTACACCTTCATGGTAACTGCTTGCTGTGATGCAATTCAGAGTAGACAGGGCGCTTTGTGACTCTGTGATGGGCATGCAGATGATGTGACTCAACTAACACAGCAAACTGACAACTGAAATGCTACCATGCTGGGGATTTAATAGTAGAGGAGGGGCTCCAGTATCAGTATCCTCTCTCAGGCCAATGTCATGCTCGACTCAACAAATACCGCACTACTGAGGCACAATGGGTACTTACATTGATACAAGTCACGATGGTGAGTGACTTGGAAAGGATCTTGTTCCCATGAATCTGCTGCTGTTGTCCTTCTGGATAATAGTGGTTGTGAATTTGGAGTGCTGTCTAAAGACCCTTGGTGAGTTTCTGCAGTATGTCTTGTGGATGGTTCTCACTGTTGCATCAGTGGTGGAGGGAATGAATGTCTGTGGATGTGTTATCAATCAAAAATGTTTCTCATGAGAAGTGAAAAAAATATGAAACTGAGATAGACACGAATTAATTGCACATAGCACAGGATTGACAGGCGAATTTTTTTATTAACTCAGATTTTGAACATGTTTTAGTGAGACTAAATATTAGCAACACAGAAAGCAACAGAGATCTTTGACTCAGCTACTGAAATGCATCATGTCCAATCACATTGTTACATATAGTTTAATAAAACAAACTGCATGTGTACTTTTACCAAACTGAAACTCAGGATCTATTTTGGCTCACATATGATTGATAAGTGAACAGTTAATAGTGAATTATACACTTGCTGCCTTTCTAATATATCAATTAATAAATGGTTAATTGTTCTTAAAGTGTCCACTTTAAAACACAAACTGTCTGCTTTTACTGTGGAACTAGCTAATGTTTTAAAATTATCTCAGCGATTACATTAGCTCCCAGGCACTGGCTGTGGAAGGGAAATTGATGGTAGACTGGTTGAGGAACTGTATCTGAAACTAAGTGGAAACCCATGATGTGAAGTCTCTGGCCACCAAGCAACTGGCCAAAGTGAAAAACAGGCAATTGAAGATTTCAGAAATAATCATCAAAGCGTCTACTGCTGTCCAAACTTGCCTTCATCGCTCAGACCTTTGAGTATAGGAGCAGAGACTTCATGTTGAGGTTGTATAGAATGTTGATGAGGCTCCTTCTGGAGTACTGTGTGCAGTTCTGGCTGGCCTGTTGTAGGAACGATATTATTTAACAGGAATAGGTTCAGAAGAGATTTATCAGGATGTTGCCTGGAATGGAGGGTTTGAGACATAAAAATAGACTAGAAAGGCTGGGAATTTTGTCGCGGGAGCATAGAAGGTTGAGGGTAGCCTTATTGAGATTTATAAATCATGAGGAACATAGATAAGGTGAATGACAAAGGTCTTTTCCCTAGGTCTGGAAAGTTCAAAACAAGTGGGCGTATTTTGAAGTTGAGTGGAGAAAGATGTAAAATGAACATGAGGAGCAACTTTTTTGTTTAAAAAGACAGAGACCAGTTTATGTGAGGAATGAACTGTCAGGGAAGTAGTGGATGCAGGTACAGTTCCAACATTAAAATGATATGTGGGTAAGTTCATGGGTAGGAAAGGTTTGGAGGAATATGGGCCAATGGCAGGCAGGTGGGACTAGTTTAGCTTGGAAACATGATTGGCATCGATGGGTTGGCCCAAAGAGTCTGTTCCACACTGTACAACTCTATAACTGTATAAGCAATCAGTCTGAGGGTGGTCTTGAGACTGCTCCATTGAAATTCTACTGGGAGTGAAAAACTATATGCCTCACTATAATAGGCAGGAATGCATCAGTGTTGAATAGATGTCTACTCTTTCAGGATGGCTGGGGAGTGCGTGATGAATATGATGTCCTTGCCAGTTAAACAACTAACTCTTCAAATTCACCCATGATTACCTTATCTGACTCTGTACCTCAACTGAAACTGAGTGTCATCTGCATTTGGTTAGTTCAAAATTTCAGATGTTTTTATGTTCTTCAGCCTTTTCTTATACCTTATCATCTGACTATAATAACAGACACTGTAAATATGCAGCTAGCTAGATGGATAATAAACTGGCTAGGCAACAGGAGTCAGAGGGTAGTAGTAGAAGGGAGTTTCTCAAATTGGAGACCTGTAACCAGTGGTGTTCCACAGGGATCTGTGCTGGGACCACTGTTGTTTGTGATATGTGTAAATGATCTGGAAGAAGGTGTAGGTGGTCTGATCAGCAAGTTTGCTGGTGACACTAAGATTGGTGGAGTAGCTGATAGTGAAGGGGGACTGTCAGAAATTACAGCAGAATATAGACAGACTGGAGTGTTGGGCAGATAAATGGCAGATGGAGTTCAATCCGGGCAAATGTGAGGTGATGCATTTTGGAAGATCAAACTCAAGGGTGAAATATACAGTAAATGGAAAAGTCCTAGGGAAAATTGATGAACAGAGAGATCTGGGTGTTCAGGTCCATTGTTCTCTGAAGGTGACAACACAGGTCAACAGGGTGGTCAAGAAGGCATATGGCATGCTTTCCTTCATTGGGCGGGGTATTGAGTACAAGAGTTGGCAGGTCATGTTGCAGTTGTATGGGACTTTGGTTCGGCCACATTTGGAGTACTGTGTACAGTTCTGGTTGCCACATTACCAAAAGGATGTGGATGCTTTGGAGAGGGTACAGAGGAGGTTCACCAGGATGTTGCCTGGTATGGAGGGTGCTAGCTATGAAGACAGGTTGAATAGATTAGGATTATTTTCATTAGAAAGACGAAGATTGAGGGGGGACCTGATTGAGGTCTACAAAATCATGAGGGGTATAGACAGGGTGGATAGCAAAAAGCTTTTTCTCAGAGTGGGGGACTCAATTACTAGGGGTCATGAGTTCAAAGTGAGAGGAGGAAAGTTTAAGGGAGATATGCGTGGAAAGTTCTTTACACAGAGGGTGGTGGGTGCCTGACACGTGTTCCCAGCGGAGGTGGTAGACGCAGACACGTTAGCGTCTTTTAAGATATATTTGGACAGGTACATGGATGGACAGGGAGCAAATGGACACAGACCGTTAGAAAATAGATGACAGGTTAGACAGAGGATCTTGATCGGCGCAGGCTTGGAGGGCCAAAGGGCCTGTTCCTGTGCTGTAGGTTTCTTTGTTGTTGTATTTTGTTTTGAATGTTATGATTAAATCATTCACAGGTCTTCATCGTATTGTGTATCTGATCATTTGATATGTCTTATTAGTCAATTCCATTGTGGCCATTCGCATTGGTATACAGTGAAAATTGTTGATTTGCTATAGGTTTAGTGGTGGTAACATCACTTTAGCCATATGCATTAACTTAATTAGGAAATGCCATTGGCAAAACCAGTAAGATACAGGTGAATGCAACATCATGGGATGTGGATGCCACTGATAAGGCTAATATTTATTGCTCCTGACTAATTACTCTTGCACTAATTAGCTTCCAAACCATTTCAGTGGGCAGTTAAGAATCAACCACTGTAATGTGGTTTTAGAGTCATATAGAACCATAGAATGTTACAATACAGTAGGTTGTCAACATTTCTGTATTGGCTATCCAGCTAGTTCCACTCTCTAGACCTATCTCCACTGGCCTCCAAATTCAACACTTTCAAATATATATCCAGCTCTCCTTTGAAACCTCCTATGGAATCTACCTTCATCATTCTCCCAGGGAGCCCATTCCAAATCCTAACAACTCTCTGCTTAAGAAGTTTGTCCTCATCTCACTCCTAGCTCTCTTGCTGATAACCTTGAATTGTGATCCCCTAGTTGTCAACATACCACTTGTGGAAACAGAATATACTTCTTTACCCTGTCAAAATTTATTGTAATTTTGAACACTTCAGTAGCGTCACCTCTTAATCTTCCCTGTTCCAAGCAGAATAAGCCCAATTTCTCTAATCTTCCCTTCTATTTAAAATCCCTCGTTCCTGGTATTATTCTAGTAAATCTGCTGTCAACTCTTTCCAGGGTTTAACATCCTTCCTTAAATAAGGTGCCCAGATCTGAACACAATGCCCCAAATTTTGGTTTGACCAATGCCTTGTAGAGGTGTAGCATCACATCCTTGCTTTTATACTCTGTTATTAACAACGTGGATTTCCCTTCCTCAGTTCCATCAGTGATCAAGATGGATTTAAGACAATTGACAGTGGTGTTCTGGACACCATCACTGTAACTTACCCCAGATATATTGATTGAATTTAAATTCCACCCAGCTGCGGTGGTGGGATTTAAGCAGATGTTCCCATGGCATTAACCTGGGTCACCAAGCATTCCTGATGCATTGGCATTTTCACTTCGTCTGTCTATCACCAGTCAGCAACCAAGGAAATGAAATTTCCACCATAATCAAAACAAAAATCTGCCTTTCATTTTACCAACGGGTGTAAAATAAGGTTCACATCCATATGCACACAACATACAGGTTCAAAAATATTGAGCACTGCTTTGCCTTCAGTGTCTGATTGCTGGGTTTTCCTGTAATGTTCAGAGATACAATTCTCCATTGATCATATGTGAAACAAATCTCATAAATTGGACAACATTACTCTACCACAAATGAAACAGAAATTGCTGGAAAATCTCAGCAAGTCTGACAGCACTTGTGGAGGAAAATCAGAGTTAATGTTTTGAGTCCACTGATCCTTCCTCAGAGCTAATGGTAGCTAGGAAAATATTGATTTATATACAAAAGGTAAGGTGGACGGAGGAGGTGAATAGTAAATGATACATAGGAATAGAACCCAAAGAAAAGAACAGGGACAGACAAAGGAATGGTTAACGATCTGGCTAGGATGGCAAAAAGCTGTTAATGGGGACTGTTCGTGGCTAACGATGGGTTGTCTGTAATATCAGACAATGTGCTAACAAGGCCTGGTTTGTGGGGGTTGGGGTAAGGACATGGGAGAGCTCAAGACTTAAAGTTGTTGAACATGATCATGCTGCGACTGTGCAAAATGCTAGTGCGGCCTCACTTGGAATATTGCGTGCAATTCTGGTCACCCCATTACAGGAAGGATGTGGAAGCATTGGAAAAGGTGCAGAGGAGATTTACCAGGATGTGGCCTGGTCTGGAGCGAAGGTCTAATGAAGAAAGGCTGAGGGACTTGAGTCTGTTTTCATTGGAGAGAGAAGAAGGCTAAGAGGGGATTTAATAGAGACCTTCAAGATGATCAGAGGATTAGATAGGGTGGACAGTGAGAGTCTTTTTCCGAGGATGATGACATTAGCTTGTATGAGGGAGCATAGCTACAAATTGAGGGGTGATAGATTTGAGACAGATGCCAGAGGCAGGTTCTTTACTCAGAGTGGTAATGGCGTGGAACGCCCTGCCTGCCAATGTAGTTAACTCAGATGCATGAGGGGCATTTAAGCAGCCCTTGGATAAGCATATGGATGATGATGGGATAGTGTGGGCTTAGATTAGTTCACAGGTCGGTGCAACATCGAGAGCCGAAGGGCCTGTTCTGCGCTGTGTTGTTCTGTGTTCTATATTGAGTCCAGATGGCTGCAGGGTCCCCAAGTGGAAAATGAGCTGCTGTTCTTCTCCCTTGCACTGAGCTTCGCTGGAGTACAACAAACCTTTGTCCGCGAAAATGAACCTGAGCTTCCAGTTGCTTGCCACTTCAACTCATCACCTTGTTCCCTGGCCAACATCTCTGTCTCTGACCTACTGAGCCTTTCCTGCAAATATTTTTGTTTGTGATTTACAGCATCCAGAGTTCTTTCAGTCTTTGTTTAAAATTCTACTCTCCCACAGCCTGACCAAAGACTTCAACAGTAGCTGCATCAGGAGCTGAAATTACAAGTGTTAGAAATAGACATGAGTGATATGAAGAGTGAGATGGAGGGTCGAGGCCCAAAATGTTAGCTTTTGTGCTCCTAAGGTGCTGCTTGGCCTATTGTGTTCATCCAGCTCCACACTTTGTTATCTTAGAGTGATAGAAGTATTGGGCATAATATTTGACTATGAGCCATTGTTGTGAAATTTTTCCCAATTCTATTTCCCAATTTAATTTTACAGATGCACAAAGTTAAAACATACCTGCAGTCTACACAGACTGAGATATGATGTTTAGTTTAAATAAATGTATTTGAAGTGTCCTGAATGAGCAAAGAGTTAACTCAACGACATGGGAAGTTATGTCAATGATGATGCCTTAATCTTATTATGATGTTGAGACTTCGAACAGAGGAGCAACACCTAAGAACTCGAGATAACAAAATATGGAACTGGATGAACACAGCAGGCCAAGCAGCATCAGAGGAGCAGGAAAGCTGGCGTTTCGGGTCTGGACCCTTCTTCTGAACCTTTTATGAAGGAGGGTCCTGACCCGAAATGTCACCTTTCCTGCTCCTCTGATTCTGCTTGGCCTGCTGTGTTCATCCAGCTCCACACCTTGTTATCTCAGATTCTCCAGCATCTGCAGTTCCTACTGTCTATGAAACAAGCTAAGAACTTGAGCTCAGTTAAAACGTGTATAACAAATATAACAAAAATTCAGTCCTAAGACAAAGCCACATTCTTTTTAGTAGATAACAAAGTGTGAAGCTAGATGAACACAGCAGGCCAAGCAGCATCTCAGGAGCTGTTGTGCTGCTGAGATGCTGCTTGGCCTGCTGTGTTCATCCAGCTTCATACTTTGTTATCTTGGATTCTACAGCTTCTGCAGTTCCCATTATCTCTCATTCTTTTTAGTAGAGTCATCCATGACAAATATTTTCTGAGGATCCAACACAACAGAAACTACATGCGCCCAAGAATTTAATCCAATCTCGGTGTTAACTTAGTGCAGACATCAATCGTGTCTGTATGTGTTGAACGTAATAAAACCCTCTGCTCTGGTTTTTTAAAACTTTTCAAAGTGAATAGAGAACAGCTGTAGCTTCCTAGTGCAGCTGTTAATACTATGAAGAGGCTAGCTCAGGCAAGGCATCGAGTGCACCTCCTACATTCTCAGTTTCAAAATTGAGCCTCTGAAGTCAAAGTCCATTGAATTCAGTGGCACTATACACTCAACTGTGTGATTCCTGTCTACACTCACTGCCTCAGTACGACAGATACCAGATGCCAGTAACCGACAGACAAATGGCCAGAACTGCTAGAATTATTTACTGCCACTTAATGCAAAGTGTTTTTCTTAATCAGGCTATTTTCATAACCTGAAGGTATTTTGGAGCCTTGAGACCATGTTCTCTTTCATCTTCCTGTACAGGAATGTGTCCACATAGCTATGAAAGGCTCATTCTCCTCAAAATGCCCTGAAGCATTCTATAGGAGGCAGTAAACAGAATGATTTCCTTTACCCATACTGAGCTTCCGAGGACCCATTAACAATTCTGCAAGGGATTTGGATGTAATCCAGAAAATTGAATCTCTCTAACTACTGCGATTTACGGTTAGGCTGCTTAAACCTTGGCACATTTTTAGGCTCAGTGAGGGCCTCATCAGGCCTAAACATACACACGCAGGAGAAGTATCTCAAGGTTAGGTCTGCCTTACATTATCACCTTTTTATGTCTGCATGCATTATAAATTCCAGCTCCATATTTTAGAGATGGCCTATTGTCATGCACTAATTCCTTCTACTGTCAGTCTACAACATACAAAGGTTAAATCCTATGCTGATGATTGCTATCCATTTAGTCTTCAAATGGAGCTGATAGTGTGGACATTTACCTTACTGCGGTATTTTAGAATAGTTACTGGCCCAACAAAGCTGTAGTTATTTGCAGAGGAACTTAGATACACAAGAATGCTTGAATTTAGTCTCTTTTTGTTGTAAACCATGGCTCTGTGCAAACATTCTCACCTGTGTTAAGAGTAAATTCATAGAATCCCTACGGTATGGAAACAGGTTCTTCAGCCCAAGTCTACACTGACCCTCAGACCCATACTCCTATAATCCACCTAATCTACTTAGCCCTGAGCACTATGGACAATCTTGCATGGCCAATCCCCCTTACCTGCACATTTTTGGACTGTAGGAGGAAACCAGAGCACCCAGAGGAAACCCATACAGACATGGGGAGAACATACAAACTCCACACAGAGAGTCAATCGAGAGTGGAATTGAGCCTGGGTTCTTGGCGCTGTGAGGCAGCAGTGCTCACCACTGAGCCACGATGCCACCCACCTTGTAGCTTCCTTTCCCATTCCAAAGGCATGAGATCTCAAGCTACCTCAACCAGAAGGCTACACTTCCAGCAGCCCCTCCACATTAAAGTGTCAGCTGAAATATTGTGATGAGGTTTTGAGATCAGGGCATCAATCCCTAGATTCCTGACTTGGAGGCAAGGACACTGCCAACAGAGCTGCGACTGCCATTAAGGATAACAAGATATATAGTTGGATGAACAAAGCAGGCCAAGCAGCATTAGAGGAGCAGGAAAGCTGACATGTCGGGTCTGGACCCTTCTTCGGAAAAGGTTCAGAAGAAAGGCCCAGACCTGAAACATCAGCTTTCCTGCTCCTCTGATGCTGTTTGGCCCGCTGTGTTCATATAGCTCTACACCTTGTTATCTCAGATTGTCCAGCATCAGCAGTTCCTACTATGTCTGCAACTGTTATTAGCTCTGTGCCACCGAAATGGTAGGTTAGTTGACACACAAACAAAGTGGATTTCAGAACTTTCAAAGTTTGGTAGATTGCAATTGTTACAGACCAGCCGCAATCAAGCTGACTGGCAGTACATGCTTGAGTGGTTGGATGGTCTATTCCTGTTCTAAAACACCCTGCTGTTGTGTGACAGAATTAAAATTGTCCTGTGCAATTGAAGTAGCAAATCCATTTACATATCACCACTAAATTCCCTCCTTGTCATTATGATGAAATGGTTAAGCAACTTAGGTGAAATGTGTTACATTCTTAATTAAAGCAGTGGACAAATTCTTTTCAATTGAACGCATTAATGTATTGTTACTGATATCATAGAGTACTGCTTCCACCTAAAAGTGCAATTTCCGTGAGAACTTTTATTGTCAATTGTACTTTTAATGTTCTGAGTAAAGGCAGCCATTACAGTTTAATCTGTGAGGATAACCATTATGCTCACTTTAATGGACCTGGAATTGACACGTAAAGTTTGTATCTCATGAGTTAATACCTCTCAGAGTATTCTTGTAAAGTTTCTAATGTTCCAATTATTTTCTAAGGTGATGCTACTGCTCCACCAATGTTAAGATGGAGATTCAATAGACTCTTTCAGTGTGGGACTGGGGATCATACCTACCACTAATGTTAAGCGGTCTTAAAATAAAGTCACCGTCACCGATCAGAAATCCCGATCTGACCTTAGTCCCATTTGGCCCATATCACTCTAAACCCTTTCTATTCATGTTCCTATCCAGATTCCTTTTAAATATTGTAATTGTACACACTTCCACCACTTCCTTTGGCAGCACCTTCCATATATGCACCACCCTCTACATTAAAAGGCTGCCTCTTAGCTCCTTTTAAAACCTTTTCCCTATCACCTTAAACCTATGCCTCTAGTTTTGGACTCTCCAATCCTGGGAAAAAGACCCTGGCTATTCAGCCTATCCATGCCCCTTATGATTTTATAAACCTCTAAGATCACCCCTCAGCCTCCAATGCTCCAGAGAAAATATCCCCAGCCTATTCAACCTCTCCCTGTTGCTCAAACCCTCCAACCTGGCAACATGTTTTCTGAACTCTTTCATGTATAACAACATCTTTCCTTTAGCAGGCAGACAAACATTGAACACAGTATTCCAAAATTCTTCAACTTTAAATGGGGAATGAAGCAATGCCATGCGACACAACATTTTGCAGTCACATACCACAAGTCACTTCAGAAATAAGTACGATGCAAACAGATGCTGTGCCATAAAGGACAATGAAGCACAAGTAAACAACCCTTTGAACACATCACACACTCACATAAACTTGGAAGTAAAGCAAAGGCTGTTCAGATCAACTTGTACATGCTGCTGTTCATGCTGCATCATAGCCTTCCATCTTATCGCCTCTAATCCCACCAAATCTCTAGTGTCGAACTAGTTTTCCCATTAAAAATGAAAATACCATTCACAATCACCCCATGTAATCTCTTTAGGCTGTTTTTGCCTTACAATTCAATCATGGCTGACCGGTACCACACATCCAAATTTGACTTTCATTCCATTTTCCTTGATACTCTTAAGGTATAATTTAACATATTAGGCTTTTTCTTGATTTTAATTTCCCTGCTGTTCGTGAATGACCACTTTCTTAGTGCTGCCAATCAGAAACATTAGTGCACAGGAAACTACACTAACAGGACACTGCCAACAAACCAAAAAGCAAAACATTGTGCCCTTCATGCAAATAGGTAACACGGTGCAAGAATTTTAATGTTGGCGTGATGCTAGATATGTAGACTACACTTCTTAATGAATGGCAAAATGTATCAAACAAACACATTATTTTGCCTGCCTACAATTATAAGCTTATCAACTGTAGTCCGTGTTAGCAAAACTCAGCTCCAGATGTCATTCCACAACTGGACAGCCCATTGTTATGGACCAGACCAAAACTTCTTAAGCATATCAAGGAGATAGCCTAAACCCTAACTTCTATCTAATTTAAAGGCAAGTGTAAGGTAGCCAATTGGTTACACGATTTAGTTTAAAGAAAAACACACTTTATTCCTACTGTATAGTTACAATACAAACAAAAAAAAGAGAAGGATTGAAACAACTTAGCTCTGTTGGAATACTGAACAGAATAATAGCTTATTTAATGACTAAACGGCAACTCTTCCAATATACAATTGTAACATCCAATAAACAGATCCTTGGTAAAGACAAACTCAGTAAAATAGGTTGTCTGATATGCAATGTATCTTCCAGTCCAGGAGAAAAGAACATCAAAAGAAAATTCTGGCAGAGAGATACAGAACTCGAGTGTTTTGCTGCAGAAGGGAGAGATATACGACAGCTTCAAAACTCCATCAACTACTGAAGACAGAACTGTGCTCTGTAAGAGCCTGATTCTACCCATCCAGGCTGCTTCTATTGTGTCAACTTAAGAAAAAAACCCAAGACCCCTTTTCTGAAGAAGGGTCCAGACCCAAAACATCAGCTTTCCTGCTCCCCTGATGCTGCATGGCCTGCTGTGTTCATCCAAATCTATACCTTGTTGCCTCACAAATTGTTTAATTTACTGGCTTGGAACAGACCACTTGGTGCTTCTGTTCCAAACTTTCTTCATTAAAGAAAAGAAGATAAAATGCACTTCTTAGTTAAAACCACAGCATCACAACACCTTCCTGGATAATCTTGAGTTTGCTAAAACTTACACTATCAAAAATTTAAGATTTTCAGTCAAGCTTATAAATGTTAACTCATGCATTCTCATTAGAAGCTATATATGTATATCCATATGCAGTGGCCTGTCCTCAGCAGCAAAGCAAAATGTCCAGGCATTTCCACATCAAGCAGAGGTTCACCTGCATATCTGCCAATGTGGTATACTGCATCCACTGTACCCGGTGTGGCTTCGTCTACATTGGGGAAACCAAGCGGAGGCTTGGCGACCGCTTTGCAGAACACCTCCGCTCGGTTCGCAACAAACAACTGCACCTCCCAGTCGCAAACCATTTCCACTCCCCCTCCCATTCTTTAGATGACATGTCCATCATGGGCCTCCTGCAGTGCCACAATGATGCCACCCGAAGGTTGCAGGAACAGCAACTCATATTATGCTTGGGAACCCTGCAGCCATATGGTATCAATGTGGACTTCACCAGCTTCAAAATCTCCCCTTCCCCCACCGCATCCCAAAACCAGCCCAGTTCGTCCCCTCCCCCCACTGCATCCCAAAACCAGCCCAGCTCTTCCCCTCCACCCACTGCATTCCAAAACCAGCCCAGCCTGTCTCTGCCTCCCTAACCTGTTCTTCCTCTCACCCATCCCTTCCTCCCACCCCAAGCCGCACCTCCATCTCCTACCTACTAACCTCATCCCACCTCCTTGACCTGTCCGTCTTCCCTGGACCGACCTATCCCCTCCCTACCTCCCCACCTACACTCTCTCCACCTATCTTCTTTACTCTCCATCTTCGGTCCGCCTCCCCCTCCCTCTCCCTATTTATTCCATAACCCTCACCCCATCCCCCTCTCTGATGAAGGGTCTAGGCCCGAAACGTCAGCTTTTGTGCTCCTGAGATGCTGCTTGGCCTGCTGTGTTCATCCAGCTCCACACTTTGTTATCTACAATTTGTTGGTGTTGTCTACCAATCACAGCATTTCTTAAAAGATTTCAACATTTTTAACCCTACTATGTAAAACAGAAGTTGATGTCAATGTGTATATTAAACAGCTTTGTCGTTTAGTTCAAAAACTACAAAGTATCCTACTCCCCATTTTCCTCACTCAGAAACTTTTATAGTTAAAAATAGATTAGTAAAAGGAGAATTAACTCTGGATAAGCTTTTCAGGCTTTGCACATTTGGAAAATTTCTCCACAGCTCCAATTAAGTTGATTGTTTTTTCACGAGATTATGACACTGATATCTATCCTGCAGGGGGATATTATGGTCTGACATTGCTGGGCACAGATGTTGTTTTTGAACTAGATTTAAGCATTGAGATTCAAGATAAATGCGTGAATTCTTTTTGTATATTAGACCTGAGGAGCAATTTGGGACAAGGACTAAAATCAGATGATCTGTTCATAGATTCTAGATTTCTTTTGGATGTTGTAACAATACACTTCTGGAGCAAGTGGGACTTGAACCTGTGCCTCCTGTCTCGGAAGTAGGGACATTATCACTGCACCACAAGAGCCCTAAATATAGAGTGTTTTAACCTATTTTTCTGATCAACCGTTTGAGAGGCATTATTACACACATCTGGAGGAGGTAGAACTTCTACCCAGATCTTCTGATCCAAGGGTAGGGACGCTACCACTCTGCCACAAGAGGGCTATTTTTTATACAATTACCTATTTTTCTAATCAACTTGTTTGGGGCTGTTATTTGCATACCTCTGTAGCATGTAGGACTTGAACTGGGCCTCCTGACTCATAGATAAGGTGCTATCACTGCATCACTAATGCCACTGAGATAGAGTAGTAACTTTCTAATCAACCTGGAGCAGGTGGGACTTGAACCTCGGCCTCCCAGTCTAGCGGTAGGGACATTACTGCTGAAGCACAAGTGTGCCCTAAAGACAGAGTTCTACAATTTGTACCCTATTGGCCTTAATCAACTGGCTTTGTCAACATGCCACAGCAATTAATGATTATTTTCACTTAGAAATAAGGAACTACTAAGAGCTAACCAGGTGTGGAGCTGGATGAAGACAGCAGGCCAAGTAACATCAGAGGAGCAGGAAGGTTGACATTTCGGGCCTAGGCCCTTCTTCTGAAGAAGGGTCTAGGCCCGAAACGTCAACCTTCCTGCTCCTCTGATGCTGCTTGGCCTGCTGTGTACATCCAGCTCTACACCTTGTTACCTCACATTCTCCAGCATCTGCAGTTCCTACTGTCTCTGAAACTACTGAGAGCTTTTTGCTTTCCTCTTTGTTTTTGAATTGTTAGCTTTTTACATTCAGATTTCTAGCAGAATTTTCACATGAATATGCTGAAGGTCAAAGATAGCTGACATTTTTTTTTAAATGAATGCTCTATGCGCTATATTCTGTTTGTTTACAGGAAGTATTTTCGGTTGAAGCTTAACAGGGAGATTTGTTATGCCATTTCATACGATTTTGATTAATTTTCAAAGCCAAACAGGCAGACGAGGCAAAAGGGATTTTACAACGTGGCTTAAGTGTTTTGTGTTTAAAGCGTGCAGTACTGAAATGGATTTTTCAGTGTGATTCTATATTTGACAATTATTTATTTCCCTTTGTTTATCTGGCAAGTGATTAAGCCACAATCCCATATTATCCTTTAAGTGTGCCCTCCTCTAAATCTTACATTTTTTGGATTGATTCCCATGTGACTAATTTGACTGTAATTGCAGTTTAACAGGCATGGGATCGTCCACTTCTGATGTGTAACTGCACCAGTGATAAACATATAATAGTTACTAGGCAGCAGAAGTGGTCAGCAATGCTGCCTCACAGGCTGAGGGATCTGGGCTCAATACCAGCCTTGGATGAGTGTCTGTGTGGAGTTTGCACATTTCCAGCGGGTGCTCCGGTTTCCTCCTATAGCCCAAAGATGTGCAGGTTAGGTACATGTAAATTGCCCGTAGTCTCCAGGGATATTTAAGCTAAGTGGATTAGTCGTGGTAAAGGTAGGTGTGTGTCTTTGGAGGGTCTCTGCAGAATTGATGAGCTGACTGGTCTTTATCTGCTTTGTCAATGGTTTTACTAGCTTGATGGAGGGCTGAATCAAAAACAGTACTTCATTACAATGAAGACAATAATCCTGTATGTGTCCTAGGAATGTCATATGGTGCTTCACATACCATGCAATAAATGTTTGGCAAAGAGCAGTAAACCTCACAAATGGCAATAATGTGCATGACTTGTTAATCATTTTTTTTCAGTGGCCGTAGCAGTTGAGGAAGAAATGTTGACCAAAAAAAGCAAAATAATAAGCTCAAGTTGTTGAAATTATTCACCAGAGAAACAAAAATGTACAGGGTGCTGTTAGATTCATGGAATGTTTTTCATGATAAAGAAAAATGTTTTCTGGTGCGAATCTCCTGAGCTGGATCACCCACTGGGTATTAAAACCTGTTTACTTATATATTGCTAAGCAATATCTCGAACCAAATTTGGTGTGATGACCTGTTGTGACATGTGAAGAAATAGTTCACTGGTGTGATTTCTTGTTGAGGCAAGTCAGAAGATAGTTAAGTGTCATAATTTCCTGTTGAGACATGCCATCCTTGTGATACTACCATGCAACTATGAATAGCTGCAGGTACCCTACCTGAGATTGTTAACTACTCTGGAATACCTGCTACCTGACTGGACATCAAACCTGTCAGTCAGGATGACTCCAAGTGAGGACCCTGGTCGTGAATTAACATGGGTTCCTATGAAATCATAGAATCCCTATTGCATGGAAACAGACCATTTGGCCCAACGGGTTCACACTGCCCCTCTGAAGAGCATCCCACTCAGACCTATTCCCCTACACTTCCCATGCCTAACCCACGTAACCGCAACATTCCAGGGCACTATGGGCAATTTAGCATGGCCATTCTACCTAACCAGCACATCTTTGGACCATGGGAGGAAACTGGAGCACCTAGAGGAGACCCACGCATACACAGGGAGAATATGCAAACTCCACACAGTCACCATAGAGTAGAATCAAACCCGGGTCACTGAAGCTGTGAAGCAACAGTGCTAAGCACTGAACCGCTGTGCAGCCCCTAACCACTGAGCCACCGTACTTGCAGAATTCATAAACAGTAAAGTAGCAATCATACACACAAGGTGGGTGTTTGGGCGATATCTAGGTTAGACTATAAGAACATAAAGACCATAAGGAATGGGAATGCAGACTCTCAAACTTGTTCTGCTCTTCAGTAGGAGCATAAATAATCTGACATTGCTCATGTCCACTTTTCTGCAGTTCCCCATAACCCTTAATTCCCCAAGTGATCTATCACAGCTTAAATATACTCAAGGATTCTGTCCCCACAGCTGACTTTGGCAAGGAGATCCAAAGGCTCACAACCCTCTGAGGAAAGAAATTCCTCCTCACCTCTGATAATGAGAACTGCAGATGCTGGAGAATCCGAGATAACAAAGTGCAGAGCTGGATGAACACAGCAGGCCAAGCAGCATCGTAGGAACGCAAAAGCTGTCGTTTCAGGCCTAGACCCTTCATCAGAAAAGGGGGAGGGGGAGAGGGTTCTGAAATAAATAGGGAGAGATGGGGAGGCGGTTGCAGTGGAAGAGAGATCCCCTGAGGTGTCCGGAGGGAGGAGGGTAACTTCTTCAGGTTAGGCATCAGAGGTTAAAATTGCATCAGAGATAATGGGAACTATAGCTCCTAAGATGCTGCTTGGCCTGCTGTGTTCATCCAGCTCTACAATTGTTATCCTCCTCATCTCTGTCTTAATTTGACACCTCTTTATTCTGAGTCTATGCCCTCTGGGTCTTAGACTCCTCCAAGAGGTGAAACATGCTCTTAACATTTACCCTGTCAAGCCCTTAAAAAACCCATATGTTTCAATGAAAGCATACCTCATTCTTTTAAGCTCCAGTGAGTACAGTCCCAACCTGTTTAGCATTTGTTCATAAGATCCTCTTGTATTATGAACAACGGCATCTCCCTGGTGAAACTTCTGTCAACTGCCTCCAATGAAATAATGCATTTTCTTAAATGAGGGACCAAACGACTCACAATACTCCAACTATGGTCTCACCAGCACCTTGTACAGCTGCAGCAAGACTTCCCTACTTGTACACTCCAACTTGTACACTTCAAATAAGGGCCAACATTCCATCAGCCATCCTGATCACCCGATGTGCCTTTGTGCTAGCTTTGTGTGTTTTATGCCTCCTCCAGTGTCACAATGATGCCACCTGGAAACTGGAGGAACAGTGCCTCAAATTCCACCTTGGAAACCTACAACCCAATGGTCTCAATGTGAACTTTACCAGTTTCAAAATCTCCCCACCCCAACCTCATCCCAAGACCAGCCACCCCTCTCATCTCCGCCTCCTTGACCTGTCCGTCTTCTCTCCTACAATATCCGTTCCACTATCTACCTGCTATCGCCATCCCACCCTCCTCCTATTTATTTCGGAGACCCCTTCCCCCTCCCCCATTTCTGAGGAAGGGCCCTGATACATCAGCTTTCCTGCTCCTCTGATGCTGCCTGGCCTGCTGTTTTCCTCCAGCTCCACATTGTGTTATCACAGGCTATTCTCCAGTCCTCCAGGACCTCACCTGTGGCCAAAGAGGATACATTGATGTCTATCAATACTCCAACAATTTATTCTCTTGCTTCTCAAGGGATTGTGGGATAGATCCCATCAGAATCTGGGGACTTATCTATCTTATACTTTTTTAAGATGCACAACAATTTCTTCCTTTTAATAGCAATTTGGCTTTGAAATTCACAGCTCCCTTCCACAAAATCATCCTCCACCAATTCTTTCTCTTTGGTGAATACCACCACAAAATATTCACTTAGGACCTGACCTAACTCTTCTGGCTACACACAGAGATCCCCTCCTTTGCCCTTGAGTGGGCCAACCCTTTCCCTGGCTACCCTCTTGCTGTTTATATATATTTATAGAAACCCTTAGGATTCCCCTTAATCCTGTTTGCTTATAACTTTTCATGTTCTCTTTTAGCCATTCTAATTCCTTGTTTAAGGCCTTTCCTAATTTCCTTATATAATTCAAGTTCCCATACACTTAGACCTTATATATTCTTCTGTTTCCTTTTTGACCTTAGCTGACCAGGGATTTATGACCTTGGTCAAAAAGAACAAGGAAGGATGCGTAAGGTCTAAGAGGATGGGAACTGAGAACTATGCCGCTCTTGAGCCCTCATCAACTATAGCTTGAAATACTCCCACATGTCCAATGTGGGTTTCCCCTCAAACAGCTTCATCCAATCAACACCCTTAAGTTCCTGCCTAATATTATTGTAGTTTGCCTTCCCCCAATTTAAAACCTCCACCCTAGGACTGCTGTAACACCTATCCATGCATATCTTACAACTCACGGTATTAGGCCACTGCTCCCAAAGTACTTCCCCGTTGACACTTAATTCACCTGCCCAGACTCATTTCCCAAAACCATGTTCTGTATTACCCCTTCGATTACCTCTGGACTATTTACATGGTGTGTCAAGAAACCTCCTGAATGGCCCTTACAATTCTGCCCAATCCAAGCCTCCAGCGTGAAATGAACCCCAGTCAGTACAGGAGAAGTTAAAATCACCCACCACAAGAACCCAGCTGTTTTTCACCTTATCAAAACCAGTCTACGTATACTCCCCTTTATTTCCCGCGTGCAGTTGGAAAGCCTGTAGTATACCCTGTAGCATAGTTTGTCTAAAACTACTTCTTTAATAGTGTTGATGGGACATAATTCCTCCCCATATTCTTTAGCATGAATGTGATATTTGAAGCATCTTCCACCATGAAGATTCATGTAACCTATTTGTATCACTCCTCTGCCATTTCCATGTTATCCAAAACCGTCTCCACAGATTCATTTTCTTAGGAGCCAATGTTGTCTTTGACCTTTCTCTTCCTTTCCCAATTAAGGAGGTTGAAAATTGCTCCATCTTTCACTTTGGCTCTGTATCTACTCTCCCTGTGATGGAGAAATATTCCAGTGTGTGTGGTTCCATCTATGGCATTGCAAATACAGCATCTTCATTTTCTCTGCTGTGTACTTATAGCAAGACATTTTTATTATGTTTTTTTTGTTAGAAAGCATGTCCCTTTCAGACATCTGGTAAATAGAAATTGTGTGAAAGTGGAAGAGGTAGACTAGTTTCTATCAGCAAGATGCCACAATTTAAAGTATGTAGTTCCTTTTTAGAGCCACCTCATGGATTCATGAAAACATTATCAGTAAAGAAAACAGTTTTAGCAGTGCAAATATTGGCAGTCAATTTGAGTTTGGTAGAAAAGTGATCTCAAAACACTCTACTTCCCACTTCCCACTTGTAACTTTAAACTTCCTTACTGCAGTTTACTTCCAGTTGCATCAGCTGGAGAATTTTGATAAGTATCAGGGAGAGGACAAAATGGGAACCGGCCATCCATGGGTTAAATGGGCAACAGCAGCACTGATTGAGGAAGGGTGTAAAGATGTCAGGGTCTTGCGAAATCAGTGATATTTAAAGAACTGCCCTGGGTGAGGGAAGTCAGATCAGGACCAAAAAGACACATATGAGCAATACATGATCAACACATGACCATAGTGGGTCTCCCTGCACTTCAAGAATCACGTATGTTCAGGAAGATAGATGATCATTGCCTTCTGCAGGACAGTTAGAAGTGGATGGTAAGTATTGGGCTGGACAGTGATGCCAATATCCCATGAACAGATTTGCTTTCTTAAAATAAAAACCGAACGAACTGTGGATGCTGTAAATCAGGAACAAAAAGAAAGATGATGGAAAAGCCCTGCAGGTCTGGCAGCATCTGTGAAGGACAAAACAGAGTTAACATTTCAGGTCTGGTGACTCCTCCTGTTTTTGTTCATGCTTTTTTAAACTTTTCTTTCTAAAACATTGTGGTACCAGTCATCTTTTGTACTTACTGTACTTTTTCTGTGTGTAGCTAATTATATTAAAATGATTGAGTGGTTTGACAAACTGATCTGCAGCCTATAAATGAAAAAGCAAAAGAACAGCAGACATTGTGCTCCCAACATTGAATGGAATGCAGTTATAAACATAAGGAGCAACACCGTTAGAAGGAAAAAAAAAGTGTCAACTTTGTATCAGTAAGCAGCAGATTTAACTCTGAGTCAAAAAGTTGTATGTTCAGATTTAGAATTTAGATTTATTGCCACATGTACAAAGGTACAGGGATACATAAGTAATGCAAAAAGCATACAAAGTTGGCATTTCCAGTTCCGTCTTAGGTCAAAGATACTTAGGTACAAAATCTTTGGTATAATTTTAGAAAAGTAATGAAATAAAGGTAAAAGTTCAGCATTACAGTCTTTCCAAAGCAGGGAGACCATGCTGGGCTTTATCGAGGAGACCTAGGATTGCACTGGGCTTCCTCATGGCCGGGGGTCGCGCTGGGCTTTCTCAAGGCTGGGGTCAGCGCTGGGCTTTCTCAAGGCTGGGGGTCCGCACTGGGCTTCCTGAAGAAGGCCAGAGTCCATGCTGGAAATCTGTTGCGTTTGTGCTGGGCTTCCACAAGGCCGGATGAACCTCAAGTCCATGCTGGCTCAACGCACCACCACCAAAGCTGTCTGAGGAAGGGAAGTAAGTAGAGAGAGAAAAAAAACAAAAGGAGAAAAAGGAAGAAAAGAGAGGAAAAGGAAGAAAAGAAACAGGAGGAGCAGATGAGCTCCAGCTTAGGAGCCTACTGTGCTGCCATCTTGGATGTAGAACAGTGGTTCCATTGCAGAGATGTCATAGCACACTCAGGGCTGATACTCCCACTGCAGTGATAAGGAGGTGCTGTACTGTCAGAAATGCTGTACATCAGATGAAATAGGCACTCTGTCTGCCTGAACAAATGACACTATTTCAATCAAGATCATGGAAGGTTTCCTTGATGTCCAGTTCAATATTTATCCCTCAACCACCACCACTCAGACCAATGATCTGGTTGTTGATGTATGTTTTGTTTTGTGGAAATTTGCTGCACAGCATTTGTAGACTTTCATAGAATCCCGACAGTGTGGAAACAGGCCCTTTGGCCCAACAAGTCCACACCGACCCTCGGAGAATCCAACTCAGACACATCCCCCTAATCTACACATTGCTGAACATTACAGGCAATTGAAACATCTTGGGCAGTGGGAGGAAACCGGAGCACCCGGAGAAAACCCACGCAGACACGGGGAGAATGTGCAAACTCCACACAGATAGTTGCCCGAGGGTGGAATTGAACCCAGGGCCCTAGCACTGTGAGGCAGCAGCACTAAGTGCCGAGCCAACATGCCATCCCCCCAACAACCTTTGAACAGCACTGCCAATATATGCATAGAAGTCCACTTGATTGCATGTTTCCTCCATTGCAAAAGCGGCAACACTTCAATGGTACTTGATTAAGGGTTCTGAAAGGTGATATATAATTGAAAGTTTTTCACTTATCCTGAGCTTTGGCTAGTCAGCTTCCTATCCCAAATGGGAAAGTGACCTATTCATTTTGGCAAATTCAGATTTCTCCGGTTTCATATTGTGACGGTTGAGACTGTTTGTAACTTAGGCTCGGATCCTACTCTTGGTTAAAACGCTGCCTCGGCCAATCTTGAAATAGGTCAAAGAGTTTCTCAGACAATTGAATTAGCCTGAAGGGTAGCAAAAGCTTTTTTCTGCCAGATACAGCATCCAATTTGTGGAGAGTAAGCTCCTTTGAATAACGAACAGAATAAATTAATATTAAATTACTTAAATTAGAAAAGAATACACAGTCAATCTTTTCTCCTGGCAATCCTGTCTGTGTAAATGATCTTCAGTGTACAAGGAGACAATCCTGCTGTTCTTAAAATGGGATCATTAATTCCCATTGGAAGAAGCATACACTCTGATTGTATCGAGTTAATGGTAATGATCCTGATGTAGTTGCTTAATTGCACCTGTGACATTCCTAATGGCTTGTTGATGACTTGGCATCAGACTGTAACACTCTGCTTCATTTAAATAATCTGCAAAAAGACAGTGAGTCATACAAAAACGCATTTGAAATTGCATAAGTTAAGCAAACTACTGATTGATTGTATATTATGCAAAGGAGGTGTCATTTATTTAGACGTATAAAGTAAAGTTAAGACATAACAATAAACTTTATATAAAAAACACGTGTCAGACCTTTTCCTCTGTATAATGTGAGTGCTTTTTCCAAAAACATAATTCGTTCATCGCAAAAGTATATTGCATTACAGTTCAAATTTGATACATTATATAAAGTGAAATATGGATCAGCTGCTTTCACTCAGCGTGGATGGCTAATGTTTTCTTGCCGTTGCAGTATGAAGTTAAAGATGTCACGATGCTGTCAAATCATTAAAGAGAGATGACCTGAGATAGTTTACCTCAGATTGGGGGGTGTGGGGTGTGGTTGACATGGAGAGTCTTTCATGGTAACTTCAGCCATTGTAGGAATTGAACCCACACTGCTAAAGTTTCTCTGTACTGACCAACAGTCCACCCCCACCCATTAAATCCTCACTGCTGCTCAATGATGTCCAGGCAACAGAAAGTGTTTTAATTCCCATTCATCTGAAAACTGAAAATGATTTGCCAGTTGTACTTCATTTCCCATACTGGTCATCTTTGAATAAAATCAAAATACTGTGGATGCTGGAAATCTGAAATTTAAAAAAATTGCTGGAGAAACTCAGCAGGTATGACAACATTTGTGTTGAGAGAAATAGAGTTAATGTTTAAAGTCTAGAATGCCTCCTCTGATCAACCTTGCTTTTCTGAAAGAAATGTGAAGACCAAAAAGACAAGTGGTGGAAATTTCTTAGAACTTTGCATTGATGTGACAGGATGGATACATGGATGGGAAGGGTTTATAGGATATGGGCCTAATGCTGGCAAATGTGACTAGATTAATTTAGGGTATCTGATTGGCATAGATGAATAGGGTTGAAGGGTTTTTTTCTACATTGTACATCTGTGTGACTCTATGATAGACAAAGGGTTGGGAACTAAAAACATGAAGTTCTGACATATAGACGTATGCTTGTCAATTGTAAACTTAGCTAAATGCCAGCCATGGTAACCAACCCTTAAGCCTGACTTGGTCTATCAAAACCCTTCATGATTTTGAACACCTCTATTAAATCTCCCCTTAACCGTCTCTGCGTCACAGAGCACAGCACTAGCTTTGCTGGTCCCTCCATGTAAGATGGAACCATATACGATCACTGTTCACATTCACCTGCAGCAGATTTAAATTTACGTTCAAAATATGAAACAGCAAGGGTTTTAATCTTGTAAGCAACTCTCTTTTTTTAAACAAAAATGCATTCTAATCAGATTGCAAATCAAACAGAATGCAGGATTCGTGATTTGAGTTAATGCACACAGATGCTCATTTTGTTGTGACCCACAGTTCTTAACTTAATAAAGCAAATCATCTTACTTTATTTTCTTGAATTTCTGTTACCACTGCAAATGTTATCAGTGATGAAGTTCCATAATCCCAGTTGGTAACATTTTATTTTGAAGTTTATGAATAAGAACATTTTAATAACAATTATATTGAAGAATCTTTTTCATGTAAATGGGTTAACAATACATGTTCAACAGGGAGTGGTAACTAGAGAGAATCAGGTCACTGCTTTTCCAGTCCTCTGGGTGCATTAATAGATGGCATTATTGCATGCTACTTAAAAGGGGACAGAAGCTTATTATTTTCTCATCAAAGTAGTTATATATCATCACATCCTTCCATTATCCAGGGCCTGTGTTACAGACTAATGTAATCAAGGCGACCATCTTCAGTAGATATCTGGCAGTATGTGATCAAACATAGCATCATATAGAAAATACTTGGCAGTATGTTTTGGAATGTATGTGATAATGGAGTTCACATGGTTTTCATAGAAACTTATGACACAGAAAGAAAGTTATTTTGCCAGTCATGCTTACGTCAGCTATTTGATAAAGTTGCCCAATTGTTCCTGTTCCTTGTACTTTTCTCTCAAAGTTCTGCATGTTTGCCCTCGTGAAGGTTCTCAGACAATTGGACGTAATGTCAGTGTACAGACCCACCCATTAAAATACCTGTCCCACTGGGCAGAAGAAATGAAAGTTTGTACTCATGTGCAACAACAGCTTCTTTCCTGCTGCATCAGGCTTCTCAACAGACTTCTGAAACGTTAACTCTGATCTCTCTCTCTGCACCTTCTCTGTGACTGTAACACTGTATCCTGCACTCTGTTCTGCTACCCTGATGAAATTTGCGTGGTATGATCTGCCTGTACAGCACGCTAAACCGCATTTCTCACTGTATCTCAGTACTTGTGACAACAGTAAATCAATTGATTTTACCTAAAATAGAGATATCAATAAGGAGGAACTTTTACTGTCAACATGCAGTGAATTTATAAAATTCTTTACCACAGAAGGTTGTCAAGATTGTACTCATTAGAGTTTGGAAGGTTGAAAGGAGATCTAATAGAAACTTACAAGATAATGTATGGCTTAGAAAGGGTGGACGCTGGGAAGTTGTTTCCATTAGGGGGGGAGACTGGGACCCGTGGGCACAGCCTTAGAATTGGAGGTGGTAAATTTAAAACGGAAATAAGACAACATTTCTTCTGCCAGAGAATGGTGGGCTTGTGGAATTCATTGCCACGGAGTGCAGTGGAGGCCGAAACGTTAGATGCCTTCAAGGCAGACATCGACAAATTCTTGATCTCAGAAGGAATCAAGGGCTATGTGGAGAGTGCAGGGCAGTGGAGTTGAAATGCCCATTGGCCATGATTTAAATGGCGGAGTGGACTCGGTGGGCCAAATGGCCTTACTTTCACTCTTATGTCTTATGGTATTATGGTCTTAAGGCTGGGTTCATCAGTATATTCAAGACTCAAAAAGAAAGATTTCTATTAAGTGGACTTTACACCTCATCAATGGAACCAAGGGTGAGAGAGATAAGGCAGGAAAGTGGAGTTGAGATTATCAGGTCAGCCATAATCTCATTGAATGGCCTAGTTTGGCTCCTATGTTTTGTGCTCTTAAACTCAGCAAATAAAAAGGCTATTGCTTAACTTCAGAGATCATTGTTTGCTAAATCGTAACAATAATGTAAACATTTGGAATTCACTAAAATGTAAAATATGTCACTTTTGACTTGGGTTTTGTTTTGTTAAATTGCATTCATCACACATATAGCATGCTATAAACAACAGTGGCTCAGTGGCTAGCACTGCTGCCTCACAGCCCCAGGGACCTGGGTTTGATTCCACCCTCGGGTGACTGTCTGTGTAGACTTTGCACATTCTCGCCGTGTCTGTGTGGGTTTCTTCCCACAGTCCAAAGAAGTGCGGTCAAGGTGGACTGGCCATGCTAAATTGCCTCTAGTGTCTGTGGGTGTGTAGATTGGGATGGGTCTGGGTGGGGTGCTCTGAGGGTTGGTGTGGACTTGTTGGGCTAAAGGGCCTGTTTCCACATTGTAGGGATTCTATGAAAACTGCTTGATAGTTCAAACATTGTGAAAAAATAAAAGTTGATCATGATATTTTGTACCAAAGCAAAAAGTTCCATCTTGCTTTGTTCCTACCTTGTTTCTGAGAGTTCGATATTTGGCTTGTAATTCTTCCCCATAAGCCTTTTTCTTATCCTTGTTATTATTTACCATTTTGTGTGTATAGTTATGCTTGCCATTATCCATTTCTCCCAGTTCACACATTCAGACAATGGCATTAAAAGAGTTCTGCCCCTCCCCCACCCCCCCAATCTTGGCACCCCTCACCCTCCCCAGCCTACACCTGCCTTTACCCACCAGCATAAAAAGTGTGGAGCTGGATAAACACAGCAGGCCAAGCAGCATCTCAGGAGCACAAAAGCTGACTTTTCGGGCCTAGACCCTTCATTCTGAAACGTCAGCTCTTGTGCTCCTGAGATGCTGCTTGGCCTGCTGTGTTCATCCAGCTCCACACTTTGTTATCTTGGATTCTCCAGCATCTACAGTTCCCATTATCTCATTACCCACCAGCAGCCTACTCTGTGAAACCTACCTCACTGGGTGCTTTGACGTATTAGTTTACATCGCAGTGGTGGAAGGGCGAGGTGTTTCAATGACCATCAGTTGTTCTGTGTTTGCAAAACCTTCCTTATTGTTATGTTTTCACCCCACCACTTTGTTAACCTGTTATGATCTCTCTACCTTGATTAATTTGTGCTGTTTTGGATTACTTGTTACTTTGGTTAGACCCTTGGCATGTGACTTTTATACTTATCATGTTATTCCAGTCATTTCGGGCCCAGACCCGAAACATCAGCTTTCCTGCTCCTTTGATGCTACTTGACCTGCTGTGTTCATCTAGCTCCACACCTTGTTATCTCAGCTCTTTGAAAGCTTGTGATTTCAAATAAACCTGTTGGACTATGGCCTGGTGTCGTGTGATTTCTCATGTCGTCAGCTGACCACTTAAGGGTCTCAGTTGACTCTCTGGCGAGTGGAGCAAGGAAGGGCAAATGGCGAGGACGTACTTACCTGCAAACCGGCCCTGAGACAACGTAAAACCCAACCTGTTGAACCTGGTGATCAACTTCCAGTCTATTTTGTTTTCATGTCGTCCAGTAGTTGGGTTGTTCTCATCGGTTGAGTTTTAAAAGAGGTGTTCAAAGTCGGGACTGGTTTGATGCAGTAAACAAAGAAAACCTGTTCTAGCGGCTGAAATAGTTGGTCAGCAGAACGACAGATTTAAGGCAACTGGAAAAAGTGCCAGAGGCAAGGTAAGGAAAATTGATTTTGCACGGTCTAATGTTATGAACGCACTCTCTGAAAAAATGTAGCAGAAGAAGATTCAATAATGCCTCCCAAAACTTTTTGAAGAAACACAGACAGGAATGAAATAATAAAAATCATAAATCAAAATAACCAAAAATCACATATAGTATGCAGGGGTAAGGGGATATAGTATTGGGACTAATTGTGAATTAAGCTGGAAGTATACCCCACTGTTTAAAAATGTGTCAATTAAAACCGAAACAAGGAGATTTTTTTTCTCACAGGCGATTGTGAGTCTTTGTGACTTTCTTCCTCAAAAGGCAGTGGAAACAGATTTTTATATATTTTTAAAGAAGAATGCATAAATCCTTTATTAAAAAGACTGTGAAAAGCTTTTTAAGGGTCGGTGAGAATGTTGAGTAATCAGATCAGTCACAATCTTATTGAATGATGTGGCTGACTTAAGGGGCTGAATGGCCGACTTGTGCTTCTAAAACCTATGTTTGTCTGTTTGCCTTAGTCTGTCAGAGAGCTAGATTGCCTCCTTAGTGTTGTATCATTCTATAATCTTGTGAAGCTGTGGAGATAGATATTTCCTGGGATTCCCAATCTACCAGGCAATCGCTTTGTGTTTTTGAGGTAGGCACAAGGTACCAATAAAACAATCTGACATATCATTCTTTCTGGATTTCCCCATAACCTAATTCCATCAGTTCTTCTCAGCTTATACCTCATACCCCTTCTAAGGGACAGAATCACAGAATGGTCACCACACGAAGGCGGGCCATTCAGCTCACCGTGTTTGCGTTGGCTATCTGTAAGAGCAACTCACCTAGTTCCACTTTGTTACCGGTTCCCCATAACTCTACAAATATTTCCTCTTTACACAACTATTAATTCTCTTTGACAGACAATTCTCTTTGAACCTACCTCCACCACACTCTCAGGCAGTGCTTTCTTCACCTTAGTGCTGGACAAGCACTTGAAGTGTTGTAGTGTTGTAACATTCAAGGCAATTGGTCTAGTGTGGGTAAGCAGGGCCAGTGTAGATAGGAGCGTATTTTTGGTGGTAGAGGCTCAATGGGCTGAAGGGCCTCCTCTACACTGTATGATTTTATGATTCTAAGAAGTACTCTTTGCATAAACAAGGCACTTTCCCTCATTGCTTCTTCTGCTAATCATATTGACATCTTCAGGTCCGCAATTATTTTGTTAATCTGATGTTTTGTATGGAGAATGGCCCCAATCTACTTTATGTGCAGCAAATCCCTCATCTGTAGAATAAGTTTCGAGAGCCTGTTCTGCATCGTCTCCAATACCCGCACACCCTTCCAAAAGTGCAGTCCCCAGATGTAGACTTTGCCCATCCATATATGGCAAGGTGCCATTCAGGAGCAGGCAAGTTCAAAGAACAGACATATTTTCTATAATCTGGATGGAGAGGAGCTATCAGGGTCAGTTTAAGATCTGCAGCTCAGTCAATAACCAGATCTTCAGGTCAAGTGATGGAAGATGTGAAAAGAAATTAACTGTGCAATGCTGGGTTTGCTCCAGTTCCTGCTACGTTGGTGTAAAGCAACAATACATTGGGAAGAATAATTATGCAACATGTTTATTCATCTGAAGCATGCTGTTTTTCAAAACACAACTGAAACATTGACAAAAACCGAATGGTCAACACTATCATTTGTATATTTCCTTCAAATGTGTTTTTCGGACTCCTTCCTTCCTGTCACCAGAATTTGTTAAAGCAAAGGAAAGTGTGTGTTTTAATAATTTAGCGTTTGGCTCATTGAAATTCCTTGCACCACATATTGACAATGTAAGCTTCAGACATCATAACTATGTTTGTTAAGTGGCCACTCGAATGGTATAAACCATCACCGCAAAACTCCATGTTGCTCACAATAAAGTTGTAATTTTGCAGAAAGGCGATTAAAAGGTGTGTTTTTAGGTATCAATTTTTCACCAATTTCTGTGGAAGGGTCTCAGGTTGTGGGTGCAGCCCAGCAGGGAGCTGTTTTGACAATTTCCAACGTCAACAGAAGCAGTACAAACCCAAGTACAACGTAGAACATAGAACACCACGGCACAGTACAGGCCCTTCAGCCCATGATGTTGTGCCAAACTTTTAGCCTAATCCTAAGGTCTATCTAACCTCCACCCCTATCTTATACTATCATCCATATGCCTGTCTAATAGCCGCTTAAATGCCCCTAATGAGCCCAACTCCACTACCCTCTCCAGCAATTCATTCCACGGCCCTACCACTCTCTGTGTAAAGAACCTACATCAAACATCTCCCCTGTATCTACATCCACTCACTTTAAAACTATGCCCCATCGTAATAGCTACCTCCACCCTAGGCAAAAGTGTCTATCTATACCTCTGACCATGTTGTACACCTTTATCAAGTCACCTCTCATCCTTCGTTGTTTAAAAGAGAAAAGCCCTAGCTCTCTCAAATTTTCCTTGTAAGACCTTCCCTCCATTCCAGGCAACATGCTGATAAATCACCTCTCTACCTTCTCCAACGCCTCCACATCTTTCCTGTAATGAGGTGACCAGAAATGGACACAATACTCCAGATGTGGCCAAACCAGGCTTTTGTACAGCTGGAGCATATCTTCACGGCTCTTGAGCTCAATCCCTCTGTTAATGAAAGCTAACACACCATATGCCATCTTAACAACTCTATCCACCTGGGTGGCAGGTTTCAGGGAATTGCAAACACAAGCTCCAAGATCCCTCTGCTCCTCCACACTGCCAAGAATCTTTTCATTAACCCTGTATTCTGCTTTCAAGTTTGCCCTTCCAAAATGAATCGCCTCACAGTTTTCAGGGTTAAACTCCGTCTGTCATTTTTCAGCCAAGCTCTGCATCCTATCAATGTCCCTTTGTAATCTAGAACAGCCCTCTACATTGTCCACAGCGTGACCCACCTTTGTATCGTCCGCAAATTTACTAATGCACGCTTCCACTCCTTCATCCAAATCATTTACAAAAATCACACATAGAAGAGGACCCAGAACAGACCTTGTGGTACACCACTTGTAACTGAGCACCATGTTGAATATTTTCCATCCACTACCACCCTTTGTCTTCTAAGGGTCAGCCAGTTCTGAATCCAATCTACCACATTTCCTCTTATCCCATGCCTCCTTACCTACTGCATAAGCCTACCATGGGGAACCTTATCAAACACCTTACTTAAATCCATGTATAACACATCCACTGCTCTACCTTCATCCATCTGTTTGGTCACCTCTTCAAAGAATTCAATAAGGCTTGTGAGGCATGATCTACTGCTCACAAATCCATGCTGACTATCACGAAGCAAACTGTGCCTATCCAACTGATCATAAATTCAATCTCTCAGAGCCCTTTCTAATCAATTGCCCACCACTGATGTAAGACTAACTGGCCTGTAATTTCCAGGGTAATCCCTATTCCCTTTTTTGACCAAGGGAATGACATTTGCCTTCAATCTTCTGGCACAATACCCGTGGACAGTGAGGACGAAAAGATCATCGCCAATGGCCCTGTGATCTCTTCCCTAGCTTCCCATAGAATCCTTGGATAAATCCCATCAGGCCACGGGGGACTTATCTATCTTCAACTTGCTCAAAATTCCTAGCACATCTTCCTTACTAACATGGACCTCCTCTCGCCAACCAACCTGTTTCATGCTGTCCTCCACTACAACTAGGCCCCTCTTGGTTGTTAAAACTGAAGAAAAGTATTCATTAAGGACCGCTCCTATCTCTTTAGGCTCCATACACAAATTCCTTTACAACCCTTGATCAGCCCTCCCCTTTCTCTGGTCATTCTCTTATTCCTCACAAACATGTAAAAAAACCTTGGAGGTTTCCTTGATCCGATCTGCCAAGGTTTTCTCATGCCCCCTTATAGATCTCCTAAACTCTTTCTTCAGTTCCTTCCCGGCTAACTTGTATCCCTCTAGAGACTTTTCTGTTCCTTGTTTCCTAGACCTTTCAGAAGCATTCTTCTTCCTCTTAACCAGACATTTGACCTCTCTTGAGAACCAAGGCTCTCTCACTCGACCGCATCTTCCCCGCCTGCTCGGGACAAACATATCGAGCACACACAGTATGCATTCCTTAAACACTCTCCATATTTTAATAGTGCTCTTCCCTGACAGCATCTGTTCCCAATTTGTTACTCATTTCTTGCCTAACAGAATTGTAATTACCCTTACCCTAATTATAAACCTTACCCTGCTGTATGTACCTATCCTTTTCCATGACTATTGGACAGAATAGTCCAATATTCCAAGCACCCTTGGACAGAAGGAGGTTTTAGATGAGAAGACGAGAAGGGGTAGACTAAAGAGGACTTGCTCAAAGGAGGAGTGTAGAGAGACGGAGAGGTATAGGCAAGGAATTCTGGAAGGCTTACGCTATCGAAAGCACAGCCATCAATGATGGAGCAATTGAAATCGGGGATGCACAGAGACCAGAATAACACAACTGAGAACATTTGGAGGAAAGTAAAGCTCATTAAGGCCTGGAATAGACCTGCGTTTTCTCCTGATGCTAAAACTGTTCTGCAAACCTGTCACAGCTCATTGCCAGCTAACAAAGTGTGAAGCTGGATGAACACAGCAGGCCAAGCAGCATCTCAGGAGCACAAAAGCTGACGTTTTGGGCCTAGACCCTTCATCAGAGAGCGGGATGAATCTCTCTCTCACTGCTCCATCTTCGGTCCGCCTCCCCCTCTCTCCCTATTTATTCCAGAACCCTCACCCCATCCCCCTCTCTGATGAAGGTTCTAGGCCCGAAACGTCAGCTTTTGTGCTCCTGAGATGCTGCTGGGCCTGCTGTGTTCATCCAGCCTCACATTTTATTATCTTGGATTCTCCAGCATCTGCAGTTCCCATTATCACTGATACAATTTTAACCTCACTGCGAAGCCTCTTCCAGGGATGCCTAACCTGAAGAAGTTACCCTCCTCCCTCCGGATCAACCTCAGGGAATCTCTCTCCCACTGCTCCATCTTCGGTCCGCCTCCCCCTCTCTCCCTATTTATTCCAGAACCCTCACCCCATCCCCCTCTCTGATGAAGGGTCTAGGCCCGAAACATCAGCTTTTGTGCTCCTGAGATGCTGCTGGGCCTGCTGTGTTCATCCAGCCTCACATTTTATTATCTTGGATTCTCCAGCATCTGCAGTTCCCATTATCACAAGTAGAGAGGAGAGTATAGGTGACGAGGTAGGGAGGGGATAGGTCAGTCAAGGGAAGATGGACAGGTCAAGGAGGCGGGTTGAGGTGGCCGGTAAGAAATGGAGGTGCGGCTTGAGGTGGGAGGAAGGGATGGGTGAGAGGAAGAACAGGTTAGGGAAGCGGAGACAGGCTGGGCTGGTTTTGGGATGCAGTGGGGGGAGGGAAAGAGCTGGGCTGGTTGTGTGGTGCAGTGGGAGGAGGGGACGAGCTGGGCTGGTTTTGGGATGCAGTGGTGGAAGGGGAGATTTTGAAGCTGGTGAAGTCCACATTGATACCATTGGGCTGCAGGGTTCCCAAGCGGAATATGAGTTGCTGTTCTTGCAACCTTCGGATGGCAGATTGTGGCACTGCAGGAGGCCCATGATGGACATGTCGTCTAAGGAATGAGAGGTGGAGTTAAAATAGTTCGCGACTGGGAGGTGCAGTTGTTGTTGCGAACTGAGTAGAGGTGTTCTGCAAAGTGGTCCCCAAGCCTCTGCTTGGTTTCCCCAATGTAGAGGAAGCCACACCGGGTACAACGGATACAATATACTACATTGGCAGATGTGCAGGTGAACATCTGCTTTGTATGGAAGGTCATCTTGGGGCCTGGGATAAGGGTGAGGGAGGAGGCGTGGGGGCAGGTGTAGCACTTCCTGCGGTTGCAGGGGAAGGTGCCGGGTGTGGTGGGATTGGAGGGGAGTGTGGAGCTGACAAGGGAGTCATGGAAAGAGTGGTCTCTCCGGAAGGTGGACAAGGGTGGGGATGGAAAAATGTCTTGGGTGGTGGGGTCGGATTGTAGATGGCGGAAGTGTCGGAGGATGATGCGTTGTATCCGGAGGTTGGTGGGGTGGTATGTGAGAACGAGGGGGAGCCTCTGGGGGCAGGGTGTGAGGGATGTGTTGTGGAAAATGCGGGAGATGCTGTCAAGGGCGTTCTCGACCAGTGCAGGGGGAACGTTGCGGTCCTTGAAGAACGTGGGATGTGCAGGAATCGAATGCCTCATCCTGGGGGCAGATGCGGCAGAGGCGGAGGAATTAGGAGTAGGTAATGGAATTTTTGCAGGAGGGTCGGTGGTAGGAGGTGTATTCTAGGTAGCTGTGGGAGTCAGTGGGCTTGAAATGGACATCAGTTTCTAAGATAATAAAATGTGAGGCTGGATGAACACAGCAGGCCCAGCAGCATCTCAGCAGCACAAAAGCTGACGTTTCGGGCCTAGACCCTTCATCAGTTTCTAGCTGGTTACCTGAGATGGAGACTGAGAGGTCCAGGAAGGTGAGAGATGTGTTGGAGATGGCCCAGGTGAACTTGAGGTTGGGGTGGAAGGTGTTGGTGAAGTGGATGAACTGTTCAACCTCCTCTGGGGAGCAAGAGGCGGCGCCGATACAGTCACCAATGTAACAGAGGAAGAAGTGGGGTTTGGGGCCTGTGTAGGTGTGGAAGAGGGAGTGTTCCACGTAACCTACAAAGAGGCAGGCATAGCTTGGGCCCATGCGGGTACCCATGCCCACCTCCTTTGTCTGTAGGAAGTGGGAGGAATTGAAAGAGAAGTTGTTGAGGGTGAGGACAAGTTCATTGCTGAATCATTGGAGACAACGTTGAAGCTCTTTTTTCTCCCCAGTTTAGGGGAGCTCCAAACCAGAGGGCGTAAGGTTTAAGATGACAGGTAAGATTGAAAAAGGACCTGAGAGATAACCTTTCCATGCAGAGGGTGGTGCTTGTATGAACCGAGCTGCCGGAGGAAGTGGTGGAGGTGGGTACAATTACAACAGTTAACAGGATGGGTATATGAATAGGAAGGGTTCAGAAGGATATGGGCCAAATGTTGGCAAATGGGAATAGTTGAGATTGGGATATCTGGTCGGCATGGACAGGTTGGATCATAGGGTCTGTTTCCATGCTGCCTGACTCTATGACTCTGTAATTGAAAAGAAAAATCAGGTGAAAATGCTTTACACAGACTGTAGAACTCAATACGACAAGTAGTGTGTCTCTTTGTTATGTTATTTGCAAAGATGTCAGGATTAATTTTCATGCTAACACTACCCTATGTTAACTGTTGGACTGGAGTTGCTTGCTGTGTAGCAGACCATAGTTTGCCAGGTACCCTGCGGGGGGATGGAGGGAATGGGGGAGAGGTTGGGGGTCCTGTTGTTGTGTGAAATGCTGTTGATGAAATGCCAGCATTTTTAAAGCAAATGTGATTCTCTCTAACTGAAGGGAAACTGGTGACACTACACAATAGTTGAAGCACATACTATGCATGCATTTATTCGGAAACTAGAAGAATTCATTATGGAAGAATAAAATGTTTGCAGGATTGGCTACCTTGGTGATGTTAATGGGCACAGTGGGTGATGGGATGAAGGACTACTGTTTGCAATGCAATGTGATGTGACAGATGTTTTGAAGAGAAAGGAGGAAATTTCTAGATTCTCTCTGCTCCCCGACCCATTCCGGACCTAGTTTTCCTGACATGAGAAGGGAAAAGTTGAAAGTAAGGGCATTGAAGTATTTTCAGGAAATTACCAGAAACTAGGAAATCAGGTGAAAATGCTTTACACAGAGTGTAGAACGATGCCACCCAAAGGTTGCAGGAACAGCAACTCATATTCCGCTTGGGAACCCTGCAGCCATATGGTATCAATGTGGATTTCACAAGTTTCAAAATGTCCCCTCTCCCCACTGCATCCCAAAACCAGTCCAGCTCGCCCCCTCCCCCCACTGCATCACACAACCAGATCAACTAGTCTCCGCCTCCCTAACCTGTTCTTCCACTCACCTATCCCTTCCACCTACCTCAAGCCGCACCCCCATTTCCTACCTACTAACTTCATCCCGCCTCCTTGACCTGTTCATCCTCCCGGACTGACCTATCCCCTCCCTACCTACACTCACCTCTACTGGCTTCATCCCCGCCTCTTTAACTTGTCTGCCTCCTCTCCACCTATCTTCTCCTCTATCCATCTTCGATCGGCCGAGCCCCCTCTCCCTCATTTCTGATGAAAGTTCTAGGCCCGAAACGTCAGCTTTTGTGCTCCAAAGATGCTGCTTGGCCTGCTGTGTTCATCCAGCTCCACACTTTGTTATCTCAGATTTTCCAGCATCTGCAGTTCCTATTACCTCAAATCTAATGGAAAGCCAGGCTTGTCTAAACAAAAACAAGGTAGCTGGATGCGCTAATCCGACACAACACAAACACAAAGAATAGGTCAATTGGGCCAAATGGCCTTCTTCTGCACTGTGAGTTCGTTCCAATTCGATACCATGCTAATGTGTTTGCTGATCGCCATGAGCTACAAAAGAGATTGCACAGTCACATCAGTAACCTTCCAATATTAACAAAGAACAAAGAAAATTACAGCACAGGAACCAGCCATTTGGCGCTACAAGCCTGCGCTGATCCAGATCCTGTATCTAAACCTATCACCTATTTTCCAAGGATCTGTATCCCTCTGCTCCCTGCCCGTTCATTTCTCTGTCTAGATACATCTTAAATGACGCTATCGTGCCGGCCTCTACCACCTTTGCTGGCAACACGTTCCTCTGAGTAAAGAACTTCCCATGCATGTCTTCCATAAACTTTTCCCCTCTCACTTTGAACTCATGACCCCTAGTAATTGAGTCCCCCACTCTGGGAAAAAGCTTCTTGCTATCCACCCAGTCTGTATCTGTCATGATTTTGTAGACCTCATTCAGGTCCCCCCTCAATCTTTGTCTTTCTAATGTAAATAATCCTAATCTACTCAACCTTTCTTCATAGCTAGCGCCCTCCATAGCAGGCTACATCCTGGTGACAACAAAGTGTGAAGCTGGATGAACACAGCAAGCCAAGCAGCATCTCAGGAGCACAAAAGCTGACATTTCAGGCCTGGACCCTACATCCTGGTGAACCTCCTCTGCACCCTCTCCAAAGCATCCACATCCTTTTGGTAATGTGGCGACCAGAACTGTATGCAGTATTCCAAATGTGGTCAAACCAAAGTCCTATCCAACTGGAACATGACCTGCCAACTCTTGTACTTAATACCTCGTCCGATGAATGAAAGCATGCCGTATGCCTTCTTGACCACTCTATTCATCTGCTGTCTTCAGGGTATGACAGACCTGAACACCCAGATCTCTCTGTACATCAATTTTCCCCAGGGCTTTTCCATTTACTGTATAGTTCACTCTTGACTTGGATCTTCCAAAATGCATCACCTCGCATTTGCCTGGATTGAACTCCCTCTGCCATTTCTCTGCCCAACTCTCCAGTCTATCTATATTCTGCTGCATTCTCCAACGGTCCCCTTCACTATCTGCTACTCCACCAATTTTAGTGTCATCTGCAAACTTACTAATCAGAACATCTATAGCTTCCTCCAGATCATTTATATATATCACAAACAATAATAGTCCCAACATGGATTCCTGTGGAACACCACTGGTCACAGTTCTCCATTTTGAGAAGCTCCCTTCCAGTACAACTCTCTGTCTCCTGTTGCCCAGCCAGTTTACTATCCATCTCACTAGTACACCACAGACTCCATGTGACTTCACTTTCTCCATCAGCCTACCATGGGGAACCTTATCAAACACCTGACTGAAGTCCACGTGTATGGCATCTACAACGCTTCCCTCATCGATCAATTTGTTGGTGAGACATGACCTTCCCTGCACAAAACCATGTTGCCTATCACTAACAGGCCGATTTTCTTCCAAATGTAAGTAGATCCGATCCCTCAGTATCTTCTCCAGCAGCTTCCCCACCACTGACGTCAGACTCACCGGTCTATAATTACCTGGATTATCCTTGCTACCCTTTGTAAACAAGGGGACAACATTAGCAATTCTCCAGTCCTCCAGGACCTGACCTGTGCTCAAGGATGCTGCAAAGATATCTGTTAAGGCCCCAACTATTTCCTCTCTAGCTTCCATCAGAACCCGGGATAGACCCCATCCGGACTTGGGGACTTGTCCACCCTCATGCCGTTTAGAATACCCAACACCTCCTCCCTCCTTATGCTGACTTAACCTAGTGTAATCAAACATCTATCCCTAACCTCAACATCCGTCATGTCCCTCTCCTCGGTGAATACCGACACAAAGTACTCATTAAGAATCTCACTCATTTTCTCTGACTCCTCACACAACTTCCCTTCTTTGTCCTTGAGTGGGCCAACCCTTTCTTTAGTGACCCTCTTGCTCCTTATGTATGAATAAAAGGCTTTGGGATTTTCCTTAACCCTGTTTGCCAAAGATATTTCATGACCCCTTTTAGCCCTCTTAATTCCTCGTTTCAGATTGGCCCTACTTTCTCGATATTCTTCCAGAGCTTTGCCTGTTTTCAGTCGCCCAGACATTATGTATGCTTCCTTTTTCCTCTTTGCTACTCTCACAATTTCACCTGTCATCCATGGTTCCCTAATCTTGCCCTTTCTGTCCCTCATTTTTATAGGGACATGTCTGTCCTGTACTCTCATCTACCTCTCTTTAAAAGCCTCCCACATGTCAACTGCGGATTTACCCTCAAACAGCTGCTCCCAATCTACATTCCCCAGCTCCTGCCAAATTTTGCTATTGTTGGTCTTCCCCTAATTCAGCACTCTTCCTTTAGGACCATTCTCATCTTTGTCCATGAGTATTATGATCACTCTTCCCAAAGTCATCCCCTACTGAAACTTCAACCACCTGTCGCTAGTATGGCCCCTTCCTGAGTTGGTCTATTTGCATACTGCTCTAAAAAACCCTTCTGGATGCTCCTTACAAATTCTGCTCCATCTAAACCCTTAACACTAAGTGAATCCCAGTCAATGTTGGAACAATTAAAATCTCCAACACCCTGTTGCTCCTACATCTTTCCATAATCTGTCTACATATTTGTACCTCTATCTCACGCTCACTGTTGGGAGGCCTGTAGTACAACCCCAACATTGTTACCGCACCCTTCCTATTTCTGAGCTCTGCCCATATAGCTTAATTGCTCGTGTCCACCATAGTCCCCTCCTTCAGCACAGCTGTGATATCTTCTATGACCAGTAATGCAACTTCTCCACCCCTTTTACCTCCCTCTCTATCCCGCCTGAAGCATCTATATCCTGGGATATTTTGTGGCCTGGCTGCTTTCTCTACATGGCTCACATTTTTGAAAATGTTGCTGAAAGGGCACCTTCCTACTGAAGGGCATTCTCAGCTACTAACCATTCAATTCTGCTCCTATGAAGTTGGCAATAAGGTCCCTTATTGTCCAACCCTAAGTGGGCCCACATTTCTCTCTCAGGTGGACAGAGAACCTGTATCCATTATAGTAATAATGACACTTCCATTAAGATCCCAATGGATTACTGTTACCACCCCACCACCTCTGGGGTAGGTTCGATTTGATTTATTATTGTCACTTGTACCGAGATATAGTGAAGAGTATTGTTTTGTGTGCGAGCCAGACAACATACCTCAGATGAGTACATGAGGGCAATAGAAAAGAATGCAAAACATAGTGTTACAGCTACCGGGAAGGTGCAGAGAAAGATCAGCTCGAATATATGAGAGGTCCGTTCAGAAGTCTGATAACAGCGGGGAAGAAACTGTTCTTAAATCTCTTGGTAGGTGTTTTCAAAATTCTGTACCTGATGGAAGAGGGTGGAAGAGAGTATAACTGGGGTGGGAGGGGACTTTAATGATTTTGACTACTTTCTCGAGACAGCGGGAAGTGTAAACGGAGTCAATGGATGGAAAACTGGTTTGTGTGATGAGCTGGGCTGTGTTCACAATTTTGTAAATTCTTATGGTCTTAGGTAGAACAGTTGCCATGCCAAGATGTGATGCATTTGTACAGATTCTGTTCCAGCTCCTCCTCCCATTCCCAAAATTCAGCCCTATGCTTAAAGCATTTATTATCGTTATGGGGAGTGAGGATGGAGGGGAGGGGGGTAAATTTGGTTAGAAATAAGTTATAAACAGCCATAAGGTTGGACTGGATTGAAGGTACACAAAGGGGTGTTACACAGGCTATTGTACAGATAAGATATAGATTACAGTATGGGCAATAGTGCATGGATAGTGAATCATCTACTCTGTTTGATTTTATTTAAGGCCAATTTGAAAACCAAACTCCAATTTTCATGAAGGCATGAATAATGGAGTTAAAAAATGTGTAAGGCCATCTCAAAAGAAATATGTATCTGAAATTCCCATATTTTGATACCGCTAATTGAAGTTGGACCATCGAAGTGAGGAAAAGTTAAGAAATTTGAAAGTTGTTTCAATTCAATATTGGCCTAATCAGGACACCATTAATTGGCCCAATTACACAGGAATGATGCACCCTGGTATTGATTCCTGAGGAGTCCAAGAACAACATTACAGCACAGTACAGGCCCTTCGGCCCTCGATGTTGTGCTGACCTGTCATACCGATCTCAAGCCCATCTAACCTACACTATTCCATGTACGTCCATATGCTTGTCCAATGACGACTTAAATGTACCTAAAGTTGGCGAATCTACTACCGTTGCAGGCAAGGTGTTCCATTCCCTTACTACTCTTTGAGTAAAGAAACTACCTCTGACATCTGTCCTATATCTTTCACCCCTCAATTTAAAGCTATGCCCCCTCGTGCTCGCCGTCACCATTCTAGGAAAAAGGCTCTCCCTATCCACCCTATCTAACCCTCTGATTATTTTATATGTTTCAATTAAGTCACCTCTCAACCTTCTTCTCTCTAATGAAAACAGCCTCGAGTCCCTCAGCCTTTCCTTGTAAGACCTTCCCTCCATACCAGGCAACATCCCAGTAAATCTCCCCTGCACCCTTTCTAAAGCTTCCACATCCTTCTTATAATGCGGTGACCAGAACTGTACGCAATACTCCAAGTGCGGCCGCACCAGAGTTTTGTACAGCTGCAGCATAACCTCTTGGTTCCGGAACTCGATCCCTCTATTAATAAAAGCTAAACCACTGTATGCCTTCTTAACAGCCCTGTCAACCTGGGTGGCAACTTTCAAGGATCTGTGTACATGGACACCGAGATCTCTCTGCTCATCTACACTGCTAAGAATCTTACCATTAGCCCAGTACTTTGCCTTCTGGTTACTCCTACCAAAGTGCATCACGTCACACTTATCTGCATTAAACTCTATTTGCCACCTCTCAGCCCAGCTCTGCAGCTTATCTATGTCTCTCTGCAACCTACAGCATCCTTCGTCACTATCCACAACTCCACTGACCTTAGTGTCATCTGCAAATTTACTAACCCATCCTTCTACACCCTCATCCAGGTCATTTATAAAAATGACAAACAGCAGTGGACCCAGCACTGACCCTTGTGGTACACCACTAGTAACTGCTCTCCAGGATGAACATTTCCCATCAACTACCACCCTCTGTCTTCTTTCAGCAAGCCAATTTCCGATCCAAACTGCTATATCTCCCACAATTCCATTCCTGCGCATTTTGTACAATAGCCTATTGTGGGGAATCTTATCAAATGCCTTGCTGAAATCCATGTACACCACATCAACCGGTTTACTCTCATCTACCTGTTTGGTCACCTTCTCAAAGAACTCAATGAGGTTTGTGAGGCATGACCTTCCCTTCACAAAACCGTGCTGACTATCCCGAATCAATTTATTCTTTTCTAGATGATTATAAATCCTAACCCTTATAACCTTTTCCAACACTTTACCAACAACTGAGGTAAGACTCACTGGTCTATAATTACCAGGGTTGTCTCTACTCCCCTTCTTGAACAGGGGAACCACATTTGCTATCTTCCAGTCATCTGGCACTATTCCTGTAGACAATGACGAGTTAAAGATCAATGCCAAAGGCTCAGCAATCTCCTCCCTCGCTTCCCAGAGTATCCGAGGATAAATACCATCCGGCCCAGGGGACTTATCTATCTTCACCCTCTGAAGAATTTCTAATCTTACTTTGATCATTCATTTATTCCTTAAATACCTATAGAAAGCCTTAGGTTTTACCCTGATCCTATCTGCCCACAACTTCTCGTGTCTCCTCCTGGCTCTTCTGAGCTCTCTCTTTAGGTCTTTCCTGGCTACCTCGTAGCCCTCAAGTGCCCTAACTGAGCTTTCACATCTCATCCTAACATAAGCCTTCTTCTTCCTCTTGACCAGAGCTTCCACCTCCTTTGTAAACCACGGCTCCCGCGCTCTGCAGCTTCATTCAGTAATGGATGAGATTCAGGTTATGTGCCACTGCCTCAGTACTGTCAGGTTCCCAAATTAGCTCACCAGTTTCAGGAAGGTATAAACCATGAGTATCTTGAAGGTAAGGGTAGAAAGGTGTGTTGCTAGTGGGGAAGCAGGTTGGAATTTGTGATGCAGGCAATGATTCAAGGCAGAGCTGCTAACAACAACTTGTACTTATACAGATCCTTTCAGGCAGTAAAATATCCCCAGGTGCTCCACTGGAGTTAAGCAGGTATCTTTCAAGTAGGCGCCTAAAGATGGGGTGTGAGGTAGAGAGACACACAGTTTGAGGGAGAGAACTATGGAGGTAAAGGAGGAAAGTTTGAAAGAGGTGGGGACATGAAGCCAGTCATGGGGGACATGATGGCCTAGTGGTATTATCACCAGACTGTTAATCTAGAGTCCCAGATAATACTATGGGCACCCAGGTTCCAATCCCATGATGGCAGACGGTGGCATTTGAATTCAATTAAAAACCTGGAATTAAGAGTCTAATGATGACCACTAATCCACCGTCAATTGTCAGAAAAACAGAAACCATGGGGCTCACTAATGCTCTTTAGGGAAGGAAACTGCCATCCTTGCCTGCCCTGGCCTATGTGTAATTCCAGACCAACATCAATGTGGTTGACCCTTAGTGCTCTCTAGTCAATTGGGGATGGGTAATAATTCCTAGCCTAGTCAGCCATGTCCACAGCCATTAATAAAAAAAATTCAGTGAAGTGGTTTTCTCGTGGAGGAAACTCTGCTGCATCTCTTGACTCACAAGCAGGGATCCTTGTTTGCTCACATGAGAAAGTGATGAAAAGTTATTAGATTCCTGACAGTGTGGAGACAGACCCTTCAGCCCAACAAGTCCACACCGACCCACAGAGCATCCCACCCAGACCCATCCCCCTATAGCCCACACACCCCTGAACACTACAGGCAATTTAGCATGGCTGATCCACCTAGTCTGCACATCTTTGGACTGTGGGAGGAAACCCATGCAGACAAGGGGAGAACATGCAAACTCTGCACTGACAGTTGCCCAAGGCTGGGATTGAACCTGGGTCCCTGGCGCTGTGAGGCTGCAGTGCTAACCACTGAGCCACCGTGCCACCATATTATATGGAAGGGAGCAAAGTTGTCTCAAGTTTGCAAATTTAGGTGTAAGTTCAACACAAAAGAAAATTGCAACAAAATGCAGGCTGATATTAATAAACTGACAAAACAGATTTGGAATTGACAAGTTCCTAAGTTCATTTGTGTACAGTTACACGTGGAGTGCACTGTGGTAAGAAAATATAGATCCTGTAATCCTTTGTAGTTGAAACTAAAGAAGAGGAAAAAAGGATACAAATTCACAAATGATTTAACATTGCCACACAGCTTAAGAAGGCTATAAAATGAGCCCAACACCAAAGTTAATTTCCAATGGCATAGAACTGAAAAACAAAGTGATAAATTAAACTAAAGTGAAATGGAAATTGAGTGGATCCCATCTGGAGTGTTGTGCACAGTGCTTGTCTCTATATCAGTTAATAGATAGCAAACCACTTTGGAGAAGGTGCAAAATGTTTATCAAGAGTGATGGTAGATTCAAGAGATTTTGGGGGAGGTGATGGTCTAGTGGTATTATCGCTGGACTGATAATCCAGAGACCCAAATAATGTCCTGGACACCTGAGTTTGAATCCCACCATAGCAGATAGTGTAGAGATAACAAGGTGTAGAGCTGGATGAACACAGCAGGTCAAGCAGCATCAGAGGAGCAGGAAAGCTGACATTTTGGGCCTAGACCCTAGACAAAAACATCAGCTTTCCTGCTCCTCTGATGCTGCTTAGCCTGCTGTGCTCATCCAGCTCTACACCTTGTTATCTCAGATTCTCCAGCATCTGCAGTTCCTACTATCTCTCCACAACAGATGGTGTAATCTGAATTCAGTAAATATCTGGAATTAAGAATCTAATGATGACTGTGAATCCATTGTCAATGGTTGGAAAAACCCATCTGGTTCACTAATGTCCTTTAGGGAAGGAAACTGCCATCCTTACCTGGTCTGGTATACATGTGACTCCAGACCCACAACAATGTGGTTGATTCTTAGCTGCCCTCTGGGCAATTAGGGATGGACAATAAATGCTGCCCAGCCAGCGACGTCCTCATCCTATGACTGAAGAAAGAAAAAATACCATGATGGTAGGATCAACAGATCAGTGTTCTTAAACCCAGAAATGAGAAGACTGAATGGTGATGTCCAGAGCTTATTAAGATCGTGATATGGTATGACTGAATAGAAGAGGAAAATTGATTCCACTCACTGTGGAGACAACAAATAAGGCCAACAAACATTACAGAGTCATTGATAACTCCAGGGAATACAGGAGAAAATTCTTTCCTCAGAGAGCACTGAGAAGGTGGAATGCATGAACACATGAAATTGTTGAGATGATTTTCATGGATGCCTTCAAAGATGAAACTGGATGGGTACATGAGGGAAAACGCAATCAAAAGGTACATTGATAGGGTTAGATGAAGGAGTAATGAGGTGCATAAAGGAGCACAGATGTTGGATGAAATTTCTTGTTTCTGCAATGTAGAATTGACGTAATGACAGGGGAATTCAGCAAGGGAATTACCCTTTACATTGGACCATTGTGGATTAAATTGGTACAAGACAACTCAAGGCCATTTTGAACTGATGCAATGCACATGCATAAGTTGCTACCCATCATTATTTCTCATGAGACAGAATGTGATTCTGAGGAAGAGTACACCGGGCCCGAAGCATTGACTGTGATTTTTTTTCTTCACAGATGCTGCCAGACCTGCTGAGCTTTTCCAGCAACTTCTGTTTTTATGCCTGCGCAGCCTCCCAGTTACTACTGTTTGCATATTTCCTTCCCTTCAAATAAAGGACACAGGCTGTTGCTTTACCAACCCTTATTTTGTGCTACAACCTTTGTGATAAACAGAAAAATGCATCAACCAAACAAGAAGACACTTATTAAAAATTCTGTTCTTACCAACTGCTAACATTCCACTTTGAACGCATTGATTCCTGGTTAGAGTAAGGTTCCCGGAACCATTTTATTCCTGAGTATGAACAGTCATTAGGCCTGAGGTCATGGGTTTCATCAAGGTCTAATAACAGAGGTCCAACACTCCAGAGGGCCTACTTTGTTGGGTCAACAGTGGGGAGCCCGAGCAAGAGAGGCTTTGGGGCCAGTGACTTCTGTCCCTGCCCTAATCCGCACTAACATAAAAGATCTCATGGTGCTATTTGAAGAAAAATGGCAGGTCCTTTGCTTATCCTGATGAACATGCAGCCCTCAATGGACATCCACAAAGTATTAACTGGTCTTTTCTTTTGATCTCAGTTGTGGTTTGCAAGCCCATCCTGGATGCAAATTGGCCTTCTGTAAGTCTGCTGATGCAGTACTTAATTATCTTTGTGCCAGCACCATGTTGTTTCCTGAGGATATTGACAACACTGAAAGTCCTTTCCTTAATGAGTTAACATGCAGTCGATGGTTTTTACAATACCCATTGCGCCTGCTTCACAAATGAGGGAGAGCAGTTTAAGGTGAAATAACTTAGCCATTCCAAAAATCCTAATGCACACTGCACAGCTGAGATAAATAATTCAGTATTCAGGCTTCAACTGAGAATAATTAGCAGTGCACTCGCCTTCCAGGACCAGAGATTTAATTGACTCTGATGCCAGATAAAAAAGGAGCTCGAATGGAGAACAAAAACCACAAGAAAATGTGAGGTGAATATTTTGATGCGTTCTTCCTTTCATCGAAGCATTGCGCTGGGTCATTGAGAAAAGGGCTACACAGGAAGTCAACCTGACAAAAACAGGCCACAATTTTGATCCCTTTATGATGCTGGTTTTAACTGGGTTGGCTGCATGGATCCAACAGCTGCCTTTTTTGTCAATATCATTGCCAGTCCCTCCATCAATGCAGTGAAAGATGCTCTTTGGTCTGCCCGCAACTTACTGGTCTTCCAGCTGAAAGAACCGTCCCCGACCGAGTGTTGCAGACTGGCACACTCCAAGGTCCAGGACTACATGCTGAGGGACACGCCTAAGCTTGGGGCAGCAGCCGCCAAGGCGTGGTGGGGAAAGACCACCGTATGAGACCCCTCGGCCAGAATATAACGGGGGCTGGACTCGGTAACTGGGCCCAGGTGGAGCGTTCCCCAACTGGTCAGGGGGCCAACGGGGACTGTGCGGGGCGACGATCGCCAGGGTTTTTCTTTGTTTTTTTGCTTTTTCTTTTAACTGGGGTACATACTCCCAGGGTAACCCAGAGCGGCTAGCATGACCGGGTAGGTGTGTAAATATGTTTATTTTTTGTATATTCTATGAATAAGGTATATTTTTTTAAATACAAAAATAAACATTGGCGGACTCTCACAGATGAGAATGACTTTCTTCCATACTCAGGGTGAGTCTGCAGGAGGCAGTATGGGCCAATGTAGCTACGCAGGCTCTGTTATACTTGGGGCAGCGAGTGGTCGTTGGGAAGGGGTGGGTGGGGCATTGGTGTGTTAGGGTGTTCCTTGCGCTGTTTTTGTTTGTCTTCTGCTTTTTCTCAGTGGCAAGCCTCGAGGTGCTCAACGCTTTCCCAGATGCTCCTCCTCCACTTGGACTGCCTTGGGTCAATGCTTCCCAGGAGTCTCTGGGAATGCCGCACTTTGCCAATGAAGGAAAGCTGGATGTTGTCACATAGGATTCTTGCTCTTCATGTTTATGAAATCATTAGGGAGGCAATGGCCTAGTGGTATTATCATTAGACTCTTAATCCAGAGACCCAAGTTATGTTCTGGGCACCTGGATTTGAATCCTGCCACAGCAGATGATGAAACTTGAATTCAATAAAAATCTGGAATTCAAATTCCTCGCCATGATCATGGTTCCATTACTGATTTTCCGAAAAGTCCATTTTGTCCATTAATGTTGTTTAAGGGCGGAAATTGACATCTTTACCTGCACGGGCCTACAGACCCACAGCGATGTGGTTGGCTCTTTCCTGCCCTCTAAGCAAAGTTGGTGATGGTAAATAAAAGCTAGCCTAGCCCTCATCCCATGAATAAATGAAAAAAAAAGACAAATGCCTTCCAAAAGGCAACTTAATACGCACAAAGTGATGGCAACAGCTCAACTTAAACAATGATCCCTCTCCCTTCGCGTCCCCCCCACCACCACCAATATCCAACCGATCCCTATGCGCCACCTCCGAACTGATGCTTGAACCACTGTGAACCATCTCCAGAACCGCGATGGCGCCAATCCACGCTCCAATATCAATCATCCCAAGTGAGTCAGGGGAACATGGAAGATGCACTGGCTGCTATTCACAGAGAAAATCTAATTCAGTGCATAATTATTTTGCATAAGTAGCAATCAATTCAAGTCAACAAATGTGCTCCAAGTTGCCAGTGGCTGCTGTTGCAAAGTGGTGTTGTGGATGGCTCGACTCCAGGAGTCATTTACATTTGGCTGTGAAATGTTGAGTTATGATCCAAGTACTCCAAGTCAAATTAAAGTTGAGCACCATTCTGCAGATTTAAAATTAAACAAACCTGTTGGGTTTTTTTAAGACAAAAGGAATAGTCAAGGCTTTGGAGCGCAATTTAAATCTTCCTGTCAGATTCCCCACGGTGCATCGTGTATCTGCCGAGGGGAAGATGAAATAACACTTGAACCAAGTGAACGTCTGCTCTGGACGTGCCTTTTCTCATAGGATCAATAAAAAAAATCCCCAAAAGTCCCAGAGTCTATCTGTCTTTTTGTTTAATGAAACTCAAACTCACTTACCCATCTTCACACTACAGTCCTAAAATTTATTCATTCATCCCAATGTACATTACAGGAACACGCTTTGAAAAAGAATAGACAATAAGCTAACATAGGAGAATGTAGGCCCAAAGCTTGATGAAAAAGGCAGATCTTAAGGAGTTTTTCAAAGGAGGAGGCAGCAATGGAGAATCAGAGAGTATTAGAATTCCAGAACATAGGCATAAATGGATAGCCAACAGTCACCAATGACAGCTAAAACCCTTCATTGGCCCCGAACATTGACTTTCTGGCTCCTTGGATACTGTCGGGTCTGCTGCGCTTCTCCAGCTCCACACTTGCAGCATCTGCCGTCCTTACTGTCTCCTAGTTGCTGTTTCTTCTCAGGATGCCCACTTTGAAGGCATTTTCCTCCCTTCGAAGAGAGCTCAGTGAATCTCTTTCCCACCACAACACCCTGAGTCCTGGCAAAGGGTTTCGGCCTGAAACGTTGACTTTCCGGCTCCTTGAATGATGTCCTACCAGCTGTGCTTTTCCAGCTCCTCATTTATTGACCCGACACACTGTTGGTGGAGTCAAAATAGGTGAAGATTCACAAGAGGCCAAATGTTGGAGAGACACAGATGTATTGGAGGGTTGTAAGACAGGAGGCTGCCAGAATTATCGGGAGCGTTGAGGTTAGAAGCAATTTGAACACAAGGTTAAATCTGAGGCACTGATAGACAGACAGTCATTGAGGGCCTGGAAACACAGGAGTGACGAGCGAATGAATCTGGCACAAATTAAGATGCAAACCATATTTATCTTTCTCACCAGATCAGAATACATCTAAAAATTCTTGAATTTGTTCCTTATAATTACTTTTTCTCACCCCAGATCATAACTTTTTTGCGCTCTTGATGATATAGTTCTACTGGACTTCCCTGCAGGCCTTATGTTTCAAATGTTACTTGATTGCATTTAATGCATTGAATATGTACTTTCTTTGCATTCTCTTGTGATGGTGGTATTATCCTGATTGGAGGTGAGCACGTGTTTTCATTTTTTTATTCTTTCATGGGATGTGAGCTTTCCCAAAAGGTAGAACCCCTGTAGGTCAGAGTGAATCCGGTCTGAAACCAAATCGAGATCTGTTAGCCCATACTGCCTTCATACAGGATATGTCAGGATTCATAATGGAGGCGACTGTAGGACGTTCACTCTATTGTTATCATCAGAAATTGAGTACTTTGAGCTGATACCACTAATCATCATGACTTTTCAACACAGACTCATTACTGATTACTCCCAGACTAAATCCTGTATTATCTCATCTTGCAATTACATGCATTTTTTTAAAAAAAGTTTGAATTTTTTTTGGTGTATATTTGAAAGTATGTAGGGTACTGAGAGTGCTGAGTTGGATGATGAGCCATGATCATGTTGAATGCTGGAACAGGCACATAGGGCTCAACTACCTATTCCAGTTGCTATTTTGCATGTTTCTATGTTACTATGAATGTTGTCTTTTGTCTCCTGATCTTTGGATTCTTGTCTTTCTCTACTTCAGTCCTGTTCTCCAAATACTTTTCTCAAGCACGATCATATAACACAGTGTCATCTGCAAACATAATTGTCACCTCCCATCTCATGTGCTCAGTTAGAACATCTGTGACCATCAGGAAGAGGAAGGTGGTCAGTGCCAACCCTTGGTGTAATCTGACTTTGTTTTCAAAGCTGTCACTGTCTCTAATACTGCTTCCTGCTCTAGTCTCCTTGAACATGTCCTGTCATAGTTGTGCACAGACCTCAGGGACTCCACAAATTCGAGCACACCACATTTTACAACAAAACCCATTTTGCCTAAATGTGTTGCAAGTCTAAACGTTGAGTGAAATATGTTTCAGTGAAAGCGTGCCAATCATGACTCAGCCAGTATAACTGTTGCTTCTGAATCAGAAACTTGTGTGTTCCAATTCTAACCCTGAGACTGAGCAGAAAATCAACACAAAGAAATGCTGCACTGTCAAGGATTGCTGGCTTTCAAATGAGATGTTTATCCAAAGATCTGTCTGCCATCTCAGGTAAATGTTATATAACTAATTAAAAGAGATACAGAATTTTATTCCAGTCAATAGTTACTTCTCAAACAAAATCACAAACACATTCTGGTTATATTTCTGGGGAAGGTGGTTGGGATGGCCCCAGCCCCACCTCTCCTCTCTATTTATTTCTGAGCTTCCTCCCCCTCCCTATTTCTGAAGGATGGTCCTGACCCGAAACGTCAACTTTCCTGCTCCTCTGATGCTGCCTGGCCTGCTGTGTTTCTCCAGCTCCATACTATGTTCTCTCTGACTCCAGCATCTGCAGTTCTTGTTATCTCTGACTGGTTATATTTCTGACCTCCATCATCTGTGATATTTGGCGTGAAATGATTCCTGGATCTTATTTTGCCCTTGTAATGTACTCATCTTTAATGCTTAGGGTTTGCAATATTGTTAGCCCTATACCTGAAGGCTACCTCTTAACACCAGCCACCTTGCTCGCACTGCTTGGCTATTATGACATTCCTTGTGGCACCTACTTCTTCAAATAAAACACAAAAAGAATACTTTCTTTGTTGTAATAGACATAATAAATACAGGTTTATTTAGCATCTTTAACATAGAGAAGTAACCGAAGACCCTCTACACGTGTGTTATCAAACAAAATGTGACACAAAACCACATAATGTGGGTCAGTATCCTCTGACTGCACTTTCCAAAAATGTAACCACTGCTACCTTGAAGAAAAAGAACATAAGAAATAGGAGCAGGAGTGGACCATCTCACCCCTTGTTCATTCATTCATTCAGATCGTTTCATGGACTCAGCTCCACTTACCCGCTTGCTCACCACAATCCTTAATTCAAAGTTGCTGGAAAAGCTCAGCTGGTCTGGCAGCATCTGTGAAGGAAAATTGGAGTTAATGTTTCCGGTCAGAATGGGTTCTGAGGAAGGATAATTGGACCCGAAAGGTGAGCACATTTTTTCTTCTGTTCTGAGAAAGGGGTCCAATGATCTTTCCTCAGAACCTATTCTGACCCGAAACATTAACTCAGTTTTTTTTCTTCACTGATGCTGCCAGACCTGCTGAGCTTTTCCAGCAACTTTGTTTTTGTTCCTGATTTATAGCATCAGCAGTTCTTTCAGTTTTTATAATCCTTAATTCCTTTGCTGTTCAAAGATCTGTCTATCTGTGCCTTAAAATCACTTAATGAGGTAGCCTCAACTGCTTCACTGGGCAGGGAATTCCACAGATTCACAACCCTCTGGGAGAAGAAGTTCTTTCTCAACTCAGTCCTAAATCTGCTCCCCCTTATTTTGAGGCTATGCCCCTAGTTCTAGTTTCACCTGCCAAGGGAGACAACCTCCTTGCTTCGATCTTATCTATTTCCTTCTTAATTTTGTATGCTTCTCTCAGACCCAATCTCATTCTTTTAATTTCCAATGAGTATAATCCAGTCTACTCGATCTCTCTGTAGCAATGAAGGACAGTATTCCATTTGTCTTCTTTATTGCCTGCTGCACCTGCAAAACAACCTTTTGTGATTCACACACATGGACACCCAGGTCCCTCTGCGCAACAGCATGCTGCAATTTTTCACTATAAAGAGCAGTAAATGCATGGGAACACCACCGTTCGCAAGTTCACTTCCAAAACCATGTCATTCTGATTTGAGACAATGTCACCAATCCTCAATGTCTCTGGGTCAAAATATTGCCACTTCCATCCTATCAGCACTGACAGTGCTCCTACATCCCAATGACTGCAGTGGTCCAAGAATAAAGCTTACTACTGACTTTTCCAGGGATTGGAAATAAATGCTGGCTTAGCAAAAAACACTATGTCCCATGAATGAATGAATTTTAAAAAGGGATGGGATATGATGATTTCCTTCCCTTTTGATATTCCTACACTTTTGCTTTCTTGTGACCAGAAGCCAACAAAGTAGGTTTTAAAGAATATATTTTTAAGGAAGAAAGAGAAAGATGGGTGTGGAGTTTTGAGTGGATCTAACGGTTTACAGCTTCAACAGCAAAAGCACGAGGAGCATTTAAAACTGGGGACATTTGATGATCTGTCAAACGGGCTCCCTTCTTCCATTTCATGCTTGAATGTTGTAATTATAATTCTAAGAAGGCTAAAATTGTACTTGTTCAAATTCTAAAAAATATTCACATGCAACAAAGACGCTGATGCATTATTTTATATTCCACAATTTTTAAAGATGTTTTCTTTATGGCTTTGTTTCCAACATTGTCTAGATGGTCTGAGAAAGGGGACATGGGATGTGAAGGGCCGTGGTGCAGACTTCAGGGCAATGCAGCGGGATTGAGACCCCTCCACTAAGTGCTATCCACATTGTCATACAGGGGGGAAATATATTTCAAAATCTCCAAGGAACAATGGATTTTCTGCAGTGGAGCCTCACTTATTCAGGGAGCAAAGTGGATTATGATCCACAGACTTCTTCCATTTCTGAAGGTTCCTATTAATAATTTTAAGGAGAGGGAAACAGAAATATGGAAGTTTGAAGGTATGGGTTCATATTTCCTACATTATAACAGGAGCTGAACTTCAAAAATTCCTTTACTTCATTGGCTGCAAAATGCCAAATGTCATTTTGATTCATGCTGTGGTCAGGGAAGATGCGAGACGAATGAAGACATAATAGGAAAGAGGGAATAATTGGACAGCTCAGGCAGAATGGGATAAATGGTCTCCATTTGCATCTGAAGGTTCTGCAACACCAGAAGAAAGAAACTAAGTGAGTTTATTGCCTAATGCATTGAATTTCTGGTTCATATGTTTTGATCTGTAAAAGCCATCCTCATCAACAATATTTGGCAATCTGCATGGTTTGATCATCTACACTGTTTGACCACACACATGGCACGGTCACCTGTTTGGTTTGATTACTCATGCTGTTTAGTCACTTGTACCATTTGATTATCTATGCAGTTTGAACACCTACACAATTTGATCAACTATGCTGTTTGATTATCGACATTGATTGATTACCATTACAGTTTGGTGACCACTACTGTTTGATCTCCTACACTGTTTGATTTCCTATACTGTTAGATCATCTACACAGTGTGAACACTATCATACCTTGGATCAACAACACTGTTTGCACACTTAATCTGTTTGACCACCTATATTATTTGATTACCTACACCATTTGATCCACCTACACGATTTGATCACCTACATAAGATGATCACCTATACTGTATGATCACCTGCCCAATTTGATAACCTGCACTGTTTGATCACATATATTGTTTTATTCCTTATACGTTTGACCACCTCCATAATCTGATTTCCTATACTGTTTGCTCTTTAGACCGTTTGACCAGCTACATTATTTAATTGTCTAAAGGATAGGAGAGTGTTGCGAAGCCTGTCCTGGAGAGCTGTATTACAAAGATCAGTTCAACTTATCGAAGCACATAAATAGAACTCACAAAAGAGGGGCAGTCATCACTCCAGCTCAAGCAGAGATCACAATGTTGCACACTTCGAGTGACAATAGTAGTCTGAGGCCATGCTCTCCCAGACACCACACCCACTCTGAGTCACAAACCTCATAGCAGCTGAGCCCATGGGAACACTCAGCTAAGGGGAGTATACATTAAATCAGTTGGCCATGTCTGAACTAATATCGGTGATATTGTCAACAGTTGTATAATAAAGGAGACCCCAGTCGGGTGAATGTTTTATGCTAACATTGAGTGATTCTGAAAAGTAAAAAAAACCACTGCACCCTTTAGTTTCCTTACTTTTGAAAATCGTTCAGTACTGTGTAGGCTTCAGATTGATTGGACTCTGTTGCTGACAACATACTGGAACAAGAGAGGGGTCAACGATCAGTGGCTGAACTTCTTCTAAACATCTATCTCATGTCTGTCTGTCCTCAATAACCTCTTACTTTCAGTCAGTTTCAAACCTGAAACCTTTAAGCAATTACAGCAGTGAATATGTAAACAATCAACCTGAGTTTATTCTCCTTTATTAAGGAGGAAAACTGTGTGATTGATGCATAAGGTTTCTTATTCATTTATCTTTGCTGAGGTGCCAAAATCAGAAAGCAGAAGGGCCGAGGAGCCTGGATTATGCCTGCGTTAAAAAGAATTCTCATTGAAGGGAGTCTGTGGTCAGGAAAGTCAGTGAGCCAGCCAACTCATGGCAGCAAGTCCCTTAAATGAAGAAATAGACTGTCACAAGGATGTAATTTATAACTTGGCACAATTAATGTTACAACCCTGCACTTGATTACAATGGAGTTTAATTTAGGATCTGGACAAAACTCTCTACTTCAGGAGATCTGTCATAACAGCTTTTCATTACAGTGAGGTTTTCAATCAGACAAGCCGAAAAAATACTTGATCTCAACTTTGCAGAGTAAATATACAAACTCAGTCAAAAGACCAGAATGTACCAACAAGATTAGTTTGGACAGAAATATGTGAAAGATCGTCTAAACACTGTGAACTGAAGCCCAAATGGCTGGATGGGTGCCTATGGGAGCAGACCAGAGTTTGGGATGGTATTACTGTTGCTTGGTAACAGTGAGGTCTTTTGGAACTTGTACCAAATATTGTGTCAGGACACTGTTTACATAGTCCTTCATTTGATTCCAAGTTGGCACAGATTGCAATAGGAGCGTGTGAGGTTGGTTATCCGGTAAGTGAAACTTTTAACTGCTTTTATACCAGTCACATATCTATGGCAAGACTTACACTGAACCTATAGAATTGACTTCAGGTTTGCCAGATAGTAGACTGAGATCATGAATTATCGTACAGAACAGGGAAACACACCTGCATTTAGATACCAAAGATAATAAAATGTGAGGCTGGATGAACACAGCAGGCCCAGCAGCATCTCAGGAGCACAAAAGCTAACGTTTCGGGCCTAGACCCTTCATCAGAGAGGGGGATGCGGTGAGGGTTCTGGAATAAATAGGGAGAGAGGGGGAGGTAGACCGAAGATGGAGAGAAAAGAAGATAGGTGGAGAGGAGAGTATAGGTGGGGAGGTAGGGAGGAGATAGGTCAGTCCAGGGAAGACGGACAGGTCAAGGAGGTGGGATGAGGTTAGTAGGTAGGAGATGGAGGTGCGGCTTGGGGTGGGAGGAAGGGATGGGTGAGAGGAAGAACAGGTTAGGGAAGCAGAGACAGGTTGGACTGGTTTTGGGATGCAGTGGGTGGAGGGGAAGAGCTGGGCTGGTTGTGTGATGCAGTGGGGGGAGGGGACGAACTGGGCTGGTTTTGGGATGCGGTGGGGGAAGGGGAGATTTCGAAGCTGGTGAAGTCCACATTGATACCATTGGGCTGCAGGGGTCCCAAGCGGAATATGAGTTGCTGTTCCTGCAACCTTCGGGTGGCATCCTTGTGGCACTGCAGGAGGCCCATGATGGACATGTCATCTAAAGAATGGGAGGGGGAGTTGAAATGGTTCACGACTGGGAGGTGCAGTTGTTTATTGCGAACCGAGCGGAGGTGTTCTGCAAAGCGGTCCCCAAGCCTCCGCTTGGTTTCCCCAATGTAGAGGAAGCCATACCAGGTACAATGGATACAGTATACCACATTGGCAGATGTGCAGGTGAACCTCTGCTTAATATGGAAAGTCATCTTGGGGCCTGGGATAGGGGTGAGGGAGGAGGTGTGGGGGCAAGTGTAGCATTTCCTGCGGTTGCAGGGGAAGGTGCTGGGTGTGGTGGGGTTGGAGGGCAGTGTGGAGCGAACAAGGGAGTCACGGAGAGAGTGGTCTCTCTGGAAAGCAGACGGGGGGGGGGGGGGGGGATGGAAAAATGCATTTAGATACCATTTACTGTGCAACTTAATCCTGAAGTTACAACAGGAGCACTCTTAGATTCTGTGTCAAGATGTTTCTCAAATGTAATGTTCTGAAAAATTTTAGCTGACTTCTTGAATTGAAACACACGAATAAGCCATTCAACCCCTTTAATCCAGCTCCACTATCGAACATGATCATGGGTGATCGTCAAGCTCAATACCCTTAATCCTGCTGTTTCCCTACAAACCATTGACAGATTCACGCACATGACCACCCAGGGATAGAATTGAACCTTGGTCCCTAAGGTTATGAGGCAGCAGTGCTAGCCACAATGTCACCCATAATTTACAGAACTGCTTGTCCATCCCTTCTGAGCTTCCTGTCATTCCTAAATGTCATGCACCCCCTAATATACAGGCCCTAACCTACTAATATTGTGGCCACATCTGTGTAACAGCTGTTAAATCATGTTTATTTACTCTTACAGGTATTATCAGTTCATATGATTTGTTTTGAGTGCCACATACGTTCAGATACAAAGCCATTAGGTTTATCCTTTTGTTATTTTTGTTGGGCTTAATCTGCTGATGCACTCTTAAATATGTACTTCCTATTCCCTCCTATTACAGGCTTGTTTATCATTTCCAACATTAATATTAATTTCTTACTGGTCTCACCTCTTTGATTTACCACATCTTCTCAAACTTCAATCAAATTCATAGAGTCATAGCATGTACAGTATGAAAATAGACCCTTCGGTCCAACTTGTCCATGTCAACCAGATATCCTAAATTCATCTAGTCCCATTTGTCAGCATTTGGCCCATATCCTTCTAACCCCTTTCAATTCATGTACCCATCCAAATGTCTTTAAATGTTGCTAATGTACTAGCCACCACTATCCTCTGTGTGAAAAAAAAATTACCTGTTGGGTTCCTTTCAAATCTTTCCCCTCTTGTCTTAAAACTGCACACTCTAGTTTTGGTCTCCCCTATCCTGGGAAAAAGATCTTGGCTATTCATCTATCCAGACCCCTCATGATTTTATAAACCTCTATCGGGTCACCCCTCAGCCTTCAATGACGAGGGAGAAAAGCCCCAGCCTATTCAGCTTCTTCCAATTGTTCAAACCCCAGCAACATCATTGTAAATCTTTTGTGAACATTTTCAAGTTTAATGACATCTTTCCGATAGCAGAGAGGCAAAAGTTCATCCATACTTTTATTATTCCATTTAATAATTACCAGTTTATGCACTCTCACTGTGTATTCTAACTTTCAGAGCTGTGCCAGCTGTCGTATTTTCAGGGCCCACTACCATCAACCTGTAGTATTCTGGGTTAGGTAATTTGCTGCCAACAATCTTACTCTCTCTCTGCTAAGTCTCTGATCTGTCCAATGATGAGCTGTAAAGCCTGAACCATTGGTGAGTCTAAGCAAGGTCAAAACTAAAAAGACAGTTTATTGAATGAGAGCAATAGGTTCAGATTACATTAACTTGCTCGGCATAGTTACAAAAGTGATACAGTGCTCCGTTTGGGCACTTGAGGAGAATTTAATCATCTCACCAAAAGACTGTAAGGATATCATCAGACTGTATGGAGCTCAATTCAACCCGAACTTTAACTTCTCTGAACCATCATCTGTTACAACACTAGCATTCTGGTGCATCAGGGTTAGAGTCTAAGCACAGTTCAAACTCAGGTTTTATGTAACTATACAAGTGAGCCATGATATGATGGAAATGTAGGACAGCTTAGAGGCTGAATGGCCTATCCTCTTACTGTGCCCTAAATACTGTCCCAGTTTTGATTACAATGCATCCCAACTCCAGAATGAGGAGATATTGTTGAACATTATGGTGAGACAATTGAAGAAAATGAAGCTAAATGGGAAATAAATTGTGATTTTCTGATGGCGTAACAGTGAGGGAATCCTGCTGCACAATCGGAGGCCTTTTACCTTGCATTTGACATTTAAATCTGCATGAATTCGCTGTCATTTGTCAATTGTTAAGGAGGCCAATAGATAGATGGATTGCCTCCTGAAAACTTTGAAAATCAAGAGGGCACTGTTTGTGCTTTCTGCTTGTCATTGTTGACAGTTGTGGAGAGGGCACTGTCCTCAGATGTCCCATATCATCCGTAGGTCCAGTCTGTAGGAGGCTGCATCGTCACAGCACAGCTCAAACAGTGAAAGAAAGCAGAGATTTTCTTTTGAACTGAAATGGAAACGAAACAATTTATCTTTCATGTGTGTTTGCATCTGAAACAGTTTACTGAAGTTATTTTTGTAATGTGTTTCAAATGTTGCAAACTAATTAATTCCATATCCTGACAATCTCAGACAGTCATGGCTGTACAGTACTTTTACCAAGAAATGAACATTACCTCTCCGCTTTTCAAATTTCACAATCGGGATTTGGGTTCAAATACACACCAGATCAATTTTATAAGTAATAGTACAACAACAAATAACTTGCATTTATGTGTCATCTTTCAAATAGTAAAACATGCCAAGGTGCTTCACAGAAGGTTTATCAAACAGCGAATTTGACACTGAGCCACGTAGGGCAGCACTGAAGCAGACAACATAAGTTTGAGCTGGTTGTTGAGGAGACTCTTAAACCAGGAGAGGGAGGTAGACTATTGGAGAGGTATAGAGAGCAAATTCAAGAGCATTGGGCCTTTACAGCTGCAAGCACCACCATCACTGGATATAAATTAGGACACATGACAGTCAAAATAAAGTAGTGTTAGCTAAAGTAATTTCAGAACTTGCTAAAGTTGTAATAATCATGTCACCATTCTCACTAACAATCTATTGAATATTAATAAAACAAAGATGCAGTCTATTGAGAATAGATTTGTGACTCTAAACTATGAGCAATAAAGACCAATACAGGCATTGCCAAAGCTGATGATTATGAGGTCAGCCAGCTGGACCTTATGGAATATGAGCTCCCTGATTGGAGCTGTTAATCTGGCCCAATCAGGGAGCCCTGGCTGGTATGAAATAAAGGAGGTGTGTCAGAGGTACTGACATTCTGGTGCCTGCCTTTGTATGAGGCAGTCCTGTGGTTTTCATGGAAAAATAAAGGATCACTTGGTGACGAGATACCAGCCTCAGTGGAGTCATTCCATTTCAAAATGGTTCTGCAAGATATGTTGCAAAGCAAGCTTTCAAAGGGTGATGCCAATCTGTTAACTTGGTATTCTGTTTCTGACAGGTGTGCTCTAGTTTATAAAGAAGCAAAATTCTTCAAGAGTATATTGCATGGATTCTTTCATCAGAATTCACGTATAAGGAGACTTTGGGAGGCAAAATGATCAAATAACCTCTATATACAGGCTTTTGTATTCTGACAGCCTTGCTTAATCTCTATTGGCTGCCAGTTTCCAACATATTTGATAGGCCTCTGTCTCAATTTGACCTGAAGATGAACCCTTGCTTAAGTCATTTTTTTTATCCTTATCGTAACACAAAGTGGCACGAGTTTGTGGTGACAAAACACTTTTCACTGTATCTTCAAGATATATGTGACAATAAACAAATTATTCATCATTCATTCGTTCTGTTGTCCAACCCCTTACAATTCTTCTTTATTACACAATTAGTGCCCGTCCAATCACTCATTTTAACACATCCATTAAAATGTAGACTGAGTATGTTGTATGTTGCTGCACTTCCCCAGTTGCCAAGGATGCATATTTCAACCCTCGTTTGCTGTCGTGAAGTACTGTCCATTACTCTCGTTCCTCAAATGTTTTGCGCAGTCAGACTGAGTTCTTTAGTTAGTGTTCCTGGTTTCACTTGATTGTCCCCAAAACCTTTCAGCACAACTGGACTGATATGCTTCAGAAGCTGGCGCTATGTTCTCAGTGTTTAACAGAATCGCTCCTCATATGTAAATGTAATGTCAGTCAGAGGCTCCAGGAGAGGATAGGAACAGAGAATGTGACTAGCAGTAGACATTTTAAGATAACAAAGTGTAGAGGTGGATGAACACAGCAGGCCAATTAGCATCTTAGGAGCACAAAAGCTGATGGGAAGGGTTTAGGCCCAAAACGTCAGCTTTTGTGCTCCTAAGATGCTGCTCGGCCTGCTGTGTTCATCCAGCTCTACACTTTTGTTATCTCGGATTCTGCAGCATCTGCAGTTCCTGTTATCTCAGTAGACATTTTGACTTGTTTTTTTGTTGTTCATTGGTGGGATGAGGGCATCGTTGGGTAGGCCAATATTTATTGCCCATCCCCAATTGCCCAGAGGGCAGTTCAGAGTCAACCACATTGCTGTGGTTCTGGAGTCACACATAGGTCGGACCAGGTAAGGAAGGCAGTTTCCTTCCCTATAGGACATTAGTGAACCAGATGGCTTTTTCCAGACAATCGACAATGGATTCATGGTCATCATAAGACTCTTATTTCCAGATATTTTATTGAATTCACATTCCACCATCTGCCATGGCGAGATTCAAACCTGGATCCCGGAATGTTATCTGGGCCTCTGGGTTAACAGTCCTGTGATAATACCATTAGGCCATTGTCTCCCCTTGTTTTATGGAGCAGGTGACTTTTCAGCCTCCAGGTCACTATGAACCCTTGCAGAATTTAACAGTCCACTAGCAAGGGGTTTTAAGGCAGATTTTGTCTGTAATGGGTAGCTTTCCCGTCTGTTTTCAGTTTTACAGAGTGAGTATTTACAGGATGGCTGGGATATTGCAGGGCAGCTTTAAACCTAGCGTCAATTTTGAGAGCAGCATGAGGAGTTCAGAGAAAGTTTGGGGTGAGGAGCGGGAGAGGGTTGTAGTGGGGCATTGGGGTGGGAGATGGGACTTTGTTGTGACCCCTCCTTGAGTTTGGCTTTGGAAGGGGTGTGGTGATGTATCTCCTCCATGGGCCTCCTTTTCAAATTGAATGCCTTTCAAAGTCTGACCACCACCCTCCCTCCCCTACATCTCCCCTCTATGTGTGCTCCCTGTCTCACTGGCCCCTGAATCATGACCTCGACCCTTCTGCCTAATTTCCAAACGGTACCCTAATGAGACTCCCCCATAAATACTTATCCTGATCTCCAGGACTTACAACCTTTTGGTGTTCCTGATGCTAGCCATTGTTGCTGCTGGCTTTGCTGAGCATGATGAGGCTGCCAGTCAAACAAATTGACCAGTCATTGTCTGAAGTAGGGCTTCCCAACTGAAGAATGGGGAGTGCAAGTCCTGCTTACAGCCAATTATTGCACCTTTAGGCTCTTGTGATTAGCTGGAATGGGATTCCCTGCTGATTATTCAGGGAAGAGAAAACAGGAAACACCTCCAACTGAAATATCCCCCTCCCCAACGATTGGACTACAGTCTAATAAACATAATCACAGTCCCACTGACATGAATCCTCTGTCATAATGAGGGTGCTGATTTCACCTTGCTCACATTTGGTCAGATGACAAGTATTGATCAGGCAAGTGGAGCCATTGATGTGCCAACACTTAGAACTTTATTGCATGTCAGGCAGTAAAAATCAACAACATCGGTTGTGAAAGTATCTGTGGCCGATTCACTGCTTGTGTGGCAATTCTATTGGATACCAGGAAAGGAAACGAAAATAATGAATACGTCCACTGGGTCAAACAATGCATTTTTTTTAGGACAACATGGTGACTCAATGGTTAGCACTGCTGCCTCAAAGCGCCAGGGATCTGCGTTTGATTCCAGCCTCGAATTACTGTCTGTGTGGAGTTTGCACATTCTCCCCATGTCGGTGTGGGTTTCCTCCGGGTGCTCCGGTTTCTTCCCACAGTCCAAAGATAGGCAGGTTAGGTAGATTGACCATGCTAAATTGCCCATAGTGTCCAAGGATGTGCAAGCTAGGTGGGTTAGCCACAGGAAATGCAGGATCACAGGGATGGGGTAGAGAAGAGATGTGGCTGGGATGCTGTTTGGAGGGTCATTAAGGACTGAATGACCTGCTTCCACTGAGCAGTTATTCTATGAAAGCAGTGCTGTGATTTCTGAAATTAGAAGGCCTGGAAAAATTTAGACTGATAGGAAGAAGAGATTGATAACCAAGAATGAGAATTTTGTCTTTGTGTTTACTTTTTGCAATGTACCATGCGCAGTATCAACAATTCCTCCCACAGTCCAAAGATATGCAGGCTAGGTGGATTGGCCATGCTAAATTGCCCATAGTGTTCAGGGGTGTGTGGGTTATCGGGGAATGGGTCTGGGTGGGATGCTCCAAAGGGCGGTGTGGACTTGTTGGGCCGAAGGGCCTGTTTCCACACTGTAGGGAATCTAATCTAATCTGCTCCTCTGATGCTGCTTGGCCTACTGCATTCATCCAGCTCTACAACTTGTTAACTCGGATTCTCCAGCATCTGCAGCTCCTGATACAATTTTAACCCCACTGTGAAGCCTCTTCTAAGGATGCCTAACCTGAAGAAGTTACCCTCCTCCCTCCAGACAAACCTCAGGGGAACTCAACTGGAGCATTTTTTTTTGTCAGCTTGCCTAAGCTTTGAGCTTAGGTACAGCAGCAGTTCTCAAGCAAACAGCCGCAATGTCTGAGACAGATTGAGCCTGTTGTTTCCCAATTTCAACAAACTTGAGAATGTTGTATTCTGTGCCTTCTGTGTTAAAATTGTAAGAGCCAGGGACATGAGTGGCAATGCAACTTCTTAACACAGTTCACCTCCCTCAGCACAGACTAAAGAGTGATCCTATGTATCTCGTGTCCTTCTGTTCCATGCTGGACACTACACCAATCAAAAGGAACAAGATTATTTTCTAATAGATGATTCTGTGCACTGATGTATAGCGGTCAAAACACTTTTATGTCTAAGCTCACAAAGTATAGAGCTGGAAGATCACAGCAGGCCAGGCAGCATCAGAGGAACAGGAAAGCTGATGTTTCGGGTCGGGACCCTTCCCTCAGCTCCTCACTTTGTTATCTCTAACTCCAGAATCTGCTGTTCTTGCTGTTTCTATTTTTGAGCATTATTCTGCAATGCAAAAATAGTTCTAATTCTTTTACACTAAGACCTCTTCTGTGGAAGAAAGGAATGGAATGTCAGGAATTAGTATTGGACGTGGGAGCACTTTCAGTGCAGAAAAAGAGACCATTCTGAATGTCAAACAAATTGGCCTTATTTTATATTTATGGGATGTGGGCATCATTGTTAGATCAGTATTTATTCCCCATCTCTAACAACCAACCACATTTCTGTAGGCCTGGAGTCACACAGAGGCCACACCAGGTAAGGGCAGCAGATTTCCTTCCCCAAAGGACATTAATAAAATGGGTTTAACCCCTGACAATTGTCAATGGGTTTCATGGTCACCATTAGACTCCTGCCTCCAATTTTTGTTATGCAGTCATAGAGTCATACAGCAGGGAAACAGAATCTTCAGTCCACCTTTTCCATGCCAGCCAGATATCCTGGACTGACCTAGTCTCATTTGCTGCGTTTGGTCTATATCCATCTGAACCTTTCCCAGATAATACTCTTCCAGGTGCCTTTTAAATGTTGTAATTATACCCCCCCCACTACTTCCTTTGGCAGTTTATTCTATACATGCACCACTCTCTGTGTGAAAGGGTTGCCTCTCAAGTCTCTTTTAACTGGATGTGAATTTGCTCGCTGAGCTAGAAGGTCAGCTTTCAGACGTTTCGTTTCCATTCTAGGTAACATCATCAGTGAGCCTCCGCCGAAGCGCTGGTGTTATGTCCTGCTTTCTATTTATCTGGTTAGGTTTCGTTGGGTTGGTGATGTCATTTCCTGCATTGGTGATGTCATTTCCTGTTCTTTTTCTCAGAGGATGGTAGATTGGCTCCAAATCAATGTATTTTGGTTAGGCCTGGCCTATTCCCTGGACCTTCGCCGCTGCGGTCACCCGGGCCATCTTCCACTTCATTTGGGGGTCAAGGATGGACCGGATCCGCAGGGACACCATGTAAAAAGACCTGGAAAATGGGGGAAATGACGTACCGAACGCCACCCTTGCCCTGACGGCTACCTTTGTGTGCGGCTGCATCAAGCTGTGCATAGATCCTCAGTACGCAAACACCAAGTGTCACTACTTACTGAGGTTCTACCTGCCCCCGGTGTTGCAAAGGATGGGCCTGGCCTCGTTGCTGCGGAACGCTCCGAGTAGTTGGACCGTCCCATTTTACCACCTGTCCTTCGTGGAGAAATTTTTGAAAGGAAACACCTTTGACCACAAGGCCATCAGGCAGTGGTCAGCACGTAGTATCCTTGAGACCCTTCGGGAAAAGGAGAGGGTGGATCCCGTCGTGTGGTTCCCCACGCAGACTGCCAAAGTCGTTTGGCAGAATGCCTCATCGCCAGAACTTTCAAACAAGCACAAAGACATTGCTTGGCTGGCGGTGAGAGGGGCTCTGCCAATGAGATCCTTTATGCATGCCCGGAATCTCTGCGCCACCGCACGCTGCCCTCGAGGCGGCTGCAGGGGGGATGAGACTGTCGATCACCTCCTTCTGGAGTGTGCCTATGCGCAGGAGGTCTGGAGGGGGATGCAGTGGTATTTGTTGAGGTTCGTCCCGAGCAGCTCCGTGACACGGGACTCCGTGCTCTACGGGCTGTTTCCCGGGACGCACACCGAGACCAACATCAACTGCGCCTGGAGGACCATCAATGCGGTGAAAGACGCTCTTTGGTCTGCCCGCAACTTGCTGGTCTGTCAGCTGAAAGAACTGACCCCGACCAAGTGTTGCAGACTGGCACACTCCAAGGTCCAGGACTACGTGCTGAGGGACGCGCTAAAGCTTGGGGCAGCTGCCGCCAAGGCGCGGTGGTGAAAGACCACCGTATGAAACCCCTCGTCCAGAATGAAAAAAAGGGCCCTGTCTGGTAACTGGGCCCAGCCGGCTCCTTCCCCAACTGGTCAGGGGGCCAAGGGGGACTGTGCGGGGCGACAACTGCCGGGGTATTTTCTTAGCTTTTTTTTCCTTTAGTTGGTGTACGTACCCCCTGGGTAACCCAGAGCAGCTTGCATGACTGGGTAGGTGTATAAATATGTTTTATTTTTTGTACATCTTATGAATAAAGTATATTTTTTCAAATTTAAAAAAAAGGTGACGAAACGTCTGAAAACTAACCTTCCAGCTCAGCGAGCAAACTCACATCCAGAAACTCAACCTGAGCTACAAATCTTCTCTAAACTCTCTTTTAACTCTTTCCCCTCTCACCTTAAACCTATGCCTTCTAGTTTTGGACTCCCCTAACCATGGGAAAGCACCTTGGGTATTCCACTAAGTGTCATGTTGGGATTCAAACCCAGCTCACCAAAACATTACCGAGGTTTCTGAATTAATAGCCTCATGATAAAAGCACTAGGACAAGGCCTCTCTTCCCTACTTGCTGTAAATAGACCACAACGACAATCCACACATGTGAATCTTCTTTAAAAAAATACTTTAAATGACAACATCGCGGAAAAATATTGACAAATCCAAAGCTTGACTCTGGAAATGGAGTGAATCCAGTTCTTCCATTCACACATCTCAGAAATATTAGTGCTGTCCTTGAAAGGGTCAAAAGTCACAGGCAAAGTTAGTTCTGAAATCATCACTAGCAAAGTCACTGTGTGGCAAGGAAATAAAACACAGCACAGGGATCAAAAGCTCTTTTTAAATGGGAACTTCAAATGGAACCCACCCCATAGTTGAAAAGGTTCACAATAGGTGGTGATGTGGTAATATTAAACAGCCTTCCTTTTCGTACAGTCGGCCAAACAAAGATGTTTACTCATCTGACTCAAATAGGTCTGTTTTATAAAGCTGTTTGCTATAACGGATCTGCTCTTGGGTTCTTTTTGAGATAAGTAATGCAGTTCTCTTGAATGAAATGTCAAACAAAGGGCTCCATCTGCTCTACCAGGTGAGTATAAAAGATCACACGTCACTATGTTCAATAGAAAAGTGAGCTCTTCTCAATGCCATGGTCAATAGTTATCCTTAATCAAAATCAATAGAACTGATTATTATCTCAACAATGATGCTTTGAGTGAATTTTATTGACCAAAGCACTAAAAGTGTCCTGGGGCTGTGTAAATCAGTCTATAGGTACAAAATGTAATATTTGGAATGAGAATAGCCAGGTGGGCCTCATAGTGTACGAGTTCCCTGATTGGGGCTGTTAACCTGGTCCAATCAGGGATCGTAGCTGACAGATCTAAACAGAGGGTTCAGGGTTCTGATCACTTTTGGAGCTGGTTCTGAGCTAGCTGAGTCAATGTCGTAGACTATACATATGTAAATAAAGGGTGATTTGGTGACAGGATACCAACCTCTGTGGAGTTATTTCACAAATATTTTGCATTTTGCTTTTAGGCACAGCAACACCAATTCAGCTGGTGGCTCAGGTCATTCTGCACAATATTAAACACCATCATTGCCTCCAGTCTGTATTAGTTTGACTTATATCCACCTTAATGTCCTTTACCATCTGCTTACTTGATCCTGATCTTTTGATTATTACTCATCTTTCTTCTATTTGCCATCTGCCCCCAAAGCTTGGTGCCATCTCTAAATGTAATATTGCTCTCTTAACACAGAGAACGTCAATCCCAAGAGTAGGTTCCAGCTGAAATAAGGTTTCAGTGAAAAGCAGACATACAGATATTAATTGCAATCTTGTTCCTGAATTTTTACTTCAGGGCTCACAGTTCTCTCGCAGTCTGTTGCACTCTGAAGCTTAAAACATATTTTAAGTCAGACTGTTCCTCGATTGCAGCTTGGCCAATACATATGACTCCTCTGGCTCACTGTAATATTCTTTAATGCTTTGTAAATTCTCCTGAGTGAGTTGAAAACTTTAAAATAAAATCATCATTTGCTTATGTTGAACCCTGCTATGACTTTAGGTAAAAGCAAAATACTGCAGATCATGAATTTCTGAAACAAATACAGAGAATGCTGGGGAAACTCAGCGGGCCTGGTAGCAGCTGTGGAAAAAGAAATCAAATTAATGTTTCAAGTTAGGGATGAAGAATCAGACTGGAGTCAAGCCATTTACTTAGGACAATTGTTTCAGACACATTACTGCCCTTCTTTTCATCTCACCAGCTTGCACATTCAATTGATCATACTCTGCCATTTCAGACAACTCAGAATGCCACCACCAAAGACATCTTCCCTTGCCTGCATTTTGTAAGGATCATTCTCTCTGGGACACCCTATGCATTCATTGACCACTAACACCATCCCCTCCTTCCCAAGACACCTTAACATGTAACCACACGAGGTGCAAAGCCTTCCCCCTCACCTCCTCTCTGCTCACCATTTGAGGGCCTAAACAGCCTCTCCAGGTGAAGCAGCATTTCACCTGTGCCCCCAATTGTGTTCTCTGTACCCAATATGGCCTACTCTATATTGGAGAAACCAAACCAAGCAGTTCACCTCCAATCTGTGCACAAGCATGACCCCGTTTAGTCAGCCGTTTTAACACAGCACCCTGCTCACATTCCCACTTATCTGTCCTCGGCATGCTTCAGCGCTCCAGTGAACCACAGCACAAACTGGAGGAACAATGTCTCATCTTCAGGCTAAGCACTTTTCAGCCTTTTGGCCTTAATATTGAGTTCAACACCTTCAAACTATGAGCTAACTCCCATTCCTTCCCTTTCTTTTTGCTTTACTTGTTACATTCTCTGCCACCATGTCTTGTCTCCCCTTTCCCCACCCCAATGGGACTGTGTGTTCTTTTAGGTTTGGCAGTTACACAGACCATTGTCCTGCCATTCTCACATTCTGAAAAATCAACATTCTTTCTCCTCCAGCATGCTACACTCCACCCCCTACCCAAATAATACAGAAATGCAGCCCCCTCCACACTTCATGTCAGCTGTAATGAAGGGTCATCTAGACTCAAAAGGTTAGCTTGCTCTCCGTCCATGGATGTTGCCTGATGTGTCATGATCTTCAGCATTCGTTGCTTTCAATACAGATCCCAGCATCTGCAGTAATTTGCTTCTACCTGAGCTGTTTTATTTTTCTTTTCCCCTCTTGGGTTTCCTTTTTACCCTGTGATAAACTATCTTCATTATCTTCACTGAGATCTCCTTTTCCGTTACTATCAGAAAATTTCTCTTTTCCCTAATTTCTACCCTTCACAGAGTGAAATTGCCATGCACAGGCAGGTGGGACTAGTTTAGTTTGGGAACATGTTTGGCATGGTCTAGTTAGACCAAAGGGTCTGTTTCCATGCTGTATGACTCTATGACTCACAATGCAGTAGCAATCTTGCAGTATAATTTCTCCACAAAGAGCTTACTCCCATAGGAGGCCCATTCAGAGCTTAACAAGATACAAACATCATAGAGATCATCAAAGACATGAGAGGGCAATATTCATGTTTTCTCAGAATGGTCAGTACTTACTAAGCAATTCTGAGTATGTTGACATCTACACTAACAATCCGTTTAAGATAACCAGAGAACATCACATGACCCATAAGACCATTACAATATAGGAGCATACGTAGACGTTTCAGCTCATCAGATATATTCCTGGCTGATATGTTTCTCAACTCCATTCTCTCATATTCTCCCATTAACCTTTGATCCCATTACTAATGAAGAATCTATCGATCTCATGCAGACACAGAAGAACATGTAAACTCCATACAGGCGGTTGGCTGAGGGTGGAATTGAATCCAGCTGTTTGGTGCTGTGAGGCAGCAGTGCTAATCACTGAGTCACCGTGATATCTGTACAAGCAGCGGCAGGATCAGGGAAAGGTTCCAGATGTGGTTCAGTAACAGCACACCCTTGACCCTGAATGGGAAGATTGAAGAAATTGCTTCATATTCTGGAATAATGAATACAATTTTACAGCAACAACTGGCGTTCATATGACAACTTTAACTTAATAAGGGGGCCAGACTATCACTTTGGTGTAATACTGAGGGAGTCCTTTACTCCCATACCATGTAGGACTACAGATAATGGCAAAGTCTCTTTTCTGGTGCTGTAGCTAACAATTATCTATCAACTAACTATATTAAAAGAGTTCAATTAATTATTATTACATCACAATTTGTATGCAATTGTGCAATACTTAGTTCGACTGTCATGTTTCCAACATTGCAACTGTTCTGTGTTACCAGATAACTGAGTAGAAAAGAGTATCGCTGAAAGACAATTTATTTTGTTGAAGCATTTTGCATTCCACTCATCAGACTAACAAGAGAATTCAAGGAGAGAACAACATTTATAGTGTATGAAAGGATAATACTGGATGGGTGATAAGTTGACCCTAATTGGTAGAGATGTTTCCATGGAGAATGAACCAGTTAATGATGATTGACTGTTAACTGGCTGGAAATATTTAAATACTAAATCAGAAAGGTTAATGTAAATCGCCCTGAGAAATGAATGCCACCTGGTTTGTTGAGTTGAAACAGGCACAGTGCATGTATGTAGTCTTCCTGTCTGCAAAATACTAGGCCATCTGTTTCAAGTTTTGCAAGACTGGCCTTATCAGTAACCTTGTAAAAAGGACCCAAACATTCTGTTCCCATGTAAATTTGCTGCAGAAAAAGTGTATATCAAAGTCACCTTGTGGGGTAATGGCTATCCTGATCAGACCATTTTGCACTATAAAGTACACACGCGAATGACTGGCCGTAAAATGATCAGTTTCGGTCCCCAAAGTGCCCAGTCTACCGAAGGTAAGATACCTCAAATGTTCTAGCAACAGGTGAAGCTAGCTGTTTCACTCTGCTGCTAAGCCATAACAACATGAACATTGTTTACCATAAATAAAATGCTGTTGTCTGACCAACAATGTATTCAGCCTGTTATAAATGAGTAAAGTGGCATATGAATTTCAGTGCCTGTGTGATATCAGGAATGTCCAACATGCCAAAGACTGGTGGATTATATCAAGTGGCATATTCATCCTCCTGTTCACAGCAAGCAAGGTACTGGCTATACTCAGTCAATCTGGGCTTGGAAAAGTCATAACACACTGTCCTCACATTGTGTGTGATTCCAAAATTGGGCAACAATTGCTGAATAACCTCAAGCATGTGAATAAGTACACTGAGAATTTCAGGTTGTCAATTTTACTGTCAATGTGGTTCACTTGCTTGTGGGCACAGTTAATTGTGTTGGTATGTAGCTTGTACTTTTCGGACAGAAAGAACACATAAATACAATGAACCTGTTTCAACTCAACAAAGTAGGTGACAGCTATTCATTTGTTCATTTCCCAGAGTAAAGCTTGGCTAATCAGAGTCAACTCCCATAGTTTGAAGTTTAAATAAAGCCTGCCACTTAACTGTCAATCATCATTTACTCTGAGTCATGGAATAGTTACAGCATGGAAGGAGCCCTTTCAATCCATTGTATCTGTACTGTTTCTTTGAATAAGCAACATTACCTAAAGCTAATTTTCCCCAAATCCTTGCAATTTCTATACTGGTGTGTTCTCATTGGCAAATTTCTACCAATCAAATTCCATTTGCCACCTAATCTGCATTCCACTCTCATACAGTACAGATATTAGTTTCAACATAAATTTGTATTCTTGCAAATTGCTCTGATTCGTGCAACACAAAAAAGGTTGATAAAATGTGCCGGAGATAATGGGAACTGCAGATGCTGGAGAATCCAAGATAATAAAATGTGAGGCTGGATGAACATAGCAGGCCAAGCAGCATCTCTCCTGAGTTCATCCAGCCTCACATTTTATTATCTTGATAAAATGTGCCGTTTTTTTCAGCAATATTAAAGTTGTGCACTACCAAATACTGCTTATATGGAAAATAGCAAAGAATAAGACTGATGGAATAAATGTTTTCACTGACTTATATGCTCAATCAAGTTCCAATGAACAAATACCGACATGCACAGGATTTCCTGTAATAGAGAGCTAATTAGCATCAAATTGGCAAGAATGCTTAGAAGTCAAAGAATGTTTTGTATGGGAAATGGAAATGTGTCATGTTAGTACGATAGGGTCAGGTCTTATTGTTGGAGTTAGAGAATATTGATTGAACAGTGAGGAGAGATTGTGAGCTAATTTGAGCTAATTTGTGCTACAAAGCAACACATTATTCTAACACTGAGAACCTAAAATAAGGAAAGATTCCAGTCCTCAGCACAGGAGACCTTAAGCTTGTTGAATGTAAAGTGCAAAATATGCATGGTTTAATCAATTCCAGAGTTTGAAAAGATGATCATATTTTGAGAAGGGGTCTTGATGAGATTAAGGATTTAGAATTAAACTACCTCTGTGTTAGTAGAATGACTATGAAAAGGCCTTTCATCCTTTGTTTTAAATTTTAAATTTGCTTTTTAACTATACCATTATTTACTTTTAATTCTTTTGTGCCATGATAAAATGACAGTCAAGTTTCATATGTATGAGATAACTGTCCATTATCTTACATTTAGCAGTGTAATTTTAAAGACGGTAATGAGAAGGTAATTGTACAGAGAACCATCAAAGATCCTGGATTCTGGCACATTAAATTTATTAATAATTTATCTGGTGCTGAAAATATGCAATTAACATTTTGTACATTGAACTCTTACAGACTGGTGAAGTTTGACGATTCCAAGAGCATGCTTTAAATGGTTCATCCTAACAAAATCTCACTTCTCTGGAATCTGGTACGTCTTTTTTTTGGTTGAATGTACAACTCTGACAAGCTGCACTACAAATGGGTTAATGATTCTGTTAAAAAAAAGTGCATACAGACAAGCTTAGTTTTGATAGCACAGCAGCCTGTTAGTAAGCATTGGGCTATGTGTTTCATGCCTCAATGCATTTGTATGAAACGGTATATGTGCCATTGTATATATATGTTATGGTAGTGTGAGTATCGTGATTAATATTGCAAAATGAACAGCATTTCTAAAACAGCGTGTTGCTCCACTGCATACGGGAGAGTACTTTTCTCAGCAAAGCAGTACTCACACTGGAAAAAGAGCAATGCATGTATTCGACAGAGAAAAAAATATTTTCCCATACGAATGTGACATGGCATTGATATACCTCAGGCAGCATGTAATAGACAACAAAAAGACAAAGTGGACATTTCAGGTTAGTGATGAAATGTTTGCTCTGTTTCTCCCTTGTGGTTGCTGTTCGACCTGATGAATAGTTCCAGAATGTTTGTTGATTTTAAGTTAAACTTTCCAGCAATCATAGCGTTTGGCTGTCATTTTGTGATATTGTATCATCAGTTGATCAAACAGTGCCTCTGGTGTGATTCATAACATGCTATTTGCATGAAAAACAGGTCGTTCAATAAAATTCAGAGATGAGACAATAGGCAGGGACCAGTTGGAGGAACAGAAACCTCAGCTATTTTGTTTTCCTACAGTGGCCACAATTTCCACCAACAAAATAAAAACACAAAACATAAGCATATTTTGCAGCCTGCAATTATTTCTATATTTGGTGGACTTGTCTGAGGAACAGTGATTAAATTAGAATGAGAGGGGGCATTGTGACTTGGAGTGAATTGACACAGTGTATTTTCAATTGGAACCAAGTCAGATCTTAGTGCCAGATGGCTTTAAGGGTATCATATGTTGTACATGTAATATTGTGACTCAGCGAATGTCCATTTAAGACGGAAGATTCTAGAGTCAAGTGACACCCAAGGATTCAGGGATGTGCTGTAACATGCTGTGGTGTGGGTGTGATAGCTATATAGGTATGGAATGTGTGTTAAAAACCACCTCAGCAATTCAAAGAATTCCTACTGTGCAGAAAGAGGTCTGCACTGAGCCTCTGAAGAGCATCCCACTTAGACCTAAACCCCAAGCTATTCCCTGTAACTCCACATTTACCAAGGCAAGCCCACCCACCCTGCACATCCATGGACACTATAGGGCAGTTTTTTTTTAAAGCATGGCCAATCTATTTAACCTGCACATTGTTGGATTGTTGGAGGAAAATGACAGTAATCCACACAGACACAGGGAGAAAGCGCAAACTCCACATAGGCAGTCACCCAAGGCTGGAATTGAACCCAGGTCTGTGATGTTGTGAACTGGTAAAACTAACCGCTGAGTGACCATGCCAACTATCCAACTGAATTCTCATTCATTTTCAGACAAAATCAGGAAGCAAGATATTGTGACATTAGCATCCTTACATAGTTTGGTCAACGTACAGTAACAAAAAACATACGGTTAACTCTGAAGTTTCTTAGGTAGCCACTCAGTCACATCATATTTTGAATTGAGAATAGACAAGCAAAAAGCACCTTCTGAAGAATATTTTAATATAATATTTCAGGCCAATAGAGAGAGAAAAATGTTTGAATTTGAACTTCAAAGAGAATAAGAAACCAGCAAGCACGATCTGGATCAAGAAAAGCTTTGATGACAGGCAGCAAGTCCATCTAATACTTCTGATGAGGGGGGTAGTTCCATTTTAACGTTAGATTTACCCAAAATTCTTCACTTTCTTCTCAAATTGAAGAAAAAGGGCTATTGAGTTACTTTCTTACATTTTGGAAAGTTGCTAAAAATTTGAAATGGACAGAAAATTGACTACTAAACTGCTAGGGTCTTGGCTGGTAAAATTTTACTTCTTGAAAGAGTAATCCTTTGATTTTGAGACAGTTAAAGCTCTGGTACTTAACATTGTTTCTGAAGCCAACTACCTGAGGCTTAAGACTGTAAAAGCAAAATCCAAATGAATTCACAGGGAACATGAATCATTACAAGATCAATGTAAGATCATTGTGGGTCAGTGGTTTGCACTGCTGCCTGACAGTGCCAGAGTCCCAGGTTCAATTCCACCCTCAGGCGACTGTCTATGTAGAATTTGTAATTTCTCCTTGTGTCTGTGCAGGTTTTGTCCCACTGTCAAAATATCCGGTTGTGTAAGTTGGCTATTGCCCATAGTATCCAGGGGTGTGCAGGCTAGTTGGGTTAGCTATGCGAAATGTAGGGTTATAGGATATGGGAGTTGGTTTGGATGGGATGCTCTTCTGAGGGCCAGTGTGAACTCAATAGGTTGAACGGCCTGCTTCCATGCTGTATAAATTCTGTGACCCAATGGTTTTACTCACTGAAGGGCAAACCTTTGAAAATGTAATGGAAATCATATTGTGGAAAAATTTAGGCAAAGCCCTCCAGCAACAATTAAGTCTTATTTGGATAAGTGTGAGGTATATAAAGTCAAAAGGCACCGCTCTGGCAGATGAACATGACATTTCTCACTGATAGCTGTTGTTCCTCACTGCACTTACTCCCTAGAAATCAAATCTTGTTATTTCGGAAGTGGTTGCAAAAGTATAAAAAATGTTATTCAAGTATGCACAGTCCTAGTTTACATGTCTACTTGACTCAGGTTGACAGCAAACACTAGCATAGATTTCTATTCTTAATGATGCATTTGCACTTGCTGTCCTAAGAGATAATGGTTCAGCTCAGAGTTGACCTTATAGAGGTTTATAAAACCATGAGGGGCATGGATAGGATGAATAGCTAAGGTCTTTTCTGAAGGGTAGATGAGTCCAAATCTAAAACACCGCAGGTTTAAGGTGAGATGACAAAGATTTAATAGGGACCTAAGGGACAAATTTTTCACGTAGCGGGTGGTGCGTGTATGGGATGAGCTCCCAGAGGAAATGGTGGATGCTGGTTCAATAACAACATTTAAAAGGCATCTGGATGGGTATATGATTAGGTAGGGATCAGAGGGATATGGTCCAAAAGCTGACAAATAGAACTAGTTTAACTTAGAATATCTGGTCAGCATGGACGAGTTGGACCAAAGGCTCTGCTCCCAGGGGGTGCAACTCTATAACTCTATGACCCAATGGCTGGACAAGACAGATCTCAGGGTGAAACCTGCCTTGATAGACCATAAGTTTTTATTTTAGAAATTGAGTTACTGTGGTGGTCAGTCACTAAACTTATTCACAAGAGGTTGCAATGTACTTTTAACAAAGGAATGATTTATTTGTTGGTGCAAAGCTGAAATTATGCCAGTGAGTAAGTATAGAAGGAGAAATCCTGACGTCAAATGGATTATGGATCTAAGAATGGAGGGTGACCGAAAGAACAGGAGCAGTCAATGAGGAAGTTCATAATGCAGTTGCTCTTGAGATGGAACTTGGAGGCAAAAGTAAAGAATTATAATCCCCTGTGAAGTTCAATGAGTTTTAAAGACACATGATGTCACTGAGATCTGGTGGGAAGTGCTAAGAAATGCAAGGAATTAGTTTTGATCACATTTTCTATTTGATATGGGAAATGGACTGTTGGATTGCAGTATATTACCCATTTTGACCACATGTTTACTCTGGATGTGAGAAATAAGGGTTACATGTATTGTAAGGAGTATTACAGCTCTTACTTAGAAAATCTTGTTGTTTGCTCAAAACTGCTGATTCGATGGATCCATTCTCTGGATCACACTTTTACTTTAAAATGAAAGGCATTATTGGCCCCTAACCAGATTTAACATATTATGGTGATTTGGACTCAGATTATGTCTAATTTTGATGGTCCAGTATACGATTATAACAAAAAGAGAGCAAACTCAGACTCAATAGTTGGCAAAGTATTCCAGAATATTCTTCCATGGCACTCTTGAAGGATCAAACCAGTCCAGGAGAACATATTAACACATTAACCCCAGTTCTGAGGAAGGGCCACCGGACCCGAAACGTTAACTCTGTTTTCTCCTTCACAGATGCTGCCAGACCTGCTGAGCTTTTTCAGCAACTTTGTTTTTGTTTCACATTAACACAGGGTTGCTGTACTAATAGTCAAGAACTGTGTAGCTTCCCAATGGCAGCATGCATAGACTTTACACTCCCCACACCAGCTACTGACACATGCAGGAAAAAAAGACACACTGATTCATTCCCAGTGATGGCACCTATTGAATTGCAGAATAATTAATAAGCAAGAGGACTGTTATCGCTCTTCTGTACGTGTTCTACCTTAACCATGTAAATCATAGAATCACTGCAGTTAGTTAAACTTAATCCCTGCCATTAAGTCCTCACCAACCCTCTGAAGAACATTCCACCCAGACGTACACCCTATCCTATCCCTGTATCCCTGCATTTCCCATGCTGGCCCATCTATCCCTGGACAATGGGGCAATTTAGCATGGCCAATCCACCTAACTTGCACATCTTTAGACTGTGAGGGGAGCAACCAGAGGAAACCAGTGCATACACAAGGAGAATGTGCAAACTGCACACAGTCATTGCAGTTAGAATTGAACCTGGGATCCCAGGTACTGTGAGGCAGGAGAGCTGGCCACTGAGCTACCACATCCCCCAAGCTAAATGAAAAATCCAAAATGGAAAATATTTAATTTTAACATTGCACGTCTCTTCCCTTGATGAGCGTAAAGTCGATTGAAAGAGAATTTCACTTTAAAAATGCCCTGAAATACAAATGCTCAGGATTAGCAAATTAACAAAGGCTGCATTTGTTTAGCAAATTTGTAAATATAGAAAAAAGAAGAACAGAGTTTGGTTAAACTCGGAGACGTTTCTTCTGAAGAGGAAATATGTCACTGTTGGGGAATGAAACACTTTCACTGCCCATGTCAACACCAAGCAGATCAAATGGAGGTCCTCGATAGTTTGTCTTAAACTACTCTGACAACAGCACCCAGAATTGAACTGAATTAGCTTTATTGTTACAAATGAGTACCGTAAAAATTTACAGGTCACTTCATTACAACGCCATCTTAACTGCAAAGGTACATATTCTTCACAATAAATGCTTCAGAAAAAAATAGAAAAATATGGAAATAAAAATGCCAGCATTACAGTATAGGACTAAATTAGAAAAAATAAACAAATAAAAAGTTTAGAATAACAGTCCTTCAGTGCAAGGGCCTAGCCTCCAGGAACCGAAAAAGAGACCATCCCGTTGTCTCTGCCTGCGCCAGATTCACCAATGTAGGAGTCACCACACTTCTGGTACCACATCTTCGTCACTGGGCCCACCTCGCTGATACCATACCCAGCCTGCAACCAGGAGACCCCCGCTGCACTGTTGCTGCTACTGCTGCCTCACCAATAACCAGGTGCTCTCACTCCAGGCCTACTGCAACGGACTCCAGGAGACCCCTGCCTCCACCACCACCTTGATGACACCAGGAATGCCTACTCTGGGCCTGACATGCTTCCACCGCAGCCACACCACTGCCAGGAGTCTGTGCTCTGGGCCCATTACAACCAGGAATCCCTGGCTCTGCTGCAGCAGTGACTCCCGTGACAACCTCTCCTGTGATTACTCTGGATAAGTCAAGTGCAATGTTGAGCTAAATTATGCTGAAGGTTGATGCCTTGCAGGAAAAGGCTTGAGATTTATTTCAAGTCCAAAGTTCTGGTGCTGTATGTGGCTTTCTCCATCCCCTGACCTGAGCACAGCTGGCCCCCTAAAGCCCTGAGCTCCAGTTATTGGTCCCGAATGTACCCCTTTGTCATGCATCCCAGCTAGTCCTACATTTATATTGCATCTTCCATAGCCTGATGAATCATAGAATTTACAGTACACAAGTAGGCCATTCAAACCATCATGTATGCACTGGCTCCTGTAAGATCTACCCAACTAGTCCAATTCTCCATCCCTACCTCCATAGCCCTCTAGCTTCATCATTTACTAATATATATCCAATTCTGTTTTGAAACCTCCTACGGAACCTGCCTCCACCACTCTCTCAGGGAGTGCATTCAACACCCTAAATACCCTCTGAGTAAAGAAGTTTCTCCCCTGAGGTCTCAGATGCTGCAGAGCTATTGAAGTACCTTTGAAGTGGTGTAGGCAGTGTTGTCACCAATTTGCATGCAGCATGCTTCCACAGCTGCAATATGCTTGTAGGCAGTAAATCTGTTCTTTCTGATGTAAACTGTATGGTAAACATGAGCCAGGATACAGACCACCCTCCTGTTCTGCTTCAAAATAATGCCATGGGACCTTTGAGAAACAACATAGGTTCACATCATTGACATCTATACCGTATAAAGAAATCAAACCTCTTTTGCTTTTTTTACATCCACGGGATAAGGGTGTTGCGAGTCAGACAGCATTCATTGCCCATCCCTAATTGTCCAGAGGACAGTTAAGAGTCAACCACATTGCTGTGGGTCTGGAATCATGAGTAAACCAGACCAGGTAAGGATGGCAGTTTCCTTCCCAAAAGGACATCAGTGAACCGGACGGGTTTTTCCCGACAATGGATTCATGGCCATCATTTGACGGCTAATTCCAGGTATTTATTGAATTCAAATTCCACCATCTGCCATGGCAGGATTTGACCCAGGGTCCCCGGAATGTTATCTAGGTCTCTGGGTGCAAACAGTCCAGCAATAGTACCACAAGGCCAACACCTCCCCTTTCTGTAGAGATTTCAGGCTTGGCTCTTGAATATACAAACCTCTGACTCAAAAGCGAGAATGGTAGTTGTGAGGCATAGCTGAGAATTGAAATTGCATTAAAAGTGCGAGCATAATTTGATACATGGAACTCCAAAGAGGTAGTTGTGCTGCATTTCCTACATTATATTGGTGAGGATATTCCTGAAACATTCTTTACTGGTACCTTTCATACTGTAAAGCTATCAACATTTCAATTCACAAGGTAAATCACACATATTCATTCACAGGAGAAGGGCGTCACTGGCTCGGTCAGTATTTATTGACCATCTCAGAGGGCAGTTAAGAATCAACCACATTACTGTGGATCTAGGTAAGGATGCCAGGTTCCTTTCTCTAAAAGGCATTACTGAGGCAGATCGGTTGTTCCAACAATCAGCAATGGTTTCATGGTTAGTCAATTGAATTCAAATTCCACCATCTGCTGTGGCAGGATTCAAGCCCATGTTCCCAGAACATTACCCAGGAGTCTGCATTAACAGTCCAGCAATAATTCCTTGAGGCCATTGCCTCCCATATACAATTGCTAGTAGTGAGATTTTGAGCAGTAATTGGAATTGATCCCAAGCCAAGTCTGAAGCCTCAACAACTCCAGGTTACATTGAATGGTTCTGTATATAATTACTGCCTTGAGTCTTTACACCAGTCTCCGTCTTTATATTGCAAAAGAGGAAATATTTCTATTTGCTTTTAAAACTATCATATTTTAGACAGTGTTGTTTAGTCCTGAAGCTTGTGAATGATGTCAATGGAACACTAATATTTATATGCAACAGAAAACAGGAAGCTGCAGTAAAAATTGGAAACATTTTCATGTTGAAATATTTTGCAAACCAAAGGTACAGCTTATAAATTTTATGGTGGCTATTGCCAAATTAATTCCCATAAATTTCCAAGCGCAAGGGATTGTCTTCCCAAGAAAGTGTTGGTGTTGGGGAACACTGACGACAATCAGCACATCAGGAAGTAGCATGACTTGTGGTTTCAAAAAATACTAGAGATGGGTGAGGTCACTCATGCACACATACACTTTCTCTCTCACACACACACACACACACACACACACACACACACACACACACACACACACACACACACACACACACACACACACACATGCACATTGTGCCAAGCATTGTGCCAAGCTATTCGAATAGTGGACACTGGTATTCTTTCCTTCCCTAAATGGGATAGACACAAAGAATATGTTTTAATAGGGGAATCTAGAGCCATGAACATTAAATAATCACTAATCCTACCAGTACAAGAATAGTGATGGTAGATAGCAGTTACATTTAAGTGGAAAAACACACAAGGGATGAATGAATAGAATTAGAGAAAAAGATGTGATAAACCCTTGGCATGAGCCATTTGAGCTAAGAACCTGTATCAGTGCTGTCCTTTCTGTTTAATCTATATCATTGTAACATACCGACCTGAGCTTTAGTGTAAGCTGCAAGGCTCTCCAAGTCTCCATGTAGTTGTCAATAGGATCTAAATTCAGAAGTCCCACCCAAAATCACTTCCCACCAGTTTCAAGATTCTTAGTGGTGCCAGGCTCTAAATTGTACATTTTTGCTTCCCATAGCCAGCAGTTTCTTTTAGTCAGCACTGCCTCCCCTCTGTGTGATGTAGACAGATCTGAATCTTGAGAATTAGCTAAACAGGTTACCCTTTGGAAAAGGTAATCTAGCCCTTTGATATGGTCCCAGGATGCATTTGTGAGATGTCAAAAGCACTTTGAGTGAGACCAGATGCCCTTTGGAAGACGTCAGGTGACCTTTGGGATTGTTAAAAATATACATGAATGCATACATAAAATACAAAAACAACTGAAACTGCTAAAGCCGTCAAAATCTGCAAAAGAACTAACAAAGCTGTCAAAATCAGTCACAATGTCAAAGAACTGTCAAAGAATCATCAAGATGCCAAAGAATTGTCAAAACTCAGTTGACTCATTGGAATTGTCAAACCTTCAATGGATTCAGTTCTTCTGAGCTTTAAATTGTATTTTTTTTAAATTACTATACTCTATATTTCATTCTTTTGAAGTAAAGCTGATGATTTTCATTATCGATTTTTTTGATTGTTTGATTTTGCCATCTAACATGATCGTAGTGCAGTGTTTGAAAAAAGAACAGTTTGGCTGGCTTACCAAATGTTTATGAAAGAGACATGTGTGTTGTATAAGCAATTCTGTCAAATGTTTATTTTAAATAAAAAAGACTAGCTACTGAATTGATTTGTCACGACTATTGGAATAAATGTTTCCTGACGTACTCAGTGTTTTCATCTTTTCCAAATTTGATTTCAGATTTAAAGCTCTTCAGTATAAGTAATTCCTGGATGGTACTGAACTTACATGTTGCTTCATCAGCAGGGCTCACAATCTGATGCATTTGCATGTGCTGGAAAGTACATACATAAATACCCAGGACCCTGTTTTATGTAAGCAAAGAGGCTTTGAACATACAATGTACCTTAGCCAAATAAAAAGATCATGGAGATGGCTAATCTCTGTTGCATTCCCACGCAACACTCTGGCCAATTAGAATTTGCATGAGATAATGGGAACTGCAGATGCTGGAGAATTCCAAGATAATAAAATGTGAGGCTGGATGAACACAGCAGGCCAAGCAGCATCTCAGGACCACAAAAGCTGACGTTTCGGGCCTAGACCCTTCATCAGAGAGGGGGATGGGGAGAGGGAACTGGAATAAATAGGGAGAGAGGGGGAGGCGGACCGAAGATGGAGAGTAAAGAAGATAGGTGGAGAGAGTATAGGTGGGGAGGTAGGGAGGGGATAGGTCAGTCCAGGGAAGACGGACAGGTCAAGGAGGTGGGATGAGGTTAGTAGGTAGATGGGGGTGCGGCTTGGGGTGGGAGGAAGGGATGGGTGAGAGGAAGAACCGGTTAGGGAGGCAGAGACAGGTTGGACTGGTTTTGGGATGCAGTGGGTGGGGGGGAAGAGCTGGGCTGGTTGTGTGGTGCAGTGGGGGGAGGGGACGAACTGGGCTGGTTTAGGGATGCAGTAGGGGAAGGGGAGATTTTGAAACTGGTGAAGTCCACATTGATACCATATGGCTGCAGGGTTCCCAGGCGGAATATGAGTTGCTGTTCCTGCAACCTTCGGGTGGCATCATTGTGGCAGTGCAGGAGGCCCATGATGGACGTCATCTAGAGAATGGGAGGGGGAGTGGAAATGGTTTGCGACTCGGAGGTGCAGTTGTTTGTTGCGAACTGAGCGGAGGTGTTCTGCAAAGCGGTCCCCAAGCCTCCGCTTGGTTTCCCCAATGTAGAGGAAGCCACACCGGGTACAGTGGATGCAGTATACCACATTGGCAGATGTGCAGGTGAACCTCTGCTTAATGTGGAATGTCATCTTGGGGCCTGGTATAGGGGTGAGGGAGGAGGTGTGGGGGCAAGTGTAGCATTTCCTGCGGTTGCAGGGGAAGGTGCCGGGTGTGGTGGGGTTGGAGGGCAGTGTGACTGCCCTCCAACCCCACCACACCCGGCACCTTCCCCTGCAACCGCAGGAAATGCTACACTTGCCCCCACACCTCCTCCCTCACCCCTATACCAGGCCCCAAGATGACATTCCACATTAAGCAGAGGTTCACCTGCACATCTGCCAATGTGGTATACTGCATCCACTGTACCCGGTGCGGCTTCCTCTACATTGGGGAAACCACGCGGAGGCTTGGGGTCCGCTTTGCAGAACACCTCCGCTCAGTTCGCAACAAACAACTGCACCTCCCAGTCGCAAACCATTTCCACTCCCCCTCCCAAGTCTCCCCATCCCCCTCTCTGATGAAGGGTCTAGGCCCGAAACGTCAGCTTTTGTGCTCCTGAGATGCTGCTTGGCCTGCTGGGTTCATCCAGCTCCACACTTTGTTATCTTAGAATTTGCATGCCTTGTCTGTGAATTAAGATTGACAGTTAAGTGATTTTTCGGCATCTCCAGGCCAACCATGCAGCATCCTTATCTCAAACAGTAGAAAATGTGTCTTTAAATCTGTTTCTTGTGCCCAAGGTTTGATGAGTTCAAGATGAAAAGCTTCAACCTCTTATCCCCTTTTAGCCATGTTTAACATTTGCAGTGCATTTATTTTATGTGGTTGTGCCACGAATGTACATGCAGCAAGACCTCAGCAATAACAATGTGATAATTGGTTGGATTTTTTTTAAAATGGTGACATTTGAAGGCAAAATGTTGATCAGGGGTCTGGGAGAAATCTACTTAAAAATGTGGTCTTGGGATCTTTGACCTCCACTAGTGAGGGCAGCTAAAGCCTTGGCTTAACATCTTATCTGTGAAATATATCTTGCATAGTTATAATCAATGCATGCAGGACAGACAATCCTGGCAAAACAAGATAACAGAAATCCTACAAAGAATAGCTACAAGAAACAGCAGCAAGAGTTCAGCATTCCCAAAGTACTGCACCTTAGATTTTGTGCTTAATTCTGGAGTGGAACTTGAAGCTACAGCCTTCCGACTCACAAGTGATGGTGGCAGTCTAGTCTAATGTTTGTGGTACTCAGTTAACCCGGAGATTGTGAGTGTCACCCCCATGATAGGTAGGATTCAGTAATTCTAATCACATGATAGCAAACATCAGAAAAATAAAAGACCACAGGAGCTGCTTGATTGCCATCCCTATTCGGTGTTTCCTACATAAAGCACCAGTCCAGACTGTGCAAATAAATTTTAATACGCTTTGACCTGTCCAAATGAGATGTTGATTTTTGCAGTTAATGGTTACTGGAGCTGTAATGACAATCAAAAAGGAGTTATATATAGTTCCTGGTTGGTGCTAAATGGATCAAAGGATATGGGGAGGAAGCGGGAACAGGGCACTGAGTTAAATGATCGACCGTGATCATATTGAAAGTTGGAGCAGGCTTTATGGGTTGAATTGCCAACTCTAGTTCCTGTATACTATGTTTCTTAGTTTCCAATTTTTTCTGGGCACTTAGGAATGAATAATGAATTGAGCCCAATTCCACACAAATATAAATATAATACAGTCTTCTCAAGGTGGAAAGTAGAGAAAGCACCTTATGCACAGAAGTATATAATTTTATAAATCTGTGCAACATTTGATCTATAAAGTGAGATGATAAGGCCATAAAATACAGGAACAGAACCAGAACTTCCAGCCACTGAAACCTGTTTTGCCATTCAATCGGATCATGGCTGATCTAACATTCCTCAAGGGGTAGTAGGAACTGGAGATGCTGGAGAATCTGAGATAACAACATGTTGAGTTGGATGAACACAGCAGGCCAAGCAGGATCAGAGGAGCAGGAAAGCTAATGTTTTGGGCCTAAATCCTACTTTTGAAGATGGATCCATGCCCGAAACGTCAGCCTTCCTGCTCTGATGCTGCTTGACCTGCTGTGTTCATCCAGCTCTACACCTTGTTACCTAACATTCTTCAAGTGAAGTTCCTTGCCCCTTCCTTGTAATCCCTGATTCCCCTCCTCATCAAAAATTGATCTATCTTGGTATTAAAATACATAAGAACATAAGAAATAGAAGCAGGACTAGGACATCTGACCAATAAACCTGTTATTGTCATTCAATAACATCATGTCTAATCTTTTCGTGGACTTATCTCCTTTTACCTGTCCATTCACCATAACCCTTAATTCCTTTGGTTTTCAAAAATCTATCTATTTTTGCCTTAAATACATACAACGAGGTAGCCTCAACTGCTTCACTGGGCAGGGAATTCCAGAGTCTCAATCCTTTGGGTGAAAAAGATCCTCTTCAAATCACTCCTAAATCTGCTCACCCTTACTTTGATGCTATGCCCCCCGTGTTCTAGTTTCACCTGCCTGTGGAAACAATCTAGTGATAATGGGAACTGCAGATGCTGGAGAATCCAAGACAATAAAATATGAGGCTGGATGAACACAGCAGGCTCAGCAGCATCTCAGGAGCACAAAAGCTGACGTTTCGGGCCTAGACCCTTCATCAGAGATGGGGATGGGGTGAGGGTTCTGAAATAAATAGGGAGAGAGGGGGAGGCGGACCGAAGATGGGGAGAAAAGAAGATAGGTGGAGAGGAGAGTATAGGTGGGGATGTGGGGAGGGGATAGGTCAGTCCAGGGAAGACGGACAGGTCAAGTAGGTGGGATGAGGTTAGTAGGTAGGAGATGGAGGTGCGGCTTGGGGTGGGAGGAAGGGATGGTTGAGAGGAAGAACAGGTTAGTGAAGCAGAGACAGGTTGGACTGGTTTTGGGATGCAGTGGGTGCAGGGGAAGAGCTGGGCTGGTTGTGTGGTGCAGTGGGGGGAGGGGACAAACTGGGCTGGCCATTGTACCCAGTGTCGCTTTCTCTACATTGGGGAAACCAAGCGGAGGTTTGGAGACCGCTTTGCAGAACACCTCCGCTCGGTTCGCAATAAACAACTGCACCTCCCAGTCGCAAACCATTTCCACTCCCCCTCCCATTCTTTAGATGACATGTCCATCATGGGCCTCCTGCAGTGCCACAATGATGCCACCCAAAGGTTGCAGGAACAGCAACTCATATTCCGCTTGGGAACCCTGCAGCCCAATGGTATCAATGTGAACTTCACCAGCTTCAAAATCTCCCCTTCCCCCACTGCATCCCAAAATCAGCCCAGTTTGTCCCCTCCCTCCACTGCAACACACAACCAGCCCAGCTCTTCCCTTCCACCCGCTGCATCCCAAAACCAGTCCAACCTGTCTCTGCCCCCCTAACCTGTTCTTCCTCTCACCCATCCCTTCCTCCCACCCCAAGCTGCACCTCCATCTCCTACCTACTAACCTCATCCCACCTCCTTGACCTGTCCGTCTTCCCTGGACTGACCTGTGCGCTCCCCACCTCCCCACCTGTACTCTCCTCTCCACCTATCTTCTTTTCTCTCCATCTTCGGTCCGCCTCCCCCTCTCTCCCTATTTACTCCAGAACCCTCACCCCATTCTCCTCTCTGATGAAGGGTCTAGGCCCGAAACGTCAGCTTTTGTGCTCCTGAGATGCTGCTTGGCCTGCTGTGTTCATCCAGCCTCACATTTTATTATATTCATCCTAGTGAACCTTCTTGGAACCGCCTCCGGTGAAATGGAGAACATCCCAGCTCAATATTCAGAAGCAGAGCAGGGGATTTCTTCCCAGTAAGCTGGTGACTATTGATCTCTCAACCACTGTCACTAATGTCACCCAGATTAGTGTGCTGCTGTTTGTGCGAGCTTGCTGCACACAAGTTAGCTGCTGAATTCTCCAGGTTGCAACAGTAACGACATTATTTCATGTGATGTAAAGCACTTTAAGACCAAGAACAGGAAAGACTAGATCAATGCAAATCTCTTCCTTTTGAAACAGATGCAACTGCAACAGCATCTGTTCTTCTCAATCTCTCTTCCCAGCTGGTTCAGTCTCCAAAGTGTCTGTAGCATCACTTGGCATCAGATAATGTTCTGAGGGTTCGAATCCTGCCATGGTGGATGGTGGAATTTGAATTCAGTAAATTTCTGAAATTAAGAGTCCAACGATGATTGTGAATCCATTGTCAATTGTTGGAAAAACCCATCTGGTTCACTAATGACTTTTAAGGAAGGAAACTGCCATCCCTACCTGGTCTGGCCTACAAGTGACTCCAGACCTGCAGCAATGTGGTTGACTCTTAACTGCCCTCCAGTCAACTAGGGATGGGCAGTAAATGCTGCCTAGCCAGCGATGTCCTCATCTCAGAAATAAACAATGAATAAAAGGAAAGAAAGACACCAGTTTATAGAGTTGACTGAATGTGCTGTTTGCTTGCAAAAGCCTACACTCCGTTTCCTTGCCTATGATGACCGATGATCCATATAAAAGATACAGCACAGAAAGGGACCATTCAGCCCATCATGCCTGCACTGGCTGAATAAGCCAGTCATTCTATCTCACTTTCCAGCACTAGGTTCGTCACCTCATGGGTCTTGCCATTGGTTGAAAACCTTTTCTCTAGACTCACAGCAATGCCACAGAATTACAAGAATTATTTTGGTGCTGAAGGTGGCTGTTCAGCCCATCATGCCTACATGCATTCTATTACCTCCTGCCAGCCTCCTGCCTTTCCCCCAGATGCCTGCACATTCATCTCTCAGCCTGCCCTCCCCACTCCTCTGGATTCCCCTGGCCCTATCTCCAACTTTCCAATATCAAACACCAATTTCTGAGTTTCAAATGTAAATTTTCAATAAAAGAAATTTAAAATACAGTTGACTCTAAACTCGCTGCCCTCTAACAAACCATCTAGGTAGAACAAAACAATTTGGAGACACACTTCCAAATGTCAATGATAGCAGGTCAGTCACTCTGCCTGCTTCTGTTGGTCATATTACATGAATGAATGAAAAAAAAAGCATGAAGCATTTTAAATCTACCAAAAGTTGGGAGTGCGACAAAATTGGGACAGTTGGTTTGAGGCACTTGATACCATGTAAATCAGTCAATGTTTTTTGGTTTGAGTCTTCATTTCTTGTTCCTCCTTATCTTTGTTGTCTCCTCCAGACCTGCAGCTACATGTTAAATTGAGAGAATCCAAAATTCTGCTGTCTAGTGATTGTACAAGATAAGAGACAGCTGGACCTCATAGAATATGAGCTCCCTAATTGGGGCTGTTAATCTGGTCCAGTCAGGGAGCCCTGGCTGATGTAAAAAAAGTATGAGTGCCAGGGATACTGCCACTCTGGCGTCTTACACTACATGAGGCGCTACTATCAAAGGATTGTCCATGTGTAAATAAAGGGAGATTTGGTGATGGGGTACCAGCCTCTGTGGGGTTATTTCATGCCGATTGGGTCCTGACTCACATCAGATCTGGTCATCCATTGCCCCGTGCTTGCTGGTGTATACTGGTTCTCAACTGAGTACCAGTGGCCAGGTTTTCAAAACGTTTTCTCAGCCTTCCATATCATCACATTGCCCCCTTAGATTTCTAATCTCCTCTAGCCCCATACTCGTACAAGGATCTGGCTATTTAAATCCTAACCTGTGGCACATGGCTGATTTTAATCACTCCTTTACTAGAGACTGGGCCTTCAGCTACAAGATCTCTAATTCTCCTAAATTCACTCTGGGAACTCTTGAGTCACCACTCAACGTCAAACATCGTTTGATAACATGCTTGTGAAGACTGCTATACAAATACCACAGGAGAGTCATATTGGACTAGGAACATTAACACTGTTTCTTCTCTTCGTAGATATTGCTAGAACTATTGGTTTTATCCAGCACTTTAAGTTTGCATTCAATTTGAAAGTTGTTATTATGTGGGGTTGAGGTTGGAGTGTGACTGTTTGAAGATAGTTGATGACAATCAGTACCTACCACCACTTTTCCCCACTGGCTCAGAATACGTATGCAGTATTAAATGCTAGCTACTTGGCAAATAAAACTCAATGGCTAAAAGTTCAGACTTTGTAACAGGAAACCCCTAGCACCATAGCAGCGCATTAGAAATGAAAATGTTTATCATCTGTCCAGCAGTCCCTGAACACTTTTGGTCATTACTCATTTCCCTGTACAGTGAAGTAAAAGCAAAGGCTCTGTGTTCAGTTTCCTTCTTTTCTGTATTTGCTCATGAAAGGTGTAAGGCAACAATTCAGGGAAGCAGATTATGTTCCCTGTTATTCCCAACCACATGGTACAGCATTCCTAATCAGAGTGCACATAAATCCGCTTTGAATCTGCATCTTGAATGTACTTCCAAACACGCACACACAAACACACACACACACACACACACAAACACACTTCTAAAGGTACCAGTGTTCCGCTGAAATTCTATATGCCCCAGTAAGCCCTTCTGCTTAATTCGTCCTTGTGATTGATGTTCAGTCGCAAACAGCAATCATTGACTTGTAGCATAATACTTCTATTCTGGACAGTCTTGGGAGGGCTAGTTACTCTTAGAAACACCACTATCGACAAATATTGGATAAATTTACACCGGTCCTCCTGTTCTAATGAGCAGTGCTCCTTCTCAGGTTTGAGTCAAATTGCTGGAGTCAGCTCAGAGAATTTATCTAAACTACACTGGTCTGACCTTCTTCAATGAGTGTGAGTAGTTGCTGAAGATACTGGATCCTTTAACAAGAAGTTGTTCCATTTCTCTGACCTTACTGAGCACTAAATTCACAGCAAGGTAACAAAGGGTCAAGTTTCATTGAAGATTCCTTTCTCTAAGGTGTCTCCATGTCACTTCATTTTAGTGAGCAGCAAATAGTCTGCTTCCCTCTGTATGCAGTGGTCATGCTCAATTTGTTTCAATTTGGCTTTCTAATGCCGTCCCCAAAGACAACTGGCACTTATTGTAATGTATGACATTAAACCCTTTGCGTGAAGATTAACCTGGGTTTTCGCTCTGGTTGAACAACAGAAACATGCATTGTATTATCGCTGGATTATGTTTTGCGTGGCCTGTTACTTCAGAAGATGACTACCATCAGCCAGTTTTGTAGCAGACCCATCCGTAATCCACAGATCCCAGCTGCAAATTGCAGATTATATTCCCAGTTTTTCCCAGTCGCATGGATAAGTTCCTAATTAGCATGTACATAGATCCCCTTCAAGCCTGCACCTTGACCTCTACCACCACACGCACACAGATACATACGGATAGTAATGGCTTTATGCCCCCATGTATGAAAGGATTGAAGATGCAAAATAAAGAATAGTGCTGTGGAAGATTGTGTCATTATGGTACTTTTACTGGAATTCAGAGATCCAGGTGAATGAGAGCATGGATTTAAATCCTTTCATGTCAGCTATTGGAATTTGAATTTGACTATTAAAACCTGGAATTGAAGGTTAATATTGAGAATGGTGATCATGAAGTTATTGATTGATGTAAAATCCATTTTGTTCATGCACATCTTTGAGGGAAAGAAATCTGCCATTCTTGCCTGCCCTGGTCTGTAAGTGATTCTAGACTCACCTCAATGTGATTGACTCATTAGCTCTTAACTGCCCCCAACAAAGGCCAAGCATTCCAGTTAGTTCAAGGGCAATTAGGGATGAACAACAAATGGCAAACTTGCCAGCGATGCTTACATCCCATAATAGTTCAAAGAAAAATAAAGTTCCCTTCAGTGGCACTACCTACGAATGACAAGTTGACAAATCCCTCACATTGTGTGAGCTTTATACCTGTTTAAAAGCAGCCAGTTGCCATGACACCAGTTTGTCCATCAGTTTGAAGCACTCCACATCCATGAGCACTTGGTGTTGGTGCCCAGTGCAGTACTGAGGTTAAACACCCTTGGTGTAAAGCCATGGCATCATCTATACCCACCCAAGACAGCAGGCAGAGCTTCATTTTAACCTAAAAGCCAGCAACAGCAGGAGGGCAGCACAAAAATCCCCACAATGTGTAAGCAAGTCATTCAGTCCATTAAGTCCACACAATCCTCCAAAGAGCATCTGACCCAGACCCGTGCCTCTACCCAATCCGTGCATTTCCCATGGCTAGCCCAAGTAGCATGTACATCCCCTGACACTATAGACAATTTACCATGGCCAATCCACCTAACCTGCCCTTGGACAGTGCAGGCAAAATAGAGCACCTTGAAGAAACCCACGCAGATGCAGGTAGACCGTGCAAACTCCACACAAGCCGTCACCTGTGGCTGGAACTGAAGCCAGGTTCCTAGTACTGTGTGCCACCATGCCACCCATATCCTCAGCACTGACAGTGGAGCACCAAGCTTTTGGTCCAGGAGTGGGACTTAAATTCATGAGCTTCTGACTCAAAAGTGAGAGTGCTTTCCACTGAGTTGTGACTGACAAAATTTCAGAATCCACTTTGAAATTCATAGTGTTCTTGAAATAATCTATTTTAAGCAAAGAAGAGCAAACAAAAATACACAAAAAGACATATTTCAGTTTCCCACAGAAAGTGTAAAAATAAAACCTGTGCTCATTCTAACACATGGAGAGGACTAGGGAATAGGAATGTGCATCATTTAAAATGTGTTTCACTGTTATAACTGACTAAACTACCCACGAGGTTTATTTCTTGATTTAATCATTTACAGCAGCAGGCAACAACAAATTGAAATCTCTTTGAAAATCACAGCAACTTTCAACCAGTTTGTAAAATGATTCACGAAACAAGCCTTTCAGACTTCAGTTCAATAGCATTCCCTGCAGATCCTTTCAAACGAGGGATAGTAAATGCCTTTCAGATTGTGAGTACAATGCTGACAACTTACCATTGTTCGTGACATTGCATATCCATTTGTAGAGATATCTCTGTCTCCACATCTGTCACAGTCAGAGCAGGCCCAGTCCCACATGTAAAATTATGGTTAAACAGCCTCTCACAGCTGCAGTGATTGCCATCTACAATGTACACTGCACTAAATCATCAACGTTCCTTTGACAATACCTTCCAAACCCATGATTTTTATTAGTTGGATGGACAAGGGCAACACAGGCTTGGCAACACCATCAGCTACAAACTCTTTGATGAAGGCACACACCATTCTGACTTGGAAATTTACTCCTGCTTCTTCATCATTGCTCAGTCAAACTCCTGGATCTCCTGACCAGAGAATCAATGTGTGTACTTCAGCACTTGGCCTGGGTTCAAGAAAGTAGGACCCAGGGCTTTATTAGAGCCTTGGAACATTATAAATGTGGTCTTCTGAGGTCGGGGAGATCAAAACTAAAAGGCACATAGTCTTAGAGCTGTACAGCATGGAAGCAGGCCCTTCAGTCCAAGTTGTCCATGCAGACCACGTCTCCTATATTAACTTTGTCTCATTTTCAAGAATTTGGCCCATATCCCTCTGAGCCCTTCCTTTTCATGTACTCATCTCACATTAAACCCATGCCCTCTAGTTTTGGACTGACGTATCCCAGCAAAAGGACATTAGCTGTTCACCTTTCTATGATCCGCATGATTTTATAAACGTCTATAATGTCACCCTCTCAGCGTTTGATGCTCCAGTGAAAATAGCCCCAGCCTATTCAGTCTCTCCCTATACCTCAAACCCTCCAACCCTAGCAACATCCTTGTAAATCTTTTCTGAATCCTCTCAAGTTTCACAACATATTTCTTATAGGTTTAAGGTGAGAAGGGAAAAGATTCAAAAAGGACCTAAGGGGTAACATTTTCATATAGAGGCTGGTGCTTGTGTGCAACAAGCTGCCAGAGGAAGTGGTGGAGGCTGATACAATGCAACATTTAAAATGCATCTCAATGGATAAATGAGTAGGAGGGATTTAGAGGGATATGGACCAAATGCTGGCAAATGGGACTAAGTCAGATTGGGACGTCTAGTTAACATGAATGAATTGGACTGAAGGGCCTGTTTCAGTGCTGTATGGCTCTATGACTCTAAACTGGGATAAAAATAAAAAGCTGGTAGCAGTTATGTAGGCCATACAGCCCAGTAACTTACAGGCCATGTTGAACAACTCATCCTTTTCAGCCAATCCCTGGTGCAATCCCATGGAAATACACAGACCAGTCAGGATTGCCTTGCTACATTTCTATATCAACCATTGACTAACAAATCAGGACCCACAATTCATGCTGTGAAAATGATCCTTTCCTTCCTAAAGTTGGATTTATTGTGTTTCATGTCCTGAGGAGGCAACTTTGCACATTCTCCTTGTGTCTGCGTGGGTTTCCTCTGGGTGCTCTGGTTTCCTCTCATGTTACAACATTGTGCAGGTTAGTTGGATTGCTCATGGGAAATACAGGGGTAAGGTAGGGATGGGTCTGGGAGGCATACTGTCTTCAGATGGTCGGTGCGGACTGGATGGGCCGAAAAACCTGCTTCCCCACCATAGAGATTCCTGCAATTTTGGAATGTAAAATTAAATGGTTTGGCTTCATGCCTCCCTTTAGCAGGCAACATACAGACCATGCTTAAGCAGTATCTGCTTCAAAACTCGGGGTACGGTAATCAGTATTAGATGTGATCTTACATTGGACAACGCGTACTTAAAGAATCCTGTCTGCTCATTAGAAATACACAGGAAACCAACATAAGATTATCAGCCAGGCTCACTGGATGATTTGTGTGTGACAGAAGCTACCTTAATTCGCACTCAGGATATTGTTTCTCACAGGTACAAAGAATACATTGCTTCTCATTCAATGAGTATAGGGCTATAGAAGCAACCAATCCCTATTACATTCCCTTGGAAATGCTCTGACCAATCAGTATTGACTCACTGCATTCCCATGCCAACCACAGCCCAACCAGTAAGCACCCACTTTGCACGTTGAACATATTGTCTTTCCTTTTGAAAATTTGTTTTCTTGTAAAGGCATCCTAATGAATGGAAGATGAAAAGTTTCAGCTTCATGCAACATTTTAGCAATGTATAAGTCCGAATGTTATGATAAACGCTGGTACAGTTTCCTCGAGATAATTGTGTCTAATTCTCAACATGATACTTTAGGAAAGATGCGAATGTGTGAGAAAGGGTGCAGAAAAGATTCACGACAATGGTTCCTCAGGTAAAGTATTTCAATTAAGTAGCAAGGTGGGAGAATCTCAGGCTATTTTTCTTTGAGGAAAGAAGACCAAGATCAGATTTAAAAGAGATGTAGAAAAAGTATGAGGGGGCTGTAGAAAGTAAATATAAACAAACTGTCAGGGAGAAACTGTACCCATCATTGGCAGAATTGAGAACCAGTGAACATCATTCAAGGCAATTGGCAAAAGAAGCAAAGGCAACATGAGGGTAAATTTTTATGAAGCAAGTGATTAGGTTTTGGAATGCACTATCTGAGAGTATGTTTTTTCTTTATTATTCATTCACAGGGTGACCAGCATTTATTGCCAATTCATAATTTCCCAAAGGCACGTTAAGAGTCAATCACATTATTGTGGGTCTGGAGTCACATATAGGCCAGACCAGGTAAGGATGGCAGTTCCCATCCCTAAAGGACAATAATGAATAAGATGGGATTTTTTTTTCCTGACAATTGCCATTGGCTTCATGGTCATTATTAGCCTGTTAATTCCAGATTTTTAAAATTGAATTCAAATTCCTTCATCTGCTGTGGTGGGATTTGAACGCAAGTCCCTCAAGTATTACTGGAGACTCTGGATTATTAGCCCAATGAAAATATCACTCAGCTATCACCTCCCCAGACTCAATTAAGTCTTTCGAAGGAGAATTAGAAAATTAGCTGAAGAGAAAAATAAGATGCAGGGCAATGAGGAAATGATGGGGAAGTGGACATGGGTGGGTAGGGAATTTAAAGAACTCTGTTTTGCTAGGAAGGTACATTGAAAACTGTGGATTCAAGAAGTGCTCTGAAGAAGATTCCTACCCGATTCAAAATGTTAACCCTGTTTCTCTGTCCACTGATGCTGCCAGACGTGCTGAGTTTCTCCAGCAATTTCTGTCCTTGTTTCAGATTTTCAGCACCTGCAGTATTTTGCCTTTATTCTTTGAAGCAAGAAGGGTAGCTGGAATTAAGATACAGATCAACCGTGAATTGATTGAAAGGTGGAACGTATTTAAGGTGTTCCCTGGTTTTCTCTTGTCCCTCTGGTATTCTCAGTAACAACACTGTCTGAAAGATTCCAGGATTGGATCTCTGGTGACCCCAAGCCTCCGTTGCTAATTCTGGCTGAGTTTTATTTTTGTGTGATGTGATAATCTTGATGGATTCTCAATAACACCCACCCTAAAGGAGGGAGTGAATAGCTTAACGCAGTCCCCTAGTCTTTGAGGCAGTCTGGTTAGAGAATAATAAACGTGGAGGTTAATGACGAGTGTGAACAGCACCTCCTTTTGCTGGACTAATTTAAACATGAAATGGACATGATATTAATGAGGGGAATTGCACGCATGTCATTATGTTGGCATTCAGACATCCTTGGAAGTTACCTGCCCGTATTTGGGCAAACACTCCACATCTGCAATCACTTCCAGTGGAGAGTCTTGGAGGCAAGGATTCCAACAATAGTGATGCTGTGAGATTGCTGCACTGCCTCAGAAAGATAGCAGCATTTCTTAAAGTTTATTTAGATTGCCTCAGAATCTTGGTTCAGCTGTAAATATTACATTTGCTGCAGCACCTTCCCGAACAACTGGGTTTAATTAAAGCCTTTCTACTGGATTTATGCAGATTTAGACATGTGTTTGAAGAATTTTTCTGTCAGCACAGCTCTGTTGCAATCATTAACCCATTTCACACAATAGCTGCAGTCAAATAAATGGGCTTATGCCTGACATGAAATAGCCCAGACAGCAATTCCACATATGTTCGAGTCAACACTGTACAAAATAACACACACTGGGAATTAAACCAAGCAATGGTTATGGAAACAAAGGTTGTAGGTTCTTATACAAACCAGATGCTGCTGAAAATATCTCTCCTGAAGGACTCTTTAATATGTCAGATAATTGAATTCATCCTCCTCAATTTCATTCTTTTTCTGAGTTAAAGATTCTGGAAATCCGCCTGTCCCTCAATATTTCCTTAATACTCCTCGGCTTGGTGTCACCAAACCATTATTTCTTGCTTTCTCTGAATAAATCATAAAATTGTACAGCAGCGTAGTCCACAAGCAGTGCACATGTTTATGATGGCTTTTTGCAAGTCTCCAATCAATCCCACTGCTTTATTTATTCCCTGGGATATCTTTCCTTTCAGATAGCTATCCAATCCTCTTTTGAAAGTTCAATTAAAGCTGCTTGTGCCAAACTTTCAGCCGAAAGCTAGGCCACTTTTGGAATACTGCATTCCATTCTGATCTCCCCACTATAGGAAAGAAACTTGAAAGGGTTCAGAAAAGATTTACAAGCATGTTGCCAGGGTCGGAAGGTTTAACTGAAAGTGAAAGGCTGAATCGGCTGACGCTAACTTCCCTGAAGTGTCAAAGGCTGAGGAGTGACCTTATAAAAGTTTATAACAACATGAAGGGCATAGATAAGGCAAACAATCAAACATTAGGGGAGTCCAAAATTAGATGGCAAAGGTCAGGTGAGAGGGGATCAGATTTGAAAGGGACCTAAGGAGCAATTTGCTCGTGCAGAGGGTGGTGCGTGCATGGAATGAGCTGCCGGTGGTACAATTACAACATTTAAAAGGCATTTGGACGGACATATGAATACAATGTGGTATATTGTATCCATTGCACCTGGTGTGGCTACCTCTACATTGGGGAAACCAAGCGAAGGCTTGGGGACCGCTTTGCAGAACACCTCCGCTCGGTTCGCAACAAACAACTGCACCTCCCAGTCGCGAACCATTTCAACTCCCCCTCCCATTCCTCAGATGACATGTCCATCATGGGCCTCCTGCAGTGCCACAATGATGCCACCCGAAGGTTGCAGGAACAGCAACTCATATTCCGCTTGGGAACCCTGCAGCCCAATGGTATCAACGTGGACTTCACAAGCTTCAAAATCTCCCCTTCCCCCACTGCATCCCAAAACCAGCCCAGTTCTTCCCCTCTCCCCACTGCATCACAAAACCATCCCAGCTCTTCCCCTCGCCCCACTGCATCCCAAAACCAGCTCAGCCTGTCTCTGCTTCTCTAACCTGTTCTTCTTCTCACCCATCCCTTCCTCCCACCTCAAGCCGCACCTCCATTTCCTACCTACCACCTCATCCCGCTTCCTTGACCTGTCCATCTTCCCTGGACTGACCTATCCCCTCCCTACCTCCCCACCTATACTCTCCTCTCTACCTATCTTGTTTTCTTTCCATCTTCAGTCCGCCTCCCCCTCTCTTCCTTTTTATTCCAGTTCTCTCTCCCCATCCCCCTCTCTGATGAAGGGTCTAGGCCCGAAACGTCAGCTTTTGTGCTCCTGAGATGCTGCTTGGCCTGCTGTGTTCATCCAGCTTCACCTTTGTTATCTTTAATAGAAAGGGTTGAGAAGAATATGGGCCAAAAGCTGGCAAATGGGATTAGATTATTTTAGGATATCTGGTGAGCATGGACGAGTTGGACTGTTTCCGTGCTGTATGTCTCTATGATTCTAAGACCCTATGATTCATTCCAAATTCTAATAAAGTATGAGAAATAAGGAAATTGCTACTTGTCTTATATCAGTTCTGTTTTCCAATTACCTTAAGCCTGCCTGGTCTGGTTACTGATTGTTCTGAATTCTTCCTGGGAATTCTTTCTCCCTTTGTTCTCTACTTATATCCTTCATGATCTTAATGATCTGCCCTGCTTGGAAGACATCACATCTAGTTGCTACAACCTCTCTTACATAATTGAAGCTCCTCACGATTGGAGAAATTCTTGTATATTTCCCCATCACCAAGACATCCTTTGTAAAGTGTGATACCAAGAATCAGACACAATACTCCATTTGAGGCTTCAACGCTTATTTATTATGGCTTATTTTAAGGTCCTTGCTTTGGTACTCGAAACCTGTTTCCAAAGGCAAAGATCCCACTTAGTGTTTAAGAGCCTTGTTTTCAAAAATGAGCAGATGATGATGCACAATGATATAAAAGTGCTGTCCGTGTCACATACTGATGTAGTGAGAACTGGAAGTGAGCAGGAATGATTGAGAGAATGTGTCTATCTATTAAGCTGTAAATACAGTGAGTGCATGGGTTGCAAACTGATTCTGTTCTGGAGCCCATATGCAAGTTGTTTTGTATGCCAATCGGAACACAATGCACAACAATATAGAGGAAGTGTTGTTATGTATAGCAGCAGAATTATGCCATTTGGCCCATCAAGTCTGGTCCACCATTCAATCATGGCTGATCATGCAGAAAATTCCATGAAGGGCTAGTCTAGTCTAAGAGGTCAGGCTGAAAGCAGGTGCAGAGCTGAACTCCATTGCTCAAAACTCTTTGCAGGATACCCAACAGGACCAATCAACTAAGGGGTTTTGTAGCCATGAAGACAGGTCTAACAATGAGGGCAGATGAAACCAGATGTGATATACACAGCCTCAAGGTGGCCTAATAATTTCTGATTATTGCTTCACCATTATATTTCTTCATGTTGAACACCCCTTTCAGAAAGCAGTGAGGGTAGCAAGCAAGAAAATATATCCTTGGTGAAGGACTTCAAAGTGCGTCACCAAGAACAGCTCGATAGCACTCCCAGTGACTTAGTTATTTGATGTGGACAAAGCTGCTTGACTGGGTCTGTTGACCATTTCTAGCAGTTGAGAAATTACTATCTCTCCTTGATGTTGAATGGTATTACCATTGCTGATATCCCATACTATTAACATCCTGCCATTGAGCATTGGTCATAAACTGAACCAGTATGTAAGTAGAATGTCATGAGGGAACCAACAAGAGGGAGAAATTGACTTGACTTCATCCTCACCAATCTGCCTGTTGTAACCATTATCAGTCATCAGAAACACCTGTCTGGTTCACTTTTATCCATGACAGTATTTGTAGGAGGACCATCATTGAGCCCTTGTAAAGAGAAGGTCCCTTCCTCATATTAAGCAGGATCTCTATTGAATATTCGAACAATAGTACTAAAGACATGTCTTCCAGAGCTAATCACACTATAGCCAAGATTTCCTAGTCCAGCTACAACATTAGCATCTACCTGACAATGTGAAAAATTACCTAGGTCTGTCCTGTACACAAACACCGGACAAATCTAAGCCAGTCACTAATTATGATATTAGTATACTCTCCCTCATCAGCAAAGTGATGGAAGGATCATCTTTTGTGCTATCAAACAGCAAAGAAACAACATGTTTATTGATTCTCAGTTTAGGCTCCCCACTAGAGTCACACAGCTCCTGACCTCAATACAGCCTTAGTCCAAACATGTTTAAAGAAGCTGGACTCCAGGCATGAACTCAGACTGACCACCCTTAACATGATTGGACTGGCTGTGGAATCAAGGAGTCCTAACAAGACTGGAGTCAATTGATTCAAGAGGAACAAATCCCCACCAATCGAAACTGGGCCTAGCAGAAAGGAAATTGCTTGTGGTTGTTGGTGGTCAGTCATCTCAGTTCCAGGATATCCCTGCAGGAGTTCCTCAGGGTAGCGTCCTAGACCCAACCGTCTTCAGCTGCTTCATCGATGATCTTCCCTCCATCATCAGGTTAGAAGTGACAAGCTTCACTACAATGCTCAACACCATTTGCGATTCCTCAGGTTCTGAAGCAGCCCACGCTCAAATGCAGCAAGGGCTGAACAGCATCCAGGCTTGGAATAAAAAACAGCAAGTAACAGTTGTGCCACACAAATGACAGGAAATGACCATTTCTAGCAGTTGAGAAATTACTATCTCTCCTTGATGTTGAATAGTATTACCATTGCTGATATTCCATACTATTAACATCCTGCCATTGAGCATTGGTCATAAACTGAACCTGTATGTAAGTAGAATGGATGTAGAGTGGGTCAGAGGTTAGAAGTCCTATGGCAAGAAATTCACCTCCTGACTCCTCAAAGCCTGTCCACCATTTACGAGTTTCATGTCAGGAGTGTGATGGAATACTCACCAATTGTCCAGATAGCTCCAAAAACACTCAAGAAGTCAGGCAGAATCCAGGACAAGTAGCTAGCTTGATTGGTACCCCATCCACTTGCCATGATCAATGCACACTCTCCAGCCTCAAATAACGCTGATCTTGCTAACGTAGATCTCGCCTAGTTCACACCTTGTGCAATGTAACCTATATTCCTCTGTCTAAATCTTTTTACAACCTCTGATCTGTACGTCCTTGCTTACTATGATCTACCTGTACTGCTTTTAAACAAAGCTCTTCATTGTACTTTGATAGACATGACAATAAATCGATCAATCAATCAATTAATCAGTGGCACCAATGTGTAACATTTACAAGACTCATCAAGGCTCCTCTGACAACACCTTTCAATTCCCTGACCTCTATCATCATCAAGAATAACAGCAACACATACATGGAACTCCACTAGCTACAAGCTCGCTATCAAGACACACACCATCCTGCCTTGGAACTATATCGCCATTCCTTCACTGTCTCTGGGTAAAATCCTTGGAACAACTCTCCTGACAACGTTGTGGATGGTCTCACACTCTGAGGACTGCAGTGCACTTTCTATACCTACTGCAGGAAAATAGCGATGAGCAATAAAAGTGGGCCCAGCTGAAGGCACACATGTCCTGGAAACAAATGAGGAGGGAGAAGAGATATTCCTAGTGATGGGATGAGATGTTGCAATGGGTGGTAGTAGGGTGAGGAAGAAGGTCAGCAATTCCTCAATGTAAAGAGAGAAGGCTCTTACTTTATATTCTCTGTTTCTTGCAACAGCATCATCCTCATAAGACTATGAGAAATAAGAACAGGAGTACGCTGTTTGGCCCCTGCCGTTCAATAGGATCATGGCTGATCCAATAACCCTCACGTTCACTTTCCTGCCCTTTCCCCATAACCATTGATTCTTCTCCTGATCCAGAATTTATCTCTCGCAGCATTAAATACGTACAGGGATACTGCCGTTACAGCTTTCTGTGGCAAGGCGTTACAAAGACTCACAATTCTCATTCCCTGAGACTTTCCCTGTTTTGTTGTCCCCTTTCTCAACATTGACTCCTTCGTGTCAGGTGTTGTCATCTACACTTTCAGTCACATAGCAACTCAACACTCTGACATACTCTCAATGTCTGAGATGTGCTTTGAAGCTATAATTAGGTGAATGACACTACGAGTTTTAAGCCAGAGCCAGCCTGTGTTTTCCTTCTTGGGAATGTTATTTTCACAGGAGGAAACACGAAGTGAATCATATGCTACATGATCTAACTCTGTCCTTTCATTGGTGAGTGAAAAATATTCCAGTGCAACCAAATGCAAAGTGGAACAACCGAGATAATTTGTTGCTGCTTTTCTGCTGGATTCTGAAAGCTCTTTGTGTGATCAAAGAGCGAATGAATTGATTCCTGGCTTTCAAATTTCCTTCGGCTGCAAACAGTACTCTGTCTATAGTGGATGATGCTCTCTTTGGTTTGTATCTTAATTGTTTAGTTTCTTTTTCTTGCATGTTCATCCCCCATTCATTTGGGAATCAGTCCAGTCACATTTCTCAAAGAAACTGCCCCTCAACATTAAGACCAACCAGAGTGTAAGTATCTTCTTACCCAAATGGGGATAAAAGTTGCATTTTTGTGTAGACAAACCATGAAAGGATAGCTGGTTACTTTTACATTTTTTTCATTATCTTTTATTTTCTCCTGGCCATTTTGCCCCATGCAACAGCATCATAATTTTGTACATGCTTGAAACCCACACTGATATGCCTGGTGGAAAAACAAAATAAGGTGTTTAAAATAGAAATCATTGAATTCCTACAGTGTAGAAACAGGCCCTTCGGCCCAACATGTCAATGTCGAAACTCCGAGGAGCATCCCACCCAGACCCAACCTCCCAATCCTTTCACTGTAACCCTGCATTTCCCATGGTTGACAGACATAATCTGCACATCCCTGAACACTGTGGGCAATTTAGCATGGCCGATTCACCTAGCCTGCACATCTTTGGACAGTGGGAGGAAACCCATCCAGACATGGAGAGAATGTGCAAACTCCACACAGACAGTCACCCGAGGATGGAATCAAACCTGTGCTCTTGATGCTGTGAGGCAGCAGTGCTAATCACTGAGCTGCCGTGCCAACACCATTGCGAGCCCCAGTATGGCAGTGAGAGTGGGCCACATATGGAGTGATGGATGTGGCTTTTCCCAGTGATTGGAGGTGGTGGCAGTGAGGGCATTCTCCTGGTGATCTGGGGGCATTGGCTGGGAGTGCACTCTCCCGCCATTTGGGGGCCTGTGGCAATGGCAGCGAGGATGCCCTCCCGGCGTTCAGGGCCATCAGCAGCAACAGGAAAGGCCCTCCAGCAACTGGGGACAATGACGCCAGCGGCTGCAGTCTCTTCAAGACGCTGGCGCCAATGAGGTGACATCTGCAGCTGAAGTGGGGCTTGTGGGCTACCCTGGCAGTGGAGCCAGAGGCTCTTGGTTGGAGTTGGGGGGGATGAGCGTGGGTTCAGAGGTGTCAGCGAAGTGGACCCAGGGGCAATGGGATACCTCTAAAAGTCAGGCAACTCCTACGTTGGTGGATCTGGTGCAGGAGGTGCACATCTCCCTTGAGGCTAGTGCTGGTATGGGCTGGGCTGGAAAGATTGATATTCTGAACCTTTTACTTCCTTATTTTTCTAATTTGTTCACATGGCCTATCATACTGGACTATTTATTTCTTTACATTTCTGTTGTTTTTTGTGTTTTTTCCTAACAATTTGATGTTAAGCATTTGTACCTAGGTTTTTAAGAAAGTGCTGTAATGCAGCGACTGTGAACTTTTCACTCAAAACATTTCAGAACGTGTGGCAACAAAGTTAATTCAATTAAGTTCCAACACTAAATCTCCCACAGGTTACTGTTGGAACTGAACAAGACATGTAAATCAGAGATAGTGACCACTGCAGATGCTGGAGTCAGAGATAACACAGTGTAGAGCTGGAGTAAAACAGCAGGCCAGGCAGCAACAGTGGAGCGGGAAAGTTGGCGTTTCAAATTGGGACAGTTCTTCAGAAAAAAGAATACAAGAATGGGTCAAAGGTTGGGATTCAGCAGCAAGCAACTCACCTCTTGACTCCCCAGAGACTGTCCATTATCTCCAAGTCACAGGTCAGGAGTCCGATGGAACACTCACACTTTTCTGAATGAGTGCTGCTTCATCAACACTCAAGAAGCTCAACTCCTTCCAGAGAAAAGCAGTCCACCTGACTGGCACACTGTTCACCAACTTAAACATTGATTCCGTTCACCACCAGTGGTAGCAGTGTGAGGCATCTACAAGACACACTGCAACTACTCACCAAGGCTCCTTTGACAGTACATTCCAAACCTGTAGCCTTGATGGACAAGGGCAGCCAATGCATGAGATCACCACCACCTACAAGCTCCCTTCCAAGCAACAGCTAATGACCCACCTGTGGGCAAAATTTCCAAAATGAATGAGTGAAATGCCAGGAGATTGTTATTAACATAGGGATTAGAACCAAGGGCCAGAATCTTCCATTTCATTCAATGTCTCATTTGGTTGCTATAAAGACAAGGAGACAATCTAACTCTGGCTCTTCAGAAATGGGCTAACCTCACCTTCTTCCAATCGGGCAGTTTGGGAGGTTGCAGTAGGTCTTTTCTCTGAATGTCAGTCCCTGGGACTGCAATTCCACCCAGTGGTACCTGATGGCCAGTCAGAAGCTGGCAACTCTTCCTCTCAGTAGAGTCACAGAGAAAGCCATGGCTCCTGCAAGGAGAATAGCCAACACGATGATATCCGAGGCATCAGGCAAGCACTTCGTTTGGTGTAGGGTTTTGAGATCACAGAGAAAGGAACCAGCAGGAGGTTCAGAAGCAAGAGGGATGGCTGTCAGCCAACAAAATGCCTTACTTCTATCCTTCAATCTCACTCCCGGTGAGTGCTTTTATATCCTACCTGAGATATTTTTAACCAACCCATTCAGACATGTCATGACATACCTCTGGAGGAGACGGGATTTGAATATGGGTCTAAGATTTTTGTTGTCCAGGTAGGAGTAGCCCTCAAGTGGTCCTGAGGTAACCTCTGATTGTTCAATTCAGGCCTCAATTGAATTGAATCATTTATTGTAACATACACTCAATATAAAATACAATGAAAAGTATGTATTGTCACCGTGCATAGGTGTCATACAAATTAATTTAATATTAAAAAAAGTAAAGAAAGATAACTTGAAGAGTGTCCAACATTTCCTTCTCTACTGCTATAGTCCCATTCTGGGCTTCCCAGCCCATGCTGTGCCACCGGCAGAGGCCTACTCCAGGCTTCACCAGCCCAAGCCATGCTGCTACAAGACTCCGGGCTACCCCACCCAATGTCATGTCACCGCCAGGGGCCTACTCCATGTGGGAGCAAGAATCCTGCCCCAGGCTTCACAGGATGGCCGACCCGGTAACCACACTGCCTCTGAAGGTACTACTGCAACTCTGGAACCCATCGAAGCCATCTTCCCACTGAACAGCTGTCTTTATTTCCTTTATCTTGTGAAAGAAGATGAAAATAGATAAAGAAAAAGGGAAAAAGAGGAGAAGCCCGGGCACAGGAGGATGGACACTGCCTACTCTGTTGCTGCCATCTGGCTATAAATTGGCAATGGATCACGATGACCGAGCTTGTGCCTTCTGACCCAGAGCATAATTTGAGTAGCAACTGGCAGGCGATAGCATTCAGGGATGCCACCATCCGCTCAAATCTCACCTCTAAGCCCTCTGCCTTCGGGACTGAAGGTTCCATCCTCGGAGACTTCCAACACTGAAAAGTCATTCTCCCTACATGCCATTCCGACTGTATTATCATTTCTGCACTATGACCCCAATCAAAACCTTAGAACTTCCATCTTAACTGTGGCATTTTTTGCAGTAGGAAGACTGTAGTGGTTCCAGAAGGTAGCTCACTGCCACCTTTTTGGGCAGTTAGAACAGGCCTGGCCTCAGGATTGATGCCCACATCCCATAAAGTCATGAAAGGAAAAATTCCTGTTCACGCTCTTTGAAGGAATTTTCCAGTTAATCCCATGCCCTCATTGCCAGACAAATGATCAACCCTTTGAGATTTTTTTTCCAATTCCCCTCGTTGAATGTTACGGTTCATTCAGTTTTCAACAGCTCCTTGGGCAGTGTATTCTAAGATCAGAACAGCTTGCTGTATTAAAAAAAAACTCCCAATTTCGCCTCTGGCTCTCTTGTTAAATGTTTTAAACGTGTTGCTTCAGTCAATAAGTCATTTTGCCTCCCTTTATCTGTCAAAACTCTTCTTGATTTTAAATCCCCTGCTTTAAATTTCTCTGCTCTGGAGTAGCTCTCATAATATTCTGTATCTTTCTCTTGAACTGTTGTGAAGCACTGTGTCATCCAATTATGTAAAATGCTCTGATGTGCAGTCTGAATGCATGCCATTGTTTTACAGATAAACATGTGCGTTACAAGCCGGAGTTTGGCCGCTGGGCCCATTCAATAAGATCATGGCTGTTCTGTTTCTGGCCTCAAATCTATATTCCTATCCTTTTCTGATAACCGTTGACTCCCTTTTAAGTCATGCATCTACCTCTCGTCACCTGAAAGGTATTTCAGAGAATCACGGAATCCCTACAGAGTGGAAACAGGCCTTTCAACCCATCAAGTCCACATCAACATTCTGAACACCATCGCAATCAGACCTGCCCCTTCCCTATCCCCGTAACTGTGCATTTCCCATGGCTCATCCACATAACTTGCACACCCCTGGACACTTTGAGCAGTTTGGCAGGGCCACATACATATTTTTGGACTGCGGGAGGAAACCAGAGCACCTGGAGGATGCAGACACCGGGAGAATGTGCAAACTCCACACAGACAATTGTCTGAGGCTGGAGTCGAACCCAGGTCCATGCTGCCGTGAGGTAGCAGTACTAACCAATGAGCCATTGTACCACTCCAAAGTCTAAAGCTACTTTAAAAACTCCCTTTCACAGCTCTGTAGGAAAAGAGTTCCAAAGACCTAAAAAGTTACCGCAAAAAGGAAACCTCCTCCTCATCACCTTCTTAAACAGACAAGCCTTTATGTTTAAATTTTGACCCCTCATTCTTGTCTCTACCACAAGGGAAAACATCCTTTCAGCATCCATCTTGACAAGTCACCTCAAGATCTTATTTCTTTCTAAATTTCCAATCCTTCTTTTGGTGCACATGCACAAAAATACAACAGTAATCTGAATTCCCATCTTTGAGTCAGGAGTTTGTGGAATCCAAGCCCTAATTTGGGGACTTATCTACAAATAAGTGCTTATGCACCAATGCACTGTGATGGAGTTGTGAACTGTTAGAGGATCTGTTGTATGGAAGGGATGCTGCAATAAATATTGTACTTCTTTACTGCTTTCCTTTCTTGCTATCTCATTGTAAATTGCTACATTTGTTTACTATGTTAGTCTGCTATGTGTTATGTGTCCTGTGCTGTTTTGCCAATAGAGTTAGTTCTTTTTATGGGATGAGGGCATTACTATCTGAACCAGCATTTGTTGCCAATCCCAAATGCCGTTGCGATTATTGATCAGCTTCTGAAACTACTGTGGTCCATTTGGTGAAGATACAATCACAGCTAACGATGTTAGAATCGTAAAATTCCTAGTGTGGAAGCAGGCCCATCAAGTCCACATTGTCCCTTTGGAAGGGCCAACCCCCCACCACCCGTATCCCTGTAATCTTGCATTTCCTCAGGCTAATTCACCTAATCTGCATATCCCTATACACTACGGGCAACTTAGCATGGCCAGTCCACCGAACCTGCACATTTTTGAACCGTGAGAGGCGACCAGAGCATCCCCACGCAGACACAGGGAGAATGTGCAGACTCCACACAGACAGTCATCCAAGGCTGATATTGAACCCAGGCCCCTGGTGCTGTGAGGTAGCAGTGCAAACCACTGAGTGTCTGCAGCACCCACACGAAGTTAGGAAAGGTCTTTCAGGATTTTGATCCATGACAAAGTTCGAACAGTAATATAATTCCAATTAAGGATGGTGTATGATTCAAATGCTGCAGATGGCATTGTTAAATGTCCTTGTTTTGGCTGCAATCATTTGCGTGAATTGACAACCAACAGGCTTCCCTAACAAGGCCTTTGACATGTTTACTGACCAATTTGCAGTTCTGCCTGTGTTCAAAAAAGTAGATGTGGAATTTTTTTCCCTAAATGTCTCCACTCTCTCTCCCTTTCTGAATGACTATCTGTTAAACCTAACTTGTTTTTTTCTGAGATAACAAATTGTGGAGCTGGATGATCACAGCAGGCCAAGCAGCATCTTAGGAGCACAAAAGTTGACATTTTGGGCCCAGACCCTTCATCAGAAAAGGGGGATGGGGAGAGGATTCTGAAATAAATAGGGAGAGAGGGGGAGGTGGACCGAAGATGAATAGAGGAGAAGATAGGTGGAGAGAAGAGTATGGATGGGGAGGTAGGGAGGGGATAGGTCAGCCATGGGAGGACGGACAGGCCAAGGGGGCAGGATGAGGTTAGTAGGTGGGAAATGGTGGTGTGGCTTGAGGTGGGAGGAGGGGATAGGTGAGAGGAAGAACAGGTTAGGGAGGCGGGGACGAGCTGGGCTGGTTTTGGGATGCAGTCGGGGAAGGGGAGATTTTGAAGCTTGTGAAATCCACATTGATACCTTTGGGCTGCAGAGTTCCCAAGTGGAATATGAGTTGCTGTCCCTGCAGCCTAAGGGTGGCATCATTATCGCACTGCAGGAGGCCCCCCAGGATGGACATGCCGTCTAAGGAATGGGAGGGGGAGTTAAAATGGTCCATGATTGGTGGGGCAGTTTTTTAGTGCGAACCGAGCGTAGATGTTCTGCAAAGCGGTCCCCAAGCCTCCGCTTGGTTTCCCCAATGTAGAGGAAGCCCCAACGGGTACAGCGGATGCAGTATACCACATTGGCAGATGTGCAGGTGAACCTCTGCTTGATGTGGAAAGTCATCTTGGGCCTGGGATAGGGGTGAGGGAGGAGGTGTGGGGGCAAGTGTTGCATTTCCTGCGGTTGCAGGGGAAAGTGCCAGATGTGGTGGGGTCGGAGGGGAGTGTGGAGCGGACAAGGGAGTCGCGGAGAGAGCGGTCTCTCCAGAAGGCAGATAAGGGTGGGGATGGCAAAATATCTTTAGTCGTGGGGTCGGATTGAAGATGGCAGAAGCGTCAGAGGTTGATGCGTTGTATCCGGAGGTTGGTGGGGTGGTATGTGAGGACTTGGGGGATTCTCTTTTGGCAGTTATTGCGGGGGCGGGGTGTGAAGGATGAGTCGCGGGAAACGCGGGAGACATGGTCGAGTGCGTTTTCGACCAACGCGGGAGGGAGGTTGCGACCCTTGAAGAATGAGGACATCTGGGATGTACAGGAGTGGAATGCCCTGAGTCCACTGTAAACACAACTTCATTCCAGAGTCATACCAGAAACATTGAAACATTAATCCTGTTTCTCCATCCACAGATACTTCCAGACCTGCTGAGTTTCTCCAGCATTCTGTTTTTTTCAGATTTCCAGCGCCCACAGTATTTTGCCTTTAGAAGGTGTTTGATTGCTTGCATTAACTTGCCCCTCTTGAACTGGTGCTAAACGTTTCCCTGATTATCTCCCTGTGAAGGGATTCGTGATGTTTTCCTCTTAAAGGCACCTATCAATGCAAGTGGTTGTTAATTGTTTCAATGTTGCTGCCAGTGGTCTGAATCTGGTCTGGAGCCAAAAGACAGTTTATCAGAACAGCAACAATCTCACCACATTCCACTGTGTGAGTTTCCCCACATGTACAATAAGTAGAAGGAATTATACTCTGAAGCCCAAAGATGGTTAAAATTGTCTCCCTGGATTCAAAAGTGCTTACTTCCTCTGAGATCTGGTTGCTGCAGTCAATGGATCTGTTTTGTTTTCTCAAGTAACTGGGGAATAGCTAACATTCCTTTTATGTGTTTGCTTAATATAAGATTTTGCTTAACAGGCTTTTTAAATCTGAATTATTTAGCACTAAAAGAAGTTGTTTGCAATGTCTTGGAAGCGAATCGTGTTTTGAGAAATGGGTTGGGCCATTCCATTACCTGAGGCAATGCTAAACTGCATCATTATACAATAATAGCTCCTTTGTGTGTTTTGTATGAAATGAGAGGGTGAAGCCATTATGAATTGCAGTGAAAACTGCAGGGATATTTATAGACCCATTATTGTTATGCTCATCATGGCTCAAAATGTATCCATTAGATACTTACAAACCATGCCTTTCCCAACTCCCCTTCAATCAGGAAATCAAGTCACTGTGGAACATTGGGAAGGAGTGTTTCCCAGATTGGATATTCCAGGCAGTGGTAGGAGTCAGGCAATAATTCAAGATCAATGTTGGCCAGCTGGAAGAGACAGGATAAATGAGGATGAATGCCTGTCTCAAACAACTACTCAACATTGGATAAAAAAAAGACAAAAGAACTGCTGATGTGGTAAATCAGAAACAAAAACTGAAGTTGCTGGTAAAGCTCAGAAGGTCTGGTAGCATCTGTGAAGAGAAGTCTAAGGAAGGGTCACTGGACCCAAAATGTTAACACTGATTTCTCTTTACAAATGCTATAAAAAGCTGAACTTTTCCAGAAGCTGTTGTTTTTTATTACTTAACATTGGAGACTGCTGGGAATTTCTTCAGCCAGAGGGTGACGAATCTGTGGAAAGTATTGCCACAGAAGGCAGTGGAGGTCACATCATTGAGCATATTTAAGACAGAGATAGATAGGTTCTTGATTAGTAAGGAAGTCAAGGGCTACAAGGAAAAGCAGAATAGGGTTGAGAAACATATTAGCTATGATCCCAAGGCAGTACAGGGTCAATGGGTTAAATAGCCTAATTCTGCTCCTATACCTCATGGTTTTATAGGCTTGTGGAACTGACGATAGTGTGTGTACATGCATACGTGGCTGTCTGTGCACGCACATATTTGTGAGTGTGTATGCTTGCACATGTGTGTCTCTGTGTGTGTCTCTCTGCTGCTGTTCTTTGGTATGTGTATGTATGAGAGTGTGTGTCTGTTTCTGTGTGTGTGCCTGTGTGTGTCTGAGTGTTTGTGGCTGTGTGTGTGTGTGTGTGTGTGTGTGTGTGTGTGTGTGTGCCGGCATGTGTGTATACTCATATGTGTGTGTGTACTCAGATGCATGTGTACTCATGCATGTGTGTATACTCATATGCATGTGTGTATGTACTCAGTTGTGTGCGTGTGTATTCATATGTGTGTGTGTCTACTCGTGTGTGTGTCTGTGTGTGTGTGTACTCATATGCGTGTGTGTGCAATCGTGTGTATGTGTGTACTCATATGCATGTGTGTGTCTACTCATATGCATGTGTGTGTACTCATATGCATGTGTGTACACTCATGTGTGTATGTACTCATGCGTGTATGTGTGTACTCATATGCATGTGTGTGTATACTCATGTGTGTGTGTGCACTCACATGTGTGCATTCTCATATGCATGTATGTGTGTACTCATATGCCTGTGTGTGTACTTGTATGCACATATGCACTCATATGTGTGAGTGTACTCGTGTGTGTGTACTCATATGCATGTGTGTGTGCACTCATATGTGTATGTGTACTCATGCATGTATGGGTGTACTCATATGCATGTGTGTGTGTCCTCATGTGTGTGTGTGTGCTCACGTGTGTGTGTTCTCATATGCGTGTGTGTGTACTCGTATGCATGTGTGTGTACTCGTATGCATGTGTGTGTACTCATATGCATGTGTGTGTACTCATATTCATGTGTGTGTGCACTCATATGTGTGTGTGTACTCATATGCATGTGTGTGTGTACTCAGGTGTGTGTGTGCACTCTCATGTGTGTGTGTTCTCATATGCATGTGTGTGTGAGTACTCATGTGTGTGAGTACTCATATGTGTGTGTGTACTCATATGCGTGTGTGTGTGTGTGTTTGTGTATGTTTGTTTATGTAATGTGTGTGTGTATGGGTGTGTGTGCGTGTGCGTGTGTGTGTGTGTGTGTGTGTATGGGTGTGTGTGCATGTGCGTGTGTGTGTGTGTGTGTGTGTATGGGTGTGTGTGCGTGTGCGTGTGTGTGTGTGTGTGTGTGTATGGGTGTGTGTGCATGTGCGTGTGTGTGTGTATGGGTGTGTGTGCGTGTGTATGGGTGTGTGTGCGTGTGTGTGTGTGTGTGTGTGTGTGTATGGGTGTATGTGTGTATGGGTGTGTGTGTATGGGTGTGTGTGTGTATGGGTGTGTGTGTGTATGGGTGTGTGTGTGTGTGTGTGTGTTGCAGCAGTTACCAAGAGATTCTGCCTGACCAGGAAACCCGAGGTTTTACTGGATGCGAATAGATAAAATAGAAAACAGGAGCCTGCTGTGCCATTCAGTGTGATCATGGCTGATTGTCCAACTCAGGACTCTGTTCTTGCTTTCTCTGTCATACACTTTGATCCCTTTAGCCCACAGCACAATACCTACCTCCATCTTGACAACATTGAAGGTTTTGCCCTCAATCACTTTCTCTGGCAGATTGTGGCATTTGTTGTGTTGATATTTACATACATATAACCAACCCATTTCGCTGCATTACACCACATCCACAGGGAGCTGCACGGCCTGAAGTCGGCTTTGAACACTCTCCTACTGTGTCCCCTGACCTCTTACAGCAAGCTGTAAAAACCCAGTCATTATCAGGGATTCGAGCAGGCATTTTTGTAAGGGTCATTGTGAATCCTGTAAGATGTGTTGTCTCGTTAGTGTCAGCGTAAAAATATTTCCCAGTTTCCCAGTGAGGAAATAGTATTCTGTAGTTGGAAAGGGGCGAGCCAAAAGCTGTAAGATGTAGGTTGTGGCTGTTTCTGAGATAAATGTTGGGCCGAAAACGTACATTTCTTCAAAATGTTGCCATGGAATCATTTACATCCACCTGAAAGAACAAATAGGGACAAAAATCAAAGCTGCTGGAAAGCTCGCAGATCTGGCAGCATCTGTGCAGGAAAAGAAAACAGTTAACATTTTTTTTGTCTGGTGACCCTGCCGCACAACTGTGAACCGAGGATGTTCTGAGGAAGGGTCACTGGACCCGAAACATTAACTCTTTTTCTCCGTCACAGATGCTGCCAGACCTGCTGAGCTTTTCCAGCAATTGTTATGCTCCTGATTTACAGCATCCACAGCTCTTTTGGTTTTTATTTAGAACAAATAGGGCCTTGGTTTGACCTCACATCCAGAAAGCTGGCATATCTGACAGTGTAGAGCACCCTCAGTCCTTTCCTGGCTAAATCAGATTCACTGTTGTGCTGGAACCTATGGACTGGAACACAAACCTACAGCCTCTGACTCACAGGCGAAGTGGTCATCTATGTTTATTGGTATGCGATGCTGAAAATAGCTAATGCAATGGCAGGAGTGGTCAAGCCACCCATAGCTCAGCTGTTTCTCATAAACAGTGGCATTGCAAATGGTATAAAAAATGAGAACAATGTGACCTTAGCAGGAAGGACTGACTAAGATCCAAATTTGCATGACATACATGCTGCAGTTTGAGTAAGAGATACGTTCTGAGCTATACTGTTTCTCAGCGTGTGGACCTCTGAATTTTGTGTTTGGCAGTCGATTCTGAAACCAGAGGTTAATCTCGCCATCCCCGTCTCTGATGAAGGGTCTAGGCCCGGAACGTCAGCTTTTGTGCTCCTGAGATGCTGCTTGGCCTGCTGTGTTCATCCAGCCTCACATTTTATTATCTCATATGTGGAACCTCAGATTGACTGCACATGTGCATGGCCACATAGCTTACTGGGAACAGTGGTTCCAAGCAACCGACTTTATTCAATTCCCTTCCTTCTTTAAATAGCCCAACTGGGGTGATATTGTCATTTAATGCAATCTTACCTTTGACTTTACTGGGGAATACATTAGTATGCTCAACTCAAGCCTCTGTTTGTTTACTTTTTATTCATTCATTGGGTGCGGCTTTACTTCCACTCCCTAATTGTCCAGTGGGCAGTTAGGAATCAACTAACTAACTGGCTAACTCGCTAAATTAGGGGTGGCTCAGTGGTTAGCACAGCTGCCTCACAGCACCAGGGACGTGGGTTCAATTCCACTGTTGGTTAACTGTCTGTGTGGAGTTTGCACATTCTCCCCTGCGTGTGCATGAGCTTCCTCTGGGTGCTCTGGCTTCCTCCCGCAGCCCACAGATGTGCAGGTTAGATGGATTGACCATGCTAAACTGCTCATAGTGTCCAGGGATGTGTTGCTTAGGTGGGTTAAAAGGGGATGGGTCTGGGTGGGATGTTCCAAGGATCAGTGTGGACTTATTGGGTCAAAAGGCCTGTTTCTACCCTGCAGGGATCCTGTGTGGAACTATATTGCTGAGGGTCTAGAGTCACATGTTGGCCAGACCAAATAATCCACCATTAGTGAATCAGATGGATTTTTAAGAACAAATATTCATGGTCATCATTAGAATCTTAATTCCAGGTGTTTGTTTTTAAACTGAATTCAAACTCCACCATCTGCTGTGCAAGGTTTGAACCCATGTCTGCAGGTCAAGCCCAAAAAAAGTCAGGTGAATTTGTAATGTCAAATTGTCCATCGAGCCCGGGGATGTGCATGTTAGGTACATGGACATAATAGCCTGGCGGTATTATTGCTGGACTATTAATCTAGACTCCAAGATAACATTCTGGGATGGAATCCTGCCATAGCAAATGGTGGAATTTCAATTCAATGAAAAAATCTGAAATTAAAGATGTGGTGATAACTATGAATCCATTGTCAATTGTTCAAAAACTCATTTGCTTCACTATTGCCCTTTAAGGAAGGAAGCTGCCATCCTTACCATGTGACTCCAGAGCTACAACAATACGGTTGACTCTCAACTGCCCTCTGGACAATTAGGGACGGGCAATAAATACTGTCTAAAAGCAATGCCCTCGTCCCAGGAATGAATAAAGAAAAACGTGGAGAAAGGTGGGATTGGGTAGGGATCTGGGTCTGGGTGCAATGCTCTTTGGAAAGCAAATTCAATGGGCCAAATGGCCTCTTTCTGCGCTGTAGGGATTGTATCATTAGGTGGACCTATGGATCAATAACAAAATTACCACTAGGCCATCGCCTTCCCAGTTTCAATGGTTTTGGTGGCACTTGAATGCCGATCGATTAGGTTTTGCATTGTCAAAAGTACATTGCTTCGAAAGGGATTGCATATTGAGCTGAATTCAGGGAAGGGTTTGGGATTCAATTTGGAATGTTATTGTGGCTTTAGCTCTGATTTTCTGTTTCATTTCAAAATGTAAGCTGCTTTGACATACTGCTATCTGTTATATAAGGTAATGGCTATGAGGGATTTAATGTTGGCATTGCGTTAAGCTCCATCAATCTGATCATACAGTCTTTGGGAGGAAGCATTTGAGTTCTACAAGAATACTGAAGGCAGAAAATACATTCTGTACAGCTCCTTTCTTTATCCATCGCTATATGTAAGAGTCGCTGGCTAGGCAGCATTTATTGCCCATCCCTAATTGAGCAGAGAGCAGTTAAGAGTCAACCACATTGCTGTGGGTCTGGAGTCACATGCAGGCCAGACCCTGTAAGGGTGGCAGTTTCCTTCCATAGAGGACATTGGTGAACCAGATGGGCTTTTCCTGATAATCGACAAAGGATTCATGGTCATCAATAAGCTCTTAATTCCAGACTTTTATTTTAATTTAAATTCCACCATCTACCAGGAGGGGAATTGAACCAGGATTCCCAGAACATTATTTAGGTCTCCAGATGAACAGTCCAACGATTATACCAGTTGGCCATTCCCTCCCGAGAGTGCTTAATAATTATACATGATCAGTAAAGTAAACTGTACCAATTGTTATCATGCAATAAACTTCCTTGTATCTAAGACACATGCCTTATCTGTTTGGACTCACCAGTAGTTCACCCTCTAAAGCTGATGATTAGACAGGAAATAAACTCAGAATAGAGACCAGAAAACCACATGCTGGTGGCAGTGGTATCTGAGAACATCTCATCATTTCAAGATATAATGGCCCGCTGCCAACTTTTCAGGGTAAATATTTGACAATCGCACATTTAAAGCTTTTGTTTTGAAACTGATGTCCTATGTGATCTGGTGCCACCCTATTTCTGTCATGTCTTCCAGTCCGTCAGCCCTCCAAGGTTCAGGAGCTCTTCCTAGTCTGGCTTCCTGTACAACACCAATTTTCATCATTCAGCAATAGTGATTGAGTTTCAGCTGCCTCAGTCCAAAACACTGGAATTGCTTCATTGAATCTCCGGGCTCATATTCTTCTTTAAGATGTTTAATATTGGAGAAGACAGTGGTCTTCTCAAAGACCCAGGCTAATGTTCTAGGGGCAAGAGTTTAAATCCCACCATGGCAGATGGTGGAGTTTAAATTCCATGAATATACCTGGAATGGTTTCCGCTATAGTGACCATGAAACTGTAATTGATTTTTTAAACCCTTTGTGTTCACTGATGCCTTTTAGGGATGGAAAGCCATGTCCTTTACTGTATTCCCCTCAAGCTGCATGATTACTCGGGGGTTCTGTGCAGACTGATTGATGTGCCATCTCATTGATTTCTTGTTTCAGATGTTGCTGCTAATGCTCATTCACACACTAAATAAAAAATTGGGGGGCCCACTGGATCTTAGCTGGTCTGGTTTATGTATGAGTCCAGACCAATATCAATGTGGCCGACTCTTAAGTGCCCTCTGGGCAATGAGGGATGGGTAATAAATACTGGCCTGGCCAGAAACATTGGCATGCTGTGAATAAATTTAGAAAATAAAATGGCCCTAACAAATCTCTCCATTCAAGGACAACTGGAAATGGGCAACAGTTGACAGCCTTACCAATGAACCCCCGGCATACCATGCAAGAAAAAAAACTCTCCCTTTGAGTGGGCTTCTGGCTGATTGCTTGTGACGTTGCTCTTCTGAAGCCCCTTGTTTGCCATCTTTAATGTGAACATTTACAAATATGTGAATGCAAATTGCTGTTGCTGTTGCAACTGGTCTGATTTTCATTTCGATTTGAACAACAATGCCAGTGTTGTGCCCCGAGATGGCAAAATGACAATTTCCTTTCATGCCTTGTTCTGGTTAAGGGAGTTGGGACAGAGAGGGTGAAGCGGGAGGGGTTAATTGAGCTTCAGCTGCACAACACAACAGAGCCCTTTGTATAACAACGGTCACACCCTCCGAGGAATGATCTGCAGAAAAAACCACAAGCACATCTGGAGGGATATGGATTTAGAGGAACAGCAGCAGCAGACTGCATTGGCAGCACTTGGTTCACCGCAGTGGAGAATCTTGCTGCGGGTATTCCTCAAGACGAAGATGACTGATTCAAAGCAAAACAAAGACCATTGCCGCCAAATCTCTTTCAGAGATTTATTGAATATAATTGAATGCATTTGTGTGCCTGGCACAGTTACCCGACATCGGTGCCTATGTTGACTCCCATTCACCCATCATGCCCGTTCGCATGCTACGCTGGGAAGATGCTTTCCCTTGAGTTTACATGTTATTAAAGAGGTGGACAGAATGATGAAGAACTTGTAGTTGTAAGCACACAGAGGCATCAAGTTACTTTTCACAAATAGCAGAGTGGGGAGTAGATGCAAGTACAGAGCAAGAATCCACAAGCACGAATCAGATGTGTGAAAAGGTAGACCATATAACATAGGCCGTCAAAGTCATCTGTTTCTGCTCTTGGCTGAAAGAAGACTTTCAATCAAGGCACAGAGCAAATCATTGGCTTTCTTTGAAAAGGAAGATATGCTCTTTAACATCCACCTGAACCCTGACACAGATTAACATGGCCTAACTTCAATTAAGAAATCACTCCTGTATAAGTTTTGAAGTAGGTGCCTGAAATTGCTTTGACACTGAGATGAGAGATTTCCCAAACCTATCGTCAGCTATTAACTGCTTAGATGGAGGATTTTCAATCAACACATTACTTCATGGGAAATAACTAAATCTTTTTCAACCTCCACTCTTGCCTGAACATTTCCCAACTGGCATGGATTCAGTGAGAAAAGACTATAACTTGAGCACTTTAAAGATACTTTTTATTCTCATTCTGAACTTTTTAAACTCTCTATTGCTGTGTTTGTTCTTTTTAACTATTTCGATTCTGTAACAACACTTACGGTAGCTGTATCTAGGTACCCTGTACCTTAAATAGCATTGAGATGTGACGTTAGAAACTTTTCACTGCCCTCATTCAAGTGCACATGACATTGAAGGCTTTTTTAGTCTAATATTGTGTTTTGCATCAGAGTTTGAGATAGAGATCTAATTACATTCACATTCCACAGCCCCCTTCAGCAGTTCAAAAGCCCAGATCATATCTCTTTTCAAATTTAATTCTGTCAACCTCTGCTCCTAATGTACAGATTTGACACCTTTAATAAGGTTTGTTGTTCTTTTTTTAATTCCCTTACCAATATGTCGATATATTTATGTGTTCAAAATTGTAAACATGTCCTTACTAATTAATTCTAGCCAGTTGAAATCTCAAAATCAATAATGGAGAGAACAAAACTAGGCCATTGGGGTTATCAGGCCCATGCAAACTCTTTGAGGAAGGCATTTAATTAGTTTCATTCACCCCTGTTCCTTTCCCCCATAACCCAGTAAGATTTTCCTCGAATTATTAAATCAATTCCCTTTTGAAAATTATTACTTCCCTTTCAGGACGTGGCAGTGGGGTGGAAGCCAGAACAACAGGCCAGTAAGTGGAGGAACTGGGACAAAAGTGAGACTGAGATATGAATAGCACAGAGTGAAAGCAGGCAGAGGGATTGTCACGGGGCTCAGAGGGACCGGAGGTCTGGAGTGCGTTTACTTCAATGCAAGCAGGATAACCATCAAGACAGATGAGCTAAGAGCATGGATTACTGTGTGGAATTATGACGTTATTGCTATTACAGAGACATGGTTAAAGGAGGGACAGGACTGGCAGTTTAACATTCCTAGATATCACTGTTTTAGACGGGCCAGAAATGGAAATGGAAGGGGTGGGGCAGTTGCATTGATGATTAGGGATCACATTTCAGCCGTAGTTATGGAGGATACATCGGAAGGATCTCGCTGTGAGGCATTTTGGGTGGAGGTCAGGATTAGGAGGGCTGAAATCACAATGTTGGGAGTTTTCTTTAATCGGGAAACAGGAGCAGATGTGTAACCAGATACTGAAAAGGTGCAAATAAAGCAGAGTATTTGTGGTGGGTGACTTCAACTTCCCTCTTAATGACTGGGACTCCCTTAAAGCCAGGTGCTCGGATGGAGACCAATTTGTTAGATGTGTCCTGAAGGGCGTTTTGAGACAGTATATTGACAATCCAACTGGAGAGGAGGTCGTACTTGCCTTGATATTAGGGAATGAGCCAAGACAGGTGATCAGTGTTTCAGTAGGAGAACATTTTGAGATTAGTGACCATAACTCCATAAGATTTTGAGTAGTCATGGGCAAGGACAAGAGTGGCCTGTCGGGTGAGGGTGCTTAATTGGGCAAGAACCAATGACATCCAAATTAGACAGGAACTGGGGAATGTGGACTGGGAGCAGTTATTTGAGGGTAAATCTATTCCTGGCATGTGGGAGGCTTTTAAAGACCAGTTGAAATAAGCACAGAACATGCATGTCTCTGCAAAACTGAAGGATAGGATTGGCAGGATTCGGGAACCATGGATGACAAGGGAAATTGTAAACTTAGTTAAAAGGAAAAAGGAAGCAGATGATAGGTCTAGGCAGCTACAGACTGACAAAGCTGTTGAGGAGCATAGACAATTTGGGAAGGAATTTAAACACAGAATTAGGAAGACTAAAAGGGGCCATGACATGTCTTTAGAGCACAGGGTCAAGGAGAATCCCAAGACTTTTTATGCATATATTAGAAGAAAGAGGGTGGCAAGGGAAAGAGTAGGTCCACTCAAGGACAAGGAAGGGAAGTTATATATGGAGTCACAAGAAGTGGGAGAGATCCTTAATAAGTACGTTGTATCAGTATTCACCAGGGAGAAGGACATGACTGATGATGAGGTCAGGGATGAGCGTGTGAATCTTCTAGAGAGTGTCAATTTATTGAAGAAGAAAGTTTTGGGTATCCTAAATTGTGCTAGGGTAGACAAGTCCCCAGGGGCAGATAGAATCTATCCTCAGTTTCTGTGAGAGGCAAGGGTAAGAATAGCTGCGACATTAGCAGACGTCTTCACATCCTCTTTGACCACAGGCTAGATTCCAGAGGACTGGAGATTAGCCAATGTTGTTGCCTTGTTTAAGAAAGGAAGCAGGGATAATCAAAGAGCCTATTGGCTGGTGACCCTGATGTCTGTCGTGGGGAGGCTCTTGGAGAAGATACTAAGGGACAAGATATATGCACATTTGGAAGAAAATTTACTAGTTAGTGACAGGCAGCTTGGTTTCGTATGAGAAAGGTGATGTCTCACCAATCTGATCAAATTTTTTAAGGACGAGTCAAAGATAATTGATGAGGGAAAGGCTGTGGATGTAGTTTAGTAAGGACTTTAGTAAGGCATTTGAGAAAGTCTCATATGGCAGGTTGGTATAAAAACTAAAATCATATGGAATCAGGGTGAGCTGACATGATGGATACAAAACTGGCTTGGTCATAGAAGGCAGAGTATAGTGGTGGAAGGGCGTTTTTCAGAATGGAGACCGGCACCGAGTGGTATTCCACAGAAATCAGTCTTAGGTCCTCTGTTGTTTGCAGTATGTATAAATGATCTGGAGGAAAATGTTGGTGGTCTGATTAGTAAGTTTGCAGATGACACAAAGATTGATGGAGTTGCTCATAGTGCTGACAATTGTGAAAGGATACAACAGGATATAGATAGGTTGCAGATTTGGGCACAGAAATGGCAGATGGAGTTTAAGCTAGACAAATGCGAAGTGATGCATTTTGGAGAATCAAGTTTAGGTGTGAATTATACTCCTAATGGCGGAACCCTTAGGAACATGACTTTACAAAGAGATCTGGGCGTGCAGGTCCACATTTTCCTAAAAGTGGCAACACAGGAGGCCAAGGAGATTAAGAAGGCATATGGCATGCTAACCTTCATTGGCCAGATCAAGGAGTACAAAAGTTGGCAAACCATGTTGCAGCTGTGCAAAACCCTTACTAGGCCACATTTGGAGCATTGTATGCACTACCAGAAGGGTGTGGAAGTTTTGGAGAGGATGCAGAGAAGTTTCACCAGGATATTGCCTGGTCTTGAGGGCATTGGCAATGAGGAAAGGTTAAAAAGACTAGGATTGTTTTCACTGGATAGACGACGGCTGAGAGGAGACCTGATAGAGGTCTACAAAATTATGACAGGTGTAGACAGGGTGGATAGTCAGAGGCTTTTTTCCCAGGGTTGACGTTTCAATTATAAGAATGGAGAGTTTAAGGTGATAGAGGGAAAGCTTAAGGGAGGTATGCGAGGGAAGTGTTCTACTCAGAGTGGTAGGAGCCTGGAATGCACTGCTAGAAGAGATGATGGAAGCGGACACATTGACAACATTTAAGAGGCACCTGGATGGTTATGTGAATAGGGATGGAATAGAAGGTTACAAACTGAATAAGGAGACAAGGTTTTTTTTAGCTTAGTTAGGGCATGATGATTGGCACAGCCTTGAAGGGCCAGTTGGAGGAAACCCGCGGAGGCATGGGGAGAATATGCAAACTCCACCCAGACAGTTGCCTGAGGGTGGAATCATACACAAGTCCCTAGTGCTGAGAGGCTGTAGTGCTAACCACTGAGTCACTGTTGATAAACCACCCTTGGAGAAGCATAGGTGGGTCGGTACGGTACGTCTGCAGGTTAAATGGATTAGACATGGAAAATGCGGTGTTATAGGGTAGGGGGTATTGGGCTGGGTGGGATGATCTTCAGAGGGTTGGTGTGGATTCAATGGGCCCAATGGCCTGCTGCCACACTGTGGGGATTCTATTCTATTCTTTCAGATTGATTTGGCCTGGATGGTGTAGAGCTCTTTGACTGTTATTGAAGCTGCCCTCATCCGGGCAAATGCTTCCATCAGATTCTGGACTGTTGCTCTCTGCTGTAGGGATTTCACAGCGTCATGCAGGGACCCTCACACCACAAATACGCATGAACAGACCCCTACTTGAGCAAACATGGCATGGACGTGAGTGGCCCAGTTTAACTGCAGATCAACAAACCTTGACTGTTTGTATACATCCTCATTTCTACATTTGCCAAGCTATGTATCTATGCATTTATAGTGCAAATTGAAACCTATGGCATAGAAATAGTTTTCTGGGTCCTTAGAACAATATCAGGAAGAATATCACAACAACGCTTGGAGAGTCCTAAATTCAGTGCTAACATACTGTGTAAAAACAGTAAGTGATAATAGATGAGTTATAAGATGTAATCTAGATCATTTTCTCACATGTTTGATTTTGATAATGACTGTTATTTTCTGCACATAAAAAAATTATAATTGCAGTTTTTCTGCCCAGCCTCAAAATTAGTCTTTGAGCTCCATGTTTGCAAATTGAATTGCAGGTGTATCGGTTTTTGTATAAGATCTAATTCCAAATGCATCCTTCTGGTGCAGTGGTAGTATCCCTACCTCTAAGCCAGGATGTCCAAGTTCAAATCCCAACTGCTCCAGACGTGTGTTCATAAAATCTCTGAACAAGTTGTTTAGAAAAATTCTGATTCCTGAGGCTAGCCTATCGAGCTGAAAAACTTGAGAGTGACCAGGAACATAGCAGTAGAAGGAGGCCATTCAGCTCCTTGAGCTTGTTCTAGCATTCAAGTCGATGATGGCTGGTCTAAATCCTAACTCCATCCATCACTTTGTTTTCAAATTCAGGAAGCAGCAATAAAAAACTGTAAATATGAACCATACTGCTCCGACTCATTATGTAGACTTCAAACTGGACTTTCATTTTTAAGAATCATTGATTTTTCTCACTTCCATCTGGGTTTTATACATTTAGGGTGGAATCAAGTGGAGGTGATAAGTATCCCTATGGTGTAGAAGCTGGCCATTTGATCCATCAAGTTCACACTGACCCTCCAAAGAGCAGGCCACTCGACCCAACCCATACCCCTGCATTTCCCATGGTTAATCCACCTAGCCGACACATCTTTGGATTGTGGGAGGAAACCAGAGAGAAATCCGTGGAGATAAACCAATAATGTGCAAACTCCACACAGACAATCACCTGAGGCTTGAGTTGAACCCAGGTCTCTGGTGCTGATGAAGCAGCAATGCTAACCACCAAGCCGCCATGCCGCTCAGCTGGAGTCCAAATGAGATCTCCATGATATTACTTTTATGGATGGCCTGTTATATGTTGTTGCTTCCAGTCAGACATTTGACAGAGTGTGAGTACACTATCCCCCTAATCGAGGACACCCGTGGCAGAGGACCTCTTACTTAGACTTACAGTCAAAACTGGGCCCAGCTGCCATACTGAAAAGCAGCGCAACTTGGAGCCAATGGCAATTGTAGATACTGCATCTACCTGAGGCCCGGGATCCCCTTTGACCCCAGGTCACAGGTTAATAATTGTTGTAGGGGTATCTAGGGGGGATGGAGTTATGGGTTAAAAAGGAGGTGTTGAGCAGCAAAAACAGAGGCCTGGATAAACTTGGCTTTTAACTGATTCTTTCCATGTCTCTTGATTCCAGTCTCACAATCGGGACTGAGTCTCGAAATGAAGGAGACCTAAATCAACCTATGGCAATGAGGCTGCTAAATGGTCATTAATTGAGGAATTAAGACCTTCAATTGACAGCATGTCGATAAAGGCATTTCTGCCCACAAGCTCAACTGGGGAAGAAGAGCAAAGGTGCAGATTCTGTACTAGGTTAGCAAAACGTTGCGAAAAATTCAGATTGAGTGGAATGAATTAAATCAGTGTCCACTGTTTTCTTTTTTGCAGAAAAGCTCCATTCTTTTACCAGCCTGTGCATGAATCTCTTTATCTGGTGATGTATTTGAAATGCATGGTTAGAGAATGCCTCATATCTGTGGAAGTGTCTAGTTTCATGAGAAGCACATGGAATTGAGTTGAATTTTCCAATTGTTCATTCCTAAGCACTGAGATTTGCTTGCCAGGAGCAGTTTGTGAAGCTGGGTGGTGTAGGGCCTGAAAGTGAAAACTTTTAACCCTTGCCTCAAACATCAAATGAGACTTAAGTATTATATTTTTGTCTAAATGTTTAGTCAGGCATGCATGGGAGTTATAGCCATCAAATATGGTGCACACAAGTCTCTGATTTGCTGCAGAACAATGTTTCTGTACTACTTTTCATACATAATTGTTTTCTAATGAAAGGATTACACCATTAGACACTCTTATTTCTATCCAACAGTGTTCACTGTACATAACATTCCAAGTTAGTATGCATGCCTTAACTATCCAATCAAACTAAATTTGTATACATGACTATCTTGTCTAATTAAATCATAACATGTTGACATCTGCTGACTGTATCTCTGCATGTTGTGCTTGTTAAAACTATTCACTGTCTTTTTACCCCTGCTCAGGCCCATCATTAAAAATCATTCACTTCACTCTCCCTGTGCCATATGAGAGGGTCACAGAGGGCAAACCAGCAACCATGTGATCACAGGGAGCACGAATCCTGTGTCACTCAGCCCTATGCCATTCCACATCGCTATTATTGACAACTTCATCTGTAATCTCTTGTTTCAAATTAATTTATTTCTCTAATACAATTGGAAGGAATGGAATGTGCCAAAATATGCTTACTTGTTAAGACCAGTCATTTTGAAATACATAGGGGGTAGAAGTCCAAGGCAGGCAGCCTCACTAAAGAAGTTTGATAATCTACTGCCTTCTGAGAATCAGTTGGTTTACCACACCTTCCCATCAAACCTCCTTGAAAAGCAGAAGTGAAAACTGCCTGAGATATCAGTGTGGAGCTGGATGAACACAACAGGCCAAGCAGCATTTTAGGAGCACAAAAGCTGATGTTTCGGGCCTAGATCTTTCATCAGAAAAGGGGGATGAGGGGAGGATTCTGAAATAAATAGGGAGAGAGGGAGAGGTGGACCGAAGATGGATAGAGGAGGAGATAGGTGGGGACATAGGGAAGGGATAGGTCTGTCTGGGGAGGATGGACAGGCCAAGGGGGTGAGATTAGTAGGTAGGAAGTGGAGGTGTGGCTTGAGGTGGGAGGAGGGCATAGGTGACAGAAAGAACAGGTTAGGGAGGTGGGGACGAGCTGGGCTGGTTTTGGGATGCAGTGGGAGGAGGGGAGATTTTGAAGCTTGTGAAATCCACATTGATACCATTGGGCTGCAGGGTTCCCAAGTGGAATATGAGTTGCTGTTCCTGAAACCTATGGGTGGCATCATTGTGGCACTGCAGGAGGCCCAGGATGGACATGTCATTTAAGGAATGGGAGGAGGAGTTGAAATGGTTTGCGACTGGGAGGTGCAGTTGTTTATTGTGAACCACGCGTAGATGTTCTGCAAAGCAGTCCCCAAGCCTCTGCTTGGTTTCCCCAACGTAGAGGAAGCCACAACGGGTACAGTGGATACAGTGTACCACGTTGGCGGATGTGCAGGCGAACATCTGCTTGATATGGAAAGTCATCTTAGGGCCTGGGATGGGGGTGAGGGAGGAGGTGTGGGGACAAGTGTAGCACTTCCTGTGGTTGCAGGGGAAGGTGCGGGTGTGGTGGGGTTGGAGGAGAGTATGGAGCGGACAAGGGAGTCGCAGAGAGAGTGGTCTGTCCGGAAGGCAGACAAGGGTTGGGATGGCAAAATGTCTTTAGTGGTGGAGTCGGATTGTAGATGGCGGAAGTTTCGGAGGATGATGCGTTGTATGCAGAGGTTGGTGGGGTGGTATGTGAGGACTAGGGGGATTCTCTTTTGGCAGTTATTGCGGGGGCGGGGTGTGAAGGATGAGGTGCGGGAAATGCGGGAGACTCGGTCGAGGGCATTCTTGACCACTGCATGGGTGAGTTTGCGGTCCTTGAAGAACATGGCCATCTGGGATGTGTGAGAATGGAAAGCCTCATTCTGAGAGCAGATGCGGCGAAGGAGAAGGAATTGGGAATAGGGGATGGAATTTTTGCAGGAAAGTGGGTGGGAGGTGGTGGGCTTGAAATGGACATTGGTTTCTAGGTGGCTGCCTGAGATAGGGACAGAGAGGCCCAGGAAGGTGAGGGATGTGTTGGTGATGGTCCAGGTGAATTTGAGGTTGGGGTGGAAGATGTTGGTGAAGTGGATGAACTGCTCGAGCTCCTCTTGGGAGCAAGAGGCGGCGCAGATACAGTCATCAATGTAACGGAGGAAGAGGTGAGGTTTAGGGCCGGTGTAGGTGCGGAAGAGGGACTGTTCCATGTAACCTACAAAGAGGCAGGCATAGCTGGGGCCCATGCGGGGTGCCCATGGCCACCCTCTTTGTCTGTAGGAAGTGGGAGGAATTGAAAGAGAAGTTGCTGAGGACAAGTTCGGCCAGGCGGAGCAGGGTGTCGGTGGAGGGGGACTGGTCGGATCTGTGGGACAGGAAGAAGCGGAGGGCCTTAAGGCCATCTGCATGGGGAATGCAGGTGTTTAAGGACTGGATGTCCATGATGGAAATGAGGTGTTGGGGACCGGGGAATTGGAAGTTCTGGAGGAGGTGGAGGGAGTGGGTGGTGTCACGGACGTAGGTAGGGAGTTCCTGGACCAAGGGGGAGAAAATGGAGTCCAGATAGGTGGAGATGAGTTCGGTGGGGCAGGAGCAGGCGGAAACAATGGGTTGACCAGGGCGGGCGGGTTTGTGGATTTTGGGAAGGAGATAGAAGCGGGCCGTGCGGGGTTGGGGAACGATGAGGTTGGAGGCTGTGGGTGAGAGGTCATCTGAGGTGATGAGGTTGTGGATGGTTTGGGAGATGATGGTTTGGTGCCCGGGGGTGGGGTCATGATCCAGGGGGCGGCAGGAGGAGGTATCGGAGAGTTGGCTTGGTTTTGAGATATTTAACATCTCACCTGAGTCAAAGCCCAACTGTTTTAGAGAAGTGAACGGTCCCATCTGGCTCTGTTTACAAAACCGTAGATCCCACTTGTCGTTTTTACAGACTCCCTCTCTGGCCGTCCTGCCAGACCAGTGCATTTATTTCAGTCTTCACTCACTTCATGTCTTATCCCCTCTGCCATACATGGATGTGTAACAAGCTGTATGAATTGACTCGCTGTTTGTTGCATTATCTCTGTTCCGCATTGACTTGGGTGACCAGCAGGATAAAGTAGACCTGCCAGCCAAGAGGTGTTGCATGACCCCATGGAATTCCATCCACGGCTGTCAGGGTGTGGAGAGGCGGCTGTAAAACTGTTTTGTTCCAATTAACAATGACTCCTGCACATTGCTTAGGCTCTCATGTCAGCCCAGCCCTTTGTTTGAGTTGGCATCTGTAAAGCAAATCATTTTATCAGCAACAAGGGAGAGGGAGAGAGAGAGCCCTTAGCCAGACTGAATGGCGGCAGATTGACATGATATAAATGACAATAAGTGAGTTATATGAGACCTCACTGCTAGCAAGGTGAGTTATATTTAGCTTGGGAAATCTGCTGGTCAGTCTTTAGACATATTCACCTGTAGTATAAAGTCACAGAATTACAGGATTGTTACAGTGCAGATGGAGCACATTCATCCCTTCAGGCTGTACTAGTTCTATTACCTAATGTCAATATCTTGCTTTTTACCCATATCTCTGCACACCAGTTCTATCCACATAATTATCTAATGCCCTCTTGAATGCCTCAGATGAACCTGCCTCTAGCACACCGCCAGGCAGAGCATTCCATATAATTTCACAGCCCACTGTGCAAAAAGTAAGTTTTCTATCATCATATAGAACAACCAAAAGAACTGTGGATGCTGTGAATCAGGAACAAAAACAAAGTTGCTGAAAAAGCTCAGCAGGTCTGGTAGCATCTGTGGAGGAAACATCACCGGATCCGAAACGTTAACTCTGTTTTTACCTTCACAGATGCTGCCAGACTTTCTGAGCTATTCCAGCAAGTTTGTTTGTGTTTTCTAACATTATCCTTGCTTTGTTTGCACATCACTTTAAATCTCCAACCTCTTGTTCATAAACCTTCTACAAGCAGGAATGGCTTCTCCTTATCTACTCTCCAACCTGCTCACAATTTTGAAAACCATTATCGAATCTTCTCTCAGCTTTCTTCCTTTCAAGGAGGAAAGACCCAACTACAGTCCCAAAACAGAGCCATTCATCTCCATGCAGGTCCTGTATATGTATCACACATTGTACCATCACACCGACAGCATCTCTTCACTTTCCTGAGGTGTCTCTTCAAATTTGTCCGGCTTTCTAGTTTATCCTGGAATTTCCACACTTGAAAGATTAATTTCCAGCGCACAGCAACATTTCCATCAAGATCTTTAAAACAAAATCGTCTGTTTATTTGTTTTAAAAGTACTGGAGGTAGCAAGAAAGAGCTCAAGTGTAATCTGGTCCAGAGTCTTTCACTCGAGTAAGAAAGAGTTATAGGGCAGGGAGGGGGCAGAGGGATATGGGGCTGGAGAAGGGGTCTCAAGAATTCTAAGCACGCTTGGGAATGGTTATTATGCTTGGACTGTTCTGCAAACAATCTTGTATATTTTGGATCATTGATGTTGACACTCCAGAGGAGGTTCACGCAATCTGTCGTGTGACTGAGGGAGCACTGAGGGATCCATGCAACCCCTCCCAGATGCACTGAATCAAATGGGCAAGCATCTTCAAAATACATTGTTATTTCTTTACTCATTCATGAGATATGGATACCTCTGCCAAGGTCACCATGTGTTGCTCATTCCTAGTTGCTCTTGAGCTGGTTATCTTCCTTGGGCTGGTTAAGAGTCAAAAAGGAAGGTGATAGCCCAGTGATATTATCTCTGAACTGTTAATCTAGAGACCCACGTAATGTTCTGGGGGCCTGGGTTAAGAGTCTAATGATGACCATGAATCCATTGTTGATTGTCAGAAAGAGCCATCTAGCTCACTAATGCCCTTTAGGGATGGAAATTGTCATCCTTACCTGGTCCGACAATACATCTGACTTCAATGTGGTTGACTCTTAACATCCCCCTGGGCAATGAGGAATAGGTGATAAATGCTGGCCCGGCTAGTGATGCCCATATCCCATGAATGAATTAAAAATACTCTGTTGCAGTTGGTTTGGAATTACATGTAGGCCTGATCTTTGGGAGGAAGAGAGGATTATGGAATCAGAGAATCCCTACAGTGCAGAAAGAGGCCATTCAGCCCATTACGTCTACATTGACCCTCTGAAAAGCATCTCACTCAGACCCATTCCCATGACCCCACATTTACTGTGGCTAATCCACCTAATGTGCACAACTTTGGACTGTGACAGGAAAACAGAGTACCTGGTGGAAACCACATGGACACAGGGAGAACGTGCAAAGGGAAGTGGAGTTCAGACATCATATTGTCAATATCTGACACTACAGAATTCAATGTTGAGATCTCGAGGCCGTAACATGTTGAAAATTAGGAGCTGTTTCTTGAGCTTGCAGCGGAATATTTCAGCAGGTTCAGGGCAATTCTCTGCCCTGAAATAGCTCAGCAGTGGCAAGCTCTTCCAAGTAGTAGATTTGGGCTAATATTAGATGTGAGTAGTGTCATAGGGTGAGATAGTTGGTTAATATGATGACCGAGATAATTGCAGGTGAAATTTCATTGGATGTTGTGGGGAGAATCCCTCCATGGAATTCAAGAAAACCGACACTTAGCAGATATATGACGTGGTACGGCCCTATGAAAAGTCTCTTCACGATCTTTTTTACCTTCAAGGTCCTTTGTTGCCATTTGTACTTGTATTTCAATCCAGTTCTCACTGCTTTAGTTATGATGGCCTGTATCGGCTTGAAGTAATGCACTGAGATCTCTTAATATATATAATCACGCACATCCATGCAGTGTATATTCCAGGGTGAGGAAAGTGGCTTTCCTGAGAATTGTTCAGCACTGTCATCTTGTAACTTGATTGATGGTACTATTTGGCTTAGCAGAATAATGTGGGTGAAACAGACTTTTATTCTTCAATCTTCTTCCAGAACGTCAGGGAAGAATTTATTTTGCAGTAGCATGTTGTCAGCTGTATCTCAATAGGGAGCAATTTTGGCACTGAGTCAAAATCTTCGTAGTCCAAACCGTCCTCCAGACAAGTGTATAGCTGCACTATGCATAGATACATCATATATACAAATCTCTTTTTACATGCATAGCTGCAGAAGGTGTTATTCAACTGAACCTTCTATGAAGTGAAAACCACCATTGAATTGACTCTCAGATCGTATTTTATTTTATAAAAATGAAAGAACTGCAGATGCTGTAAATCAGAGTTAACGTTTCAGAACATTCTCTGATTTCTCTTCACAGGTGCTGCCAGACCTGCTGAGCTTTTCCAACAACTTCCATGAACGTTTCTGTTTTGGATTTTGTTTTGCCTTAACATGTAGCTCCACATTTCTTACAAGGGCATCTGAATCTGACTGTTCCGTCTGTGGAGCAGTCTCCTTTCAGAATCTTCCTCTTTGGAATAGTTTCATTCGGCGAAAGGCAAGTCAGAACACTAGCTGCCTTATTCTGGCAAGTTTTCTTTCAATCACATCCTGAAAAGAATGCACATAAAAATAGTTTCTCGGTGTGTGAGCAAGTGATTCTGTATGTGGGTAGGCAGGGTGGCATTGTGACAAGGCAGGTAGGGTATCAGGGTGGTACTGTGACTGGGGGTTCAGGGTAAGATGGCAGGGTGGTATCATGACCAGGTGGGTCATGACCAGGTGGGTAGGGTGACAGTGATCCAATTGGATTGTGTTGTTTTGAGTTGGCAGTCGGAAGATATGCAGTTATTAGGTTTTCATCAGGAATGGAGCAGGAGTGGCTTGACATTTGTGGATAGCCAGGGTTTGAGAGAGATGTGGGTTGCAGGGGGAGTTGAGACGGGTGAGTTTGCTGGGGGCATTAGAGGTTTGGGGAACAGGGAGCAAATCATGGAGGTCCTGTAAGTTGTATTGTCACCCAAGAGTGTTTCCCAGGTCTTTTCCCCAGGATAGGGAAGCCCGAAACAAGAGGACATAGATTTAAGGTGGGAGGGAAAAGTTTTAAAAGAGATTTAAGGTGCAACATTTTCATGCAGAGTGGTGCGCATTTGGAATGAGATGGCAGAGGAAATGGTGGAGGTAGGTGCAATTACAACATTTAAAAGGCATCACGCTGTGTATATGAATAGGAGGGGTTTAGAAGGATTTGGACCAAATGATGGCAAATGGGCCTAGATTAAAGTAGAATATCTGGTCAGCATGGACAAGCTGGACCATGTTTCCATGTGTATCTCTATGACTTCTATGACTCTATGAATTAGAACTCATCTTTATCCTGGGATCATTTCTGGGGCATATCTTTAGACACACAGAAAATAGTATTAGGAGTTGGCCACTCAGTACTTTGAGCCTCCTCCATCAAATGACAGAACATAAGTCTGTACAGCTAACTCGATCGCTAACCGTATCACAGGCCCTTCAGCCCACCATGTCTATACTAACCATTCTAAGCTCAGCCCATCTGCCTGTTCATAGCCAGTATCCCTCTAATACTTGCTTGTTCATGGGTCTGTCTAAATGTCTCTTAACATTATTACCATATTTGCTTCTACCACCTGCACTGGTAGAGCATTCCAGGAACCTCTGTATAAAAGACTTGCCTTGCACATCTCTTTTAAACTTGCCTCCTTTTACCTCAAACCTATGCCCTGGAGAATTTGAGATTTCCATCTTGATTGCTGCCGTCAGCTTGACCCTCTGCCTCTGAGGCTCGAATGAAAATAATTCAAGTTTATCCAAGATAATGGGAACTGCAGATGCTGGAGAATTCCAAGATAATAAAATGTGAGGCTGGATGAACACAGCAGGCCAAGCAGCATCTCAGGAGCATAAAAGCTGACGTTTCGGGCCTAGACCCTTCATCAGAGAGGTCTCTCTTTATATTGAATATACTCTAATCCAGGCAACATCCTGATAAACGTCTTTTGCATTCTCCCCTAAGTCTCCACATCCTTCCTACAGCTTGGCAATCAGAACTGCACATAATATTCCAAATGTGACCTAACTGAAGTTTCATACAGCTGTAACATGATTTGTAAACTTTTCTACCTGATACCCAGGCTGATAAAGACAGGCATAAAATTTGTCTTCTTCAACATCTGATGTCTCAGCAGGATTCCACCCCACACATCAGAATCACTTCAATAATTATGAAGCACTTTGGAATATTCTGAGGTTGTCAAAGGTGCTCTGTAATTGCCATAATTCATTGTTTAGCGTTCTCTATTGGTTTCCTTCTCCTGGTTTTCTTACCTCCTTTGCTGAAGGCATACAGTGAGTGATGCTGGCCGCATTTTCATACCTCTCCCATGTTTCCAATCTGCATGAGGGCACTTAATGAGTATTTTGAAGAGGGCAGAATCTTTCATCTTTGTAACCATTCATTAGGATGTTTTCAAGTGCCTAGGAATCCAGCTTATTTTTGGTCAGTGTGATTATGTTAATAAACATAACAGTCAGTACTGGTGCCACTGAAGGACCCATCTGTTTGTCTGTCTCCTTTGGGGAAATAATAATGCTTCTGCTTCCTCAGGAGGCTAGGGAAATTTGGCATGTTTGGAAAGACGCTTACCAATTTTTATAGATACACCATAGAAAGCATTCTATCCATATGCATCACAGCTTGCTTTGGCAGTTGCTGTGCCCAGGACTTTGAGAAACTGCAGAGATTTGTGAACATAGCTCAGTCCATCATACAAGACAACCGTTCACCCATTGCCTCAGGAAGGCAGCCAAAATAATCAAAGACCCCTCCAACCCTTGTTATAATCTCTTCCAACCTCTTCTGTCAGACGGAATATACAAAAACTTAAGTACTTATACAACAGATTCAAGACCAGCTTCTTCCTTGCTGTTATCAAACTTCTGAATGGATCTCTCAAACTTTAAATTTAATGTTGATCTTGCTCTTTGTATGCCGTAACATTGTATTCCTCACTCTGTTCTATTACCCTAATGCACTTTGTATGGTGTGATCTGTCTGTACTGCACATGAAACAAAACTTTTCACTGTACCCAGGTTTATGTGACCATAATAAATCAAATCAAAACAAAATCAAAATCAAGTATGTTGATTGAGGGAGAATGTTGAATCTTAAATCTGAACTATTATTGTACTGTACATGTCATGTACTTTGCAGTCAATGAAGGGATAGAATTTAGGCAAATTTCGCATTTTGAGTCTTTCATACCGAAAGTAAACCAGACAGAGTGTACCCTTTAAACTGTAGAAACAGTCTACCAAGTCAAATCCAGACACATTTCCCAAATATCAAATTAGTTGGAAGATCAGTGCAGGCTGGTTTAATTTTAAACTGGTATTGTCGGAGGGATACACATTTGCAAGACACTGACGTACCTGTTTTTCAAATAGTAACCCGAGATCTACTGCATCCACCTGAAAAAGCTGATGGACCATGATTTAACTTCCACTACAAGCCAGGCTCACTGAACTGAGCTGATGTTTGTATGTTGCTTCCCTCACAGCACTGCTTGCAAGTTCTCTCCCATTAATTAAAATTAATTAAAATGTAACTTAAGCTCTTAGAAAAACAATCACCAGCTGCTGGGTTGCAAATCATTGTGGTGGCCTGTGGACAGCCAAGTACTCAATGCATTCGACTGTGCTCCTCCCTCCTCTGCAATCGATCATAGAACATTCATTCACCCATCCAAATTGTAATTTACATTTCCAGGGCATCTGTCAGATGGTATTGTGATGTGCACTGGGCGATAAGCATTCCTTCTGCTCAAAAGCAACAAAATAAATTTAGTTTTGAAAATAATATTTCCCTGTAAACATCCATTATCCTCATTGATTTGAATATGAGTAAATAGCAACGTTCAAGATAGGAAAAAAAAATCATTCTTTTGCACTTATCCTTTCCATTGATAGCAGTGACAATTAAAACCTAACCTCATATGGCTAGAAACTGATGGCATTGGATGTAATGCGGCTGTGATGATCCATTAAAGAATAACATTGTGGATTACTGATAGAGGTCAGACAGACATTGGACATTGAATCTGCCTTTAACGATCAATGCTTCAATTGCCTTGTGACATGTACATTTCTTTACTGTTGTTCCTCACTGGGCTTGATTAGTTAAACCGGAGTATGCCCTGAGAGAGAAAGGTAAGCAAAGCTGGAAGTCAGAACCAAAAACATACAGCGGATATTTTAAAGTAACTCGTAAAATTTCCCTTACATACAAGCTGCATATCTTTGAGACATACTTTGGATATTGTGTGCAGTTTTGGTCTCCCAGTCTGAGGAAGGACATTCTTACTGTTCTCGGAGTCAAACAAAGGTTCACCAGACTGATTCCCAGGATGGCAGGACTGAAATATGAAGATTGTATCAACTGGGCTTGTACTCACTGGAATTTAGAAGAATAAGGGGGGAATCTAATAGAAATGTATAAACTCCTGACGGGACTGGACAGGTTAGATGCAAAAAGAATGTTCCTGATGTTTGGGAAGTCCAGAAGTAGGGACCACAATCCATTCAGGGCTGAGATGAGGCAGAATTTCTTCACTCAGAGAGTTGTGAACCTGTGGAATTCTCTCCCACAGGAAGCTGTGGGGGTCAGTTCATTAGATGTGTTCAAGAGGGAGCTGAACTTGGCCTTTTGGCTAAAGGGAGTCAAAGTCTATGGGGAGAGGACAGGGGATGATCAGCCATGATCATATTGAATGGAAGTTCAGGCTCGAAGGGCCAAATGGCCTACTCCTGCTCCTGTTGTCTATGTTTCTGTAAGAATTTCCTGCTCTGAAGAAAGGTCACTGGACGCAAAATGGTTACTCTGATTTCTTTCCACAGATGCTGCCAGGCCTGCTGAGATTTTCCAGCAACTCTTGTTTTTGTATCAGTTGCACCACAGTGCTCCTTCACCAAGGCAGAAGCTTTGTTACCAGATAATGCAATAAGGTCTTTAGTGAGTCTGATCCTGCAAGGCTGTCGCTCCTTTAGGAAATACACTGTGGCTTAGATCTTTCACACAGATGAAAGGGTTTCAAGTCTTTAGATGAAATGGCTTGGTCATAGAAAGATGGAGGCTGGTCTGTTTCTGTGCTGTATGAATCTATGACGTATTTCACATAATTGAGGCAGAACTCACTTGGAAGTCTTCTGTCTTTAATCAGAAGCAATTTTCATCAGCCAGATTTCTGAAACATAACACACAGGCTTTATAAGTTTGCAGAAATGGAGATGTCTTTGGAGAGATTAGTTTATCCTTGAAGACCTTAACTATAAATTGGAATTATTGCGAGTGGACATGAATGTGTGTTACATATATAAAGTTCTGTGGAATTTTCAAGCTGTCAAATCCTGAAAATTCTTAGCTGAATTCTCAGTTGAATAAAAATTGGTGGTTCAGATTTCAAGATAGAAGCCTGAAGGCTACTACCATTATTGGATTAGTATTCCTTGACTGCTTCTCAATGGTATCATTATGACAATGGGCTAGGGGAAGTGTGTTACTGTAAGCTCACAGTCTGATTGCTAATTCCAAGTGGTTAGATAAGTGGAAGTTGAAGTGTAGTGTGATGTATAAGTTATCTATCAAATGAAAATGATGTTAATTAATAACTTTTTTTTAATCCAGTGATTACAGAAAAGTGTTTAAATCATGAAATCTTGCTGTATCTTTTTTTCGGCTATCAGTTATTGGTGTTTATGGAGAATGTGATACATTGTCAGAAGCCACACAACACCAGGTCATATACCACACTTTCACTTGAAGTCACAAGCTTTCAGAGCTCTACTCCTTCGCAAAGTGAAGACTTATAATACAATGGTTCAGCCTCTCTGTTTCTTGGCCTTCTCATACAGTAACATACTTATGCATTGGACAATTCTTGAAGCCATCTCGGAATGCTCTTCAATATTTGAGTATTCTTTCTGAAGCACAATGGTCAAAAATTGCAAGCTGGGTAATGATAAAGACATAGCTTTCTCGCCTACCTTCAACTGAGCTCCAAACCACATAGCCCAAAATCAAAGAAATATGGGTCAGTTCCAACATTTCTCAATCCAACTGGTGTTTTCTTTGACTGGGACTTCTTAACATAGTCTTGGGGACAAAAATCAGAAATTGTTAGAGCAATTCAGCAGGTGTCGCAGTATGTGTGGAGAGAGAAAGCAGAGTTAATGTTTCAGGTCCAGTGACCCTTTCTCAGACGCTTTTCTTCAGTCTTAAGGAGCTTAGCCTACAATGCGAAGACAGAAATCTGGGGCTGAGGATGTTCAAAAGATAGATTTATTTAAGGGGATTCTCATTAAGTTTAAAAGGGAGCCACATTGATTTTAGAGGGCTTGTGGTCACAGTTACCTAATATAAGCAGCCGACAAATTATAACAATATTCTGATACTATTATTGTCAAGCAGTTTTTCAGATATGACGCACTGGTGAATTAGGCAAAGAAAGGAAATATATGACCATGTCAGTCAAGAATATTTTACTGACCATGGATTTGTTCTGTAGAATGGAGGATTTGAGGCAGTGCATTCTTATATCTTATTGCTGTTATTTCCTTTTGTAGTCATCTCTGGTAATCTTTGGTGGCCTTGGTAGCAATAGTCATTGTTTTTCCCTTGGGCTAATATATGGGAAGGCCTGGTGTTTCCCTTAGGCTCGTCTCCTTGGATCTTCTTATTCCTTCCTCCCCTCCTAACCCTGTTAACATACCTTATTTTGGAGCTGGCCATCAATACACATGTCAATCCCCTGCCCAACATCTCATGGTCAATAGCCATGGGTCAGCTACTCATGCCATCAGGTGACTGTTGACTCCTTACCCATCTCTATCTGATGGTTCATTTTCATTCATTTTGGGACTAATAATTTTATCTTCGGCACACACATGGCTCATGAGGTACCAAAAGAAATCTTTGACGTGAGTCCGAACCTATGACCCCTTCTTTGTTTTCACGTAGGGATTTGTTTACATTTCCAGAAGACTGGCTGCTAAGGTGACACAATTAGATAAGGTCTCATTCTACACAGGAAATCTGAAGCATGGAATGCTAATGTAACACAGGTTTAAGACGTCTCCCAATTTTCGACAGACAGGAATAAAAATATATGCTGTTAATGTATAGGAACAAAGAAACTTGTTTCACTCATTAACACCAACATATGCAATTGGACAAAAGGCAAAAGACTTTCTCTGTTAGAAAATCTGGATATTAAAGTATAAGTATGTTCATCTGAGCTGGAGGTTGGTTAGCTCAGTTTGCTGGACAGCTGGTGAGTGATGTTAACAGGGTGGGTTCAATTCCTGCACTAGCTGAGGTTGTTGTGAAGAATGTTCCTTCTTAACCTTTTGTCTCATCCAACGTGTGGTAACCCTCAGGTTAAACCATTACCAGTTGTTTCTGTCTAATGAGACAACAGGAACAAATTACTGCAGATGCTGGGATCTGTGCTTTACACAACAAACGCTGGGGGTCACAGTGGGTCAGATAGCATCCATGGAGAGAGAGAGAGCAAGCTAAGGTTTCAAGTCTCTAGTCTGATAGGACCATAATGCCTTTGCCTTTTATAAGTATAACCTGGATATTAACAGCTGTAGATTATATGTGCTAATTAAGGGGTGATTGTGGGAGTGGAGATGGAGGAGTGGTGTTCAGGAGATGATGAAGGTCAACGTTGACAATTAATTTTGGTGACCTCAGTGCTCTAATTCTACAACATAATTCACTCTGTACAATTTTCCAGGGCAGTGTTCAGCCTGATGAAAGATTGCTTTCAAAAATGTTGGTGGGTGTTGGGTGAGGCAGCAGGTGCAGGAGTGAGTGGAGGTGGAGCAGCCATGATGATATCATTCTTAAGTGTACAATTTGACCGGGAAATTCCACTGCATGACTTGAGTGGATTAATGATAGAGATTTCAATCTCCCAGCTATTGGGAAAGGTTGGGAGCGGGAGGTAGAAGATGAGGAGTTGGGGGTGCAGAATGGTGGGTGTAGGGGGTTTCCAATCTCAATGGCGAGGATTGTTTCGATGCTGAAACTCCGCAAAATGGCTGCCCCATCCTGGAGGAGGGGTGTCTTGTCAGTAATCCTGAGAGTCTTTGTATTCAATCAGAGTGTGGAGGCTTGGGTGTGTGTGTGTGTGTGTGTGTGTGTGTGTGTGTGTGTGTGTGTGTGTGTGTGTGTGTGTGTGTGTGTGTGTGTGTGTGTGTTGGTGTTGGTGGAGATGGGGGTAGAGGGTGGCCAACCTCCCATACCTCTTAGCTAATAAACTGTCTTGTCACCTTTTACCTGCTTCCTACAATTACTGGGATCCTACTTTAATTTGTGGCATTTGATAAGCGATGACTAGTAAGCAATGGCAAAACCTGCAAAATGCATTAAACCAAATGCTGCCAGCCACATTGAAATGTTTAAATTGCCAAGCTGTTTGCTTAAGAGTGTTGGTCCATTCCATACCCTAGCTTCATAAACTGTGGAAATGCATGGGCTGGATCCAACAATTTCACAAAAACACAACAATGTCTCTACTTCCTCAGGAGGAGAAGGAAATTTGGTATGTCTGTAAAGAATCATATCTATTTTTATACATGCACCACAGAAAGCATTCTATCCAGATGTGTCATGGCTTGGTGTGGCAACTGCTGTGCCCAGGATCGTAAGGATCTATGGAGATTTGTGAACACAGCCTAGGCCACCATACAAACCAGTCATCTATCCATGGACTCCATCTATACTTCTCATTGCCGCAGAAAGGCAGCCAACATAATCAAAGACCCCTCCTGCCCTGTCTATAAGCTCTCCTAACCTTTGCTGTCAGGCAGAAGGTGCGATAGCAGCTTCTTTCCTGCTGCTATTAGACTTATGAATGGGCCTCTCAAATTTCAAATTTAATGTTGATCCAGCTCTCTGTGCGCCTTCCCCGCAGCTGTCACATTGCATTCCTCGATAATAAAATGTGAGGCTGGATGAACACAGCAGGCCAAGCAGCATCTCAGGAGCACAAGATGCTGCTTGGCCTGCTGTGTTCATCCAGCCTCACATTTTATTATCTTGGAATCTCCAGCATCTGCAGTTCCCATTATCTCTGATACATTGTATTCCTCGCTCTGTTCTGTTACCCTAATGCATTTTGTATGGTATGGTCTGCCTGTATTGCATCAAAACAAAGCTTTTAATGTACCTCAGCACATGTGACAATAATAAATAAAATGAAAAGAATGTAGTGGTGAGGAGTTTGACCGTTTCTAAAATTTTAATACCAATGTATCACCTGGCCCCAACACTGATTCTTTTTGTCCCCTAACATTCTCCATTCTGTGATGCAATGTAACGTGACATTGAGATGTTGGAAATAAATGCAATAGGGTTAGGATTAGAAATTGCTGGAGAAACTCAGCAGGTCTGACAACATCCTTGTGGAGAACACTCACCACACTCAAATGTTATCTGAGCTTTCTTCCTACAGAAGATGCTAAACCTGCTGAGTTTCGCCAGCAATTTCTGTTTTTGCTTCAGATCTCCAGCATCTGCAGTCCTCCATTTTATTAAATTGTGTTGTTGGATTTGTTGAAAAACATGTTGTATATTTATAAGTGAAATTGGTGTCAATATTTTTTAATAATAGAACATAGAACATAGAACAGTACAGCACAGAACAGGCCCTTCAGCCCACAATGTTGTGCCGACCATTGATCCTCATGTATGCACCCTCAAATTTCTGTGACCATATGCATGTCCAGCAGTCTCTTAAATGACCCCAATGACCTTGCTTCCACAACTGCTGCTGGCAACGCATTCCATGCTCTCACAACTCTCTGCGTAAAGAACCTGCCTCTGACATCCCCTCTATACTTTCCACCAACCAGCTTAAAACTATGACCCCTCGTGCTAGCCATTTCTGCCCTGGGAAATAGTCTCTGGCTATCAACTCTATCCATGCCTCTCATTATCTTGTATACCTCAATTAGGTCACCTCTCCTCCTCCTTTTCTCCAATGAAAAGAGACCGAGCTCTGTCAACCTCTCTTCATAAGATAAGATAATAGTTATATGACAACACCCAATGTAGTGTTGACTTTCTGGAAAAATATTAGACAGTTCAGAACCTGTTATTTGTGTTGGTAATCTTCCAAATCCTACATTTTGCACTAATTTAATATCTAAACCCTCTCTCTGGGCAAAAGCATGTACCTTTGCTGAGCTCCAGTTCCATGTTCATCATCAAATCTCTAATACATCATGCAAATTTGACTGCTGCCAGTATACTCCATCATATACTGTGGAAGTATTAACGGAATCCCATTTGATGTCCTAAGTCTTTCCACTAAAGTGTTAATTATCAAAAGGATTTCATATTCCTCTCGGGTTTTTATATCCTTCCAGGCGCTAATTAACTAATTAATACTGAAATTATCTTTGCATTTTTTTTGCACCATTTATATTAGTAACAGTGTGGTCAAGATAATTAAGTTTGACATTTAATTAACAAAGCCAGACAGATAACTGTTGACTAATTCATTGATATTATCCTTACACTGCTGACAAGCTTGGAAGCTGTGAGTTGGGTCTGAAGCGCACAGAGGTAAAACAGCTGAAGGCCTGAGGCCTGCTAAAGGACACAGCCTACTCCCTCTCCAAGAGCAGCATGGTAAAATACAGGCAGGCCATTGGGCACAATGACCCATACCACCTGGGCAGCATTGGCCAGGTCCAGGTATGGAACCATCAGAAGCTCCTCCAATAATAGTTTCCCTTTACAGGTGCTCTAAGTATTCATCTGGACGAGGTCATTCATCTGTATATCAAGAACACAATAAATACAACATTAATACTCGAATTCACATGGTCAGAAGTCGCACAACCCCAAGTAATAATCCAACAGGTTTATTTGAAATCACAAGCTTTCGTCTCCTGACAAAGTAGCAACACTCCAAAAGCTTGTGTTGCCTAATAAACCTGTCGGACTAAAACCTGGTGTCATGTGATTTCTGATTTTGTCCACCCCAGTCCATTGTCGGCACCTCCACATCAGAAGTCACATAATACAACAAAAATTATGTTGTTGATTAATCATTGTGTTCAGTCCCTATGAATATCAACATGAACGTATGTAACATGGCCTAGAAAACAAGCAGACTTGGGTTGATAAATGACAAGTTAAATCGGCATCACACAATTGCCAGGCAATGTCCCTTTCCAAGAAGGGACAATCTAACCACCACCTCTTGACATTCAATGGCCTAATTATCACTGAGTCCCCCACTTTCAATATTCTGGGGATTACCATTAACCCAGAAATGGAACTGAGCCAGCCATTATAATTACTGTGGTTATGACAGTGGGTGAGTGACTGGGAAATCTACAGTGAGTAACTCATCTCCTGTCTCCCCAGTTCATGGGTTCCAGCTTCAAGAAATAAGTCAGGATTGTGATAGAGTATTCTCAACTGCCTCAATATGTTCAGCTCGAACAATCAAGAAGCTTAGCATCATTCAGGTCAAAACAGTCTGTTAATTTAACACCCCATCTTCCACCTTCAACATTTACCTTCTTCATCACCAATGCACGATGACAGCTGTGTTTACCATTGACAAAATGCACTGTGAAAGCACACTAAGGCTCCTTAGATAGCATGTTCCAAACTCTTGACCTCCACCAGATGGAAGAGCAAAGGCAGAAAATATGTGGGACCACCACTAAATCTGTGCTGGAGTTTAGAAAAACACTGGCAACAAGGACATTTATTCATTTGGATGTTTTTTTCTTTGAAATTCAGTAGTCCGGGGAACATGAATACTCAGTTGATGAGTATATTTGAGTTTGGTATCTATAGAATTTACGTATTAAAGAACATGGAGATAACAAGGGAAGGTGAAGATAAAGTAAAAGATCAGCTATGATCTTACTGAATGGTGGAGCAGGTTTGATAAACCACTTAGCCCAAGCCTGTTCCTGTTAATGAGACCCCTATGTTCTAACATGCTGAGAGGAACAAGGTAACTTTGTTTATTCTTCCATGGGTTGTGAGTGTCCCTGCAGAAAACATTGATTGCCTGTTCCTAATTATCCTTGAGAAGGTGGTGGTGAGCTGCCTTCTTGAATTGCTGCAGTCCATATGCTGTAGTTACACCCGCAATGCCATTTGGGAGAGAATTGCAGGATTTTAACCCAACGACAATGAAGGAACGGAGATGTATTTCCAAATCAGGACGGTGAAAGGCTTGGTGGAGAACTTGCAGGTGGCGGTGTTCCCATATACCGGCTACTCTTATCATCTGGATGTATAAGGTTGGGATTTAGAAGTTTCCATTTAAAGAGTATTGCTGGGTTGTGGAGGCAACCAGAGTCTGAATCTCTTGGCAGTAAGTGAAGCGGGGAGCCTAGTCTTTCAATATAATGGGAAGATGGGAATGATTGTTGTTCAACATGCTGGTACAGGCACCAACATGGGCTGAATGGCCTCCTTCCATGTTATGTCATTCAGTAAAATGCACACATTAGCTCGTGTGCCAACGTAATCCCAGGAGGTTTGTAGGAAGTGAGGGAACAGCGGAAAGGCAATAACGTAGAGCTTAATGTAAAGTTGAAAATTCTGAGATGATAGAAATGTTCTGAAACTTATATTTTACTGATGGAACAAAGGAACACACTTGAAAGTTGCAGGATGAAACATGTTTCAGGCGTCTAAAAAAGATAGTGCTTCAAAAACCAAGGCTAATAGTATTGTGCCCACCTCTAGTTTGTTTGGATCAAATCAATTTGCATTCCAATTACAGCATGATGGCGGAATGAATGGGGTTTGGAAATAGATCTGGGCAGTAGTAAACATATAGACGTGGCACTTGACGGAATTTGAATGAGGCTGGGATCAGAATGAATGTTTAGTAACCATAGCAATGGGTATGTGCAGCCAGCAGAAGGTGCTGGGGGACAGGTTGCGATTGAAAGCTGTAGGAATAGGATTCTTCTGTTGAATAATTCACTGTTTACACAGACAATTGCATTCGGAATATTTGCCGTTTCCAAATAAAATACAAAATAATCTTCTTTAGGCTGTTTCAAGAAAGGGTAATTAAGACTTACAAAATGGAGACCACACAGACTTATGGCAGATTGTCTCAACATATCGCTGTCATGTTGCGCTTTCTGACTGACAGCATTCTTGTCCTGTGCTTATAAGATAACTTCTGAAATTGTCGAGTGGTCGGCAATGCAAGGTAACAACCTTGTCAGCCTAAACCAGGCCAAAATAGCTTTGAAATTCCACGAAAAGGGGAAAAAAAAAGTCATTCATTATGTAGTTTGAGAGGAGATGTATTAGTCACTGCCTTTCTTGTTGTATTTTGTTGTGAATTTACAGCGTCTGTCAGAAAGACTAGCACAGAGGTCATCTTGCACATAACAGTTCTCTCTGGAGAGCAGAGTTTTTCTGGCAAGGCCAACATTTGTTGCACAGTCTATTTGGCCTTTGAGAAGGTGATGGCCAGCTGTCTTCTTGAACCACTGCAGTCTTTAGGATGTGATTGTGCAGTCGTGAAAATTCACTATTTTTGAGGGTACACGATAACAAGGTGTGGAGCTGGATGAACACAGCAGGCCAGGCAGCATCAGAGGAGTAGAAAAGCTGTTGTTTCAGAAAGAAGGGTCCTGACCTGAAATGTCAGCTTTTCTGCTCCTCTGATGCTGCCTGGCTTATTGTGTTCATCCAGCTCCACGCCTCGTTATCTCATGCTCCAGCATCGGCAGTTCCTACTATCTCTTATTTTTGAGGGTAACGTGGCTGAGAGTGAAATATTATCCAGGGAGTCAGGCCACATGCTTGTGTTCTGAATGGGTTTGGCTGTCCAAGGTGGTCATAGCAGAGTTTACTAGATTTGTTTTAATAGCTGTCCTTTCTGAAGGTAACATGGTTTCTGAACATGGTGTTACCATAGCAGTGCATGAGGCAGCACAGCATCGTGGGACAAGTTGGGCAGACCTGCCTATCTTCTCCTGCCTATCACTATTCATATGTTCAGAGTTAAACAATATAGTGCCATTTGGCCCATCAAGTCTGGTGGCGGTTGTGGAGTAAATATGTTCTATTCCTCTTTTTTTTGCCATATTGCCAATGTCTGCCTTCCTCACACATTTGACTCGATGATAGTAGAGGAACTGTAATGTAGTTTCAATTCGGGATGGTGGGATTATTGGAGGGGAACCTGCACATGGTGGAGCTCCCCTATATCTTGGGCTGTTGTCCTTCGGGATGCTTGATGAATTTGATGGATAACGGAAATTCAAATGCAGCAATTTCTTGGCACTCCTGGGTAGGTTGAGGGTAAGATGCCACTGTATGAGGCTATCAGCACAGCAGCGAAAACTGCCCAGCAACTGGTGTGGTTACTTACAAATCACAAAGTATAAGTACTTATCCCTCAGATCAAATTGCTGGTGATTGCCAGATGGCTGCCATTAAATTCACTCTTATTTTGACAGTGAAATATTAATCAATATACAATCAAGCCCTGGAGCTTGTATCCAAAATCCACTGATTCAGAGGCAAAACAGTTAAATATACTCAAACTGTGGTGTTCATTACACACATTAATGATTGACTTATAAATATGGTGCTTTGATCCTGTATTTCTTTTCAAGATGTTAGCTGTCTGAAAAGGTATGCATTCCCCTCACTTTTTTACTTTATACTAACTCTTGAAATGGATTGTTAAAAAATTTGATGAAGTGCCCAGCAGGAGGTGCACTCATGAAAGATTGTTGTAATTTTGACTTCCACAGTTAAAATTGGACGCAAAAGACCAAATAGAGGAGAGAAATTGGTCATCATGCTCCATCTTTTTCTGTTGATGATAGAGAGGTAACATTACATTGGTTTCAACTTGCGTTAACTGCCCCAGCAAACAGCCAAACTTTCAAAACACATGGAAACTGATTGGAACCTAAAATTTGTGAAAAGTAACTTGGTCTTTTCCATTTTGTCTCTCTTTACTTCCTCTCATCATGTTACCCTACCTTTCCCTCTTGTTATTTCTCTTTCTGAAACGGAATTGACCCTAATTCACCACATTCGGAACTTTCTTTGTGAATTTTTAAATCTCACTGGTGGTCCCCATTCACCACGTTGACAACATGTCTTTCAACATTTAGTTGATAAAAACCAAAAGAACTGCGGGTGCTGTTAATCAGGGACAAAACCAAAGTTGCTGGGAAAGCTCAGCAGGCCTGGCAGCATCTGTGGAGGAGAAAACAGAGTTAACGTTTCGGGTCCAGTGACCCTTCCTCAGAACTGGTTGGGAAAACATCAGTTTATATGCAGAAAAAAAGGGCGGGGGTTAGGGTAGGGACTAAACAATCAGACAGAGCCTAGAGAAAGAGAGAGCACTTGGACAAAGAGTTGATAATGATCAGACTGAGATGGTGAATAGTTATGGGTGCTATTAGTGACTAATAACAGGTGGTGTGTAATGGCAGGCTAGAGGATTACAGGGTGTGTGGAGTAGGAGGTTGGAACATGAGAGAGTTTAGGCCCTAAAGTCATTGAACTTGATTTTGAGTCCGGAGGGCGGCAGAGTCCCCAAGCAGAAAATGAAGTGCTGTTCTTCCAGCTTTCACTGATCTTGGCTGGAACATTGCAGCAAGCCAGAGACAGACGGTTCAGTTGTGTGAGCAAGTGCCAAATATAAGGGATTTCACACACTTCACAGATAATCCTTGATTATTGAGTTGTCAAATTGATCTACTAACATGAAGTCATTCTTTCTCCAATTAACACTAGCAAGAGTAAAGTCACCCTGTTTAGCTAGTTTTGTGGACCTTTACTGTCATGTTAGCTCTTTAATTGTCTGAGGAGTTTTAGTGAGTTACTACAGTGCTGCTGGCACATACTGCTGCCACTCTGTATTTTTGGTAGTGGACAGTAAATATTGAAGCAGGTGGGTGGGTTGCCAATCAAATGGGCTGCTTTGTCCTGTATGGTGTCAAGCTTCTTAAGTGTGGTTGGAGCTGTAGCCACCCAGGCAAGTGGGGGATATTCCATCACACTCCTGACTTGTGACTTTCAGTTGACAGGCATGCATTTGGGATGGTGTGATGGCTCAGTGGTTAGAACTGCAGCCTCACAGCACTAGGTACCCAGGTTCAATTCCACCCTTGGGTGATTATCTGTGTGGAGTTTGCATGTTCTCCCCATGTCTCTCACCCTTGGGAAAGATGAGTAGGTTAGGTTAGGGCTTCAGATACTTAGACCATTGGGATGCCTTCTGGGGAAGGTGGGACCTGTACATGAAGGACGGGTTGCACCTGAACTGGAGGGGCAACCATGCTAAGTTGCCCTCTGATGTGCCGGCGTGGTGCCAGCCATGGGAAATGCAGGGAGAGGGTAGAGTGGGTCTGATTGGGATGCTGTTTAGAGGGTTGGTGTAGACGTGATGGGCTGACTGGTCTCCTTCCACACTGTAGGGATTTGATGAGATGCTCACTACAGTATACCTAATGTTTGACCTAGCCTTGTAACTACATATTTATGTGGCTGGAGAAGTTGAGTTTCTTGACAATGGTAACCTCCGCGTTGTGGATAGCAGGCAGTTCAGTTGTGATAATATCAAGGGGTAATAGTCAGATTCTCACTTGTTGAAAATGGTTATTGTGTGGCATTTGAGTGGGGTGAATGTGACTTTACCACCTGTCAGCTCAAGGCAAGATGTTTTCCAGGTCTTGTTAGTCAGCGAGTGCAGCTTAACACGTGGCTGCACAGCTGGTGCAGGAGGGAGGGCTTCAGATACTTAGACCATTGGGATGCCTTCTGGGAAAGGTGGGACCTGTACATGAAGGACGGGTTGCCCCTGAACTGGAGGGGCACAAATGTCCTGGGTGGGAGATTTGCTCGAGTGGTTCGGGAGGGTTTAAACTAGTTTGGCAGGGGGTTGGGAACCAGAGCTACACATTTGATGGGGGAGGGGGTGTAGTAGTAGATGAGACAGTGGCAGGACGCAGTGAATCTACCGGGAAGATTTTTCATGTGATGGAATCAAGGGATCAGTTAAAATGTGTCTGCTTTAATGCAAGGAGTGTCAGAAATAAGAGTGACAAACTTAGAGCATGGATCAGTACTTGGGACTATGATGTTGTGGCCATAATGGAGACGTGGGTTTCACAGGGGCAGGAGTGGTTGCTGGATGTTCCAGGGTTTAGAACATTTAAAAAGAACAGGGAGGGGGGATAAAGAAGAGTGGGTGTAGCGTTGATAATCAGAGAGGGTATCACAGCAAGAGAAATGAAGGTTGCCGAGGGGGGTTTGTTGGCTGAGTCAGTATGGGTGGAAGTTAGGAACAGCAAGAGAGCAGTCACCTCACTGGGGGTTTTCTACAGACCCCCAAATAGCAGTAGGGAGATTGAAGAACTCATAGGCCGGCAGATTGTTGAAAAGTGCAAACGTAGCAGCGTTGTTGTTATGGGTGACTTCAACTTTCCCAATATTGATTGGAGCCTCCTTAGTGCAGATGGTTTGGATGGAGCTGAATTGTCAGGTGTGTTCAGGAGGGTTTCCTTACTCAGTATGTAGACAGGCCGACGAGGGGGGAGGCTATTTTGGATTTGGTGCTCGGCAATGAGCCAGGACAGGCGTCAGATCTCGCAGTGGGAGAACACTTTGGCGACAGTGACCACAACAGCCTCACATTTAACACAGCCGTGGAGAGGGAAAGGAGCAGTTACCAGGGGAAGATGTTTAACTGGGGAAAAGGAAACTATGACGCTATCAGGCAGGAGTTGAGAAGTACAGATTGGGAGCAATTGTTACACGGAAAGGGCACAACAGACATGTGGAGACTGTTTAAGGAGCAGTTGTTGCGAGCAATGCATAAATTTGTTCCTCTGAGACAGGTAAGAAGAGGTAAGATTAAGGAGCCTTGGATGACAGGAACAGAGGTGCTTCTCGTCAAAAAGTAAAAGGCAGGTTACATAAGGTGAAGGAAGCAAGGGTCTAGCACAGCTTCAGAGGATTACAGGCTTGCTCGGAAGGAGCTCAGAAGTGGACTGAGGAGGGCCAGGAGGGGGCACGGAAAAGGCTTGGCAGGAAGGATTAGGGAGAACCCGAAGGCATTTTACTCATACGTGAGGAATAAGAGACTGATCAGGGAGAAGGTAGGGCCGATCAGGGATAGCGTAGGGAACTTGTGCGTGGAGCCTGAGCAGATAGGTGTAGCCCAAAATGAGTTTTTAGCTTCGGCTTTCACTAAGGAAAGGGACCTTGTTGTGAATGAGAACTTTGAGGAGCAGGGATACAGGCTTGAACAGATCAAGATTGAGAAGTTGATGTGCTGGAAATTTTGGCAAGCATTAAGATTGATAAGCCCCCAGGGCCAGACCAGATTTATCCTAGGTTGCTCCGGGAAGCGAGAAAGGAGGTTGCTAAGCCGCTGGCGAAGATCTTTGCGTCCTCACTCTCTACGGGAGTCGTACTGGAAGATTGGAGGGAGGCAAATGTTGTTCCTCTTTTCAAGAAAGGGAATAGGGAAATCCCTGGAAATTACAGACCAGTCAGTCTTATGTCTGTGGTCAGCAAGATTTTGGAAAGAATTCTGAGGGATAGGATTTATGACTATTTGGAAAAGCATAGCGTGATTAAAGGGAGTCAGCATGGCTTTGAGAGGGGCAGGTCATGCCTCACAAATCTTATTAAGTTCTTTGAGGAGGTCATGAGACAGGTTGACGAGGGTTGAGCAATGGATGTGGTGTACATGGACTTCACAAGGCATTTGATAAGGTTCCCCACGGCAGGCTCATTCATAAAGTCAGGAGGCATGGGATACAGGGTGATTTGGCTGTCTGGATTCAGAATTGGTTGGCTGACAGGAGGCAGGGAGTGGTTGTAGATGGTAAGTATTCTGCCTGGAGGTCAGTGCTGAGTGGTGTCCCGCAGGGCTCTGTTCTTGGGCCTCACTCTTTGTAGTTTTCATAAAGGACTTGGATGAGGAGGTTGAGGGTTGGGTTAGTATGTTTACTGATGACACAAAGGTTGGAGGTGCTGTTGATAGTATCGAGGGCTATTGCAGGGTTCAGCGAGACATTGACAGAATGCAGAGCTGGGCTGAGAAATGGCAGATGGAGTTCAACCTGGATAAATGCGAAGTAATGCATTTTGGAAGGTCGAACTTAAATGCTGAATATAGGATTAAAGGCAGGATTCTCGGCAATGTAGAGGAACAGCGGGATCTTGGTGTTCAAGTGCATAGTTCCCTCAAAGTTGCCACCCAAATGGATAAGGTTGTTACGAAAGCATATGGTGTTTTGGCTTTCATTAACAGGGGGATCGAGTTTAAGAGCCGTGAGGTTTTGCTGCAGCTCTACAAAACCCGGGTGAGGCCACACTTGGAATATTGTGTCCAGTTCTGGTCACCCTATTATAGGAAAGATGTGGAGGCTTTGGAGAGGGTGCAAAGGTAGTTTACCAGGATGCTGCCTGGGCTGGAGGGCTTGTCTTACAAGGAGAGGTTGACTGAGCTCGGACTTTTCTCTCTGGAGAGAAGGAGGAAGAGAGGTGACCTGATCGAAGTGTACAAGGTAATGAGAGGCATGGATAGAGTCGATAGCCAGAGACTTTTCCCCAGGGCAGGATTGACTGCCATGAGGGGTCATAGTTTTAAGGTGTTAGGAGGAAGGTATAGAGAAGTTCTTCACCCAGAGAGTTGTGAGCGCATGGAATACTTTGCCAGTGGTCGTCGTGGAAGCAGAGTCATTAGTGACATTTAAGCGACTGCTGGACATGCACATGGACAGCAGTGAATTGAGGGGCACGTAGGCTAGGTTATTTTATGTTTGGATTAGGATTAATCCACGGCACAACATCGTAGGCCGAAGGGCCTGTACTGTGCTGTACTTTTCTCTGTTCAATGTTCTATGTTACTTAGAGAAAGGGACTGTTTCAATGTCTTAGGAGTTTCAAATAATGTTGAACATTCAGCCACGATCCAAATTCCCCACTTTTGACTGTGTTAGGGAGGGAAGTTTATTGATAAAGCAGCTGAAGATATTTGCGCATAAGTCACATTCTTGAGGAAGTTTGCATGATTTCCTGCAACTGGGATGGTTGCTCTTATTCAAAGTTATAACAGTTGTCATTAACTGGGATGGTTGCTCTTATTCAAAGTTATAACAATTGTCAACCTTCCAGCCGTCGTGTGCTGCTGTATTGGTATAACTCCAGTCCCTGAGGCAAAACCTCATCAAATTACACAGTTTGTTCTGTTGCTGTTTCCAAGATGCTGTCCAACCTGCATGCTGAATGCTTTTGGCATTATCTCTTACTTCACATTTATGGCGTCTGCAGCATTCTTTTAATTCACATCTGTGTGGCAGTTTCAGATGTTATTTCTGATGACGTGTGCAACATAAAAGCAGTGTGACAATAGACAATAGGTGCTGGAGTAGGCTATTCGGCCCTTCGAGCCAGCACCACCATTCATTATGATCATGGCTGATCATCCAATCAGTATCCTGTTCCTGCCTTATCCCCATAACCCGATTCCAGTATCTGCAAGAGCTCTATCCATCTCTTTCTTGAAAGTATCCAGAGAGTTGGCCTCCACTGCCTTCTGGGGCAGAGCATTCCATATATCCACCATTCTCTGGGTGAAGAAGTTTTTCCTCAATTCTGTTCTAAATGGCCTACTCCTTATTTTTAAACTGTGTCCTCTGGTTCTGGACTCGCCCATCAGCGGAAACATGCTTCCTGCCTCCAGAGTGTCCAATCCCTTAATAATCTTATACATCTCAATCAGATCCCCTCTCATCCTTCTAAACTCAAGTGTATACAAGCCCAGTTGCTCCAATCTTTCAACATATGATAGTCCCGCCATTCTGGGAATTGACCTCGTGAACTTACGCTGTACTCCCTCAGTAGCAAGAATGTCCTTCCTCAAATCTGGAGACCAAAACTGCACACAATACTCCAGGTGCGGTCTCACCAGGGCCATGTACAGCTGCAGAAGGACCTCTTTGCTCCTATACTGAATTTCACTTGCCATGAAGGCCAGTGTGCTCTGGATCAATAAATGCTCAGGCGACTGGAAATGTTACATACTTGAATGAAGTGGCTCTTTCAGAAATTCAAATACTAGTTTTCTAAATTGAAAAGCATGGTCTGTTTCCATGTGACTCCATATGAAATAAAATTGCTTCAGCTTCCTGGAAAGGCTTTAGGCTTTAATTATGTTGTCTCGAATTTATTATTCGCAACTAGTTAGATTTAACAAAGTATTTTAATTACTGTACTTTTTAAATGATTATATCTTATTTATCTTGTGTTTACCCATTCCTTCCATTAACTCCTCTAGTTCTTCTAATAATATTGAGCATGTTTCACCTCTCACCTTGCCATATTATTTTCTTTAGGCCTGATGAATGTTTTCTGATCTGAATCGATTAAGCTGATGGCTCAGGGATCACAAATATATTTACATGTTGATAAATATAAGATATGTGCATCTGGACAAGTAGCAACAAATAGCTGAGATAAAAAGGTATAGAGCTAGATGAACACAGCAGGCCAAGCAGGATCAGAGGAGCAGGAAGGCTGGTGTTTTGGGCCTACACTCTTCTTCAGACCCTAGACCCTCTCTTACTGAAGAAGAGTGTCGGCCCGAAACGTGAGCCTTCCTGTTCCTCTGGTGTTGTTTGGTCTGCTGTGTTCATCAGCTCTCCACCTTGTTATCTCAGATTCTCCAGCATCTGCAGTTCTGACTATCTGCAACAAATAGCTAGTTGACAAAACAGTGCTCTTTGGCAGATATGAAGAATAAAAGGGAACTGAGTTCTTGCTATTTGCTATTAGTCCCATGCCAGTGTGTATCAGTTATTAATAAAAATCACCAAATTAAACTAGAATGAAGATATTTGACACTAAACTTGGACCATAGAATAGGAAGAAAAGCTGCCCTCAGATGTGGCTGCTGTGTAAAATTTAATTGCCAGCATGGAATATGGTTTAAGTGTTCCCTATAGGCTAACAAGGGGCTTTCCTAGCTCAGTTGCCAAATGACTGATATGTGAGGCAGAGTGATACCCACAGCATGGGTTCAATTCTTGCACTGGCTCTGGTTACCACATTAGACTCTCCTTCTCAACCTCCCATCTTGTTTGAGGCATGGTGACCCTCAGGTTAAACTACCACCAGTCATCCCTCTCAAATGGGAGAACAGCTCTATGGTTTGCGAGGACTATGGTGGCTTTAACTTTGTAGCCCATACCACAAGGACAGTGCTGTCATTGAGACAGATGTCTTGAAGTTTATTAATCACACAGCTATAGGATTTCAGACTTACACATAGGCTGAGTTCAAAGTTTACTGACTATTTAGATCAAACAAGCAGTTTTGACAAGCAGGCTATTGTGATTAATGCTGCTACTACAGCAGTGATGGCTATTGAATGAGGGAGGGTACCTCTATACTGGGACAAAACACATCTAACAAAATTAAAGGTTCACTGCCTGCCTGGTCTGGAAGCTATGCACCAACACATTATTCCCCGCCTTATTTGTGATCTTCAGGCACTCAGGTTTAATTCTGTCAGTAACTTATTCATTTCTAGCTTGTTGTTAAATTCTCCTCTGCATCAATTCTTGCTTTGGTGGATTTTTTTTTTGTTTCTGATTTATGTGGAGACTGCAGCAAGAATCTGATGTAAACAAATGTGCCAGCGTTTTAGAGTTATATAAAAATGAAATTAATGCCCAAGCAAAAACAGCCAGTTGCCTTAGTAATCTGGAGAACTGACTAATATAAAATACCAAGAGGCCCAGTCATCTCTCAGGATGCTGCTGTTACCACTTCCTGTCTAACCCTACTCAACAAACTATCATTTTTGCATCTCATTTGTAATTCCAGTTCCTTCCTGCCAGCTGATCAAGTCAAATCTCGTAAAATGTATTTCTTTGGTGGAACCTGTTGTTTGCACCCTCGTTATTAACGAGCATGCACTATTTGAGGCCATCTGCACAGTAGGTCACTATGGGAATGAAGACAAAAACGCTTGCTAGTCTAATAAGAAGGAATCATGTCTCTAACAATATGGAGTTTATTTCATGCTAGTAAATTAGTACAAGTTACACTGATGTGATAGTCATTGTTACGAAGACCATGGGAACAGTCTAGATGGTACTCTCCTTCCAGATCCTAAGCTGTGAACCCATATGACACCAGTATAGTGGGTGGGGCTCAACCCTTTCAGGCCATATGGCCCTTCCGCAATAGAGCCCTGCCCAAATTTGACCACGATTTATGATGCAAAGGCTGATCTTCAATGGCACATTTGTGATGTATGTATGCAGCAACGTGGATGAACTATTTTCATCTAATTAATGCTCCATTTCTTTGTCACAAATTTTAATGGGGCTGCTTCATGAATTGGGAGCTTACGATGAGAAGTACTGAGGGAACCAACCTTTAAACCTAAAATTGGAGGGCTGGAATCTCTTGTTGTTGTTGACATGGGATGAACAATCATTCCATCACATTTCAATTTCAGATTTTATCCCCAGTTTCCAAGAGAAAAAGGAATTTGGGTCTCCTTACTGAAGTATTCATCTACTAGGACATTGAAAGGTCATTCTGAATGCACCAGAGATGAACCACTTACTGGGTTATAATGACAAAGGGGAGAAACAGCCTCATGAAACATTCATTCACTCTTTTCTGCTCAGCTAACAGACAGCGATCTCTCATCTCGCAGGATATGCTTGCATACATGTCACAGGGGGACTTCTGAAAATAATCAGGAAGCTGATTTTTCCATCACTTTCACTGTCCTCATCCAATGGGTCTGTTTGCAGCATACGGACAGTCTATAATCCTCATTCCCGGAAGTTCTGGCACAAGAAGATCATGGAGCTACAGGAGCCAGAATGAGGTGTGTTTCAGTTATAACATGAAGTATCAAAAACCCTAAATGCTGAAAAATGTGAAATAGCAGTGCTGATCCAAATCATGGGCTACAGACCACCACGAAGCAGAGGAGACAATAAGCATCACAGTTGCAATTATATTTCAATCAAAAGGGGAATACAACATTTATTATGAAGAGAACACCATTCCTATAACTTTTTTAAAAATTCATTCGCAGGATATGATGCTACTTAAGGGCATTGATACTTTTAGGGACCGTAGTTTCCCCTCTTCTGATTTAAGGATGTCTTAAACTGCATCTCCCCCATTTCCCATGCTTCTATCCTCAAACCAACTATGATAAAGATAGAGCCCCCTTGGTCCTCACATACCACCCCATTAACCTTTGAATACAATGCATCATCCTCTGACATTTCTGCCACCTAAAATCAGACCCCACCACCAAAAAGATACTCCCCTCCCCATCCCTCTCTGCTTTCCACAGGGACCGTTCATTCTGCAACTTCTTGTCAACTCCACACTCCCCACCTACCTTCCCATCACCCCTGGTACCTTCCCCTGCAGCTGCAGGAGGTGCTAAACCTGCCCCGACACCCTCCATCTGAGGCCCCAAATCATCCTTCCAAATCCGGCGCAAATTCGTCTGCAATTCATCTAACCTTATATACCTTATCTGTTGCTCCTGATGTGGTCTCCTCTATATCGAGGAGACCAAACACGGACTCAGGGACTGGTTCACGGACCATCTCTCCTCTGCAGACACCAGCCAACCAAACTTTCTAGTTGCCATCCACTTTAACTCTCCCTCCCACTCCCCTGGTGACATGTCCATCCTTGGCCTCCTCCACTGCCAGAGTGAGGCCAAACATAAACTGGAGGAACAACACCTGATATTTCACCTCGGCAGCTTACAGCCCAGTGGCCTGACTGTTGACTTCATCAGCTTCAAAATCCCTTTTCCCCGCCCTCCCCAACCTGCGCATCTTCTGACTCACCCCTCTGCTCCATCCTTCCGACTGACCAACCACAATAAACTGCTACCTGCATTCACCTAACTCCATCCCACCTACCCTCCCCCAAGTCGCACCCTCTCCTTCTATTTATTTCTGGGCTCCCTTCAACTTCCCCAGCCCCGATGAAGGGTTTAGCCCAAAATGTTGACTTCCCGGCTCCTCAGACACTATCTGACCTGCTGTGCTTTTCCAGCTCCACATTTATTGACCCTCTAATAGAAACAAGCTGCTTTTTTGGAGCAGGCTTCATTTGAACTATACCAGGATCAACATCCTGACAAACTGCATAAACAGAGGGCAGTGGTGAGGCCTTTAAACTAATTACAATGAGGACAGTCCTGGGCATAGGTTTACAAAACAAAAGAAGAGATTGGCATTGCAGGCCAACTATTCACACTATTCAAAGTCAGAGCGGACAGGAAAGGGACCAGAGTGAGCGGGCCGAGTCCCATGGAAGATCGGATGGAGCAGGCTGTGTCCCACAGTGGACTGGAGTGGGCACAGGCCAAGTCCTGTGGAGGGCCGGAGGGAGCGGGCCTTGCCCTGCAGCAGACTGGAACAGGCTTGGACCAAGTCCCACAACAGACGGGCGAGAGCACGGGCCATGACCTATGGCAGAGCCAGCATGGGCAGTGTGGCTTTGTTCTCTGGCACTCCCTGTGAGCCCCAGAACACCTTGAGCACTGAGCCCTGGAGTAGCATGTGGGCTGCAAGCCCAGAGCAGCACGAAGAAGTAGCCCAGAGCAGTGAGTAGGCAGTGAGTCCTGGACCGAGAGCAGTGTGAGGGGACAATTCTTACCCTAAAACACTGCATTGTTAACCACTTAATATATTCCTATTTTTGACTTATTTTCAACTCTGTATTTAAGCAACTCCTTTTATCCCTCTGCTGGAATCCAAATTTGTACCCAATATGCCACCATAAGAAGGCAGACATTATAAAAATTTTTAACTGTTCTCCTAAAATGGAGTACATGTGACAATGAAAACATATTGTATTGTACAAAGGCAGTGAAAGTAGCACAGCAGCAAAATTAATGGGCCTTCACTAGACTGCAAATAGGATTTGGAACAAAATAAATGAATTAAAAGCACAAGGGCAATGGCAATGATCTTATAGCGATTATGTAGACATGCTTACAAAGAGGTCAGAGCTGAGGACTAAATATTCAGAGGAATGTGACTTTTTGAAAGGACTGGTCAGAGGGAAAGGGTGGAGGGATAGCTTTGTCAGTACAGGATAAAATACGTATGATGTCAAGAAATGATCTTGGATTGGAAGATGTTGATTGGAAGATCCATATTGGTGCAGAGAAGAAAAAACAAGGGAAGAAAATACTTCTTGATGTATTTATTTGGTTGCATAAGAGTAGAAATACTGAATGACAGAGAATAAATCATGAGATAATGAGGACATTTAAAAAGACAATACATTAAACATGACAGTCTACCTTTTCCTTTAGATAAGGGGACCAAAACTGTTCATAGTGTTTTAGGTGTGATCTAATTTTATAGTTTGAGTTAAATTTCCCTTCTGCTATATTCCATTCCCTTTGAAATAATGAACTACATTCCATTTACCTTCTCAAACATGTGCTGAACTTGGATGCTAGTTCATAAAATGTGAGGCTGGATGAACACAGCAGGCCCAGCAGCATCTCCCTTCCCCCACCGCATCCCAAAAGCAGCCCAGTTCGTCCCCTCCCCCCACTGCACCACACAACCAGCCCAGCTCTTCCCCTCCACCCACTGCATCCCAAAACCAGTCCAACCTGTCTCTGCCTCCCTAACCTGTTCTTCCTCTCTCCCATCCCTTCCTCCTACCCCAAGCCGCACCTCCATCTCCTACCTACTAACCTCATCCCACCTCCTTGACCTGTCCGTCTTCCCTGGACTGACCTATCCTCTCCCTACCTTCCCACCTATACTCTCCTCTCCACCTATCTTCTTTTCTCTCCATCTTCGGTCCGCCTCCCCCCTCTCCCTATTTATTCCAGAACCCTCACCCCATCCCCCTCTATGATGAAGGGTCTAGTCCCGAAACGTCAGCTTTTGTGCTCCTGAGATGCTGCTGGGCCTGCTGTGTTCATCCAGCCTCACATGTTATTATCTTGGATTCTCCAGCATCTGCAGTTCCCAATATCATTGGATGCTAGTTTTTTTGTGATTCATAGATGAGATCTCCAAATCTCTCTGTTCTGTAACTTTAGTCTTCATGCAGGTTGGAAGAATTTAAGTGACAAAGGCAGCCATGAGAAAGAATTCATAAAATGTATTTGGGACGGTATCCTAGAACAATATGCTGTGGTTCCAACAAGGGAGAAGGCTATTTTGGATCTGGCAGGACATCTGTCCATTGCCAGTCATATGTACTGAGGAAGGTTTAATGTATGATGTTGGAGTAAACACTGATCTATAACATTATAAAATTTCACAATGTGTATTACCTGCGTGAGGGAATTGAATGTATTATTGCCAAGTTTGCAGATAACACAAAAAATAGGTAGGGATGAAACAGAGTCAACACAGGAATATGGAAAGGTTGTGTGACTAGGCAAAAATTGTCAAATGGAATATGATGTGGGACGTTCTGAGATTATGAACTTTGGATGGAAGAATACAGGAATTAAATATTGTGTAAGCAGCAAATGACTACAGAATGCTACAGAACAGAGACACTTGGGAATCCTCGTTCATGAATCACAGGAAACCAGCTTCCAAAATCGACAGGTAATAGGGGAGGCAGAAAGAATGAAGGCCATGATTTCACAGGGAATGGAAGAGAAAAGTACGGCAAGTCTTTCCTTGCTAAAACAACAGTCAGACAACACCTAGAATACAGTTTACAGTTTGATCCCCTTATCTAAGGAAAGATATGCAGCCATTGGAGGCAGCCCAAAGACGGCTCACAGGGCTGAGTCAGGGCACAAAGGGATTTGCTTATGAGGAGATATTGATAAGGCTCGGCTTGTACTCATTGGAATTTAAAAGGAGGGACAAGCTTATCAAGTCATAGAGTCATTGATTCATTCAACACAGAAACAGGCTGATTGGTCTAACCAGTCCATGCCACCAAGTTTCCCACACTAAACTAATCCCATTGCCTACATTTGGCCCATATCCCTCTAAACCTTTCTTATTCAACTACCTATCCAAAAATCCTTTCACTGTTGTAACAGCACCTGCATCTATCACTTCTTCTGGTAGTTTATTCCACACACAAGCATCCTCTGTGTGAAAAGATTACCCCTCAGGTTCCTTATAAATCTTTCTCCTCTTACCTTAAAAATATGCCCCTAGTTTTGCACGCCCCCACCCTCGGGAAATGTCCTTTGAAATTCACCTTATCAATGACCCTCATACTTTTATAAACCTCTTGAATGTCAGCACGCAACCTCCTACGCTCCGATGAAAAAAGCCCCAGCCTACCCAACCTCGCCTCATAAATCAAGCGTTCCCGTTCCGGTAACAACTTGGTAAATCTTTTCTGAACCCCGTCCAATTTAGTAATATCCTCCTTATCTCAGGGGGATCAGAACTGTCTGCAATGCTCCAAAAGTGGCCTCACCAATGTTCTGTGCAACCTCAACATGGCATCTCAGCTCTTATATTCAATGGTCTGAGCAATGAGGCAAGCATGCTAAATGCCTTCTTAACCATCCTGTCTACCCATGATGCAACATTTGAAGAGGTACATGCTTGAACCCCTAGGTCTCACTGTTTGACACAGGGCCCCAACATCAACTGTACAAATCCTGCCCTCGTTTGTACTACCAAAATGCAATACATTGCATTTATCCAAATTAAACTCCATCTGCTACTCCTCAGCCCAGTGGCTCAGTTGATCAAGATCTCTTTGAAATCTGAGATAACCTTCTTCTCTGTCAACCCATGTCACCAGTTTTGGTGTCATCTGCAAACTTACTAACCATGCCTCTGAAATTCTCTTTCCAAATCATTTGTATGAATGGCAAACAGCAATGGACCCAGCATTGATCCTTGTGGACACAGCTGGTCACAGGCCTCCAGTCTGAAAAGCAACCCTCCACCACCACCCTCTGTCTCTTACCTTCAAGTCAATTTTGTAGGCAATTGACAAGCTCTCCCTGAATCCCATGTAATCTAACTTTACCAATCAGTCTACCATATGAAATCTTTCCAGAGGCTTCACTAAAGTCCATGTGGGCAACATCTACTGTTCTGCCCTCATCTATCTTTTTGATTACGTCCTCAAAAGACTCAATCAGGTTAGTGAGATACAATTTCCCAGGCACAAAGCTATGCTGTCTATTCCTAACCAATCCTTGTCTCTCCAAATACATGCAAATCCTATCTCCCAGAATCTACTCAAGCAACTTCACCAGCTTTAATGCCAGACTCAGCGGCCTATGGTTCCCATGTTTCTTCTTACAGCTTTTTCTTAAAATAAAGGCACAACATTACACAACCTCAAATCCTCTGGCATCTCCCATGTGACTGTAGGTGGTACAAATATCCCTGCAATTTCATCCCTAACTTCCGACAATCTCCTGGGATACAGTTGATCAGGTCCTGGAGATTAATCCACCTTTATGGTTTTTAAGACTTCCAGCATCTCCTCTTCTGTAATGTGAGTTGTTTTCACACCATCATAATTTATTTCCCCAAGTTCCCTAGCTTCCATGCCTTTCTCCACCGTAAAAAAACTGGCAGGAAAGATCCGTTTAATATTCACTCCCATTTCTTATGGCTCCACACACAGATTCTTCAAGGTTGTGTCAGCATAGATGGACAAAGATTATTTCCCTTCTGGGAGGTCTAAGACCAAAGGGCGTAAACTCAGAGTATGGGGTCACCCACTTAGGACAGAGATCGGGTGGAATTTCTCCTCCCAGAGCATAATGAATCTGTGAAATTCTTTACTTCAAAGGCCAGTGGAGACTGGATCATTAAGGAGATTCAAGGCTGAGATAGACAGATTTTAAATAAAGAAATCAAGGGTAACAGAGAAAGGACAGGGAAGTGAATTTGAGAATAACCAGATCAGCCATGATCTCTTTGAAAAACAGAGCGCCCTTGATGCGCTCAATAGCCTATTTCTTTTGTGTCTATGATCCTGTTCATCTGCTATCCATTTATTCTGCACACAATTTATTTTTACCAAAGAGCATTTCTACCAGAAACTGTTTAACACTCGGTTAACTCTTTTATTCATCAATGGGCTCTTAAAGTTTATGTTTCTATGACATAACAAAGTCATAGAGATGTACAACACATAAGCAGACCCTTTGGTCCAACTCATTCAGCTGACCAGATATCCTTAATTAATCTGGCCCCATTTGCCAGTGTTTGGCCCATGTCCGTCTAAACTCTTCCTATTTGTATACCCAATCAGATGCCTTTTAAATGCTGTAATTGTACCAACCTCTGCCACTTCCTCTGGCAGCTCATTCCATCTACGCACCACCTTCTTTGTGAGAAAGTTGCCCCATAGGTCCTTTCTAAATCTTTAAACACTCACCTTAAACCTGTGACCTCGAGTTTTGGACTCCCCACTCTGGGGAAAATACTTGATGTATTCATCCTATCCATGCCCTTCATCATTTTCTAAACCTCCATGAGGTTACTCCTCAGCCCCCAATGCTCCAGGGAGAATAGCCCCAGTCGATTTAGCCTCTCCCTATAGCTCAAATCCTCCAATCCTGGAAACATCCTTGTAAATCTTTTCTGAGCTCTTTCAAGTTTCACAGCATCCTTCCTATAGCAGGGAGACCAGAATTGCATGTGGTATTCCAATAATAAACTAACCGATGTCCTATACAGCCATAACATGACCTCCCATCTCCTGAACTTGGACATAATCTGGAATCTGTTGATCCTGAAGTTAATTCTCATCTCCAAATCATTTTTCGATCTGTCTGATCATCTCTTTATAATACTATGAAGCCCGTCTTTGCCAACAGCACTCAGGATTTTCAGCATTTCTTCTTGGGAATATTTAATACTTGATCTGTGAAAAAAATATGCATATGTATTTTGAACTCAATCATTCACTGAAGGTATAATTGGCTGCTCTGCCAATAATTAAGTGTTTGCCTTCCACTGTCCTCATCATTTTGACCTGATCATGTGAAACTTCAATATTGAGAACTCCTGGGGAAACACTCTCCTGACTATATATCACTGTGCCTCCTCCTCTGCTGGGTGTGTCCTGCCAGTGGAACAGGACAAAGCCAGGGATAGTAACAGTGTTATCTGGGGAAAACATGTGATATCCATGAGCATGATTACGTTGGGCTGTTGCTTGACTAGCCTGAAAGACATCTTTCCCAATTTTGGCACTATTCCCTGGATATTGGTAAGGAAGACTTTGCAGGGCTGGGTTTATTGCTTGTTGTTTCTACTGCCGAGGGCAATGCCACATGGCTTCTCTGGTTTCATTCTGTTTTGAAGGTAATTTAGAGGTTTGATACGAGTGGCTGGCTGGACCATTTCAGAGGGCAGTAAAGAGTCAATAATATCTTATGACCATGGAGCCACATGGATGCCAGAAATTTGCCTTCCGTAAAGAACGTTTTCAAACCCCCGATACATTTTTATGGCAAGTTAATGGTCATTATTGAACTCTTAATTCCAGATTTTTACTGAATTCAAATTCCACCATCTGACATGGTGGGTTTAGAACCCAGGTCCCCAGATTGTCTCCCAGATTTTCTGAAGAAGGGTCCAGACCTGAAACATTAGCTTTCCTGCTCCTTTGATGCTGCTTGGCCAGTTGTATTCATCCAGCTCTCCAGCTTGTTGTCTCAGATTCTCCAGATTGTTACCTGGGATTACTAGTTCACCGACTACACCATCATGGCATTAACCTCCCTGCAAACCAAACTGTCCATAGTGGAAGTGGCTTCGCAAAGATCTCCCTGGACCTGACTGGATGCATCTTAGGATATTAACAGAAGTAGCTACAGAGATAATGGATACAGAGGCAATAATCTTTGAAAAATTCTAGAAATCCCAAAGGCTTGGAAAGCTGAAATATAATGTCTTTACTTCAAAGGAAAAGGGGACAAAACAGGTAGCTGCAAGCCAGTTAGCTTCACGTCTGTTATTTGGAAAATGTTGGCCTGTTATAAAGGATGTAACAGGAGACAATTTGGAAATACATTACTCAGCATGGCATCATGGTGGCACGGTGGTACAGTGGTTAGCATTGCAGCCTCACAGCACCAGGGACCCAGTTTCGATCCTGGTCTTGGGTGACTGTCTGTGTGGAGTTTGCGCATTCTCCCCGTGTCTGCGTGGGTTTCCGCCAGGTGCTCTGATTTCCTTCCACAGTCCAAAGGTGTGTATGTTAGGTGGATTGGCCACGCTAAATTGCCTGAAGTGTTCAGGGATGTGTTGAGTAGGTGGGTTGTAAGGGGATGGGTCTGGGTGAGATGCTGTGAGGGTTTGTGTGGATTTGTTGGGCTGAAGGGCCTGTTTCCACACTGTAGGGATTCTATGAATTCATGAAGGGGAAGTTATGTCTGAGAAAATTATCAGATTTTTTTGAGGAGGTGACAAGCATGATAGATAAAGGGAAGCAACGGTTGAATATATTTGGTTTCTCAGAAGGCATTTGTTGAAGGACCATATGTTAGGCTATTTAGTAAGATAAAAAGTGTTGGAGTAGTATATTAGCATGGAAAGAGGATTGGCTGACTAATAGAAAACAGACTATTGGGATAAGAGGTGGCCTTTTGAGGAAGGTGCAACCTGTACCTAATAGTGTAGCACATGGATCAGTGTTAAAACTACAATTATTTTTAATGTATATATCTCCGACTGGGATGAGGAAAATGAATGTACTGATGCCAACAATGAAGGAAGAAAGAGGGAAGAGGTTCTACTGAGGGAATATGAACAGCAAGGGGCTAAATTAAAAAGCAGAACCAAAAAGGTAATAAAATTTGGATTACTACCTGAGCCACAAGCTCAATGAGATTAAAGAGGTAAACAGATGGTTTAAAGATAAGTGCAGGAGAAATATGTTCACATTCATGGGACATTGACAGTAGCAGTGGTAAAGGAGGGAACTGTTCTGATGGGCTGGGCTTTCCATTTGAATCACGCTGGGGCCAGAGTCCTGGTGAATCACAAAACTAAGGCTGTGAATAGGGCTTTAAACTAATTAATAGGGGAGGAGTTTGACTACATGGAAAATTAACAGGGTGGGTGTAGGCCTCAGCAGAGGTTATTAACGTTTCCAGAACAAGTAATAGGAGAGAGACGATGGAGAGGCTCAGCTTTGTAACATTAGTTGCAGTAGGGGGCAACTCTGAGAAAGGGACAGTCAATGCGGGACTGAGGGTTTTCTACTAAGATGCACGCAGTATGCAAAACAATGTAGCTCAGATTCACTTTGGTGGATGCAATGTTGTGGGTTTCACAGAGATGTGGCTACAAGAGGACCAGGGCTGTGAACTAAAAATCCAAAGATACAGGCCCCATTGACAGAACAGACAGTTGTGACAGAGGGGTGGTTGCTTTGGTAGTAAAATATGACATTAAATCAAAGGCAAGAAATGATATAGAGTTGGAAGGCATAGATTCTATATGGGGAGAGTTGATGATCTGCAAAGGGAAAAAGGCAATGATGAGAGTTGTGCACAGGCCTCCTAGCAGAAGTTAAGGTGTAGGGAGAAAATAAATCAAGTGATAATAAAGGTAAATATGAAAAAGAAGTCATGAAATGTCTATGACATTTTTTGGGGCAGCTTGTGGTAGATCACATGAGGGAAAAGGCTTTCTGGATTTGGTGATGTGTAATGAGGCAGAATTGATTGGGCACTATAATGTGAAGGATCCCCTCGGGGCCAGTGACCATAACATGGTAGAATTCACCATGCAGTTTGAGAGGCAGAACCTGCAAAATATGTAACACTATTACAACTGAGTAAAAGTAATTACAAGGACATGAGGCAGGAACTGGCCAGTGTTGATAGGAAGGGCAGTCCAGCCAGGGAAGATGGTGGAGCAGCAATGGCAGGAGTTGCTGGGGGTAACTAAGTAGGCACAGCAGAAATTTGTCCGATGGAAGAAAAAATGTACCAAGGGCACAAAGACGCAACTATGGCTGGCAGAGGAAGTCAGGGACACTGTACAAGCAAAAAGAAAACATATGCAATGTGATGAAGACTAGTGAGAAGGCAGAAGATTGGGAAGCCTTTAAAAATCAGCAGAGGACAACTAAAAAAGTGATAAGGGGGAGAAGATGAAATATGAGGGTATGCTAACTAAGAATATAAAACAAGATTACAAGACATTTTTTAGATATATAAGAGGTAAGATTGATACATGAGTGGGTATTGGACTGTAGTAATAGGGAACAAAGAATGGGCAGAGGAACTGAATAGATAATTTGCATCAGCCTTCACGGTGGAAGACACCAGCAGGATACCAGAGCTTCGGGAGGGTCGGGGTAGAGGTCAGTGTAGTGGTCATCTCTAAAGAGAATATGCTAGGGAAACTAAAAGATCTGATGGTGGATAAATCACACAGACCAGTTAGACTACACCCTGAAATTCTGAAGGAGATAGCTGAGGAAATTGTGGATACATTGATGATGATCTTTCAGGAATCATTGGAGTCAGGGAGGGTCCCAGAGGACTGGAAAATGGCTAATGTAACAAGTCCACTTAAGAATGGAGGGGGCCAAAAAACAGGAAGCTGCAGTCTGGTCAACCTGACCTCAGTTGTTGGTAAGATGTTAGAGTTTATCATCAGTATTGCTGTATGGAAGCACATTGCAAAATAAGGCTGAGTTGGCACAGCTTTATCAAGGGGAGGTCATGTCTGGCAAATGTGTTAGAATTATTTGAGGAGTTAATGAGAAAGTTAGACAAGGGGGAACTACAGAACATGATCAATTTGGATTTCTAGAAGGCCTTTGACAAGGTGCGTTGCAGGAGGCTGCTAAATAAGAGATGAGCCTGTGATTTTAAGGCAAGCTACTTGCACGGTAGAGGATTGCCTGATTGGCAGATGTCAGAGAGGAGGAATAAAGGAGTCTTTTTCAGAATGGCAGTTGGCGACTCATGGAGTTCTGCAGGGGTCAGTGTTGGAGCCACAATTATTCATGTTATACATTAAGGATCACAACAACGGAACTGAGGGCCTTGCTGCTATGTATGCGACAAAAAGATAGGCTGAGGAATGTGTAATTTTGAAGAAGCTGGGAGGCTGCAGAAGGACTTGGAGGGGCTAGGAGAGCAAACAAAGAAGTGGCAGATGGAATGCAATGTTGGAAAGTGTGAGATTATGCATTTCGGTGGGAAGAATAGAGACATAGACTATTTTCTAAACAGGCTAATGCTTTGGGAACCTGACGCACAAAGGCACTTTATGCCCCAGTTCAGGATTCTCTCAGGGTTAACATGCAGGATGAAAAGTTAAGAAGTTGGCTGGTAAGAAAGCAAATGCAATGTTAGCGCTCATTTCAATAGAGTTAGAATACAATAGCAGAGATGCATTGCTGATGCTGTAAAGACCCTGATCAGACCCACATTCAGAATATCATGAGCAGTTTTGGGCCCATATCTGAGGAAAGGATGTGCGGGAATTGGAGGCAGTGCCAGCAAGGTTCAAGAGGCTGATCCCTGGTATGGAGCGACTGTTTTATGAGGAGAGCTTGAGCATGGTGTAACTGTACACATTGCAATTTAAAATAATGTTACGTGACCTTACTGAAACATGTAAGATCCTTAAGGAAAAACCGAAAGAACTGCAGATGCTGTATACCTGGAACGAAAACAGAAGTTGCTGGAAATGCTCAGTCGATCTGACAGCATCTGTGAAGAAAAAAATCAGAGTTAACATGTCAGGTCCTGTGATCTGCCTCAGAACTGATAGTAGCTGGGAAAACCTCAGTTTATATGCAGAAAATAGGGATGGGATAGGTAGTAAATGATAGGATAGAGCTGAAAGAGAGAAGAGCAGTTGGACAGACAAAGGTGTTATATCAATCAGGCTGGGAAGGTAAATAGTTGTTAATGGGGACTGTTAGTGACTAACAATAGGTTGTGTGTAATGGCAGGCTATGTGGTAACAAGGCATGGTGTATGGGGTAGGGAGCTGGGACATGAGAGAGTTCAAGTCCTAAAATTATTGAACTCAATAATGAATCTGGACTGCTGTAGGGTCCCCAAGTGTAAAATGAGGTGTTGTTCTTCCAGCTTGCATTGAGCTTTGCTGGAACACTACACCAAGCCTGAGACAGAGGTGTTGGCAAGGGAGCATGGTGGTGTGTTAAAGTGGCAGGCAACTTTTTTCAGGATCTTTTTTGATGACTTTCTTCACCTGGAAGATCATCAGAAGTCATTTCTGCCACCTTCAGTGAGATTCCACCACCAGTCACATGTTCCCTTCCCCTCCCTTCTCTGCCTTCCACAGAGACTGTTCCCTCTGGGACACCCTGGCCCACACTTCCTTCACCCCTAAAACATCCCCACAGTCACTCGGCACCTTCCCCTGTAACCGGCGAAGGTGCAACACCTGCCCATTGATCTCCTCCCTCTCCAGTACCCAAGGACCTAAACACACCTTCCAGATGAAGCAACACTTCACCTACACTTCCCACATCTGTGTTCTGCTCGCAAAAAACACCCTGAGCTATCTGTTACCTACCACTTTCATACACCACCCTGTTCCCTGGTCAACATCTCTGTCTTTGGCTTGCTGCAGTGTTCCAATAAAGCCCAATACAAGCTAGAGGAATAACACCTCATTTTCCGCTTGGGGACCCTGCAGCTCTCTGGACTCAATATTGAGTTCAATAATTTTAGGGCCTGAATTCTCCCATGTCCTAGCCCTTACCCACACACCAGGCCTTGTTGTCACACAGCCTGCCATAACACACTACCTATGGTTAGCTACTAAGTCGCCATTAACAACTATTCACCCTCCCAGCCAGGTAATTATCAATTCCTTTTGTCTATCCAACAGCTCTTCTCTCTCTTTAGGCTCTATCTTATCATTTACTCCTTACCCCATCCCCTTCCCTATTTTCAGCATATAAATCGACATTTTCCCAGCTACCATCAGTTCTGAGGCAGGGTCATCAGATCCAAAACGTTAACTCTGTTTTTTTTTCTTCACAGATGCTGCCAGCCCTGCTGAGCTTTTCCAGGATTCCTAAGGAACTTTTTGGGGCAGATATGGAGATGTTGTTTCCACTTGAGAAAGAGTCTGAGACCAGAGGGTCTCAACTCAGAACACATTTAAGACAGAAGTGAACAGGAATATTTTCCTGAGAGGACAGTGAGTCTGTGGAATTTTTCACCAGAGAGGGCTGTTAAGAATATTTGAGACCAAGATAGACACACTTTAACCAGGAAGACAATCAAGGATGAGAGGGTAGGGGCTGGAAAGTGGAATTGATGATTAGCAGCTCAGTTGTAATTGATTAAATAGTGGAGCAAGTTCAATGGGCTGAATGGCCTACTTCTGTTCCTACCTCTATGGTCTTATGTGGGAGAGAAACGGTTAAAAATCTGGGAGAAAGGTGGTGTTCCATCTGGCCATAAACACTTCTATCCTGATCCTGCCTGCTGGGTAAGAAGTTACTTTTTACGCTGAGGCCCAATATTGAATCTACGATTGGGTCTGTATTAACCACAGGATCCTAATTTACACTAAGTCAAGAGACTCCTACACCCCGTTTACCCACAGAACTGTTTCATTTATAACCAGAAATGGCAGGTAAAGATGTGTTACTAAGCATTTAATTAACCTTCAAGGAATCTCCAGCTCTCCTCTATTCTATTGGATAGTTTCGTTAGCAAAAATACATTAAGCAGTCTGCTCACATTTATTTGTAAACATGGATGAGGATTTTAATTCAGTGAATGAGGAATTACGGCTTAATTGAGATATTATGGACAAAAAGATAGCATGGATATTTGAATTGAGCCCAGGTGTATAGACCTGGCCTTTTGTGAATTCTTGTTCAGAGTTGCCTGTCTAGCACCTGGAAGGGTTCTATGTTCAGGGCTATGAGTGATGGCCAGTGGTGGATCAGGCAGATTCTATAGCAGTGTAGGAGGAGGAGCTACAACTTTGCAGAAAAATGGGTGCCTGGTGACATTGGTGGAATCTCTGGGAAGAAAATTGAACTCTCTTCAAACACAACAGGATAATGCCTCAGTCTTTGCCTTTGCTCTGGTCAAATTTAGTCCCTACAAAAAATGCTTGTCAAGACAATTGTGTGAATGGTATTGGCACCATTTGTGTTAATTTCTCCCTCAGGTAATGACTTCCATGAATAGCACTGGGGTGACATCAAACACTGGCTTAACTCAAACTTTGAAATGGAAGCCACCCTTGTTACTAAGATCAGACAGCCAGGAAAATCAGGTCCCCTATATAGGGCATTTAGACAAGGAAAATTAATGGGTGTGATGGGAAAGCAGGACATCACTGGCAGCAGATTTTAAAAAATGATTGATCTTTGCAAGAAGCTACTGAGGAAAGGGAATTGTGCCTGAAGCACACAGAAACATTCAAGGATTGTGAAGGAGGAGTAAAGGAAGAATGTGGGATATGTCCCTTCTTGAATAACTAGTTGTTGGTAGACTTGCTGATGAATTAACTGTCACATTTAAAGCCGAGCTAAGATCCAAGTAAGACATCAGGCTCTGAGATATTTTTTATTCATTTACAGAATGAGGGTGTTGCTGGCTAGGCCTGCATTTGTTACCCATCCCTAATTACACAGAGGGCAATTAAGAATCAGACACCTTGCTGTGCATCTGGAGTCACATGTAGGCTAGACCAGGTAAGGATGGGAGCTTCCTTTCCTAAAGGACTTTAGTGAATCAGATGGGTTTTCCCCAACAATTGACAATGGTTTCATGGTCATCATTAGAGTCTCAATTCCAGATGTTTATTGAGTTCAAATTCCATCATCTGCCATGGCAGGATTCAAATGCAGGTCGCCAGAACATGACCAGAGGCCTCTGGTTTTACCACTCCAACAATAATACCACTAGGCCATCTGTGTGACACTTCAGTCATTCAATTAACCTGTGAGCACTGTGCTGTGTGCTGCAGATCTGGAATAGTAACACTTTTGTGTCACCTGAAATACCAAAAATAATTCAACAAACACATGAACAAGGAATGTGACATAGACATGGTGAGCCAAAGCATCAGTTTCTACAACTGTATGGCTCTATGACTGTAAGAGTAGGCCATTCGGCCCTTCACGTCCACTGCCATTCAATTAGATCATGGCAGATCAAAATTTAACCTCAACTCTTACACTCCTGCCTTTCCTTGGCAATTGCTTATCCCTCTGGTAATCAAGAGTCACACATGAAATTTTAGACATGCAGAAGGTGTCCACATTCACATTTCTAAACTATTGCTTATTCATGGACACCACTGATATCAGATCCTCAAACACATATTTTTATCCTGTTTATTTTACAGAGGCTGGTATCCCACCACCAATCCATCTTTCATGTACATGTGTACAGTACACTGGCTGTGTCCAGCCAGCTCGGAGTCAGTCCCCTGAACTGAGGAGATTCTGAGTCAAGTGTACATGTATTTTGTTATGTGTGAGTGATAATGGGAACTGCAGATGCTGGAGAATCCAAGATAATAAAATGTGAGGCTGGATGAACACAGCAGGCCCAGCAGCATCTCAGGAGCACAAAAAGCTGACGTTTCGGGCCTAGACCCTTCATCAGATTTTGTTATCCCCACATTATCGCTGCACTGCAGTAGTGATTAGTTTTTCCCCACATTTTATATTTTTAATCGCCTTTCTCAGCGATTGACAAATTAAGGTGTAGATCATTGATCCTAACGCTCTTTTGCTGTGTCTTACATTTGTACACTAAACTTCCATCAATGGAAATCAGATAAAACTGCAAAGGATAATCATTTTCAGACCATCAGCTGCACAGTGGCTCAGTGGTTAGCACTGTTGCCTCAAGGCACCAAGGACCTGGCTTCAGTTTCACCCTGGAGTGACTTTGTGTGTGGAGTTTGCACATACACCGTGCAACTGTGTGGGTTTCCTCCAGGTGCTCCAGTTTACTCCCACAGTCCAAAGATGTGCAGGTTAGGTGGATTGGCCATGCTAAATTGCTCAGAGTGTCCAAGGATATGCAGGCGACATCGATTAGTTGTGTAATAGGAATGGCTTGGGTCTACATGAAATGCTCTTTAGACGGTCAGTGGAGACTTAATGAGTCAAATGGCCTGCTTCTACATTGTAGGAATTCTATGATTCTTAGGGAAATGAAACATTGTCAATGAAGACAGTGAGTGGACCCACGGCTTCACTTTGAACAAGTGTGAAGAATGCAAAAATTCACAGCTCACGTTGAGTAACCTCATTTCTCAGCCCAGATGGGATTATTTCCAGCTGTTGCTTGCCTGGTGGAAATCTGCATGTTACCAGTAGCATCTTCAACCCATTTGTGATTTATCATTTGCTTAACAGAACTGTCAGATACAATGCCAAGCAGTCTGGCATTTGCAGAGGTGCTCTCAACAGAAGGTAAAAGCGCACCATTTCTTTATTCTGTCTATGTGCTGCTCACTGACAGGAATCCCCTCAGGTGTCTTGGAGAAGCTGGGTGATTGACAACTAGGAGTTTCTGAAGCAACAGGCATTTCTTTTATCAAAGTTGTTGATTTTCAAGAGAGAAGAGAAATTACAGGCATGATAGCATTTAAATATTGATTCTATTGATCTGCTCCCTCCCATGTCCAAAATCTTCATTTTTCCTTTTGTTTCAAATAATAACTGTGTGGGAAACATTGCTATGGATACCTGAGCTGACAATAGCCAGCTTTCCCTTACAAATCTACACACATGGGGAAAGACATAGACTGCCAATACAGAGAAATTTACAGCCCAAATACAGCTCTGCTCAAGCAAAAATAAGATTTCCTTTTTGCCTTCCTTAGCAAAAAGGAATATATATCACAGAAAGAGACCCATTTTTTGCTTATCCAGTCCCTTTGAGAGAGGTGTCCATTTAGACGTTCTCCCCTGCATCTTCTCCTTCGGCCTACAAACATGTCCAGGCCGGATACCTGTCCAATTCAAACATTCAGATGCAATACTGACCTGCTTCCACTAGGTGGTGCATTCTAGATTGTAACGACTTGCTGTCTAAAAATGAATTTCCCCTAATCTGCCATCTGGTTCTTTCACTAGTCATCTTATATTTGCCCACTCTGCGTGACAACCTTCCAGCCATTGGAAACAACTTCTCCTGTTTTGCCCTGACAAAACTCTAATGATCTAGACCACCTCTTTAAAATCCTCTCTCAACGTTCTCTGTTTTATAGAGGCAACTTCAGCCTCTGAGCTTTTCACAAGACGATAATGTTCTTGTCTGAAACAAAACAGACAAATGTAAATTTATCTCCATCAGTGATTAATGAAAATTAAGAAAATGAATTTCTGGAAGAGATTTGCTTGTGGGAATTAATTTTGGCTTCTTATTTAGAAAAGGAAAACTAATTATTCCAGGTACTGCACAATGTGATTCTCTTACCTTAGTTAGGGTGTGACTATAACAACCTGATTTACCTCCAAATAGTCCTTTCCTCTTTGCACAATTTAACCTTTGTCTGTTTCCTTTTTACAGCAATTACAATTTTCAATTCTAACTAATTCCACTTCATAATTGCTGTTTGTCTCCATCAAAATTGGCTGCCATAATTAATACTGTACAACTGTAAGCGCACTTCAAAATTACTTCATTGTTCCTGAGGTTAAGAAAGGCAGTGTAAAATTACCACTCCATCCTTGTGCACTTCTTCCATACCCAGTGACTCAGTAATGTAGAATTGAAATACCATTTAGAGGGTGACATGTTGCAAAGCTTTTCTTTTTCTTGCTGTCATCAAGATAAACTCAAGAATGCCAAATTTTAGACCACCGTGGAAATTTATACGAAAGGAGAAAGTAGCACAGATTTGTTGGCAATTTAGTTCTGTTGGAGATATTGGCATGGAGAAATCAATAATCACCAATGCACAATCTTATCCAGAGTCTTGTGGTCTGCAAATGCAAGGACTGTTGCTCAAACCTTGTATCTATTTTACAGGGCTTGGAGTTTGGGAAGCCTCTTGTTTTCTCCACAGCAACATCTAGATTAATCAATCAGGCCCCTTTTCTCCAGTGATCTAAATTTTTATGATTGTTCAAAATTTGACATTAATGCTTTTCTTCTGGTAAGTGCAAGATGATACGGACATTGCCTGTAATATCCTCTTGTCAAGAAGGTACAACAATGCTTCTTCTTCCTCAGGCAGCTCAGGAAACTTGGCATCTCTATAAGGAACCTTACCAACTTCTATAGATGCACAATTGAAAGCATACTTTCCATGTGAATAATAGCCTGGTATGGCAACTGCTCTGCCCAGAGCTGTAAGAAACTACAGAGGTGGTTGGTACCGCCCAGACCATTACGGAAGCCAACCTTCCATCCACAGACTCTTTTACAAGGTTCATTGCCGCAGAAAGGTGGCCAACATCATCAAAGACCCGTAGTACCATGGTAATGACCTCCTACAACTTCTTCTGTCAGGCAAAAGATACAGAAGCCTGAGCACACACAAAAGTAGAAACAAGAACAGCTTCTTTCCAGCCATAATCAGACTCTTAAATGGACCCTAGCCTCAAATAATCTAACCTGCAATGTAATCTGTATGCCTCTAGGTATTTTTGATCTGTACACCCTTTGCTTGCTGTGATCTGCCTATACGGCTAGTAAACAAAACTTTTCACTGTATTTTGGTACAAGTGACAATAAACTCAAAATTAAAGTCCGATGACATTACTGTGTTAAAATTATGACTACACACACAGTCACTGAGAACAATTCATTTTGTTCCAGGATCTTGGGAATATGGAACAATGGAACATTTCCCTTTCTCCTACAATACAATAGTAAGAGAGGCGATGGGGTAATGGTAAAGCCTTTGTATTAGTCGTCCAAGGTCAGTGGGAATATGGATTCAAATCACCACCATAGCAGATGGTGAAACTAGAATTCATTAACACCCTTCAGAATTTCAAGGGGAATGTGGCATCCATGCAGCTTTTGTTGTAAAAACATATCAGTTTACTAATATCCTTTAGGGAGGGGAAACTGTTGTCCCTAACAAAAAACAAAGTGCAAGAGGAACTCGGCTTGTGTGGACAGAGAATTAATGTGCTCCATCTGATATAACAGTTCCTCAGAACTCATGTAAAAGGAATCCCTCTCCTCAGATGCTGCTAAACCTGCTGAGTTCCTTCCGCACTTTCTGTTTTGTTTTAAATTTTGCATTTATATTATTTGCAGTATTTGGTTTTAATAAAGCTGCTGTCATCTCAGAAGAAGTGTCCCGACCCAAAACAACAACTTTCCTGCACTTCTGTTGCTGCTTGGCCTGCTGTGTTTCTCCAGCTTCACACAGTGTTATCTCTGATTCCAGCATCTGCAATTCTTACGATCTCTTATAACTGTCCATATCTGACCTGTTTGACATGTGACTTCATACCTCTGGGCAAATGGAGATTGACAAAAAATGTTGGGTAAGCCAATGACACCCAAATCCAATGAACAAATGTGTTTTTAGCAAACTAAACTCTGTGTCTAATGAAAAAAAAGCTCTGCCACATTCACAGCAAACCCTTTGTAGTTCATACAGGTTATTACTATGTTCTACAGAAAATGAGCTCAACATTGAAGTCTCATACTATTACTGCTTGTGAATGTGATTTATTTGTACATCAGCTGCTTTCAGGTTTGGTATGTATTGTGCTGGGGTTCATGGTCTTTCACTGTTTCAATATCTTTGTACACAACTGCTATCAGAATAAAACAGGCCAAATGAACACCCGAGACATCCAAAATGGAAATTGTTGTAAAAAGGTCAGCAGGCCTGGCAGGATCTTTGGAAAAAAAAATCAGAGGTAACCCCAGACATCCGTGTTCATATTCAAATTTAGGCAAAGGTATATTTTCTGTGGAAGAGCCAGTTACCTTATCGATTTTGCTCAGAAAATCCAAATGAATTAACACCTGAAAGAGCAAGGGGCTTGGTGAATATTCCTATCCCAAATGATGGGGAAGCTCAGTACGTCAGTGCAAAAGATAAGGAGTTTGTAATCATGTTCAGTCAGAAATACTGAATGGATGATCCACTCTGGGTTCTTGCTGAAGTCCCTAGAGTCACGGATGCTCGTATTCAGCCAGTTTTATTCACTCGTTGTGATATAAAGCACTGACTGAAATAATTCGATACAGAAAAAGCTAAGAGCCCTGACCCCATCCCAACAGGGGTAGTAAAATCTGATGGGCCAAGCTAGCTGCTGCTGAGTCAAGGTGTTCCAGTACCGTTACAAAGTAGGCATCTACCTGGCAGCATTGAAAATTGCCCAAGTTTGCCCTAAGCATAAAACGAGGCAAAATCTGGTTTGGCCGATTTCTTCCCATCAGTCTGCGTTCAGTCACCTTCAAACTGATGGTAAACTGGCCGGTATTGCTGTCTGTGTTATGCAGCAGCACTTAATACACTGATAATCTGCTTAGTGATGCTCAATTTGTGTTCCATCAGGGTCACATGGCTCCTCACCTTGTTAAAACATAGATAAAAGAGCTGACCTCAAGAGCTGAGGTAGGAATGACAGCACAGTTAATGGTGTGGGCTGTGAAGAAGAATCACTGGGCCCAAAAGGGGAACTCTGCTTTGTCTCCACAGATACTGCCAGAAATTGCTGAGTTTCTCCAGCAATTTCTGATTTTGTTTCTGATTTACAGTATCTGTAGTTCCTTTTTTTTTGAAAATGACTGCCCGTGACATGAAGGCAGCATTTGATTGAGTGTGATATCAAGGAATCCTGGAAAAATTAAAGTTACTGGGAATTGAGGGCAAGCTGGGCACGAGTGGAAAGTAAGATGGCCGCAGTTGTTGGAGGCCAAATATCTTAGTGACATCATTACAGAAGCTCCTCATGTTGGGAGTGTGACTTGCCTAGATGAGTGTAGCTCCAACAACACTCAAAAATATCTGACACTGTACAAGGTAAAACACACTGTGTAACTTGCAAACCTTAGATATTGACTCCCTCCAAACCGAATGCGACATAACAACAATATGAACCATATGCCAAAGGCACTGCAACAAATCATGAAACCTCCTTTAGCAGCACCTTCCGACGCCACAAAATCTGCCAACTAGATGTACAAGAGGAGCAAGTACAGGAGAGTATGACAACCCAGTGTGGAGCTGGAAGAACACAGCAGGCCAATCAGCATTAGAGGGGCAGCAAAGTCAATGTTTTCAGTGGAAACTAATTCTGAAGAAGGGCCCCAACCCGAAATGTCTACTTTCCTGCTCCTCTGATGCTGCCTGGCCCGCTGTGTATCTCCAGCTCCCCACTGTGTTATCTCTGACTCCAGCATCTGTAGTTCTTGCTATCTCAGAATATGCACATTCCCATAACCCACATCATCCTGACTTGGAACTGGGTCAAAATCCTGGAACTCATTCATCAGCAGCATTATTGGTGTAAAGTTAAGGTCACCACAGTTTTTCCATACCATAGCGCTGATTCCTTATTAGAGAGAAACGACTGGTGGTGGCATAGCCTGAGGGTCACCACACTTTTGGCAAGCAGAAGAGTTTGAGAAGGAGAATCAAAGTCAGAACTCACATGACACCAGATTATAGTCCAGCAGATTTAGTTGAAATCACAAGCTTTCAGAGCACTGTTCCTTTGGCAGGTGTCACTTCTGATGTAACATTACACCCATCATGTGCTCAATTCCTGCACCAGATGATGTCACTGTGAATGATTCCCCTTCTTGATGTGGAGGCGCCAGTTAAACACTGCAAAAATGCAGTGCAACACGGGCTGCAGTGGCTCAAGAAGGTAACTCAACACCACTACAAAGACAGTTACAGATGTTCCAGCCAGCAGCACCCATATTCCATAAAAAATAAGGGAACTACAGACCAATAAGCCTGATGTCAATGATGGTCAGCGGTTTGGAGGGGATGCTGAGAGACAGGATCCACATGCACTTGGAAAGGCAAGGATTGATCATGGATAATCAGCATAGCTTTGTGTGTGGGAATCTATGTCTCACAGACTACATTGAGTTTTCTGAAGACATGACCAAGAAGATAGATGAAGGCAGAGTGGTAGATGTTATCTAGGTGAACTTTAGCAAAGCCTTCATCAAGGCTCTGCATGGTTGACTGGTTAGTAAGGTTAGATCACATGGGATCTAGGGAGAACTAATCAACTGATTAGAAGATTGGCTAGATGGTAGGAGACAGAGGGTAGTAGTAGGGAGTTGCTGTTCAGACTGGAAATTTATGACCAGTGGTATGCTTCAAGGATTGGTCTATGTCCACTGTTATTCATCTTAACACGTTGGTTAATAAGTTTGCAGATGACACCAAAATTGATGGTAGCCAACAGCGAAGAAGGTTATCGAAGAGTATACACAGGATCTTGACCAACTGGGCCAGTGGGCCGAGGAATGGTAGATGGAGTTTACTTTAGAAAAATGTGACCGTTGCATTTTGGCAGAACAAACCAGAGCAGGACCTATACAGTTAATGGTAGGGCCCTAGGGAGAGTTGTCAAAGAGACCTAGGGGTGCAGGTACATAGCTCCTTGAAAGTGGTGTCACAGGTAGACAAGATATGAAGAAGGCATTTGTCACACTTATCTTCATCAGTCAGAATATTGAGTATAGGAGTTGGGATGTCATGTTACAGTTGTACAAGGCAATGGTAAGGCCACATTTGTAGTACTGCACACAATTCTGGCCTCCCTGCTATAAGAAGGATGTTACTAATCTAGAGAGGGCGCAAAAAAGATTTACAAGGATGGTCCCGAGATGAAAAAGATTGGAGAAGCTTGACCATAAGAGACTGAGGGGTGAGCTTGTAGACGTTTATAAAATCATGAGGGATATAAAGAAGGTGAGGAATCATGTCTTTACCCTAGAGCAGGGGAGTCCAAAACTAGAGAGCCTAGCAAGTGTTAAGGGCAGGTACAATAACAACATTTAAAAGACATTTGGACAAGTGCGTGGGCAGGAAATATTGAGAGAGTTATGGGCCAAAAGCAAGCAAATGGGACGAGTTCTGTTTAGGATACCTGGCTGGAATGGATGAGTTGGGTCAAAGGGTCTGTGTCCATGCTGTATGACTCTATGGCTTGAGTGAATATTCTCGCTATGTCTGTATGGGTTTCCTCCCACAATCCACAGATGTGCAGGCTAAGTAGATTCGCCAAGCTAAGTTGCCCGTACTGTCCAGGGATGTGCAGGTTAGGTGGGTTAGCCTTCGGAAATACAGAGTTACAGGGAAAGGGTAGGGGGTGTGTTTGGGTGGGACAGCCTTTGGAAGGTCAGTCTGGACTTGATGGGCTGAATGATCTGCTCCCAGTGGTGGGATTATATGATTCTAAAAAGTGCATATGTAGTTTCACTGTGACTTATGTCTGTAGCAAGGTCCAACTGCCTCTCTAGTCTAGACTGGCATCAAACTTTGGTGATGTGTGCCTTAGCTAAGTGGTAGTTCTTTATCATTTCAGGTTTCACTTGCAATTAAGGGATCTGAGTTCTCTTTCCAAACACTTAAATGAAAAGCATTGGCATCTTACGTAGTGCTGAGGGAACAGTGCATTATTAAAAGTGGTTTCTGTGGAAGAGGCACTAAATCAAGGCTGTAACTATTCTCTCAGGTGGACTGGGGTACCATTTTGGAGAAGACATGGGCAGTTCATCCCGTGTATTGGCAATGGTAGCACACAGCCAAGTCTAGTGACGGGGAAGCTGCTCATTATCATATTGTTGTGTTTGTGGGGTGTTTTTTGGGCACAAATGACAATTATATTCATTCCAAAATTACAGCAGCCACTTCAAACGCACTTCATTGTCTGTAACACACTCTGGCCCGCACTGATATTGTGAAAGGTGCAAAATCAAAAAGAAGCCTCTTTGTTTCATATTAATGAGAATAAAGAAACTAAATTCATAAACAGGCTGATGTTTCATGGGGAAGACTCATTATTTAGAATGTGCTGCCTGTGAGACTGATGGAAGCAGAATCTGTGGTTATTTTCAAAAGGGCATTGAATTATACTTGAGGGGGAAACATTTACAGAGCCATGTGCCAAGAGGATGGAGGAGGTGGATCGAAAGATATGTTGCTTCCAAAGAGGCAGCTCAAGCACAGGCTTTATGCTCTTATCTGCTACATTATTCTATAATTCCAAGGCTGTATTGGACAAGGTTTTTATTCCCCATGCCTCAAGATTGGCCTTTCCACAAACTGATGGATTATATCTCAATTAGAAATAGGGTTTAAAGTGTGATGGTGCAATCTTATGGTGTCTCATGATACCGTAGCTTCAACGAATGGCAAGTAATAAACCTGATAGTAAGGAACTTGTCCTGCCAATTGCTCATGTGTCAATGCATTATTGCAGGACATATGCTGCACGTTTTAGGCCACATTGAACTAGAATTGTATTCCAATATGCAGAGAAAATTGCAAGAAATGTCATTGATAGCACTGTGTGGGCAATCTGGCAATTCTGTTCCAAAAATATAGATTTATCATCGGTGTAATCTCAACACCTGCAATCAGCTTAGGCTTTTTAAATTTTGTAATGTATTACATTGTTGTTATAGCTGTCATATGTTTGATGTTACTTAGATTTCCCTGCAAATGTTTTACCCTCTGATTCACAAGCAGTCTTTGTCAGACCAGTGGAATATTGTGATCAGAGATAATGGGAACTGCAGATGCTGGAGAATCCGAGATAACAAAGTGTGGAGCTGGATGAACACAACAGGCCAAGCAGCATCTCAGGAGCACAACAGCAAAAGAAAAAAAATTTCTGATGAAGGGTCTAGGCCCGAAACGTCAGCTTTCGTGCTCCTAAGATGCTGCTTGGCCTGCTGCGTTCATCCAGCTCCACGCTTAAGTGGAATATTGTGTTTCATTTTATTTTGTTCCAAACCAGTCCGCTGCTGATAGGGTGTAACCTATGCTTTGAGCATGACTCTGGAAAAACATTTTCCATAAAATAAATGCTTTAATATTTGGGTTGCAAACATGTGAGGATCTTCTTAAACATGGTATTAAACTTCTACACTTACTACTTTTATTTATTTTGGCATTAGATGGAACAACATTATGATTTGGTGGCTTTAATGTAAAATAATGTGCCAAGGTGTAATCAGAGAACTGAAATAAAGAAGATGTTAGAAAACAACAAATGTTGGATTCACAGCAGGTCAGACAGTATCCATGGAGAGAAGACAAGCTAACTTTTTGAGCCGAGATGACTCTTCATCAGAGCTGAAGCAACATACAGAGGGGGCAGCATTTAAGCAATAGTTGGCAGAGGCTGTGGCAGTGGTGGGATGTTGATCGCTCAGATTAAGTGATCACAATGTGAGAGCATTAGAGCAATGGTTTGTCTAGCTGCCAAACTGGAAAGAGCAGGCAGGCCCATTGCAGTGGGGGCAGGGAAGAGACGACGCAGTGGCAGAGAATGTAACAAGTAAAGCTAAAAGAAAGGAATGATAAGGGAGCTGGTTCACAATTTGAAGGTGTTGAACTCAATATTAAGGCCAGTAGGCTGTAAAATGCTGAGCCAGAAGATGAGATGTTGTTCCTCCAGTTTGCACTGTGATTCACTGGAGCACTACTGCATGCCGAGGACAGACAACAGGGAAAGCGAGCAGGATGCTGTGTTAAAATGACTGGCTATGGGAAGGTCGGGATCATGCATACACACAGACTGGAGATGATCTTCAAAGCGGTCACCCAGTCTGTGTTTGGTTTCTCTAATGTAGAGTTAGATTGGGTACAATGAATACAATACACAAGATTGAAGGAGGTACAGGTGAAATGCTGCTTCACCTGGAAAGACTGTTTCGGCCTTTGGATGGTGAGCAGGGAAGAGATGAAGGGGCACGTGTTACATGGGAACGTGCCATGGGAACGGGTGCTGCAGGATGGTGGTGTTAGTGATCGATGAATGGATGAGGATGTCGCAGAGGGAGGGATGCCTGTGAAATGCACACAGTGGGAGTGAGGGGAAGATGTGTTTGGTGGTGGTGTTCTGCTGGAGTTGTCTGAAATGGTGGAGAGTAATCCTTTGAATGCGGCGGCTGGTGGGACAGAAAGTCAGAATAAGGGGGACCCAATCACGCTGTTGTGAATGATGGGAAGGGACAAGGGTGGAAGCACGGTTGATAGGTCACATACAGCTGAGGGTCCTGTCAATCACAGTGGATGGGAAACTATGGTTATAGAAGAAAGAAACCATGTCAGCAGCCCTGTTTTGGAAAATTACATCATCCGAAGAGATGTGACGTAAGCGAAGGAACTGAGAGAATGGCATGGAGTCCTTTCAGGGTGTGGGGTGTGAGCAATAATTAAAACTGATTAATAGATGGGTTTTAGTAAAAGATGGGACTTAGAAAATAAACAGAAGCAGAGAGGATTAACAAGTGGTGGCATTGCCCTATGAGACAGGAGTTAGTGAGTCAAAAGGCCCTCCAGAAACTAGAGCACAAAATGTAGGGCAACACTCTTGCACAGTACTGAGGAAGTGCTACATTGTCGGAAGTGGCATCTTTCAGCTGCTGAGATTATACTGAGGCTCTAGCTACACTTCTCAGGCAGATATTAAATACCCAACACTGCTGTTTTGAAGAAGAGCAGAGATGTCCTCCGTGATGGTCTGGGTGAAATTTAACGAATATACACCCAAAAAATAAAACCGATTATCTTCTGTTATCACATTGCTGTTTGTAGGATATTGCAAAATTGGCTGTCACATTGCAACAGCATCTCCACTTCTAAGATTATAATCAGTGGGCCGTAAAATGGTTTGGGGTGTTCTGGTGTAAGGAAAGCGGCTACCTAAATCCAAGCTCTTTTTTTAAAGGGAATCAGAAGTAAATAGACTAAACTGAATGCAATAGGATACTTCTATGTTTGCCTTGTTTATGTCTGCATTTTCCTTAGCTACTGTCCTTTGCAGGCCAGCACTATAACTGGTAACTGGACATATAATAGAACCTCCTATTGAATCACAAGAATTCATGACTAAGCACTAAGTGACCTTTATTATTGCTAGGAGTGGGAATTCCCTAGAATTCCCAGATGATGAGATGAGATTCAGCCAAGGAGCTTTTTGCAAAAGCCAATTGAGCTAATTGGTTCACATCAGGAAACAAAAAGACAATATGTACATTGAGCTCGAAAACACTCGAACTGATCAGCCAAAAACCAGAAAAAATGCCATTTTAAGATTTGGTTCAGCCCCAGTGTTTTGCAAAGATGTCACAAGCCAAGACAGAATTAAATATTTCGTTTGCACCATCTGCTGTTAAGCTCCATACTTCTACCACAAACATAAATGTTACATAACCTGTTGGCAATAGATGTGAAAAACTGCTTTAAGTGACAGTCAAAAGTTGTGTTTAATTGAATCAAATCAAAATCATGGCATAATCCCTTAACTTGCCCTATTTAGCAGCTTGCAAAATTATACATTAGTCACTGATACTGCCCCAAATGTCTGAAGAGGAAGTAAGATGTTTGGATTTTCCTCTCATGGCTGAAGGGTTGGAATTAACCTTGGCAATAAATCAGCTCCCAGAGGAAGAAATTTCTCCATTGCATTCTCTAACAATTCTTTCATTCTGTCACATATTCATGAGGATACATTTCAGATTGATCCCTCATAATTTACAATACTTTCCCTGATTCTAATTAAGTACCATAGGATCAAGGTTATTTTATAGAATTTTCTCAGGTTTCATTTTGACTAAGATCGTTCACTAACCGGTTGGATGGAATGTTTCCTAAATTGCCAGACTGATGTCCTAAAAGATTTCATTGAGTCAGTGGATTATGTAAAGGCCATTCTGGGCACATCTGGGCAAAATTCTTGAAAAGTCTTTTAGTCCAACTCTGTTTCTCTACAGCCCTGCAAATATTTCCTTTTCAACTCTATGTACAACTCCCTGTTTAGAAAAGTTAGCATTAAAGCTGCTTTCTCTTGCACTACTGGCATTGGCCTATAGAACAATGATAGATTTCCCCCTGTTCCTTCTATAAAAACCAATCTCCATCTATTTGAGGAGAGAGTAGAGTGGTGTTGATTCCTGAGATGGGTTATAAACCAACACTGCTATGTGCTGACTGAACCCAGAGTTTCTCTCCATTGTGAGTGTTTGCACTTCCATTGTCCCTGAAGCTGGTTCCTCTTTACCTCTAAGCCCTTTAATTTCTTACGTGCAGAAACACTCCTTTATTTACATCTGTACATTGTAGATATTTTCCAATCAACCTATTCAGAGATGTTATGACACACTTGTGGAGCTGGTAGAACCCAAGACTCCTAACTTAGATAATAAAATGTGAGGCTGGATGAACACAGCAGGCCAAGCAGCATCTCAGGAGCACAAAAGCTAACTTAGAGGTAGGGGCGTAACCACTATGCCACAAGAGATTTGATCTCATTGTAATTTATCAGTTAAAGCTGTCTCCAGTGAAGAATCTAAAACCTCACTCTTCAAATGGTCCTTCCATGGTGGTGCTTTCTCGTCTAATGATCTCAGAGTCATGTGATCAGTTCCTTTATCATTATTATGCTGCAACTTTCTGTCAACTTGATCTGAATTATTCTGGTCTCCTTTTGGCATCGCTACAGGGCAGTAAGATGCCATTTGGCTCATCGAGTCACTGGCATTATGAAGAGCATCCCAACCAGACCCATCCCTCCCTCCCTACATTTGCCATGGCTAACCCACCTAGAGTCATAGAGTCACAGAGTCCTACTGTGCGGAGACAGGCCCTTCCGCCCAAATGGGTCCATGCTGATCAAAATGTCCATCCACGCTAAACCCATTTCGCTGCGCATGGCCCATATCCTTCTAAACCTTTCCTTTCCATGGATTTGTCCTAATGCCTTTAAAATGTGTTTAATGGACCCACCTCAACCACTTCCGCTGGCAGCTCATTCCATATCCGCACCACCGTCTGTATAAAAGACTTGCCCCTCAGGTGTCATGTGTTCTTTCCCCTTTTTTACTATGATATAGACTGTCCTCAAGACATTAACTTCCCCAAGTTTCCAGACCTTCATGTCTTTCTCCATGATAAACACAGAGGAGAAATATTCATTGAGGACCTCACCCATCTTTTGTGGTTCCACACACTTTGGCCCTTAAGGGGTCCGATCCTCTGTCTAATTATTCTTTTTCCTTTAATATACTTGATTAATCTCCTTGGATTCACCCTAATCTTCTCAGCCAAAGGTACCTCATGCCCACTTTTCACCCCATGATTTCCTTCTTCTGTAAACTCCTGTATCCCCTATATTCCTCCAAAGGATTCCCTTGGACCCAGCTGCCTGTACTTGAGCCATGCTTCCTTCTTTTTTCTGGTCAAAGCTTCAATATTTCTTGTCACCCAGGGTTCCCTATTTCTGCTAACCTTGCCCTTCACCTTCAGAGGAACGTATAGACCTTGAACTCCAGCTATTAAACTTTTAAAGGCTTCCCACTTACCAGAAGTTCCTTTGCCTGCAAACAAGTTACTCCAATCAACCCTTGCAAGCTCCTGTCCAATTCCATCAGAAACCGCCTTGTCCCAATTCAGAACTTGAACCTGTGGACCAGTTTTGTTCTTCTCTATACCTATTTTAAAATTAATAGAACTATGGTCACTGGTCCCAAATTGTTCCCCTATTGTAGCCTCAGTCATCTGTCCTGCCCTATTTCCCAAGAATGTGTTGAGTTTTGCCCCTTCCCTAGAAGGGGCAAAATGTGTCCAAGAAGGACACTCTATGTGCTGCTTGAGGAAACTTCCCTGAACACATTTAACGACCCCATCTATGGAGGCCCCAGTCTATGTTAGGAAAATTAATATCCCCCACTGTATGACAATTCTCCACCATTTGCAGATGATCCCAAGAATCCCTACTGTGTGGAAACAGGCCCTTCAGCCCAGCAAGTCCACACTGAACCTCAGATCATCCCACTCAATCTATACACCCCTGAACACTACGGGCAATCTAGCCTGGCCAATCCATCTAGCCAGCACATCTTTGGACTGTGGGAGGAAATTGGAGCCCCAGAGGAAACCCATGCAGATATGGGGAGAATGTGCAAACTCCACACAGCCAGTCGCCTGAGTCTGGAATTGAACCCAGGTCCCTGGGACTGTGAGGCAGCAGTGCTAACCATTGAGCCACCACACCTATACGATAACAATTAAGGGGAAATTGTTTGGTTTGTTAGTAATCCTGTTAGTTTGTTCACTGTCAGGGTTAAAAAAAATAAATTGTTACTTGTTTCTTACAAAGTGAATATCAAGGATTTTCTTCCATTTAACTTCCCATTCTCTGTAACAGTTTAACAGATCAGACAAGGTGAGGTGATCTTCTCTGGATATTTTGGGTTTAATGATTAGAAGGGGACCTCTACTCCTGCTGTAACTGATTGAGGCCTTGAACTTGAGTTTAATTATCAGAGACGTTCAACGTCCCCCTCCTCACAGTACCTTCTTAAAATATTCTGAGATGGTCTGGTTTGGCCCATAACAGCGCCGACCCACCACTGTGACTACTATAGAGAGAGTGAAGAGGCATCAGCAAAGTGTAATGCCAGGGTCTGGGGAGCAGGGAGAATGATTGGAGGTACAGTTTGCTCTGATGTGAATTGCAGCTGAGAACTGGCAATGCTCAGGGGACGGTGTTAGTTTCAACTTGGTGGTTGAAAGCAGAGCATCCGTATTTGCTGGTCTTTAGGCTTTTGGAGGGACACACGCAGGAAGCATGGGTTTGCAAACAATTCTTCACATATTTGCAATGCATGCAGAGTGAAGGTGTTCAGGCATCAAATGCTGGTTGAAGGTAGATTACACTAGATATTGGTGCTGACTGTACCAACATTATCACCTCCATGAGACAGCAGCCAGCAGCAAAGTAGAATAGAAGGCAATTGCTGGCTGAAGGCACCACACCATCTGTGGAGCTTCCATGTTGCTGTGAGATGGGGGAATCGGTTTGGATGATAAGTCCGTGTACTTACGACAATGCACTCTGATGAACGCAAGTGCAATGGTTGATGTGGTGGTGGGATGGGAAGGCAGTCAGAGCACAGCAGACACGCCATTTTGCTGGAATGTATCAGTTATTCAGTCAGTGCAGCACCTTTACTATGTTGGTGCACATTCCTATGACCCAGCCTGTGGTGGGGCAGATGATAAGGAATACTGAAGGTACATTTTGGCACCTTGGAGCGATCTGAGTCGGCCTCTCCAGTCAGGATGCCACTACTTGCTTTAATTGTAGGGGCAAACTGCAGTCTTTAGTCATTTCTTGATGTTCTCTTCCTACTAGCCATCAATAGAAGATCCTGTTTGGACTTGCCTCAATGTTTCTCTGCATATCACATTCCCCTCATGGACAGTGACAAGATGTAGATAACTACTGGACATTGTTCAGCAGGCATCAGGGAGTTACAGAGTGTCTTCAGATGAAATCATAAGACCAGAAGACAATAAGGTATAGGAACAGAATTAGTCCATTCAGCCCACCGAGTCTGCCCTGCCGTTTGATCATGGCTGATACATTTCTCAACCCCTTTCTCCTGCCTTCTTACTTGGGACCCCTGACCAATCAAGAGCCTATCTATCTCTGTCTTAAAAGTGCTCAATGATTTGGCTTCCACATCTCTCTGCTGCAATGAGTTTCATAGAATCACCATCCTCTGGCTGAAGAAATTCCTCCTCACCTCAGTTCTAAACAGTCATCCCTTCACTTTGAGGCTGTGCTTTCCGGTTTTTATCCCTCCTACTAGTGGTAAACACCTTCTCCACATCCACGCAATCCAGGCCTTTCAGTATTCCATAAGTTTCAATGAGATTTGACTTGATTTGATTCACTGTTGTCACATGTACCGAAATGCGGTGGAATGTTTTGTTTTACAAGCAGTGCAGGCAGATCATAAAGTACCAGGACATACAGGTCATAGGGTGCTTAAACAGAGCAGGAATACAAGGTTACAACTGCACAGTAGGTGCACAAAGCAAGGTCAACATTAGATTTGAAATTACAAGAGACCCGTTCAGGAGTCTGATAACAGCAAGGAAGAAGATGTTCTTGAGCATGCTTGTACGTGTGTTCAACCTTTTGTATCTTCTGCCTGATGGCTCTCATCCTTCTAAATTGCATTGTGTAAAGACCCAGATTATGGCTGATCATCCAACACTGTGCCCTTCTCTCTCTTCCTCCCAATACCTTTTGATCCCTTTAGCCACAAAGTTATATCTATCTTCTTCTTGCAAACATTAAAGATTTGGCCTTGTCTGCTTTCTGTGGCACAGAATTCCACAGGCTCACCACTCTCTAAGTGAAGAAATTTCTCATCATCTCAGTCCGAAGTGGCCTACCCTGTATCCTGAGACCGTGACCCCTGGTGCTGGGCTCCCTGCTCATTGGGAACATCCTGACGCATTTACCCTGACTGGGTGTATCTCTTTTTAACTTCAGATCTTGACTGAGGATTCTTTTTTCCATCCTGCCACAATGTACTTTACCTTGTGTTTTAAGCCAGCACTGTGAGCTACATATTGAAGTATTGGTCTGTACCATCTCAGGATCTGAATGTCTGTACATACACTGCTCAGAGACAGCTTGCTTTTTATCACTATCAGGCTCTTCAACTTGTAATGCTGTCTTTCTGCCTGCAGTAGATTATCACATACAGCTCCTCAGTGAAGGGTCTAAGACCTGCCTGTTCACGTGCTTACTTTGGAATGGACTGTCCTTTCTTATAGATGTCAAAATCAGGAGATCAGTTACATTATCATCATTCCTGTGAATCTCATTATAACATGTGCAGGGAGGGATGAACCATATTAGGAGAGGTCTCCTTCTCAGAAAGTTGTTATAAGATTAAATGACTTGGAACAAAATGCTTTACTGCCAATGTATGCTCCTTCTAACATCGCATTATTTCCTGGTGCTGGTCTACACTATCCTACAACTTTCTGTCTCAGAAGTAAAGGTGCTGAACTGAGCCAAAGTGAATAGATAATCAGCAAATAATTAAACGTTTATGTGTGAAGAAAAAAAATGTCTGCTATTCCACTGAAAGCATAAATCTGATTTGAAATCTTTGCATCTGAAGGATATTCACAAACATTTGGATTTGAATTTGAATTAGCTTTATTGTCACATGTACTCAGATGACTACAGTGAAAAGTTTATAAGTTGCCACTCACAGCGCCATCTTAGGTACCTCGGTACAGCTTCCTGAGTTACAAGATTAATTAGAGTGTAATAATGTCACCAGCACACAGTTCCATTTTATGTACCTCAGTACAATCCTTAGTTACAGAACAGAGAAGTGAAGAAAAACACATTAATTTCCTCATGTCATTCTCACACAGTGTGGTTCCATCCGATAAAAGTAAAACATTTGCCTAATTATTAATCTGTGTACCATTTTCACATTCAATATTGAGATCCATTCAGGTTTTGACAAAGAAAGCATGATGAACATTTGAAACAGAGGGAGATGTTAGGCAATAGGATGTTTCAACACGTTAACACTATGAACCAAATGGCCTTTTTTTATGGTAATGGTGTCTGTTTTTAATATCAGCCTTTGGACAGAGACTGAAGGGGAAAATAACACTAATATCATCAATCAAAAATAAGAAATTCTGTAGGAATCTGACTGATGTCCAAGAATGGAGAATTCCAGCTATGTGGAACAATTGGATAAGATGGAATGTTTTCTTTCGAGGCTGAAATTTTTTGTATCATTAAAATTATGACAGGTTGAGCTAGAATTGCTAGGAAGGATATATTTCCAACATCAGATTAACTGAGGGAGTGGAGGTGGACTCAGTTTAAAACAATGGATAAGAGGATCAAAGAGGAATTGTGAAATTACTTTCCACCCTGAGAGCAATGGGGCTCTGGAATTTACAACCTAAAAGAGGCAAATGCCCCGGTTCAGATGGTTCTTAAATATAAATCACTTGGATATGCACCTAAAATATTATTCCTCATAGGGTCGTGGGCAAAGAGTTGGAAAGCGGGAATCGACCAGACCATTCTTTTAACAGTTGGCACAGGGTTCATGAGGTCAATAGCGTTCTTTGTGCCATGAATCTTGCCTTGTTTCTCAGGCCAAGAGCAAACCCAAGAAGGAGCATTTATAGCACCCTGCTTAATTTTTGTTAGAGCTTTTCAATTTCGCAGTAGAGTTACAATGCAAGTTCTCAACCTGTTTCTGGCTAGCACAGGGATCACATTATACAGGAGGTAGGCATTGTCGAAAACTCAGAGTCAATTTTGACAATATTGAATTATGCACCTCCACATTTTTGTGCAGATCCCACAGCTTTGGGTGAAATGGAGACTACATTTATTGCAATCGCTGTTAGAGGAATAAACCAGGATCTCACAGAAACCTATAAAATTCTAACAGGGCTTGACAGGGTATGTGCAAGAAGAATGTTCCCAATAGTGTAGTGTCCAGAACCAGGGGTCGGAGTCTCAGGATAATTTAGGACTAAGATGAGGAGAAATTTCTTCACTTAGAGATTGGTGAGCCTGTGGAATTCACTGTCACAGAAAGCATTCAAGGCCAGAATGTTATGTGGTTTCAAGAAGGAGTATGGTGTGGCATTTGGGCTCAAAGGGTTCAAAGTATACGGGGAGAAAGCAGGAACATTCTATTATTTTGCGCAATTAGCTATGATTATAATGAACGGTGGAATAGGCTCAAAGAGCAATGTAGCCTACTCTTGCTCCTATTTGTTAATGTATGTAACTGTATACTGGATGAATAAATGGTCTTGATCCGTTCCAATTTGGTTGAAGGGTTTAGAATTTTGAAGGGTCTATGCCTGAAACATCAGCTTTTGTGCTCCTAAGATGCTGCTTGGCCTGCTGTGTTCATCCAGCTTCATACTTTGTTGTCTTGGATTCTCCAGCATCTGCAGTTCCCATCATCTCTTACACAAATGAGGCCTGTTTTCTCCAGCATATACAAGCTGAAAGGTGATCTGATCAAAGACTTTCAAATAATAACAAGAAAAGACAGGGAGATAGAGATAAACGACAGCAAACTTTTTATTGCAAGGCACCTATGGACCAGAAATGTGCTGGCTGATCAAATATTCCAGATAATCAAGAGGTCGACGTAATCGAAACACACACTAAGTAATGGAAATATAATTCAGGGAGTATACGCATCAATGTTATCTTTTATTTCCAGCATCAATTACTTAAATAATAAAGCAACTTTGCCTTAAGTAAAACTTATCAGCAGAGATAGTCAGAACTGCAGATGCTGGAGCCAGAGATAGCACAGTGTGGAGTTGGATGAACACTGCAGGCCAGGCAGCATCAGAGGAACGGGAAAGCTGACACTTCAGGTTGGGACCCTTCTTCAGAAATAAGCCTTCTCACTCACACCCTCAACTTACTATTCAAACATCGCAGTAGTTTGCGGTATTTTTGAAGAAATTGACTCGAATTTGAATCAACTGTTGATATTTCACATGGCCATTGATTGAACAACTGATATATTTACTTAGAAGTGAATAAATTTTATAAATCTATGATAATTGGACAGATAGTACAGTAAACCTCACAATATTTGTGGTAGAAGATAACAAAGTGTGGAGCTGGATGAACACAGCAGGCCAAGCAGCATCTTAGGAGCACAAAAGCTAACGTTTCGTGCCTAGACCTCCAGAGAATTCTCCAGCATCTGCAGTTCCCATTATCTCTGATCACAATATTTGTTGTATGTAACATTTACCAATTTATGAAAAGAGCCTGTTCATAGCGTGCCGATTTAAACAAAGTTTGCTCTAGTTCCACTGTTTGAGGATTCTAGGACTGTGGGACATAGCCAGAGGATTAGGGCCAAACTGCTCATGAGAGATGAGAGGAAGCACTTAGAGTCATAGAGCTGTACAGCATGGAAACAGACCTTTCGACCCAACTTGTCCATGCCGACCAGATATCCTATATAAATCTAGTCCCATTTGTCAGTGTTTAGCCCATATCCCTCTAAAACCTTCTTATTCATATACCCGTCAAGATGCCTTTTGAATGTTGTTATTGTATCAGCCTCACCACTTCCTGTGGCTGCTCTTTTCACACCTGCACCACCCTCTGTGTGAAGACATTGCCCCTTAGGTCCCTTTTAAATCTTTACCCTCTCATCTTAAACATATGCCCTCCAGTTCTGGATGTACCCAGCCCAGGGAAAAGACCTTGTCTATTTACCCTATCCATGCCTCTCATGATTTTGTAAACATCAATAAGGTCATCTCTCGGCCTCTAATGCTCCAGGGAAACTAGCCCCAGTCTATTCAGCCTCTCCCTATAGCTCACATCCTCCAACCCTGGCAACATCCTCATAAATATTTTCTGAACCCGCCAAAGTTTCACAACATCATTTCTACAAGAGGGAGACAAAAATTGCACGCAACCCTCCAAAACTGGCCTAATCAATGTCCTGTACAGCTGCAACATGACCTCTGAACTCCTATCGTCAAAACACTGACCAATGAAGTCAAGCATACCAAATGCCTTCTTCACGATCCTTAAACCTACATCCTATAGTTTTGATCTCCCCCACACTAGGAAAAGAACCTTGTCTGTTCACCACTTCACCTCCGACACTTCAGGGAAAATAGCTCCAGCCTATTCAGCCTCTCCCTCTAACTCAAACATTCAAACTCTGGCAAAAACCTTTTAAATCTTTTCTGAACCCTTTCAAGTTTCACAACTGCCTTCCTATAGCAGGGAGAAAAGAACTACCCAAGTATTCCAAAAATGGCCGAACTAATGTCCTATACGGCCACAACATGACCTTGCCACTCCTATACTCAATGCACTGATTAATAAAGGCAAACGTACCAAACACCTTCTTCATTATCTTACCTACCTGGGACTTCACATTCAAGGAACTATGAACCTGCACTCCAAGGCCTCCTTCTTCAGCAACAATCACCAGGACATTACAATTCAGTGTATAAATCCTGCCCTGATTTATCTTTCCAAAATGCAGCAGCTCACATATATCTAATTTAAAGTCTATTTGCCACTCCTCGGCCCATTGGACCATCTGATCAAAATCCCGTTGTACTCTGAGATAACCTTCTTTGGTGTCCACACCACCTCCAATTTTGGTGTCATCTGCAAACTTTCCAACCATACCTCCTATGTTCACATCCAAATCATTTATATAAATGATCAAAAGCAGTGGACCCAGCACCAATCCTTGTGGCACACCACTGGTCACAGGCCTCCAGCCTGAAAAACAATCCTCCTACACTTCTACACATAAAATGACAGTGGATGCAGGATCAGTTGTTCATTTTAAATCTGAGTTTTCTAAATTTTTCTGAAGCAATGGTATGAGAATATATGGACCAATGGCGGATATATGGAGTTAGGCCATGATCCCATTCAATGGTGGAACATTGGGCCTGAACAGGATGAATGGCCTATTCTCTTCCTATGTTTCTATGTTCCTATAAGAAGATATGTTAATGACTTTCCACTTAACGCCTGAAATAGGCCATAGACAGTTAGTCATCATTAATGCAAATCTATCTCTAAACGGTAAATAAAAATTGAAGGAACTGTGGGTCAGAAACAAAAAACTGAAGTTGCTGGAAAAGTTCAGCAGGTCTGGCAACATCTGTGAAGAGAAATCAGAGTTAACATTTTGAGTCCAGTGACTCTTCCTAAGACCCTTCCTCTTAATGATAACTGATACTTTTCCCTGAGGAGGCTTCATGACATGAATCTCACTATATTAAACCTAACTATATTTTCAACCATACAGTTGTGCAAAAATATAGGTACAAAGATTACAAACAGATCTGGATAAGATGAAAGATACAGAGTAATATCATTTGAGTCCATTCTCATTGCAGATTGATTCCTGGATTGAAGATTTCTCTTTCAAAGTGAAATATAGATCTGAAGTCAGAATTCAGCATCAGTAATGATTTCAGTAATTTAATAGATGCTTGTTATAATAGTACACTGAGCACAGGAAGTACTACGAGAGTGTGGAGTTTCCTTTATTTCAGTTTTATGACACTGTAGGTTGTGGTCCTTGGCAGCATGGATCACTTATCCTGGCTGGTTTGACTCTTATTTCTCTCTCTCAAAAACTCGTCCTCTGACTTTTCACACCAGATTTTTTATTGGTGCTCTGATTTCAAAAATCATGTCTCACAGGTTTATCTGATCTGATTGATCACATAGCTCAGATTTGATAATTACTTTATTAAGATTATAAAAAATGGGGAAGAAAAATAAAGTTGCTGGTAAAGCTGAGCAGGTCTGGCAGCATCTGTGAAGGAGAAAACAGAGTTAACGTTTTGGGTCTGGTGACCCTTTTCCAGCAACTTTGTTTTTGTTCTTGATTTACAGAATTCGCAGTTCTTTTGGTTTTTTTGAAAAATAAGGGATGGATTTGATGGCTTGGTCACATACCAATATGGAACAAAACAAAAGCTGCTAGAAAAGCTCAGCAGGTCTGGCAGCATTTATGAAGAAAAATCAAAGTGGACGTTTTGGGTCCAGTGACCCTCCCTCAGTTCTGAGGAAATTTGCAAATGTTAAACAGATTAAAAGCACTTGGCTATTTTGCTCATTTTGGTGGGTTGATCTGCAAAATCAATTATGTTAAAATTCATTGTGGGAATTTCTTCCAAACCCTTGCTTGTGTTCTAAACCCCCATAAAATATAATGTGAAAGTAGCTTATACCATAACCTTTTATTATTTTAAAGGTAAATATGAGGTACTCTGTTCCAGATACAATTTGATTGGTCAAACTACTCAAAATGAAACAAAGCACAATTTATTCAAACACGACAGTTAAAATACAGCAAAAGAAAGAGGAACTTGGAATAATGTAGCTCTATTGGAAAATTTAACAGAATACTAGATACAGTAGCTATTACTAATTAACTGTCGCATGTCGTAACATCCCATAAACACGCCCCTGGCAAAAGGCAAATTTAGATTTTCTGAAGAAGGGTCCAGACCTGAAACACCAGCTTTCCTGCTGCTCTGATGCTGCATGGCCTGCTGTGTTTCTTCAGCTCCGTACCTTGTTACTCAGACTCCAGAATTGGCAGTTCCTACTATCTCTAAATTTAGAACAGATTATCTCACATGCTGCTCCCATAAGAGGCAGGAAACCCCCAGTTTGTAAGTGAGAGAATGGAAAAAAAACCTTTCACTTCTTCAAGACTCCATAACAACTGATGAAAGATGACTAAATATCCTAGTTCTGTGAGAACCTGACCACACCCACTCAGGCTGCTTCTATTGTACCAATTTTAAAGAAAAACAACCCAAAGCCTCACAAGCTGTTTACTTTACTGGTTTTCCAACTAGATAGTCCATCACTTCTGACTTAAAACCTCTCTAAAAATAAGGATAAAATAACCTCTTAAAGCGACAGTATCATCATACTTGTTTTCTCAAAAGCTTTGAATTCTCATACTTTTAAACTTCTGTTGTGTTGTCCAAAAGATAATAAAATTCCAGATAGTATTCTTTGTGATTGATGGTGAGATGATATATCAGTCTGTCAAGTTTTGGCTGGCATTGAAATAGCAAAGATCGGCCATATGGCTTCTGACACCCATTTTATGTTATTTTTATTTTGTGAAAGTTATTAAAAAGTCAAATCATCCTTGCTTCTCAAGTACAGGCTATTATAATTACAAGGATGTGTCAATGCTTATTGAGTAGCAGTGGAAACCTAGGAACATGAGAACAAAAGCAAGCCATTCAGCCCATCAAACCTTCCCTACTATTCATTATGGTCATGACTGATCAAACACTTCAACGCCTTTTACCCATCCCATCCTCATAACCCTGTATGCCATTGTTAAAAAGAAATCTATCTGTCTCTGTCTGAAACATACTCAAAAACTAAGCTTCTGCAGAGCTCCATGATAGAGAATCCCAGAGGCTCACATGCCTCTGAGGAAAACAATATTTCCTCAGCTCAATTTAAATGATACCCTCCTTATTTTAAATTATCTCCCCTGGTTGGAGGCTCCTTAACCAGGGAAAACATCTCACTAGCATCAAGGTTTAGAGCTGGATGAACACAACAGGCCAAGCAGCATCAGAGGAGCAGGAAAGCTGACGTTTCAGGCCTGGACCCTTCTTCGGAAATTTATGAAGAAGGGTCAAGACCCGAAACGTTAGCTTTCCTGTTCCTCTGATGCTGCTTGGCCTGCTATGTTCATCCAGCTCTATACCTTGATATTTCAGACTCTCCAGCATTGGCAGCTCTTCCTATCTACTCTGCCTTTCCCTGTCAGTATTTTATAGGTTTCAGTGACATCACCTCTCATTCTTCAAACATTGAGCAAACACAGACCCAGCTTAACCAATTTATTCATTGGACACTTCTACCACCCTAGAACAAGTTTTTGTTGCAGTCCCTCCATTGCAATATCTTTCCTGAGATAAAAAGATATGATATTAAAACCAAGTGTTGGAGACACTCAGCAAGTCTGGCAGCACCTATACAGAGAGGAATAGAAGTATCACTGGGGAAATTTTCTTTCTTACTGATCAACAGCATCTTGGGACCTTTCATATTCACGTAACAGGGTTTAATCTTCCACTGAAAAGAGTGCACTGCCCAAAGGTGTCAGTGATGCAGATAAAGTAGCTGGCATGTCTCCTACATTACAATGGTAACTCCATTGAGAACATTCTTCGCTGAATGTAAAATGTTTTGTGGAGTCACGGGGTTCATGAAAGGTGTTCTAAATCCATTTGCTCCTACGTCTTATGGTCCTATTTTTGTTTCAATGTTTTGTATGATCTGGTTGCAAGAGCCTTTTTTTGGAACTTCAGTTCAGTTTAGCTCAGCTCATGGAATTTTCAATGCTGAATCAGAAGGAGGATGATTTAAGCTAATCGCCATCATTTCAGCATGTCTCCTTGGCTAATCTATCAGTACAGTGACAATGCCATTGTCAGAAGTTCAACTTTTAAAGGAGATGTGAAAACTGGCGCTCCAGCTTCTCACCCAATCACCATGGAATACCCAAGTGATCCTACTTGTATAAATCCTGGGCATTTTCCCAGTGACCTGCTCAATGTTTACTTCTCATCAAACATCATTAAAATATTGAACTGTCATTTATCTGAAGTACTATTTACGGGATGTTGTTTGCACCCCCCTCCCCCCCCCAACACCTGTCTAGAAAGCAGTATCAACATCCTTCATAAATATCAAACGAACCAAACAGAAGTTGCTGGAAAATCTCAGCGTGACTGGCAGCATCTGTGAAGAAAATACCAGAGTTAACATTTCAGGTCTGGTTACCCTTCCTCCGAACCAGGGTCAGCAGGCCCGAAATGCTAGCTCTGATTCCTCTCCATAGATATTTCCAGGACTGCTGAGCTTTTCCAGATATATCTGTTATTGTTTTCAGCTTCACTAAAGCTCTATGTGCAAAACTTTGTATCATTCTCCAGAAACATCTCGGCGCTACATAAGTGCACATCTGACCTGTCATTAAAATACATGTAGCTGACGCCAAGGTCCACTGAGGAAAACCAATACTTTGCATTAGGTCAAAATTTGGAACTTACACCCCAGGACAAAATTCAGCCATGTTTGAAAGCATTGCAAATTTTCTTGAGTTATGGCTCCAAAGCTTGAGGCAGTCTCAACCTAGTTATTGGTGATGATAAATTATGGCAATGAGCCATTATTGCGAGTTCAGGAATGGCAGAAGAAACATTGCAAACATGCATTAAATCAGAGCATGTCCTGCTGTCTTATCAAGACTGATGGACGGGTGAATTTGGCAACTCTCCATGGGAAATAGTCATCAACTGTCTGATTCAGAATGAAAGAAGAGAGAGACAGCAAGAACTGCAGATGCTAGAGTCAGAGATAACAAAGTGTGGAGCTGGAGGAACACAGCAGGTCAGGCAACATAGAAGAAGGGTCTGAAGAAGGGCCCTGACGCAAACCGTCAGCTTTCCTGCTCCTCTGATACTGCCTGGCCTGCTGTGTTCCTCTAGTTCCACACTGTGTTATCTCTGATTCAGAATATTTTAACAAACTCAATCCAGAGTTAGAGGGGGAGAAAAAAAAAAGAGCTGCACAACAAGCAAACCAAATTTACCCCAGCCGGTATGAGAAAGGTATGACGTGGAGGTGCTGGTGTTAGACTGGGGTGGTCAATGTCAGTAGTCAGACGACTCCAGGTCATAGCCCAGCAGGGTTATATGAAATCACAGGCTTTTGGAGGGCTACCCTTTAGCCAGGTGGAGTGAAGAGAAACACAGACACGTAATTTATAGGCAGAGAGATCAAAAGATCATACAAATGCTGTGAGTGGAGCATCAACAGGCTGAATAATAAGTCTCTGCAGGTGATCCAAAGTGTCAGATGGCATCAGTAAAGTGTCAACTGCTGAGCAGCAAGTGAAGTGATGGCCTATAATCTGATTAATCAAAACAAAGAGATAATTACAAAAAATTAAAAATAAATTGGTGCTGGAAACACACCAAATGGTTGGAATAGCATGACAGGTATAAGAGTTGCATGCGAGGATTTAAGCAAAGTAAGAAGCAATCCAAAACTGTAAACCTAATTAAGGTACAAAGATCATAGCAAATTATTAAGGTGCCAGTGTTAAAACAGGACAGTAAGAAAGTTTTACAGATACAGAACAGTGTGGTGGGGTTACAACAGCGTGACATGAACCCAAGATCTCGGTTGAGGCTGTTTTCCACTTGCACCATTTGTACCCCCTTTGGCCTGTCTGCCCATAAATTCCATGCCTGTGGGATTCCCTTCACTCCACCCCACGAAGGAGCAGCATTCCAAAAGCTTGAGAAAAGTATGCACGTGATTATCCTTGAGCAGCAAGAGCATTATCTCCAAAAATGTTCCCATTATTAACACAATAGTAAACAGGCAGTATGTAGCATTGTCATCCATCCAGATTGCCTCAGAATTTCCAGGGATTAATCTCTGGGACACCAAAACAAGCAAATTCTGGGGGAAAAAGCACTGACGTGTTTTATCCCATTTTCCTTGGACGCTTCTGTTTATTATGGCCTGCTTCTACACTGTCAGGATTCAATGATTGTACGACTGTAGTGAATCAGTGGAAGTCTTTCCCACTGTTGGCTGTTGAGGCTGGGGGTGATTGAATATATTAAAGGCTGAGAGAGACAGTTTTAGTTTAATCAGCAAGGGGATCAAGCATTATGGGAAAAGGCAGGAAAGTTGTGTTGAGGATAATCAGATCACTCAAGATGTCATTGAATGGTGGAGCAGACTGGAGGGGCTGAATAGTCGACTTTTGCTCTTCTGTGTTAGAGTCTTATGTGCTTTAAAATCAAGAGGAGAAGAGAGGAAAATAATTGGTGTTTTGACTAAAAATATGGTGTTCCGTGGCGCAGGGAGGCAGAGTGGGAAACAAATTTCCTTTTAAAAAGACAGAATGAACTATTCAGAAGGGCAGTGAATATGCAAGAAACCCCAGAAATAGAAAGCTTTAAAGTGTCAAAAAGGAAGACAATAAAGAGACTGTTAAGTGCACAGGTTTTTAAGGAATTTATGTTAAGGAGCAAGTCAGCAGTTTTTTCAAGGATCTAATGAATGGATATGAATTAAACAAAAAGCATTGAGTGAATATAGAAATTAATTTCATTCATGCCAATTGAACAAAGAGCTGTAAAGTTGGACGACCTTTCACTGAGATTCCTGATAATAATAAGACCACTTCACACTGTGCTCATACTGTGTCAAATAGGTTGTTTTTTTTTTCCCTTGTCTGTAGAGTAAACTTTGATGTTCTTTTTGTGAAATGTATACTGACAGGCTCTTGTGAATATGTTCACTGACTGACTACTGGTAAACAACTTGCAAAAATAAAATTTATGGTCAATCAAACCAGATTTTATACTGCAGCTGCTGTACCCATTGTGGCTACCTCTTCATCAGGGAAACCAAATGGAGGCTTGGAGACTGTTTTGCAGAACACCTCCGCTCGGTTTGCAATAAACAACTGCACCTCCCAGTCGCGAACCATTTTAACTCCCCCTCCCATTCCTCAGAAAACATGTCTATCCTGGGCCTCCCGCAGTGCCACAATGATGCCACCTGAAGGTTGCAGGAACAGCAACTCATATTCTGCTTGGGAACCCTGCAGCCCAATGGCATCAATGTGGATTTCACAAGCGTCAAAATCTCCCCTCCCGCCACTGCACCCCAAAACCAGCCCAGCTCATCCCCGCCTCCCTAACCTGTTCTTCCTCTCACCTATCCCCTCCTCCCACCTCAAGCCACACTTCCTACTAACCTACTAACCTCATCCCGCCCCCTTGACCAGTCCGTCCTCCCCGGACTGACCTATCTCCTCCCTATCTCCCCATCTATACTCTCCTCTCCACCTATCTTCTTTATCCATCTTCCGTCCTCCTCCCCCTCTCTCCCCATTTATTTCAGAACCCTCTCCCCATCCTCCTTCTGCTGAAGGGTCTAGACTTGAAATGTCAGTTCTTGTGCACCTGAGATGCTGCTTGGCCTGCTGTGTTCATCCAGCTCCACACTTTGATATCTCTGATTCTCCAGCATCTGCAGTTCCCATTATCCTGTTCACTCTGAATCTGATTTGTCTGGCATCACCATCAGCAGCAATCACAATGTATCTAAGAATAAAGTATGGGGTAACGATATGTATATTTTTTGTTTAAGAAGGACAAGTGATTGTTTATAGATTTATGCAGCAAAATATTTGTACTTTGATGATATCAGACAATGCAGAACACAAGGCAGTGGTTGGAACAAGGGACAGATGGATATCACTGACTATGAAACCCTTGATTGGGCTTGTTAAACTAGACCAATCAGGGAGCCCTGGTTGACAGACATAAACAGGAGATTCACAGAGTCTAAGACAACAAAATGTGATTCACAGAGTCTCCTCGTTCTTGGGACTTGCTCCCAGCTGGCTGGTCAGAGCCCATGAGCTGTGTACATGTAAATCACTGGTGACTTGATGATGGGATACCAGTCTTGTGCAGTTATTTCAAAACCTGAATGGAATATAATGCAAAAACTGCAGGGGTTGGAGAAACAAATTGCCCTTATTATGACATCATAGTTGGAATTTGGCTTTCAATGCAAAAATACATTTTTTTTAACAATCTTTGCTTAATATTCTGATCAATTGCTCAGGTGCTATGAAGTAACATCATTCAATAAATCAGAGGTGCATTTCCTAAAGGTTAATAGTTAAGAAATATTGTGTATATGAATCAAAACTGGTGGCAAAAATAGTGGTACAGTGGCTCAGTGTTTAGCATGACAGCTTCACAGCGCCAGGGACCTGGATTTGATCCCACCCTTGGGCAACTGTCTATGTCGAGTTTGCACTTTCACCCTGTGTCAGCGTAAATTTCCTCTGAGCGCTCTGGTTTCCTCCCACAGTCCAAAGATGAGCAGGTTAGTCAGATTGGCCATGGGAAATTGCTCATAGTGTCCAGGAGTGTGCAGGTTATGTCTGTTAGCCATGGGAAATGCTGGGTTACAGGAAGGGTTGATATGGGCTTGATGGGCTGAATGGCCTGTTTCCACATGGTAGGGATTCTAAGCAATTGCATGCATGAGGACTCGTTTTGGACTCATGGAGGAGTACAGCCTCAGTGGGCCAATGGCTCTCGCCTATACAGTACGATTCAATGGGGGAGAGCTCGTGAGGAGGAGGCATCATATGAGTTTCCTCTATCCACAAATCTTTGGAAATAAAATTCTAAGGAGATCCTGCTACTGGGAAATCTCTCGACTTTTTTTTATAGTTCTTGGAGTGAGGACCGTATTTATTGTCCATCCCCAGTTGCCCTGACAACTGGCTGAATAACTCATGTCTGTGAAGAAATAAAGAAATAGATGTATTTAAATAACACTTCTCATGACCACCAGATACCTCGAAGGTCTTTTCAGTCAATAATGTACTGTTATTGAAGAGTAGTCACTCTACAAAACACAGCAGTTAAAATATGCTCACCTAACTCCCACAACAACAATATGATAATGATCAGATACTATTTCTGATGCTAGAGATTAGTATTAGCCTAGATGGTGCAGATTCTCTTCTTCAAAAGACTGCCATGCAATGTTTTGCACCTACCTGAGCAGGCCTCAGATTGATCCTACCCTGAAAGACATCTCTTCTAAAGCTGCAGTCCTCCTTCAGAACCATACTGATGAGTCAGCTTTGATCTTTGTTTTCAGCTTTGAAATGGGGTTTGGGTGTTATTCAACTCACACGTCAACCCAACATTTTTATTGATTATTGCAAGACAATTGACCATGAACAGTACCTCACAAAAGTATGGCTTTGCCATTGTTTTCAAGTTCAAATGGAAATCACACAGGCCGCTGACTTCAGTGTGCAGGTTATGTCTGTTAGCCATGGGAAATGCATGGTTACAGGAAGGGTTGGTGTGGGCTTGTTGGGGTGAATGGCCTCTTTCCACACGGTAGGGATTCTAAGCAATTTCATGCATGAGGACTCTTTTTCAGATTCATGCATGCATAACTGCACCACTGTTGAGCCAAAATCCTGGCACTTTCCATCTGGTAATTCTCTGGGAGTGCCATTGTCATGTAGACTGCTCTTAAAGATTCATAGCTCACTGCTGCATTCTCGAGGTAATAGAGTATGGGAAATAGATGCTGGCCTTGTGACAACACCCATGGCCCATGAGTAAATCAGTCAAAATGCTCCTGGATTTATTCACTTATAGAATCCCTACCATGCGGAAACTGGCCATTCGGCCCATTGATTTTTCACTGACCCTCAAAAGAACACCACACCCTAACTTCATATATAGCATGGCCAATCCACATAACCTGCACATCTTTGAATAGTATGAGGAAATCAGAGCACTCAGCACAAGCCCACGCAGGCAACAGGGAGAACTATGCAACCTCCAACAGACAGTTACCCGAGGGTGGAATCAAGCCCAAGTCCCTGGTTCTGTGAGGTAGCAGTGCTAACTGCCGAGCCACATTATCTTGATTCGAACCAACAGGTTTGGCCACAATGGGAATGAATCTTAGTATTGTTACGCACAACATTTTAACCAACTGAACTAACCAGCACTCAAACGAAATAATTGTTTGCTATGTTGAGAGATAAACTTCTAGCTGAAGTATTTATTCAATATCAAGACTACCAGCTGAAGAGTTGCTGTAGAGCCCTGTCAATACCAGCTGCCCTGCAGCTACTTATACTTTGGCAGGGTGTTAATTAGCTCAGGGCGAGATTGCCACCTCCATCTGGGGAGGAGCTCCTGCAACATGCCCAGCAAATGGTAGAGACAACAATGTGAGGCATCAAGCTGTGGCCAAAGGTGGGACGACATGCTGTCCCTAAAGAAAAGGAGGTGAATGAGGACAGACTGAAGATAAGTCTGGGGATCAGTGGAGCCTGGTAGGGAGGCCCAACAAGGGGAACAAAGGGATTGGATGTTTGGTTGAGAGGCAAGGAGGTGGGAGGAGACAGTTTATTTGAGGAGTGCTATAATTTGGGCTCTGGTTACCAACAATTAACAGCTGGTTGTTGGAGTTATTCACTGCCACAATTCTTCCTTTCTACCTCAAGTTTAAGGATCTTTCTAATTAACAATTGCCCCCTGGAGAGTCTTACCAAGACGAGGTACTTCTCTTACACAGCATGATCTAGCGTATAACATGATGGGAATAAGTAAAATGAATGCTGTTACTGTAGGATTACACTGACAATTCTGCTTTAAGAGAATGCTTTATAATGGTTCTTGGTGAAATTAAGAAGTGAAATCATTTCCACAAATGTAAATAATCTTAATAGATTAGTTCTTTTACTAGGGTTCTACCATAAGTCTAGGGAGCTCAGTGAAATCTTCTAATGATTAATTTTGCTTTCATTGTTCGAACCATTGAGGAAGGAATTAGGGCCATCATGTTGAAGTTGTAGAGGACTTTGGTGAGGCCTGTTGTAGAGTACCATGTGTAGTTCTGGTCGTGCTGCAATAGAAAGGATATCATTAAATTGGAGAGGGTTCAGAAAGCTTCTGCAAGGATGTTACCTGGGCTGGAGGGCTTGACTTATAAGGCGAGGCTAGATATGCTTGGACATTTTTCATTGGATTATAGGAAGTTGAGGAGGTCTATGAAATCATGAGGGGATGGACAAGGTGAATAACAAAGGTCTTTTCTCAAGGGTGGAAGAAGTTCAAAGCTAGAGGCATATTTTTAAGGTGAGAGAAGGAAGATTTAAAAAGGTCGTGAGGGACAACATTTTTACACAGAGAGTGGTTCGTGTGCGGAATGAACTGCCAGAGGACATGGTAGATGCAGGTGCAGTTACAACATTGAAAAAACTTTTGGATAGGTATGTGAATAGGAAAGGTTCAGAGTGATGTGGGCCAAGTGCAGGCGAGTGGGATTAGTTTCGATTTGGGAAGGCTTCTCAGCATGGACAAGTTGGACCAAAGGGTCTTCTTCCATGCTGTATGACTCTGTGACTTCATGCTATTTGGATAGTTGGTTGATAAGGATTTATTGGAACCCATTATTCTTTTGGAACTAATTGTAGTCCTACTGGAACCAGAAAGATGTTGAGGGCAAGATGTACCTGTCAGACCAAGGGTGCAGAGTGCTGTCAGCGAACCATATGTACATTTTCATCTCTGGCACATTGTTTATGTTACAGTGTTATTTGGAAAATCCATTTAATCTAGGCAATAGTTCTCCCTGAACCACAATGTTTCATCTTTGTAAACTGTAATCTCAGGCTTGCCATCTATTGCATCCATGCTGACACTAGTAACACCAGTTCCTATATCAAATGAACAGGATTTCCATTGACATAAATAGCCACTGTAAAATTCAAATAGGCTGAATCATTATTGTTATTTAAAACAATAATTTCTCCGAGGAATGCCTCAGGTAACTTTCTGAACAAACGTCTGATTATTTTTTGAAAGAATTAGACCTCCTCTGTATAAGGCTGTATAAATTATTTACTGTACAAGTAATTTGACTACAAAACCATCCGCATTAGCCTTTTTCAAAAGTAATATTCATCTTTCTTTGGTGCTCTGTAACTGTATGCTACTTCTGGAAGTAATTAAAACTCCTACAGGTGTAGTATTTTGTCACTTCTAGACATTAGATGTGCCTGGGAGAAATAGTAGGAACTGCAGATGTTGGAGAATCTGAGATAACAAGGTGTAGAGCTGGAAGAAGGGTCTGGGTCCGAAACGTCAGCCTTCCTGGTCTTCTGATGCTGTTTGGCCTGCTGTCTTCATCCGGGTCTACACCTTGTTATCTTATATTAGATGTGCCTGTATTTGTGAGGTTTTGTTTGTACATGACACTGATACTGAGTGGTATCTGCTGATTTCTTCTCTATGTCAGCTTCCTAAGTGTTACCTCTTTTAGAGTGTCCGCACCTTATAAAGTTAATGGGTTATGCTGCTTTCCGAAGGAAGAGGTTGTTCCATAGAATTCCTACAGCAGGGGGAAATACCATTTGACTCACAAACCCACATCGACCCTCCACAGAGCTTCCCAACCGGAGCCATCCCACGACTATATCCCCATAACCCTGTATTTCCTATGGCTAATACATCTAACCTACAGATCCATGAACCCAAAGGGTAATTTATCATGTCCAATCCACCAAACCCACACATCTTTGGGCTATGGGAGGAAACTGGAGCACCAGTTCACAGCGCACAGACACAGAGAGAACATGCAAACACCACACATGAAATCACCCAAGGGTGGAATTGAACCTGGGCACCAGGCACTGTGAGGCAGCAGTTGGAGCCACTGAGCCACCATGCTTTGCTCTTAGCACCTGTGAATCTGTTTGGTCTCTGATCCTAGTGGGATTTGAATTGGTTTCTTCAACGTTAAATCTTCCTTGGACTGTACAATATCTGACAAAGACTCATCAATAAACTATTTTGTCACTTGCGAATTCTGATTGCAAAACTCCATAGTCACAGTTTCCAAAAATTTACAGAGATATTTACATATTCACCTGGAAGCCTAAGTCTTGTATTGAATCTTACTCTTTCATAAATTTCATTTGCTCTCAGACTAAAGTAATTATCAATTGCTTTGGAAAACTCTGTCAAAAGCATCTGAACATTCTTTAATATTTCACTGATTTATACGATCATCCACAATGGTTTCCATTGAATATAAGAGTGCATTATTTAATTTTGAACTTCATGTTTAATTTTGAGGAAATTAACAGTACCTTAAGAACTATCGGTGCAACATCGAGGGCCGAAGGGCCTGTTCTGCACTGTATTGTTCTATGTTCTATGTTCTAAAACTGTTTTACATCTCTAAATGTTCTAAATGCTGATTTTAATTTGCTGTCTAGAAGCTAGTATTCTTATCTTAAATTATTATTGTGTAAAAGCCAGCTGCTTTAAAGTGTCTTCAAACTTTTAACCAATTAGTCAGATTTTTAAACTTTGTTCGAGAATAATAGTCTATGAATATTATACAAATTAAGCTTTGCATTCAGTTTACTAGTAGTACTATGTTACTTCTTCCAATTTTCAAGTTATGCTGAATAGCCATACAGTATCCCCACACTGATTACTGAAGGTTTTCCTGCCATTTTTCATGATTAAAATGGTGGTCCTTTACTTCTGGAGGGATTTCCAACAGCCAACGTGGAGGCTTTCCCACTTCTTCACAAGTGAAGCGAATGGTTTCCCAACTTTCTTGGTTGAAACTCAGAGCACGTTCCCTTGCACAAATTTTAAAATAGGGTACTTCGGCCACTGCATTAATAACTCTTCCTGTTGAAACCATGGTTTGAATCATGAGTGCCCCAATCTTTTAAACCTCCCATAATTGTTCAAACTGCCTTCTTCTGTTGGGCTCTTCCCTCAAATCACTTACACATTTTCCTGTTTACCACTTTAGCTAAAGTCTGTGTTCTTTGCAGCACTGAAGCCCCGGCACAAGCCTCTGCACTGAAGACCCGGCACAAGACCCTGCACTGAAGCCCCTGCACAAGCCTCTGCACTGAAGCCCCGGCACAAGGCCCTGCACTGAAACCCCTGCACAAGCCCCTGCACTGAAGCCCCGGCACAAGGCCCTGCACTGAAGCCCCTGCACAAGCCCCTGCACTAAATCCCCTGCACTGAAACCCCTGTACACGACCCTGCACTGAAACCCCTGCACAAGACCTAGCACTGAAGCCCCTGCACAAGGTCCTGCACTAAATGCCCTGCACTGAAACCCCTGCACTGAAGCCCCTGCACAAGCCCCTGCACAAGACCCTGCACTAAAGGCCCTGCATAAGGCCGTGCACTAAATCCCCTGCACTGAAGCCCCTGCACAAGACTCTGCACTGAAGCCCAGCACAAGACCCTGCACTGAAGCCCTGGCACAAGACCCCGCACTGAAGCCCCTGCACAAGTTTTGCTTTACTTTTATTCTGTCCCCGTGCAGCACAACAATGACAATGCTGCTTTTGAGGGGTAAGAATTCTCTGCATTCACAGGATGTGGGTGTCTCAGTAGGCCAGGATTTATTGCCCTAAATCCCTAATTATCCAGAATGCAATTAAAAGTCAACCAGATTGCTGTGGGTCTGGAGTCATGTGTAGGCCAGACCAGTAAGGCTGGCGGATTTCCCTTCGCTAAGGGATATGAGTGACCCACATATGCTTTTACAACAAGTGACAGTGGTTCCAGTCTCCCGGTGGCACATGGCGGTCTCTCAGTGGCCCAGCGTAGTGGTCTTTCGGCCCAGCATGGCCTCAGCATTGACTTCTCCTTTCTCTATTTTCTAATTTATTCCTACAATCTGTAAGGCTGGACTTTTTGTTTCTGTACTTCTCTAACGTTTTTTCCTAAGAACTCGGACTGAAGAATCTGTAGCTTAGTACCTCATACCTTAGATGACATTGTAAATGGTGACTTGTAAACTTTTCACAGTCCTCATTTGTGTACATTTGACAGTAAAGCTAATTCAACTCAGTTCTTCTTAATTTCAGTTATTTTCATTGAATTCAAATTTTATGATCTACCATGGTAGGATTCAAATCCTTGTCCTCAGAACATTGGTCTGCGGTTCTGGATTATAAATCCAGTGATACAGTATGAGTTTCAGAGTTAGCAGGAACTGCAGATGCTGGAGAATCTCAGATAACAATGTGTAGAGCTGGATGATCACAGCAGGCCAAGCAGTGTCAGTGGAGCAGGAAAGTGAGCTGTTCCTTGTGTCTCACACGTGCAAAAAGTGGCCATTTCTTTGCCATCATCACAGGATGAAGGGTTGAAGCTGGGATTTACCTGCACTCAAGTTAGTTTCCAAACTGTAGCTGGTGATGTTTGCATGGTATACCATCGATAGGTCCTTGTCAAGTCTGTAACATGCAGTGTGTGTTCCATAGAGGCTGTGTGTTTTTAATTGGAGATTTTTTATTTTGGAAATTCTACATCAACAGGAGTGTTTTGTTAGATGTCAGTTACTGGTAATCTTTGTATGTTTACCCTGTGGGCATCAGGAGTTTCAATATATTCTGGTGCATGAAGCTACTCACTGTTTTGATCTCAGCATTGAGACCAACATCTTTAAACGAATGCAGATGATATTCCCCAAGCTTGACAGATTTGGGAGTTGAATTTTTAAAGCCTGCTTTTTTCCTTCATTGAGACCGTTTCATAGAAATCATAGAATCCCTACAGTGTAGAAGCAGGCCATTTGGCCCCATCAAGTCCACACTGACTCTCTGAAGACTATTCCATCCAGACTCACCCTAAACATTATCCCTTGTAAAACCCCACATTTCCCTTGACTAACCTACCCAGCCTGCACATCCCTATACACAATGTGTAATTTGGCATAGCCAGTCCACCTAGCCTGCACATCTTTGGTCTATGGGAGGGAACTGGAGCACCCGAAGGAAACTCACACAGACACAGGGAGAATGTGCAAACACTATACTGAAGATCACCTGAGGCTGAAATCAAACCCGGGTCCCTGGCACCATCAGGAACCAGTGCTAACCCCCTGAGCCACTGTGCAACCCCCACCCATGTTTTTATCATCACTCCCTGCTCAAATGACAAGGAGGGCTACAAATTGTTGTTATTGACCACAGAACTGACAAAGATTTATGCCAAGATTTCCCTGAACTTTGTAAGTCAGTTACTTGCCAGAGAAGGATACCTCAGCCATGGGGAGAATCTTACCATTTCATTTCTAAGAGCCCCCTGAATATGAGACTTCCTGTGTAATACAGGTGGCACAATGCAATTATGATTTTTCTCGCTCTTTTATGTAGTTGTGGATTTATGGCCAGAGACTCTTTTTTTGAAAACAGCTTTTTATGGCTGGCTTTATCATTGGATTCAGTTCACGGAAAGAATGAGCCTGGAAATTTTATCACCTTGATGCCAAACTATGTTTGATAAAATAGCCGCTTCTTAAACAACGTCGTCAAGAGTTGCGCCAACTTATTACTTTCTTTCTGTTCTGAAGATATTAATTGTTGCAACAAGGTTGTGGCTGATAAAATATCATGCACGATTTGCATCAGTGCAGAAGCAAGTTGGATTTTCTCGGTTTTAGTTTTCATTGTTTATGAAGAAATGCATTTTTCTCGAGTGAATCATTGAAATCAGAAGCAGCTCATTCAGCCCAATGTATCTATGCTTCTTTGAAAGAGCCTTCCACTTACTTCCACTCCCTTTCTGTCTCCCCAAAGGCCTTTATATTTTTTTTAACATTTCAACAGTTATTGCATTTACAAAGTTATTGTTGAATCTGCTTCCACTGCCCCTTTAGATAGTGCATTCTGAATCCTAACAATTTGCTTCATGAAAAATACCCTCATTTCCTTCCAGTTTTTTGCCAATTATCATAAGCCACTGTCTAGTTATTAATCTTCACCATTTCTCCTTATTTATTTTATCAGAAGCTAATTAATTTTGAACATTTTTCATGAATCTCCCATAACGTTCGGTGCTGGAAGGAGCATAATGATAATTTTCCTGGTCTCTCAATGTAAGTTTATTGCACTCACATAGATATTTAACTTGCAGTCCCGTGTAACGTTTGATTGTATAGATTAGACTTGTGATAAAGTAGCAGGCCAATTTTTTTTTTATCTTAGTGGATATTGCCCAGACGAAAACATTCTTAGGAGCAGGAAAGCTGACATTTCGGGTTGGGACCCTTCTTCTGAAGTATAGTCCTGACCTGAAACATCAGCTTTCCTGCTCCTCTGATGCTGCCTGGCCTGCTGTGTTCCTCCAGCCCCACACTGTGTTATCTCTGACTCCAGCATCGGCAGTTTTTACTATCTGTGAAACATTGCTAGATTGCCCTGCCTCAAAAACTATCCCTGTCCCAACAGGCATTGCTTGGTTTGAGCACATTCAACCCTCTCATTTAGTAGAGAAATCCTCACTGAGAGATTTGGTTACAGAATGTGGTATTCCTGCCTCTTTATCAGAAGAACTGACAAACTATTTGTTAATCCACAAAGACAAATGTCCTGGTAGAGCCATTGTTTCAGCCTACTTTGTCCTCCTGTGACCTAGCTTTTTTCTCCCCTTGTCCAGTCCCTTCCTACTTACACTTTTCTGACAATTTACATTAGTTTCAAAATTTCCAATTCACAGGCTCCAGCCACCCCATCTTCGCCACGGATGTATAATCCCTTTACAAGTTCATCCCTCATCAGGATATTCTCAGGGCTTTCCATTTCATCATAGAAAAAAGATCTAAACTGTTCTCATTCACTGTCACCCGGCCAAGCTCATCCTTGTTCTGAAAAACTTCTCCTTTAACTCCTCTCATTTTCTTCAGGTCAGTGGGGTGGCCACGGGTACACGCAGGGGCCCTAGTTATGGCTGTCTCTTTGTCAAGTACTTGGAATATTCCTTGCTCGAGTCCCATCCTGGCTCCCACCCACAACTCTTTCACTCGTACATCGATGGCATCATCAGTGCTGCTTCCCTCTCTAGTCTGGAATTGGAAAAGTTTATCAATTTTGCTTCCAATTTCCAACCTACCTTCACCTTCACCTGGTCCATCTCTGACTCCTCTCTCCCCTTCCTCGATATTTCTGTTTCCATTTCTGGGAAAAGGCTGACCACCAATATCCATTACAAAGCCACCGACTCCAGTTAGCTTGACTGTACATCCTCGCACCCTGGACCCTGTAAGGACTCCATCTCACTGTCCCAGTTTTCCCATCTCTGTCACATGTGTTCCAATGATATCACATTCTGCTGGGTGGAGGCTGTCAGACAGTGGGGTCTTCAGAAATGTTCACTTTTTACCTCAATCAATGATTCTTCACCTCCAAAGTTGACAGGACCCTTAGCCATATCCGATCCATCCCTTGCACTTCTGCCCTCACCCACCCCTTTCCTCCCACAACAGTGGTAATAGCCTCTAGTCCTCACTTAGTTTGCCACCAGCATCGCATCTGAAGGATCATTAGCCAGCATTTCCACCGCCTCCAGTAGGATACCACCAACAGACACTGCCCTCCCATCCCTTGTCAGCCTTCCACAAGAACTGTACTTTCTGGAACACCCTGGCCCAGTCCTCCTCCACTCCTAACACCTCCCCACCCCTCTATGGCACCTTCCCCTGCAATCACAAAACATGCAACACTTGCTCATTTACCCTCAGTATCCAAGGCCACAAGCACACCTTCCAGGTGAAGCAGCAATTTATCTGCACTTCCCTCAATCTATCTACTGTATTCACTGGTCACCAAGTGGTCCCCTGTGGGAAGTCAAAGTGCAGACTGGGTAGCTACTCTTCCAAATACCTCTGTTGTGTCTACAAAATGACCCTGAGCTTCCAGTTGCCTGCCACTTCAACACACCACCATGTTCCCATGGCAACATTTCTGTCTCGGGCCTACTGCAGTGCTCCAAAGTAGCTTAATGCAAGCTGAAGGAATAACACCTCATCTTCTGTAACTTACAGCCTTCAGGATTCAACATTGAGTTTCACAGTTCCAGAAGATCCATGTTTGTTTCACACCCCAAGACAAAATAGAAATCTGCACTGTTACTACATTTCATATAATCCAGTCTTCGCTACTTGCTCAGTCTGTTTCTATGGTGTGCTGTCTCCCAACCTTTAACTCAGAAACTTCCCTCAATTCCCAGTCCAACCTGCTTGATAACTGTTAAGCCAACCAGGAAGTGACAACGAGATTTGCAAATCACTTGATACCAGTCATTAACATTCCCCTTGCCTCAATTTGAAGCATTGTCTCCATTGTTGAGGATTAAAACATTTCAACCACAAATAACTGAGATAGCATCAGATTAAGAATAGCAGATAGAGCAATTTGCAGTTATAACAAAGATGGTATTTCACTGTACCATCCAGTATTAATTAATTGGCTTTGGCAAATTTTAATCTGATCATTTTAAGATTCATGAATTCAGGAAGGCATTATTGTTAACAGGATTGCCACATCAACATGCTTGGTGTTCCACTGTTACAGAGATTTTAAGCGATTTGGTAAGAGATTGCACAGACTTGGGATGCAGAAGGATCTAGTTTTCCTAGAACATGAATCTCATATAATTACTACACAGCAAGTAATTAGGAGAGCTGTTAGAATTGTTCAGAGAATTAAAGTCCAAAGAAGCGAGTTTATGCTTCATTTATACAGGGTGCGAATGAGACCCATCTGGTGCACTCTGTACTGTATTAGCCACATTATTTAAGGAAACACTTCAATAGACTGGAAGTCACTCAGAGGTTTACTGGACTGATATCTGGAATGGATGGGCTTTCTAAGGATGAAAAATTGGACAAGCTGGGTTTGTATTTGCTGGTGTTTAAACAAGTAAGAAGATGAGATGGCATGGTAGCTCACTGATTAGCAGTCACCCTTGGGTGACTGCGTGGAGTTTGCACACTCTCCCTGTGTCTACATGGTTGTGCTCTGGTTTCCTCCCACAATCCAAAATATGCAGACTAGGTGGATTGGCCATGCTAAATAGCCCGTAGTGTTCAGAGATGTGTAGATAAAGTGGGTTATAGGGCAATGGGTCTGGGAGAGATGCTCAGAGGGTCGGGTTGGACTTGTTGAGCCAAAGGGCTGGTTTCCACACTGTAGGGATTCTATGAAAATATGTGATTGCAATGTGTAAGATCTTGACTGGGTGCAGGAAAAAAGTCTAATTCTTTAACAATGTTTTAAATGATGAAACAAGAATCTTGCTAGTGAGTGGTGAGAGAGATATTCACATTTATTTTGAAGCATTAACTGTTTTTATTACTTCATGTCAGCTTGTTGAAATATTCCTATTCTCTCATGGAATTGGGTAGAAACTAGGCAGTGACGATTCGTGGCATGAAAATCAGAACAGGTTACAGTGGTGAGTCCAGCTCAGTTTGCTCCTCCAGACTCTTTCTTAGACAGTAGCCTCCAACATCCCCCAACATACTCCATGGGCAGCAACTGGCCGCATTCCCTATCAAGAGACATTGGTATGGAGGCATGCACCAGCTTCACAGCGCATCATTGTGCTGCATTGCCAATTCACTTACAATACAGTTCTCCACTTCAATGCTACACTTTGGAGTGCACTAGTATGTTTCAATGCTGCTGCCAGCAACTATGTGCGCAGGGACACGGATTCAGCCAGGCTGCACCTCTGTGTTCCTCGGTTATTCACTTAGTGCTCACTCACTCTGAGTTTACTTGATGTTGTTAAACTTGAAAGGATTCAGAAAAGACTTTCGAGGATATTGTTGAAGTGTTCGAGCTATGGGGAGAGGCTGAATAGGCTGGGTTTATGTTCCCTGGAGTGTCGGGGGGTTGACCTTATAGAGGTTTAGAAATTCATGAGAGGCACAGATAGGGTGAATAGCTAAGATCCTTTTCCCAGGGTAGGGAAGTCCAAAATTAGAGGGCATAGATTTAAGGCGAGTGGGGTAAGGTTTAAAAGGCACCTAAGGAACAATGTTTTCATGCAGAGGGTGGTGCATGTATGGAATGAGCTGCCAGAGGAAGTGGTAGAGGCTGGTACAATTACAACATTTAAAAGGCATCTGGATGGGTACATGAATAGGAAGGGCTTAGAGCAATATGGGCCAAATGGGACTGGATTAATTTAGAGTATTTGTTCGGCATGGACGAGTTAGATGGAAGGGTCTGTTAAGAGCATTCCATCTTTCCTTACTGTTATTTTACTTTCTCCCCTCACTCAAAGCATAAATGGTCACAATATTTCTATCTTGCCTTACCTTGTAGTGTGGCACAAATTTGAAGCCATTTCAACCTTTTGAAGATATTGCTGTAGATGATGCTCCCACATTAACTATGAGAGGATGTTATGTTAGACAGTCCTTGAAACTCACCAATATTTACACTTAGTTAATTTTTGGTAAAACTCGGTCACAAATGACGTACAGTAGTGGTTGAGATGGAAAACTGGCTGCCAAGTAAATGGTAATAATTGCAAAGGTCAAGGAACAGATCCGAAACTGTTTGTAGAAGAAAAGTACTCAAAAAAGAATCAAAAATTCATTGGGCCAGTTTTAAGTCCAGCTCAGAGTCATGAAGCTGAACACCAGCTGTGAAATGAAAACCTCAAAACAGAAAATTATTGCAGGCAAATGGCTGAAAACAACAGGAAATAAATAAGACCGTAAGACCGCAAGACATAGGAGCAGAATTTAGGCCATTCAGCCCACCAAATCTGCTCTGCCATTCAATCATGGATGATAAATTTCTTAACATCAAATAGACTAAAAACAAGAAAAAATTGTCACTTGTATACATGACAATACAGTGAGATGTGTATATATTGCTGTGAGCTCTGGTGAAAAGACTTGAAACGTTAGCTTACTTTCTCCCACAGATGCTGCCTGACCCCCTGAGAGTTCCAGCATTTTTTGTTTTCTGTACAGATTCTAGCATCTGTGGTAATGTTCTCCTATACCAGGAAATAAATACAGGTCAAGAGACAGACTGGTCAAAGAGGCAGGAATGGAGCCAGCGAAGGTGAGAGAAGGTGGGGAAGTGGGGAGGATATAGGTCAGTCCAGGGAGGACGGACAGGTCAAGGGAGCAGGATGAGGTTAGTAAGTAGGAGATGGGCGTGGGGCTTGAGGTGGGAGGAGGGGATGGGTGGGAGGAAGGACAAGTTAGGGAGGCGGGGTCAAGCTGGGCTGGTTTTGGGATGCAGTGGGTGGAGGGGAGCTTCACAAGCTTCAAACTCTCCCCTCCCCCCACATCCCAAAACCTGCCCAGCTTGTCCCTGCCTCCCTAACTTGTCCTTCCTCCCACCCATCCCCTCCTCCCACCTCAAGCACCACCCCCATCTCTGAACTACTAACCTCATCCCACCCCCTTGACCTGGCCGTCCTCCCTGGACTGACCTATACCCTCCTCACCTCCCCACCTACTCTCACCTTCACTGGCTCCATCCCCGCCTCTTTGACCAGTCTGTCTCCTCTCCACCTATCTTCTCCTCTACCCATCTTCTAACCAACTTCCCTTCTCTCCCTATTTATTTCAGATCCCCCTTCCCCTCCCCCATTTCTGAAGTAGGGGGTCCGAAACGTCAGCCTTCTTGCTCCTCTGGTGCTGCTTGGCCTGCCGTGCTCATCCAGCTCTACACCTTGTTATATCTACTTTTAAGGAGCGCTCAGTTGGAATGTACTAACATTTTCTGAAGAAGGGTCCAGACCCGAAATGTCAGCTTTCCTGCTCTGCTGATGCTGCCTGGCCTGCTGGGTTCATCCAGCTGTACACCTTGTTATAAAAGACAAACTTTGTCTTAATTATTTTCTTTTATAATTTCTGTAATTATAATGGTGCTGAATTGTAACAATGTGCATACATCTCACTGTATTTTCACAAATACAAGTGGCAATAAATCGCTATTCCATTATATTCTCGAAGTGCAAGTTTATTCAGCAACTAAAAAGTTTACCATTTTTAATTGATAACATATGGCTTTGGTGACAAAGAAGGAGAAAACAATTCCAATCATGTGGTGTTAAATATGGCATGAAAATACCTCAGAAGCAGAAGACTTCAGTGCAAGTACTGTTACAGCAGACACCTTTGAAACAATCAAACATTATTGAATCTTTATCGATTCGGTGCCATTTTGAGAAACTTTCTACCACAGATCATTTAGAAATCTATCTGTCCTCTTGGGAAAGGAGTATCTCCATTTATCACTATGAAGACTCCATTACAGTGAAAGGGAAGCTGTACTTAGCGTTTTTAGAACAGCAGAAACTTTAATCATCTTCAGTTTTAGTAGGACATGAGCAATGTTAACAACAAAGACTCAACAGCAAATTTGTGTTCAATTCTAAACATGACAGCTGGTGGAATTTAAATTCAGATATTTGGAATAGAAATCCAGTCTTGTGGTGACCATAAAAACTGTCATCTGGTTCACTAGTCTGCCTTTTTTTAGTAGGAAAACTGCCATCCTTACTCAGTCTGGTCTACATGTACCTCCAGATGCGTTATGATATTGTTGACTCTTAACCTCTCTCTAAAATTTGATTTGATTTATTTATTGTCACCTGTATCTTGTTCCAAAAATACAGTGAAAAATGTTGCATAGGTTTGCCACTCTCTGGCGCCATCTTAAAACACAGAAAAAAACCAAAACATAGAATATAAATGACCGACAAGCCACTCAGTTCAAGGGTAATTAGCTCTGGCAGCATCTGTGGTGAGAAATCAGAGTTAATATTTTGGGTCCAGTGAAACTTTTTCAGAGCTCAGAAGGATCACTTGACCCAAAACATTAACTCTGATTTTTCTCCACAGATGCTGCCAGGCCTCCTGAGCTTTTCCAGCAATATCTATTTTTGTCTCTGATTTTCAGCATCCACAGTTCTTTTGGATTTTTGTTCAAGTGCAATTTGGGATAGGTAACAAATGTTAATTTTACTTATGACACCTACATCTCATGGAAGAGAAAAAAAAGTCCTGTTGATAATCTTAGTCAGTTCAAACAGAAACAAAACTGGACAGATAACAAAGTGTGAAGCTGGATGAACACAGCAGCCAAGCAGCATCTCAGAAGCACAAAAGCTGACGTTTCGGGCCTAGACCCTTCATCAGGGTCTAGGGCCTAGGTTCATCCAGCTCCACACTTTGTTATCTTGGATTCTCTAGCATTTGCAGTTCCCATTATCTCTGATCACAAAACTGGACAGGTTGTGTCTGAGATATCTTGAGAAAAAAAAATTACGATTGAGGTGGATTTTCAAATCGAATGGGCTCAATCAAACGCAGGGTATCATCAAATAAAGATAAAACACTGCTGGGGCTGCAAATCTGAAACAAACACAGGCTGGAGAAACTTAGGAGGAATGACAGAATCTATGGAGAAGGAGAAGCAGACTTAATGTTTCAAGTTCATTATGACTTATGACTGCTTCTTCAGAACTCAGTAGTTTCAGCATCTGAACACCCAGTTCAGCCCCATTTTGCGATTGATGTGATAAGGCATTTGGACATATGGCAGTGAAGTTTACAAACTCGATGACTGGGCATACAGCGAAGAATACAAATCTTGTGTAGAAATCAGCCATTGTGCATTCCCATTAAATTCAAGTCTGTTGCTTCTGAAGTAAATTCCACACAGTTCCCTGTATCGTAGCACTTTGATCCTAGTAATGTTATTTTGTGTCTGGGTCATTGTTGTAAATTGTTATTTTAACAGCCATGGGACAAGTGATAATCACAAACATATCATTTTAACTCAGCATGATCACCAGTGTTATGTCTCCTGCAGCACTTTGTGTCTGCTACAGATTCACAGAATTGTCACAAAAGAGAAAGAGACTGAATGGCCCATCATATCTGCATTGCCTCTCAGAGGCCATTATTATTACTTATATTCTCTTCCCTTATTGTTATGGCATTGTTTCTATTTAAATAATCATTTAATGCCCTCTTGAATGCTTCAACTGAACTTGCTCCCACCATACCTGCGGGCAGTACTTTCCAGACACGAACCACTCACTGCTCAAAAATGTTTTCTTTCTCATATCATATTTGTTTCTTTTGCAAATTAACTTGCATCTGTGCCGTCTCATTCTCTATCCTTTAATGAGAAGGCAACATTTCTCCCAATCAACTCTATCCAACCACCTTATGATTTTGAAAATCTCAATCAAATCTCTCCTCAGTCTTCTCCTCTCCAAGGAAAACAGTCTCAACTTCTTCGATCTACTCTCATAACTGAAATTGCTTTAACGTAGAACTTTTCTTGTCAGGATAACCAAGTAATCAGGTTCCATCCAGCCCTTCTGGTAAATCTGATTTAGCCTAGCATAGCAGGTTCCAGGTTGATTTCTTGACAGCTTGACCTATAATCATTAATAACTGTTTTATTGCTTTTGTTGCCCTGTTTTCATTGCATTGCCTTGACAATTCTTTTATCTGGAACTCAAACGCAACAGGAGAGTCCCAAGAGGACAGTGGAAATATTTTGGGAATGTCTTCAATGTACCTCTAAAGAATTCAAGCATGGGCTCTGACTCATGGGAGGCTCTAGCTTGTGCTTGAGTGAAATGGCAAAGGTCTGAGAAGACATAAACTCAACAAGCAATTTCAATGGAACTTGAGGGATAGAATTGGGCATTGGAGAGTGGGCACACACCTGTAAATAGCCCATGTGCCAAAGCTTTCAGACATCACCTGTAACTCATGTGACAGACCTGCAAATCATAGACTGGACTTATCAGCCTTCTCACAACTCACTAAGCTAGGCTGCAAGTAAGTCATTCTTGATTGTATCAAACTTCCTAAGAAGATGCTAAACTCATATTAAGGGCCCTTCAATTGCAATGTGTTAGAGTCATAAACTCATACAGTATGTCTGGGTCATTGTTGTAAATTGTTATTTTAACAGTCATGGGACAAGTGATACTCACAAACATATCATTTCAACTCAGCATGATCACCAGTGTTATGTCTCCTGCAGCACTTTGTGTCTGCTACAGATTCACAGAATTGTCACAAAAGAGAAAGAGACTGAATGGCCCATCATATCTGCATTGCCTCTCAATATTGAGAGACTAATAGAATGGGACATTGTAATAGATTTTGGCAAATTTCTGGGTGTATCAAGTCTGTGTTGTATTATAGATCTTCCCCATGATTACTATTCTAGATAGGATCTGTGCTGTAAATGCAGCTCCAATCCAACAATTTAGGCTTTGAACATTGATCAGTGCGTCTTCAGTCCAAATTGTCTATACCAACCAAGTTTCCCAAGCTAAACTAGTCCCACTCACCTGCTTTGGCACATATCCCTCTAAACCTTTCCTATTCACGTACCTGTCCAAATGTTTTTTAAACATTGTAACTGCACCTGCATCTACCACTTCCTCTGGCAATTCATTCCATATATGAGCCACCCTCTGTGTGAATAAGTCGCCACTCAGGTCCCTTTCAAATCTTTATCTTCTCATCTTAACAATATGCCCCCTAGTTTTGAACTCATCCACCCTAACAAAAAGATTTCCTTACCAATGATCCTCATGATTTTATAAACCTCTATCAGATCACCTCTCAAACTCCTACGCTCCAGTGAAAAGGGTCCCAGCCTATCCAGCCTCTCTTTATAACTCCAGCCCTCCATCCCTGGCAACATTCTTGTAAATTTTTTCTGAACCCTCTCCAATTTGATAATGTCCTTTCTGTACCAAGGCAACCAGAACTGCACATAGTACTCCAGAAAAGGCATCACCAACATCTTGTACAACCACAACACGATGTCCCAACTCCTACACTCAACAAGGCAGTAAGAAGAAAGAAAATGAGCTACAGATCACAGAAGTGTTACAGTGTAGACAGAAGCCATTCAGCCCATCAATCCTGCATCGGTCCTTCAAATTAATATAATTTTCTAGGACTGGCCTCCTACTTACGGTCATGGGTTATCAAGAGATAAGGGGCTGAGACTGACACAGAGTGAGTTTTAATTATGTTTTCAATTGGATGGTGAAACAGGCTTGTGAGGGAAAAGAACATTCTTCATTTCCTATGTTTCTTTTTGATATTTCTACATCCAGTAATCCAATCTGCTGAACTCTTTGAAGAAACATACAAATGAGGAAGAGACACAACAAGAATTGCATATTGTTGAGCAGTCAAACATAACAGCAGAATAATGTACAAATCAAATCTGGGTGGTGGATGACTGAATAAGAGTTTTTGATTCACAAGCGTTCAAAAGAGATGGATCTTCAATAGGCAGGTACTTGTGCATGACAACACTGTAATGTCGTAATTATAACATTGTGTGACACTAAAATGTTGAATGATGTTATTATTTCACCTTGTTCTTGATCTGAATTTTATTAACATATTTTCAAATCATTTTAAAATAGTTAGCTTCATTTCTTTCCAGATATCTTTATGCTCTGTTGCCCCTAAAAACTGCAAAAATATAAGGCAATATTGAGAGACTAATAGAATGGGACATTGTAATAGATTTTGGCAAATTTCTGGGTGTATCAAGTCTGTGTTGTATTATAGATCTTCCCCATGATTACCATTCTAGATAGGATCTGTGCTGTAAATCCAGCTCCAATTCAACAATTTAGGCTTTGAACATTGATCAGTGCGTCTTTTAAGAAACTCTATGAGATCAATAACTGACTAGTTAAGGAAGGTGTAGATAGGCCAGAAGCATTCTAGCTCATAAAATAGTGAAACATGTTTGATGGGCTGAATGTCTTGCTTCCATTCCAATGTCTCAGTAGAAATTATAATTGAATGCCACACCTCTACAAACACAACATACAAGACTATGGACTAAGTGCTGGAAAATGGGATAGGAATAGGTAGGTGGGGGTATATGAATAGGAGAGGTTTGGACGGATATAGACCAGGAGCAAGTAGTTGGAGCTACTTTAGTTTGGGATTATGTTTGATATGGACTGGTTGGACCAAAAGGTCAGTTTCTGCGCTATATGATTCTATGATTCTATGCTTTATGATCAGTGTAATTGTAATATGCTGAAGGGCCTTTCTCTGTGTTGTAAAAGCTCTATCACTCTAGCTTAGTAACAACAACATAAAATGGCTTCTATGTCCTTGTACTGAAATATAGACCCTCATACATCCTGGCATTTCTCTTCAAAAGAAAATAAAGGCCTGAATTTATTCATCAACTCTCATAATCTTAGCATGTCCTGAAATACTTCACAGTCAACCATATACTTTTAAAAGCATAAGCTTGTAGGAAACGTTGGAGCCAATTTGTGTTCAGCAAGACCCCACAAACTAAAGTGCAATAATCTCTGGATCCTTGGCTACAGGAATAAAGTTAACCAGAATCCGAGTGATCACTCCCCTCTCCATCCTTCAAAGGTTGAAACTTAAGACCTGCTACAAATGACTGAGAAGACAGGGACAGCTTTGATTTAATGCCTGAGCTCGCTGAAGTTTCAGTCTAGAATTAGTGCCCAAATAACATAGACGCCTGAGATTGGAATTTGAGGCTGGTTGGATCTAGCCAATGACCTGGCACAAATGTAACTCCTTCCTCTGAATAACCTGTGCCTATGAGTGTGCCTCTACAGCAACATAGAGATGCTCATCCCACCTTAGCTATGCCAGGAATTGTTACGATTTTAGGTATTTCCTGGATATCAGACCACAATTTCCTAAATATTCTGATGTAAGATTGAAAATATGTGTCATATTCTGGAATCTTCGGATGTTGGCAGGAAGACAGGAAGATTTTGAATTGTGGCAAGAAATGCTAACAGGTACTTTTAGAGTTGATACTTTAAAAACAAAGTGTAGGAGCATATTTTCACTTTTTGCTTTTACAGATATAAAGAAAATATAATAGTTAAATTTAAATTCAAGATTGAAAAGAATAATTGTAAATTCAGTTGACTGTTTTTTAATAAGTTTTAGGTCTGATACCACATATCAGCCCTGGCTTCATATATTTAGCAATTGGACCGTTCTATTTTCGGTGTTGATGTTAGATCATATTTCAAACTTCTTGCAGTCAGCATCTTTCTAATATTCATGGAGAAGGCACTCAAGCATCTTTAAAGAACTTTCTGATTGAGATTCCGAGAGCAGTCAGAGTTCTGCTTATTGCATTGTGTTGTATAAATCTGGATCTAATATCTGGACTGAGAGGTGTGTGATAAACTTGATATTTGTCTGAATGGAGCCTGATTCCACAGTCTGGGGCTGCTTAGACACTGGAATGAAGCAGGTGACTTTCCTTGGCTGAATGATCCACTCAGCTCTCACTCCAGATATCAGCTCCAGATTTATACAACTCAATGCAAAAGGCAGAACTTTCAAACGAATGTCAAATTTGGCTGAAGTGATAGTCTTGTGGCTTAAGCCTGTGTATGTAATCTTGGCTGATACTTTGGTGTAGTGCTGTTGCATTGCTGACATTTGGGTAAGATGCTAGGACTCCCTTTGCCTAGTTGGATGTAAAATGGAGATATTATACAATAATGCGCTGTCTTGGATCTTCTGATGTGCTCCATTATCAAAGAAATAATTTTGAATTGTTTTCATTGGACAAATTTGACCATCATTTAGTGCACTGCAAGATCCCAAATTTATCGATGAGAATGATAACCTGCATTCTGTTGTGCTGTCAAAGGGATAAATATTGGTCAGAACTTAAGAAGTCATATCCATCCTCATCTGTAATTTGCATCATAAGATCTTTCACAGAACAGATACCACAGTAGAGCAATTGATTTAAATGTATGCAAATTTGACAGCAGAGCCACAACATTGTGTATACGTCGCACATGGCATCTTTAGAGATAAAGAATCTTAAAAAAGCACACTGTACAAGCAACGTCACCCTCCTTTCAAAAATAAACTTAAACTGTTAGCAAGAATAAATGATCCTGTGTTATCTCTCTAGATTGTACATAATTCTCAATCTCATGATGTTGATTTTATTTGGAGGCGTTGCTGATTTCTGCTATTACTCATGATACTGTATGTTGTTCCCTTTTTTTGTCCTTGGAAAGCTCACACCTCTTTCCCCTTATTGCTTCAATGATTGTTTGGTTTCCTAAAATACCTGCTTATGTTTTTCTCACGAGAACATCATTGCTGGCATTTACCTGTGAAGTGATTGTCACCCGTGGGGGTGATTTACAGCCCCTGGTTGGCTGTATAGTGCATCTACACCTGCTTTCGCTGGTCTGTCATCTCCTTCAACACTGCTTTGGGCTCGAGCCACTGATTCTGTAGCTCCTCCTGCTGAGCCCAATCTGTTGTGTGTTTGAGTGATTCCAGGTTTCTTTCGATGGTCTGCCGATATTTTCTGTAGATTGATGATATGCAGCTATCGTACATTTCGTTTCCTTTCTTGCTGCTTGTGTTCTTTGTTCAACTTTGATCCTTAAAGACTTTATCATTTCTGAGATGATATTCTAAAATTTGGATTTGCCCAGAGCCAGTTATTCAGCTTTTGCCTCTTAATCCTTCATTTATTTTCTCCTCAGCAGGCAAGTTGAGACTTTAGCTTGACTAATTCAGAAGGAAGTGACATCATGCTGGTAGACCTGCAATTGCTGGTGCAGCATGTTTTACAGCGTAGAATATCAGTGAAGCCCAGGCAGGTTGTATGTAATTGTATTCCAACACTATTAATCCTATACACAGAACTGATGCACTTGTGTGTGCTGAATGTTTTACTTTCCTAGTTTTCATCAAGGATTCCCATGACTGTGGCTGCAGGCATTTTTTATTTAAGAATTTACAGGGACAACATTTTGGCATTTGCCCCATGTCGATCTGAGCTAATGATGAATCGTTCTTAGTTTTCCAAGAATAGGACATCCGATTTTATTGAAACACTTTATTTGGACAGTTTGATCACATTGATTTGTCCGTTGGATTGAGAATGTGGAATATATGTTCATCATTCTTTGTCACATTGTATACTTCATTAGATTCTGGTGCACTGTGAATTTCATGTTACACCTCTGTTGGGATACCAGATGGTTTGTATTATAGCTTGAACATACTCCTCGCGTGCAGTCTGTTTGGTGGGTCTTAGTAGCTGAATCAGTTTTGTTCCAATGTATTGTCTTTTCTGCTGTCTTTACTCGAAGTATGCAATACGCCAAACCTTCCATGTGTCATGTTATGTTTGGGTGTTCTAGTGATTGTGAAATTGTGTTTTTATTTAGGACCTGTAAGTTCTGTCAATATGTGAGGAACACTTCACAATTATGTTCAACCTTCAGTGACTGTTTGATGCTATATGGCTTTGCTTTGTCTAGCAATTATTTTGGTAAGCTTCTATGGATGTGAACATCTGAACAATTCTGTTTGCTGCTTTCCTTGTCTGGGCCCTTTTCTCGCTGTCTGTTCACCAAGTGGTTTATAGATTCAGAGACAAAACAGAAATTGTTGGAGAAACTCAGTAGGTGTGGCAGCATCTAAGTCTAAGTAAGAATTAGGATATGGCGCAGGCTTGGTGGGCCAAAGGACCTGTTCCTGTGCTATATTGAATTGCATTGAATGTGTGGAGACAGAAACAGAGTTAATGTTCTGGACTCAGTGACCCTTCTTCAGAACTGATGATAACAAGGGAAAAGTGGCATGTATGCTGAAGACAAGTGGTTAGAAGAGGTGGGTATTGAGAGGTGCTAGGTAAAGGATTCAACAATAGGTGGATTTGGAGCCCAGAGGGAGAGAAAAACAGGCAGATGAAGAATTAGATAAATAGTAAGTCAAGGAAAGCTGATAATGAGGTCCATAAATTGGTGAAAATGTGTCAGATGTGATGAAAGCGGGCCATTTCATGACAGGGCCTGGGCTGTGTGCATGGGTAAAGAAGAGGAAGAATCTATTCAGGCCCTAAAATGATTAGTTTCGATATCGAGCCCTGAAGAGGCTCCCAAGCGGAAAATAAGATGCTGTTCTTCCTACTTGTGCTGAGTTTCGCTGGAGCCGAAGACAGAGATGTCGGCCAGGGAACACAGCAGTGAGTTAAAGTAGCAGACAACAGGATGCTCAAAGTCACTTTTGCAAACAGAAGTGGGTGCTCTGCAAAGCGATCACCCAGTCTGCGCTTTATCCCCCCACTGTAGGGGAGACCACATTTTGAGCAATGAATAAGGTAGACTAGATTTTTTTTTTCCTTTACTCATTGATGAGGCGAGGACATCACTGGCTAGGCTGGCATTTACTGCCTCTCTCTAAATGCACCAATGCAGTTCAGAGTCACCCACATTGCTGGGGACCTGGATTTATACGTAGTCCAGACCAGGTAAGGATGGCAGTTTCCCTCCCTAAAGGACATTAGTGAAACAAATAGGTTCTTACGACAATTGGCAAAGGATTCATGGTCATCATTAGATTGTTAATTCCAGATTTTTGTTTGAATTCAAATTCCACCATCTACCATGGCAAGATTCATACCTGGGTGCCGAGGATGCTATCTGGGTCCCTGGATTAACAATCCAGCAATAATGCCACTAAGTCATCGCCTAGGGACGTGCAGGTAAAATGCAATTTAAAATAGGGAATTTTTGAAGTCATTCTTACAAACTGTCTTTGAACTTCCTTTGCTCGTTCTTGACCAGGTGCCCTTACCTATTTGCCTGATATTGCTTTGTCAAATTTCTCTTTGAAAAGCTGCTATATTTTAAATTTTAAAATTTATTTAAACCTTAAACTACTTAATTTTATAATAGTATTATTACACAAAACTCTTGAATCTGTTCTCAACTAATTACAAATTTTCTTTGCATTTTCATAATCTTCTGAAAGTAATGGAGGAGTTTGATTATCTGATTAACTTGGGGCAAAATGATGGAATCATACATCTTCCTATTTCCAAAATAGTAGGCTGTCTGCTTTCTTTTATAAACTGTCAATTTTTAGCAAGAATCTTTTGGCTTCAAAATTGTTTTCCTGGTATGACTCATTCCTTTTAGCTTTTAGAAAAACTTCTTTGCAGCTCTAATTCAACCTGGTACCATTTGCTTTCAGCATTAATTTATTCTTTTTTTCCCCTCTGGGGTTGTCTGTCCACTATTTCTTACAAACATATTTCATAAAAGTGACTTTCAATACCCTGAAAAAGGTTTTCTTGCTGTGTCTCTTTGGAATTGTTTCATCTTCTTCACATTGTTGGCTGTTTCAAAGGTTTAAACTAGAATCTTTGCTGCTGGTATCATGTTATATTCATGATAACAGGCTAATAGTCAATCACTCAACTGGCATGGATAACTCCATGGATTAGTTTGGCTAAAACAGCAAGGTACATTATAAGTTAGAGTTAATGGTAATTGTCTTTTGTCTAGGATGGGGGTTTCAAGACTAGGGCATACATTATTCAGGTGTGAGGAGAGAAATTTAAAAAGGATATAAGTGACAAATGTTTAACATGGACGATAGTTTTCAGTCCAATGAACATCCAGAGGAAGTGGTGGATGCAGGCTCAGTTACAATGTTTAAAAGACATTTGGATAAGTACACAAATAGGAAAGATTTGGAGGGATATGGGCCAGAAGCAGGCAGGTGGGACTAATTTAGTTTGAGACTGTGTTCGGTATGGACTGGTTGGACTGAAGGATCTATTCCAGCAGAACAACCGGTTTCTGTGTTTGCAACCTGCACAAACCAGCCATACTGACTAATAGGCAGAGTCACAACATTCTTTATATACAGCACCTGGTGTAGGTGAAGCTTTTTGAAGGCAAGGTCCACACTCAATATATAACAGTAGCAGTTGCACTTACAAAGTAAGGAATTGACTGTCAACAGCTTTGATATGCCCTGAGAATAATGAAAAATAAACTAAAGATACGTGTTATTTCATTTTATAAAGTGTACAAAATAAAAGCAATGCCCCTTTTGCTACACAGCTGCATTATGAGCACAACCAGATGTTAAAACTAAGGAAACCCAAGTTCGAACTATTAAATGTTTTCACCAGGTGGTGTGACAGATTGATGTTGTGTTGGTAGCAGTCACTCTCCTAATTCCTCTGGGCCTTCACAGAAGACTATAAAACCTAAGATACACTGGATCCTGGCTGATATGTTTCTGAACACCATTTTATTCCAGGATTCTACAGACTCTGGAAGAGTCCTTGCAGACTGGAGGGTAGCTAATGTCACTCGAATATTCAAAAAAGGAGTTGGACAGAAAATAGGGAATTATAGGCCGAAGCCTAATATCGGTAGTGGGGAAAATTCTCAAATCCATTATCAAGGACTTTATAGCAGAGCATTTAGAAAGCGGTGGCAGGATCAGACAGAGTCAGCATGAATTTATGAAGGGGAAATCATGCTTAATAAACTTGTTGGAATTCTATGAAGATGTAACTGGTAGAGTTAATAAGGGGAAGCCAGTTAATGTGTTATATTTGGACTTGCAGAAAGCGTTTGAGAGAAGAGATTATTGCATGGGATCAAAGCACATAGGATTGTGGCAATTGCATTGAGATGGCTAGAAAACCTGTTGGCAGAGAGGAAACAAACAGTAGGAATTAATGGGTTCTTTTCAAATTGGCAGGCAGTAACTAGTGGGGTGCTACAGGGATCGGTATGAAGGGCTGAAAGGCCTCCTCCTGCTCCTAGCTTCTAAGTTTCTGTGTTTCTCTTGCTTATCCCTGTAATCCTTGGTCTTCTTCATCTCTTTCTTGAATACACACAATGACTTGGATTCAACAGCCTTCTAAAGCAATGAGTTCCACAGATTCACCACGCTCTGGCTGAAAAAAAAACTCCTCCATATTTCAGTTCTAAATCCTTGTCTCTCCTATTAGTGGAAACAGCTTCTCTACGTTGACTCTATCTAGGCCTCTCAGTGTTCATACCTAGTTATGTGTGGACCAGTGTCATTTTATGGAACATCTTCTCAGCATGGCATAACTTCCAGTGGAAATGTTCCTGTTATAAATATTTATATGGAGCCTTTCAAGATGTTGGAATTTCTAAAGGGTTTCACAGCTGTTGAACTGGTTTTGGCAGTGTAGTCAGCGCTGTAATGAAAGAAATGCAACAAACAATTATCGCTACAAAGTCCCATAAAAAAACAGTGAAAATGACCATACAATCTGTTTAGTGACATTGGTTAGAGCATAAATATTGGTCTATAGAAATTCCTCCATGCTTTTTTAAATAATGCCTTAGGGTCTTTGATCTCTAACTGACAGAACAGAGGAGGCATTTGTGCCCCACAAGTGCTAAGCAATAGTCATCTCTGAAAGGAGGCAATCTATACATCTCTACTTAATATTCAACAGCGTTACCATCACCGAAACCCTGACTATCAATACTCCAGTGTTCTCAAGAAAGTCACACCAGACTGGAAATATTAACTTTGTTTCTGTCTCCATAGATGCTGCCAGACCTGCTGAATCTCTCCATTATTCCCTGCGTTTCTCCAAGTTCCTAGCATGGCCTAACTAGGTAAATACTGATGGCTGCCAGAGCAGATCAGAAGCTGAGAATTCATTCCCCAGAGCCTGTCCACCATCAACAAGGCACAAATCAGGAGTATGATGGAATGGTAGCTTTCGTCAGCTTTTGTGCTCCTGAGATGCTGCTGGTCCTGCTGTGTTCATCCAGCCTCACATTTCATTATCTTGGATTCTCCAGCATCTGCACTTCCCATTATCGCTGTATGATGGAATGGTCCCCACTTGCCTGGATGGGAGCAGTTCCAACAACACTCAAGATGCTTGACACCATCCAGGGCAAAGCAACCTATCTGGATTAGCATCTCACCATCACCTTCAACATTCATTCCCTCCACCACTGACACACAGTGACAGCAGTTTGTACCACCTATACGATTCGCTCATGCATAGCAACCTGCCAAACTTGCTTTTGGCACCACCTCCAAAATCTACTATCAGGAAGCACAAATTCAGCAAATATATGGGAGTACCACCAGGTCGCAGAGCATCCTGCCTTGGAACTATAATCATCATTCCTTCACAGACAATGGGCCAAAATCCTGAAACACCCTTCCTGACAGTACCCAGGGCTGTCCCTTCACCGTATGAACTGGGGTAGTTCAAGAATATACCTCACCCCCCCTGCTCAAGAACAACAATGGATAGGGGAAAATGCTGACTTTGGCAGTAATAATTATGCAGCATGAAAAATAGTGGGCACTTGATTTAATGCCTCATCTAGAAACTAGCACTCCCAACTAAGCAATATTCCCTCAGTACGTAGACAGCTAAGAAAATTGGCATATTCACTTAAAAATACAGGATCAGATGTAATCTATTCAGTCCCTTGCACCTCTCTGCTAACTAACTAGATCACAGCTGATGTGTGTCTTTACTCAATCAATCTGCTCTTCCTCCATTTCCCTCAATATCCATATCAAATAAAAACATAGCAATCTTTGAAATTTCAAACTGACACTTCAATTTTTGCAGTGTGTGGGTGTGTGTCGGTGTGTATATGCATGTGGATTTGTATGTGTGTGTCTGTGTGAGTCTCTGCATGTGTGTGTATATGTGCATATGTATTTCTATACATAGATGTGGGCATGTTTGTATGTGTAGGGGTGTGTTGTAAACGGTTGTATTTGTGTGTGTGTGTGTGTGTGTGTGTGTGTGTGTGTGTGTGTGTGTGGATGGATGTATATGTGAGTGTGGGTATGTGGATGTGTGTGAGTGTGTATGGTATGTATGTGCGTGTATGTGAGTGTGTGTAGGTGTGTGGGTGTGTTTGTGTGAGTGTGTCCGTGGGTGAATGTGGGTATGTATGTGTGTGTATTTGGGTGTGGGTGTGTGTGTGTGTCTGTGGATATGTGGGTGTGTGTAGGTGTGTGGGTGTGTCTGTGCTGGTTCCACTTTCCAATGCCCTCTGTGTGAAGAGAACCTTCCCGACAGAGATAACAAGAACTGCAGATGCTGGAGTCAGACTCGATGCAGTGTTGATCTGGAGGAACACAGCAGGTCCAGCAGTATCAGAGGAGTAGGAGAGTTGACGTTTCAGGCCTAGAGGTCCTGATGAAGGGTCTAGGCCTGAAACGTCGACTCTCCTACTCCACTGATGCTGCCTGACCTGTTGTGTTCCTCCAGAACCTTCCTGATTGCAGCCCTGGATCTAATTTTAAAAATATTAGGAGCCGTAGTTCAAAATGTCCTTTGATATGACCAAGCCCAATGTAAAAATAATTTGGGGAAATCATTGGATTCCTGATTTTCTTTGAACCCTTTCATGTTTAGTTGATAAAGTACAGGAGTTGCGAAGAAGGGAGTGCAGGGTCAGGGAAAGTGGGAATGGTTGTTTGCCAGACTAGAATCATCCAGTTCAGTGAAAAAGAGTCTTCTAACTTTGTCATTGATGCAGGAAGATGGTGCGTCCTGAGGATAAACATGTTAGGTGGCCAGAATTTGAAGGAGAGGAGGTGGCACAGAGATAATGTCATCTAGTGACCCAAGTTAATGATCTGAGGAGAGATAATGGGAACTGCAGATGCTGGAGATTCCAAGATAATAAAATGTGAGGCTGGATGAACACAGCAGGCCAAGCAGCATCTCAGGAGCACATCTTCTTTACTCTCCATCTTCGGTCCGCCTCCCCCTCTCTCCCTATTTATTCCAGTTCCCTCCCCCCATCCCCCTCTCTGATAGGACTGACCTATCCCCTCCCTACCTCCCCACCTACACCCTCTCCACCTATCTTCTTTACTCTCCATCTTCGGTCCGCCTCCCCCTCTCTCCCTATTTATTCCAGTTCCCTCCCCCCATCCCCCTCTCTGATATCCTCCGACACTTCCGCCATTTACAATCCGACCCCACCACCCAAGACATTTTTCCATCCCCTCCCCTGTCTGCTTTCCGGAGAGACCACTCTCTCCGTGACTCCCTTGTTCGCTCCACACTGCCCTCCAACCCCACCACACCCGGCACCTTCCCCTGCAACCGCAGGAAATGCTACACTTGTCCCCACACCTCCTCCCTCACCCCCATCCCAGGCCCCAAGATGACATTCCACATTAAGCAGAGGTTCACCTGCACATCTGCCAATGTGGTATACTGCATCCACTGTACCCGGTGCGGCTTCCTCTACATTGGAGAAACCAAGCGGAGGCTTGGGGACCGCTTTGCAGAACACCTCCGCTCAGTTCGCAACAAACAACTGCACCTCCCAGTCGCAAACCATTTCCACTCCCCCTCCCATTCTCTTGATGACATGTCCGTCATGGGCCTCCTGCACTGCCACAATGATGCCACCCGAAGGTTGCAGGAACAGCAACTCATATTCCGCCTGGGAACCCTGCAGCCATATGGTATCAATGTGGACTTCACCAGTTTCAAAATCTCCCCTTCCCCCACTGCATCCCTAAACCAGCCCAGTTCATCCCCTCCCCCCACTGCACCACACAACCAGCCCAGCTCTTCCCCCCCACCCACTGCATCCCAAAACCAGTCCAACCTGTCTCTGCCTCCCTAACCGGTTCTTCCTCTCACCCATCCCTTCCTCCCACCCCAAGCCGCACCCCCAGCTACCTACTAACCTCATCCCACCTCCTTGACCTGTCCGTCTTCCCTGGACTGACCTATCCCCTCCCTACCTCCCCACCTACACCCTCTCCACCTATCTTCTTTACTCTCCATCTTCGGTCCGCCTCCCCCTCTCTCCCTATTTATTCCAGTTCCCTCCCCCCATCCCCCTCTCTGATGAAGGGTCTAGGCCCGAAACGTCAGCTTTTGTGCTCCTGAGATGCTGCTTGGCCTGCTGTGTTCATCCAGCCTCACATTTTATTATCTTAATGATCTGAGGACATGGGTGTAATTTCCCACCATGGCATTTGGTGGAATTTCATCTCAACTGAATTGAAAGTGATAGGATTTGAGTTAGTCAGAACCACCATAACAAATATCGTTGATTTGTAAAAAAAGATATCTGATTCACTCATGTCCTTTTGAGAAGGAAATCTACCATAGTTACCCACACTGACCTACATGCAATCCCTCACCCTGAGTAATGTTTTTAACACTTAACTGACCTCTAGAAAGTCACTCAATTCAAGAGAAATTAGGGAAGGGCAGCATTTTAGTCTCACCAGTGATGCCTACATCCCTTGGATGAGTAAGAGAGATAAACAGTACCAGCAGATGGGTGTGGGGTAGAGGGTGTCATGTAATAAAGCTTGCAGAAATGTATCTGGCTGTAGCTTGCAACAACAGATTGCTCAATACGGTGAGGCTTGTGGTGCAGTGGTACCATCCCTACCCCTGGACCAAGAGTCCAGGTTCAAATCCACTCGATCCAGTGAAGTGTAATGATGTCTCCAAACAGGTTGGCTGGTTAAGTAAGGAAAAAAGATAGGGAGACAATGTGCTGTTGGTGAGTTGTGAATCTAAACAGCACAGTTTATTGAGTGAAAGAGGATTTGGTTTTGGCTTAATTTTCCTTTTTGTACTTTGCTCTGCTTCTTATGCAATCTGCGGTAAAACTATAATGGTTACTCCAAAATGATTGGACAACAGAAACAGCAGGAACAATGTTTTCAAAGTGTTTAATTCCTGAAATTCCATAAACATTCCACTCAGAAGAATGTACTGAAAATTATGTCATCAAATGTCAAATGACTGAAAAATATTTCTCTAAACTGTTAGCAGGGTGAGTGAAGATCTGTTTAAGTAAAGTACAGAGGACATAGTTTCACATCCAGTTTTGTTACAGTTGTATGATTTCTTTGGTCAGTGTATGTGGGAAGGGCATATGTGTATGTGCATGTGTAAGTAATGTGTCTGTGAGCATAATGGTAAGAGTAAGGATATGTACATTGCTGCTTATAGGGGAGGAAGTGGGTTAGCGATAATATTGCTGATCTAGCTGTGAGAACCCTGGATCAATGTTTTAGGGACATTGGGTTTAGATCCCACCAGATGGTGGAATTTGAAGTTAATCATACCTAATCTGAAGAGATGAACTGTCAGAATCACATAGCACAGAAATAAACCCTTCAGTCCAACCAGTCCATGCCAAACGTAATCCCCAACTATAATAGTCCCAGCTGCCTCATCCCTCCTGGCCTATATCCCTCCAAATCTTTCTTATTCATGTACATATCTAAGTGATTGTACCCAAATCCATCACTTCCTCAGGAAGCTCATTCCCCATTGAAGCACCTCTGTGTAAAAAAATTACCTCTAATGTCTTTTTTAAATCTCTCTCTTCTCACCTTAAAAACATGTGCCCTCATTTTGAAATTCCCCACACTAGGGAAAAGATACCCACTATTAACCCTATCTACGCTCCTCATAATTTTATAAATTTCTACCAGGTCACGCCTCAAACTCCACTGCTCCAGTGAGAAAAGGTCCCCGCCTATCTAACCTTTCCTTATAACTCAAACCTTTCTTACCCAGTAACGTCCTGGTAAATCTCTTCTGAACCTTCTCTACCTTAATAATATCTTTCCTTTAACTGGACAACCAGAATTGGGCACGGTACTCCAGACACTGTCAAATATTGTAAAATTTCATTTGGATCACAAATCACTTATACCATCCTCACCTGGTCTGATCTATATGTGACTCCAGACTCACACTAATGTGGCTTGCTGAGTCTGATCGAATTAGAGATGATTAATAAAATACTACCCTGGCCAGTGATGCCCATAACTTATGAGTAAGTAAAAATGAAAACAAAAGTGTAGAACATGTTTCCAACAAAAGAAATCATTTTTTTCATAAGCTTGACCTTGAAAAGAGCATTTTAGAGGAACTCTTCATTTCTTGACTTAAACGGAGGAGAAATAACTGCCTGCAATTTTCTCTAGGTACAGCTCACCCGAATTTGGTAAAACCATTACAGGGGACTGAGAAAATTTCAACCGTAAATTACAAATGAGTTTCCATGACCTTTTATGCTAGATCTGTTCCTGCCCATAAAATTGGTCACAGCCCAAGATCAAATTAATCAGCATAGATGTTTGCAGAACTTTAAAGTAACACTTAAAGTTGACATTTTGTTTAAATGTGAAGCAGATAATAGCTATTAAAAGCTTGATTTTTAAAAAAGTGCTAAGAAATTGATTACCGCAGAGAAGTGAAATTCTTAAGTGTTTCTAAGAAGCATTTCATGGACATTTTTTTCACATGGTAAGCTCTAGGCTCTGGTTAAAATGATTGTTTTTGTGATAAAACCTATTTCAGCTGTGTACACTGGGTTGTCAGTTTGACAAGGCAACAAATATGGTGCTGGCAATCATTTTACTGCTTCTCACAATTAATGGCAGTAACAGGGCAGGAAATATAAAAGGTAGACACTTACCCTAATCTTTCAAAGTACATGTGTGGATCATACACAGCCCATATGTTTATCCACCGATCTCTCACTCAAATCTTGCATCAATTCATGCTGGGGCCAGCCTCAGCGGGATCAGAATGGAGCTCCCAGCTTCCTATTGGCAGGAAGTCCTACCCTAGAGACCTGCTGATTGCTGTGATGGACTGTCAGCTTTGTAGCCTCAGGTGATCACCAGAATCATGTAGTAGCTGCTGGTGGGACTGCTATCACAGATCCCAGGCTTTGAACAGAAATTGCTTGAAACGCTCAGCCAGCCTGGCAGCATCTGTGGAGAGAAATCAGAGTTAACATTTTGTTTCCTCATCAGTTCTGAGGAAGGGTCACCAGACCCGAAATGTTAACTCTGGTTTCGCTGCACAGATGCTGCCAGACCTACTGAGCTTTTTCAGCAATTTCTGGTTTACTTTCTGATTTCCAGCATCCGCAGTTCTTTCGGTTTTCCGTAGATTTCAAATACCTCTGAAAACTTTGTTCAGAACTGCTTGGCATGTTCCAACCAGTGGAGGAGGGAGGTTGGAAGAGGGAGGGATTATACTCTTGGGGAGAGGGGCTGTGGAGATGTTTGCCTCAGATGAGCCTGAAGACCGCACACCCTTCCCTGCATCAGAGAGGTAGTACTTGCTTGAGTGCCGCTGTGCAGAGAAGGCTGTGGGGCTCCCCACTTGCTATTATCACCATTTGCCCGCATCAATGTGTGGTGGAAGTGTAATGAGGTCCCCATCCACCATTTATGGGCATCAAAAGATAACCTAACTGCTTAACAAAAGCCTGGCCAATGGAAGATGCATCAGGCATAAACTGGGAGATGGTGCGTAGGCCCCTATTTTATCTTCAGAGGCCTCCCCCTCTACTTCAACCACATTGGCAGTGGGCCATAAAATCCAGCCCAGTCGGCTTTTATTCACAGTAATTTAATTTTTTTCCATTTTATTGATTTATTTATTATTTTAATAATAATGAGTAAGAATCATTTATTATTTTAAAATGTTTCCAGCTCATCTACAGTGTGTTTACCTTCCTCTGAGTCCACACCCAGCCTTAACCAATCTAGTTCTGTCAACTATGACACTCACATAATTAAGCACAGAGCAATTCAACACAACAGTGGCCATTCCCACTCTTTTGCTCTTTGCTCCAGTCCTAACCTCCTCCTACTAGCAATTTCTTGATCCCCACTCCACGTGACAATGACATCATGTCTTCAGCCAATCAGTGGAGCAGTCATCCATTTAATTTTGACTTTTTCCATTTTATTTCCCTTGGCTTCTTTCCATTGGTCTTCCAGCAAGAATATCTGAAACAAACTAAGGCCTGCCACCTTAGAATCACAAAATAGTCTTAAATACTATGAGATGGAATTTGCAAAATATCCCCCTCTCTCATTCACCCATCAACACCTGAACTCCAGGATGTTTAACAGCCTGCCTCTGCTCACTGGCTGTTGCTTTTAAGTTGGGGCACCTATTCATTTCATCAAGGTTATCTCTGGACATGTTGTGCTCTCGTGGCAGTGAATGGGCTAGCACAGAGATGGGGATAGAGAGACCTGTGCCAGTTGCTGCAAGAAGGTTTGCGAATTGTATTTGACACAGGGCAAGTAGATCCAGTGTTATTAATAGATAACAAGGTGTGGAGCTGGGTGAACACAGCAGGCCAGGTGGCATCAGAGGAGCAGAAAAGCTGACGTTTCAGCTTTCTGAAGAAGGGTCTGGACCAAAGACATCAGCTTTCCTGCTCCTCTGGTGCTGCTTGGCCTGCTGTGTTCATCCAGCTCCACACTTTGTTATCTCAGACTCCAGCATCGGCAGTTCATACTATCTCTCAGTGTTATTAATAGCCAATCATAATCTAAAACTGCGTTCAGCTCCTAGCAGCTCTGCTGTTGTCTGGAGCTATGGGATACTGTGCAATCTCCACCTCAACAAGCCATGAAATTGAAGACAAGTTAATATCTACCTTCTCATTTGTTCGCACATGCTTTGTCTTTCGCTTGCATGTCTTTCCCACCCCATTCTCTGAAACAGCCAACAAGCCACTCAGTGCTGGAATGGGCAATAAATGCTGTCCTTACCATTAATGCCCATAGCTCATCAGCAAATACAAAAAAAAATGCATGCTTTCCTACTACCCCTACAGCATTGACAAAGAGTGACCATACATTGAGATTCTTTTCATGACTCTTTTTAAGGGAATGAAAACTCTTAATCCATTTCTCCTCGTGCCCTCAATCCTCACAGAGTAACAATCAATTTTTAATGGCTTCACCCCATTTCAGTTTTCTATTTGTATAACCATATCTTCCAGCATTAAATTAACTTTTGTGAAGCCAGCCAATACCAATAAAACAAATGTGTGCTCAGTTATCTGATTGCTGCCTGTGCCATTGCTTAGAATTACATATAGTCCAGTACAAACGTAGATCTTTCAGCCCTACTGGCTTATGTCTCACATAATTGCTATTATCTTCACATCTGTTTCTAGCTTCCACTGTAACTATGTCTACGATTTTCACGTCAACTCCCATATGTGGCAATGTGTTCCTCACTCCAAACATTCTGGGACTTTTTTGTTCATTCACTCATCGAATGTGGGTGACAGTTGTTATACCAATATTTACTAATGATCCCCAACTGCCCTTGCGAAGGTGTTGGTGAGCTGTCTTCTTGAACTGCTGCATTTGATATAGGTGGACCACCATGCCCTTAAGAAGGGAGTTCTTGGATTTAGACCAAACACCACTCAAAGTTCGCTGATATCTTTCCAAGTCAAAATGGTGAGTGGCTCAGAGGGGAACTTGCAGGCAATGTTGTTCCCATATAGCTCTGTATGACTCCATGCAGAGTATTAGATCATTGAGCACAGATCAGTACAGGCCCTTTGGCCCATCATGTTGTGCCAACCTATTATTCTACAGTATTTGTGGTGGGTCTGGCTGAGGGTCCTTATGCCCTGAGCCATGATATGGGCCAGGCAGACTTTGTCTTAAATTCTCTTTTTTTTCAAGCTTTTTTTTCTTTCCTTTTTAATATTATCATGGAAAGGCTATTATTCTGAACTTTCTATTTCTGCTTTTTCTTAATTTGTTACTTTGATATTGTACTCTTGAAGATCTGCAATGCTGGACCTTTTCTTTGTTTTTCTAATTATTTTCCCCAAGGAATTTGTACGCAAACATCTGTACCTAGGTACTCTTACACCCACGATGGCACTGTAAGTCGTGACTTGTAAAGTTTTCACTGTACTCGTGAGACTGTGTGCGACAATAAAGCTAATTCAATTCAATTCAATTCAATATCCGCTGTCCTTGCCCTTCAGGATGGTAGGGGTCATTAGTTTGGGAGGTGCTCTTTAAGGAACCTTGGTGATTTTCTGCACTTAATTTCTTCGATGGAACAGACTACTGCTACCTAATGTCAATGGTGTTGTCATTCAAGTCGGCTACTTGGTCCTGGATGGTGTCAATGTTCTTGAGTGTTTCAGGCAAATGGAGAGTATTCCATCACATTCCTGACTTCTGTCTTGTAGATAGAGTCATGGACTCATAGGGCTATACAGAATGGAAGCAGGCCCTTCACTCCAACTCATCCATGCTGCCCAGATATCATAAATTAATCTAGTCCAATTTGCCAGTATTTGGTCCATATCTCTCTAAACCCTTCCTATTCATGTTTCCATCCAGATGCCTTTTAAATATTATAATTGCACCAGCCTCCACTACTTCGTCTGGCAGCACGTTCCATATGTTCACCACCTTCTGCGTGAAGAGGTTTCTCTTTAGGCCACGTTTAAATCTTTCCCCTCTCAACTTAAACCTATGCCGTCTAGTTTTGGATTCTGTTACCCTGAGGAAAAAGCCTTGGCTATTCACCTTGCCTATTCCCCTCTTGACTTTATAAACTTCTACGGGTTAACCGCCAGTCTTCCGGCACTCCAGGGAAAATAGCCCCAGCCTCTCCATCTCGCTCAAACCATCCAACCCTGGCAACATCCTTGTAAATATTTTCTGAACCCTTTCAGTAAGTTGGTGAACAATTGAGAGTCAGGAAGTCCATGGTGTTGTAGGATTGTTGTGTTTGAATGGACTGCTCTTTTGCGTACTACACAATAGTAACCATGCTTTACTCAATTAGCTGGAAATCACTTCTGAGCCGGGATAGAAATATAATTTATTACGTCTTTCTGCAGTAGAAGAGGGAAGGAATTTCTCATGGAAGTCCATTTTTCTTGAAATCTGTGCAAAGCATACATGAATGCACTCTCAAATCTGAATGTGGACATTTTTATTCCTTCATCAATCAATGAGAATTCTGAAGGCAAAATAAGCTCTGAGGTTATTGATAATTAGGTATGTCATTAACGCAGAGATGCAAGACAACATCATACAAAAATCTGTGTGATAGAACAGACCAGACAAGACTCTTCAAAATTTTTTTAGAAGATAGCCTAGACCCTGATCTTTTCTTATTTTGAAAGTACATGTGATATACATGTTCCAGATGTAATGCAACTTGTCAAACCACTTGAGGTTAAGCAAACCACAATTTATTGAAAAACAATTGTTATAATAGAAACAAAAGAAAGAGGAATTTAGTGTAAATGAGCTACGAGAAAACTTAACCAAATAACACATACAACAACTATTACTAATTAACTGTTCCAATCTACAGATATCTCATAAGGAGACCCCTTGGCATAAAAATAAATTCTGACACAGGTATTTACATGCAGTTTTCCAATGCAGGAAGAAATAACATCAAGAGAGATTTCAGAGAATGTAGCAGCTAGGAATCATTTTAGTGAAGCTCTGACTCTTCTAGGACATAAACAGCTTCTGACCACTACAGGTAAAAAAAAACTAGAAAGTTTGATCTATGAGAATTGGCCACTCCCTTTCCATTATTTCAACTGCTTTGAAAGAAACTTTAAGGCTTCCTTTCATTGTTGACTTAGGCCATCTCCCCTAGCCACTTCTACACCTCTGCCTTTACAACCTCCCTTTAAAAAAACCCAGGGCAAAATAAACTTTTTAAAGAGACAAACATCTTCACAGTTGCTTCTGGTGGTTCAGGTGACTAGGATTAGAGGACGTAGCCTTATGATCATCTTGTAAGACCCAGGATAGAGTCCATGGTAACCTGTTCAATTAAGTGAGTCGATGAACCATTCTTTTCCAAACCATTTCTTTCTGTCACTTAGTACTTGTGCTGCTCAAGACCAATGTTAAATAACTTATTTTTTGACAAACATATTTATCTTGTTGTCCTTAAATTCAAACTTGCGGATTTTCTGAAACAATTTGTCAATTTTAATGATTAATAGTTTTTTCTGTACACGACATCCTGCAGTATAGAGCTGGGGTGTTGCATAGCTGTTGTCAACTTCCAACCGCTGCAGAATTATGATTAGAATAATATTCCAGCTGAACACTCCTTCACTTCACAGTTATGAAGCATAACCACTCCTTCTGATTTTCTGTACTCATTCTCCATAGAATTTGCAGCACAGACAAATCATTGAATCCAGTTGGTCTCTGCTGGTGTTCCTGTGCTGAACAAATCTACTCCCACTGGAACAGGAGTAGACCATTCAGCCCCTTGAGCCTATTAGGCAATTCAATCAGATCACGGCTGAACTAGAATCATAGAATAGCTATGGTAGAAGTAGGCATTTGGCCCTTTGAGTCAATACTAACCCTATCCCTGTAATGCTAACCTACCTAGCCTGGACATCTCTGAGCACTGTGAGCAATTAGCATGACCAATCCACCTAACTTGCACATCTTTGGACTGTGGGAGAAAACTGGAGTACATGGAGGAAATCTATGCAGACATGCGGAGAACATGCAACATGCAATTTTGAAGAAGTAACAAAGAGGACCGATTAGGGCAGAGTGATGGACATGATCTATATGGACTTCAACAGGGCGTTCAACAAGGTTCCTCACACTAAACTGGTAAGCAAGGTTTGATCACACACAATACAGGGAGAACTAGCCATTTGGATGCAAAACTGGCTCGAAGGTAGGAGACAGAGAGTGCTGGTGGAGGGTTGCTTTTCAGACTGGAGGCCCGTTACCAGCGGTGTGCCACAAGGATCAGTGTTGGATCCACTGCTTTTAGTCATTTATATAAATAATTTGGATGCAAACATGGGAGGTATGGTTAGTAACTTTGCAGATGACATCAAAATTGGTGGTGTCGTGAACTGCAAAGAAGGTTCTCTCAGGCTACACAAATATCTTGATCAGAAGGACAATGGGCCAAGAAGTGGTGGATGGAGTTCAATTTAGATAAATATGAGGTGCTGCATTTTGGAAAGGCATATCAGGGAAGGACTTATACTCTGAATGGTAAAGTCCTGGTGAGTGTTGCTAAGCAAAGAGACCTTGGAGTACAGGTTCATAGCTCCGTGAAGGTGGAGTCACAGGTAGATAGGATGGTGAAGAGGCATTTAGTGTACTTCATTAGTCAGTGCATTGACTGCAGGAGTTCGGAGGTCATGTTGCAGCTGTACAGCACATTGACTATGCCATTTATGGAATATGGCTTGCAATTATTATCTCCCTCCTACAGAAAGGATATTGTGAAACTTGGAAGAGTTCAGAAGATATTTGTGAAGATGTTGCTGGGTTGGAGGGTTTGAGCTATAGGGAGAGGCTGAATAGACTGGGGCTCTTTTCTCCAGAGCATCGGAGGCTGAAGGGTGACCTTGTACAGGTTTATAAATTATGAGGGGCATGAATAGGGTAAATAGACAAGGTATTTTCCCTGGGCTGGGTGAGTCCAGAACTTGAGGACATAGGTTCAAGGTGAGAGGGTAAATATTTAAAAGGGCCCTAAGGGGCAATAATTTCACACAGAGACTGATGTCCGTATGGAATGAGCTGCCAGAGGAAGTCATAGAGGCAGGCACATTTACAACACTTAAAGACGTCTGGATGAGTGTATGAATAGGAAGGGTTTAGAGAAGCATGGGCCAAATGTGACTAGCTTTATTTAAGATACCTGGTTGACATGGATGAGTTGGACTGATGGGTCTGTTTCTGTGATATATATCTGAATGACTCTACACAGACACTTAACCCGAGGCTGGAATCGAACTCAAGCCCTTGGTACTCTGAGACAGTGTGCTGACCCCATCTTTGTCCCAGTTCTATATACCTGCCTTTGGCCCATATACCTGAATACTTTTGCTTAACAAAAAGTTGTCTATCTCAGCTATCTCCCACCCTATGTCATCTAATTCAAGCTTAATTAAATTCTATTCCATTCTCTCATGTGTTCATCTCACTGCCCATTAAACATAAATAAGCAAAACACTAGGGATGCTGGAAATGTGAAGCAGACACCAAAAATGCTGGATGACCTCAATAGTTCTGGCAGCATCTGTTGAGAGAGGAACACGAGTTAATGTTTCAAGCCCAATGTGACTCTTGAGTCAAAACAATGATTCTGCCAGACCTGCAGAGTTCCTCCTGCATTGCCTATGTTTGTTTAACAATTGAAAATATCTACTCTATTCACATAAACAAAACCGTGCTGTGACAAATTCCACATTCTTACCCATTCTGTAAGCACAAAATTTTCTTCTAAAATTTTATTACATTTGTGAGGGATTACCTTATATTTATGGCCCCTAGTTTACAGAAGCCACAGGTTGAACATCTTTATTATATTTAATCAATAAACCCCTTTCATGATTTTCAAGACCTTTCAAAGCCTTTAAAGATTTTAAATGTAATATGGAGACCAGAACACACAGTACTCTTAAACTGTTCTAAAAGTTTCAGATAACTTTGCTGGTTTTCATTTGTCATCCTCCAGAGATGAACCACAGTGTGTAATGTTAGGGATTGAGGATGGAGGTTTCAGGAAATATTTTAGCATAAATTGAGGCTAGCTTAAAGGACAGAGAAATAGATAGCAGAAATAGACAAGTCATTTTCAGCTTGACAAGCTATAATATATGATGCTCTGTAAGGATTCATGCACAGGCCTCAACAATTTGCAATTTCTATTCATGACATTGCCGAGAGGGTCAAGTTAATATATTTAGGTGTGCTGTCAATACATAACCAGGTGAGAATGAAGACTGAGGAGAACACTTCTTGTACAGCTGATGCTTGACTGCTGAAAGGAGAACTTAGTGAGAGTCCCATGTTGCCTTTTTTTACAGTAAGTCCACGAAGTCTTGTTCCAATTAGGCAGGCCAGCAGTTTCTTGTCCCTGGGAGTCAACAACCCAGAGGGGAAACTGCCCAAGTAGCAGCCAGCAGCTCTGTAGAATAAAAATGTCATTAGTTATGTGATAACTGATGCTACCTGACATCTATTTGACACTGAGAGCCAGAGCTGATTCGCTGACCTGAAGTGACTTGGAGTTGTTACACTTTTGGAACCTGGCATAGGTGTTTGTGAATGTTTTGCTAATCAAGTAGGCTGCTTTGTCATAAATGGTGTCAAGCATCTTGAGAGTTTTTGGAGCTGCACCCATCCAGGAAAGTAGGGAGTATTCCATCACACTCCTGATTTGCCTTGTGGAGGGTGGACAGGCTTTTGGGGAATCAGGAGGTAAGTTACTCACGGTAGGATTCCTAGCCCCTGACCTGTTCTTGTAGCCATAGTTCAGTTTCTGGATCAATCACTGAAGGGCCTCATTTGATCTCTGGGTGTGAAGGCCACTTGAAAGCTTTCTTTCTCTGTACTTAGATTAGATTAGATTAGACTCCCTACAGTGTGGAAACAGGCCCTTCGGCCCAACAAGTCCACACCGCCCCTTGAACCATCCCTCCCAGACCCATCCCCCTATAACCCACACATCCCTGAACACTACAGGCAATTTAGTTTGACCGATCCACCTAGCCCACACATCTTTGGACTGTGGGAGGAAACCGGAGCACCTGGAGGAAACCCACACAGGCACAGGGAGAATGTGCAAACTCCACACGGACAGTTGCCTGAGGCTGGAATCGAACCCGGGTCCCTGGCGCTGTGAAGCTGCAGTGCTAACCACTGAGCCACCGTGCTGCCCACTGTGGCAGAGAGAGAGACAATCAGGTGCCAAATCTCTACCCTCCACCCTTGCACGCAGCTACATTGATACTCCTCCCACCCTACCATCTCCAAATGCAACCAGGGTATAAGAGATCCTTGAGTTGAGAAATAATTTAATGAATGTTTTAAAGACAGTGAAACCTTAGAGAGGATAATTTTTGATCAACCAATAATAGCGATTGCAATCAAAAAGATGCTTTTACCTCCATAGACAATTATTGAAAACATGATAATAAAATGTGAGGCTGGATGAACACAGCAGGCCCAGCAGCATCTCAGGAGCGCAAAAGCTGACGTTTCGGGCCTAGACCCTTCATCAGATGAAGGATCTAGGCCCGAAACGTCAGCTTTTGCGCTCCTGAGATGCTGCTGGGCCTGCTGTGTTCATCCAGCCTCACATTTTATTATCTTGGATTCTCCAGCATCTGCAGTTCCCATTATTATTGAAAACATGAGATGGCTTTTGAATTAACTTTTGTTGATCTTTCCCATCAAATGCCATCCCAGGTGGTAAAAGTGGAAATATATGTCATTGAATTGAATTGAGGATCCATGCTGAATGAATGAAGGAGGAAATTTGAAGAATTTCTCATTTATTTATTTACTTACTTTGCTACAGTGGTCAGTCAAGCAGTACATCTTGCTCAAGGAATCAAACTGGCAAAGAACTCGAGAAGGACATTGGATCAATAATGATTAGGATGAGAAAAGAGGGTGTGTCAAATTGGATAGTGGATGAATGGTGGCTGAAAGGCCTCTTAATTTATGATATGGCCAGGAGAACACTGGTAAGGAAGCAAAGTGGACAGCCCAAGTTGAAGAGTTGTCAATTGCAGAGAAGCACTCAGCCAAATGATCATTTCTGTGCCATAACGGGTATCATTTCTCAGAACTGAGCCCTTTCACAAGAGGATGGATTATGATTTGTGCAGCAGACTTTTATTACCAGACAAAATTGTTCCTACTTCCCTTCCAGAGACAGATTAATGGATCTTCTGTTAGTTGTTGTAAAGAAGTGGTAAATGCAATGATGTCAAGTCCAGGCAGTTTGGGGACATACAGAGCTATTACAGGGGATGCCACATGAAACTTTATGTCTTTGTAATTTCATTTAATGATTTTACTTATTGATTGAAAATTTAAGACAGAATCGATGGGCTATGTATCAAATAAATCTTACTTGACATAAACAAGGAACATCACATTCAGAATCCTACAGCTGTCTCTGCTCCTTTGCTGAAGATAGCAGATTCAAGTATGGTTTTAGAAGAGGTAATGGTAGAAAGGTTACTTAAGTAATAATCCTAAAATCCAGGATAATATTCTGGGGTTGTAGACTCAAATCTCACTATAGGCAGATGGTGAAATGTGAACCCAAAAAAATCTAACTTCATAGTAGCCATCTTAAGAGCTGATTTTAAAAGATTTTCAATGAACTTCACTGGCAGGGCCAGCATTTATTACCCATTCCTGCTTGCGTGTTGTTAAGACAACTGTAGCCTTCTTAAGCAGGGGCAGTCGGTTTGCTGTAGGTCCATCCACAATACCATTAGCGAGTGAGTTCCAGGGTTTTAACCCAACGACAGTGAAGGAACACAGATATCTTTCCAGGTCAGGTTGATGAGTGGCTTAGGGGGAACCTTGCAGGTCACAGTGTACCCATGCATCTGCTGCCCCAGTACTTCAGATGGTAGTGGTCATTGGTTTGAAATGTAATATTTAAAGGGCCTTGGTAAATTTGGTTCATTGATGTTCTGTAGGGAAGGAAATCTGCCGTCCTTGCCCTAGTCTGGCCTACATGTGACTCCAGATGCACATTAAAAAGGTTGACTCTTAACTGCTGTTTGGGCAATTGTGGATGAGGAATAAATTCTGATCGAACCAGCGATGGCAACATCACATGAATGTCGATATATTAGAAAGGGTTCCATCAGCAGGATTTCAGCAGCATCAACAGCCCACACTGTCACACCCATGTGGTCAAGAAACAGGGTTGTCAATGAGATTGCTGACAAACATGATCTGAGCTTGTTTCAACATTCTCCCCAAAGTCTGACCAATTGCCTTGGTGATTTCACCATGGACGTCCAGTCCCTATACACCTGTATTCCTCATGCAGATGGCCTCAAGGCTCTCCGCTTCTTCCTGACCCGCAGGCCCGACCAGTCCCCCTCCACCGACACCCTCATCCGCCTAGCCGAACTCGTCCACACCCTCAACAACTTCTCTTTCGATTCCTCCCACTTCCTACAGACAAAAGGGGTGGCCATGGGCACCCGCATGGGTCCCAGCTATGCCTGCCTCTTTGTAGGTTACGTGGAACAGTCCCTCTTCCGCACCTACACAGGCCCCAAACCTCACCTCTTCCTCCGTTACGTTGATGACTATCGGCACTGCCTCTTGCTCCCCAGAGGAGCTCGAACAGTTCATCCACTTCACCAACACCTTCCACCCCAACCTCAAATTCACCTGGGCCATCTCCAACACATCCCTCACCTTCCTGGACCCCTCAGTCTCCATCTCAGACAACCAGCTGGTAACTGATGTCCTTTTCAAGCCCACCGACTCCCACAGCTACCTAGAATACACCTCCTCCCACCCACCCGCCTGCAAAAATTCCATCCCCTATTCCCAATTCCTCTGCCTCTGCCGCATCTGCTTCCAGGATGAGGCATTCCACTCCCGCATGTCCCAGATGTCCAAGTTCTTCAAGGACTGCAACCTTCCCCCCGCAGTGGTCAAGAACGCCCTTGACCATGTCTCCCGCATTTCCCGCAACACATCCCTCACATTCTGCCCCTGCCTCAACCGTCCAAAGAGGATCCCCCTTGTTCTCACACACCAACCTCCAGATACATTGCATCATCCTCCGACACTTCCGCCATCTACAATCCGACCCCACCACCCAAGATATTTTTCCATCCCCACCCTTGTCTGCCTTCCAGAGAGACCGCTCTCTCTGTGACTCCCTTGTTCGCTCCACACTGCCCTCCAACCCCACCACATCCGGCACCTTCCCCTGCAACCGCAGGAAGTGCTACACTTGCCCCCACACCTCCTCCCTCACCCCCATCCCAGGCCCCAAGATGACATTCCACATTAAGCAGAGGTTCACCTGCACAACTGCCAATGTGGTATATTGTATCCATTGTACCTGGTGTGGCATCCTCTACATTGGGGAAACCAAGTGGAAGCTTGGAGACCGCTTTGCAGAACACCTCCACTCGATTCGCAACAAACAACTGCACCTCCCAGTCGCAAACCATTTTAACTATCCCTCCCATTCTTTAGATGACATGTCCATCATGGGCCTCCTGCAGTGCCACAAGGATGCCACCCGAAGGTTGCAGGAACAGCAGCTCATATTCCGCTTGGGAACCCTGCAGCCCAATGGTATCAATGTGGACTTCAACAGCTTCAAAATCTCCCCTTCCCCCACCGCATCCCAAAACCAGCCCAATTTATCCCCTCCCCCCGCTGCATCACACAACCAGCCCAGCTCATCCCCTCCCCTCACTGCATCCCAAAACCAGCCCAGCCCATCTCTGCCTCCCTAACCTGTTCTTCCTCTCACCCATCCCTTCCACCCACCTCAAGCCGCACCTCCATCTCCTACCTACTAACCTCATCGCACCTCCTTGACCTGTCTGTCTTCCCTGGACTGACCTATCCCCTCCCTACCTCCCCACCTATACTCTCCTCTCCACCTATCTTCTTTTCTCTCCATCTTCGGTCCGCCTCCCCCTGTCTCCCTATTTATTCCAGAACTCTCACCCATCCCCCTCTCTGATGAAGGTTCTAGTCCCGAAACGTCAGCCTTTGTGCTCCTGAGATGCTGCTTGGCCTGCTATGTTCATCCAGCTTCGCACTTTATTATCTTGGATTCTACAGCATCTGCAGTTCCCATTATCACTACCTGGAATTAGAGCTGGATGAACACAACAGGCTGAGCAGCATCAGAGGAGCAGGAAGGCCACGTTTCTGGCCTAGACCCTTCTTCAGAAATCCTGCTCCTTTTCCTCTTCCTCTGCTGCTGCTTGGCCTGCTGTGTTCATCCAGCTCTACACCTTGTTATCTCAGATTCTCCAGCATCTGCAGTTCCTACTGTCTCTGAAACTACCTGGAATTACTGTGCAGTGCAATTCTTTAGAACTGACCCAACAACCACCTACCGTTAGGCAGCAACATTAACATATTAAGCAACAAAAACATCTTTAATGTGGCAAAACATCCCAAAACTGTTCATGGGAAGGTTATGGCCCAAAACATAATACCAGGATACCATATCTCAGGCAGCAAGAATGCATGTGGAATCACACAGTTTCCTCAATTAACAATGTCAAGTTCAGTCCAGCTCAGTTCTCTATCGCTTCAACCTTTTGACAGTGATTTCTCTTTCTTTCTATTCAAGATAGGGTTTGGAAATTGCCTGTTATGATTCAACTCACCAAACCACCAGGAGAATCAGGTGCATGTTATTATTGTTCATTCATATGTAGACAAGGAGAGTCAATCTTAGACATTCTATGACTGAATTTTGGCAAAAATCTGCGTGTTCTCAACTCTCATACACCTTTACTTAAAGACTCACTTTCAATATGATCAGCTTGCAACCATAGGTTAACCAGATGTTACTTATTTCCCGCAATGTATACAGCAGGCATTATTGGTGTCAACGCAAAGTTCCCATCTATCTTTATGCAGTCTAGTCAGTATTCTGTTTCTTTTACTGACTCCCTGGCCTGGCTTTTTGGCAGCTACTTACATGTATTTTTCTGCAAACACTTCTAACCGAGTCTGTATTTAACTCTCTCAGTTTAAAACCTTTCAAATCCTTCTCATTTAGATTATAATCACAACACAAAGCCTTCATATTCCCTTATGGTAACCTCATATGCAGTTGCCTGCCTATTATCTCAGGTACTGTGGTCGGCATGTGAGGATTACGAAGCCTTGTCATCCCATCTGAATGGTAAACACTCTACCTGTCAACAACATACCTGGCTTGGACTTCAGTGATAATGGGAACTGCAGATGCTGGAGAATCCAAGATAATGAAATGTGAGGCTGGATGAACACAGCAGGCCCAGCAGCATCTCAGGAGCACAGGATTTCTTAATATCAACTTTGCCTCAGCACCTACCTAAGCTTTATCTTTTGCTATGCCGTTGTCATCTTCAAACCTATTGGCACATTAAAAATTTCTGGCACACAGTAGTTCTTCCAGTGACTACATGGTTTTTTCCTTCTTTGGGAATAATAGTTTTCAACTTGTTTGACAGAAAAACCCAACTTCAAAGCAAAAGTTACATCTACATCCAAAACTAAGGTGTACAAGCCGGTATGAAGCACCAGTCAGTACTCTACCTTTAACAAATAAAAACTAACACAAAGGCTCCTACTCCAATTTACAGGAAAGAAAAAGACTTTTTAGTTCTCAAATGGTTCACACACCTTACTTGTACTCTATTGTCTTAGCAATACTTCATCACCTGGCATCACATGAGACTGTTTAGAACTGTTTCTGCCATATAAAACTTTACAGCATCCTTTTCCTAACACCACAATCTGAAATCCCCTGATCAAGACTGATATCCCTTAACCTTGTGTTTTTTTTTTGTGTACATTCAATTCAAAATGACAACACAACTACATCCTTCCCATTCTCATGAATCAAGTTGCTCTACACTTATGAAAACAACACCATTGTTATTTTATAGTGTAGATTCCAGACCAGATAGCTACATAAAATCTTGGCATTTGATGTTCTGGAGTAAAAGTTCCCACCTCACTGCCAGACATTCCACTAATGGCTGAATTTGTGCTGTCAGTTCTCCCTATGCTTGTAATGTACTGTGTCAGAAGTCACATGACACTAGGATATAGTCCAACAGGTTTATCACCTGACGAAGGAGCAGAACTCCGAAAGCTTGTGATTTTAAACAAACCTGTGGAGTACAAACTCGTGTCATGTGACTTCTGATTTTGCCCAAGCCAGTTCAACACTGGCATCTCCACATTGTGGCTTGTAATGTATGGTAACACCAGTATACACAGACCCATGCTTAATGCTGTGATATCTTAGCTTTGTGTATATTAGAACTGGAAATAAAATTCAAGATATCTGACTCGTTGAGCCTGACTATCTGCCTCCATCCAAATTTTTCTTCAAAGAAATCCACCCTATTTGTCTAAACACTGGTTTTGTAGTTCTCCTTCCCATTTGTTGGTATTCATTCATTCATACTCTCTGATGCTGAATACCTGTAATCTGAAATGGTCTGTAAAATTCATTGTTTAAATGCAGAGTAACTGGCAGACTGTGCCATGTGATTAAATCTGTCAGTGCAAACAGCACTTTCTCTCCTATTGTAGGCCTCCTTGCCATGTACACAGATTAACGGCTATACTAGGCAGTCTTGGCTAGGATGTCTCTCCTGATGAAAGTGGGACGGAAGGTTAACTGCTGCATCCTCCCAAGGCCCATCCAGTAAACATGTGTTGCTTATTGCTTTTGGTATATTTGATTTTTTTTTCTGACAGCAGTTTGACATCCGTGGCATGTTTTGACAAATAGCATACATCTTCCAAAGTCATTGGCCATCAGACTTTTGTTTGTAAGCTTTGTTTTGTAACACCCACTCACAAGTACTTTTCACAAGCTCGCACCGCAATCTGGACCTAAGTTTTTGGGTCAGTACAGGTTTATAGCCTTTGAGAACACACTTCCCAATTGTGCACAATTCACTTTGTGTGCTCTATTCCCCACTCTGAAACGGCCAGCAATCCCTGGGTGGACAGAGGAAGTGCTTCAGTGACACCCTCAATGCCTCACTTGCAAAGTGTGACATTCCCACAGACACCAGGGAATCACTGGCCCAAAATGAAAAGTAGAAGCTGGGAAAAATAACGACAAAAGGAATGCACTGCCACACCAGTGCCCCACTCACGCCTTCCTGTGACCACCATCTGTCCCAGGTGTACCAGAGCCTGTGGTGGCAGCATCGGTCTGTACAGCCACCTATGGACTCACCCTGAGAGTGAAGAGAGTCATCCCTGTCTGCTAGGGACTGCCAATGATAATGACGATGCACCATGAACTGGATATTCTTCCAACTACTGGTTTAGGTTACCTGTCTGTGTCATCCAATTTTGAATGTTTGCCCAGCATCTTGCGAATTGTCATTGTTCTTGGTGTGGCATGAACTGCTGAAAACTGCAGAAGCTATACAGTATGTTTCTCCAGTGAAGAAATACATGTTTTATTCTCCCTCATTTCAGTGGTATTTTGTGATTCACATGCGTCTTGTACCTACTTCTATATTTTCTTTGATTTCTCAGGATGTGAGCTTATGCCTCATGAACACTTGCTGTGTTTCGGCAATGCCCAGCAAGCCTTAACTCTAAAAGCTGCTGATTACAATCAAGCCAATGCTAAACTCAGCCTTGTCTCATTATAGTTGTCTATTGGACGAATGAATAATCATGTATCATAGAATCCCTACAGTGTGGAAACAGGCCATTTGGCTCAACAAGTCCACACCTACTCTCCAAGGAGTATCCCACCCAGAGTCACACCACCCTCCCCTACATTTGTAACCCTGCATTTCCCATGGCTAATCCACCTAACGTACACATCCGTGGACACTATGCGCAATTTGGCACGGCCAATCCACCTAACCTGTACAACTTTGGATTGTGGGAGGAAACCAGAGCACCTGAAGAAAACCCACACAGACACAGGGAGAATGTTTAAACCCTGCACAGGCAGTCACCCAAGGTTGGAATTGCACCTGGTCTCTGGCACTATGAGGTAGCAGTGCTAACCACTGAGCAGCTGTGCCACTGTCGTCTGAAATACAGACTACACCTGCATTTTTTTTAGATCTTAGTCCACATCAATATAAACTCATTAATCTGTAAAATCCACGAAGCATGGCAAAAGTTGCCACTTCCTTAAATCAGAGAAATGTTGCAACTGAAAAAATCCATATTTTACGTCAAGGTGGAGAACAATATAGGCATCAACAATTCTTTAAAGGCTTTTTTAACAATAAAGATATTTACTTAATATTTTTGTCTAATCAAACTGCTCAGAGGGGTAATGAAACATCCCTAGAGCAAGTGAGACTTAAGTCTGGGCCTCCTGACTCAGAGGTAGAGACATTACCACTGCACCATCACAATGGAGATAGGTAACCCTCTCTTACTACATTCAAATGTCACCATTTGATTAATGTGTTGATAGTTCACCTGGCTCTGTTATAGAATTCCTACAATGCAGATAGAGACCACTCGGCCCATTGAGTCTGCGATGACCCTCCAAATAACATCTCACCCAAATTCATTACCTTGTATCTCTGCATCCTGTCATAGCTAAGTCATGCAGGCTGCACATTTTGATCAATTTAGCATAGCCAATCCACCTGACCTGTACATCCTTGGACAGCAGCAGGAAAGCAGAGCACCCGGTAGAAACCCTGGCAGACACAGAAGAAATGTGAAAACTCCACACAGACAGTCACCTGAGGATGGAATTGCACCTCAGCCCCTGGCACTGTGAGGAAGCAGTGCTAACCATTGAGCCACCCTACCACACACATAGTCATTCTGTTCTTTGATTTCTCTCAACTTTCCCTCTCTGAGACTTTAATGTTCTCATCTATGGATAATCCCACTTGGTGGTTGTCCTAATCTTTGAAACATTACTCCAACTTCCTGATTAGGTTACACATAGAATTTCACAGGTTTACCTTCAATCCATTGTGCTGTGATCTTAAGGCTTGAGCAGTTTCTCTACTTAAAAGGGGCTCCCCATCCTCCCCAACAATTATTGCCTGTGCACTTCAATCCCCAACTCTCACATTTGCAATGAGATGTCCTCCAGTTTGAAGTGCAGTTTTAGATGTGTAAGGCTGGAAATCTTACACAGACTTTTGAGATGTGCATTTCATTATCTTTGTCTTCTATTGTTCCGATATTGCTCTGGCAATGATATTATTGACACTGCTTGAACCTGCCTTCATGTCCGACATCATCAACAAAATGACTGGCATTCTCTTATGATTGCTCCCACAATGGGGAAACATGTATCCAATGTTATGTCAGTATAGAACACAGAACATAGCACAGCACAGTACAGTACAGGCACTTTGGCCCACAATGTTGTCCTGAACTTTTACCCTAAACCTAAGGCCTATCAAACCTCCACCCCTATCTTATACTATCATCCAGATGCCTATCTTAATAGCCGTTTAAATGCCCCTAATGAGGCCACCTCCACTACCCTCTCCGGCAATGCATTCCATGCCCCTACCACGCTCTGAGTAAAAAATCTACCTCTGACATCTCCCCTGTATCTACATCCACTCACTTTAAAACTATGCCCCCTTGTAATACCTACCTCCACCCTTTGAAAACTTCTCTGGCCATCCATTCTATCTATACCTCTGATCATTTTGTACACCTCTATCAAGTCATCTCTCATCCTTTGTCATTCTAAAGAGAAAAGCCCTAGCTCTCTCAAACTTTCCTCGTAAGACCTTCCCTCCAATCCAGGCAACATCCTGGTAATTCTCCTCTGCACCTTTTCCAATGCTTCCACATCCTTCCTGTAATGAGGCGACCAGTGCTAGACACAATACTCCAGATGTAGCTGATCCAGGCTTTTGTACAGCTGAAATGTGACTTCACTTTCTGCAGCTTCAACTCATTTCACAGCTGTGCTGCTTTCACCTCTCTTTCCTTGACATTACTAGCCAGGTTTCCCTCGCTGTTCAGCTTTGTTTCTGCTCCACTTGGCAAGAACCTCCTTTTTCCTACAAGTTTCCCATGATAGGGCAGCTGATATCTGCCCCATAATGCTATCTGTGGCCACACATGAAGCATTCACCCTTACACACGCTGTCTACATTTATTCCTCTGAATAGAGCCGGTCACTTGGTTAACTTCAAATAATGTCGGCAGCGATGGGACCATGTGTCATGCTGTGAAATTGTCCATCTTCTACTCAAATGTCAATGCTGCTTCCAAAGAGTTACCCAACATTAAGACACCTCTTATTTCAATCAGCTTTAACCACAAGTAGCTCAGTGGTTAGCACAGTTGCCTCACAATGCCTGAGTCAGGTTCAATTCCATCCTCAGGTGACTGTGGAATTTGCACCGTATTCCTGTGTCTGCATGGATTTCCTCCGGGTGCTCTGATTTCTTCCACAGTCCAGATATGGTTAGGTGGATTGGCCATGCTAAATTGCCCTTAGTGTCCAGAGATGTGCAAGTTAGGTTGGTTAGCTATGGGAAATCTAGGGTTACAGGGATGGGCTGGTTCTGGCTGGAATGCTCTTCAGAGTGTCAGTATAGACCTGATGGACTGAATGGCCTGCTTCCACACTGTCGTTTTCAATGATTCTACAAGTTATCCAGTTTGTCATTATTGGACGCCTTCATCCATTATTTGGTGATTCAAGTCTATCACAATGTAATTGCATCCATCCAACCCTTGCCTCAAAAGGGCCAACTGTTTTCATTCTTTCTGTCTTACCCAATAGAACATATACCCCTGGGATGTGACATTTGGGATCACCACAAAATTATCTTTCAAAACTTTCACTGCATGTTTACAATCCACCGTTTTTCCCATGTCAGGCAACATCTTGAGAGTCATCCTCCCTCAAACAGTCACGTTGAACAACAATATAACCCATCACTGAGCTTTCTGTGCATCTGTAGCCCCAGGCAAAAACAAGCTCAACTTCAGCCATACTTTCATATAACAGTTTGAAACAGGAGCAGGAGTAGATCATTTGGCTCCTCAAGCCTGCCCCTCCATTCAATAAGATCACACTGATCCGTTTGTGTTTTGAATTCCACATTCCCATCATTGTCCCTCTTCACCATCAAAAATCTATGTATGCCTTAAAAATATTCAATGACTCCACCTCTATCGCCTCGAGGGTGGAGATTTCCAAAGTCGTATCATCCTCTGAGAGAAAAATTTCTCCTCTCCCTGATGCCAAAAGCGCAATGCATTATTCGAAAGAGTATCAGAGATAATGGGAACTGCAGATGCTGGAGAATCCAAGATAATCAAGTGTGAATCTGGATGAACACAGCAGGCTAAGCTCTGATGAAGGGTCTAGGCCTGAAACGTCAGCTTTTGTGCTCCTGAGATGCTGCTTGGCCTGCTGTGTTCATCCAGCTTCACACTTGATTATCATGCATTATTCTAAAACAGTGTTTCCCCTAGTTCTGGAACCTTCCACAGGAGGGGTCATCCTTTCATGTTAGCCTTGTTGAGATTATTCAGGATGCTATACACTTCAATCAAGTCACCCCTTGATGTCCTAAACCCCAGTCGTAACAAGCCCAGGCAGTCTAACCTATCCTCATCAGACAACCCATTTACTCCAAGTGTCAATCTGGGAAGCCTCCTGTGAATCATCTTCAGTGCATTTCCATCCTTCCTTATACTAATGAGGCCGGACTGGTACACCATATTTGAGACGAGGTCTCGTTAATGCTCTGTATAAGTGAAGCATAACGTCCTTATTTTTATGTTTCATGTTAATGGTTCAGGTATCATTCACTAGATGAAATGACTCCAATCCCTGGAGTGCTGATATACACAATCTGGGAAAAGTCATGACATGCAAAATATCCATTTATACCCCTGTATTTCTCTTCTGTATTATTTTTCCTCGTAGCCTGTCCAACTAAAAGGACACATTTCAAATCACAAATTTAACTTTTCAAAAAAAATGCCAAAATTTTAATGGAGGCTGCTGCTTCTTGCGAATACCTTATGTAATATCCAGTCAGTGTCTTCATCGAGTGCCACATTACGTTCTTTGGTCAAGTTGTAACTCTAACCCAAGCTTCCGAAAGAGATATCAAGATAAGCAATCTGTTCCGAGATGTTATAACACATGTCTGGAGCAGGTAGGGGGCTTGAGCTCAGGCCTCCTGGCCCAGAGGTAGGGACACCACCTCATTAAAGCTGGAGACAAGGAACCAGCATTGAATGTTTTCCAAGGGGTTGGGTATAGTCTTTAGGTGTAAAAGGCATAGGGAGAAAGTAGGAACAGGGTACAGGTGACCTCAGCCGATGTGGGAATCGTACCCATGCTGGGAGTGTCACTCTGCAATCCAACCATCCCGCCAACTAAGCTTATCAAGAGTTCAGGCATTCAGTGTGCATTTAAAATCCTGCAAATATCTGATACACATGTAGAAATTAGTGTCATAGAGTCATCTTGTCATTAATTCTGATATATGAAATATGCATTGTCACCAGAATTAATTATATTCTCATTGTGCTTTGAGGTTCAGAGTCACTGGTGTCTACCATAATAGATTGTACATCACTTCTGGTTACGAATTTGCCAATAATTTTGTTTCATGTTTAGTAATATAGGAATAGAACAGTGGTGAATAGCAACTTTTACTGTGTGAAGTAACAACCATAGGTTCACAGGTGTCACCCGTGTGAGTTTCCAGGGACAGATTGAGAGACATTAAAGTACCAGTTGAAAGAACAGATGGAGATCATTCATCCCATCGTGACTTTGATGCTTTCTTGCGAGACAATCCAAAACCAACGTGCATCTCCCGTCACAATAGCCCAGTCCTTTCCCAGCTTCAAATATTTATCCAAACTTCCTTCAAACTATGAAATCTCTGCCAGAATAAATCCCTGTGACAAAACATTTTCCAACTAAGCTCTGTCAAGATATATTTATTCAAATCCCTTTCTCTACTTTCCCACTGATGATTTTAAATTGTTGACTCCTTTTCACTAGTTCCTCAATCAAGGGAGCTCATCCGCCCCTATTCGCTGAATTAAAAACCTGCTAATTCTCATCTGAACCTTCTTTGGAAACTTGCCCAGTATTTCAGGTCTGCCGTGGCTCTGCAGATTGTACTCTGACCTCTGAAACGGAAGGTTGAAGGATTATATTTCACTCTGGAGAACTGAGCACATAAGCCAACCTGGCACATCTTTCAGTCGAGATGTTAAATGGAGCCTTGTTTTGCTCCCTGAGATGAATGTACAAGTTCCCATGGCATAATTTAAAGAAGGATAGGGTAGCTCTTTCCAGTGGCCTGACCAGCACTTATTCTTCAACTGGTATCACTGAAAATAAAAGATATTCTTTATCTCATTGCAGATGCCGTGACCAATTTTTCTCTCACAATCAATTGAATTAAATGTTTTTTGTCACTTGTGTTTTACAGTGAATAATACAGTAAAATACAGAGAGAAACTTCAACTGTCGCCACAATCTGGCATCATTTTGAATAGTTGAAGAATAATACCTACAACTCAAAGAGAGGCCACCTTCATTCTGTCACCTCTGCCTTGCATCCTCAGCTAGCTTACTATTAGAACCTAAGGAACAGAAGCAGGAGTAGGCCATCTGGCCCCTCGAGCCTGCTCTACCATTCAACAAGAACATGGCTGCTTTCTTTGTGGATTCAGTTCCACTTTCTTGTCCATTCATCATATTTTTGCCGTTAAAAAATCTATCCATCATTGCCTTCAACACATTCAATGAGGTAGCCTCAACAACTTCACTTGGCATGGAATTCCACAGATTCACAAACCTTTAGGACAAGACGTTCCTCCTCAACTCAGTCATAAATCTGCTGCCCCCCCTTATTTTGAGTCTATGCCCCCTTGTTCTAGTTTCTTACAACAGTGGAAATAGCCTCCCTGCTTCTATCTTATCTATTCCCTTCATAATTTTAATTGTTTCTGTAAGAGTTCCACCACCGCACCCCCCCACCTCTCTCCCCCCGCCCCCCCCTCCCCCCCCGGGCACTCTTCCAAATTCCAATGTTTGCAGGGAAAGGGACAACTGACAAGTAGGAGGCCTTGAAAATTATGATACTGAGTGTTCAGAGGCATTATGTTCCTGCTGGAGTAAAAGGCAGAGCTGGCAAGATTAGGGAACAGTGGATGAATGAAGATATTGAAGTTCTAGAACATAGAACATAGAACAGTATAGCACAGAACAGGCCCTTCAGCCCATGATGTTGTGCCGACCATTGATCCTCATGTATGCACCCTCAAATTTCTATGACCATATGCATGCCCAGCAGTCTCGTAAATGTCCCCAATGACCTTGCTTCCACAACTGCTGCCGGCAACACATTCCATGCTCTCACAACTCTCTGTTAAAGAACCCACCTCTGACATCCCCTCTATACTTTCCTCCAACCAGCTTAAAACTATGACCCCTCATGTTAGCCATTTCTGCCCTGGGAAATAGTCTCTGGCTATCAACTCTATCTATGCCTCTCATTATCTTGTATACCTCAATTAGGTCCCCTCTCCTCCTCCTCTTCTCCAATGAAAAAAGTCCGAGCTCATTCAACCTCTCTTCATAAGATACGCCCTCCAGTCCAGGCAGCATCCTGGTAAACCTCCTCTGAACCCTCTCCAAAGCATCCACATCTTTCCTATAATAGGGCGACCAGAACTGGACACAGTATTCCAAGTGCGGTTTAACCAAAGTTTTATAGAGCTGCAACAAGATCTCACGACTCTTAAACTCAATCCCCCTGTTAATGAAAGCCAAAACACCATAAGCTTTCTTAACAACCCTGTCCACTTGGGTGGCCATTTCAAGGGATCTATGTATCTGCACACCAAGATCCCTCTGTTCCTCCACACTGCCAAGAATCCTATCCTTGATCCTGTACTCAGCTTTCAAATTCGACCTTCCAAAATGCATCACCTCGCATTTATCCAGGTTGAACTCCATCTGCCACCTCTCAGCCCATCTCTGCATCCTGTCAATGTCCCGCTGCAGCCTACAACAGCCCTCTATACTGTCAACGACACCTCCAACCTTTGTGTCGTCTGCAAACTTGCTGACCCATCCTTCAATCCCCTCATCCAAGTCATTAGTAAAAATTACAAACAGTAGAGGGCCATGGACAGAGCCCTGTGGAACACCACTCACCACTGACTTACAGGCAGAATATTTTCCTTCTACTACCACTTGCTGCCTTCTGTTGGCCAGCCAATTCTGTATCCAGACATCTAAGTTCCCCTGTATCCCATTCCTCCTGACCTTCTGAATGAGCCTACCATGGGCAACCTTATCAAATGCCTTACTGAAGTCCATATACACCACATCCACAGCTCGACCCTTATCAACTTTTCTAGTCACATCCTCAAAGAACTCGATAAGGTTTGTGAGGCATGACCTGCCCCTCACAAAGCCGTGTTGACTGCATTTAATCAAGCCATGCTCTTCCAGATGGTCATAAATCCTATCCCTCAGAATCCTTTCTAACACCTTGTAGACGACAGACGTGAGACTTACTGCTCTCTAATTGCCGGGGATTTCCCTATTTCCTTTCTTGAAGAGAGGAGTTACATTTGCCTCTCTCCAGTCCTCAGGTACGACTCCAGTGGAGAGCGAGGATGCAAAGACCCTCGTAAGTGGCGAAGCGATTGCATTCCTCGCTTCCCAAAGGAGGAATCTGGTCCGGGCCTGGCGACTTGTCAATCTTAATGTTTGACAAAATTTTCAGCACATCAGCTCCCTCTATCTCTATCCATTCCAGCATGCACACCTGCTCTTCAAAGGTTTCATTCACTACAAAGTTCGTTTCTTTTGTAAAGACAGAAGCAAAAAACTCATTTAAGGCCTCCCCTACCTCCTCAGACTTCACACACAAGTTCCCTATGCTATCCCTGATTGGCCCTACTCTTTCTTTGACCATTCTCTTATTCCTCATGTAAGTGTAAAATGCCTTTGTGTTTTCCCTGATTCCTTCTGCCAAGCCTTTTTCGTGCCCCCTCCTGGCTCTCCTCAGACCATTTTTGAGCTCCTTCCTCGCCTGCGTGTAATCCTCTCGAGCTGAGCTTGACCCTATCTTCCTCCACCTTATGTAAGCTACCTTCTTCCTTTTGACGAGAAGCTCCACCGCTCTCGTCATCCAAGGTTCCTTTATCTTACCCCTTCTTGCCTGTCTCAGAGGGACATATTTATTCATCACTCGCAACAACTGTTCCTTAAACAGTCTCCACATGTCTATAGTGCCCTTACCATGGAACAATTGCTCCCAGTCCACGCTTCCTAACTCATGTCTAATCGCATCATAGTTTCCTCTTCCCCAATTAAATATCCTCCCATTTTGCCTAATCCTCTCCTTCTCCATAGCTATGTAGAATGTGAGGCAGTTATGGTCACTATCACCAAAATGCTCTCCCACCACAAGATCTGATACCTGCCCCGGCTCATTTCCGAGCACCAAGTCTAGAATGGCCCCTCCCCTCGTCAGCCTGTCAACGTACTGAGTTAGGAAACCCTCCTGAACACACCTTACAAAAACAGCTCCATTCAAATCTTCTGCTCGAAGGAGGTTCCAATCAATATTAGGAAAGTTAAAGTCACCCATTACAACAACCCTACTACGTCTACACTTTTCCAAAATCTGCCGACCTATGCTTTCTTCAATCTCCCTGCTGCTATTGGGGGGCCTGTAGTAAACCCCTAACGAGGTGACTACTCCCTTGCTGTTCCTAATTTCCACCCATACTGACTCAGTAGGCAGATCTTCCTCGACAATGGAAGCTTCTGTAGCTGTGATACCCTCTCTGATTAGTAGTGCTACACTCCCTCCTCTTTTTCCCCCCTCCCTATTCTTTTTAAATGTTCTAAACCCTGGAACATCCAGCAACCATTCCTGCCCATGAGAAACCCATGTCTCTGTTATGGCCACAACATCATAGCACCAGGTACTGATCCATGCTCTAAGTTCATCACTTTTATTCCTGATACTCCTTGCATTAAAGCGAACACACTTTAACCGATCCCTTGGTTCCTTCCCAGGAAAATCCTTCCCACTAGCTGGTCTACCTCTTGCTACTGCCTCACCTGCATCAACTCTCACCTCTGGTATACAGCTCAGGTTCCCACCCCCCTGCCATACTAGTTTAAACCCTCTCGAACTACTCGAGCAAACCTGCCACCCAGGACATTGGTCCCCTTCCAGTTCAGATGCAACCCGTCCTTCTTGTACAGGTCCCACCTTCCCCAGAAGGCATCCCAATTGTCTACATATCTGAAGCCCTCCCTCCTACACCAGCTGCGCAGCCACGTGTTAAGCTGCGCCCACTCCCTGCTCCTTGCCTCGCTATCTTGTGGCACTGGTAGTAAACTAGAGAACACTACTCTGTTTGTCCTGCTCTGCAGCTTCCATCCTAACTCCCTGAAATCACTTTTTATATCCTCAATCCTTTTTCTGGCTATATCATTAGTGCCAATATGTAACACGATTTCTGGCTGTTCGCCCTCCCCTTTTAGAACTGTATACACCCGATCGGAGATGTCCAGGACCCTGGCACCAGGAAGGCAACATACCTTCCGGGAATCCCGATCCTGACCCATGTGGGGTACGGATGCTAGGATGCAAGAATAAAAAGAAGCATACATGAGATACTGACAATTAGGATCAATTGAATCTCTTGAAGAGTTTAAAGAGTGTCAGGGCATTTTTAAGAAGGAATTCAAGAAGGCAAACTGAGGATATGAGATAGGCTTGACAGATAAGGTTGAAGATAATCCATATGGATTCTACAAATACATTAATACATTAAGAGCAAGAGAGCAATTACAGACAGAGTAAGGCCCCTTGACAAACAACAAGGTCATCATGTATTGAACCTCAACAAGTAACAAGGTCATCTTGTATTGAATCTCAGGAAATGGAGAGACATTAAATAAATATTTCACATGGGTTTTTACTGTTGAGAAAAAAAATGGAGGCTGGAGAACTCAGGGAAATAAATACTGATATTTTGAAAACAATTGATATTTCAGAGGAAGAAGTGCTGGAGGCCTTAGAAAGCGTAAAAGTAGATAAATATTCAAGTGAATCTTCAAGATCAAGTGAATCCAAGGACATTTTGGGAAGTTAGCAAGGTAATTGTGGGACCCCGAGCAGAAATATTTGCGTCACCTATAAACACGGATGAAGTGCCAGATGACTGGAAGTAGTTAATATTGTGCCTTTGTTTCAGAAAGGCTATAAGGAGAAGCCTGGAAACTATAGGCCTTTGAGTCTGGCATTGGTGGTGGGCAAGTTGTTGGAGATGATTCCAAAAGATAGGATTTAAGTGGTATTTGGAGAGACAAGGTTTGATTGGAGATAATCATCATAGTTTTGCGTGAGGAAAACTTCAATTCACTAACTTGGCTGAGTTTTTAAATGAAGTATCCAAAAAGATTGATGAGGACAAAGCAGTAGATGTTGTTTATTTGGGCTTTAATAAAACCACTGACAAGGTTCCGCATGGTAGTCTAATTAGTAAAATTGGATCTCATGGGATTCAGAGTGAGCTTGCCCAATTGAATACAAAATTGGCTTGATAGTAAGAGACAGAAGGTGGTAGTGGAGGGTTGTTTTTCAGGCTGGATGCCTGTGTTCCACAGAGATCAGTATGGTATCCATTTCTGTATATCACTTATACATATAATTTGGATGAGACTGTAGGAGGCATTGTTTGTAAGTTTGAAGATGTCACGAAAATTGGTGGTTAGAAAGTTATCTAAGATTACAAAGAGATCTTGATCGATTGGTCAGTGGGCAGAGAAGTGGCAGATGATGTTTAATTGGGATAAATGCAAGGTATTTCATTTTGGTAATAGAAACAAGGACAAGACTGATACAAGTAATGTTAAGGCCCTGAGTGTTATTGTAGAACACAGAGATCGAGGGGTTCAGGTGCAGAATTCTTTGAATTTTACGTGACAGGTAGTTAGACTGGTTAAGATGGTGTTTAGCATGTTTGCCTCAGAAGTTTGCATATAGAAATTGAGATGTCATGTTGAGGTTTTACACGACATTGGTGAGGCCCCTTTCGGAGTATTGTGTGCAGTTCTGGTAGCCCCATTATAGGAAGGATATTATTAAACTGGAGACAATTTGGAAAAGATTTACAAGTTTGTCGCCAGGAAAGGAGAGTTTCAGTTATAAAGATAGACTGGAAAGACTGGGACTTCTTTTCATTGGAGCATAGGAGAGTGAGGGGTGGCCTTATTGAGGTTTATAAAATCTTGAGGAGTGTAGATAAGGTGAATGAGAAAGGTCCCTTCCCTCTTTCAAGGGGAGTTCAAAACTAGGGGGCATATTTTTAAAGCCAGAGGAGAAAGATTTGAAAAGGACTGAGGGGCATCCTATTTACACAGTGGGTTGTTTGTACGTGGGATGAGTTGCCAGAGAAAATGGTGGAAGCAGGTACAGTTCCAACAATTAAAAGACATTTGGATGAGTACTGAATAGGAAAGTTTTGGACAGATATGGGTCAAGAGCAGGCAGGTAGATCTAGTTTATTTTGGAAATATGGTTAATGTGGACTGGTTGGACTGAAGGGTCTGTTTCCATGCTGTAGAACTCTGTGACATCTGTGTCTCCACCGCTTGTCCATGGCCTGCCTGCACTGAGCCCGCCAATGTCAATGTTGCCACTGTTCAGACACCATCGCTTCATCGCTGGGCCCACTCTGGCAATGCTGCTAGCAGCCCCTGTGCTGTACATGCACTTTCCCTGCAACAAGGAACCTGCGGCTCCACTGCCGATGATAAGGAGACCCAGCTCCAGGCCAATCGCAACCAGCAGCAGCTGCCACCACCTTGTTGATGAACTGGGAGCCCAGCTCTGGGCCTACTGCAATTGCAACCAGGAGTCCATGACTCCTCTGCCATCTTGATGCTGCCCCACTGCCAGTCCAGGTCACCAACACCTAGTCACCAAGAGTCCCGCTCTGTCCACCTTCCTCCAAATTGTCGCCTTTTCCACCAGCACCAACTAAAGATTCATTCGGGTCATTTGTCTTTTAGCTGATGTTGGAAGTGGGCAATGTGTAAATTGGCTGCAATGTTTCCTATTTTACCAAAGAGACTGCAGTTTGAAAGTGCTGTCAAATGCTTTGGAATACACTGAGGTCATGAAGAGCACTATATAATAACAAGCCTATGTTTTTTATCTTGTGGGAGATTGCCGTGTGCAGATCGGCTGCAGCATTTCCGAACTCACGATCACGACTGCACTTCAAAACACCATTCATTCACTGTCACGCATTTTGTCACATTCTGAGAACATAAAATGTGCCAGAAAAATGCAAATTCTTTCTTCCTTTGCATTGTTGTCGAATATCAGTATGTTAACAATTAGTTTGTAATTAAATCGATGTTAGAACATAGAACATAGGTGAGAAATAAATATTTATCGGGTCACTGGGGAGACCTCCCCTGTTCTACTTTCAATAATTTCATGGGAACTTTTCCCTCTGTGTGACAGAGCAAAGTCATAGTTTATAGGCGTTATTATTTGACTGTGGTTGTGTCCATATCTCTGAACTGGGAAGCCTAGCTTCAAGTCCTACGTCTCCAGAGATGTTAAATGATATTTTCGATATATTCCAGTTAAATATCTAAAGAACTAACAAAGGGTCCAGCCATTCTGTATAAATTAAGCCACTGTACACACATGCAATGACAATAACGGCTGAGGCAGTAGCACAATTGACACAAGCTTGTAAGTTCATATCTAGGGACCGAGCACTTGGATATATATCGTGGCAGTTCAGGGACATAGAGAAGGGATATCGGTCCTTTGAAACCTTATTGTTGTGCATGGCTGTTTTTATATGGCATGGAGTCCTTCTGCACTGGTAGTAATGAATGTGAAACACAACAAGTACAGCATCTCCAGGCTGTCGCAATTTGAATACGCATATACTGCTTCGATTAATAGGACAGCTTTTTGAATATTGAATTATTGAATAGTTTACTGAATAATCATCTTCATTGTAAGTGATGAATTATGATGATAAATCAAATAAAACCTGTGATCATAATTCATGACACATTTATAGATCATCTTTGAAAATTATAGACATTCAGTCCAAAATATTGTATAACTATAATAATTCCAAAATACAGACAACAACCATTTATTTCAAAATATTGGTCTCCTTCATTTACAGGATAGAAAGGAATTACGCATTGCATTTTGCATTAAAGTCCATAGATCCACATTCTACATGGTTGCTTTTGACTGGCATGGACGCAATGGGCCAAAAAGCATTTTTTGTGCTGTAGATGTCTATGATTCCATGACTCAAAGTGTTAGAAGTTGACTTCGTTAAATTCACAATAATTAACTAAACATTTCTAAGTTTTATAAAGTCTTGTGGCCTCTGTGAGCTATATTGCATTTACTGAATGCTGTCTTTGCTCCAATATTTTGTCACACATTTACTTTTTGTGTGTTTGTGCAAGAGATAGCAATGGGAGGTGAGATTCGAGAGTTCAGCAGGAAGATTGCAGGGGAAGATTATTTGAGAGCGTCAATTAACCAAGAACTGCTTTCTTAGTACAGGATCCCATGACACCCTTCAAAGAAGAAAAAGCTTGGTTGAGAGCGGGACAAGACTGGCAGCTTAACATTTTGGATTTAGATGTTTCAGGCATGATAAAGAAAGATGTACAAGAGGCCGTGGACTTATGTTACTGATTACAGAGAATATCATAGCTATCATGGTACCATGGAGGGCTCATCCATCAAGGCTATTTGGGTAGAGCTCAGGAACAGGAAGGGTATAATCATTTTGATGGGATTGTTTTGCAGGTCTCCTAATAGGCAGTGGGCGATAGTGGAGCAGATATGTGAACAGATTATGGAAAAATGCTAAAATGACAGAGTTATTGTGATGGGCCTTTTTAACATTCCCCTCCCCCCCATTACTGACTGGGACTTGCTTCTGCCAAGGGCTTGGATGGGGAGGAATTTGTTAGGTGTTTCTAAGACATCTTTCTAAAACAGTATGTAAATAGTCCAACGAGAGAAGGGGCCATATAGACATGGTACTGGGGAATGGGCCCAGCCAAATGATCAAAGTTTCAGTCGGAGAGCATTTGGTGAACAGTGACCACACTTCTGTGAATTTTACGTTACTTGTGAATGGGGCGGCACGGTGGCTCAGTGGTTAGCACTGCAGCCTCACAGCGCCAGGGACCCGGGTTCGATTCCAGCCTCGGGCAACTGTCTGTGTGGAGTTTGCACATTCTCCCCGTGTCTGCGTGGGTTTCCTCCGGGTGCTCCGGTTTCCTCCCACAATTCAAAAATGTGCAGGCTCGGTGGATTGGCCATGCTAAATTGCTTGTAGTGTTCAGGGATGTGTAGGTTATAGGGAGATGGGTCTGGGTGGGATACTTCAAGGGGCAGTGTGGACTTGTTGGGCCGAAGGGCTTGTTTCCACACTGTAGGGAATCTAAAAAAAAAGCAAGAGTAATCCTTGGGTGAATTGAGGGAAGGCTAACTACAACAGGAACATGGGAAGGTAGATTGGAGGTGACTATTTGAGGGTAAATCCTCATCTACCATGTGTGAAACTTTTAAAAGTCGGTTGATTAGATTTCAAAACCAGTGTGTTCCTGTGAAAACGAAGGATGAGGATGGCATGATTCGGGAACTTGGGGTGGCAAGAGAAATTGGGAGCTTCATCAACGCGATAAAGAAGGCACATGTGAGGTTTAGGAAACTGAAGACAGACAGAGCCCTCAAATAATACATAGATAGCAGGAAAGAACTCAGCCAAGGAATGAGGAGGGCTAAAAGCGCCATGAAATGTCTTTGTCCATCAGGATTAAGGAAAATCACAAGGTGTTTTATACCAATCTAAGGAGCAAGAAGATAGCCAGGAAAAGATATGTCCATTCAAGGAAAAAGGAGGGAATTGATGCGTTGAGCTGGAGGAGGTGGGTGAGGTCCTGAATGAATATTTTGCATCAATATTCACAAAGGAGAGATTGCTATTCTAGGGCATGTTAATATAAAAATGGAAATAATGAGTGTTTTAAAAAGCATTAAAGTAAAGAAGTGCCTAGGAAGTGATGAGATCTATCCCAGAATGTTGAAGAAGGCAGGTGAAGAAATTACTAAGGCTTTGTAAGAAATCTTCGTAACTGCTTTAGTTGCAGGACAGATACCAGAGGATTGGTGAATAGCCAACATTGCCCCCTTTGATTAAAATGGGTAACAGGGGTAATCTGGGAAATTACAGGCTGGTGAGCCTTGCTTCAATGGTAGGGAAATTATTGGAGAAGACTCTCATGGGTGGGATTTACTGACATTTGGAAAAATATGGACTTTTTAAGCAATGGGCAGCATGGTTTTGTGTGGGGAAAGCAGTGTCTCATAAATTGATTGCTTTTTTTGAGAACTTGACAAAGATGATTGATGAGGGCAGGGCAGTAAATAGCATTGATATGGAGTTCAACAAGGCCTTTGTCAAGGTCCCTCATAGTAGCTGATACAGAAGGTGAAGTCACATGGAATCTGTAGTGAGTTGATAAGATTGATGCAGAACTGACTTAGTTATGAACAACAGAGAGGAGAGTTGAAGTGTGTTTTTCTGAGTGCAGATCGGAGACCAGTGGTATTCCACAGGGATCAGCACTGGGATCCCATGATTTGTAATATATATATATAAATAATTTGGAGGAAATTGTGGCTGGCCTGATTAGTAAGTTTCTGAATGACACAAAGATGTTGAAAGCTGCTGATAATGAGGGGCATTACCAGAGGATACAGTAGGATATAGATCGGCTAAGAGACTTGGGCAGAAAGATAGCAGATGGAGTTTTATCCAGACAAATGTGAGGTAATGCATTTTGGAAGATCTAATGTAGAAGGGAAGTAAACAGTAAATGGCAGAACCCTTAAAAGCATCAACGTGTAGAGGGATCTAGGTGCATAGATTCATAATTCCATGAAAATGGCAACATAAGTGGAAAAGGCTGTCAAGAAGGTATATAGCATGCTTGCCTTCATCAGTAGGGGCATAGTGTATAAAAATTAGCAAATCATGTTGCAGCTTTTTAGAAACTCAGTTATGCCACACTTGAAATATTGGGCACAGTTCTGGTCACCACACTACCAAAAGGATGTGAAGGTTTTACAGAAGGTACGGAAAAGGTTCACCAGGATGTTCCCTGGTTTGGAGGGTATTAGCTACGAGGAGAGATTGGGCAAACTTGTTTTGTTTTCACTTGAATGTTGAAGGGTCAGGAGGCTACTTGAATGTCAGGCTAAGACGGGATTTAATAGAGACATTCAAGGTGATCAGAGGATTAGATAGGGTCGACAGTGAGAGTCTTTTTCCGAGGATGATGACTTTAGCTTGTACAAGGGGGCATAGCTACAGATTGAGGGGTGATAGATTTAAGACAGATGTCAGAGGCAGGTTCTTTACTCAGAGAGTAGTAAGGGTGTGGAACACCCTGCCAGCTAATGTAGTTAACTCAGCCACATGAGGGCCATTTAAACAGTCCTTGGATAAGCATTTAGATGATGATGGGATAGTGTAGGGGGATGGGCTTAGATTAGTTCACAGGCCGGTGCAACATCGAGGACCGAAGGGCCTGTTCTGCACTGTATTGTTCTTTGTTCTATGTTGAGGGTGTAACTTGATGGAAGTTCACAAAGTTTTAAGAGGCATGGATAGAACGGCTGTTCAGAGCCTTGTCCAAGAGTAGAAATATCAATTACTCGGGGACATAGATTTAAGATAAAAGGGGATGAGTTTAAAGGGTATGTGAAAGGCAAGTTTTTTTTACACGGGCACTGCTAAGTGCCTGGAATGTGTGAAGGCAGTGGAGGTGGATACAATAGCAACATTTAAGAGGCATCTTGTTAGATACAAAATTAGGCAGAGAATAGAGGGATATGGGCCATGTTGAGGCAAAAGGTTTTTAGTTTAGAAACGCATAATGCATCAGAACAGGTATGGTAGGCCAAAGGGCCTGTTTCTGTGCTCCTCTGTCCTTTGCTCCAAAAGCCAAGGAGATCTCCTGATATCTGGTCAATATGCCAGACTGGGGAAAAATACACTAAATCCAATCCTGGTGATCTATGGATATTAACTCCGGATATTTTCCAACAAATAATAAACTTGCATCAGGAAAATGTTTCCATGAACCTGTGTGACTGTCACAAAATTTCAGCTAGTTCACTAACCTGCATTAAGCTGTCAAGAGTCTGCAACAAAATGATTGACTATTAAATACTGAGCTAAAAGGTCAGTTTTATCAAATGCAGCCATTAATTTAAGAAGGTAGCTCTTCTAGGAATAACGAGAAACCAATAGTAAGCAGACGTTGGCAGCACAAAAATAAATAACAGAGAAGCAACAAGGCCAAGCAAATTGGCTGATTGATTATTTTGTATGTTCAGTAGGCCTTAGATTTTCCTTATACAAAAGCATTGACTATGTCAATAGTTTGGTCACAGTTTAAGGCTGTGAGGCAGGCCATTTTGAACTCAGATGTGGAGAAGTTTCTTCATTTGGAGAATCCTGTGGAATTCTCTGCCAATAAATGTGATAAGATCTAAACATTGATTAATTATGAGAAGGAATTAGATACAGTTCTTGGGGCTAAATGGATCAAAGGCTATGGAGAGAAAGTGAAAACAGGGCGCTGAGTTGCATGATCACCCATGATCATATAGAATTAGGAGTAGGCTCACAGTGCTGAATGGCTTACTGCTCCTATTTTCTATGTTTTTGACACTACATTCTAAATTGTTCGTGAAGTGTTTATGGGAGATCCTGTGAAAGGTATCAAGTGATTATAAACATCTTCATTTCTGTCTTTCCTGTCTTTCTCCCAGTGAGTAGGGTGCAGTCTCTGAAGTGTCAACTGCTATTGGGTGCTTTGAACTGGTGCTAATTCCTCAGACAAGGTGATAGAAACTGTTTACACTTTGTTCTAAATTTGCTCATTGAAGGTGAAAAATGCTGACTGCATCAGTGTTTATTGTCCATCCCTAATTACCCAGAAGGTAGTTAAAAGTCAAACACATTGACGTGGATCTGGTGCCACATGTGGACTAACCGAGGTAAAGGTGACACATTTCCTTCCCGAAAGGGCATCGACAAACCATATGTTCTGTTTCTCACAATGGTCAGGGGTTGTATAATTATTCCAGGCTGCTTTCATTGAATTCAAATATCACCATCTGCCACTGCGAAACTCAAACCCAGGTCCCCGGAATCGAAGTCACTATTCCAATTACATTATCGTTATATCACCATTTTCCCTGTTGAAACAGCACCTGGGGGGGTCAGTGGGGTAGGTGGCGGAGGGGAGGTGTCTCAGCCAAATGTGTTCCAATTGTAGCCCAATATATCAGCATCCACTTTGACTTGAGAGCAGTCGCTGGGTTTAGACCAATAATAGAACTTAAGCTTTCATTCCTGCTCTTCGACAACAGACTCTGAGGCATTTCCTGGAACTAAATTTATATTGACAATCCTCATGCAAAACTGTAGGTGTGCCACATTGTTGGAATACATTATTTTGGAAGCAATGTGGCTACATAGATTCTGGGTTTGAAGGGCAGAGGAGTTCTGGCCAGTGCCCAATCAGTATTGATCCCTCAAGCTACATCACTCAAACCAACATATCCTCTCATTTCTGCACTACAGTTTGTGGAACTTACAGGGTTAAAGATGGCTGCCATGTTCTCGATATTAGTGATTGCATATCAAAAGGGGCAACTTGGTGGCTTAGTGGTTTTTCCTGTTCCTCACAGTACCAGGGACCTGGGTTCAATTCCAACCTCAGGCAACTGCCTGCGTGGAGCCTGTATGTTCTCCCTGTGTCTGCATGGGTTTCCTCCAGGTTCTCTGGCTTCCTCCCACAGTCCAAAGATGTGCAGGTTCGGTGGTTTGGCCATGCTAAATTACCCATAGTGTCCAGGGATGCATAGATTATGCGTGCTAGCCATGGGAAATGCAGGGTACTCAGGATCAGGTGGGACGCTGTTTTGAAGGTTGCCATGGACTTGATGGGCCAAATGGTCTGCCTCCACACTGTAGTCATTCAATGAAAAATGATTTCATGGCTTTAAAGAGTTTTGGCGACATCCTGGTTATGAGAATCATGCTGCATAAACACAGCTTCTTTATTTATTTAACTGGCCTACATCAGATAGCATGCCATCAGAAATTGATGCCCTTCACTGACCTTAAACTCATTCCTTGCCCAAAGGGGTTTCTATTAGAACTATTGACCCATCAGAGGGTTTCTGTAACTGTGCTCTGCTAAATACAGATCTAACATTGATTCTAGGTCATCTTTGCTGACTCCTGAACAAATATTATGGACAATGCAGTGTCACCCTGTTTGACATTACAGAAAATTTGTGGCACCTATCATCAGTGTGGTGTTCAGAGGAAGGGTTATTTCACACCGTTCACTGTCACCAATACTTCTTTGTCTTTACTTTGCCTAAGCCCTGTCAAATGATCTGCGTGGAAGGATACACTATGATAGAATCTTTACTGACAAAATTAACTAGATGGTTGATTACGTGCTAGCAATTAATATAATGACATTATTAATTTGGCATACTTGCTAGGCCTCTTGGAGGATGTAAAGATACATCTGCTCCCAATGAAGACGAGTGTGGGTTTGTGCGTTGCAGAAATGAAGCTTCATAGGGGGCAACAAATTGTCATGGCTATGTAATTGACTTGCTCACAGGAAACAGAGAGTAGATGTCAATATCTAGTAGATGTAAGGAATGATGGGCCACAAGGATTGAGCCTGGATCCTCAAATGTCTATAATTTATACAAATGATTTGGATGGAGGGATCAAAGAAATGGTTATCAAATTTACTGATGATAACTTATAGGTCTGGAAAGTATTTTGTGAAGATGACATAAGGGGGCTGCGAAGGTCTGTAGATAGCGTAATCAAGTGGGCAAAAACCTGGTAAATGGAAGATATTGTGGGAAAGTGTGAAATTGTTCATTTTGTCAGAAAGATTTAAAGAAGAAACAAATTATCTGAAAAGTGAGAAATGCAGAGTTCTGGGATGCAGAGGGATCTGAGGTCATAGTACATAATTCACCAAAGATCGGTATGCAGATGCTGCAAGTAATTAGGAAAGATAGACCAGAATAGAAGAGAATACAATAAAATACAATGTTACCATTTACCACAAAGGGTATTGAATGCAAAAGTCAAAAAGTTATTCTTAATTTATGTAAGACCCTGGTGCTATCACACCTGGACTACATTTGTTTTACTCATTCATGTGGGAATTGCTGGACAAGCCAGAATTTATTGTCTGTCCCAAATTACCCAGAAGGCAGTTAAGAATCACTAATATTACTATGGGTCCAGATTCACATGTAGGCTCGACCAGATAAGGGGCTGGTAGATTTCCTTCCTGAAAGTACTTCAGTGAACCAGATGGCTTTTTGCAACAATTGGCAATGGTTACATGTCACCTTTAGCATAGTGCTTTGTTCCAGATTTTATGGAATTCACCATCTGCCACTGTGGAAATCAAATCAATGTCCCCAAAACATTGGCCAGGCGTTCTGGATTATTATTCCAGTGACATTGGACTGTGTATAGTCTAAGTTAAGCAAAGATGTAAATATGTTGGAAGAATTTCAGCAGAGATTTATGACATTAATACCCAGAATGGACAATTGTCTTCTGGGAAAAGGTTGGACAGATTAGGCTTGTATCACTTTAGTTTCGACGGTTAAGAGGTAACTTGATTGAGACATAAAAGATCTTGAACGGTTTTGCCAGAGCGTATGTGACAAGAACATTTCTTCTTCTGGGAGTATCTAATTCCAATGTCGCCAATTGTATGAATGGGGCCATACTATTTAAGGCTGGGATGAGCAGAAATATTTTCTCACAGAGATCAGCCATAATTGTATTCAATGATAAGCTGGTTCGAGGGGCTGAATGGCTTGCTCCTGCCCCTAGCTCATATGTTCAATATTTGCGACATCATCAGAAGGGGTGGAGCTCAATGGAACAAGAATGCTGACTTCTTCAGAACCATTGCCTATGCAACAAACGTGTTTGACTCCTCTTCCCTGCTCATAGCATTGATTCCCATTAGGCTCGTAACCTGGTATATTTAGGCTACATGAATCCTAAAAAGGTACTATCCGTGTACGGCAGACAATTAGGAAGGCAAATAGACTGTTGTTGTTTATTGCAAAGACAATGTAATATAAAAGTATATCCTGCAGCTATGCAGGGCCTTGGTGAGACCAAATCTGGTGTATTATATACGATTTAGGTCTTCCTATGTGAAAAAATCATGTAATTGCATTAAAAGCAGTTCAGATAACATTTATTGCCGGAATGCATCTTGCACTTTATTGAAGTATTTCCAAAAGGCATTTGATAAACAGCCTAATCATAAATTATTACTCAAGATTCTGTTGGAGTTAACATATTGACATATTAACAAGATTGTTTAGCTAACAGGAAGCAGAGAGTCAGGGTGAATGAGTCAGGTTGGCAAGCTCTAAATAGATGACTGGTCAAATAAGGAGACCTCAAATTTACATATAGTCCCCTCTGGCTCAAGAATTTCAAAGAAGAGGAAACGTCCTTTTCACACGCACTGGTTCAAAACCTCTCAAGATTTTTTATGTCTCAATTGAGTTGCTTCTTAGTCTTCTAAACTTCAGAAAATACACGCCTAGCCTGTCCAATCTTTCCATGTGAGACTATCTGCTCATTCCAGTTATTAGCCTGGATAAACCTTCTCTAAACTACTTCCAATTCAGTCATGAAAACTGAGTCTTAAATATTTACAACGTATATTAATGACTTTGACAAGGAAGTAAATGGATATTCGTTAAATTTACCAATGGCACCAAGATAGTTTGGAAAATAATTTTTCAAGACGAGGTCAAGAATCTGCAAAGGGATATAAACAAGTTAAGAAAAAAGTTTGGCATAGTTGCAGATTGGGACCATGTTCATTTTAACAGGAAGATTGGACAATCAGCGCATTATTGAAATGGGTAGGGATTGCAGAGCTTCCATGTACAGAGGGATCTAAGTGTCCTACTCCATGAATTCAAAAAGTTTTGTTAGCAAAGATAGTTAGTGATTGGGCTGAATAGAATAGAATATAAAAATAACAAAGTTTTACTACTGTTGTACAGGGCCTTGGTGAGAGCAAATCTGGAGTATTGTGTGCAGCTTTGGTATTTGCTCTGTTAAAAAAAAGAACTGCATTAGAAACAGTTTGGAAAACGGTCATTCAACTCATTGCTGAAATGAAGGGCTTATTTTCTGAAGAAAGGCTGAACACTTGTGTTCTATACTCTTTGGAATCTAGAATGATGAGACATGACCTTATTTATACATATAAGTTCCTGACTTGACAAGGTGGTCGCTGAAAGCATGTTTCTTATTGTGGAGGAGATTAGAATGAGGTGACACAGAGGTCTTCCTTTTAACACTGAGATGAAGTCGTTTTTGTCTCTCAGGTGGAATGAACATGTAAAATTTTCTTCTCCAGAAAATAGTACAGGCTGGGTCATCGAATTTATCCAAGTCAGATTTAGAACAATTTTTTTATGGCCAAGGGAGCCAAAGATAAATGGCAGCAAAGCAGAAGAGAGAAGTTGAGACCAGAAACTGACCATCCATGATCTTATCGAATGATGGACCAGGCTCAAAGGGCCAGATGCCTTACTCCTGCTTCTAATTCCTATGTTGCCAAGTACCTTTCTTTATATATCAATTAGGTAGTACTGTGAACGAACGTTGTCTGAAAGTCTTCTGGCTACTCTTAGACAAGTAGTTTGAAATAAGCGAAATGAAAGAAATTTTGGACAAAAGGTACTTGTTGCTGACTTTAATCGCCAAAAGTTGGTATGCCATGTAGCCACAATTAAAATTAAACACAATCCTATCCTGGGCTGACATCTCCACTTTACAGAAAGAATAATTGACTGATATTGAATGGTGAGAAACTCAAATGAGTCATTGAATAAGGGATCCATTGTATTTGTCCATTTGCCCTTGTAGCTGTGATGGATCTTTTCTACCTTCTTCAGTTTGTAATCTTTACATTTCCTTCTCCTAGGCTGATTTGAACCAAAGCTTTCCATTCCCGTCTGAGCATCAGGGAACTTGCTGTATGTAAATCAACCAGTGTTTAGAATAGCATCACCGCACCTGTGGTCAGCCAATCCTTAATGGATGCAAACCCAGTAGTTAAGAGCCACATTCCGGTGTCTGCTCTCTGAACTGTTTGAGACGAAGCTTGAACCATTTACTTTTTGCCTCAGAGGTTGGAATGTAACTGTCAAACCAAGCATTCATTCTGAGTCAAGGGTCATTACAGCCTTGTGAGCTATAATGAGCCATATGAGCTACCATCTCCTTGCCTGAGGTCAGACAGCTCAGTATAATCTGGGAGCCATATCTGGAGCTTCTTTACCCACACTGCATTGTAGCATGTGATAGGATGGTTTTGATTTTCAATCAATTTCTGTTCGATGAGCAGAATAGCTTCTCCAAGCAAGCAAAATAAATATGTCCCGCAGATATCACAGTCTTAAAAGAAAGAAATGAATAGGTCCTTTTCAAAAGGCAAATAGATAAATATAATCACAGATCAGATTTTATAGTTTATGAATGATCTCCTGAAGAATTGATTGGTTACCTGTACCAGGTGTAGAATAGTTGATGGGAATGATAAAGCAATAAATACTGACTGAACCGGCAATGCCCTTATCTTATGAATGAATAGAAAATTAGGTCACTCCACTTATGTTTACGAGGGCACAAACTGTCCCAGCTGGCATACACGCACACACCTGCAACTTGAGCAATGGACCATCATGTAAATGAGGGCAAACCCTTAATGCCAACATATTCTGATATCCCTCTCACTGTCCCCATGATCCCTGACTCTTCCTCTTCATCACACCCTCCCTAACTGACCCAGGGCTTTTGCTACCGAAAGTCTGCTTTTTGTTGACAAGGTAATTGACAACATGGGGTCAACATTTCAGGATAAGCGATCAATCATTTAGGTTTAAGTTGAGGGATAATCTCTTCACTGATGGGGTGGAGAATCTCTGGAAATTTGCATCCCAGAGGGTGTTAATGCGCTATCATTAAATGTACTTAAGGCTGAAATAGCCAAATTTCTGATACCTCAGGAAGTCAAGGGATCTGGGAGTGAGTTGATAAGTGGAAATGAAGCCCAAGACACAATTTTAGGTGCCATATTATTGGAAACATATGATTGCACTGGAGAGGGTGCAGAAGCAATTTACAAGTATCAGGAATGGGAAATTTAGGAATAAAGACCAAAGGATTTGGGGCTGTTCTACTTTGAGAGAAGTTGGGTGAGAGGAGATTTCATAGAAGCGTTCAAAATCATGAGCAGGATGGATAGATTAGCTTGGGAGAAGCTTCTCCTGCTTGAAAACAAATGATAGGCGGAGGTCATAGATTTGAAGAGATGTGCAAAAGAAGCAACAATGTTGTGAAACAAAAGATTTCACACAGCGAGTGACTATGGTATGGAATGCACTGCCTGGAAATATGGTGGTGATGGGTGCAGCTGAGTATTCATGAGGTCATTGGATGATTATTTGCATAGGAATGGTGTTCAGGGATATGCAAAAAGGGCAGGAAATTAAGTCATGATGTTTATTTGAAGACTTAGTAGAAGCATGATGGGCCGAATGACCTTGTTATTGCACTGTAACAGTTCTTAGATTCTCTGAAAACAACTGTAGTAATGTGCAGTACATTTAATTGACTGCATGATGTACTCCTGCTCTTATATTTTTTATTCTTTCGTTCTAATCTCCCTCAATGCTGACTCAATCTTTGATCCTTCCCTGGACTTTCAATCCAACTCTGAGGATCCAGATATCCCAGGCCATTCAAGAACTCATCATTCTTGCACGGAAAACAGAAAGTAAAGTGTGTGCTGTTGAATTTAACCAGTGTGATACAGAGCTACTTCAAAAACATTAATATCCATTCCTCAATCAGGTGTGAAATCAGATTTTACCAATTATACTCTGAATTGTCACTCTCATTGAGTAAAGAGTCAGTGAATTGTGGGGTTCAAGTCACTTTCAGACGCTTGAACACAATATATAATCTAACATAATAAATTTGACAATTTCTTTTGAAGTGAGGGCTACTTTTTCAGATTTCAGGAGCTCTTTTTTCAATCTATTTAACTCCATCATTAGGTGATGCCATCACTTAGTAACAATATCTTCTGTGTTTGTCTTGCTGTCTGGGGCATTTGGACTCAAACCAAAGCAGTATTAGAAGAATTCAGCAATATACTTGATAGTTATCACATGACCAGCAAATTAAGGTAAACATTAATTTCCAAAACCTTATAGTATTTCAACGATCACAAAACACAGGCAGAAGTTTACAAATAAAAGCTTTTAAAAAGATGGCACACATCTAAACACCAAAACATCAATGCCACAAACACACTTTCTGTGTTCAGGTAAGGGTCACAGCCAAGTGGCTGCACCTTTGTCTCTAACATAGTCATTGCATCTCAAGCAATTCACTGCATGTAAGATGCTTTGAGCTGTCATAACACATTACTGCAAACTTTTATGAAATGAAACTGTGTAGTGTTGAATTATCCGATTGACACAATGTTCATTGCAATAGGATCCACTGTTCCCTCAATGAAATGTGTAAAATTGTTCTCTTCCCTTTTCAGCTCCTCTCTCCACTTTGTGTAGCTTCATTGCACTCTCAGACTGTCCCCACTCCCAACATCTCATTTTGGTTCTTTCACAGTGTTACTGGCATTGCACTTCTTACCTCTAGCCCCGGCCTCAGTTAATTTGATTCTTCCAGCCCCATTCACTCTGGACACACTCCCTACAGCCCAGCTTCCTCAAGACTTGCTCTGACTCACATCCATCCTTACTGCCTCCCTCCTTTCTCCCTCCGGCCTCACTGCCTACAGTCTCATTCCCTCCAGCTCATCCACTCAAGCCTCAGTGCCATCTGCCTCACTCTGTCCATGCTGAAGCCCTCTGGCCTCACTCCTTCCACCATCCACTATGCTCTGAAGCAGTGAGTTCCTCAGGTCCATGACACTTTGAGAGAAACAATTTCTCCTCATCTCTGTCTAAATATGTTACCCTTTATCCTAAAACTATAACCTGTCATTCTAGGTTACCTTGCAGCAGGAGACATCCTTGTCAGGCATATTGTGAATCCACTTTAGCATCTTGTATACCTCAACTGAATCTCCTCTCATTCTTCTAAAATCCAGAGAGTAAAGGCCAAGCCCTCTCTTCATTAAGAAATACCCTTCATCTCTGGAATCAATCTAGTGAGCCTCCTTTGAACTGTCTCCAATGCAGCTCTACCTCTCCAGACCAAAATTGTATGCAATACTCCAGGCACGGTCTCACCAATGGCTTGTGCAGTTGCAACAACGCTTCCCTACATTTATTGTCTATTCCTTGAGCAATAAATGACAAAATTCTATTTCCCTTCGTTATTACCTGCTGCACCTGCGTTCTAGTTTTCTGCAATTCATACCCATCCCTGACAAGATGCTTAAAAGAAAGTTTCATTTATTGTGAAAACCTCTGAGACACTGTCAAAATGCAAAGCTTTCATTTTGCTTTTCCAGCAAAGCAGGTATTGCCTAGAATACATCAGCATTTTGACAGGCGTGTATTTGTATGAGTGCAGTCTGTATGTGAGAATATGGGCAATGTTCTCTCACAACAAGCCTCACTAGCTCTCGTTGTTCTTTAAGGTAATTCCTCAATCCCCTGTGTGGCTAAACAATCTTGATTCATTGTGATTCATTTAAATGCTTCTACGCTGAGCCAGGTTTCCAGCAGACGGCCATAAAAGGGAAGGAGTATTACTCCAATTGTTGGCACTGGTCCCCATCAATCTGAAATGCTCCATTAATAGGCCCAGGTTTTGGCAGAGAAGTCCCAACCAAAGCCTGATTCCTCATCATTCCAGTGCATCAGGAGTTATTTTCAGTATATTACATTTCGTGCTGAGGTCTTCAGAAAATGTGTCAGTCTGAAGCCATAAGTGCAGTGTAGCTTTTGATACAACACAGAAAGAACTTGGGCCTCTACATCACCCTTCAGAACATCAGGATACCACAAAGAGCTTAAGAACCAATTGAATCTTTCTTCAAATGTGACTACTGTTGTAATACAGGAAATACAGCACTCTACTTTTGCACAGGAAGCTCCCACAGGCAGTAATGCGATAATGGCCAGAGCTGTTTTTAGGTGTGGGTTGATGGATAAATATTTCTACGATACCAGAGGTAAGTCCTTGCTCTTCTTAGAGGCATAGAATCACAGAGGAAACTGCATGGAAAGAGGCCCTTCAGCCCATTCTGTCCATGCTAGTCATCAGCAAGCACCTATCTGCAGTGACAATACTATGTCAATAAAAGATATGTTTTGTCACTTTTTTGTGGAGAAACGTTGAGACAAGATGTGGTATGCTCAAAGCCAAAAAAGTAAACAGCTTGTAAGGCCTTGGGTTTAGTTTAAAAGTTGGAATAATGAATGGGTTGAAGCTCCCTGAGTAGGTAATATCAAGCTCCCACAGAACCAGAATTTTTAGCTTTAATCTTCTGCAGTTGCTAGGGTCTAGAAGTGGATGTGGAAGCTCTTATTCCTCTCTCTATTACAGTTAAAAGCTGGGGTTCTCTTCCTGCTGATAGAATTGCATCTGAAACAATCAATTTTATTGAATTTGCCTTTGCCAAGGACGTGTTGATGGAATATTACTGTCCTGAAACAGACAATTAGTAGTAGTTTGTATGTATATTATTTTGTTAAGCATTTCAATAAGGTTACAGTTAAGCAAATCTTTTATTTTTATTATGTCTGTATTTTAACTTTGCTGTTAAAAAAAAATATGTTTTGCTTAAAGCCAGGTAGTTTGACCAATCACATTGCATCTGGAATGCAAAGCCTTACACAACTTTAATAGAAGAAAGGGCCTAGGGCCATGCTATTTTCTTAATATATTTTGCGGGTATTTGACCTGGTCTGAAACACTATTCTAATCCCGTTCTTCAGCACTTGTCCCACAGACTTCATGATAATGCCATGGGTCTTTTGTGTCAGCACCAGAGAACATAGTATCAGAATAAATGGTCTCAGCTTTAAAACAGAGATGAGGAGGAATTTCTTCTCTCAGATGGTGGTGAATCTGTGGAATTCTTTGTCTGTTAGGCCTGTATCATTAAGTGTATTCAAAGAAATAAGGGAATCAAGGGTAATGAGGAAAAGGCAGGAAAGTGGATTTGGGGATTATCAGATCAATTGGGATATCATTGAATGGCAGAGCAGACTCAATGGACTGAATGGCCTATTTCTGCTTGTACATCTTATGGTCTTATGGATTCTGTTGAGAGAACACAGCAGCAGTCCTATAGGTCAGACTAGCCAACATTAAGATTGGTACAGTTCCAATAAAGAAAAGAATGTAACATACGTAACTTCCCACTTCCTTTTGCTTTCCTTTCAAAAGTGCCAGGTGTTGGCAAACCTATCAGTGCCCACAGCGACCTGTCTTTGCACAGCATTTGGAATGCTGAAAGAACTCACGAACTTTCCTGTTAGCTAAGTTCTGTTTTCTTTAATCTCCATTTCTATTTTTATAACTGGTGAACATAAGCAAAGAGCAGAGTTTATTTTAAAGAAAATATCATTTATTATTTTCCCCTCCAATTTTCCAGCTGAGTTTTGTTCTCAGTCTTTGAATCCTGGAGATTCCCATGCAGCCCAGCAACTTGATGGAGAAGTTCGGCCAGAGGTCAGTGATAAAAAGAACTAACACACATTCCATAGCACCTTCCGCAAGCACAAGAAGTACTTTACAGTCAAAGATGTACTTTTATATTGGTGTGATCACTGTTTCATTATGGGAAACGAAGCTGTCAATTTGCACACAGTAAGCTCCCACAGAAACATCAATATAAGAGTGATTACATCATCTGAGTGCTAAATGTTGGCCAGGACATCAAGAAGAATTCTACACTCTCCGCCACTTCAAAAAAGTGGCTGTGGGATATTGTGCATTCACATGAGAGAGCAGTTAGGACCTCTATTTAACATTGCCACACAACATTGTAGCACATCGTCTGTGGGCCTTGGACGTGTCAGCTTTGATTCTGCACTCAGGTGTCTAAAGGGGCAACTGAATCTGCAAACTTCTTCATAGGAAGGTGTAGCACACTACCCACTGAGCTATAGCTGGCTCCAGGGAGAAAGTAACTTCTAGGCATTTCATAACTGGACTGCCATGAGGAGCACTCAATCAAATATCAGACACACTGCTTCTTGCCTGAGCAGTTGTCAGTGGCTTGTGTGGCAACTTTGCACAGTTGGTTCAGTTGCATTTTGCCTGGTTCCAATGGAAAGAGCATGTGTGGTAGGTGCATTGCTCTTTAGAACTTGAGAATTGCATTGACGTCCTTTGTCCACTGTGGAATCCAGATAACTACCTTAACAAAGTGTCTTCTTGAAGCAGGCAGGTCTCTGATCACTCTGTTAAAGACTCCTAGCAAACTGATGGCAGCTAGATCAGGAGACAGGCGCTTCACACATTCTTAGAGCATTAGTCTGACACAAGTTGTAAAAATCAATCCCAGCACCTAAATACAGAACTCCCTCAGTGACTGTGTTCAGATAGATTGTGCACTCAGTTCTTCAATTAGGACTTTAAAAAAAATTCTTTTTGAGGGACATGGACATTGCTGGCTAGCCAGCATTTCTTGTTTATCCCTGAATGAATCTATGACTAGATAAAGACTGTAGCCACAAATCAAACTAACACTCAGTACCTCAGCGGAGATCAGCTAATGAATGTAGACTGAGGATTAAAATCATGGAATCTCTCTAGTGTGGAAGCAGGCCATTCAGCCCGTCGAAGAGAGAGTTTTGTGAGTTTGCACCAACCCTCCAAAGAGCATCCCACTCAGACCCAGCTCCCTATCATTTCCCATGGACAGTCCACCTCAAAAGTAGGAGCAATTTAGCAGAGCCAATCCACCTACCCTGCACATCTTTGGACTGTGGGAAGAAGGCGGAGCAGCGCGGAGGAAACCCCCGCTCCACACAGACAGTTGCCTGACGTTGGAGTCGAACTCATATCTCTAGCACTGTGAGAAAGCAGCACTAACCGCTGAGCAGCCATGCTGCCCCAGACCTGGGCTTTTACAGTTGAGCTACATTATCACATGAACTAACAAACATATGTGCTGAGTTGTCATGGAATCAGCAAAATAAGACTTAGGTGCATTGCTAGAGCAGCTGACATAACCTCGATTTAGGTTGTCTTGAGCATAGAAGATTAACAGAGCTGGGTGGTCAGCTGGTTGATGTCTTTTCCGCTTTGAAAGGATTCGCTACGGAAGCTGCAGAGAAACTGATTTTTCAAGTGAGGAATCAAGAACAAGGCCACAAATTCTCAGAATCACAGGCCATTCAGAAGCAAAGTCAGCATGCATTTCTTCACACAAACAGATTCAGAAACCTGGAATTCTCTTCGCCCTGCCCCCCTCGAAGGTTATGCATGTTTGAGGGGGTGGCAGTAGAAACTGTCAAGATTGATGTGAGATGAAGGTATCATCATTGAGTAAAGGTGTGGAGAGATATGGAGCAAAAGAGAATAAATGGCTTTTGAATGCACATCATCCAGGATTGAACTGCTAAAGGGCTGAGTGGTCTTGTTCTATTACAATGGCATGTGACAAGTGAATATATTTCTCTGCTTCTTACTGTTGCTGTTTATGAATATCATCTAACTTTCAGATTTTTTAACATGAAGAATAATCCATTTAAAAAATGGTAGGAGAATGCTTAAAAATTCAGGATTAATGATAGTCACATTATTTAAATCAATGTTGTGGATTTTCCCATTATCTTTCAAGCCTCGTACAGTTTGTAAAGATTATGTTTAGCCAAAAGTTATTGCAATCAAGCAAATTACACTCCAAAGACATTATTACTAAGATAAAATGCAGCTTTGTAAAACAATATCCTGGAGAATTAAATATGTTACTTTTCTCCTGTTTTCTCTAAATAATGATTCCTGTCTAATGGCTGTAGTTTAAAAGCTTAATATCATGGATACATATTCTACATCTGAGAGTTGTTTATGATCAAAGCTAACATTCGAGTGGATTATTGAGGGTGTGCTGTTCAGCAGCAAACACCATCTTTTGGATAGTAAGAGCTGCTGATGCTGGAGTCTGAGATAACACTAACCCAAGTTTCCTATCTGCTCTCCCAAGTATAAACGTTCCCAAACCGATGCTTTGTAAAAGAAGCGAGGAAGAAGAAGGCTTTGTTGAACACCTACGCTTGGTTCGCTACAAACGACAGCATCTCCTGGTCACAAACCACTTCAACTCCCCCTCCCACACCTTGGATGACATGTCCACCCTGCGCCTCCTCCAGTGTCACAACGATGCCACCCGAAAACTGAAGGAACAGCACCTCATATTCCGCCTTGGAACCCTACAACCCAATAGTCTCAATGTGGACTTTACTAGCTTCAAAATCTCCCCACCCCCAACCTGATCCCAAGATCAGTGCCCCCTCTTGTCCCCGCCTCCTCAACCTGTCCGTCTTCCCTCTCAGCTATCACCTCCACTGTCTACCGGCTATCACTGTCACCCTCCATTTATTTCAGAGCCCCCTTCCCGTCCCTCATTTCTGAAGAAGGGTCTGGATCCGAAATGTCAGCTTTCCTGCCCCTCTGATGCTGCTTGGCCTGCTGTGTTCCTCCAGCTCCATACAGCGTTATCTCAGACTCCAGCATTGCCAGTTCTTACTATTTCTGAGGAAGTCCCCTTGGTGTTTTGAGGCCATGTTTCTCCATCAGTCAACATCATCAGATCAAAAACTAATAATATTTTCTTTCTATTCAACTATGTTTCAGAAAAAAACCAAGGTCATAATTGTAGAATGCTTAAGGATGTTGTGAGGTTGTGAAAATGTCGTCTTTCACTGCAGACACTTCTCTTTTACAATGGTGACTAATGGAGAGATTGCGCTTGACCATCAGAGAAACTGAAAATAACCTGAATCCATGATTTTGCAATGACAATAGTGATTGGAAACCCCAGAAAATCCATTCAAGTTCTCCTTTCAACAAAAATGCAAGCAGGGAGAAATGCAGTCCTCTGCTAGGGTGTAAAACAGGCAGTAGCAGGTTGGATATCTATCAGTCCATAATCTTCAGACCTACAGTGCAGGGAAATCACTTAGCTGTGCAGAGCTTCAATACTGCTGAAAACAGAGATAAGTTGTAAAAGATTTTCAACTTGCACTCATCCAAACAAAAGTAAAAATGCCAAATTTCAAAACATCACTACAATTCCTACTACAAGATGAACAGGTAATGTTTTGTTGACAATTGAATGACTAGCCATGGTATTCCCATGATAAAAGCAATAGGGATCTGTAACCTTTCTATCTCCATGAAAATTCATAAAAGTGTTCAATGTGCAAACATGTTACTTTATAGAGAATGATTCCCTGCGCATGTTGCTTCTCACAAGGTAAATGAGCTACATTATGAGTTGTAACAGAAATAATGGGGACTGCAGATGCTGGAGAATCCAAGATAATAAAGTGTGAAGCTGAATGAACACAGCAGGCCAAGCAGCATCTCAGGAGCACAAAAACTGGTGCTTCGGGCCTAGACCTCTGATGAAAGGTCTAGAAACATCAGCTTTTGTGCTCCTGAGATGCTGCTTGGCCTGCTGTGTTCATCCCGCTTCACACTTTATTATCTTACATTATGAATTGACCTGAATATCTTAACTCAGCTGTCAGTGCGGGCTACAGTAAACTCAGGCTTGTTCACCATGTACTGTTCCAATCGCGGAATCACATCCACAAATAGACATTTGAGGTTTAGTAAGTCCAGGCTGTTGAGTATATTCCATCCTCTGCCTATTGGAAACAACTGAGGGAACGTGTTTCAAAAACAGAAAGATCAATAGAAACTCAACGGTCTGGCAGCACCTGTAGAGAGAAACACAGAGTTAATGTTTCAAGTCCAGTGACTCTTCAGCAAAAGGAACATGCCATTTGATTTTATCAGTGTATTGCTGGGACATCCAAATTACATTGCACTTTCACTGGACTTCCAATGCATTATCAAATGCAATTTGAGCATTCATTTAAGAGGGCTAGAATACAAGAGCAGGGATGTACAGCCATGACTGTGTAAGGCTTTGGTCAGACCACATTTGAAACACATCGAGCAATTTTGGGCGTCATATTTGAAAAAGGATATGCTAGCATTGGAGGAGGTCTGGAGGAGATTTACAAGGATAATCCTGGAGATTAGGGTTTGTCATATGAGGAGCACTTGAGAACTCTGGAACTGTACTCAATGGGAGTTTAGAAAGATGAGGGGGAGTCTTATTAAAATTTGCCGAATACTGAGTGGCCTGGATAAAGTGAACAAGATATAGAAGATGTACTGGCAGAACATTTTCATGCCCAAAAGCACAGCCTCAGAGTGAAGTTACAATCCTTTAGAAATGAAATGAAGGGAAATTTCTTCAGCCAGAGAGTTGTGAAACTGTGGAGCTCATTGCTGCAGAAGGCAACGGAGGCCAAGTCATTGAGTTTATTGAAGTCAAAGATAGATCGGTTATTGGTTGGGAAGGGGATCAGGGATTACAGGGAGAAGGCAGGAGAATGGGGTTGAGAAATATATCAGCCATGATCAGATGGTGGAGCAGACTCATTGGGCCTAAAGGTCTGACTCTGCTCATATACCTTCTGGTTTTATTGAAGGACTTCTACATTGCAACATATGCCATCTTTCAGATGGGTCTCTAACCTATGGCCTCCTCAGGTAAATGTAAAATGTCTCATAGGGAGTCTTTTAAAAATGAGGAAGAGAGTTGATGCCCTGGTCTCCCATCATTTTTTTCTCCCTCAATCAAAATCTCTGAAAATAAAAATGAACTGGTCATTCATCTCACTGATATCTTAGGACACAATCATGTGCAAATTACATGTTCCAGTTCCCTTCATTGCAACTGTGTCTGAATTTGGAATTGTGAGATGCTTTGGCTGTGCTGAGCTTATGGGGGCTTGCTTGAGTTAGAATTGTTCCTGGCTATTTAGCCATTTCAAGTTCGTCAGTGAAAAAATTGATATGTTCCTGCTTGATTAAAAAAATCCTGCTGATCAAGGGGCAATAAAATAATTCATCATCCAAGATTTAAAAACCCACTGTATAAGTCCTACAGTTTATTCTCCCAAGAATGTTAATGTTTTACATGATTTCACCCACATGTTTGAGTCCGCTGTCAGAGTCAATGCTTGCAGCTTTCACGCATGATTTATCAATGATTTGGTGGAGTAAGCAAGGTATTGCAAAGCTTCCTGTGAATGCCTAGCTTCGAAGAGCTGATAGGCAGCATTCAAAAAGAGGAGGCAATAAAGTAGATGCTTTAAGAATTAGTCAATGAATTGTATACTGCAAATAATAGTCTTGTAAGACAGGAAACAAGAAGCATGAGCATAATGTAAGGGTCCAATTTTAAAACATGCCTTTACTGAAAATTTCCAGTCATTGTATGAATGTTGACAAGCATTGGATTCTGAATTAGAAGTGGCAAGGGTCAAAAATGAGGGTCAGATCTCATATACTTGGTAAATTCCACCACAGTAACTAGTGGAATTTAAACTCCACTCATAACTACATCTGGCATGTTAAACTAGTGACCATGATATCATTGTCATTTTTTCTGTTTCATGAATGTAAGGGAAGATCTACCTTTGTTACCTGGTCTGGCCCATATGTTACTTTAGATGCACAACAATGCCCTCTGAAACAGTCTAAGAAGCGTGACAGCTCAAGGATAATTGGAGGTGGTGGACAAATGCTGGCTCTGCCAGTGATGATCACCTTCCATGAAATAATCAACAAGTAGTGTATCTTCAGCAGGTCAAGATTTCCAAACACCAAATGTTTAAACCAGTGCATTTTCCTTAAGGTCACGATAGTTTCAGTCTCCACCAAAGTGGGGAGCAAAGCTGTTTAAAACCATAAGCACCTCGACTGTTGCTTTGCAATGGACCTGGAGAATCTTTTGGGCTCTTTTAATTTAAAATGGCACTTTCATTGCTCGTGGCAATGGTTGTTGGTTGGTGTCCAAATAACAGAATTTACATTTGCTGACCTGACATATTAATTGTCACCATTCACTTCCAGCTGAATGATGAATGAGCAGAAATGTTAGAAGCATTGTAGGAGTAAAGAACTTGTGTGGTTTTCCCCGCTGACTCATTGATCCCCCTGGAAAAAAATGGCAGAGGGAGGTCCTAAGGTCAGGAAACCTATCTGTAGCACATTCATACATTACATAGGGTGAGTAATTGGGCATTTTCAGCTGATCAGAAGGATTTAGCAAGGATTTGAAAAGGGATGATTGTTCTAAAGAACCTGACAGAACCTTTTTTTGTTTGAAGAGGTGGCAGAAGTATTATCTAAGTGAATGCTTTATCTTTGTCTCTTACATGGATGTCTAGAAGGTGTTTGACAAATTCCCTCAGAACAGATTGTGCTTAGTGTAAAGGCTATAGAACTGAAAACAAGTTTTTGACCTGGTTTAGAAATTGCTCGGGTGTCAGGAGATAGGGATAAAATTCTAACTGGAAGAACGTGACCGGTGATATCTTGAAAGGATCTGTGTGGCACCCTCAAATAGTCAACATATTTGTGAACAACCATGATGAATGGATCTAAAGTTATAGATTGAAATGTGTCATATAACACCAACAGTCCGAGATTGTAAGCATTGCAGATAGAAGCACAAAATTTCAAAGAGGTATTGTAGATGAGGTAAACAAGCAAATTTGGCAAGTAGATTTCAATGGAAGCAAATAGAGCCAGAGAGCTATAGAGTTGTACAGCACAGAAACAGGCCATTCGGTCCAACGTGTCCACGCTGACCAGATAACCTAAATTAATCCAGCTCCATTTGCCAGCATCTGGCCCATATTCATCTAAACTTTTCCATTCATGCGCCCATTCAGATGCCTTTTGAATATCGCAATTGTACCAGCCTCCATCATTTTGTCAAGCAACTCATTCCCCAAGTCCACCACCCTTAATGTGAAAACGTTTAACCTTAGATCATTTTTATATCTTTCCCTTCTCACCTTAAACCTATGCCGTCTGATTTTGGACTCCCCTACCCTGGGAAAAGACCTTGGCTATTCACCCTATCCATGCCGCCCATGATTTTATCAAGTTCTATAAGGTCACCCCTCAGCCTTAGACACTCCGGGGAAAATAGTCCCAGCCTATAAAGGTGAAGACCTTTTCTTTTTATTATATACAGGTAGAAGAGGGCACTTTCTAAAGGGTGAAAAGCCAGAAACAGTGAAAATCTATTGAGACTTGCATTCAGGGTCAAAGGTCATGCAAGAGTTTAATGGGAACTGTAAGTGAAGGCACTTTTAGTATGGGAGGGCAGAATGTGTCAGCTTGGAGGATGTAAGGGCCTGTTCCTGTGCTGTATTGTCCTTTGTTCTTTAGTAATCAAAAGATTAATAAACAGTTGAACTTTACATCCAGAAGGACCAAATTACAAGGGCAGATGATTTATGTTACATTACCCTGATTAAGTCACAGCTCAAGAACTGTGAGTACATCTGGGTATTGCACCATAGGAAAGTTATATTGGTGCTAGAGGGAAGGCCTTGCAGGTTTATTATGCCTTTACTATACTATTGCAGTGTGATGCCTGGAATCCAAGGATTAAAATACATAGATACAAACTAGATTGCCTTAGATTTGAGCAGGTAAGGGGTGCTGTGATCAAAGCTTTCAAGATATTAAGAGAGCAGGTCAGGGAGAAAGAGGGGGCATTGGGCTATGTTCAATAAAATTGACTGTGGACCTGTCATGCCGGGCCAAACTAGGGGCAGCTCTGCAGAGTTAATCTCCATTGATAGAAGGAACTCCTACTCAGGCACTGAGTCCCTTTGGATGTGAAGTTCCTGATATTGATCTGCAAGCCACAGGTAGCTGCCCTGCATTGTGAGTCTCCAACCTACTGCTAGTTAAATACCACTGAGCTCCGTTTCCAAAACCCAGGAACTCCTTTGTTCAGTAATTCCATTCCTCTACTTCTGTTCCATTAGATATTTTTAATCTACCTGTGGCTGTTCCACTAGAGATACCTTCGTAGAGCTCAGTCTTTAAGAGATGTGTTTCCTATGTTAACCTACTGAAGAGTGCTGTGCTGGTTTGTGAACCATGAGACATTTTATGACTCACCTCCGGAGCAGGAGGGAATTGAACCCAGATCTCTTAACTCAAAGGTAGCGATATGGCAATGCACCATAGAGCCCCTCTTCTGTTTCATTAAGGCGCTCCTTAAAATCCACGTCATTTGACTGAACATCTCCAGGTTGGCGCGGTGTGAGATTATGCTCAATGACGCACTTGTGAAACACCTTCAGATGTTTTATTTTGTTGAGGTGTTTTCTATATATGCTAGTGCATATCTGGTTGGAATATGACCGGGTTCATCTACAGTGCTTTCCACAGCCGAATAGTCCACTGAAGCCCTGATAAAAGCTATCGGGCTCTTACCTGACATTACCAAATGCAACTTGCCCCATACTGCATTCCAGAGCATATGCCTAGGGAAGTTGTTGCATTAGAGGTGTGGTTTCAAGAGTTACAATCACATTGTAAGCTGCATAAGCAAAGCTCCAGTAGGCAAAATATAAATTGCATTTGATCAGACTGAACAATTTGCAAATGTTCAAATGGGCAAATGTTTGTCATTGTCAAAACCTGGTGGCCGTGGCTCACAATAAAGGATAACAGACCTGCCTGTGTGTGTACCAGGGGATTTGAAGTGAAATACTGGAGTGCCACGTGATTGTACTGAGGAGGCATTGATTTAATCCACTATGTGTAAGAGGAGGATAGCAGACCTGACAGTAACTGGCATTGTGTTAATTTGCAGCATGGTTTGCTCAGCTAAATCAATAACTGTCTATTTTTAGTTTTGAGTTTTATTGGATGAACTTGAGCATCAAAGTTGCTAAATGAGAGCAGCACAGAATGTGCCCATTGGTGTACAGCTTCTTTTACTGGCAGCAGCCTGTGGCTGTTCCACTAGAGATACCTTCGTAGAGCTCAGTCTTTAGGAGATGTGTTTCCTATGTTAACCTACTGAAGAGTGCTGTGCTGGTTTGTGAACCATGAGACAAATCATGATCAATCAGTAGGAGCTGCCATAGCAACTACAGTTACTTCTACCTCGAAGATGACGATGGATAACAAAAGGAAAGCTTTAATTTATGCTTTTTACCACATCCCAAAATGCTTCACAAATAATGAAGTGCTTCTGAAGTATATATCTGTTGTAATTTGAGATGCAGGCAGTCATTTTCATGCACAGCAAAATCTCACAAGCAGCTGTGTGTTACGTTACAAAAACCTCTCATATTTAATGCCTCTTAGAGAACTTAAGTTTGGAAATATTGCAGAAAAATTGATTTATTTCAAATTCTGGGGGAATACCTGAAGGCATTTCTTTAAATGTAGGTCATTGAAAGGCCACTGTTGATATCAGATAAGATTTTTTAGAAACCACATGACTGGAGATAACAGCTTATTTTCCCTTCACTCCTGTTAGGGTTTTTCAAATGGTGACTGATTCAGAGAGAATGCTTTGCTGTCTTAAATTAGCCAAGGTCAAATCACCTACGAGGAAGAGCTGCCCACCTCATCTCTCCCAATTCTGTAAAGAAAAATCCTCTTGCTGAGTAAGGTTGAAATATATTTAATCTTCTGATTTGCGGATCAATGCTATCTTGTATTTCCCGATCAAGTTGTGCCTGGAAGATTTCAGAGACAAATGCGATCAGTGACCTGACCACATGTGCCCAACCATCAGAGCAACAGACGACAGAATATTCCATGCTTTGTGCTTTTTCCATTAAGAATTATCCCTTGGTCAACGTGTTCTCTTTTTTTGTTTCACAAAGGCCAATCAGTGCAGGGAAATCCAGTTTTAGTTATCTTCCCCTGAAATCTACCCGTGCGTTTCTGTATATATTTTGGAGATATTTAGAGAGGTAGCAATTTATACATCTCATATCAGTGAGGTCACCATAGTCCCACCAGACCTTATATCTGCTCTTGCATTAGAGAGAGACAATCAGTGGTGGTTTGACCTAAAGGCCACCACACCTCAAGCAAGGCAAAACATTGAGAGTGAGAGTCCATCCTGATCATCTCGATGAGTGCAGATTGAAGCTGTTGGTATCACTACTCATTGTAAATCAGTCAAGTCAGCTAACTGACCCCTTTATCTCTGTATTATTGACAGTGTATATTAATCAACTATTACATCTTTATTAAGTAAGTTTTGTTTGGCTAATAAACCCATAATCGTAATTATTATGAAACATGCTTGGTCGATCTTGATGTTTAAAGCCTGATATAGATGAATTATATAATTGGCCAGCTTGGTAATTGGAAAAAGATATTTTGTTCTAAGTTATGAGCTGTGGACTAATGGGATGACAGCAACAGTGTATTCCTCCAGTCTCGGTTGTAATAGGTAAAGATCAGCTAATTTATTTTCAATGGTGAGTGTCAGCTATGACACCAAAAATCCAATAAAAATAGTACCAATTCTACAGAAAGTGTGCAGATTGGACTCAGTTTAACAGCACGTATGAAACGTGGCATTGCATTACTTTGCATTGCAAACCAACCAGCTGTCAGGGGTCAGTTAGCTCAGTTGGCTGGACAGCTGGTTTGTGATGCACAAGCGATGCCAACAGCAGAGATTTAACTCCTGCACCAGATCAGATTACTATGAAGAACTCTCCTTCTCAGCCTCTTCCCTCGCTTGAGGTGTGGTTACCTTCAAGTTAAACCACGTCCAACCAATCCTCTCTCTCTCATGAGTGAGCAGCCCTATGGCCTCATTAGACGATGGCAATTTTTTCCTTTTACTGTTAAATGGAATGACAAAGGTTTCCTTCAAATCAAGCCTTTGATTTGTTGTTGGGTGAAATAATTGTTCCTTTGGCATTATGAATTGAGCAGGGGAGAAAGAAATGCTTCTTTTTGATGACATCTTGAGCTAGCTTTCAAATATACTGCAGGGAATCTTCTAGAGCAGATTGACATGCAGTCACCCTTGTTATGTTGACTACATGTGACAGCACAGCTAGATTGTACACATAGCAGTGATGCAATCCTGGTTCATGTTCTAGAACATTTGGCCTTTATTGCAAGTGGTCTTGAGTACAGAAATAAAGCAGTGTGGCCCAAAATCACAGTGTTTTGGTGAGACCACATCTGGAACAGTCTGCTCATGGCCATGCCTACGAAAGCATGTAGAGTACAGCTCACTCCATAGGATCAGGTGTTCATGTGCATAGATCCCTGAAAGTTGCCACCCAGGTTGATAGGGTTGTTAGGAAGGCGTACGGTGCGATAGGTTTTATTGGTAGAGGGATTGAGTTTCAGAACGGTGAGGTCATGTTGCAGCTGTACAACACTCTGGTGCAGCCGCACTTGGAGTATTGTGTACAGTTCTGGTCACCGCATTATAAGAAGGATGTGGAAGCTTTAGAAAGGGTGGAGAGGAGATTTACCAGGATGTTGCCTGGTATGGAGGGAAGGTCTTATGAGGAAAGGCTGAGGGACTTGAGACTGTTTTCATTGGACAGAAGAAGGTTAAGAAGTGACTTAATAGAGACATAAAAAATGATGAGAGGATTAGATAGGGTGGACAGTGAGAGCCTTTTTCCTCAGATGGTGATGGCTAGCACAAGGGGACATAGCTTTAAATTGAGGGGTGATAGATACAGAACAGATGTCAGAGGTAGGTTCTTTACTCAGAGAGTAGTAAGGGCGTGGAATGCCCTGCCTGCAACAGTGGTAGACTCGCCAACGTTAAGGGCATTTAAATGGTCATTGGATAAACATGTGGATGATAATGGAATAGAGTAGGGTAGATGGGCTTTAGGTTGGTTTCACAGGTTGGCGCAACATTGAGGGCAGAAGGGCCTGTACTGCATTGTAATGTTCTATGTTCTATGTTCTATTCAGCCCATCGAGTCACACTGCCCTCCAAAGAGCATCTGACCCAGATCCACACCCATATCCCATCCTTGTGGGATATGTGTATCTCAACATTTCCCATGGCTAATCTACCTAGTCAGCATATCCCTGGACACTATGGGCAATTTAAAAATGCCAATCCGACTAATTTGTACATCTTTGGACTTATTTCAATTCCACATGCATAAATCAACATTCTGCCTTCAACACAATAAATAAAGTCAATACACAATAAAGTTCTAATTGATTACTCACTTGGCCATTGTAATTTGTACTGCTCTATCTCAACTTCAACATCAAAGGATAATCTGATGAGTCAACAAGCGGTTTTTGTTCCTGCCCCAATATCTTCTCTTTAAAACAACCCATATTTTTCAACATATTCGGCATAGTATGTTTTCAATAAAAACTAATCCTGCCAATCTGCAGTTTAGGGATGCAAGTATAAGCAGCTATCATTAATTAGTCTTTCAGAACGGATTATATGTCTGAGGCTATAGAAATTCTGTCCTTTGTTAGTTTTGGAAGCATGTGCTTCAGTGATTGCTGTTGTGGAAATTGTAACTAACTAGCAAGAGCGAGAAAACGTAACTTTGGAACCAAGGAGACCACATTGAGGACACTCAGTGGAAGAACAACCAAAGAAGTTCAAGCTGAATTCAATGTCAAACATAACACATAGAATGTCAAGGTAGGGAATGCTGAAAAAATGTTAAAGAAGATTACCCAAGTGGAAAATTAACTACTTCATCAAAAAAAGTACAACTTGCAAAACTCCAGGATTGGAGAAGGCTCTTTTCACTTGGTGTGATGATATAGCTAAAGCCAACCCAGGAACAGCATTAACAAAAGAAGATTTTGTGAAAGCTTTGCAAAGAAATTGCAAGTTGACGACTTTAGTTCTGGGAACAGTTGGTTTTCATGGTTGAGCTCATGACATTAACCTTGTCTACAAGTGGCTAAGTGGTGAAAGCTGATCCACAAGCCCTTCAAATCTGGATGACTGGTATGAGCATTTTGAAGAATTTATTCAAGACTATAATCCCACTGGCAGTTTTAATTCAAACAAACTGACCTCTGCTACAAGTGCACACCTAATATAACCTAACCGTGCTAAGCTGCAGTTAGTGTTTGGCAACCAAATGATCACATGTCACTGCATGGTACTCCAAAGGAGAAGTGATGGCCCAGTGGTATTTCTGCTGGAATATTAATCCAGAGACGTAGGTAATGTTCTTGGGACCAGGGTTCGAATCCCACTGTGGCAGATGATGGTATTTAAATCAACTTTTAAAAAAAAACATAGAATTAAGAGTTTAATGTTAACCATCAATGGATTGCCATGGGGAAACATCCCATCTGGTTCACTGATGTACTTTTCAGAAGGATGCTGCTGACCTTAGCTGGTGTGGCCTACATATGATTCCAAATCCACAACAATGTGGTTGACTCCTAACTGCCATCTGGGCAACAAATGCTGGCCTAGCTAGTGATGACCTCATTCCATGAATGAATTAAAAAAACATCTGGAACCAAAAAATGTGTCTTGTTACTCATCAGCAAGTTCAAGAAGCAAGGGTTCTTAAATCGCATTTGCCAGTTAGCCATGAAGAAATCCAACATGCCTGGGTGTTGGTAATGATTTTGATTTCATGGATCAGCAGCTAGATTACTGAATGGAGTTCCAGAATGTACAAGGCTGAGCAGTGACCTTACAGAGATTTATAAAATTATGAGGGGCATAAATAAGGTGAATGGCCAAGGTCATTTCCCCAGGGTAGGAGGATCCAAAGCTGAAGGAAATAGCTTTAAGGTGAGAGGGGAAATATTTTAAAAAGTCCCAAGGGGCAACCTTTTCACGCAGAGGGTGGTGCATTTATGGAACAGGCCAGAAGAAGTAGTGAAGTTGGATACAATTACATTTAAAAGGCACTTGGGAAAGTGCATGAGCAAGAAAGGTTGAGACATATATGGGCCAAACACAAGCAAATGGGACTAGTTCAGTTTAAGAAACCTGGTTGGCAGGGATGAGCTGGGCTATAGGGCCTGTTTCCATGCTATATGACTCAATGACTCTATAACAGCTTCACTGTATGATATTATGGGAAATGAACCCGATGCAATGCTTGCTCAAAATTAGGACTAGGAAAAGAGGAATCATTTTGCCACCACAGCTTCTCATGATGATGGATTTTGTGTTGCGCCATGGTTGAGGATGCAGTCACAAAGGTGGCAGCTTTGAGGAGGAAGGCGAGGCGCAAGCAAAATCCAAGTGTCCACATACTACTAGTGCTGACACATTCAGTACATTAGACTCATTGCATTGCTATTTTTCAACAGGCTGCCAATACAAAGAAAAGAGTTGCTGGCCCAGCTTTCCGGCCGCAAGTGGATAAGGTAGCCAAGAAGCCATACAGCAAGCTTGCCCACATCAGTCGGGGCGTAGAATATAAAAATTACCAAGCCGCGTTGCAATTTTATAGAACTTTAGTAAGGTCACATTTGGAACAATGTGTACAGTTCTGGTCACCACAACACCAGAAGGACAGGGAGGCTTTGGAAAGGGTACAGAGGCAGTTTACCAGGATGCCACCTGGTTTGGCGGTTCTTTGCAATGAGAGGAGATCAGACAGTCTTGAATTGTTATCACATTCGAGGTTAAGGGGCAATAAACATTTACAAAATTATGAGAGACATGCATAGAATTGGTAGTTGGAGCCTTTCTTCCAAGGTAGAGACGTCAATTGGTAGGGGACACAGGTTTAAGGTAAAAGAGAGTAAATTTAAAGGAGATGTAAGGGTCAAGTTTTTTACACAGAGGGTGGTAAGTGCCTGGAATGCACTGCCAGAGGAAGTGGTGGAAGCAGATATAATGGCAATGTTGAAGAGGTATCTTCACAGGTACATGATTAGGCAGAGAATGGAGGGGCACAGACCGTTGTAGTGGCAAAAGGTTTTTAGTTTAGAAAGGCATGTTGTTTCAGAGTAGTCCTGATGGCCCAAAAGACCTGTTCCTGTGCCGAACTGTTCTTTTTCCTCTCTCTTGTGCAGGAGATAGAATTGTCAACAGTGAAGCAATTGTCACTGAAAATTATTTTAAAAACTAACCTGATGATTACAGATGGTTGCCTGTGTTATGGACAACACACTGTATTCCATTGCCTGTAGATCAATTTCTAAAATAATACTTCGTGCATGACTGATAGGCGAGGCAATGGGATTGCTGATCATTAATTATAGACTCTTCTACGAATCAAAATTAGTTTTAGGTTTGTGACTCTATTTTGCCTTCATGGAAATGTATTGATTAATGAAGAAAAATCAATAATACAACATATTATTTCTCAGTGCATGATATATACTAATGTGATCCCTGAGCCCAGTTTTATGTCTAACATATATGTTAAACACATAGAATACACATATTTTACATACACCACATGGTGGACTGCCATCTTGGATTGGAAATGTTGATTGTCTGTTATGTTGATAATGTTTACCTAAGCCCCAAATGGGCAGCAGCTGTAATTACATTGCAGGAAATATGAGAGTTGTTTAAAGGTTTGTCCTTAGATTGAAGGCACTTTCCTGTAATGACAGACTGAGTAAATTTGGTCTATGTCTCAAGATGCTTCAAAAGCGCATTATCACACAAAATTCTAACACCAAGCCGCATGCAGACCAAAACCTCAATTGACGTTTGGAAGTTTTAAGGATGAGATGGAGAGGCAAAAGAGAGAACTTCACAGTGAAGGCTGAGGTAGTTGAGGGCATCATCATCTAAGGTGCAGTGATGAAACAGGAAGAGTTTACAGATTTTTAGACTTATGGGTTGTGGTCACATGCCAGAACTTCAATACAAAAATCAATTTTGTAGGAGTGCTGCATCGTCAGTAATGACATCTTTCAAATGAGATGTTAAATCAAAACCTCATCTATATCATTTCAGGCGAATGTAGAGATTCCTTGGCACTATTTTGAACAAAATCAGGGGTGTTATCCATGGTGTTCTGGCCATTACTTATCTCTTAATTGACATTACACAAGAAAATATGCTTGAGTGAACTTCTGTCTCATTGCAGCTTATGGGTCCCTACACTGCCTGAATTATCTGTTATATTTCAGGTATAACCAAACAAACTATTTGAGGATGTAACTAGCCGAATAGATAAGGAAGACCCAGTGAATGAAGTGCACTTGGATTTTCAGAAAGTTATTAGTAAAATCCCATGTAAGAGGTTAGTGGGTAAAATCAAACGAAGTGGCATTGAAGGCAGTATATTGGAATGGATTGAGAATTGGTTAGCAGGCAGGGAACAGAAAGTCGGAATAAATGTGAGGTTTCTGAATAGAAGGAAGTGATGAGTGTGGCTTCTGCAAAGATTTGTACTTGGTCTCTAGTATGCACAATATTTATCAACTGTTTAGATGAGAAAATTAAATGTAATATTTCCAAGTTTGCTGAAGACATAAAACTAGATGAGATTGTGTGTGATGAGGAGGATTGTAAAGAGATTTCAAGGCAATTTAGTTAAGTTGGTTGAGTGGACAAATATGAAGCTGATGCAGTATAATATGGACAAGTGTGAAGTTGGCCACATGTGAATGTGGAAAAATAGAATGGCAGAGTATTAATTAAAGAATGATAGATTGGAAAATATCAATCTTTAAAGAAGTGTCCTTATACTCCAGGCATTGTAAGCAAGTGATAGGTTCAGCAAGCAGTTAGGAAGGCAAATGTTAGTTGACCATCATTGCAAGAGTTTTTGTTTGCAGAAACAATGGTGTTCTACTGCAGTTGTAAAGAGCCTTGATGAGTTCATGGTTAAGTGTTGTGTCCAGTTTTACCCTCCTTACTCAAGAATATATACACTTGCCGCAGAGGGAGTGCAGCAAATGTTCATTAGATTGACTCCTAAGATTGCAGGTTTGCCATTTGAGGATAGACTGAGTTGATTTTCACTGGAGTTTAGGAGAGTGAGAGAGGATTTGATTGAAATGTAGAAGGTGTCACAGTTTCAACACTTGGGACCAGTCATTTTAGACTAGGATAAGGAGAAATTTCTTCAAACAAATGGTGATAAATGTCTGGAATCTTCTGCAGAAGACTTAGAGGCCAATTCCCTGATTATATTTAAGAAAGAAATGTGTAGTTTTTGAGAGGATAAAGATATCCAGGTAGGAGTATCTGGAGAGAATGTGACTATGGTCTTGGGATAGGGGGTCAGTCATGATTAGTTTGAATGATGGAGCAAGTTTGATGCATTCTCCTCTCCTATTTCTTAATGTTTAGAAATAATTCATTGTTTGTGAAAGAGTGTGATGAGATCATGGAAAGGAGTATGCAATTACCTTTTTTTTGGTTATAGTACTGAAACAGATTTTTAGTGTTTTAGCGAAGATCTATAGCTGGGGTTGTAGCTGGAATTGTTGGTTGGTTCGCTGGGCTGACTGGTTTTTGTGCAGAAGTTTTGTCTCCCTTCTTGATGACATCTTCAGTGTCATCCAGCTACTGTTGAAACACATTCGTTCTGTCACGTTCTGAATTGATATGGCCCAGTGTGTCATGGTGGGTAGTCTTGTTTCCAGTTTTGCGCCGTAGTGGTATGTCGATGGGGCCTATTTCAATATGTTTGTCTTGCAAAACAAAGACAAGCACGAGAATTCCTGGAGACTGGGCTTTCAACCACCGGTGTGATGAACGAACATGTTGAAGAGACGCCATATACGTACCACTACAGTGCAAAACAGGAAACCGGACGACCCGACATGACAGACAGAGCAAGACAGAGCGGGTCAGGATGACGGTGCTTCAATAGAAGCTACACAGCACTGAAGATGTTACCTAAAAGGGAGATGAAATGTTTGCACAAAAACCAGTCAGCCCAGCGAACCAGCAAACAACTCAAATGGATTTATTATGACTTGTTTTATTCTGTTATTAGGTCCTAATTTTTGTTATTCCCGTTTGTCAAAATCAATCGGTGTATGTGATGGGGTTTCTCTCAGATGTTTTTGAGCGTTATAACAAAGTGTACATGAATGTGAGATTTTGTTCATTAACCTCTTTAAACCTGGGCCATGTTATGCCAGAGTGAGAAACAATCAGGCAAGTATCATTTTCTCTGGTGGATGAATATTGCTGAAGGCCTTTAAGGTTTTGAGGACTTTCACAGCAGCTGAGTGTTTCCTAATTTGTTTTGAATGTTTCTCACCTTCGGCTGAGCTTTTCCCTTGAGCTGTGCCCAGACATATCTAGCAGTGTGGAGATCAAAGTTCATGAAAACAAGCGAGAAGTGACGCTTGCTTTAGCAAGCATATCAGGAATGTGTTAGAACTGTCAGTTGAGGCCACAGTGAAATGAGGAAGCAGCAATGATTATTTATAAAATATACATATCAGCCAATCGACCAACTGAGATCTTTATCCTCACACTATGTCCAAGTTGTTGTAACAATGTGATTTACATGCATGTTGCACTCAGGAACAAGATTAGAGGCTCCAAATTCTGTCCATCACATTGCTGAATGGCTGTCATTGGCATGCATGAGAAAAATTTAGAATTCAACACCCAACCTGTTTAGCCACATTATGAGCACACCTTCCTCGCGTTGAACTTAAAGTCATATATTACAGCATGATAACAGACCCTTCAGCCCAGCTCATCCTTGTTGACCAGGTTTCCTAAACTGAACTAGTCCCTTTTGCGTGCATTTGGCCCATATCCCTCTAAACTTTTCCTATCTATGTGCCTAACCAAATGTTTTTTAAATGTTGCAATTGTATCCAGCTCTGGCAGCTTGTTCCAGACACAAAACACCCTCTGCACGAAAAATGTACTTGTTAGCCCCTTTTAAATCTTTCCCCCCTCACTTTAAATCTATACCCGCTCATTTTGGACCTTACCTCTGCCCCTCATGATCGTGAACCCAGAGCTTCTAACTGAGAGGTAAGGATGCCAATACTGCATCACAAAATATCATCAAAGTTAGCTGCAAATATATAATTTGAAGAGTAGAATATATTTAGCAGGATTTCCTACCATGACAGCTTTGAATACATTCTAAAGGTACTTTGGATGCTCCTAAGATGCTGCTTGGCCTGCTGTGTTCATCCAGTTCCACACTTTGTTATTTCGGATTCACCAGCACCTGCAGCTCCCATTACCTCTCAATGACCATGTCGTCTGTCTCCACCAGGCATGGTTCTTACTGAGAGGAACAGGAAGCCCAGTTGCTTGTTTTTGTGGTGCCAGCTGAAGGAGAAATGTTGCCCAACATCCTTGGAGGGCTCTGCGCTTCCTTGTGTTATGTCATGGAAACACTGAATGTTACAGCACAGGACATCCAAAATACTCAGAGAAAGGTGCAGTATTACCAAGAATGACGGGCTTCAATAATGACTGGTGGTTGGAAAAGTTAATTTAGTTCTCCTTAGGCAGAGAAGGTTACCAAGTAGATCTTAAAATAAGAGAGGAGGCTCTGATTGAATAAGCGGAGGGAAAGTATTTCCTCCACAAAGTGTATCAAAAAACTAAGAGATAACACAGTGTGGAGCTGGAGGAACACAGCAGGCCAGGCAGTGTCAGAGGAGCAGGAAAGTCGATGTTTCAGGTTGGGACCCTTCTGCCTGGCCTGCTGTGTTCCTGCAGCTCCACACTTTGTTATCTCTGATTCCATTCCAGCATCGGCAGTTCTTACTATCTGTCAGGAAACTTGAACTTATTGATTTAAGGTCATAGCAGGGATGTGAGGTGCAAATGTTTTACTTAGAGTGTTATCAGAATCTAGAACACTCTACTCAAAATGGCAGTGAAAATGGATTCCTTCAATTGTTAGGATGGGAATTGGTCAGTTATTTGACCCCAGAGTGAAATGCTATCTCTGTCGGTACCGTTGCCAGATGGCCTTGCTATAGATAACCCTGCTGCAGATCTACCTATTACAGAAATCTTTTTTTTTCAGATCTATTCACTGTTGATATTCTTGATATTAATAACGTAAAATTTCTGTGAATGAATAAGTAAAACACAAATATAATGATAGAATCCCTACAGTACAGATAGAGACTATTCATCCCATTGTGTCTGCTCCAACCCTGTAAAGAGTATCCCATCCATCCCCACCATTTAACACAGCTAACCCACCCAGACAGCAGACCCCTGGATTCTACAGGACAACTTAAGCATTGTCAATCCAACTAACCTGCAGACCTTTGGACTGTGGGAGGAAACCAGAGCACCTGATGGAAACTCACGCAGACATGGGGAGAACACTCAAACAGCCACCCAAGACTGGAATCAAACCCAGGTCCCTGGCACTGTAAGGCAGCAGTGCTAATTACTGAGCCACCATGCTGCCAAAATGCTGAAAAGAAATAGCCAGATGTAAAAAACAAACTGTGACCTTCTTCCCAATCCAAACATTTCCTAATATTCTGTGTAGCAGCTCATATCCCTCTACTGGTCCCAAATCGGCCCTCACACCACCCATGTCAAGGCATCCTCTACACACACTCTACAATGCCAATGATCCATACCATCACAATGGAATATGTGGAATTGCTTAAAAATTGCCATTCATAGTTTCTTAAATTAAAACGGGTGATACTGTACAACAACCTTATGAAAGGATCAATCAACCAGAGTTCGACAGCAGAAATATAAGCACCGGGCATCCCTTTATCTTGCATAAATATACAATGAGTCATTGACAAAACAGACCACAAGGGAAAAGTTGGCAATCAAACATTATTCATACTGGCCAATAAATGTCAGCTTGATCCACAATTCTAACATGCCCGAAGTGATTTTTTTAAAAAAAAACTGTAACATGCATGACAAAAGCTTTAATCAATTCCATATCATTCAATTTTGCAAAATTAAACCAACAAGCGTTGAAAGAAGATTTCCTCAAAAAAAATGTAATGCAAGATAATACAAATTTACAACGTTAACAGTCCACATCAAATTATATAAATGAATCTCCCGTGAGCTAATTTCATTCACCATCTTGGAGTTCTGCCAAGCATTAACAGTGAGGCCATCTGATGACATGGATGTCCAGCTATCTGTTCAATCTGATTCAGTGGCTACAGTTGCCAAATGGTCATATTATAGATATCCCTGCTGTAGATCTACTTGTTGTGGATAGCATCTTTTCAGGTGTTCTGATTGTAGGTGTGCTTGTTTTTGTTATCACACAAACCTTATGAATGAATTTAAAAAAAACACAAGTTGGATGGTATGTTTCAAAGCAAATCTGATCCACTCAACAATTTGAGATTGTCTTTTACGAGATGGAAAAATAGCTGCTTCTAAGGCTGTACGGTGATCTTGCTTTTCGGATGGCCGAGTGGTACTATTGCTAGACTATTAATCCAGAAACTCAGCTAATGTTCTGAGGACCCAGGTTGAAATCCCACCATAGCAGATAATGGAATTTGAATTTAATATCAATCCGGAAGTAAGAATCTACTGATGACCATGCAATCTTTGCAATTGTCAGAAAAACCATCTGGTGAACGAATCAGGGAAGAAACGCTGCCATCCCTGTAGGCTCATCTGGCCTAAATGTGACTCCAGACCCACAACAATGTGGTTGATTCTCAATTTCCCTCTGAAATTCCCCAGCAGGCCACTCACTTCAAAGGAAACTACGGATGGGCAATAAATGCTGGCTAGCCAGCTACACCCACGTCCCATGAGTGAATAAAAAAATGTCAAGTTCTGGAGTGTCACCAATGATATTGATGCATGCTATATATATCATACTGGAGTTGTTTGTAAGCATGCCTTAACTGAGCATATAAAACTGGCAGCGATATTTTGCCTAAAAAGGAGTACTTTGACAAAACCTTTCAGAAAGCTTGAGAAAGCTTGCCTCATCAGGAATATGGCAACAAACTGTTAATGTGAACTTTATAACAAAAAAAGTCCTTAGAAATTCTTTTTCAAATGTCCAGTGACTACTCCAAATGCCCTTACAAAGAGACAATAGGCCTACTTAGCCCATATTCCAGGGATTCTGTGTGATATAAATATCCTACATTTCAAGGATGAGGCATCAAATAACCTCACTTGTGACTAAATAGGCTGGGAATGGACCGGGTTGATGAGAGAATTGCTGATCTGATAGAAACTGTTAATGATCTTTTCAGTCAAATTGCCCATTGTTTCTGTTCCTAGTTGCTCTGCTTCACGAGACAGGATTCTCCACTATAGAGAGATAACGCCATATGTATATACACGAGGACCAAAAAGATCTCTTATACTCTGCAGTAAGCCTGTGTTTTGCCTCAGTTGGATTTCCAGCAATAGGGAACTACAACATAGGATAAAGGTGTTACATAAAAACATAGCAGACAGGAGCAGGAGGAGGCCATTCAGCCCTTCCATTACTTCGTCATGCATTACAATCATGGATGACCATCCAACTAATTGTGCTTTCTCTCCACAACCTTTGATCCCATCTGCCCCAAGTGCTGCCTCTTCAATACATTCAATGTTTTGGCATCATCTACTTCCTGTGTTAATGACCTCCACAGGCTCACCACTCTTTGGGTGAACAAATGCCTCCTCATCTCTGCCTTAAATGGTCTGCCCTGAATCCTCAGACTGTGAACCCTAGTTCCAGACACACCCACCATCAGGAACATCCTCCCATTGAAACAGATAATTAGATTCCTCTTGCCTCTGAAACCAGAGCTGTCACCTGTGCGCCAGGGTCTGTCTTGAATGCAGCAAGGGTCACCAGAGCATCTCTTAGAAAAGCAACACAATTGTTTAAAGGATTTCTGAGCATCAGCCAAAACTGCAGTTTGAACTGAGAAGGTGACACTGATCCCAGTCACCTTAGCAGTGAGAAGCTGTCTCAACGTGCACAATGAACTTGATTGTTTTCAAGCATAACATCTAATTTACACGTCTTTCTTATCCATTTGCCACATGTGGGCCAGCATTAGTTGTTCATGTTCCCGTGGAGTAGCTAATGGGCAGGTGTCCTTGTGAAATGCTCCAGTCCATGTGCTGATGGTTAAAAAGCAGTGCTGGCAGGGAGTGAATTCCAGGTTTTTGATGCAATGACACGAAGGGACAGTGATATGTAGTTTGTATGGTGTATGTCATGCGTTTGGCCCAGTTATATTTTTGGCCAGTGGCGAGATTGAATGTCAAAAGTCGATGGCGAGATTCCCTCTTGTTGGAGGTGGTCATTGCTCGCCATAGATATCTTTGCCACTTCGCAGCCCAAGCTTGATGTTTTCCAGGTCTTACTGCTTATGGGCACACACTACTTCAAGATTTCAGGAGTTGGTGACATCAGTTAACAATGAAATCATTAATAAAGATCACTTTTTCTGATGTTATGACAGAGGGTAAGTCCTTAATGAAGCAGTTGAAGATATTTGGGCCGAGGAAATTATCCTCAGGATTTCCTGCAGCAATGACTTATAGCTGAGATGATTAGCTTCCAATAAGCATTGTCATCTTTCTTTTGTGGTAAACATAAACCATTCAGAAGAGAGATTTCCTTCTTTATTCCCTTTGACTTCAAAATTGCTCAAAGACTTAACATTTGGCCAAATGTTGCCCTCATGTCATGGGCAATCATAGTCACATCACCTCTGGGGATTGAAACCCTTTGGTCTATGGTTTGACAAAGGCTGTGTTGAGATCAGGAACTATGTTATGTGACAAAATATGTGCCAAGCATCAGTGGGCATGTTAACAGTGAGCCCTTGCCACTTGATAGCATTATGAATAACATCATCTTCACTTTGCTAATGTTCAAGAAGAGGCTGATGGGGAGGTAATTGGTCCATTTTGTGAGAAGGACATACCTGACTAATCTTCCACATGGGTGAGTCAATGCCAGGGTTGTCACTCTACTGGAATAGCCTGGCTACAAGTACAGCTAGGTTTTGATTCACCAGAATTCAGCATCACAGCTGGAATATTAGGACAACCGATTCCTTTTGATGCATCCAAAGTTATCAGACATTTCTTGAGTAAATTGCATTTGTTGAGGACTGGCATCTGTGGTGTTGGGAACATCAGAAGGAGATGGAAACATCACCTTGGTGCTTTGGCTGAAGATGTTTGCAAATATTACAATATTGTCTTCCATGCTATGTGTCAGTCTTCCTCATCTTTGATAGTGGGAGTGTTTGCAGAGCTTCTTCCTCTAGTTATTTGTTTAATTGAAACCCTGTCACTCTTAGCTGTAGGTAACATGACATTTAATCTGTTCTGTTGTCTGTGAGATTGTTTAATTCTTTCTATAACGTGTTGATTCAAAAGTTTATAGTGCTGTTTCATGGATTGATAAGGTTGGCATCTAATTTTCATACATGATGGTGCTTCTGTCATGATCTTGTACAGGCCTCCTTTAGCCAGGTTTGGTCCCCTGACTTGAGGGTAAAGGCAGAGTGCAGACTTGCTGGGCAACAAGGCTATGATCAATGGTTGATTGCAGCTCTGCTCAGGAGGCCCACTGCATCCTATGAATGCCCAGACCGGAGCTGATGGCTCTGTTCTGAATTTGCTTCTGTTGTCACAGTTAGTGCCACTAAATATAGTGGAGGGTAATGTTGGCATAAGGACAGAACAAAATTTTCAAGTCATGCTGGTGGTAAGCATGTTGGCGGGGAGGGTCTTTAATTGGTCACATAATCCCTACAGTGTGAAAACAGATCCTTCAGCCCAACAAGTCTGCACCAACCCTCAGCACCCCATTCCCCTATAACCCACGTAATCTACATATCCCTGAACACTATGGACAATTTAGCATGGCCAACCAATCTACCCTACATATCTTTGGACTGTGGGAGGAAACCCACACAGACACAGGGAGAATGTGCAAACTCCACACAGACCATTGCACAAAGCTGGAATCGAACCCAGATTCCTGGCGCTGTGAGGCAGCAGTGCTAACAATGCGCCTCCCAGCCTTACTGGAGTTAAGTTCTGGATGGGAAATCTCATGTTTGCCCTGTCATCAATTAACTTCCCCATTGCTGAGGCAAAGTCACTTTGCAATTGGACATGTTGCCATGTACATCAGACTGTGTAGGTATCTTTTAAGTAGGAATGCAGGGACCTTCTTCATGAAAGACAACCGTTGCTTGATTGAGGAAGTGGACATAATGGACAGGGCCCCAGTGAGAGCCACTCCACTGCCCTCACTGCGGGTACCCCATAACACCCCCACCCTCAAATCTTTCTCCGCACTATGTTACTTCCCTTATTCTTGGATTATCCATGACCCTGAGATGCTGATTCCATCACCTCAGCTCAGTTCCTGAAGGCTGGAGCTGGTAACTGCTGTTTGTCTCAAACCTTTCATTACACAGAACAGCTTGGGTCTTAAGTGTAACCAAGCCATTTTAGAGAGCCATTGGGACTACATCATACTGCAGTGGATCCACAGTCACATGGAGATCATGACAGATTTCCTTCTCTAAAGGACATAATGAAACAGATAAGATTTCGAGCAATCCATGGTTTCCATTACTGTCGTTGGTTTTACTTTCAGATCTATCTAGACTTAAATACTACAGCTTACTGAATTTTCCAGACATGATGGTGAAGGTGTTGTTGAGGTGGGGTGCATTCTCGGCAAACAAGTGAACCTTATCAGGACACATTTCCACCAGCAGGAACCTTCCTGGGCTGGGAAATTAATGGAGGACATCCTGAATGTCTACCTGAAGTCGACTGGAGAACCATCAGACCTGGAGGCTCCATGTGTTTATGGAATTATGGCCAATATGAATCGCAACATATTGCTTTCCCCCCTCACTTGCTTGGATCATGGAATTTATTTTTTATTCTGTAGGCCTGATAGAGTCACTGCAGCATCTCCAAACCCACACTACCCCCTTCACCCCCCCCCCCCCGACCCTGCAACAGGATCTGAACTTTGACCCCAGCAGTGCCTGCCTTACCCAGTGCTGCCAAGGGCCCAGAGTTGGCAGGTCTCTGATTGGGTTAGCATCAGTGGGAAGACCACTGCCTTCTTTATTAAGACCATGAATCATATATTTAGAGGCAGCTGATCTTGTTCCCTGCTTGAGCAGGCTTGGCCTCAACATTCATATCCAGCAGAAATTCAGCCCTGTCCACTGGGACTCTCGAAAGATAACCAATCCACTCCCATATTGCTCAAGCTGTGCACTGAGGCACAGAATAAAAGATAACTGGCCTACCTTCTTATTTTTTTTCATGAAGTTTAAACTTTCTGCACAATTTTATTTCATTCATTTAAAGGATGTGGATGTCACTGGCCGAGCCAGCATTTATTATCCATCTCTAACTATCCAGAAGGCAGTTAAGAGTGAACCACATTGTAGTGGGTCTAGAGTCAAGTGTAGGCCAAACAGGTAACGATAGTTTTTGTCCTGAAAGGAAATTTGTGGATCAGATAGTTTTCTGAGCAAAGGTTTCATCATTATTATTTAATTCTTGCTTCAACAATTTTATTTGGAATCAAATTCTGCCATTTGCCATGGCAAGATTCAAACCCAGGTCCCCAGAGCATTATCTGGGTTAATTAATACCACTAGGCCATCACCTCGCCTCATGACCACCAGCACATCCCTAAACACTCACAAATGATGAACTACTTTGATGCGATTAGACATGAGTTAGGAAGCATGGACTGGGAGCAGTTGTTCCATGGTAAGGGAACTATAGACATGTGGAGACGGTTTAAGGAACAGTTGTTGGGAGTGATGAGTAAATATGTCCCTCTGAGACAGGCAAGAAGGGGTAAGATTAAGGAACCTTGGATGACGAGAGCGGTGGAGCTTCTAGTGAAAAGGAAGAAGGTAGCTTACATAAGGTGGAGGAAGCTAGGGTCAAGTTCAGCTAGAGAGGATTACATGCAGGCAAGGAAGGAGCTCAAAAATGGTCTGAGGAGAGCCAGGAGGGGGCACGAGAAAGGCTTGGCAGAAGGAATCCGGGAAAACACAAAGGCATTTTACACTTACGTGAGGAATAAGAGAATGGTCAAAGAAAGAGTAGGGCCGATCAGGGATAGCATAGGGAACTTGTGTGTGGAGCCTGAGGAGGTAGGGGAAGCCCGAAATGAGTTTTTTGCTTCTGTCTTTACGAAAGAAACCAACTTTGTAGTGAATGAAACCTTTGAAGAGCAGGTGTGCATGCTGGAATGGATAGAGATAGAGGAAGCTGATGTGCTGAAAATTTTGTCAAACATTAAGATTGACAAGTCGCCAGGCCCGGATCAGATTTGTCCTCGGCTGCTTTGGGAAGCGAGAAATGCAATTGCTTCGCCACTTGCGAAGATCTTTGCATCCTCGCTCTCCACTGGAGTCGTACCTGAGGACTGGAGAGAGGCAAATGTAATTCCTCTCTTAAAGAAAGGAAATAGGGAAATCCCCGGCGATTATAGACCGGTAAGTCTCACGTCTGTCGTCTGCAAGGTGTTAGAAAGGATTCTGAGGGATAAGATTTATGACCATCTGGAAGAGCATGGCTTGATCAAATACAGTCAACACGGCTTTGTGAGGGGTAGGTCATGCCTTACAAACCTTATCGAGTTTTTTGAGGATGTGACTAGAAAGGTTGATGAGGGTCGAGCTGTGGATGTGGTGTATATGGACTTCAGTAAGGCATTTGATAAGGTTCCCCATGGTAGGCTCATTCAGAAGGTCAGGAGGAATGGGATACAGGGGAACTTAGCTGCTTGGATACGGAATTGGCTGGCCAATAGAAGACAGCGAGTGGTAGTAGAAGGAAAATATTCTGCCTGGAAGTCAGTGGTGAGTGGAGTTCCACAGGGCTCTGTCCTTGGGCCTCTACTGTTTGTAATTTTTATTAATGACTTGGACGAGGGAATTGAAGGATGGGTCAGCAAGTTTGCAGACGACACAAAGGTCGGAGGTGTCGTTGACAGTGTAGTGGGCTGTTGTAGGCTGCAGCGGGACATTGACAGGATGCAGAGATGGGCTGAGAGGTGGCAGATGGAGTTCAACCTGGATAAATGCGAGGTGATGCATTTTGGAAGGTCGAATTTGAAAGCTGAGTACAGGATTAAGGATAGGATTCTTGGCAGCGTGGAGGAACAGAGGGATCTTGGTGTGCAGATACATAGATCCCTTAAAATGGCCACCCAAGTGGACAGGGTTGTTAAGAAAGCATATGGTGTTTTGGCTTTCATTAACAGGGGGATTGAGTTTAAGAGTCGTGAGATCTTGTTGCAGCTCTATAAAACTTTGGTTAGACCGCACTTGGAATACTGCGTCCAGTTCGGGGCGCCCTATTATAGGAAAGATGTGGATGCTTTGGAGAGGGTTCAGAGGAGGTTTACCAGGATGCTGCCTGGACTGGAGGGCTTATCTTATGAAGAGAGGTTGACTGAGCTCGGTCTCTTTTCATTGGAGAAAAGGAGGAGGAGAGGGGACCTAATTGAGGTATACAAGATAATGAGAGGCATAGATAGAGTTGATAGCCAGAGACTATTTCCCAGGGCGGAAATGGCTAGCACGAGGGGTCATAGTTTTAAGCTGGTTGGTGGAAAGTATAGAGGGGATGTCAGAGGCAGGTTCTTTACGCAGAGAGTTGTGAGAGCATGGAATGCGTTGCTAGCAGCAGTTGTGGAAGCAAGGTCATTGGGGTCATTTAAGAGACTGCTGGACATGTATATGGTCACAGAAATTTGAGGGTGCATACATGAGGATCAATGGTCGGCACAACATTGTGGGCTGAAGGGCCTGTTCTGTGCTGTCCTGTTCTATGTTCTATGTTCTATGTTCTATACAGAAATTCAATAGCAAATGGAAGAGAGAAGTAAAATGATAATAAAATGTGAAGCTGGATGAACACAGCAGGCCAAGCAGCATCTCAGGAGCACAAAAGATGACGTTTCGGGCCTAGACCCTTCATCAGTGAGGTGCTGCTTGGCCTGCTGTGTTCATCCAGCTTCACACTTTATTATCTTGGATTCTCCAGCATCTGCAGTTCCCATTATCTCTGATACAATTTTAACCTCACTGCGAAGCCTCTTCCAGGGATGCCTAACCTGAAGAAGTTACCCTCCTTCCTCCGGACCAACCTCAGGGAATCTCTCTCCCACTGCAACTACCTATCCCCTCCCTACCTCCCCACCTATACTCTCCTCTTCACCTATCTTCTTTTCTCTCCATCTTCGGTCCGCCTCCCCCTCTCTCCCTATTTATTCCAGAACCCTCACCCCATCCCCCTCTCTGATGAAGTGCCTAGGCCCGAAACATCAGCGTTTGTGCTCCTGAGATGCTGCTTGGCCTGCTGTGTTCATCCAGCTTCACACTTTATTATCTTGGATTCTCCAGCGTCTGCAGTTCCCATTATCTCAGAGAAGTAAAATGCCCCGTTTATCAAAACAGTTTTGTTTGAGGGAAGATTGATGTCAGGGAATTATTCTGTGCCTCAGTCTTAATAGCACAAAAGTGCCTTCAACATCTGCCTCATCCAGCAGAATTGATTCTGGCTACTCCAACCATGTAGCTTTTCCTCACTAGTTCGCTCAGAGCCCAATTTATGCCATGGGATTTGTCATGTGCTTTGAGCCCATAAACCTTTTATCTCAGAGATCAATGTGAAACTGATCTAAACTACAACAAACTTCTTCATATCATTCCAGACATTTTTGCTCATTCATGGGATGTGTGTATTGCTGCTTGACCAACATTAATTGTCCCTTTCTTATTGCCCTTGAGAAGGTGATGGCAGACTGCTTTCTCAAACTGCTGCAGCTCTTGGGGTGTCACAATGTTATTAGCGAGGGAGTTTGGGATTTTTCACAGCAATAGTGCAAGAAAAGAGATATGCTCCCACAATGGGATTATGAGTGACTCGAAGAAGAGCTTACAGATGCTGGTAGTTTTAGTCCTCATAATTGAGTATCGATCCCGATTCTGCTGTATCCTTGGAGAGAAATCAGAGTTAATGTTATCTGTCTAAGGGTCGCCAGACCTGAAATGTTAACTCCAATTTATCTCCAAAGATGTTGCCAGACTTGCTGAGGTTTTCCAGAAATTTCTACTGTTGTTTCTTATTTACAGCATCCGCAGTCTGTTTAGTTTTTGCCTGTTGTATCCTTGCCTAATCCACCGTCATATGACGGCTACTTATTTAAGACAGATACTATGAGGGGCTAACAGATCTGAATTATACTGCCAGCTCTGCGTTAATCCCTGGCCAATGGACTGGAGTTCTATCACTTTGTGAAAAAATCCATTCACTGAAGGTTAATTCTTAATGCCAGCAGAGACCTAGAAGGTCAGAAAAGGACACACAGAGGAGATTAAGGATGAAATGCAGGAAGTTTCCAAGTGGTTGACAAATCTTTCAAAATCTTTGCTTTTCACCAGTTCAAGTTGATGTGAAGTTGAAATAGTGTAAGATTACCTTCTGGAGGTCATTTGGGTGGCTTTGCACTTAAGTCATATAACTCAGCTTTCAAAATTGCTTTGCTCTGATCTAATCTATGTAAGATCATGAGCCCTTGTGTTTTTTGCATAGCACTACAGAAGTGTGGCTCAGTGTTGAAAGGAAGGAGGTTTTTGTTATTCGTTCATGGGATATGGACATTGCTAATTGGGTCATCATTTATTGCCCTAGAGAAGATGGTGGTCAGTTGCCTTCTTGAATGCTGCAGGTCATAGAGTGTAGGGACACCCCCGATACTATTCAGGAAAATGCTCCAATATTCTGAATTGGCAACAGTGAAGGAACTGTGACATATTTCCATGTCCGTTTGGCTTGGAGTAGAAGTTTCAATGAGTGGTGCTCTCATGTATCTGCTGTTCTTGTCCTCCTCGGTTGTAGAAGTCATGTGTTTGAGGTAAAGGAGATAGCAACAAGGAAGGTGATGGTCTTGTGGCATTATCATTCAAAAATTAATCCAAAGGCACAAGTAATGTTCTCAGGATCTAGGTTCAGATGCTGCCACGGCACATTTGACTCTGTTATAAAATCCAATGTTAACATCAAATGATTACTGTGGAACCATTATTGGGGAAAACCCCATCTGGATGATTAATGTCCTTTTAGGAAGGGGACTGCTGGCTTACATGAGACTCCAGTCCCTCTAGTCAATTGGAAATGGACAATAAATGCTGGTCAAATCAAAGACGCCCATATTTTGTGAATGTATAACAAAAAGTTGCTGTTGAAGTAGCCTCGTTGAGTTGTTGCAGGGCATTTCTGAAAATGGTGCACATTATGGCCACTGTTCATTGGCAGTGGAGGGAGTGAATGTAATAATAAGAGAAAGTGTTCACTGTCGGCTCAACCTCCAGGATTGACTGGGAAGTGATATGGATGAAATAAATGATTGAATACTCCATTCTGTGATAGAATTGGTTCAGGAAGGTGTCAGGACACTATGACAATGATGTTGTGGGATCCTTCATTTCTAAATGCAGAGACAGCCAGCATTTCAAGTTTATTGCCCCGTCTAATATGCATGTGGAAGCTGGTTATCCCAGAGTACAACTGGACCTTGATCAGATGGGCTGATGAGCCAAGGATTGGCAGATCGAGCTCTAATGAAGAGTCATCTGGACTCAAAATGTTCGTTTGTACTTTCTCCATTGAGGCTACCTGATCCACTGTGATTTCCAGTGCTTTTTTGTTCTCTGAGAGGCAGATGGAATTTAATTTAGGTAAGTGAAAAATGTTGCATTTTGATAAGACAAATCAGGGCAGGACTTATGCACTTGATGGTAAGGTCCCAGAGAGCGTTGCCAAACAAAGAGACATTGGGGTGCACGTTCATAGTTCCTTGAAGGTGGAGGTTGACAGGATAGTGAAGAAGGCATTTAGTTCACCATCCTTTATTGGTCAGAGCGCTGAGTCCAGGAATTGGGAAGTCATGTTGCAGTTGTATACGACATTGGTATGGCCACTTTCAGAATGCTGTGTTTAATACTATTCCCCCTGCTATAGAAAAGATGTTGTTAAACTTGAAAGGCCTCGGAAAAGATTTACAAGAATATTGCCAGGGTTGGACGGTTTGAACTATGGGGAGGAGCTGAATAGTCTGGGGCTATTTTCCCTGGAGCATTAGAGACTGAGAGGTAATCTAATAGAAGATTATGAAATCATGAGGGGCATGAATAAAGTAAATAGCCAATGTCTTTTTCCCAGGATAGGGGAATACAAAACTATAGAACATAGGTTTAACACGAGAGGGGAAAGATTTAAAAGGAACCTGAGGGGCAGCTTTTTCACGCAGAGGGTGGTGTGTGTGTGGAATGAGTTGCCAGAGGAAGTGGTGGAGGCTGGTATAATTACATTGATGGGTACATGAATACAAAGAGTTTAGAGGGATAGGGACCAAATGCTGGAAAATGGGACTAGATTAATCTAGGATATCTGGTCATCATGGACAAGTTGGACCGAGAGTCTGTTCTTATGCTGTACAAATCTATGATTCTAACTGATTAGCCACGGTATTGTGGTTTTACCGACGTTTCCATGAGTCCTCTTTTTCTTTATAGTGGAACTCAGAATAAACTGCATCCTTTATATAATTAAACCCCTTGTTGACCAAAATATATCCTCTTGATAGAACTCCAAGCAATAGTATTTTTAGTTGATTATTTGTATTTAAGGGTAACATTGGCATATCTGACTCAGAATGTTTATGCACTGCTCTAGAGAGGTATGCTATTCTTCAATGCACTACTACTGAATGAGTCATCTTGCAGTTAAGCTGATAAAACGAATATCCGTCTGATTCTCAGAGGTTTGTAAAAATCCGATGATACTACTCAAAAGAAGACCAGGGAATTTTCCTCTGAAACAATGTTTCCAAGTATTTGATTATTTATTTCATTACTATTGGTAGGACCATGCTGTGCACCAAGTGATGCTGCATTTCCCCAAGCTATAACAGTGATGTCACTTCAAAAGCAATTAATTGGTGAATACAATGTTCATTTGTTCATTGCTTGATTGTGAGTCTGTTGACCATTGGTGCTCATTGGGTTCGATCAGTCAGACCTGGATGTGGATTCTGAGAAAAATGAACAAATATATGTAAATGGCTTTCATTTAATCATCATTACAGGATCCTGGCTGCATGGTCAGGACAGGGATATTTAACATTTGGGAATTTAAACAAGAAAGGAGAAGAAGTGACAATGCATTGATAAGAAGAAACTAGAAGCCTGAATATGGACTGGGCAAACCAATTGATCACTAAAGCAGTGGAGAATGAGTTTCTGGACTGTCTTCAGGATGGTTATCTTGTGTACTATGTTGATGTGCTGACTAGAGAATGTGCTATTTTAAAATAGTGTTATGCAATTTCAAAAAGGAGCTAATTAACAATCCTGGTGTAAAAGAAGCTTGAGGGATGAGTGACTATGATTTCATAAAGTTTAACCTTGCTCTTGAAAGCTCAATCTGAAGCAAGCGTGTTAAATTTGAATTAAGAAAATTATGAAGACACGAGGAGCAAATTGACTGAGGGAAAATACATTAAAATGGAATGACTGTACATTAGCAATGAATAGTCTTTAAATAAAAAACCACACATACATTCAAAGTGCAGAAGCTCAAAAGAAGGGCTGTTAATCCTAGCCGATAAAGAAGGGTAAGGATTCAAAGAAATATACAGTCCAAAAGAACCACCTCACCCCATGCAGCAATATTACATGGATTACATAAGATGATTAAAAAAGATGTATAGATTTTGTAGAAATAGTAATTCTGAGGATTGGAGCGTTTTTAGAATATGGCAAAGGAGGACTATGAAATTGACAAGGAAAGGGAGATTAGCTTATGAATGCAATCCAGCAGAAGAGCATAAAATTGGGCTGCGCAAACTTCGACAGCTTTGTGAAAAGGAAACATGTGGCCCAGACAAATATGGATCCATTGCTGGAGAGCCAGGAGAATTTACAATGGGGGATAGAGAAATGGCAAAGTGTCTAAATGATTACTTTGTGTCTGTTTGCACTGAGGAAGATACAAGAAATCTTCCAGAATTAGAGACCCAAGTGCCAAGGGAGAATGAATGGTTGAAGGAAAATAATACACGTAAGAAGCAAAAACAGGAATTACAGAAGAAAGATAACAAAGTGTGAAGCTGGATGAACACAGCAGGCCAAGCAACATCTCAGGCTCTTGGCCTGCTGAGTTCATCCAGCTTCACATTTTATTATCTTGGATTCTCAAGCATCTGCAGTTCCCATTATCTCAATTACAGAAGAAACTTGGCCAGTCTGTCAACACTTGTGGAAAGAAAGCAGAGTAAACATTTTGAGTCTGTTTTTGATAAAGTGTCACTGGATCTGAAATGTTAGCTCTGCTTTCTTCCCACAGATGCTGCCAGAAGTGTTGAGTTTTGCCACAATTTCCATTTTCATTTCACATGTTCAGAATCTATAGTTCTTTATTTTGTAATGCAATTACGAAAGCTTTACGATAGAAATTAATGGAGCGTAAAGTTGATCATTTCACAGGATCAGATTGCCTACAGGTGAACGTGGTGACACGGTAGTTAACATTGTTGCCTCACAGTGCCAGTGACCCAGGTTCAATTCCAGCTTTGGGTGACCATCTGTGTGGAGTTTGCACATTCTCCCCATGTCTGCGTGGGTTTCCTTTGGTTTCCTTCCACAGTCCAGGTGAGGTGGATTGGTTGAGCTAAAAATTGCCCTTAGTGTCCAGGGGTGTATAGGTTATATAGGTTAGCCATTGTAACGACCCCATGTGGGGGTGGGTGAATCTGGCAGGGATACTCTTTGGATGGTCTGTGTGAGTTGATGGGCCGAATGGTTTCTTTCTGCACTGTAAGCATTTGATAATCCCAGAGTTTTGAAGTGTTAGTTACATAGAACATAGAACATAGAACATTACAGCACAGTACAGGCCCTTTGGCCCTCGATGTTGTGCCGACCTGTCATACTGATCTCAAGCCCATCTAACCTACACTATTCCATGTACGTCCATATGCTTATCCAATGACGACTTAAATGTACCTAAAGCTGGCGAATCTACTACCGTTGCAGGCAAAGCGTTCCATTCCCTTACTACTCTCTGAGTAAAGAAACTACTTCTGACATCTGTCCTATATCTCTCACCCCTCAATTTAAAGCTGTGCCCCCTCGTGCTTGCCGTCACCATCCTCGGAAAAAAGGCTCTCCCTATCCACCCTATCTAACCCTCTGATTATTTTATATGTCTCATCAGTTGATGCATTGGTAATAATCTTCCAAAATTCCACTGGTTCTGGAGTGATTTCTGCAGATTGGAAACTATCAAATGCCTCCCCGTTATTTTCAGATGGAGTGAGATAGAAAACTGAGAACTGCAAACCTGTTAGTCTGACATCAATGGTCAAGCAAATGCTTGAATCTATTATAAGGTGTGTGAAAAAGAACACTTGGATAATAATGATCTGATTGGGCATAGTCAGCATGGGCTTTTTGAAGATTTTTGAGAATGTTGCAAACAAAATTGAGAAAGGGGAAGAGATGTACAAGGTAAACTTAGATTTTCAGAAGGCTTTTGTTAAGGTCTCTGACAGCTGGGTGTTTAACAATATTAAAGCACATGGAATAGGGTGTAACATACTGGCATGGATTAATGCTTGGCTTACAGACAGAAAGACAGAGAATAGGAATAAACATCTCATGATGAGTGGAATACTGCAAGGACCATTTCTTGAGCTTCAACTGTTTGCAATATATATCAGTGATTCGTAGATGGGGACCAAGAACAATATTTTCAATTGCGTAGATGATACAACGTTAAGTGGGAATGTATGTTGTGAGGAAGATATGGAGCAGCTTCGGGGCGATTTAGATACGCTAAGTGAATGGGAAAGAATGTTACAGATTGTATACAATGTGGAAAAATGTGAAGTTATCCGCTTTGGTAAGAGAAACAAAGGTACAAAATATTTCTTAAATGACAAGAAAAGATGTTGCGAAGTGTAAATATACAAAGAGATGCTCAGTATCCTTGTCAAAAAGTTACTGAAGGCTAACATAATGGAAGGCTAGCAGAATGCTATACTTTAATGCAAGAGGATTTGAGCATAGGAGTAGTGAAATCTTGCTTCATTCATATAGGAGATGGGGCTGGAGCCTGGAGTTCTGGTACATTTTTTGATTTCCTTGTCTCAGGGAGTGAGGTGGAGGTGTTAGTTTTGGATTGGGGTGGACAATATCAGAAGTCACACAACACCAAGGTATAGTCCAGCGGGTTTATTGGAATTACAACCTTTTGGAGTGCTGCTCCTTCATCAGGAAGTGTCATTTCACCTGATGAAGGATAAGTGCTCCGAAAGTTTGTGATTTCAATAAACCTGTTGAACTATAACCTGGTATCATGTGACTTTTAACTTTATCTCAGGAAAGATGTTATTGTCGTAGAGGGAGTGCAATAAGGTTCAATCAGGCTTGGTCCCGGGCAGCAAGAGAAAAATGAGCAAATTGGGCATATATTTTCTCAAGTTTCAAAGGATATGAGGTGATTTAATCGAAACCTACAAAATCCTCAAAGTGATATATAGGGTAGAACCAAGTCGGATACTTCCCCCTTTTAGGGAGTCTAAAACCAAGGCACACAATTTAAAAATAAAGGCATTCCATTGAGGCCTAAAATGAGTAGAGCTTTTTTACTGGATTGTGAATCTTTGAAATTTTCTACATCAGAGGGCTTTGGAAGCTTAATTTTTTGGTATATTTAAAGTATATATTGTTAAATTTCTGATTTCCAGTGGTGTAAAGGGTTATAGAGATAGCATGGGTAAAAGACAGTGAAGTGTTTAATTGGTTATGATATTAGACCAGACTTAATGAGTTGAGTAGCCTAGTCCTGATACTCTGTTCTTAAATTGTACAGGTGACTTAAAGCTAGAGTAGATTATTGGAGTAGACATGTTAAAGTACTGTGAATCATTCCTGTTACACACACGAACACTAGTGTCATCTCTGCCAGGGTCTGAAATATAAAGTAAACAACAGCTGAAAAGAGATGACTTTAAATTGTAAGAGGTGTTGCAGAAGTGACATTTCTTCCTTTTATTTGCTTAGTCAGTTTCGCAGCATTCTCCTTTATGCAGCGTGTAAACTACTAAATCATATTTTTGGAATTTCTCCCCATTTTATTATTTTGGCTGTTGGTCATGACTCAGTGATAGAATTCTCTGTTCTGTGCCAGAAGGTTGCATTTCAATGCCCCCTCCAGTGACTTGAGCAGACATGTCGGTTCATGCTCCTCTGCAGTATTGAGCATTCACTGCACTGTCACTGGTGCTCGCACCAGGACCCTGTCTGATTCCTCAGACATGGAGTAAAAAGGATCCCATAGCACTATTGAAAGAATAGTAAAGGGAGCTGTTTCCAGCCCTGGGCTAATATTTATGGTTTAACCCACACCATTGAAAGTTGTATCAGAGATAATGGGAACTGCAGATGCTGGAGAATCCGAGATAACAAAGTGTGGAGCTGGATGAATGCAGCAGGCCAAGCAGCATCTTAAGAGCATCGAAAGTTGTCCTTATCACCTCATTTTTTTTTGTTCACTATTTGACCACTGTGTTCCCTACATTCAGACACTGACCATAGCCCTAAGTTACTTAGTTGATTATAAAATGCTTTGGGATTCCCTGTAGGTTGGTGAAAGGTGCCATGGAGTTGCAAGTCCTTGTTTGTTCTTCAAGCTTGCCAAAAAACAACAGAAAGCAATGAGATTGACAATATCTTTTTTCTGAGTGCAGACCTATTCTGTGCTTACGATCTGCGGACTAGTGTTAACTGCAAGCAAATTATCTCCTTTCAAGTCTCCTTGTCTGTCATCTCTCTGAAATATGCTGTCTGTTTGAAGTTTCTGAGGTTCGCTCAGTTGGTCACACATAGGATATTCTAAAATAGCAAGCAGTACTTCACGAATCCACAGTGCATTCTGGACAGCCTGTTCCTTTCGGTACTTCTTGCAAAGGAGTTAAAGTGTGCACTCAGTTCATCAGCAAAGTCGAATTTATTTTGAAAGTAAAGTTTGTCCAAAGGCAGGGAGGGAAGGAGAGATAAATAGCACTTGCTCAGAATGTTATACAATAGATTGAAGGTGAGTGGACTGAAAGCTGCATTTAAGACATTAGGTGCCCAGGAACCTCAGGTACTTTAAGAAATATAACAAGCCATTAGTCCCAAAAGACTGGCCCCTTTCCACCATGTACTTCAAGATTGTCTCTCCAGGAATACATCAAATCCCTGTTGCAATCTCTTATAAGACTTGCTGTTGCAGCTTAATTCCATGGCTACAGAAGGATTTGGCTGGAATTGTTTTACATGCATTTCCTATTTGCTAATTTAAGTATGCATTTTGTTTTGTACGCTGCTTATCGTCCTTGTAAAGAGGCTACTGCGATGATTGGCTAAAAGTGTCTTCCATCTGATGCAGGACAGCCGAAGGAACTTACATTTGTACAGTATTTTTCATGACCTCAAAGCACTTGACAAGCAATTCATTACATCTTTTAGAAGTATCATCACTGTTATAAAGTGGGAAACATGGCAGCCCAATTGTGCACAGTAATCTCTTACAAATAGCAATCAATATTTTGAATGGAGAAACTGTTTCTTTCATTTGTTGGTTGAGGAATAGATATTAGCCATGAAAATAGTGAGAATTTCACTGCTCCTGTATTTATAGAGATGTACAGCACTAAAACAAACCCTTTGGACCAACTTGACATGCCAACCAGGTAGCCTAAATTAATCTAGTCCCATTGCTAGCATTTGGCCCGTCTACGTGAAAAAATTTACCCCTTAGGTCCCTTTTATCCTTCACCCTCTCACCTTGAACCTATTTCTGCTAATTTTTGACTCCTCCACCCTAGGAAACATGTCCTTGGATATTCACCCTACCCAAATCCTCAATGATTTTATTAACCTCTATACGATCACCCCTTAGCCTCTGATGCTCCAGGGAATATAGTCCCAGCCTGTTCAGCCTCTCTCTGTAGCTCAAATACTTCCTGGCAATGTCTTTGTAAATCTTTTCTGCACCCTTTCAAGTTTCCCAACATTCTTCCTCCAGCAGGGACACCAGAACTGAATGCAGTATTCCAAAAGAGACCTAACCAATGTCCTGCACAGCTGCCACATGACCTCCTAACTCCAATAATAAATGCACTGACCAATAAAGGCAAGCATACCAAACATCTTCTTCACCATCCTGTTTACCTTTGGCTCCGTCTTCAAGGAACTATGAACCTGCACACCAAAGTCTCTTTGTTCTTCGTCAGAATGGTGCTGCAGGGTCTTTCACTGTAGCCTGTGAGAGGAAATGTGTTCTCATTATAATGTCTCAGGTGAAGTGCAGTCCCTTTGACAGTGAAGTACTCCCTCAATACTACATTGGCATGTTGGCCTGGGCTTTGTGTTGAAGTGCTTGGAGTGGGACCTAAACTGACAATCTTCTGACTCTAAACATGCTATTCACTGATCCAAAGACGACATCTCAAAAGTGACTGACCCTCTGATTTTTCTTTCCTTTCTGTGGAGGTATGACAGGCCTCAGCTTGGCTAAAATAAGCCTTGATTGTTTTTACAGGCTTTGCAATGCAGCATTCAGCAACCGCGTTGCAGGGATTTACTGAAAGGGTGCATGAATGAGAAATGGGGTTGGAGAGATCAGTCTCCAGTCTTCAATATCCTGTAGTGGCACCTCACTTTGCACTCCAAAATGTGGTGCCATGGAAGGTTTTGTGGACAAGTTTTCTGTGCAATGAATCATAAATTTATACATACCATGACACAGCAGTAAAGAAAGGAGGTCTGAGTTTCTCAGAAGGCGTGATGTCTTGAAGAAAAGTTGTAGGTGGCACCCTGCAAATCTCTGCTCAACTGGTTCTGTCAATCCACCTGACCTCTAGCTTGCCTATAAATGTGTAGCCTTCAAGTTGAAAGAAAAGAGAATTATTCAAAACACTTAAATTGACAAAGACCTCAGATTCCAAGGAATTTTGAGCAATTTATTTAATGATAGCTTCTGGCTACTTCTGTGAAATAAACTATTTTGGGTTCAGAAATTTAATTTGCCTGTGACTTTGAAACTTTCACAGTCTTGTTCACTTTTTAGCTTAAATTAACCTGTGGCTGGGATTTAGAAATTTGAAAGAACACTGACTTCACAAGCAGAGGAAGGTAACTTTTTTTTTACTACCAATGGTGTTAAAGTATGTCATAGAATCCCAACTGTGTGGGAGCAGGCCTTTTGGCCCATCAAGTCCACACCGACCCTCCAAACAGCATCTAATGTAGACCTACCCCGTCTACCCTGTCCCTGTAACCCAGCATTTCCCATGGCTAATCCAACTTGCCTGCACATCCCTCGGCACTATAGGCAATTTAGCATGGCCAATCCACCTGACCTGCACATCTTTGGACTATGGGGAGAAACCAGAGCACTCAGAAAAACCCACACAGATGAGGGGAGAATGTGTAAATTCTACACAGACAGTTGCCTGAGGGTGTGAGGCAACAATGCTAAGCACTGAGCTACTGTGCCACTTCACTTCACCAGTAATAATATTGAATCAATTAGAGCAGATTTTGGTCACTCTCAATCCCATCAGCTATGTCTACTCAAGTTGCTCCATGGTTTGTCCATCTTAGTTTAGAGAAACAAAAACATGAAAATAAGAGATTGTTGGCAAAAAGCAAACAAGCAACATTGTGGAGCATTTTGATTTGCAATAATACCCTGAAACACATTGAACTAAATAAGCAGTGTAGGAAAAAAATGGGTGGGAATTGACAGTGATTCATTTGATCAAGGCTTTACTATCATTGCTTTATATAAGGTAATGTGTCACTGAATCTTTTGAAAGACGTTAATTGTCTTCTGGCTCCAAACGTATACAAAGCACTGATAATAAAATGTGAGGCTGGATGAACACAGCAGGCCAAGCAGCATCTCAGGAGCACAAAAGCTGACGTTTCGGGCCTAGACCCTTCATCAGAGAGGGACCCCCCTCTCTGATGAAGGGTCTAGGCCCGAAACGTCAGCTTTTGTGCTCCTGAGATGCTGCTTGGCCTGCTGTGTTCATCCAGCCTCACATTTTATTATCTCGTGTACAAAGCACTGCTGCTTTTATTTCATTTCTACTCCATGAGTATTTGAACAATGAAAAATGATAGAACCAGGATTTTTATTTCAACCCCATTTTGAAAATGAACAGAAGCCTAGACTGTCTTGACCTGTGTCTGTCATACACAACAAATTTCTGGAAGCAACGCAGAGTCAGAGAGGTCTACAGCATGGAAACAAGCCTTTCTGCCCAACTTGCGCACGCCGCCCAGTTTTTGCAATTTAGACTGGCCCCATTTGTCTGCATTTGGTCTATATCCCTCCATATCTATCCCATCCATGTGCCTGTTGAAATGCTTCTTATATAATGAAGCTGTACCACCTCCACCACTATCTCTGGCACCCCGTTCCAGACACTTACCACGCTCTGTGTTAAGAAATTGCTCCCTGGACTCTGTTCTATCTCTCCCTTCTCACCTTCAACCTAAGCCCCCTCGTTTGATATTCCCCTCCATGGGAAAAAGATGCTGGCTATTTACCTTATCTGTGCCTCTCATCATTTTATATGTCTCTGTAAGGTCAGCCCTCTGTCTCCTACACTGCAGAAAACAAAGTGCTAACCTATCCAACCTCTCCTTATGACCCAAACTGACATTTATATCTGAGTTTAGAAGCCTGGCTAATTCTCTGAGCTGTATGTTCATTGCAAGATATTTGGACCATCAGAAGTTAACACTGGAAATTTGGACATGGAGACAGTTTAGCAAATAGCATGCCCAAAATTTCCAATGTCTGTTTTTGGCAGACAGCTTTAAGGAGGAAATTTGCACCTGACTGGTTTTGAAAGAATTTAGCCTCGATTATTTGATCACTAATACTGGTGTTGACCCATCTAAACCAGATATTTTGCCTCATCTTACAGAGAAAACTGGGGGTAAGCTTGTTTCAATATTTCATTATGCAATTAGAAAAAAAAGCTTTGCGCTTCCACATGATTCTCCCTTGCTTTGTTTTGAGAACTAACTGCTTAAAGCCAAGGCAGAATAGTACTGCCGACATTGAAATAAAACAGATTGTGGCTTCCAAGTGAGGAAATTCTGCAAACAGATGTAAGATGATTTCTAGTCTCATCGTAATTTTAAATACTGTTAGTTAGAGGCTAAAAATTTCAGGTTTCCCTTTTCTTGGTGGATTCAACTGATATTTCTACTAATTAGATATGATCTTGGTACAATGTTTAAATTTTTTTCATGGTTGTGTAGTCCATGGCAAGGCTAGCATTTCTTGCCCATCCTGAAATGCACTTGAACTGAGTGGATTCCTAAACCATTTCAGAGAGTAATTAAAAGTCAACTACAATGTTGTAATCCTGATGTTATTATGTGTAATCTATGCAGGGAAAGCATGACAGACCTCCTTCCCGAAAGGACTTCAGTGAACTAAATGAGTGATCACAACAAATAGTCCACAATCATCTTTAGATCAGCCTTTAATTCCAGGTTGCATTCATTGAATTCAAATTTCACCATCTTCCATGGTGGGATTCGAATGCACATTAATCTGGTGTATTAACCTAAATTATGAATAACAACACTGCTACATGCGCACTTTCCATTTTACTACGAAGTGGGCATCTGAATAAGAATCGTGCGCATTCAATCCCTGCATAAGCATGCATTCCAGACTGATAGTTCTACTCCATACCTTGGGAGTACTGCATTGTCAAAGGTGCTGTCTTTCAGAACATCTGCTAAAGCGAGTCCTGTTTCTCCAACTTAGGTGAATATGAAGAATCCTACGGCATTAGTTCGATGTAGAGAAGGAGCAATTTCCCCAGGGAGTTGTCTGTTATTCATCCATCAATCACTGTCATTAATATTGATTATCTGGTCATTTATTCCATTACTGTTAGTGAAACCTTGCCCAGGTTGGCTGTTGTGTTTCAACGTATGATACTTCAGTCGGCTTAATTGGCTGAAATGGGGTTTGGTAATATTCTGGATGTGTGAGACGTCTTTCATATATGCAATTTTTTTCTCCTCTTTCTGTCACATACATTGCATAGCTGAAAAGGCTCTTATAAATCACTCAGTCGTCCCGAAAGCAAAGTTCTCAGTGCAAGCTCTGTACTAAGGAAGCCCACAGGGTTGCTTATTAGGAAATGAGAAAGCTCAGAGCTGCAGTTGACTGGAATAGAACAGCAACTGTTATTTCCTCTAACTTCAATAAAGAATGACACATTTCAGGACAGACAAAGTAAACTGTTAATTATTACCAACACAAAATGCCGCACATGAAATTTAATTTGCCATACTTGGCTTGCTTCCATATTATCGTTATGTTTGATTCATGTCATCTGCCAGATAAGATGAAATTTAGCGTGCATTTGTTCTTCTCAAGTGCTTCAAAGGGACTTCCTGAGTGCACCTGGTAATCACGGGCAAGATCTCACTTTATTTTTGCTAAGGTTGAGTTGCATTGAGTTTTTTAGAAGGTTTCTCAGCGCAAAGCCTAACAGAGTCCCTCGCTGAAACTTACCAAACTGTCCTCAATAATTGTCCACCCTCCCCCCACACTGTCCCTCTTGTTAGGGGGCAGCACCATCTTACCGTTCACAGAACAACTCACTACTGCTACGATATGCCAGAACTCACTGGTATTTCCTCATCTTTGAAAGCCTGTTTGACTGTCAGACAAGCCCTGTCGGTTTGGAACTGCCCTGCACAGTTCCGGGCAATTGCCTTGGACATGACAGAGAAGGGGCAAATAGGGCCTCGCTTTGTGGGCAGGGACCCAAAGGTTCTGTTGGGTGAGCAGGGATTTCTTCCTCCCTCCCCCTAGCATTAGCAGACAATGCATCAACATGAGATGTGCAATCCAATGTGAGATTGCCACTTGGATTAGTGTAGCCTCAGCCACCTCAAGAACTGCCCAGCACTATAGGAAGAAGGTCATTGACCTTCTCCACTGTGTTAGCAGAAATGCCACCATCTTCTTGCTGCACCCACCTGCCACCAATGCTCATGCTCTATCACTCTCACTATTACCTGCAACATCTTCCATCATTCACCCCAAACCCCTTCTGTGCTGCCAAATCACTTAACTTGGGAGACCTCCCACTAATACCGACATGTATGCCCCACACTTCCATCTTCCTTAATTCCTCCCTCTCTCTCTCTCTTTATCTCTCTCTCTCTCTCTCTCCCCCTCTCTCTCTCTCTCTCACACACACACACACACACACACACACACACACACACACACACACACACACACACACACACACGCACACACACATTCTAGCACAAAAATAGGGCAGAAAGTGTCAAGGTGGGTGGTGGGCTCCCCTTGTGTAGGAATCATCATTACTCTGGCCCTGGCTGCCTCCAGAGGATGGTTGACTGTGCCTAAGCCCTTGGACTGGTGTCAGACGCTGCCCTTATTGTACTGGGAGCCTGTGAGTGAAGACTATACCCCCGGCTGGTTATATCCATGATAATCTCTCTGGCTTTGCGTCTGCCCTAATTGGTACGTCAAGACTGACGTAAGATGAGTCTGCCATCTCTGGCTGAGGGGGTAAAACACAAAAAGGCAAGGCAAGACAGGAATGCTGAGAGCATTCAGGTATGCTGAGGGTGGGTGAGAGCCATAACAGTAAGTGAAGTGCCTGGAGGTGTAGCCTGGAAATGATGTGGGCCTCTCGAAGCACTTCATGGTTATTGAGGTCAGAGCTATTGGATGGTAGTCATTATGTGCTTTCTCAGATACAGGGATAATGGAGATCTTCTTGAAGCAGATGGGGACTTCAGGTTGCAGGAGGGAGAGGTTGAAGATGTTGGTGAATAGTCTTCCAAATGCCCAACTGGGATTTACGCTCAGATGTTTTGGAGCAATCATCTGGGCACCCTGAGTACTAGCTCAGTAACATTGCCATTGTACCCAAAAAAAATTACACTTAAAGACAAAAGATGCCTCAATAGAGGGTTAACAGATAAAATTTGATACATTGGCAAATAAATGGAGAGCAAGAGACCTAAAGCTTGGTAAAAGGTGCAGGGTATCAGGAGTGAGATACAGAAAGAGGTTTAAGGATGGAATTCCTGATCTTTAAATGTAAGAACTGAAATCATGGCCACCAATGGCAATGTGATCAAATCAGGAATATGCAAAGCCTAGAACTGGAAGAGAAAATAAAGAATTTGAAAGGTTGATATCTGGAAACAGTTGCAGAACTGGGGAAGAGCAATTTCCATGGAGGATTTGAAAACATGAATGAGAATTTTGAAATCATAGTATTGCAGCAACCAGAAGACAATACAGATCAGCAAGTGCAGGAGGATTTGCTGAACAGAATGCTGTGGCAGTGAGAGATCAGATAGCCAGCTAGTGTGATCAAAGACAACTTGGGTAAGGTGTGAGTGCACTGCTACGTATGATGTGAACTGTAACCTCAGCAAGAATCTACATCACAAGGAAAGGAGGGACTGAAAGACTGTCTCAGCTTGAGGAATCGGGTGGAGGAGTGGGCGTTTGTCAGATAAATGGATATCCGACAATCCTGAAAAGTTGACCCCATGCAATGTGGCACCTTACAGCCATTAGTAAAAACCAATCAAATGATATGACTTATATGTTTGCTGAAATTACTATCAGTGATAAAGTGAGAGATCTCTTCCTCTGTAAGTTAAGCAGATCTAAAATCTCCATTTGCTTGTGATAAAGATTGACCAGAAAGCTACTTCATATTCCATGCTCAAGTAGCATTGATGCCTTTCCTTCATTTTTCATTCAGTAGTAGGATAAAGACAGCTCTGGCAACGCCAACATTTAGTGCCTATTCTAATTGCCCTGTAATCTAAATGTCTTGCGAGGGTCATGAGAGATACAATAGCTCGAGACGGGGTAGAAAGGAAGTTCACCAGGATGTTGCCTAGGATCTAAAATTTTGAGCTATAAGACGAGGTTAGACATGGTTAGATAGGCTTGATGGTTTTCTTTAGAGCAGAGAAGACTGAGTGGGAAAGCGATTGAGGTGTGTAAGATTATGAGGGGCATAGATCAGGTGAATAGAGAGCTTCCATTTCCTTTGGATATGGGACAATGCATGGAAACTGGGACTAGTGCAGTTTTAGTGGCTACATTGGTGCAGATGTGATGACCCAAAGGGCTTTTTCTGCACTGATTGAATGTAAAAACCTATGAGCCTATCCACATAGCTGTGATTCTAAAGTCACACATAGGCCAAACCAAGTCAGAATGACAAATTTCCTTCCTTAAAAGACATTAGTGAAAGGGATTCTTTACTGACTGCATCAATTGTCACCATTCGGCTAGTTTTTAACTTTATATTTACATTGAATTCAAAGTGGCATGTCCATAATGACTCTTACAAATTTTAACAGATGCACCATAGAAAACATCCCAGTGGATATATCGCAGCTTGTTACGGCAAATGCTCTGCCCAAGACCACGTGATATTAGAGAGAGTTGTGAATGCAGCCCAATCCACCATGCAAACAGCCTTCCTTCCACTGATTCCATCGATACTTCCCAATGCCTCGCGAAAGCAGCCAACATCATCAAAGACCCCTCCAACCCTGGTTATACTCTTTTCCATTCTCTTCCATTGGGCAGAAGATACAAAAGTTTGAAAACACGTACCAACAGATTCAAGAACAGCTTCTTCCCCGCTGCTATCAGGCTTATGAATGGATCTCTCATATATCAGAGTTGATCTTTCTCTGTAGCTGTAACACAATATTCTGCATATTGTTCTTTTCCCGTGATATACTTATATAAGCCTCATTAGCACACAAAACAATACTTTTCACTCTATCTCGACACATGTGACAATAATCAAATCAAATCACACCATCTGGCATGATAGGACTTAAAACTATGTCCCCAGGGCAATAAGCTGGAAGTTCTGCATTACTTGTCCTGTGATATTGCTACTTAACCATTGAATATGGACATGATTGCGTTCCAGAACAAAGTTATCACCTTTTTTTTGAAAAGCCCTCCACCTACTGTTGCCAGGTTCTGGATATTCACAGCTTGAATTCTAGCATCGGCTTGGCGGAGCAAAGTGACAAGTAACAATGCTGAGTTTGTGGAAATGCCCAACTGTGTCCCCAAGTGGCAACTCGGAAATAATGTGTTTAGCAAACAGAACCTCACAGGAACAACCCAATCGCTAACCACTTCATGGTCCAGTGGCTGTGATAGGAACATGTCCATATCATTGCACAATCTACATTTGCAGTTCTGAGGAAGGGTCACCAGACCTGAAGCGTTAACTGATTATTCCTTCACAGATGCTGCCAGACCTGCTAAGCTTTTCCAGCAATTTTGTTTTTGTTGCTACATTCACAGAGTTTTGATGACTGCACAATCTCATCTTATTTCAGCTCTACCAGAAAAGATAATGCTTGCTAAATATTTAGTTTCCATCTACCTGTGTAAAAATTCAATGATAAACATTCCATACGCAAACGTTGCATCATATCATATCAAGCATTGTTCCCTAGACTGTAAGATTCTGGGACAGCACGGTGGCTCAGTGGTTAGCACTGCTGGCTCACAGTTCCAAGGATCTGGTTTTGATTCCAGCCTTGGGTGACTGTGTGGAGTCTGCACATTCTCTCCGTGTCAGTGTAGGTTTCCTCCGGGTGCTCCGGTTCCCTCCCACAGTCCAAAGATGTGCAGGTTAGGTGGATTAGCCATGCTAAATTGCCCGTAGTGTTCAAGCTATGTGGATTAACCATGAGAAATGTTGGATGGAGGTGGGTCTGTGTGGGATGCTGTTTGGAGGGTCAGTGTGGGCTTGATGGGCTGAATGGCCTGATTCCACACTGCAGGGATTCTATGTTTCTGGGCCTGGAGGCAAGGATTGAATTTAATTAATTGTGGTTTTAGTGAACCAGACTGGCCTTCTTTTGTCCTCTCCCTAATTAAGTTCTGCATGGGAAGGCCCAATCTCCACCTTTTTGTCCTGATGTTAATTGGGGTGCCTACCGATGCTTTGATGGCCACTAGAAGACCAATCTTACAATTATTTCAGCTTCAAGGGGAATGGGAAAGGAGCGGCCCACCAAATATTTAACCAGTCAGTACGTTTATGGGGTTAGTAGGGTCCCTTAATCTGTACTTAATTGTGGACCGAGCTGTACCTCTGAGAGCTATCCGCCTCAGCCATTTCAAATCCACCCACAACCATCCTGTTTCCTCACAGTCCGCAGTTCAGAAATTACCCCAAACTGCAGGACCTTTCTCGTTGGCGATCTTCTGTCTCGGTTGTCGGGGGGGGGGGGTGCACTGGGTCTTTTTTCAAGGCAACAGCTACAGCCTGCCTGGAGGACCCCAAGATCGCAGTTTTTTTTTCACTTTTGTATGCTGTGAATTTCCCATTTTCTCATGATAGGAAGATCACAATGCTAGAATTGGTGGAATATTGAAGGGAAGACGACCTTGACATAACGGACAGATGGTCACCAAATCGAAAGAGAATCGGGAATTATGGACGAAGAGTCACCTCATCACTAAAGGAATTAGAAAGTGTCAGACCTGCTAGGGAAGTCACAGACAAATACTTACAGCACTTCCATGTGCATCAGACGTAATGGATGTAACAAAAATTGAAAGAACTGAAAATGCTGTAAATCAGAAAAAAAGACAGAAATTGCTGCAAAAACTCAGCAGGTCAGGCAGCATCTGTAAAGAGAAATCAAAGTTAATATTTCTGAGAAAGGGTCACTAGACCCAAAACATGAACTCTGATTTGTCTTCACAGATGTTGCCAGGCCTGCTGAGCTTTTCCAGCAATTTCTGTTTTTGTTGTTGATAATGGACATATAACCATTAGAATTCCATTAGGCTTCTGCGGAAATCGGTCTTCACAAATAAATGAGTACTACATTGCAAGAGAGAGTGGATACCACAGACAAATAGGCCAAAGGGAATTAGCTTCTAGATGACTGAGGAATTCAGGGTAATAAATGATGAAAGAAGCTATGCATAATGACCAGATAACAGCTAGGCTGTCTGGACACATTGGTCAGATATTTGCTGGACTTCCAGGAAAGAATATCAAAGAAATTAGTTGATGTTTAGTGTACATTAGAAATGTTGTCAACAATGACCCTGGGCATTTACTGTCCCCTTTCTCAAGGGAACTAGTTAGATCCATTTTATCTTCATATTAAATGAAGGGCTCCTCCTGTCTGGATTTGTAGTGCTATGAGAAGCTGAAAACTGCCTAGGAATAATTGAAAGAAGGATCAGGATTTTGCCTAAAGTTTGAGACAAGTGCTCTCTTTCAGTGAACATTAAAACCTGTTGACAAATCATTCATCACATTCACATTGACAACATTTCAAATTAAATTGTTACAAATTAAATTGAGAGGCAGAATAAGGTGCAATATTTTACTCTGCTTAATTCAAATGACATATTACACAGTATTTTAAGCACAGAAACATACTAAGCTGACCAATTATTTCATGGCTGTAGATATGCTTAAAGAACCTCCTCCCATATCCTTTGACATCGAAGCTTATCACTGGGTACTCCAAGATAGAGGATAAGAGAAATTTGTGGCTGTAAGAGCTGCTACTTTTTTGAAGTATTCTCAGTGCTGGAGCTGATTTCCTCAAATTTTAGGAGCAGTAATTATTGTGTTCGACAAAGGGCAGTGATTCAAACAGAGAGATAAAGGTGCACAGCTGTCTGACCCAGCAGTGAATCTGCACAGCTGATTGTCTCTGCTGTTTAATTTTCAAGTATCTCTGGACAATGGAGTTCATCTAAGCAAAAATAACAAACAGCAAAACTCACAGCTGACCTTGGGGTAACCTGTGTGGGAGAGCTCACAGCTAGGGAGCAGCTAAGTGGTTTTTCAAAGTGTAACCTTACTATTTATTTTGTAAAGCTACAATAATGAGTAGAGTAGGTTCTTTCTTCTTTATATGTTTTATTGAGATCAGTGTCTCTTGATTCCACTTTAAAAATATAAAACATAGGTACTAAGTTTGCCTGGAGCAATGTTTTTTAGTGCAGTAAGATGTGCTGTTTTTTCGGCTGTAGATTGTTAAGGTGCAAAGATGGCCTTTAATAGAGTGACGTGCTCTTCCTGTCAGCTGGAGGAGATCAGGGAGAGTTTCTGTTTTACTCAGGAAGTGCATTTGATTGTGAATCCTATTGGAACGCATGGATCAGTTGGAACAGTGGTTAGAGGCAATGAGGAATTTGCAGGAGCCAGGAGTGTGATGGATGGCAGTTGTGGAAAGGAAGAAAATCGACAGATACAGTCAGGTAGATGGGTTACCTCCAGGAAAGATAGAAGAGGGAAGCAGGTCATGCAGATGCCTCCTGTAGCTATCCCCATCTCAAACAAGTAGGCTGTTTTGGAAATATAAAGTATTATGGATTCTCAGGGGATTTCAGATAATAAGACTGGCTCTAATGTAATGAGGGGTATATCAGGTTTCAAGCAGTCAATTATGATAGGAGACTCTATTCAGAGGTACAGAAAGATGTTTCTGCTGCCAACAGCAAGATATCAGAACGGTGTGTTGTCTCTGTAGTGCCGCGATCAATGATATCTTGGAGACGGTACAGAATATACTCAAAGGAGAGAGGAACCAGCAGGAAGTCATCGTACACATTAGAACTAACGGTATAGGAAGAGAAAAGAATGAGTCTCTAAGGAGAGTATACAGGAAGTTAGGTAGGAATTTGAAAAGGACGTCCTTGAGGGTAGTAATATACATGCTAGTGAGGGTAGGAATAGAAAGATAGAGCAGATGAATGCGTGGCTGAGATGCTAATGCAAGGGAGAAGGATTCACATTTTTGGATCATTGGAATCTCTTCTGGGATAGCAATGACTTGTATAAGAAGGATGGATTGCACCTGAGTTGGAATACCAACAGGCAGATTGGCTAGAGTTGCTCAGCATGATTTAAACTAGTAAGTAGGGACGTCGGGACCAGGAAGATAGTGAGAAAAGAAAGCAGTTTGAAACTGGTACAGTTGGAAATAGGAGCAAGTCAATCAGTTTGGGCAGGCAGATACAAAGCAGAGAATGAGGTAGGACTGATAAATTAAAACATTTGATTCAATGCACGAGGCCTACCGGGTAAGGCAGATGAACTCAGGACATGATTGGGAACATGGGACTGAGATATCATAGCAATTACAACGACATGGCTCAGGGATGGACAGGACTGGTAGCTTACTGTTCTAGGGTATCAATGCTATTGGAAGGATTGAAAGGAAGGCAAGAAAGGAACAGGTAGTGGTATTTTTGATTAAGGATAACATTACAGCTGTACTTAGGGAGGATATTACTAGGAATATGTCCAGGGAAGTTATTTGGGTGGAACTGAGAAATAAGAAGGGAATGATCACCTTATTGGGATTGTACCCCAGCCCCCTGAACAGTCAGAAGGAAATTGAGAAACAAATTTGTAAGGAGATCTCAGTTATCTGTAAGAATAATAAGGTGGTTATGGAAGGGGATTTTAACATTCCAAATGTAGACTGGGACTGCCATAGTGTTAAGGGCTTGGACGGAGAAGAATTTATTCAGTGTGTTCAAGAAAGTTTTGGATTTAGTATGTGACTGTACCTCCTAGGGTATGTGCTAAACCTAACCTACTCTTGGGGAATAAGGCAGATCAGGTGACCGAGGTGTCAGTAGGGGAGCACTTTGGGGCCAGTGACCAATTAGTTTTAAAATAGTGATGGAAGAGGATAGACTGGATCTAAAAGCTAAAGTTTTAAATTGAGGGAAACCCAGTTTTGATGGTATTAGGCAAGAATTTTCAAAAGTTAATTGGGGGTGGATGTTTACAGGTAAAGGGATGGATGGAAAATGGGAAACCTTCAAAAGTGAAGTAATGAGAGTCCAGAGAAAGTATGTCCCTGTTAATGTCAAGGACAATCAGGAGGGCAGAAAGGGGATATGAGACAGCTTTGACAAATACAGTTTATGAGAATCCAAAGACTTCTACAAACACATTGAAGACAAAAGGGTAACTAGGGAGAGAATAGGGCCTCATGAAGGTCAGCAAAGCCGCTGAACCACAGGAGATGGGGAGACACTAAACAAGTGTTTTGCATCAGTGTTTACTGTGGAGAAGGATATGGAAGATAGAGAATGTGGGGAAATAAATAGCAATGTCTTGAAAAATGTCCATATTACAGAGGAAGTGGTGCTGGAAGGCTTAAAATGCAATAAGGTAGATAAATCCCCAGGACCTGGTCAGATGTACCATAGAATTCTGTGAGAAGCCAGGGAAGTGATTGCTGGGCCCCTTGCTCAGATATTTGTACCATCATTAGCCATAGATGAGGTGCTATAAAACTGGAGGCTGGTTAACGTGATGCCACTATTTCAGAAATGTGGTAAGGAAAAGCCAAGGAACTACAGACCGGCGAGCCTGACATCAGTAGTGGGCAAGTTGTTGGAGGGACATCTGAGGGACAGGATTTACATGTATTAGGAATGGCAAGGACTAATTAGGGATAGTCCACAGGGCTTTGTGCATGGGAAATCATGTCTTACTAACTTGATTGAGTTTTTTGAATTAACACAGAGAAATGATGAGGGCAGAGTGATGGACTTGATCTGTATGGACTTCAGTAAGGCGTTTGACAAGGTTCCTCATGGTGTACTGGCTAACAAGGTTAGATCACATGGAATACAGGGAGTGCTAGCCATTTGGATACAGGACTAGCTTGAAGGTAGGAGACAGAGAGTGGTGGTGGGTGTCAGCTTTTCAAACGAGAGGCATCTGATGACCAATGCTGTACCACAAGGATCGGTTCTGGGCCCACTGCTTTTTGTCACTTAAAGAACTGATTTGGATGTGAATGTAGGAGGTATGGTTAGTAAATTTGTAGATGACACTAAAATTGTAGATGTATTGGATAATGAAGAAGTTACCTCAGACTATAGCAGTATCTTGTTCAGATGGGCTAATGGGTCGGGGAATAGCAAATGGAGTTTAATTTCAATAAATGTGAGGTGCTGCATTTTGGAAAGGCAAATCAGGACAGGACTTGCATACTTAAAGATAAGGGCCTGAGGACTGTTGTTGAACGAAGAGACTTTGGAATGCAGAGGGTTCACAGTTCCTTGAAAGTGGAGTTGCAACTCAATAGGATAGTGAAGAAAGTGTTTGGTATACCCGCCTTCATTGGTCAGTGCTTTGACTATAGGAGTTGGGAGGCCATGTTGCAGCTGTGCAGGAGATTAGGTAGGCCACTTTTGGGATAACGTATGCAATTCTGGTCTCCCTGGTATAGGAAGGGTGTTGAGAAACATGAAAGGGTTCAGAAAAGATTTACAAGTATGTTGTCAGGATTGTAGGGTTTGACCTACAGGAAGAGGCTGAATAAATTGGGACTATTTGCCCTGGAGCGTCTTATAAAAATTTATAAAATCATGAGGAGCTCGGATAAAGTAAATAGACAAGATCTTTTCCCTGGAGTGGAGGAATACAAAACTAGAGGCCACATTTTAATATGACAGGGGAAAATTTTAAAAGAGACCTCAGAAGCAACTAAGAGGTCCCTTATTTTTAAATTATGACAAAGATATGTCTAAAGTTTTTAGGCCCAAGTAAGACAGCAATCACACCAATGGGAGCTGCCAGCCAATCAGAATCAGAAGGGATCAGCACCAGAAAAGCTGTGCAACTTTGAATAGCGCACACCAATGGATCGCTGGAGACGGGATGGATTGTGGATTACAGAAAGAGGGCCGTTGGCAAGGGATGGGTAGAGGGGCTGACTTCACATCACCAGGCTGCATCTCAATGGTTATTGTGAGAAGTAAAATCTCATGGTATAACGGGTAGCATAAAGTATGTTGCTATCAGAAGATTGACTGGTTAACAGGAAGGACAGAGTTGGTCCAAACTGGTCTGTTTCAGATTGGCAAAGTGTAATGAGGGGTGTGCCAAAATGAATAGATGTTGGCACTTCAACTATTTACAATTTATACTCAGACAGAGGAACCAAAAGTATGGTTATCATGCATGCTGATGGCATAACGATAGGTGGAAAAGTAAAGTTGTGAAGAGGATACAAGGAAGCTACAGAAAGAGGATTCTGGGTAATCCAAGATGGAGGACAGAAACAATTGTAGCCGAAACAGCTGTTCCTGTTTTGAGGTACATTCTGTGTTGGAGCCAATTTCCTTGAATTTGTGGAGCAGTAGTTACTATTTTATAAGCTGTTGCATTGTTTTGGAAATTTGCGAAAAAGAAGATCTAAACAACAGAACTTTAAAAAAGGAGGAAGACAGACAAAGGCAGGTGCAGTGACCACATGAGAAGAGTGATTCAAATGGAGAAGGAAACCAGCACTGGACCTGCACAGCTACTAACTGTACTGCTTGACTCCAAGTATCTCTGGACGTTGACGCTCATCTGAGGAAAATGAGCAAAGAGTGAAATTTACAGCTAACCGTCCAGAAACCTGTGTAGCAGAGCTCATAGCAGGGGAGCAGCTAAGTGGCTTTTTAAAGTGTAAGTTTACAGTTTATTTTGTAAAGCTACAACAGTGGATAGAGTGAGTTTGGCTTTAAAAATTTAGAAGAGTCCTTGTTCACACAGAGGGTGGTGTGTGTATGGAATGAGCTGGCAGAGGAAGTGGTGGAGGCTGCTACAACTACAACATCTAAAAGGCTTCTGGATGGGTATATGAATAGGAAAGGTTTAGAGAGATATGAGCCAAATCCTGGTAAATGGGACTAGATTTATCTAGAATATCTGGGTGGCATGGATAAGTTGGATGGAAGGGTCTATTTCTCTGCTGTATATCTCTCTGACTATGACTCATATGGATGGTTACATCAGCGTTCAGACATCTGGCAAATGGAATACAATGTAGAAAAATGTGAAATTGTCCATTTTGACCGGAAGAGTAAATGAAGAATATTGTCTAAAAGTTGAGAGATTGCAGAACTCTGAGATTCAGAGAGATATGGGTATCCTCATGTGAATCACACAAGATTGATATGCAGAAACAGCAAGTAATTCGGAAAGCTAATTGACTGTTATCATTAATTGTGAGGAAAATTGCATATGACAGAGGGGAATGTTGTGATTATAACGAGGTCAGCCAGCTGGGTTCGCAGAGTATGTGCTGTCTAATTGGGGCTGTTAATCAGGTCTAATCAGGGAGCCCTGCCTGACAGGTAAAAGGCAGCATGTCAAAGATATTGACACTCTGAAACCTTACTCTAAATGAGGCTGGACTAAAGTCAATAACTGTTCAAGTGTAAATAAAGGCTGACTTGGTGACAGATACCAGCCTCTGCAGAGTTTTATCGAGGAGGTTATGCTTTAATTGTACACAGCATTGGGAGTACTGTGCACCATTTTATTTAAGGGATTAGAAGTAGTTCAGAATAAGAATAGTAGCAAGCTATTAGGAAAGGAAGCAACCTTCATTGCAAGAAGATTTGAGTTCAGAAGCAGGGGTGTCTTAAAACATTGTACAGGGCCTTGGTCATACCACACATGGATATTGGTCTCCCTACCTAAGAAAGGAAATATTTGCCATCGAAGGAGTACAGTGCAAGTTCATTCGGCTGACTGCACAGATGGCAGGGCAGTCTTATGAGGACAGGTTGGTTCAACTGGCCCTGTTTACCTGGTTTCAGAGGAATGGGAGGAGATCCGATTGAAATGTATAAAACTTTAACAGGGCTAGAAAGACTAGATGTAGCAAAATTTTTATCTCAGACAGTTTAGTCGCAAATACAGTACAGCATCCACATTTGAGCCTGGGACACGGTCAGGGTCAGTGTTAGGGTTAGGGTCAGGGTTAGGATCAAGATTTATGTCAGGGTCAGAGTCAAGATCAGGGGTGGGGTTAGGGTCATGGTTAGAGTTAGCATCACAGTTCCAGTCAAGGTGAGAGTCACAGTTAAAGTTAAGGTTAAAGTTAGGGCTCAAGTTAGATTTAGGGTTACGGTTCAGGTCAGGGTTAGGGGCAAGGTTAAAGGTCGGATTAGGATTAGGGCAATGGTTAAAGTTAGGGTTAAGATTAGGTTTTGGGTTTGTGTTAAGGTCAGGTCACGGTTAGAGTTAGGGTTAGGGTTAGTGGGTCAGGGTTGAGGTTTACAAAAGGAGTGAAAGCATTAGAGAAATGACAAAAAAAATTCTCAAAAATGATTTCAGGGATGAGGGACTTGATTTATGCAAATAGATGGAAGAAGTTGGTAGCATTGTCCTTAGATAATAGAACATTGAGATGAAATCTGATAAAAGTCTTCAAAATCATGAAAGCCTCAAATGGGTTAGAAGGAAAGATCTGTTCTCACTGAATGCAGAATGAAGCACAAGAGGTCACAGTTTAAAGGCAAAAGAAACACTGGTGACAAGAGAGAAATGGATTGTCTGAAAAGGTCAAAAATATAAAGCTGTGGGGAAAAATATGGGGGAGTAGCTCAAGCTGAAAATATTCCATTTCACCCAGGTCTTGAGTTGGAATTTCTGGCTGAACCCAATGTCATAACTGAAAGACCCTGCCTTCCTGTCTATTCCCAGACTCTGACCAGCAGTTGTAGCCAATATTTAAATGGTTAGTTCAGTTTCTGGTCAATAGTAACCAACTACTCCTCACCTGTTCAAAACTGCAGGTTAAGACCAAGTTAAGGTTATATACATGCAGGCAAGGGGGCTAGGGTGGTAAATGACTGGCCTCAATTAACAATTCCCTCCCCCCAACCTAGTTTCTGCCAGGGAGCAATAGTTAAAATTGTTGACATCATGGGGTGAATTTTAACCCTAAAATCAGTGGGATGAAATCAGTAGAGGGGATAAAAGTTTTATCTCAATTCTCAAGCCTCCAGGCTGATAATGAATTGAACAGGTCAGATTTGGTGCAGGCCAGTTTACCAGGAAGTAGACTGACAACTTAAATATTTTACAAAGCTGCTAAACATTGATTTAAGATAATAAAATGTGAGGCTGGATGAACACAGCAGGCCCAGCAGCATCTCAGGAGCACAAAAGCTGACGTTTCGGGCCTAGACCCTTCATCAGAGAGGGGGATGGGGTGAGGGTTCTGGAATAAATAGAAAGAGAGCGGGAGGCGGACCGAAGATGGAGAGAAAAGAAGATAGGTGGAGAGGAGAGTATAGTTGGGGAGGTAGGGAGGGGATAGGTCAGTCCAGGGAAGACGGACAGGTCAAGGAGGTGGGATGAGGTTAGTAGGTAGGAGATGGAGGTGCGGCTTGGGGTGGAAGGAAGGGATGGGTGAGAGGAAGAACAGGTTAGGGAGGCAGGGACAGGTTGGACTGGTTTTGGGATGCAGTGGGTGGAGGGGAAGAGGTGGGCTGGTTTTGGGATGTGGTGGGGGAAGGGGATATTTTGAAGCTGGTGAAGTCCACATTGATACCATTGGGCTGCAGGGTTCCCAAGCGGAATATGAGTTGCTGTTCCTGCAACCTTCGGATGGCATCATTGTGGCACTGCAAGAGGCCCATGATGGACATGTTGCAGTGGGGGGGAGGGGAAACCAGTCCAACCTGTCCCTGCCTCCCTAACCTGTTCTTCCTCTCACCCATCCCTTCCTCCCACCCCAAGCCGCACCTCCATCTCCTACCTACTAACCTCATCCCACCTCCTTGAACTGTCCGTCTTCCCTGGACTGACCTATCCCCTCCCTACGTCCCCACCTATACTCTCCTCTCCACCTATCTTCTTTTCTCTCCATTTTCGGTCCGCCTCCCCCTCTCTCCCTATTTATTCCAGAACCCTCACCCCATCCCCCTCTCTGATGAAGGGTCTAGGCCCGAAACGTCAGCTTTTGTGCTCCTGAGATGCTGCTGGGCCTGCTGTGTTCATCCAGCCTCACATTTTATTATCTTGGATTCTCCAGCATCTGCAGTTCCCATTATCACTAAACATTGATTTATCTAGATTTGTACATTCGAACCAGGTTAGCTGGGTTTCCGAGATTACAAGGTGTGGAGCTGGATGAACACAGCAGGCCAAGCAGGAAAGCTGATGTTTCGGACCAAGACCCCTCTTCAGAAATACCTGATGAAGGGTCTAGGCCCAAAATGCCAGCTTTCCTGCTCCTAAAATGCTGCTTGGCCTGCTGTATCCATCCAGCTCCACACTTTGTTATGTCAGATTCTCGAGCATCTGCAGTTCCTATTATCTCTGATAGCTGGGTTTCCCATGCCTTGAGAAATCTGACAACTGAAGGGCAGTGAAGGGGTCGCACATTTAAGTCAGAGACGGAGAGAGGCTTCTTCACTGAAGGTAGTGAATCTGTGGAATTTTTTTATCACAGAGGGCTGTCAAGGCTGGGTTTTTAAGTGTGTTCAAGGCTGAGATAGACCATTTTTTAATTGGTAAGGGAATCAAGTTTTGTGGGGAAGAGCAGGTAAGTAGCATTGAAGATTATTAGAAACAAAAGCAGAAATTGTTGGAAAGGCTCAGCAGGCCTGGAAGCATCTGTCGAGACAAATCAAAGAAAACATTTCAGGTCCAGTGATCCTTCCACAGAAGATTATTAAGTCAGCCATGATCTCATTAAATGATGTAGCCAGCTTGATGGGCTGAATGGCTTACTTCTGTTCCTACATCTTGTGGCGGTCAGGAATGATTCAGAGAATGGTTTGTGCTTTATCAGCACTGCTTGTGGGCCAGGAGGCTGTGGGAGGCAGTGGTGTAGCGCCAAAATCATTGGACTAGTAACCCTGAACCCCAAGCTAATGACATAGCATCTTGTGTTTGAAATCCATCATGACAAATAATAAAGATTGAATCCAGTTAAAATCTGAAGTTGAAAAGATAGCCTCGGGGTGATGTTTTATCCATGTTACCATTCACTGACCTCTGAAGACGATGTGATTGGCTCTTAACTGGGAAATAAATGCTCGCTTAGCCGGGGCAACCCATATCCAACAAACAAAGGAAAAATGCTGCAATGATGCTCCCCAGCTGTCATCCTAAACTTATTCACTTGCCCAGCACAGCACCACTGACCCAAAGGCTCCTCCTATTGGGATTATGGGTCAGACAACCCTCACATCCCAGGATCAAATTTCAATCCCTGTGTTTGAAAATGGAGTCCACTGCCATTTCTCCCAATATCAGGTGTTCCTTAACTCTGGGCTATGGCCTGCACCAGAATGCCTCTCCTCACGCGACTGGAAGCCAGCTGGACTTCCAGATTGGGATTTTATCAGCGAGAAGGGTCGCGCATTGTGGAGGGAAAAGTCCACTGTTCCTGACATGTATGTGAGACTGTAGCATGATACATTGTGATAGTTTCCTGAGAACAGCACATGATACATCAGTGCCATATGATAAGTAAACCTCTGTTCCAGGATTTAAGACAACAATAAAATTGCAAGAGAAGCGTTTGAAATTCCGAAGAAGAGTCATATTGAACTCCAAAGATTAACTCTGTTTCTTTCTCCACAAATGCCTGCCAGACATACTGAGTTTCTTCAGCACTGTCTGTTTTTATTCCAGATCTCCAGCATCCGCAGCATATTGCTTTTTACCTGGTGTCATGACAACTATGTTATTGCCTTCATGCATTAAGTTTCGAGATTCATGATGTAACTTTCAGGCAATAGGTATTCAAGTATATTGAGCATTTTGCAAAGAGCAAGACTGGTATCAGTGATGGAAAAATCCTGTTTGGGAGTCATTTTGTGGTAAAATAAAGCAAGTGCCAGCAAATCGTCATCCTAATTTAATCCCAACATTTAATTTGCTATCATCTTACAGTGTTACACAAAGACTAAATTTCCTTCTTTTTTATGTCTCACTTGTTGCTTTGTGAGCCTCGATGAGACAGTGGGTGTCACCATATCTCAGGAAGGGTTATGCTAGTGTATCTTATAGATGAGGAGACTCGATATCTTGTGAATCAACTGTTTCCATCTCCATGTGGGCTTGTACTTTTTGTGTTTAATAGCAAAATTATTTCAACTCCCAGCCAATTTGAAATTAGCTATTTGTGGTAATGAATCTGTCACTTTGTTCACCTGACAATCTTGTTAATCTCTTCATGTCTCTCTCTCTCAGTCTCTAACAATTCTACATCTGATAGGAAGATGGCACAAACGCAGTTACTGACAAGTGAGATTCATTTAAAAATAGTGGTTGATTCATCAGGCCCATGTTCTGTGTGGCTTTTTAAACATGTAGACTAGATGGTTATCAAGAACTCTGCTTATAAATTTAAGATGTACTGAACCACTTGTGTTTTATATTATTTCAAAGCAGAGGCTAACAGACTGGTGATTTAGCAGGTAGAGGAGATGAAGGTGGTTTTCACACTGTAAACCTGATACAAAAACTACCACTTAAATCTGATCCTGCAATTTGCTCTCTGATGAAGGGTCCAGGCCTGAAACGTCAGCTTTTGTGCTCCTGAGATGCTGCTTGGCCTGCTGTGTTCATCCAGCCTCACATTTTATTATCATGATATGTACAGCGCCAATCTGAACAAAATTAAGAGGTCTCTTCGTATGAATCTGAAGCAAAGGCAAAAATGAATGTTTCCAGCATTCTCTGTTTTTATTCAGGATGGAAGAGAGAACTATCAATTTGCCATATTGCCAAGGTAGACATAGGTCACAAAAACGTAAACAAAAAAAAACAACTGCGGATGCTGGAAATCGAAAACAAAAACAGAAGCTGCTGAAGAGACTCAGCAGGTCTGGCAGCATCTGTAAAAGGAGTTAACATTTCGGGTCCAGCATCCTTTCTATTTTTGTTTCAGATATAGACCGCAGCTCAGGCCTGCAGTTCTTGAGATCGTCCTTTCACTTGCAGTTTCAGTATTATTTACAAAGAAGAATATGTCACAAAATAAAGGAAAGGGATATTTTGCTTCCCCACTTTTCCACAAATTCAATTCAAAACTCTGAGAAGGAGTGCACAAAGGTTTTGTTTAATACACTGGTGGGTCATCGGCAATGCTGGCCAGCCAACATTTATTGCCCTCCCCTAGTTACCCTGGAGAAAGCTGGTGGTGAGCTGCCTTGTCGAACCACTGCAGAGCCATGCACTGCAGGATGACCCACAATGCTGTAAGGGGACAATTCCAGAATTTTTGACCCAAGAACAATGAAGGATCAGCAATATATTCGCAAGTCAGGACAGTGAATGAATTGGATGTGAAATCGGAGGTGGTGGTGTTCTAGTGTATTTGTTACCCTTGACCTTCTATACGGAAGTGGTCATAGGTTTGGAATGTACTATATCAGGATCTTTGAATTTCTCCAATGCACCTTGTAGATAGTGCTAATGTTGCTACAGAGCATCAATGGTGGGGGGAGTGGATGCTTGTGGATATGGTGCTAATCAAGCGGGCTTTTTTTTCATGGATGACTTCTTGGGTGTTGTTGGGTCTGCACCCATCCAGGCAAGTGGGAGCATTCCATCACAGTTTTGACTTGTGCCTTGTAGATGGTGAACAGGCTTTCGGGAGTCAGGAGGTGAGATACTTATCGAGTATTCCTAGCCTTTGACCTGCTTTTGAAGACATTCTGTTTATGTTTCTTTCATTCATTCATGGGATGAGGGCGTAGCTGGCTAGGCCGCTTTTATTGCCTGTCCCTAATTGGACAGAGGGCAATTAAGAGTCAACCACATTGCTGTGAGTCTGGAGTCACATGTCGGCCAGACCAGATAAGGATGGTCGCTCTCCTTCCCTAAAGGACATTAATGAACTAGATGGGTTTTTCTGACAATCGACAATGGATTCATGGCCATCATTAGATTCTTAATTACAGATAGTTGTCAAATTCAAATTCCACCATCTGCCATGGTCGATTTGAACTCGGATCCCCAGAACATTATCTAGGTCTCTGGATCAACAGTCCAGTGATAATACCACTAGACCATTGCCTCCACAGTGTGGTGGGTCCCATTGAATTTCTGCTCAAACAGGGTGTTGGTAATGGGGGATTCAGTGATGGTAACGCCATTGAATGTCAAGGGGCGGTAATTAGATTGTCTCTGATTGGAGATGTTCAAAGTCTGGCATTTGCGAATTTACTTGTCGCTTGTCAGCCCGTTACTGGATTTTGTCCAGGTCTTGTTGCATTTAAACAATTTATTTTTAAATCCACTTGCGGGACATGGGCAATGCTGCCTGTGCCAGCATTTTATTGCACATCCCCAGCTGCTTTGAGAAGGTGGTGGTAGCTGGCTTCTTGAACTGTCGCTGCCCAGGTACTGTGGGTTGACCCACAATCTCCTTGGGGAGGGAATTCTAGGATTTTCAACCAGCAATGCTGACAGCACAGCAGGAACCAAGTCACGTGAGTGGCTTGGTGGGGAACTTGCAAGCGGTGGTGCTCCCATATATCGGCTGCACTTGTCTTTCGAGATGAAAGTGATCTTGTGTCTGGAAGATGCTGCTGCAAGATCTTTAGCAAATTTCTGTGATACATCTTGTAAATAGTACACAGTGCTGCGACTGAGTGTTGGTGGTGGAAGAAGTCGATACTTGTAGATGTAGTGCCATCAAGCAGGCTTTACCCTGTATGGTGTCCAGCTTCTTGAGTGCACCCATCCAGACAAGTGGGGATTATTCTACACACTCCTGACTTGTGCCTTGTAGATGGTGGCCAGGCTTTAGGCAATTGGGAGGTGAGTTACTCACTGCAGTATTCCCAATCTCGGACCCGCTCTTGTAGCCACTGTAATTATATGCAAATCCAGTTGAAGTTCTGGTCAACTGCAACCACCAGGATGTCGATAGTAGGGTATTCAGTGATGGTAACTCCATTGAATGTTAAGGGGTGGCGGTTAGATTGTCTCAATGGAGATGGTCAAAGCCTGGCATTTGTGTGCCATGAAAGTTACTTGCTACTTGTCAGCTCAAGCCTAGGTATTGTCCATATCTTGTTACATTTGAACATGGACAGTTCCAGTAGCTCAGGAGTTGCGAACAGCACTGAACATTGTGCAGTCATTTTCAAATGTCTGCACTGCTGACCTAATGATGGACGGAAGTTTGTTGATATATCAATTAGAGAAAGGCACAATAAAGCATACAACTGTAGTCAGAGGATGAAAACTCTGTCAACACCGAAACCAGGACAGCATGTTTAGTTGAGGATCAGTAGGTCAGATGTCATCAGAAAACAGATAAACCAAGATCTGAAATTGTCAGAATACGTTCTGGAGGAAGATGGTACAGCCATAACTCTACTACATCAGACAATGTATAGTGGGGTATCATTATTGCAGACATCGTACAACACCTGAATGTTCACTCAACTGAAGAAGATTGAATGTCCACTCAAAGTTCCAGATCATCCCAACATGTGAGAGTTGGAGTTTTGAAGAGTGTGCTGGCAATGTTGGAAGTTGGTAATAACTGTGATAATGGGCGTACAGATAGCCTCAATTGAGGGAGTAGTTATTCTCCTGAAACTCATGGCGTTAAGCAGAACCATGTCATTTGAATTGTGCCCCAACATGTAAACGTTTAGGTTGTGTTCTCAAAACAGCAAACAAGTACAGAATACAAGCACAAAGTGAATATTTAATACTGAAACAGACTGAAAAATATGCAAAAGAATATCTGTTCTAGTTTCTTGCCTCATCTTCGGGTTGCTTATCTGGATGTGGGAAGCTGTGAATAATCAGCTAGACCATCTACAGCTCTACAATTTGAAAGCTGGGAATAATCAGATTGCTCTTCCTCTGCTTTGTTGGTGGAAGGTTAAGTGTCCTTGAGGACAGTTTTAAAAATTGAATTCAATCCTCTTTGAGGCAGGCAATGGCCTTAATGACTTGAACAAACAGGAGCTTGCCAGGAATAGTGAATTTTGTCTTATTAATTCCTCCTGAGTGCTGTTGGGAATTGGATAAGACCATGGGATGACAGGTTATTGGGATCTTTGGTAGAAAAGCAAAAAGCCATGCTATGAGAAAACCATAGTAACTGTGCATTGTTACCATTACTAGTTGTAATGATCTTCATACTGACATTAATGATTACAAAGATTTCAGAAGTAAATCAAAGTAAACAATTAGAATGACATAGAACAAGGAGACTAGGTCTTTGGGACAGATATGTGATAATTCAAAATCATGTAAATCATGATGATATAACTGATTACATGACTGCGATATCAGTGACGGAGGAACTAAGAGTACGGAATAAGCATGTGAACAGCAAGATCCTAGACACTGCATTTGAGAGCCTTATTTGATAAGCTACTATGAATAGAAGTAAAGAAAGAATGATACTGCTCATGAGCTGCAGAGCCTTACTTAGAGTCAAGGAGCAAGCACAATGGGGGCAGTGTATGTGCAGCTACCCACTGTTCTGGATACGTCAGACTGATAATTCAGTGTATAGGTAACACAAGATAAAGTTCATAGGGGTAGAAATCCCAAAAATCAAAGATTGAAATTGAGTGAAGACATCGACCAAAAAGTCTTTGGAAAAGGTAGTCATAGCCTCAATTTTCCAAACTGCTTCTTGCAGCATCATTGTATTCAAGAGGGAATAGAGTTAAAACCTTGTCCAAAAAATAAAGTCACCAACAGTACAACGTGCCGTCATAACCTCAGGTAAAGCATCTGCCCAGATCTGACACATAATGGTCCAAATAGTCCTTAATAGTTAGAAAGATGTTTCCCTCTTGTGGGAGAGTCTAGGGCTCGAGGTCACTTACTAAACATAAGGGATCACCCACTTCACACAGAGATAAGCAGAATTTTTTTGTAGCACAGAGGGTCATGTACCTTGAGAACTTTTTACATCTGGTCAGCATGGACTGAAGAGTCTGTTTCCATGCTGTATGACTCTATGAGGTGGTGGAAGTAGAGTCTTTGAATATTTTGAAGGCAGTGGTAACAAGATTCTTGACAAGCACAGAGATGAAAGGCTTTTGTGGTAGCAAAAATGTGGCACAAGCATGTCAGGAGTGATCTTATTGAATGGTGGAACTGATTCAAAGGATCAAATGGCCAACTCCTGATTGTGAAACACATCTATTTAAAGATACCAATTCCATCATGGGATCTGAGTGTCGCTAGCAAGGCCAATTTATTGCTGATCCCTGACTAGTCTTGAAATGAGTCACTCCTTAGGCTGTTTCAGAGGGTAATCAACCATAGACCCGAGAATCCAAAGTCATATGTAGACCAGACCAGGTAAGGATGGCAAATTCCATCCCTAATGGACATTACTGAAACAGGTTGGATTTTATGATAATTAGTGTTCACTGAATTTATTAAATAAGCTAAATATACAGAAGTTTGAAAAGCACAACAGTGGAGCTGGTTAGAACATAAGAACTTCTCTGGAGTATGGATTCACCATTGATACTAAGTGGCAGCAGTGTGTACCATCTACAAGCTGCACTTCAGTAATTTACCAAGGCTCCTCAGATAGCTCCTTCCAAACTCACAGCTGCTTCCATTAGAAGGACAAGGACAGCAGATACATGGGAACACAACCATGCGAAAGTTCCCCTCTCAGCCACTCATCATCCGAACTTGGAAATATATTGCGATAGGGTCATAATCCTGGAACTCTCTCTCTATTGATGTTGTGAGTGCACATATCCTCAGTGTGTCAAGAAGGCAGCTCACTACCACCTTCTCAAGGGAAATTAGGGATAGATAATAAATGATAGCCACATTCCATGAATGAATAATAAAAAGATTGAGAAATACAAATAGAGGTGCTGTAGCAATACCACTGGGGAGGAACTGCATTGCAGCTTGACAAGTTTACATAGGCCCTTCCTTTTATACATAAGGATCTTGGAAATTATGAAATTTCTGATGGATTTATAAATTATTTGTTGTATGGAAATGGTGAACCCATTTAATAGAGACAGAATGTTTAGGAAAAGCCATCCGGGATTCAGTTCTTTTGCAGAGTTTGTTCTGGCTTGTATTGGGTGGTGGTGGTTTTTTCAGAATTGTCCAGCTTGTTTGTCTTTTTATTTTGAAGGTAACACTAACCTGGGTCCTACTGAATGTGTTGCATCATTGAATGGTACAGTGGCAGAGAAAGACCCCATCGAATCTGTGCTATCTGAAAGCAACATCAAGCTCAATTTGCTCCGAAACGTTTGCTCTGTATCCCTGCATCGCTAACCCTAGCCCTATCATCCTTTTTGAAAGCTGCTGTTACATTTGCCTCCATCGGCGCATTTCAAACCCTAAACAATCATTGTGTAAAATGCACTTTCCTGCGTCGGCCTTTTCGCGATAACCTTAAATTTGTGACCTTTCTGTGCACTTTGGTAGTGACCAGTGTGTGAAGGAACTTGGGATTTAATGTCAACCCAATGCCCCACAATGCACTAATGCACCAATAGCTAGACAGTCTAGCAAGAGGGCCAACTCCCTTTTATGAGGAAGTGTGTTCTGCTGCCAGAAGAGTTTATCCCTGGTTCCAAGGAGTCAGAGAATGTACTTCCTTTGTTTTTTTTTTATGTGAGGTCCAGTATTTATTAAGACATTGAGGGGATCTTATGGAAATGTCTGACATATAACAACAAAAATGCACAACAGGTACAAAGGCAAGGGATGCCTAGTGATTATAATAGAGGCAGGTGACTTATTTTACAGGCAAATATTCGGACAATATTCTGGAATTTCCATGTAATTGTGCAAAGCCAAAATTTTGGACTCTCAGTTTACATAAAATAAACCATGGGATACTATGTGAATGTTGATTAAAGTACAGCATGACATGGAAATATATTCATTTTGTAATAAAGCATCCAAGCTAAACAACAAACATAGACTTTCTATAAACAATAGTCATGGTGCAAAGGAGGATCCAAGACTAAAGTTAATTCCTATGTGTTCTTAGACATGCTGGAGCTAATAATATTTGATCACCTTAATGTTTTTTGACTATCCAGTAAGTTTTTTGAATGAGCTCGGTTACAAAAAAGCCCAGTATCCACACCCCAACTTTTTGATTATGTTCCAGGATTTTCATGTGAGATGACAGGCTTTGGGCTAGATTTTACCTGAAATCAGTGGCCCGACCAACTGGTGAAAAGTGGGATTGAAAGGGGGGGCCTTTATCCGTGCTGCAGACTTCGCTGTCTCCAACTGCCCAGAAACCTTCAGATAATTGCCTAAGGTCGAGGTATTAACCCCCATGTGGGAGAACATCTGAGTTCCAGCGTTGCCATTCTCTCAAATGACCACAGAGCTTTGCAGTACCAGTGGAAGTGATGGTGATTGCCAGGAATGCAGCCATTCCCCAATGAGGCTGTGGGATCAGCATATTAGGGCAACCATTTTTTTTGTCTGAGACCCCTTTCTTGAACACAACACCCCTCAAAAGGAAGGATAGCCCTTCCAAAATCCCTCCACTCAAACATTCTAAAAGGGTTTAGCTGGCAGCCATGGCATATGCCAGGACCTGTCTGCTCTTCAAATAAGTGGTGGGTTACCATCACCCCTGTGATCCCACTAAAGTAAAACAAAGAGCAGTCAAGGCTGGAGATCAGAAACAAAAAGAGAACTTGCTGGAGAGACTCAGCAGGTCTGGCAGCGTCTGAGGAGAGAAAATGGAGCTATCGTTTCGAGTCTAGTGTTATTTCATCAGAATTGTCGGCAGCCAGGAATGATTGGTGCTTATGCAGAAGATGAGTTGGGAGAGAGTGTTTTGTGGGGAAGAGGTGAGCAGATAGGTGAAGATGTAGCCCAGAGGGAGAGAAATGAAAAGGGGTAAGTCAGCAAGGAGATTAAGGAGAGAAGGCCAGGTCAGAAGAAAAGTGGAATACGTGATAATAAGAGCTAAGAGTAGGATAGATTGGGTGAGCTGTACTGAATGCAATAATGTGATAATGGACGTTGGAATACATATGAATGGGGGACTGTGTTAAAAGCAATGCCTATCATAGTAGGATGGGTGTGGGGTGGGTAAGAAAAGAAATGGAAGGGTGGAATTGGGCTGTCATGTTATTTAACTCAATTTTGAGACCCAGAGTCTTCAGGTTCCCCAAGCGGAAAATGAGACTTTGTTCTTCGAGCTTGCGCTGAGGCTCACTGGAACACTGCAGCAGGCCTATGACAGAGATGTTGGAGTGAGAACACAGTGTTCAAGTGGCAGGCAATTGGAAGCTCGGGTTGATTTTTGTAGACAGAACACAGGTATTCCACAAAGCAGTCACCCAGTCTTTGCTTTGTCTCCCCACTGTAGAGGAGGCCACATGGTGAGCAGTGAATATAGCAGACTAGATTGAGTGAAGTGCGGATAGATCACTGCTTCACCTGGAAGGGCCTTGGATAGTGAGGAGGGCAGAGATAAATGGACAAATGTTACACCTTCTGTGATTGCATGGGAAGGTGCCTCAAGGGTGTGAGGCAGTGAGGGGAGTGGAGGAGGAGTGGACCAAGTTGTCTCAGAGAGAACAGACCCTGCAAAATGCTGACAAGGGCGATGAGGGGAATACGTGTCTGGTCAAGCCGTTCTGATGGACGTGACAGAAATGGCGGCTTACAATTCTTGGGATGTAGAGGCTGGGTGGAGTGTAAGTAAGGTCCAGGGGACTCTATGGTTGCTGTGGGAAGGAAGGGAACGAGTGAGGGCAGAAGTGCAATCCTGGCCAGTGTTATCCTACAACCCCAAATGTTAGCTCACTCATGGAGGGGAATAGTGTTACTGGGACTTCCCACCTTAGCTTTTAGTATCGCTGAAATAAGACCCATTTTGACAAAGCTTTTTGTTTTACACTCATCAGGACATTTTGCAAGAATACTAACCAACATTTATACTGCACAAGGAGACAGTACGGATTAGTGCATTTTCCATGTTAACAGAGGGTGGTGAAATCTGATTGCTTGAATATTTTATAAAGAAGGTATATCAATATGCAGGTTTATTGACAACAAAAATAAAACAGGGACGTGGGATGAAACACGACTACTCCTTCAATGAGCCACAACAGGCACAAAAGGCCAAATGTTATTTTTCTGTGATGTAAGACTCTGTGAATTCTGGTTGGATTTATTGGGGAACGATGTTTATATTCATGAGCTGTGATGAGATGCTGCCCTTTAATCATTCCCATGTATCCATTAGTTTACAAGTGGTAGTTCTCTTGTAATATTATTCAGAGTAAATTGGCTGAAACATCAAAGAATGAGCAAAAACACTACGTTACATGATGTACAATATTTTGTACTGATACTGTATGAAATTTGTCCAGTTATTTTAAGTCAATGAGGTCCAGTTGTTGTAAACAGTCAGAGACTGAGATGAGATGGTAATATTGCTGGACTAGTAAACAGAAGCTCCAGGATGATGCTCTGAACATATCATACAATTCATCAAGCTGGAATATAAGGTTGCTCTCTTCAACAGCAACCATGAAGCTTCCTTCATTTTTTGTAAACAAAAACCCCATCTGGTTGCATGAGGGAAAAAAATAACTAAATCAGTGACCTCTGACATGAGGAAGGGTGAAGGCAGCATGGGCAAGGTTTTTTACTATTGTCAACCCAAAATGGATGGTGAGAAGGTGATGGCGAGCAGCTTTGTTGAACTGCTACAGTCTAGGTAAACCCACAGTGCTATTACAAAGAGAGGTCCAGGAGTTTGACCCAAAGCAATACCATTCCACACCAGAGATAATAAGAATCGCAGATGCTGGAGCCTCCGAAATAACAAGGTGTAGAGCTGGATGAACACAGCAGGCCAAGCAGCATCAGGAGAGCAGGAAAGCTGACGTTTCAAGCCTAGATTGTTCGTGAAGGATCTAGGCGTGAAACGTCAGCTTTCCTGCTCCTTTGATGCTGCTTGGTCTGCTGTGTTCATCCAGCTCTACACCTTGTTATCTCCCATTCCACAACATGAAGGTTGGAGGGGTTTGAGCAGGTGGTGTCCCCTTGCAACAGCTCCCTAATCCTGCTGGGTTGTAATAATCATGGGTTTGCAAGGTGCTCTTTTGATAAGTGTCACTGTATTCTTACAAATGATGTTCCCTACATCCACAGAGGACAATATGAATCGTGTGAATGTTCACATTGGTAACTGGGCTGCCAATCAAGCAGAAGTCTTTGTTATGGCTGATGTCAAGCTTCTTGAGAGTTGTTGGATCTGTACTCACCCATGCTGTCAGTGAATAATCCATCACTGATTGGCAGTTTGTCATAAGAGGAGAGGTTGGTCGAGTGGTGCTGTATTCATCAGAGGAGAGGTTGGTTGAGTAGAGGTGTATTCACTGGAGTTTAGAAAAATGAGAGGGGTCACTTGGAAACATGTAAAATTCCAACAGGCCTCAACAGGCTGGATGCAGAGGTGATTATCCCCTGCCTGGAGGTCTCTAGGAACGGGTTTCAGGTTACAAGGTAAATCATTTCATAATGACATAATGAGAAATCTCTTCTAACCTGTCACAGTCTCTACCACAGAAGGTGGAGGCCAAGTTACTGAATATATTTATGAAAGAAATAGATTTCTAAATACTAAAGGCATCAAGGAATGCAGGTAAGTGCAGCCTAAAGGTGTTGAGAAACAGGATCAGTTAAAATCATATTGAATTATGAGCAGATTTGAAGGCCCAAGTGGCCTGTTCCTGCGCTTATTCTTTTTGTTTCCAGGTCTCTTTCAGGCTCCTGACTTGCAGCATGAGGGTGCTGGACAATTAGGATGTGACTTACCACCGTATTTTGCAGCCTCCGAACTGCTCTTGTAGCCACAGTATTTATATGGTTCGTCTAGTTCAATGTCTAGTCAATAGCAATCCGTACAAAGTTCATAGCGCGGGGATGCAATGGAAATGCCATTTCTGTCAGGGGAGATGTTTAGAGTCGCTGTTATCGGAAATTACCTGACGTTTGTATGGTCACCTAACTAGCCCAAGCCGGAATACTATACAGATCTTGTTGTAAGCAGCCAGCTTTAGTCTCTGAGGAATTGTGAATGATTCTGAACATTGTGTAATCCCTAATACTGACCTCAAGATGGGTTGATGGTCAGTTGATGGTCAGTTGATGAAGGAGCTGAAGGTGGTTGGGCCCAGAACACCTCCTTGAGAAACTTCTGCAGAGATGTCCAGGAGCTAAGGTGACTTGACCTCCAACAACCAGAACCATATTTTGATGTACAAGGTATGAATAACCAATGGAAAATGTCCTATTGCTTGCCACATTGGGTCAAAAGGTGTATTGATGTCCAGGGCTGTCATTCTCCTTGGGAGTTCAGAAACTTTGTCCGTATTTGGACCAAAACAAATAAGTTTAGGAGCCAGGTGGCCTTGCTGGAACACAAACGTAGTCCTGGGGACAGATTGTTCCTCTTAAGCGCTCCTTGATAATACTGTTAACAATACCTTCTGTCAATTTGCTGATAATTGTGTGTAGATTGATGGGACGATAATTAGACTCGTTTGATTTGTCCTGGTTTCTTTGAACAGGATGTACCCAAGCAATTTTCCACATTGTCATTAGATGCTGGTATTGTACTGTACCAAAACCCTTATCCACGTTGCCACCAATCTTCATCCGAGCATTTGTGTACTGTTAGCGAGTTTTGAGAAAATTTGTCGCTCAGGTTGAGGTTCTGGATGAGAGTTTGTTCGCTGAGCTGTAAGGTTAGTTTTCAGACGTTTCGTCACCATTCTAGGTAACATCATCAGTGAGCCTCCGACGAAGCACTGGTGTTATGTCCCGCTTTCTATTTATATTTATAAATAATGTTACCTAGAATGGTGACGAAACGTCTGAAAACTAACCTTCCAGCTCAGCGAGCAAACTCACATCCAGAATTTATGTACTGTTTTGCATTGATTCTGTGTGAGATCAATCTCTTCGACATTCAAACATTGAACCTTATAACACAGACGGGTCATTCAGCCCATCATGCTTGTACTGGCTTTTTGAAAGTGATATCCCGTTGTGTCCCACAATTTTGTTGTTGTTCCGTGATGCTCCAATTTGTTTTCCAAATATACACCCAATGTGACATTGAAAGCTCCCAATGAAATCTGATTCCACCACTACTTCAGGCAGTATTTTCAAGATCTTAACAGCATTCTGTGTGAAAGAAAATGTCCTCATCACCCCACCTAATTCTTTTACCAGTAATTTCCTTGTTGTGATTTATGGGTCATGTTTCTCACGATAACAGCGAATGTCAATGTTGCAGTGAAAATGCTGAAGCAATTCGAGACACCAACTTGGCACTCCACATTTTAAATGAAGTATATTATTTTTAATGCATTCTTAATTTATAATAATTAATGACTTAATTATTTTATTCAATTATTTAGTTTTCTTTCTTATGTATTTTGTTAAGCCGAAGAATAAATCCTGTCCTAATATAAACAAAAGCAATGGCACAGACCTTAACCACTTATCAGATCTCACCAAACAACTAACTCCTTTCCCTCTAGTACAGTAAGAACCAATTCTCATAAGGTAATAAGTTTAGGAAAAACAAAGAAGCATCTCCTTGGTCTTTTTACCCATCTCCCAGTACTTTGTTCAAAATCAGACTTGGTGAGAATTTGCACTGGGATGTTTTCATTTATATGCTTTGGGTTAGGCAGACTGCAACTACGGAATAAACTAGCTTCCTTAATTAACTGACTTGAGCTGCCTTCCACTGGAATTTCCAAGCTTACATTTGAACAAACAATGGTGTCACATTTGCAATTTTCCTGTTCTCTTCAGTGAGGCAACAGCGCTAACCACTGAGCACTGTGCCACCCCAACTATGCCTTTAAGGGACAATGTTATCACCATTTTAAGGCAAGTGGTATAAAGGTCTCAGTTTTCATCTTACTGAGTCTTCATAATGATGGAAATGTGCTACAAGTTGCATCTGAATCACTTACCTTGGGCCTAGTCAAGCAAGTGGCTGTGTTTGTGTTAGGTATAAGGAGTGGTATTAAAAGTTATTTGAATCCTTTAATACTATGTAACTCATGTATCGTTTTAATGTTATGGGAGATAACGTAAGTGTCACTTAATGATGGTTGATGGTAATCAACTATCACATGATGGTAACAGCAAGGGGGTGAGCATCAATATTACTGCTTATAAAGTAATTGTAATGCATTCACAGGACTAACTAAATGTTTAAATGAGTAAAGATTTTCACTATATCATTAGACTCCTATTTCCAGATTATTATTGAATTCAAATTCCACCATTTGCTGTGGCAGAATTCAAACCTATGTCCCCAGAATATTGGTGATAATGGGAGCTGCAGATGCTGGAGAATCCAAGATAACAAAATGTGAGGCTGGATGAACACATCAGGCCCAGCAGCATCTCAGGAGCACAAAGGATACTGCTGGGCCTGCTGTGTTCATCCAGCCTCACATTTTATTATCTTGGATTCCCCAGAATATTACCTGAGTCTCTGGATTAAGTCTAGTGATAATTCCATTAACACTATCGTCTACCCTCAAACATAAAATAATAAATAAATTCTCCAAGCAATGAATTAAAGAAAAATGAATTTTTAAAGCGTACCTGAGCTTGCATACCTTGGATTTAGGCGTGCAATGTTAGCTGTGCACAGCAGAGGCAGCCATGATGCAGAGTAGAGATTTTGCGGGGAGCATATTTGTCACTAGTGGAGCTGATGAAATTGATTGAGGAAATTTAGCAGTTTCAGATGTATTGTGACAAATGGATTTTGAAGTTTTACCCATGGCAGTTTTATTCTTAGAGATTTTTTAAAACTTAAAAATAGGATGCAAAAGGAGATAATTTTGGAAAGCACTAGGGGAAGTGATGGGTGGGGTTCAGGATGTGATTGAGGCTACATTCCCTTGTGACATCCAAATCGATACAGACAATAAAATCACTGTACAACTTTGCAAATGAGGTAGGGTATGCAGCATGCTTGCTAAGCAGAACAAAAATTCCAGAATATGCTGTTGGCGTCCAATCTTCTGACTGAATTGGTTAGACCAGACTTGGAATATTGTCTAGGCCCGAAATGTCAGCTTTTGTGCTCCTGAGATGCTGCTGGGCCTGCTGTGTTCATCCAGCCTCACATTTTATTATCTTGGAATATTATGTTCAGTTCTGGTTGCCTCATTATAAGAAGGATGTGGAAGCTTTAGAGAGGGTGCAGAGGATAGTTACCAGGATGCTACCTGGACTGGAGGGCAGGTCTTATGAGGAAAGGCTGAGGGAGTTAGGACTTTTCTCTTTGGAGTGAAGAAGGATGAGAGGTGACTTGATAGAGGTGTACAAGATAATAAGAGGCATGGATAGAGTGGATAGTCAGACACTTTTTCCCAGGGCAGAAACGACTATTACAAGGGTTCACAATTTTAAGGTGATTGGAGGAAGATATAGGGGAGATGTCAGGGGTAGGTGCTTTACACAGAGAGTGGTGGGCGTGTGGAATGTGCTGCCAGCAGTGGTAGTGGAGTCAGATACTTAAGAGACTTTTAAGCGACACTTGGATAGGCACATGCAGGGTAGTAAAATACAGGGTATGCAGGGTAGTTTGATCTTAGTAGAATAATAGGTTGGCACAACATCACGGGCTTAAGTGCCTGTACTGTTCTATGTTCTATGTATGTTCTATGTTCTAAGTGAGATGTATAGGTATGAGGGGAATAGACAGGGCAAATAGGAACCAAATAGTTGAAGAATCAACAACAAGGGATGTAATTTTAAGGTGAAGGACAGGAAGTTTGGAGGGTATTTGGGGAATACTTGTTTTCAGCCAAAGTGTAATGGGAATCAGCCTTCGTCCATCATCAGAGCCATTGATATCACATAGTTGGAGTCACCTAACGGCACCATTCTCAGGATCAATGAAATGTACATGCCTCTCCAAAGCAGCAAGATGGTACTCCGTGGAAAGGTGCCCTACGTGGACAATCACACACGTTAACAAATGTTTGCCAATGATGACAATGGAAATGTGGAATGCTGTGCCTGGGAGGATAATGGAAACGGGACACCTCACAACCTTCAAAAAGTATCTGGATGAACTTTTGAAAGGTCATAAGGTTCAAGGCTATGGGCCAAGAGCTGGACAATGAAATTACTGCAGATTATATTGGGTTTATTTATGCCAGTACATATTTAATGGGCCGAAGTGTCTCATCTGTCTTGTATATATGCTGTATATTCAAATGATAACAAGATCAATGCCAGTCTCAAAGCTCCATTCTGGTCTCCTTTCACAATAGTGGAACATTGTTTCAACATTTTTGTAATTAGACCATCATCTCTTGATCAGTTCACAGAATCTATTTGGTGTGGAAACAGGCCATCTGGCCCAACAAGTCCACATCAATCCTCTGAACAGCATCCCACCCAGACCCGTCTCCCTACCCTATCCCTGTAACCCTGCATTTCCCATGGCTAATCCACTTACTTTGCACACCTCTGGACTGCGGGACGAAACCGGAGCACCTGTGGAAACCCGCACAGACACGGGGAAAACGTACAAACTCCACTCAGTGTGGAATTGAACCCAGTTCCTGGTGCTGTGAAGCAGCAGTGCCAACCACTGAGTTACAGTCAACTAGAGTTGTAGAATCATACAGTACTGAAGAAGCCCTTCAGTCCATCAAGTCTGTACCAGCAAAGCTACGGTACATATTCACTAAACTCACTTTCTAGCACTAGGCCCATAGCCTGGAATGTTATAACATTGTTATGACTCTTCTTACCATTTTCCAGACTTCATCTGGGCTCAAAACCTTCCCTCCCTTCACAATCTCTATCTTCACAATCATTAAATATTCCTGTCTTGATTTGTGCAAGGAAAAGTTGCAAAGGTAGCATTGTTGATCAAACAGATTTGCTTACTCAGAGGCCTGTTATATTTCACTTAGTGATCTGTCAATTGGCAAGTGCTAAAGGCCTTACTAATTTGATAGAGTGGTTTCCTATTTGCTAAAGTTTGCAGGTATAGCAGATGACTCGAAAGATTTATTCAAATCATTGTCTATAACACAGTGCCAAACACTACTTCAGAATTAATAAGTTACTAAGGCCGCAGGTTCCATTCCTAAACTTTCTGAGCGCAATGATCCAACCCAGATTACACTAACACTGATTTATTTTACACAGAGCACACCATAAAATCTCCTTGATGCAATCTTTTCATCAGCAGTTTGATTTTTTTTACTTGAATAATCTCTGAACAGAATAAAACCCAAAGGCTGTGGACTCTGGAAATCTGAAGTAAAAACAGGAAGATGGGTCCAAACTATTTCCAAGTCAAATGTTATTTGTTGGCTAGTTCAGTTGGCTGGGTGTCTGGCTCGTGCTGGAGAATGTTATGAACAGTGTGGGTAGAATTCCCACACTAGCTAAATTTCCTGTGAAGAGCTGCCCTTCTCAAACTGTTCCCCTTGCCTGCGGTGTAGTAAGCCCCAGGTTGAAGTCCCCATCAGTTGTCTCCTTTTAATGAGAGCAGCCTTGTCATCTGGCAGGACAGTGGCCACATTACTGTAATCTGTCGAACTCGTTATGTTGCCTGCTCTCTAACTACATTTGTCTTCACCTGCCACTCAAGCCATAAAGCCATACAGCATGGAATCTGACCCTTCGACCCAACCAGCCCATATTGTTCATAATCTCAAATTAAACAAGTAATGCAATGACAGTTCTCTGCATGTATTCTTAACAAACTCCATCTCTCAATGTACATTGGAAAGCTCTGTCAGTGTTAAGCTCCCAATGCTTTATCGGTGCAGTGAACCCACATCCAACCTGATCCCTTGATTAATTCATTCCTTGTCGTCCCCAAACTCCTTGGCGAAATGAGTCCACCTTTCTCATTATCAAGCACTGAGCATTGTGCGGTCAGGCCATTGTTGCCCATGCACAGCATTAAGTAGAAGGTCAGATGTTATCTGTGAGCCATTGGATAGTTGCTTTCTCTGAGTTGTAAGGCTGTAGCTATAGGATCAAATCCCACACCAAAAAAAATGTGTGTATACAAAGTGTATCCTGACTCACCAATGCAGTTGGAGACTCTGTGGTTAATGTAGATTTAAACAAAGCCTCTTCTGCTCCCTCAGGTCAACATTAAAGAAAAGAAAAAGGCCTCCCCTGACATTCTGGCCAAGATTTATTCCATATCCAACAGCATCAACAAAAAAGCACACTACCACAGGGAGCAGTTGAAGGAAATTGTACAGATGTATTTTAAAGGAACTGAGATAAGTATTTGTGGGAGCAGTGATTAGATTGTTGGAATGATAGATTTAGGTGAAAAATGCGAGTGGTGGCTTGAGTGAAGTATTAGTGCTGGCATGGATAGGTTGAGTTGAATGGCCTGTTATTGGTGTATGTCATTTGTAATCCTATGTGATACAAATATAAGTTCTTCCTTTGAATTAGGAAATCAGACACAGTGGCCAGAAATCCGTCCAATTGTTTTATGTCCACATTATGAATAATTGTTTCATGTGTCCCGCACTCCTGAAACCGCCCAGCATGTTGTCCAGTTTCTGAGGGCAAGGACAAGATTTGTCTCACTTGATGCTGCTCAAGACTTGCATCCCCAGTCCCATCTGAGTGCAACGACACCACTAGAAACCCAGACCACCGTAATCGGGCCCTGATGTAGCGCCCTGGCCCAGTCTCTGCCAGTCACCGAAAGCTCAGGGCAGGCAAGTCAACATGTACAAGATAGTCTTTGGCGTGAAGCAAGAGGGAAGACAAAGATTACCTCCAAGACAATGGAATTCAATTTCCTTTTATCTCAGCTACTTGGAAATTGACTACAGCAGCATTCTGAATATGTTTTCTTACTAACCTATTGGAAAATGGATGAGCATGGTTTGAGTTTATAAAGAAGACATTGAAAGATGGAGCAATCCTTGATGATATGAGGTAATCATTAGTGTTTAAGCTGATGAATTTAGAATGGCTGCAAATCAGGTCGGAATCATTATTTCACTTGCTGCATCAATATATCAGTGATGATGAATAATATCTTCAGTTTGCTGGGGTTTTTGATTTGTTGCTGGTGAATGCAAGAACGTACAGAGCACTGGGTTAATTAATCCTTTCAGATTTGACTTAAAAGCAGACTTGATGATGCACCATATTAGGTGTGACATAGGAGTGTGAGCCTAGGCTTGCAATTTCTGAAGGTCGCATTTTTGCCTTCTCTTACCCACACTGGCCTACATGAGATTCCAGGCCCAGACCAGTGTGGTTGACTCTGAAATAGCCAAGACAGAAACACAGTTCAAGAGCATTTGGAATGGACAACAAAGCTGGTCTTGCCAGTGACTCCTGCATCCCATTCATTTTTTTTCTAAAAGTAGCTATTGTCAGTTGGTTCAACATTTGTTGAGGGGTAGGGTCATAGTCATACAGCACGGAAATAGACCCTTCAGTCCAACAAATCCAAGCCGGCCATGTTCCCAAACTAAACTAGTTCCACCTGCCAGTATTTGGTCCGCATCCCTCCAAATCTTTCCTATTCATGAACTTATCCAAATGTCCTTCAAACTGTGTAACTGTACCTGTATTCTTAACTTTTTCTGACAGTTCACTCCACACACAAACCACTCTTGTAAAGAAGTTGCCCCTCATGCCCTTTTTAATTCATTCTTCTCTCTCCTTAAAAAAAATGCCCCCTAGTTTTGTACTCCCCCACTTCAGGGAAAAGACCTTTGCTATTCACCTTATCTATACCGCTCGTGGTTTTATAAACTTCTATAAGGCCACCCCTCAACGTCCTATGCTCCAGTGAAAAAGTCCCAGTCTTTCTTGTCTATTTTGATAACTCAAATCTTCCATTCCATGCAACATCCTGAGAAACCTTTTCTGAACCCTCTCCAGTTTAATAACATCCTTCCTACAACAAAGTGACCAGAACTGGACACAATAATTCAGAAGAGGCATCACTCACAATCTCAACCTGACATCCCAACTCTTATACTCAAAGGTGTGAGCAATGAAGACAAGCATGTTAAATGCCTTCTTTCGCACCAAAGAATTACATACCTGAACCACTCGGTCTCTCTGTTCTACAGTAATACTGAGGACGCTTCATTAATTGTATATGTTTTGCCCTTGTTTGTATTACAAAACATAATGCCTCACATTTATCCAAATTAAACTCCACCTGCCAGTCCTCAGGCCATTAACCCTATTGATAAATATCTCTTTGTAATCTTAGATATCCTTTTTCACTGTTCACTATACCACCAATTTTGGTGTCATATGCAAACCTACTGATCATGTGTCCTTCATTCTTATCCGAATCACAAAAGAGGACTGATTCCTGCAGGTCACAGGCCCCTTGTCCAAAAAACAACCCTCTACAGTCACTGCCTGTCTCCTACTGCAAGCTCACTCTTGCTTAACTTTACTAATTAGTCTACCATGTGGAACCTTATCAAAGGTTTACTGAAGTCCAAATGAACAAAGTCCACTGCTTTTCCTGGGTAACTATACTTCCTTAATCTCAAACTCTTATTTTGTGGGCACTAATGACCATTGCATTCGAACTGTATCATCTTCTGCTTTTGTTCAGCTGTAATACGATAATATCTGCATACACCCTAATAACTCTTTGCATATATAAAACCTGATCTCCGTTACTGGCAGTGATGCTACCTCCCATGAGCAAGCCAAGATCTGAATATCTCCTCTGCTAAGTTGACTACTCTGGCCAAGGGTTAGTGAGGATAACGTATCACAAGGCATGATCTGAGGCCACATGTGATTCTGCCAAGAGCTCGAGTTATGGTCTCATCACTTTATGACCGAACCTGATCCCTATCCATGGACAAAGCATGAGAAATCTCTGCCAACTAACATGTTGTTTCTATTTGTACTGCACTGAAACCCCCATAGAAACCAAGTATTCAGATCATCACATGATCCAGTGGAATTCTCTTCATCTGATTGAGAGGCATTGTTGATTCAGCACAATATGTTTCTTGGTTTGGATCTTTCATTTTATTCCATAACATATTACACCTACAGTGACTCCAAGCTGGTAGTTTCGGGATAGGGTCAGTACCAGATTTTGTACCTTGGTCAGAGTTTGGGTTAGGCTGTGGGATGTTTAGGCCTGGGTGGATTGATTAGGGTCAAGAATGGCTCATAGCACAAGAATTGAAGAACAACCTCAGCTCCACTCTGTATCAGTGCTGAAATCGAGCTGAATCAGCCAGCTGGGTTATTTTTACAAGATAATTTAAATTGATGAACGGCGTGCGCTAAAACTGTTCAGCGTTTGAACAACTCTGGATTTTGCACAGCCATATTTGAAACTCTACCCATTTATAATTCTCAACTGCGCTTGAGGGGTAATATCAATAATGCAGGTTTGAGCAGTAACATTTTTAACCCCTTCGAGGTCAGGACTTGAGGCAGATGGGATGCCAGATGTGACTGAATGACAGACGGACTATGTCAAACATGACATCTCTTTGGCTGACTGTCACAAGCAGAGTACCGACTGTACTCAACAAGAAATTCCTGCACAATTCAGAGTGTAGGGCTTCCTTTAAGTGGCAATTGGCTAATCGTTAACTGTGAATAATTTCATGGAGGATGCTTCTCTTCATGATCGCTGGTGACTTTCTTCATGTTATTCCCTGCAACTGTCCTCATTAGCTTTGCACCACACATGTATGACACCTCAATCATCGAGCATTCCATCAGAACAGAGGCGAGATCATTCATCTCTCCTGGCAGCTCCCAGGCTGCTCAGCACCTGTGCCACTATTTAAGCCAAACTGTGCACCGGGTTAAATGTTGCCATAAGGGAGGTGCCCTTCACTGTGGGAAAGAGAATAAAAAGAAAAGGGCACGTGTGTCACACTGTTGAATTTTTCATTGCAAGTTCAGGTACGCAGTTATATCTTGCTATTTAAAGACCAAGCTGCACAGGTTACTTATTGCTATTACAGCACTCTGTCATGCACAAGGTAACATTTCACTTGCTCTTCAGAAGACTGCTGCTGGTTTCAAGGCTCTTCAGCTTACATCCCCTCTTTGCCTGCTCCACTTGTGCACAGCATGCTCGGGCTATGCTGCCTGGGGTATACTGCACGGCCTCTCCAGACCAATCCAAGCATCAGAATTTCATCTTCTGGAGAACTATCATCTGCTCCATAATAGCCCTGGTGGAAAAATCAACTTCGTTGTATCTACACTCAATCTCAGTCAAGGGTTTGCATTAAAGGGCCGTCAGCCATCATGACAGAAGATATTCATCTCCCAGTACTCATCCTTGTAAGGATCAATATTAGGACCACAAGCATTTACAATGTGCGTAAATGACATGGACGAGGAGAGTACTTTAGTCATGTTTGCGGATGATATAAAAATGTGAAGGCAAGTAGTGAGAGTGACACAAAGAGCCTGCGGTGAGATTTTGACAGTTTCAATGGGTGGGCGAAATTTTTAAGATGGAGTTTAATGTGGGGATTTGTCAGCTTTTCTATTTTGACAGAAAGAATAGAGAACCTAAATATTATTTAAAGGCAGAAAGACCATAGAAAGCTCTGGCACAGAGAGATTTGGGAGTCCTCATTGTTAAATGAAAAAAGCTAGCATTCAACTTCAGTGAGTAACAGGAAAAGCAAATGCAATGCTGGCACAAAAACAGAGTGTGCTGGAGAAACTCTACAGATGTGGCAGCATTCGAGAAAAGAGAAACAGAGTTCTTTTTACGGGTCCAGTGATCCTCTTTCAAAACTGATGGGAGCTAGAAAAAGGTAGTATATGTCCTGAACACGGTGGGAGGAGTGAGAAAGGAACACGTTAGGTGACGATGGAGCCCTGAGAGAGAGAACAGTATTTAGGTAAACAAAGGGATGAATAATGGTGAACTAGGTAGGAAAAAAAAACTGATGGTAGTGACCATTAGTAGCTGAAAATGAGTTGGCTGTCGTGAAAGCAGCTCATGTCATGACAAAGCCAGGGGTATTGGGCTGGATAAAGGACACGGAACATAGAACAGTACAGCATAGTACAGGCCCTTCGTCTCACGATGTTGTGCCAAACGTTTACCCTAAACCTAAGGTCTATCTAACCTCCACCCCTACCTAAAACTATCGTCCATATGCCTGTCTAATAGCTGCTTAAATGCCCCTAATGAGGCCGACTCCACTACCCTCGGCGGCAATGCATTCCACACCTCTACCATTCTCTGAGTAAAGAATCTGCCTCTGATGTCTCCCCTATATCTACATCCACTCACTTTAAAACTATCCCCCCTCAGAATAGCTACCTCCACCCTCGGAAAAAGTCTCTGGCTGTCCACTCTATCTCTATCTCTGATCATATTGTATATCTCTATCAAGGCACCTCTTATTCTTCATCATTCTAAAGAGAAAAGCCCTAGCTCTCTCAACCTTTCCTCGTAAGACCTTCCATCCATTTCAGGCAACATCCTGGTAAATCTCCTCCGCACCTTTTCCAACACTGCCTCAACTTTCCTGTAGTGAGGTGACCAGAACTGGACACAATTCTCCAGGTGTGGCCAAGACACGGAAGGAGGTGCTCAGCGCCTAAAATTATTGACGTTGATATTGAGTACTGAAGGCTGCATGAGCTCCAAGCAGAAAGTGAGGTGTTGTTCTTCTAGCTGGCACTGAGCTTTGCTGGAGCCCTGCGGCAAACCTGGGACAAAGATGTTGGCCAGTGATCAGGGTGGTGTGTTAAAGTGGCTGGTAACTGGAATCTCAGGGTGATTCTTGCAGACAGAGTGTGGGTGTTCAGCAAATCAGTGACCCCTCTTCACTTCATCTCCCCAATGTAGAGGAGACCACATTTTAAGAAGTAAACTTGTTTGATTAAAGAGCACATTAGCCACTGCTTCACCTAGAATGTGTATCTGGGGCTTTGCCTAGTGTGGAGCAAGGAAGTAAGCAGGTAACTGTTGCTCCTTTTGTGATTGCAGGGGAAGGTGCCATGGGTCTGGGGAATGGGCTAGGATTGGAGGAGGAGTGGACTAATGTGCCCTGAAGGGAGCAGTCTGTGCTGACAAGGAAGGGGAGAAGAACATGTGTCTGGTGCTGGTATCTGCTGGAGTTGACAGAAATGTCAGCTAATACTCATTTGGATGTGGATACTTGTGGAATGGAAAGTGAAAACGGTGGGAGTGAGAGGGTCCCCTATTGGTATTATGGGAGGAAGAGAAGGGGTGAGGGCTGAAGTACGAGCACAGCTGAGTGCCCTGCCAATGATGGTGTCAGGGAATCCTCAGTTGAGGGAAAAGGTGGACATTTCTGAGGACCTTCTGCAGAAAGTAGCATCATCAGATCATCAGAACAGACGCAACAGAGTCAGAGAGACTGGGAGAATAGAATGGAATTCTAGCCTTTGTTTCAAAGGGAAATGAACATGAAAATAGGGATGTCTTGCTAAAACCAAAGAATGCACTATTTAGACCCACGTGTGGAATACAGTAAACAGCTTTGGTCGCCTAATGAAGGGAAGCATATGCTGGCATCTGAGGTAGCCCAGAGAAGGTTAACTCCAGGTGTCAGGTGTATGTCTCACGAGGAAAAGCTGAGCCAGTTGGCCTGTACTCATTGGAGTGTAAAAGACTGAGCTGTGACCTTATTGAAACATACACGATTCTTAGGGGACTTGACAGGAAAGCTGCGGCAAAGTTGAGTCTTTGACCAGAGGGCAGAATAAGGGGCCACTCATTTAAAGCAGAGGTAAGGAATCTTTTTATTTCCCTCAGCTGGTAAGGAATCTGTGGAATTCTTTAACACAGAGGGCTATTGAGGTGGGGTCAATAATTTATTCAGTTGAGATGGACAGAATTTTAACCAGCAAAGGAACCAAGGATTATGGGGTTCAGTGGGGAACGTGGAGTTGAGATCAGTCGGGGTCTCATTGAATGGTGGTGCAAACTTGATGGGTCGAATGGCTTATTTGTGCTCCTGCATTTCATGGACTTATCATCTTATGTGTCCAGTCCTTGAATTAATGCAGGATCACGAGAGTTCTCAAGGGTGTTCTCGTGGCAGCTTCGAGGATTTCCGGTGCAGTATTTGATGATATGGTACTGATAGTAACATGTCACTTTTATTTTGATGAAATGGAATCATAGAAACACAAAATTACATAATTTTACAGCACAGAAGGATGCCATTCGGCCCAATGCGTCTGTATTGACCCCTGAAAGAGCTAGTCTCAATTTTCAGCCTAGCCCTAAAACCTTCTAGCTTCATCACTTTCAAATATGTATCTCACTCTCCTCTGAAACCCCTTGAGCAATCCAGCTCAACCACTCTCTGAGGCAGCACATTCCAGAACATAACAAATTTCTGTGTCAGGCAAGTTTCTGCCCATCTCATTCCTCGCTCTCTTGCTGTCGACCTTAAAATTGTGACCCCTAGTTACTGACTAGTGCACACAGAATATATTTCTTTAACCTGTCCAAATTGTTCGTAATCTTGAATACCTCAATAAGGTCACACTTTAATATAACTGTTTGGGTGGCATGGTGACTCAGTGGTTAGCACTGCACCTCACAACACCAGGGAGTGGTGTTTGATTCCAACCTCAGACAACTCATACAATAGTCAGTGATAATGGGAACTGCAGATGCTGGAGAATCCAAGATAATGAAATGTGCTCCTGAGATGCTGCTGGGCCTGCTGTGTTCATCCAGCCTCACATTTTATTATCGAATGAAATGTGAGGCTGGATGAACATAGCAGGCCCAGCAGCATCTCAGGAGCACAAAAGCTGACGTTTCGGGCCTAGACCCTTCATCAGAGAAGGGGATGGGGTGAGGGTTCTGGAATAAATAGTGAGAGAGGGGGAGGCGGACCGAAGATGGATGGAGAGAAAAGAAGATAGGTGGAGAGGAGAGTATAGGAGAGTAACTAGCCCAGTTCGTCCCCTCCCCCGACTGCACCACACAACCAGCCCAGCTTTTCCCCCGCACCCACTGCATCCCAAAACCAGTCCAACCTGTCTCTGCCTCCCTAACCTGTTCTTTCTCTCACCCATCCCTTCCTCCCACCCCAAGCCGCACCTCCATCTCCTACCTACTAACCTCATCCCACCTCCTTGACCTGTCCGTCTTCCCTGGACTGACCTATCCCGTCCCTACCTCCCCACCTATACTCTCCTCTCCACCTATCTTCTTTTCTCTCGATCTTCGGTCCGCCTCCCCCTCTCTCCCTATTTATTCCAGAACCCTCACCCCATCCCCCTCTCTGATGAAGGGTCTAGGCCCGAAATGTCAGCTTTTGTGCTCCTGAGATGCTGCTTGGCCTGCTGTGTTCATCCAGCCTCACATTTCATACAATAGTCACTTTGCTATCCATCAGGACAGGAGGCCCACACACCCCATCTGTTCTTTTACCAACAGTTGGTGTAGATGTGTGATGTATCCTGGGACACGTTCAGTCTGGGGAAGCAATGCACCTTGTATATCTGGAGGAAATGGCCTCCAGGAAAATTGGCTTGGAGCCTCCCGTAACCCCTCCAGCTGTGAGTTCAACTAGCTGATGCTAGAATTACTGCTGTCATGGATTTGATAAATCTGCCCCTCCTCAATTTCTCTGCACATTCATTTCATTGCAACAAAAGCAACAATAACACGTGTTGTAGTGGGATCCATTGGACATAATTCCAATGGGCCATGGTGGGAAATATCAGAAACAGAAGTTATTTAGCAAAATATGCAGTGTAAAATCATGTCTTGCTTTTCATGTACTTTTTAAAACTGAAATGAGACCCAGGAATTTACAAGTATAGCTCCATATTTTGAAAGTGAGGAATGCAATAACTTTCGCAAAACCCGTTTGCCTAGATGTGCTTTCCAGCAATGTATAGATGAACTAAACTTCAAGGTTGTTTGCAAGTGAAACTGATTGGTTTGTGGGCTAGGGATCAAAGACAAAGCTTCTTCTGCCTGTCAATAATGAGGTGATTGGTTGTCAGGCAACTGAACAGCTTTTGCTGTGATGAAGACAATGAGATACTGGCCTGAACAGATGAGAAACCAGCAACCAAAATAAAACTCTTGTCCATCAGTTGTCTGCAGTAAGCCACTTTAAGTTTGAAGAAAACCGGCTTTTTTTTCCTTTAGTTGATGCTTACAAGTTGCATCTTTGAGTTGGATAAGTCATATATCTTTCAAAGTGAAACAGCCACTCTGTGAATCTTGCAAATCAGGGGAAGCATTCAGAAAAAGAAAGAACAGAAAGAAACCTTTGCATCTGCAAGAACCAACCCAACAGGGTTGTGTATAAAGGTTTATTGTTTATTCTAATTTCCATCTGCATGTGTTCTCTTTTCTTGCTTATGTTTGCCTGTCAAACTGTATATGTAATGGAGAGTTTATAAAGTGTTTAAGAGATTAATCTGCTGTATTTACCAAAGTATTTTACATGCTTTCTTGCAGCTAAAATCAAGTTACACGTTATAATTTGCGAATCTTGCTGAGTTCAGTTTCTTTTAACTAGGTCTGAAAATCATATACTTTGGGAGCTTTTGTGTTCTTGTTAAAAATAAACTTTCACTTCTGTGATAACTCTGGAAAAGTGGGGCTTAATTTGTAGCATATATCTAGTTGTGATATCAATCAGTCCTCATATCACTCACGTAAAATAATCTGACATAATTCTCCAAACGGTAGGACATGGAAGGTTGTGATATAGAGGCCCATGGAAAGTCTCTACTGGACCATTAATATGAGGGCCATATTTCCATAAATTCAGCACAGGCCATGTTATGTAAATTTTGTAGAAGCTTGTAAGGGCAACAAAATTAATGATTCATTGTCTTCCTAATCCTACATCAGCCACAAAAGGCAGCATTGCATATTGGGACACATTGATAAATACTTACAGGTCAAGCTCAGTGCAAATCAGCTCCGATGCCCTTGTGCAGCCTATGAGATCTTGGATTGTCTTTGTAACAGGGTCTATTTTAAGGGTTGCCTGCGATTACTTCTGCCTCATAATCTGTAATGACCTGTAACCTGTAAGATGATCATTACATCTTGCTTGTGACCGGGATTTGAATACTGCTCAGTTGGACATTTAAAACATTTCTCATTCAGGGTTCTATGATTACAGATGACTGCAATATGTATTTTGTTAATGTCCGATTAATGTAATTGCCCCTTAAATGCCTCACAGTGTTCAAAAACCACAAGTTCAGATGGGGAAAAAAAACAAAACTCTGCCCACAATGGGTGTGGTTGCCGTATTTTCCATTCCGGAGTGCATTTATCATACATTAGAAGATGGAAGACATTGTAGATCGTAGTTGGCCAAGAGTTTCAGGCCCAGCCTCGTAATAAAGGGTTCCCTTAAACTTCTGAGATCCTTTCTTCCTATCACTCCCTGTCGAGACTGAGCTTTCACAATTAACCACCCAATTCTTTCATTTCCAACTTCATCTCTCCCAAGGTGTTTTTGTTGAACAGAGTGAATGTGAAAGATGGTACAAGGGATGCCTGTCAAGTAGGTTGCTTCATCCTGGATGGCTTCAAGTTTCTTGAGTGTTACATTTATCAAAGGAGCTGCACACATCAAAGCATGCTGCGAACATTTAATCGTATTTCTAACTTCTCCCACTCAGATGGGAACAGCAGGTATATCAGGATCCTCAGCCTGTGATCTGCTTTTGTAGCCACAATATTTATATGGCTACAACGTGGCCTAAATATCAAGGACAGTCACTTCTGGAATTCAGTTAATTTGTCTAGTTCATTGACCGATCAATAATAATCCTCAGGATGTTTTCAGTGTTCAGTAATGGTAACGTCAAACAGTTTTAGTTGCACTAAATTGTTTTTTACATTCATTCACGGGAAGTGTGTGGCTTGGGCTGAGCCAGAATTTATTGTCCATCCCTAATTGCCCAGCAGGCAGTTAATTGTCAACCACATTGCCGTGGGTTTGGAGTCACATGTGGGCCAGACCCGGTATGGATGGTATATTTTCTTCCCTAAAGTTCATTAGTGAATCAGTGGGGTTTTTCCTGATAATCCACAATGGTTTCATGGTCATCATTGGACTCTTAATTCCAGATTTGTTTTATTGAATTTAAATTCCACTGTCCCCATGGCAGGATTTGAACCCTGGTTCACAGATCATCAGCTGAGTTTCTAGATTAATACTCTAGCAATTATACCACGAGGTCATTGCCTCCCCTCTTTTGTTGGAAATGGTTACTAACTGGCACTCGTTTGGCACAAAATGCTACTTAAAACTTACAATCCCAAGCCTTGATGTTGTTCTGGTCTTGTTGCATATGAACACAATTTGCTTCAGTATCAGGGAAGTCACGACAGCATTAAACATTGTGAAATCACCCTGACTTCTGAGCTTATAATTGAAGGAAGATCATTGATGAAGCAGCTGAAGTTGTGCTCAGTGAGACAATACTGTGACTTTAAGATGTATGTTTTGTGCTGATTTATTTCAGAGAGAGACTGGGGCCAGGTACTGAGCAGTCTATGAGAAGATAAGCAGCTTGTGATGGAACCAAGGCCAGGTGGATCTCGTTGACTATGATATTCTTGATGGAGGTTTTTAACCTGGGCCAATCAGGGAGCCCTCACTGACAGATATAAACAGGAGATTCAGAAGGTTTCCTCAGTAGGAGGAATTGGCTTTGAGCTTGTTGGTCACAACCCATGTAAATAAAGGGTGACTTTAGAGACAGGATACTAGCTCCTGTCTAGTTATTTCAGAAGCCTTAGAAATTTTTTTAAAGAATTGGGACAAGAGATGAAGCCTGAATGGGTGATTGAGTTCTCAGAGCTAGGAATTATAGTTAACTTTTATCAGTTATTGCTGAGGTCTAAGCACTGTTTGCTTCTCTCTTGTGTGTGCTCTCTCTTCCCAAATTGTTTTTGTTCTTTCCTCATGGATTGGAGAACTGCATGTGAGACAACTGTTTTCTGAAATTGCCTTTTTGCCATGGGTGTGTTTATAGATGTCACAATATTAGAACACTTGTTGTTTAGTGGTAAAAGAATACATTCTATTAAGTTTTCCAGTAGTTAAATTATTCTAAGTTCCCCTTTCTTTTGTTATATTTTAACCATAGTGTTTAAACAAGGTTTGTTTAACATCAAGCAGTTTTATTAATCAAATTGTATCTAGAACACTGTACTTCACATTTACCTTCAAAATAAAAGGGTAGGATGTAAGCAATCTTAATATATTTTGAGGGGGCCTGGCCTGGGGCATTACATTAGGACACACCTAAGATTATTGCAGTGATAGTTTAGGTGAGTCGATCAGCCTCTGAAAACCACAACAATCTTCCCTTGTGCTAAATGATTTCTTTTTGATTTATACATTGTATGTGGGCAACAAACATTTTTTTGACCATTCTGAATTGCCCAGGTGACAGTTAAGAGTCTTCCATACTGCTGTGGGTCTGGAGACACATGTAGGCCAGCTTCTTTTCCCAAAGGGCATAATTAGGTTTGTCTCTAACAATTGATAATGATTTCATAATAATCAATAGAATCATAATTCTAGTTGTTTTTCTAATTGAGTTTAAATTTCATCATCTGCCATGGTAGGATTTGAGTCCATGATTCTCAAACATTACCTGTGTCTCTGCTTTAATAACCTAGTGATAATAGCAATAGGTTATTGCTTCACCATTGACCCAACCAGCAAAAGGTGTTTTCCCCCTATCCCTATTGACCCCTCAATTTGGTGAGATTTCCTTGATCTCATACTTTGGCAAATGTGGCCTCAATATCAATGGCTTTCTTTGTCACCTCCTTCTGAAGTTCAGTTTTGTCTATTATTGGATCATGGTTGTAATGAAGTAGGAAACTGAGTAGACCTGGTGGAAGTCAAATTGAGCAGCTTATGTTTTGCAAGTGCCACTTTCAATCACTTTGATTTGCAGTCCTGGTTATATGCTAAGATTTACACCAACAAACAATTTAAGATTTTCAGTTGGGGCCACGAAGTGATTTGCTTACACATGCTGGAAGCTACCCATGTTCACAGGTTGGCCCTGCTGTTTGTAAACAGAAAAAGCATGTGCATGCACTGCAACTTTTCAACTAAGCAAAGGTTTGGGGGACAGCCATTCTCTGGTGCAATCCCCATGGCAATTCTTTCACCGATGTAAGTCGACCTGCCTTGTTTAAATTTAAACAAAAGCTTGACAGTTAACTGTTCTCTTATGCCTTCTCAATGGAAATGACTTCACCCCTCAAACTATACTTGTAAATCAACTCTTTTTATGCAGTATAATGTACTTTTCCCTTTGAGATTTGGTAACCTTGTGATTTTGTCCTGATGAGTTTAAAATGTGAAAATTTGACAGCCAGTCACATTTTCCCATAACTAAAGATTAAGTTCTGCATGATTACTGTATTATTCTGATTAAATGTATAAATATTTAATGTTAGATTCTTAAGTATTGATCAAGTATTTTGCACTTCATTTTCTGGTGTATTATAAATTTATAGGTTAGTTGCTGCTGCCTGTAAAATTTTACCCGTGCTTAATATTGACCAATCGGATCTGAGTAAAACATGCTTGGGGACCGCTTTGCAGAACCCGGTGCGGCTTCCTCTACATTGGGGAAACCAAGCGGAGGCTTGGGGACCGCTTTGCAGAACCCGGTGCGGCTTCCTCTACATTGGGGAAACCAAGCGGAGGCTTGGGGACCGCTTTGCAGAACCCGGTGCGGCATCCTCTACGTTGGGGAAACCAAGCGGAGGCTTGGGGACCGCTTTGCAGAACACCTCCGCTCAGTTCGCAACAAACAACTGCACCTCCCAGTCGCAAACCATTTCCACTCCCCCTCCCATTCTCTAGATGACATGTCCATCATGGGCCTCCTGCAGTGCCACAATGATGCCACCCGAAGGTTGCAGGAACAGCAACTCATATTCCGCCTGGGAACCCTGCAGCCATATGGTATCAATGTGGACTTCACCAGTTTCAAAATCTCCCCTTCCCCTACTGCATCCCTAAGCCAGCTCAGTTTGTCCCCTCCCCCCACTGCACCACACAACCAGCCCAGCTCTTTCCCCCCACCCACTGCATCCCAAAACCAGTCCAACCTGTCTCTGCCTCCCTAACCGGTTCTTCCTCTCACCCATCCCTTCCTCCCACCCCAAGCCGCACCCCCAGCTACCTACTAACCTCATCCCACCTCCTTGACCTGTCCGTCTTCCCTGGACTGACCTATCCCCTCCCTACCTCCCCACTTACACCCTCTCCACCTATCTTCTTTACTCTCCATCTTCGGTCCGCCTCCCCCTCTCTCCCTATTTATTCCAGAACCCTCTCCCCATCCCCCTCTCTGATGAAGGGTCTAGGCCCGAAACATCAGCTCTTGTGCTCCTGAGATGCTGCTTGGCCTGCTGTGTTCATCCAGCCTCACATTTTATTATCTTAGCACAAACTATAGTTAGTCTATAAGAAGAAACCTGTACAAACATTATCATTAATCTTCAAGTTAGGGATCTCCCCCAGATCATACTGCAGAAATAACCTTATTGAACTGTAGCAGCTGAGGCTGAGTGGATAGCCCTCTTGGAATGATTTATAAAGGCTGTTCAAGTTCTGTTCTGGAAGATGAGACTGCTACTTCAGTGCTCATGAAAAGAGATTTTTCTGCCTTTCAGATGGAAAATCAAGCTATGCCTCAGGCTATCTATTCAAGTTGCCATACAAAGTACCATAATTGTGGCTAAGTGGGAATACAGCCCATGAACCCCAAGCTAATGTTTTTCAGACACAGGTTTGAGGTTTACTGTGGTAAATAATGACATTTGAAGTCAAGGAATTAAAAAGCTCATCGAATGGAGACCCAGTTGTTGTAAAAATCCATCTGGATCATTAATGTCCTTGAAGGAAGGAAATCTGCTGCCCTTATCCAGTCTGACCTACGTATGAGTTCCAACCTATAGCAATGCAGTTAATTTTAACTGGCCTCCTGTAAGTCAATCAGTTCAAGGGCTATTTAGGGATGGGCAAGAAATGCTGCCCAGCCAATGATGTCAATACCTCGTGAATGAATAAGCCACTTGTTGCAAAAGATCTGTAGAGTTATCCCTGGTGGGTTAGCTCAATATTTATCAAGCAATTAACATCACCAAACACATCACTTTTCTTTTATTCATTCACAGGATAAGGGCATCACTGGCTAGGCCAGCATTTATGACCCATCACTAATTGTTAAGAGTCAACCACATTGCTGTGGGTCTGGAGTCACATGTAGGCCAGACCAGGTAAGAATGGCAGCTTCTTTTCCGAAAGGACATTAGTGAACCAGACGGGGTTTCCTGGACAATCTACAATGGATTCATGGTTATTATTAGATGTGTAATACAGATGTTTTAAAATTGAATTCAAATTACACTACCTAACATGGTAGATTCAAACCAGGGTTCCCAGAACATTACCTGGGTTTCCAAATTAAAATCCAGCAATAATGCCATGAGGTTATCTCCTCCTTTTGCTACATAATTGTCATATTTCCCTACAAGTGTGACTGGAATTTAAAAGTACTTCCTTGGCTCTAAAACAGTTTGAGGCACTTCCTGAGGTTGTCAAAGGTGCTATATAAATGAAACAATTGATGGAAAAGACATTTGCCGAGAATTTTGTAGAATTCGTTGCAGCAACCTATCAGCGTTTGCTGCAATTAGCCGTCAGAAACTAGCCGCATCTTTACAATGTAACTCAAGACCAGGTTAATGATGGGACCCTGAAATTGTCATCAGTCGTTCAGTGCCTATTAAAGGCTGCACAGCAGTCCCCTGGCAACCCCACGCAGCACCAATCAGTGAAATCAACCAATCAGATGAAATTCTCTTTCCCGAGGCTTTCGCTGCTTTGAAAGCAGTGATTATTATCTACTCGGGATCAAATTGTTGATGCGGGGTCTTCCTTTATATAACGTGGCTGCCGCAATTCTCATATTGCACCAACTTCACTTCAGAAATACTTCATTCGCTTTGAGATTCTCTGTGGTCACAACTTGGGCTGAATAAATGGAAGTCTTATTTTCTTTAATATTGGCAACATGCTGTTATTCTCTTACTGGCTGATATCCAGGCCATAAATCAACAAGCTAATGTTGCTGGAGTTGGATGGTCGGGTGAGTCAGAGTGAAGATGAGAAAACCATAACTTCTGCTCCTGGTGCAATGAGCTTCCACTCCAGAAGCAGAGTCACAAAAGTTTGCTTTATAGGAAAAAGAAGCACATGATGTGAGCAAGGAGTTTACTGTCAGCCTCATGACAATATATTCATTTGACAAGGGCGTTTTGTGATTGGAAAATTATTTATTTTTACAAATTGCCAAACACACATTTCTCAATGAGCCAAATGTGGAGACTGAAGTGGACTGAGATTGACTCAGTTGCAAATTCAGTCCTTTTCTCATTGTCGAATTTTAAACTCAACGCTCCACTTGCCAACTGACTCATCGAAGGAAGCTTGGAATGACTGCTTAGCACATGCTTACAGGAACTGTTATAAAACCCACGGTCAATAACTCTATTTTAACATGACCTTTTGCATCAGCTGTGTGAAAGACAGGCTAATTCTGCCTCCTTAATAGGATTCCTATGTAAGGGAGCTCCATGGAATCCCAGCTTGGCTCACATTACATAACTGGACAGGCTAGGATAGGAGCTCGGGACAGTCACCTCTGGGTTCGACATATTTTTAGAGGTGTGGTGACTTAACCCTCCCTCTTCCGTTGATCTACGCAGAGCTCAGTTGCCGAGTGAGCGCCCCCACAAATATCATGGACATACTGGAGCTCTATCTGACTGAGGTTGGTGTGGCTTGGACTTTAGGTTGAGGGCAGCATTGATTGCATAGTTTCCCAGTTACGCTGTAGGTTACCTTCACTCCCTCAAGTAATTTGCTCAAGGTGAGGTGCATACTGCAATGAGGGAAATGGCAAACAATTGATGCAATAACATAACTTTGTATGAGTCAATTACGGGAATGCTGAATGTAAGGAATGTTTTACTAATAATTGTAAGCCAACAGATATCAATTACATGTGTGCATCAGATGTACACTGCATAATATGTAGCAAAATCATAGAATCATAGATTCATACAGCACGGAAACAGACCCTTCGGTCCAAATGGTCCACACTGACCGTGTTCCCAAACTAAACTAGTCCCATCTGCCTGCGCTTGGCCCATATCCCTCCAAAAGTTTATTTTTTTAATTCATGTACTTATCTAAATGCCTTTTTAATTGTTGAAACTGTCTGCACCACTTCCTCTGCAAGTTCATTCCACACACGAACTGCTTTCCGTGTTACAACTGTTGCCTCTCATGTCCTTTATAAATCTTCCTGCTCTCACCTTAAAAATATGCCTCCCAGTCTTGAAATCCCCCACCTTAGAAGAAAGACAACCTGCCATTCACATTTTCTCGACCCCTCATGATTTTATGATCATGTAAATATTTTTAAAACTCGCCTCTCTAGAACAAACCTGAACATTGCTGATGTCCACTTTGTTACCAACAGGTTTATCTGATGATCAAGTGTTCATCTCTGTCAGTGTTCCTGTCCTTAGTGTGACAGCTAAGCAACCCAGCTCCATATGTGTGATGGCCAAACAACGCTCGAACCGTCTGGCTCATGTGGGATCTGTTGTTCATTCATTTGCTGCTCAAATATTTCGCACAAAATCCCTCATTCACTTCCGCAACACCTCCACCCAACCCTTCATCCCATGGAAGTTCTATCTACCCCAGATCTAGGAGACTGTTATGCTTTTCTTTTCAGGACCTCTAGGTCAATACTGTTGTGTTCTCAACTGAGGCCAAGGTGAGGTGAGTTTTGGCCTATAACAATGATGGAAGGAATGCTGACAATAAATAATTGATACATTTCATACATTTCAACGGCTATGAATGGACAATAAATATTGACTTTACTTCTGATGTCTATTTAATTTTGTTCTTGCATAGGATGTGGGCATCACAGCCAAAACCAACATTTGATGTCCATCCAGCAATGCCTTTCATTCATTGACCATCAGTCTCTGGTCAGCATCTATTACCAAGATGGCAGATCAGATTGCTGTGGGCTCAGCGTCACATGCAGACCATACCAACTAATGACAGCGGTTTCCCTCCCCAAAAAGACATTAGTGAACTGGATGGGTTTCCCTGACAGTGAACAGATTGCACCATCTGCCACAGCAGAATTCAAATTCCGGTCTCCAGAACCTCACCCAGGTGTAGCCTAGTGATAACACCAATGGGCCGTCACTCCTGAGATGAATGGATTTTTTGGTCAGTTAAGAGGCAACTCTATTGTGGTGGATCTGGAGTCAGGTGTAGCCAGATTAAGTAAGGATGATAGAATTCCTTTCTTAAAAGACATTGGCAAAGCACAACAATGAATGATAACTCATTGTCACCATCCGTGAGACCAGAATTACCAGATGTTTTCTGATGGCTCATTGGTTAGCACTGCTGCCTCATAGTGCCAAGGACCTGAATTCAGTTCCATCCTCAGGTGACTGTCTGTGTGAGTTTCCTCCGGGTGCTCCGGTTTCCTCTCACAGTCCAAAAATGTGCAGGTTAGGTAAATTGACTGTAGTGTTGAGGAGTGTGCAGTCTAGTTGGGTTAGCCATGGTGAATGTGGGGTTACAGGGAGATGGTAGAGGTTGGGATGGTCTTCAGAGGGTTAGTGTGAACTCGATGGGGCAAATGTTCTGTTTCCACTGTTCATAGGGATTCTATGATTCCAATCAACCTGTTCAAAGATGATGTTGCTCACTTCTGGAGCAGGTGGGACTTGAATCCACACTTCTGCCTCTGAGATTGGGACACTACTATTGTGCCACAAGAGCTACAAGACTAGCTTTGCATTCCAGAGCTATTAACTGATTTCATGTTGAAATTCCACCAACTTCCCGGGCCTCTGGATTACTCACTCATGAAATTACCATTAAGCTATCATTTCCCCATTGCTGGTGAGTAGATATTCCATTTTGTAGGCAATATTGGTTTTAGGTGTAATGTATCTATTCCTTATCAACCTGCTTGGACATAGCTGTGACACATCTCCAAGGTAGTTTGGACTTGAATTTGGACCTTCTAGCTCAAAGGTAGGGACACCACCATTGTGCCACAAGACCCTCAATGTATGCTTGCTACAATTATACTAGGGCATCAGGAGTTAATTCCCAAGAAACAGCTGTATGAATTTAGATTGTATTCCACAGAATTTGGAGGAGTTCTAAGGTGATGGGGGTGGGATGAGGAGAAGGGGACAGGGGTTTAGGCATTGAATTTGATTAATATTTTCAAGGTGCTCAGGTATAAATACTTTTAAACTAATTTGCTAATTGGGAAAACGTCGGGATCAGTGATTCAGAAAACACTTCAACACAGAGGCTGGTTGAAGCTTGGAGATGTCTGCCTTTCTTGAATCTACAATTGGTAATGGGATGTTAGGTTGTCATTAACCAAAAGGTATTAAAGGACACACAGCAAAAGCAGGTATAGAGTGAGGTGGCAGAACAGCCATAATCTCATCAAATGGTAGGAGGGAATCTGAGGGGTAAATGGTTTCTTCCTGTCCCATAATGCCCTGGAATATTTTCCATCCATCCAAGAGGACAGATTGGGCCTTGCTTTGAAGCCTCATCCAAAATATAGCACCACCTACCCTGTTCAGTACTCCTGGGTAGTAACTGGAATGAAGGCCATTTGAATCTCATTGACTATGAGATCCTTGATTGGGGTTATTAACTTGGACCAATCAGGGACCCCTGGCTGCCAGATATAAAGAGAAGATTCAAAAGGATGCCTCAATGTAGCAACTGACTTTGAGGCTGGTTAGAGCTCATGTACAATGTTCATGTAAATAAGAGGTGACATGGTGATAGGATACCAGCCTCTGTGCAGTTATTTCATCTCACCTTATTACAGCTCAGGAAGTGTAACACTGCACGCTTCTGCTCATGAGATAGAGACATGGATCATTCAACCTACAAATGTCTGACTCAGTCCAGAGTGCTAACCATTGAGCCAGGCTACAGTATGAGATGAAAGCATTGGAATATTGTGTGGTTCAGAAGCTGTTCAAACAGATCACTTCTTTCTGATCAATGTGTGCAATCAAATGTGTGGGTGTGTAAGAGAGAGAGATTAACTCACAATGTTTTAATATGACTTCCACATATTAATCACAATGTGTTGGCATGTCTGCACCTGTTCTTTGGGGTGTATGCATTGTGTGTGCATGAAGAGATAGGAGACAGATAAGGGTTGTGTCCATTTTTTTTTTGCACAACCTTATCTCACAGTAACATACCGAGCAGCTCGATGAAGGAAACAGCTTGGGAGACTGTGGGTAAAAACCGCTGCCCATATTCCAGGAAGAAGTGTCAGGTTTTTTTTTTCTCTTGCAAGACCAGATGCAGCAATCAGATTAGCAATAAGGTCACATGAAATGTGCCACTTCATTGGTTAAATTGGTGTGGTATGTTTAGCTCGGTTTAGAAAAGAAGTCACAGTGAAAATTGGCTGGTGTTTTAGGTTTCGAATCTTCTCTATGCCCCATATCCATTGGCGCCACTAAGTAGTTTGTACATTTTATCATCTCCCTCAAATGTGCACATTGCCCAAGTGAAACAGGGTGTAAAATATTTAAAAAACATTCAAAACTGCAGGGTTGTCACGGCAACTGGCAAACGATTTTCTGAATGGCGAATTTGTTGTTTGTAAACCCATAGCGTTGGAAGAGCGGTTAACTCACATTTATCACGTTTTCCCTTTCCAGCCTCGCCATTTTTGTCCTTACGCTCCAAGGGAGGTCATTATTCCAGTGACCAGGTGACAATCACAGACCTGAGAGTCTAAAGGGCCATTCAATGTTGTAAGCTAAGAGACGTCAGCACCACGAAAAAGACAAAATAGGTAAGAGTAAAGTTACATTAGCCAGCCTTACTTGCAAAGTTTTGTAAAATGGCCGCAATTTTTTTGTTTTAATGGGGATCTTGACTAAAGCGCCACTGACTGTTGTAACTTCACTAACACTGGTTGTCACATTAATCATTCAAAGGAAGCTTTTGTCATGGTCACAGTCTCACAGCCATTGGAAAGGTCAACCTCGACCTGTGTTGATTAACATGTGCTGTCCTCTAATTCCTCAAGTATGCTGCAGATTGATGAGAGGAAGGGGTTTTTGTTTAACTCTCTGCTCCATCTTCCTGACAAGGGTTAAAGGATCAATATTGTCTGCTTCTTTTCTAGGTCACGCGAGAGAGGTTAGTTTGGAGTGTGAATGTCTCCACAAGAAGCATAGGTCAGTGAATGTGTTGCGGTGGGCTGGTGCTTTAGTGAGGTGAATGGTATCGTCTGAATTGACAAAAGTTTCCACCATCTCAGGGGGCTTCTATTGGTCCACTCAAAGATGGCCACAGTCTTGTTTAAAGAGAAAACCAACCTTTTGCAAGATCAGGAGTGACCCAGCAATCTGAAAATGGTACAACTATCAACCACCATTACCTCGTGAGACACTGAACTTTTCAGGTTTGTGATGCAGATGAGACGTTTCTGGCTAATCCGAAAGTCTCTTCGGCATGGCTTTTAGGTCAACTCCTTAGTGCAGGTACTGGGTGAGTTGCTGGCACTAAGGAAGTACCCTCAGCAGGATGGCAACGAGGCTACTTTAGGACACTGACAGCATTATCACCTACTAACCAGATTGTGACTCTCGTCATATTTTTATTTTTGAACTTTCACTGCAACTGCTACAAGAAAAGAGAATGCCGTACATGCTCCGAGTTACCTCAAAAAAAGCATTTCCTTCTGTAGAAATGCTGTTTCCGCTTTTCTACTTCCCCATTGCAGGCTTCTGTCACTTTGCAAAAATATTCTCTCATAAAGACTCTGCAATTCATTGACCCTGCTGGTGGTGCAGCAAGACCCCAATTCAGTGAAAATGTCATTGCTTTGTTTGTCCCACAAGTGGAAGTAGGTAATCGATTACCAGACAAAAACACAGAGATGGTCCTCTCCTGGCAAGGTGCTTTACAATATTTTAATTAATTTCATTGAGAGACTACACGACCTGAATATGCCGCACCCTGAAGGGGTGCTTTGGGAGGCTGGGCGACTGTGAAACTTTTCATGGAATTGCACAGTTGGCTCCACAACATGTTCTTGCCCTCCGCGCACTCTTCCCACAATCTGTGGTGACATCCCCGGCAACGGTTGCCAGCCTGCTCTCTTGAGGAGGGCCAGTAATTGCAACGGAAGCAGCTTCACAGTGTGGGAGGGTTGTCTGATGCGCAAACCTCATCAGAGGCCATTTGTAGCATTTCCCCGAGGGGGCTAGGTGTGCCATTGGAATCTCTTCAGGGTGGCTAAGGTCTCTGCTAATGTAGCCTTGGTGACATCCTGCTAAGGACATCTCCTCAGTGCCATGTTAATGGCAACTTACCAACACCCGCACTGTGAGTGCAGCCGGCATTCGACCCACAGGCCACACTGAAGAAACTTCCTGACATTGGCACTCAGCTGCCATCTTCTTATAATGGTTTTGATGGTGGTCATGTCAATGCTCAATGAGTAACATGGTGGCTCACAGCACCAGGGACCTGGGTTTGATTCCAGCCTCAGGCAACTGTGTGCGCAGAGTTTGCCCGTTCTCTCTGTGCCTGTGTGAGTTTCCTCTGGGTTCAAACCAAAGATGTGCAGGTTGGGTGGATTGGTCATCATAAATGTTAGGGTGTAGGGACAGGGTGGGTTGGTTTTCAGAGGGTCAGTACAGATTTGATGGGCTGAATGGCCTCTTTCTGCGCTACAACGATTCCATGATTCATTTCAGCTACTTTTCTGGGGACATGAATTCAAGTCCCACCTTGAAAACTGGTGGGATTTAAGTGGATTAACTGGATACAAATGACAGCTCATCTCAGTAACAGTGGCCATGACAAGCGTTGATTATTGTCAAAGCCCTCAAGTTCATTAACTTGCTAGAAGGACATCTACTGTCCTTACCTGGTCTCATCTCCAAGTGACTCCAGATCCGCAGTGAACTGATTGACATTGAACTACCCTCTGAAATGATTTAACAAGACATTCAGTTTATTAGCAGTTAGGGACTGAGAACAAATGGTGGCTTCACCAATAACATTCACATCTCAGTAAAAGCAAATATCCAGCCACAACCTAGTCTTGACATTGATACCAGCATCGTGATCCATTGAAATATTTCAGTCCTTTATTCCTGAAGTTTACTGTTTGAATATTGCCACATCGATCATGCAGTAGCTTCTCATCATCCCCTGTTTTAGTTAACCATTTTATTTTAAAAGTATGGACTTTTAGGAAATTAGGCTGTGCAATTTTTGGCAATTGCAGTTAGTATCTTGCATCCAAAATACATTCACAGATGCTAAGTATGCTAAATGTTATTTTGTAAGTGAACATCTGCTGGAATTGTACAAGGTATACCTGACTGTTAATGCTGATTCGACACCAACATTGCCATTTTGAAGTTCAACTTTTTAGCTCATACTTTCTTTTAACATCGAACAGCTGAACATGCTGCTTAATATCAACCACAGACTTTGTAGACGTTATAACCCCAGCTGATGGTATGTCTGGAGAAGCCAGGTGCCAGAGCTAAATCTGGCTTGATAGATCATTCTGTTTTAAAAAATAAAAGTGGTGGTCTTTCTTTGAAGCACAAGCGCATTTTGATGAAGGGTCTAGGCCCAAAACGTCAGCTTTCCTGCTCCTAAGATACTGCTTGGCCCGCTGTGTTCATCCAGCTCTCTACCTTCTAATCTCGCACCAGGTTGAAAATTTGGTTTTAAGATTAAAACAGAAATTTTCATTTGTTAAATAAAGAAAATAAAAATAAACATACCACGTTATCTACATATAATGCAGTTTAAATGATTTCAAACACATAGCAAAACAAAATCCCATCTATTCCCCAACACCATCAGCTTACAGTTAGTGAAAATCCAAAGAACCTTTATTTCCATATCACATCTGTAGGTTGACTTATCTGTAGTCCAAAGATGTGCAGGCTAGGTGGATTGTCCATGCGAAATTACCCACAGTGTTCAGGGATATATAGGTTAGCTGCGTTAGACATCAGAAATGTAGGGTTACAGGGATAGAGTAGGTGGATGAGTCTGAGTGAGATGCTGTTTAGAGGGTTGGTGTGGATATGTTGGGTCAAATGGCCTGCTTCCACACTGGAGGTATTCTATGGACTTCTTTGCTTCTGCTTTCAGTTTGTTATTTTAAGCAGCTTTTTCTTTCACTCACATAACTGAGAGCATAGACTTTCTCAGCCTCAAACTCTCCTAGCTTTGGAAGCCTTCACAAACGATAACCCTTACACTGAGGTAGCTTATTCCATGAATGGCTGTGGACAAATTCCTTTGTTTAATGATGCTATTCTGGATGTAAGTTTGCTTGCTGCGCTGGAAAGTTCGTTTTCAGACGTTCCGTCACCATTTTAGGTAACATCATCAGTGAGCCTCTGGTGAAGCTGTTCTTACAAGTGACTTCAGTCGGGTCTCTTTCGAACTGAATTCAAAAGCTTTTCACAAAATTTTTAAGCACGTGGTTACAGGGTATGTATTGGAGGCAAGGGAAGGAATTTGGCTCCCAGATGCCAATCCTTTGCTTCTCCTCCACACTTCTGATTGGGACGATTAGACATCCTCCTCACTAGCCCAGCATACAAGTAGACCTGGTTTCCCAAGTGGGAGGAGTTGCTACATTTTTCTGTTGCCAGGAAGGCAGATAATCACAGTGTGGCAAGTTGAAGCTTACAAATAGCCATCAATCTAACACTCTCTGAGAGGTTTTATTTGGTGGCACACTGAAATAGTAGTCTCGCTCAGAGCCTAATTAGTGCTACGGTGAGAACATGGTGAGTTTCTCTCCACTCACTCAATTATTTCCCCCATGCCACCTCCAAGAGAGAGAAAACTACACCCTATTTCCATCATCAGGATTGCTGTGCCCTTCTGCTGCCAACTAGGTGCCAATGTCTTCTTGTTATGTGCCAGCAATAAGAGAGCAGCACGTGCAAACTGTGGGATTTGGCTGCGAGGCTTGGAGTAGCGCATAGTGTGTGTGAGCGAGGTGAAGCACACATGCACAAATGCTGTAGGTGACTTGTGATTAATAAAGATCAACTGAAGAGTTTTGTGCATTGAACCAGAGTGTGAGTCTGCTGGCAAAACAGCCTTGGGACATGAAAAGGTTCATACACTACCCTTGACCATTCCTGTGAGGTCTTTACACCTCTTGAGATGCAGCATCCAAATCTTTGGAGGTGGATTTCTGGCACTGATGGCCACAGATCCCACCATCCAACTCAGTCTGACGAAAGAGCATTGTAGCTTTTTGTGGATGCAGGACATGACTCTTCCTGCCCACCTCCTGCACTTGTACATCCAGCTGTTTCTCCTGCTGTGCCATTATTCAATCTTCTTGCGCTGTGCCATCACCAGTTTCACCAACATCTCTGGCTAGAACAGAACCCACATTTAAGAGGCATAGACAGCTTTACTACTGCTCAATCCGCACAAACATGAAGGGAGGCCTGCTGCAGTGTGTATCCATTCAGCAGGGCCATTGGGTGAGTACACATTGTGTGTAGCTCTCATGCAACTCAACAAAGTAGTGCTATGTTTGACACCTTCCCTGCAAAACAAAGAGATACACATTGTGTTACCCACGCCCTGACTAATTGTGCAACAATACGCGCCCATGTTTTCCTATTTGGTGTGAATAATCTACTAATCTACTTTAGCGTACGCTAAATCGTTCATTTCAAAGGAGAAAACACTTGCATTTATATTTATATTTTCTGACGAAGGGTCGAGGCCCGAAACCTTCCTGGACCTCTCTCCTCTCCACCTATCTTCTACTCTATCCATCTTCGGTCCGCCTCCCCCTCTCTCCCTATTTATTTCAGAATCCTCTCCCCATCCCCCTTTTCTGATGAAGGGTCTAGGCCCAAAACATCAGCTTTTGAGCTTCTGAGATGCTGCTTGGCCTGCTGTGTTCATCCAGTTACACACTTTGCTTTCTCAGATTCTTCAGCATCAGCTTTTGTGCACCTAAGATGCTGCTTGGACGTCCAGTCCCTATACACCTGCATTCCCCATGCAGATGGCCTCAAGGCCCTCTGCTTGTTCCTGTCCCGCAGGCCCGACCAGTCTCCCTCCACCGAAACCCTCATTGCCTAGCCGAACTCGTCCCCACCCTCAACAACTTCTCTTTTGATTTCTCCCACTTCCTATAGACAAAGGGGATGGCCATGGGTACCCACATGGGCCCAAGCTATGCCTGCCTCTTTGTAGGTTACATGGAACAGTCCCTCTTCCGCACCTACACAGGCCCAAAACCCCACGTCTTCTTTCGTTACATTGATGACTGTATCAGCGCCGCCTCTTGCTCCCAAGAGGAGCTCGAACAGTTCATCCACTTCATCAACACCTTCCACCCCAACCTCAAGTCCACCTGGGCCATCTCCAGCACATCCCTCACCTTCCTGGACCTCTCAGTCTCCATCTCAGGTAACCAACTAGAAACTGATGTCCATTTCAAGCCCACAGACTCCCACAGCTACCTAGAATACACCTCCTTCCACCCAACCCCCTGCAAAAATTCCATCTCCTATTCCCAATTCCTTCGCCTCTGCCGCATCTGCTCCCAGGATGAGGCATTCCACTCCCGCACATCCCAGATGTCCACATTCTTCAAGGACCGCAACTACCCCCCCGCAGTGGTTGAGAACGCCCTTGACCGTGTCTCCCGCAACACATCTCTCACACCCCGCCCCTGCAAAAACCGCCCTAAGAGAATACCCCTCGTCTCACATACCACCCCACCAACCTCCAGATACAACGCATCATCCTCCGACACTTCCGTCATCTACAATCCAACCCCAACACCCAAGACATTTTTCCATCCCCACCCCTGTCTGCTTTCTGGAGAGACCACTCTTTCCGTGACTCCCTTGTTCGCTCCACACTCCCCACCAACCCCACCACACCTGGCACCTTCCCCTGCAACCGCAGGAAGTGCTACACTTGCCCCCACACCTCCTCCCTCACCCCCATCCCACGCCCCAAGATGACTTTCCATATTAAGCAGATGTTCACCTGCACATCTGCCAATGTCGTATACTGTATCCACTGTACCCTGTGTGGCCTCCTCTACATTGGGGAAACCAAGCGGAGGCTGAGGAACCGCTTTGCAGAACACCTCCGCTCGGTTCTCAACAAACAACTGCACCTCCCAGTCGGGAACCATTTTAACTCCCAATCCCATTCCTTAGACGACATGTCCATCATGGGCCTCCTGCAGTGCCACAATGATGCCACCCGCAGGTTGCAGGAACAGCAACTCATATTCCGCTTGCGAATCCTGCAGCCCAATGGTATCAATGTGGATTTCACAAGCGTCAAAATCTCCCCTTCCCCCACTGCATCCCATAACCAGCCCAGCTCGTCCCCTCTCCCCACTGCATCACCAAACCAGCCCACTTCATCCCTGCCTCCCTAACCTGTTCTTCCTCTCACCTATCCCCTCCTCCCACCTCAAGCCACACCTCCACTTCCCACCTACCAACCTCATCCCGCCTCCTTGACCTGTCCGTCCTCCCTGGACTGACCTATCCCCTCCCTACCTCCCCACCTATACTCTCCTCTCCACCTATCTTCTTTTCTCTCCATCTTCGGTCCGCCTCCCCCTCTCTCCCTATTTATTCCAGAACCCTCACCCCATCCCCCTCTCTGATGAAGTGTCTAGGCCCGAAACGTCAGCTTTTGTGCTCCTGAGATGCTCCTTGGCCTGCTGTGTTCATCCAGCTACACCGGATTCTCCAGCATCTGCGGTTCCCATTATCTCTTTACCCTGCGTTTATATAGCACCTTTTACCACATTAAGATGCATTAGAGCACTTTACAATTAATGAAATTATGCCTCAGTGCAGGTGCTGTCGAAAACAACCAAATTGCCCAGAATTTCCTGCAAACAGGTATTTCAGAAATATTGGAACTATTCCCAAGTAAATGCTGTTTTAGATATATGTTCCTGCTCTTTTTGAAATTGCACCTTTCACTGAGAGGACCTTTCACCCCAAGCTGTGGTAATAATTGGCAGCTAACGTATGTGCAGAGAGGAAAACAGAGATCAAATCAGTGATCCTCTCATCAGAAATGGAAGATTTTGAGATTAACAGCCAATTCACACAAACACCCCACTGCCCTGACACCCATCTTGCCTTGTCTCTGCACTTGTTTAAAAGCTGTTTTCTTTGTTAAGCAGTTTCAGGACAAGCCAAAGGCTCATAATAGCTAATCTTCAGCACTGGGAACTAAGTGTCAGCCCCTTATGCGCTTGTGGAGAGACACTGATAATGTTGCACATTGGTCTGCAGACAATGTTGTTTAAATTTCGCAAACAAAGACCCTATTGCTTGACACTGACTCAATAAAATAAAACCTCTTTGTCCTTTTCAGTACTGAAATGTTTGTCGATTCCCTCTCCACAGATGCTGCCATGACCTGCTGAGGTTTTATATCTTTTCTCTTCACATTCTGTTTCTGTAGAATTGCATTTTTGTTTTGGCAATAAACATGATCGTCCCTTTCCTTGAAATGCCCTGTTTTTGAGAAGAGGCTGATCAACTTAAAAGTGTTCTGTTAAATGGAGAACACAGGGGTTTTGTATACATTTGAAACAATAAAAGCTGTGACAAGCAAGAAAATTAGAAAAAATGCAAGTTTAGTGCTTTGTTAGGCTTTATTCTGTCTTAGGTTCTGCGGGGTGCATGCACAGAGGAACTCATTTGTATGAGCCACTGATACAGAGGACCATATCCTCAGGAAGTCGATGATTAAACTTGCCAGAAATAATTATTTATGTGTGAAAAGAACTGCTTGTGAAATACACAGGGGACAATAACTGGGGGGAAACAGTTTTAAGGTAAGGAGCAGGAGGTTTAAAGGGTATTTGAGGAACCAAAGTTTCACCCAGAGTTTGGTGTGTCACTGTAACTCACTGCTTAAAAGGGTGGTAGAGGCAGGAATCGTCAAGACAATAAAGAACTATTTAAATGACACAGCGTGCAAGACTGTGAGTCAAGTGCTGGAAAATGGAATTAGAATAGATTTGTGCTCGATGACTGATGAGGACATGATTGGGGAAATGCCTTTGCTATATTGTAATTTTTTTTTACCAGTTTAACTGCAAGACTTTCACTCATATTTTTGCCTAATGTGCTTGTTAGTTTATAGCGACAGACAGTCACGAAGCTTTCCAACATAGAAAGAGGCTCTTCAGTCCATCATTAAACATCTGTCTACCCAGAACAACAATTCTGAAGAAGGGTCACTGGACCCAAAATATTTATTCTGCTTTCTCTACACAGATGCTGCATTTTCCCAGCAATTTTTGTTTTTAGCATCTACCTATTCTAGTCTCATTTTCCTGCACATGGCTCATAGACTTGCGTGCTGCAGTTAATATTTGTTTCAATCATATTTTAAGAATTTGACATACTTTCCCTTAAGATACTTTATTTTTAACGAAGCTCCCCAATGTTTCATATCTTTGGGTTATTAGAGCCTCCCCGTCCTAGAATCATAGAATCCCCACAGTGTGTAAGCAGGCCATTCAGCCCATAAATTCACACCAACCCTATGAAGACTCTCCCACCCAGACCTAACCCTTACCCTTTCCCTGTAACCCTACATTACCAAGCCAGCCTGACTCACTTTATTTTAGACTCCTCGATGAGGTTCGAGTTGCCAAATCCAGCCAGGATGTTTAACCATATGACTGCGTGCCTCCTGCTGTGTACTACTCCCCATCCCCCACACCCTGTAACATTTATCCATGTTCACCAATCAGATGGTGGACAGATATTCTAACTAGATGATGTTTCACTCTCAATGCGCCTTCTATCCCTGTGCCTGGAGATGGTGAGGTGCATACACCAAAGTGAAATTTATCTATTCTGGTTGTCCCTCAGGACGAGGACAACATTTGGTCACAGCGTGAGTGCACAAGTCGTCTTTTTAACATGCAGAAGCTGTTGCAGTACACAGCTCTAACTGACGAGGAAACTTTCCATCTCTTACCACACACCATAGGTGGATCAGAAGCATTTACAGATTGATGATTGACTTATTCCTCCACAATGTGGCACCTTCTGTGGCCATCATCTCCTGGTGTTGAACTTGAACCTGGCGTTCTGGTCCCATCCTAGTGATGCTACCTCTCTGCCACCAAATATCTTCCCCACCTATCACATTGAGAGAAGAGAGTTGGCTGTACTCTGCTAAAACTTAAAAAATGGAAGGCAAAGATGTCAGGCTTGATCCTCAGCTGTGCTGAGATAATACCTGCATTTCCACAATGGGAAGAACAGAATATTTCTCTTCTAATCATGCAGAGAAGAACTTCTTTACTGACTAGGCCAGTATTTATTGCCCAAGGGTTGGTTAGGAGCCAACTGCACTGCTATGGGTCTGTTGTCACCAATAGGTCAGACCAGTTAAGGACAAAGGTTTTCTTCACTCAATGCCATGAATGAACCCTTTCCGAACCATCAACTGTGGTTACATGGTCATCATTGCAGTCTTAATTCCAGATATTTACTGGACTAAAATTTGACAGACTGCCACTGGAGAGTGGGTGTGGTGAATTTGAATCCAGGTCCCCAGAATATTGCTGGGTCTCTGGATTAATGTGTAATGATTTGGGCAGCAGAGAATGGTGGATATATGGAATGCTCTGCCCCAGAAGGCAGTGGAGGCCAACTCTCTGGATACTTTCAAGAAAGAGATAGATAGAACTCTTAAAGATAGTGGAATCAAGGGTTATGGGGATAAGGCAGGAGCAGGATACTGATTGTGGATGATCAGCCATGATCATAATGAATGGTGGTGCTGGCTCAAAGGGCCGAATGGCCTACTCCAGCACCTATTGTCTATTGTCTATTATCATGTTGTATTAATCCATAGAATCCCTATAGTGTGGAAACAGGCCCTTCGGCCCAACAAGTCCACACCAGCCCTCACTGCATCCCACCCAGACCAACTCCCCAAACCCACCTAATCCACACATTCCTGAACACTGCGGGCAATTTAGCATGGCCAATCCATCTAGCCCGCATAACTTTGGACTATGGGAAGAAACCCACAAAAACATGGGGAAAATGTGCAAACTCCACACAGGCAGTCACCCAAGAGGGAATTGACTCCAAGCTCTTGGAGCAGCAATGCTAACCACTGAGCCACCGTGTTGCCCAGTGATTAGCACTGCTGCCTCACAGCACAAGAGATCCATGTTTGATTTCATCCTCAGGAGGCTGCCTGTGTGGATTTTGTCCATTCTCCCTGAGTCTGCATGAGTTTCCTCTGGGTGCTCTGGATTCCTCCAACTGTCTAAAAACATGCAGGTTAGGAGGATTGGCTGTGTTAAATTGCTCACAGGATGCAGGGATGTGCAGGCTAGGTCGGTTCACCACAGGAAATGCAGAGTTACAGGGCTGGGGTAGGACTGGGTGGGATGCTGTTTGGAGGGTTGCTGTGGATTCACTGGGCAAAATACCCTGCATCCTCAATGTAGAGATTTTTTGATTCTGCGGTAATACCACCAGGCCAGTATTCTGGACATTAGCTAGTGGCCAGCTTCTGAAAAAATTCCATCTATTGGCATTGATCAATATGAGCACAGGATCAGGCAAAGATTGCAGTGTCCTCTGGAGTCAATAATGTTGTAAAATAGGCCTTAACCACCCAGGTGGATAAGGTTGTTAAGAAAGCATATGGTGTTTTGGCTTTCATTGTCAGGGGAATCGAGTTAAGCGCCGCAAGGTTATGCTGCAGCTCTACAAAACCCTGGTGAGGCCACACTTGGAATATTGTGACCAGTTCTGGTCGCCCTATTATAGGAAAGATGTGGAGGCTTTGGAGACGGTTCAAAGGAGGCCCTAAACCCCACCTCTTCCACCGTTACATTGATGACTGTATCGGCGCCGCCTCTTGCTCCCCAGAGGAGCTCGAACAGTGCATCCACTTCACCGACACCTTCCACCCCAACCTCAAGTTCACCTGGGCCATCTCCAACACATCCCTCACCTTCCTGGACCTCTCTGTCTCCATCTCAGGTAACCAGCTAGAAACTGATGTCCATTTCAAGCCCACCGACTCCCACAGCTACATAGAATGCAACGCCTCCCACACACCCTCCTGCAAAAAATCCATCCCCTATTCCCAATTCCGCCGCCTCCGCCGCATCTGCTCCCAGGATGAGGCATTCCACTCCCGCACATCCCAGATGTCCACGTTCTTCAGGGACCACAACATTCCCCCCTGCAGTGAACGAGAACGGCCTTGACCGCGTCTCCTGCATTTCCCGCAACACATCCCTCACACCCCGCCCCTGCCACATCTGCCCCAAGAGGATCCCCCTCGTTCTCACATACCACCCCACCAACCGCCGGATACAACGCATCATCCTCCGACACTTCCGCCATCTACAATCCGACCCCACCACCCAAGCTATTTTTCCATCCCCACCCTTGTCTGCCTTCCGGAGAGACCAGTCTCTCCATGACTCCCTTGTCCGCTCCACACTCCCCTCCAACCCCACCACACCCGGCACGCTCCCCTACCACCGCAGGAAGTGCTACACTTGCCCCCACACCTCCTCCCTCACCCCCATCCGAGGCCCCAGGATGACTTTCCATATTAAGCAGATGTTCACCTGCACATCTGCCAATGTAGTTTACTGTATCTACTGTACCCGGTGTGGCTTCCTCTACATTGGGGAAACCAAGCGGAGGCTGAGGAACCGCTTTGCAGAACACCTCCGCTCGGTTCGCAACAAACAACTGCACCTCCTAGTCGCGAACCATTTTACTCCCCCTCCCATTCCTTAGACGACATGTCCATCATGGGCCTCCTGCAGTGCCACAATGATGCCACCCGAAGGTTGCAGGAACAGCAACTTATATTCCGCTTGCGAATCCTGCAGCCCAATGGTCTCAATGTGGACTTCACAAGCTTCAAAATCTCCCCTTCCCACACTGCATCCCAAAACCAGCCCAGCCTGTCCCCGCCTCCCTAGCCTGTTCTTCCTCTCACCTATCCCCTCCTCCCACCTCAAGCAGCACCTCCATTTCCTACCTACTAACCTCATCGAGCCTCCTTGACCTGTCCATCTTCCCTGGACTGACCTATCCCCTCCCTACCTCCCCACCTATACTCTCGTCTCCACCTATCTTCTCCTCTATCCATCTTTGGTCCGCCTCTCGCCTCTCCCTATTTATTCCAGAACCCTCTCCCCATCCCCTTTTCTGATGAAGTGTCTAGGCCCGAAACGTCAGCTTTTGTGCTCCTGAGATGCTGCTTGGCCTGCTGTGTTCATCCAGCTCCACACTTTGTTACCGTTACCAGGATGCTGCCTGGACTTAAGGGCTTGTCTTACGAGGAGAGGTTGACTGAGCTCGGACTTTTCTCTCTGAAGAGAAGGAGGAAGAGAGGTGACCTGATCGAAGTGTACAAGGTAATGAGAGACATGGGTAGAGTCAATAGCCAGAGACCTTTCCCCAGGGCAGGATTGACTGTCACGAGGGTCATAGTTTTAAGGTGTTAGGAGGAAGGTAGAGAGGAGATGTCAGAGGGAGATTCTTCACCCAGAGAGTTGTGATCGCATGGAATAGATTACCAGTGGTAGTCGTGGAAGCAGAGTCATTAGTGACATTTAAGCGGACATGCACATGGACAGCAATGAATTGAGGGGAATGTAGGTTAGGTTATTTTATTTTTGGATTAGCATTATTCCACGGCGCAACATTGTGGGCCGAAGGGTCTGTACTGTGCTGTACTTTTCTGTGTTCTATGTTCTATGCTTTATGGTCCCTTCATAAGAATTTTTGCATCTTCCATGAATGTGAAGTCATTAGAGTGAGGATTAAGGCCCTTGTTAGAGATAAAATGGGGTCTGTCTGAAACTCATTTGGTCTTGTTGAGTTGGTGAGTTGGACGAGATGACACAGGATGAAATTTAGAGGTGGGCTGAGGGAGACCCAATTACAAGGCTCTGACTCTCTGTTTGTAGCGTAACAATAAAATTCCTTCCTCACCTCCACCCACTCCCTGAGCTCCGTGACTGTCACCTCTAACCCTGCACTTGCATTGGCTGCTCATCCTGACTATGCCAATCTACCCATCTCCATGACCCTTTGCAGTCACTGTGTCTATCACCAACATCCCTCCAAGCCCTGTGCTACCCTATTTTCATCTATCTAGCTCCCATAGCCCCTCATAGTACTCCAGTGCCATCCTATGCCCCCATGCATTCTTATAGGCCCGTGTATCACCAATCCAACATGCCAACTCACAACTGCCCTCATTTGCCTTCTGTCTCCAAGCTAACTGGTCTGGTATCTACCAATGGGTACACTTCAGGAGGGATACCGACAGTGTCTATTTACCATGACAATAATGGCAAGAAACACTTATACGTTATCTGTACCAAATGGTACCCAATTCTTCCAAAGTGTTCTTTACATCCATAACAAGGGTCCCGGGACCAAATGCAAAGGCCTATCCTACCTCTCTGAAAGATGAAAAAATATGAAACATCCTTCAAGACTTTAGTTCTCACTATTCTCTCTGTTCTCTCATGCTCACCCTTACGAACCCATGCAACCTAATGCTACCTCCACATTCCCCATGTGCTGATGCCAACATATCACCTACTCCCACCCGCCCACAATATCCTCCCTAAACTACTCTGTCAACTCAACGACCATTCACGAGTACACCTACTCAGAGAAGAAAAATGAGTAGTTTTGCAAACGGCCATTTGGGAGTGAAGTGCTTGAGTATGGCAAAACAAAACCATGGCAAAAACTGCAGCAGTTTCTCTCCACAAAGCCAATACGATTTCTCCATCAAAATACTGTGGGTAGAGGACTGATGCATTATGCAGCCCTTTATGACAGACAAGTTAAAGAGGTGGGGATGGAGCCAGTACAGGCAATTTTAGGTGGGGAGGTGGGGAGGGGATAGGTCAGTCCAGGTAGGATGAACAGGTCAAGGAGGCAGGATGAGGTTAGTAGGAAGGAAATGTGGGCACGGCTTGAGGTGGGAGGAGGGGATAGGTGAGAGGAAGAACAGATTAGGGACACAGGGATGAGCTGGGCTGGTTTTGGGAAGTGGCAGGGGGAGGGGAGATTTTGAAGCTTGTGAAGTCCACATTGATACCATTGGGCTGCAGGGTTCCCAAGCGGAATATGAGTTGTTGTTCCTGCAATCTTCGGGTGGCATCATTGTGGCACTGCAGGAGGCCCATGATGGACATGTCATCTAAAGAATGGGAGGGGGAGTTGAAATGGTACGCGACTGGGAGGTGCAGTTGTTTATTGCGAACCAAGCAGAGGTGTTCTGCAAAACGGTCCCCAAGCCTCTGCTTGGTTTTCCCGATGTAGTGGAAGCCACAATGGATAACGGATGCAGTATACTACATTATTAGATGTGCAAGTGAACCTCTGCTTGATGTGGAAAGTCTTCCTGGGGCCTGGGATGGGGGTGAGGGAGGAGGTGTTGGGGCAGGTGTAGCACTTCCTGCGGTTGCAGGGAAAGGTGCCGTGTGTGGTGGGGCTGGAGGGGAGTGTGGAGCAGACAAGGGAATCACAGAGAGATGGACCTCAATTCAACTGTTTATACATTAGTAAGTGATTAGGGTTTTCAAGTACCTTTCATCTTCAATTACAGTTAACAATATGACAAGTGATGTCTAATATTTGCTTTTTATAGAATCGTGTCATCGTACAGTTCAGGTAGAAGCCCTTTAGCCTATCATTCTGTGCTTGCCCATTGAGTGAAATACCTAATTGGTCACACTTCTTTCTTCAGCAAATGTTTCCCTTATTTGTTAAGGCACTTTGTAAGTTGATTTTTTTTTCAAAAATCCCTTCTGCTAATAGCTACAATGATAACAAAACAGAAACAGCAAAAAAAAACAAGAATTGAGGCAATTCATTTAAAATGTTTTTGGCAGCAAGGGGCAAAATTATTGGTGGTTCAGAATAAGGTCACTTCCACATTCTTTCAAGAAGATTTAATTAGGTTTTATGTGTGTGTCTCTTCTGGGACAAGGATCCATTAGTGAAAATGTTGAACATGTTTTTAAGAATGTAGCAGTCTCCACAGTCATGAGTGTCCTGACCTTCCTCAATGTGGCACATGTGCAGAGACAGGATTCAGACAAAATGAGCGCTGTGTGATCCACATCTCTGATGTCGATCTTCGGAGCACATTACAGATAAACATGTGAAATGAGTCAAGCTCTTGGCAGTGCATTTACTAAAAGTGCTTTCAATCATATCCAAAGCATCCATTTCTGGACAGCCCACTTTAGTAAGACAGCCAAGATCTTGCAGAAGGTGCAGTGGAATTATACAAAGGATAAGAGACTTCAAGTTAGTGGCTGAAGTGGTTGCAGACTCTTGGATTGTTCTCCTTCAAATAGACAAAGCGAATAGGAAATTTCATTGAGATAGTGGAAATTTGGTAGAATGGATAAGATGGATGAAGGCCACTGGGGCCGGAAATATTAACTTTAATATCATTTAATATAATCCATGATGTGTGGGTCGTGCGGGAAAGCCAGCATTTATTTCCCATCCCTAATTGCCTATGAATAGTGAGGCTCACCTCGCCTATTCAGAGGGTAGTTGAGAGTCAACCATAGTGCTGTCGGCTCAGGACAATATTTCGGCCAGACCCCATCAGGACAGCAGATTTCCATCCCTAAAGGATATCAGTGAACCTTTGTACTATTGATGATAGTTGCAATGGTCACTGTTACTGAGGATACTTCGAGCCCCATAATTGTCAATGGATTTAAATTCTACCCACTACTGTGGCAGGTTTGGAACCCTTGTCCCAGAGCATCATCCAAAAACCTCTTGATGGCCAGCCCAGCAACATTACTACGAGGCCACTTCTCTCCATGGGTGAGTGTTTCTATGTCTTCCTCTCAAATAGGGGGAAACCATAGTTTCTATTGGTTGATTACCAGAGGACGAAGCATGCCAGGAAAGTATGGGTTATAGGAGAAATGAGTAAGGACACTGGTGAGAATAAAGAGCAGAGATAGTAAGAACTGCCGATGCTGGAGTCAGAGATAACACAGTGTGGAGCTGGAGAAACACAGCAGGCCAGGCAGCATCAGAGGAACAGGGAAGCTGACTTTTCAAGTCAGGAAGAAGAAGGTTCCCAATCCGAAACATCACTGAGGTTGAAGAGCGAGTAGACTGTCACGTTGGGAGTTAATGAGAAGCAAGTGAGGAAGATTTAACAATTGAGACCAGTCATCAGTTGATAATAATTGATTGATAAAACCGTGATAGCTAGGAGAAGAAGCAACCGATTCATTCCTTGAGTCTGCTCTTCCATTTAATACGATCATGGCCGAACTCTGCTTGGCCTCAACTCCACTTTCCTGCTGACTCCCTATGATTCTTCAACCCATTACTAATTAAAACCCAACCTATTTCCTCCTTAGTACAGTGTCCCAACATCCACTGCAATTTGGGACAGTGAATTCCACAGATTCAAGATGCTTTGTTGACTGTAATCCACTGGCACTATGAAGAGTTGAGCTCTCACCTTTCACCAACTGCTTCCCCCAAACCCCTGTTGTACAGCAGAAATTTCATTTTTACTGCTCATCTCTCCTTTGGATTGCTTGGTAAGATGATAACAAAGGTGGTGGAATGTGTGAAAGAGGAAGCTACAGAAAGAGAGAGAAAAACAGGGAAGAAAAGAAGTTAAATGAAAGAGTAAATGATGAAAATAGTGATGGTAGACGGGAAAAAATGTGGAATGTGAATTAACAGAGAATATAATAGAGATAATAAGGAAGATGAAACTAAAAGAAGGAGTGAGATGTGAACAAACACCTGAGAAGTGATAGGGAAGTAAATGAGTATGGGGAGCTGGAACATGCGTTCATGCAGATGAATAACACATCCATCCATATTAATAATTTAATCAGTCATTGGGGCCATGCATCTGTCCCACATACAGCATAATGCTTGTTCAAAAGACATGAGAAAACGTGCCTAAGAATCAATGATTATGGGTGCCCATAAGGGCCAGAAGAACAGCTGCCATGAAGCATCAGTGTGATTGAGTTTGATAAGTATATCCTGCAATGCGCATTGAATTAGAGATATCTACTGTTGTGTTTCCTTAGAGCTGTAGAAAGTGGATTACATTTGCAAACACTCTACAGTTTTGATTGGTCTTGTTCCATTCAAGTATCACACATAGTGTTTAACATGAAACATTTTGAAAATAAATTTAAGTTTGTGTCAGCTAGTTTGTCGCCAGGCACTTAAGCTTCAACTGTAGATGAATGGCTAAGTTCTCAAATTCTGCTGAATGCCAATGCTAAGTTTCCACACTCTGTTGTTACGTCACAAACTTTCTCTCAATGGCCAGAATGAGACACTCATACATATAAAAGAAAGGACTTCAAACTTATTCGACATTTGGCTGCACTAACTTTGTGTTTGACCTTATTTCACTGGCTGCTCCAAGCTCAATATGATCCATTTTTGTACCTGAGGTGGTTAACAGTTATTCAAATGTCCCTGGCACTGTAGATGTCATAATGGTTGCAGCAAAGATAACTGCATGCTAAAAACACTCAGCACAAAGCTCACATTTAATTTTAAACACATCTTGGTCAAATCTGCTGCATGAATTTGTTGCTGCTCTCCAAATCTCTATGCATCAGGATAATGTACAACAATTCTGTCACATAAATAGGATATAGCACAGCCATCTGACCTTTCCAGATGGGAACCATATTTCAGTACTTCTCTCACTCAGTGGGTCCAGTGAGGAAATTTCCAAGAGATAAAGTTTGCCACAGCATGAACAGGAGGTTGGTGGGGTGGTACGTGAGGATGACAGGGATTCTCTTTTGGTGGTTATTACGGGGACAGGGTGTGAGGGATCATATTGTTTGATTTTATAACTTTGCAATAAACCATTTCACAAAACCCTCCTTCTTTTGGACTTCAGTTACACTAGGTCATTTAACATTTAATTTCCTCCTTCATATGCTTAGCTAACTTTCCTTTAATCAATGCTCTTTACCTGACATAGCCCCAATCCTCCCTAATTGAGGTGCTGAAATTTCAGATATTACCTGTTAATTCTAGCTTAAACTGTTCTGGCAATATATGTGTGACTGAATACTCCCTATTTGCCTGATGATTGTATTGTAGTGGGTTCATAGCATCATACAGCACAGAAACAGGCCCTTCAGTCCAGTTAGTCCATGCTGAAAATAACGCCAAACTAAACTAGTCCCACCAGCCTGCTACTGGCTCTGTATCCCTTCAAACTCTTCCTGTTCATGTACTTATCCAAACATTTTTTGAATGTTGCAATTGTAGCCACATCCACCACTTCCTCATGAAGTTCATTCCACGTACAAATTGCCATCTGTGTAAAAGAAAATTGCCCCCAAGTCCTTTTTAAATCTCTCTAAAAATGTGTCCTCTCCCCTCGAAATCCCCCATCTGAGCGAAAAAAACAGCTACCATCAACTCAACCTCCTATGCTGCAATGAAAAATGTCCCAATCTAGCAAGCCTTTCTTCATAACTCAAACCCGTCATACCCAGCAATGTCCTGATAAATCTCTTCTGAACCTTCTCCAGCTTGATAATATCCTTCCTATTCTCTGGACATTGTATTCCGAAAAAGGCCTCACTAATGTCTTGAACACCCTCAAAATGTCTTCGTAACACCAATACTCAAAGGACTGAGCAATGAAGGCAAGCGTGCTAAACACCCTGTCTATATGTGACCCAAACAAACTGCATCTACAAAAGCTCATGCTGTCCACCACCAACAATCAGTAGCGGCAATATATACTGTCTGCAGTAAAAACAGAAGTTGTTGGAAAAACTCAGCAGGTCGGCAACATCTGTGAAGGAAAAGAATCAGAGTTAATAATTCAGGTATAATTATGCTCAGAGATAGTGGGAACTGCAGATGCTGGAGAATCTGAGATAACAAAGTGTGGAGCTGGATGAACACAGCAGGCCAAGCAGCATCTCAGGAGCACAAAAGCTGACGTTTCAGGCCTAGACCCTTCATCTGAAAAGGGGGATGGGGTGAAGGTTCTGAAATAAATAGGGAGAGAGGGGGAGGAGGACCGAAGATGGATAGAGGAGAAGACAGGTGGAGAGGAGAGTGTGGGTGGGGAGGTAGGGAGGGGATAGGTCAGTCGGGGAGGACGGACAGGTCAAGGGGGCAGGATGAGGTTGGTAGGTAGGATATGGAGGTGTGGCTTGAGGTGGGAGGAGGGGATAGGTGAGAGGAAGAACAGATTATGAAGGCGGGGATGAGCTGGGCTTGTTTTGGGATGCAGTGGGGAGAGGCGAGATCCACACACTCCCCTCCAACCCCACCACACCCGGCACTTTCCCCTACAACCGCAGGAAATGCTACACTTGCCCCCACACCTCCTGCCTCACCCCCATCCCAGGCCCCAAGATGACTTTCCACATCAAGCAGATGTTCACCTGCACATCTGCCAATGTGGTATACTGCATCCGCTGTACCCGTTGTGTCATCCTCTACATTGGGGAAGCCAAGCGGAGCCTAGGGGACCGCTTTGCAGAACACCAACTCTTGGTTCGCAATAAACAACTGCACCTCCCAGTCGCAAACCATTTTAACTCCCCCTCCCAGTCCTCAGACGACATGTGCATCCTGGGCCTCATGCAGTGCCACAATGATGCCACCCGAAGGTTGCGGGATCAGCAACTTATATGCCGCTTGGGAACCCTGCAGCCCAATGGTATCAATGTGGGCTTCACAAGCTTCAAAATCACCCCTTCCCCCACTGCATCCCAAAACAGCCCAGCTCGTCTCCTCCCCCCAGCGCATCCCAAAACCAACCCAGCTCGTCCCCGCCTCCCTAACCTGTTCTTCCTCTCACCCATCCCCTCCTCCCACCTCAAGCTGCACCTCCATATCCTACCTACCAACCTCATCCTGCCCGCTTGACCTGTCCGTCCTCCCCGGACTGACCTATCCCCTCCCTACCTCTCCACCCATACTCTCCTCTCCACCTATCTTCTCCTCTATCCATCTTCAGTCCACCTCCCCCTCTGTCCCTATTTATTTCAGAACCCTCACCCCATCCCCCTTTTCTGATGAAGGGTCTAGGCCCGAAACGTCAGCTTTTGTGCTCCTAAGATGCTGCTGGGCCTGCTATGTTCATCCAACTCCACACTTTGTTATTTAAAATTTCAGGTTTTGGTTTTTGTTTCTGATTTACTGCATCCACAGTGCTTTTAGTTTTTACACTGTCTACAAAATGCACTGCAGAATTTCAACAGAAGTCACCAGACAGCTCCTTCCAAAGCCACAATCGCTACCATCTCAAAGGACAAGGGCAATGCAGACATGGAAACACCACGGTTAACAAGCTTCCCTCCAAGCCACTCACCATCCTGAAGTATATTGTCATTCTTTCTGTATCACCGAGCTAATATCCTAGAATTCCTTCCCTAACAGTATTGTGGGTCTACCTTTAGCAACAGTTGAAGAAGGCAGTTAACTGCCATCTTCTCAGGGACAACTAGGTCAGCAACCAATCAGCAATGCCCAATTACCATGAGTGAATGAAGAAGTTGCTTGGCCAGCCTTCCAATATCCACCCTCACTCAACCGAAACTTACCTGTGTCTCTGATGCCAAATTATAGAGTTTACTCCCACTGATACCAGTGATTCACTTATAGCAAAACTGCATTGCCCTTTTCGCCACCATCACCTCCACATTCTTTACTGAGTCACAAACCAAGATAACAAGGTGTAGAGCTGGATGAACAGAGCAGGCCAAGCAGCATCAGAGGAGCAGGAAGGCTGACGTTTCGGGCCGAGACCCTCTGATGCACCTTGTTATGTCAGATTCTCCAGCCTCTGCAGATCCCATTATCTCTGAGTCACAAGCCATCCTGATTTGGAAATCTAATTGTTATTGTGTCATTGTTTCCAGGTTAAAATCCTGGAATTCCCGCCCTAACAGCAATCTAGGTGTATTCTGACATATGGACGGCAATGATACCCAAAGGTAGCTGCCCACTGCTTTCTCAAGCACAATTAGGCTTTGATTGAGATGTTTACATTCTGTGAATTCATTAAATTTTTATTTTTTTTAAGAATGCTATATCACTGAGTCTGACAGCAGGCCAACAACAGATGGCAGATGACCGGTGCCTGACAGTAATGACTGCTTTTCTGTTCTTTCAAAATTGGCAATGAAACCAAGTCGAATGGAAATATATTAACTTGGTTCCAAGACCAGAACTTGGAGCTGATTTGTAAGTTATCATGTAAACTATCGTGTAAAATTCAAAAGAAACCTCTTTCCTGAGAAAGGGGAAGAAGGTGAACCTTGCTCAAATTCACAGATTCGTAGAATTATTACAATACAGATGAAGGCCATTCAGCCCGTAGTATCTGTACCAGCTCTCAGAATAGAAACCTTGATAGTGTCATTCCCATGCCCTTTCTCCATAACCCTGCACGTTCTGTCAATTTAGTTAATCATTTAATTTCCTTTTCTTTGATTTTTACCACACTTCAAGGCAGTGCGTTTCAAACGTGGACCTTCTGCTGCTTTTCTTTTCCACGTTGTTACTTCTACTACAAATCACTTTAAATCTTTGCTCTTTTATTCTTGATCTTTTTAGAGGCAGGAGCATTTTCTCTTTCTCCACTCTAACTAGATCTCTCATGTTTTGAAAGCCTCAATCAAGTCCTTTCTTAGCCTTCTCATCATACAAAACAGTTCAAATTTCTCCAAACTGTCTTCAAAGCAGATATTTCTCATCCCTGAAACGTTATTGTAAACCACTTCTACACTTGCATTGATGCACCACAACTTGTATTTACCTCGCACTTTTGATGCAACAGAGCATCCTAAGATGCTTTGTATGAGTCTTATTAAGCAATTCTTCATTTCCAATGGCATTATTATTTGGGGAAACGGGATATAAAAGTGGTGAATGATTACTTCAGCTGTATAGAGCATTGGCAAGATCACATCTGGATCACTGTGTTCAGTTTTAGTGTTCTTATTTGGTCAAAAGATATAATTGCATTTCAAACAATTCAGTGAAAATTCACTCCATTCATTCCTAGGATAAGAGAGTTTTTTTAAGAGGAAACGTTCAAAGGCGTAGGTCTATATAGGAGAATTGATCTTATTCAAACACTTAAGGTTGCAGAGGGCCAGACAGGGTAGATATTGGGAGGCTTGGTCGGGGGCAGACGAGAATGGGGGGCATTAATATCAGATTAAGACAAAAAAGGGGAAATTTATTTTTCTCTCAGAGGGTTAAGGCTCACTGGGATTCTTTTCCCAAGACGATGATGGTCTTTAAATTTATTCAAGGTTGAGTTAGACAGCTTCTTGATAGTCAAAGGTGCCAAGGGTTATGGGGTGCGGACAGGAATGTGGAGATAAGAACATAGCCAGACAGGCCATGATCTTTTTAAATGATGGTGCAGGCTTAAAGCATTCTACCTGGATGCATTATGGCTTGGCATGGCAACTTCTCTACCCAGGATTTTTAGAAAGCACAGAGAGTTGTGGACACAGCCCAGTCCATCACACAAGCCAACCTTCCATCCACTGATTCCATCTATACTTCTCACTGTCTCAGGAAGACAGCCAACATCATCACAGACCCCTCCCTTCCCAGTCATCATCTGTCCTATCTCTTCTGGCGGGTAGAAGATGGAGAAGCTTAAACACATGTAACAATCAGATTCAAAAACAGCTTCTTCCCCGCTGTTTTGAGTGGACCTCTCAAATTTTAATGTTGACCTCGCTCTTTGTGCACCTCCTCTGGAGCCATAACATTGTATTCCTCCCTCCGTTCTATTACCTAATGCACTTTATATGGTATGATCTGCCTGGACTGCATGCAAAACAAAACTTTTCACTGTACTTGGGTATATGTGACAATAATAAATCAAATCAAATCAAACAGCCGACTCCTGCTGTAAGTGCCGTGTTATTATTTCTGTAAAACCTCTATCTCAGATAAAGAGTGCTCCCAATGGGGACAGCATTGACGCATCACGGAATTCTGCCATTGGGTTTGTCAAGGAACTGCTCGAAGAAAAGTATTTGCTAAATTTTTGGTCCTGAAGTGACCTTTTCACATTCAGCTTGTCGATACAATGAGTCTGCCAGAATCCGTACATAGCCATATATTTGGCATGAGATAACCTTAAGATTCAGTACTTGCCCATGATAAATCTTCAAGTAACCAGCTATGTCTTTCTGATTTCTCACCAAAGGTCACTGTCATAGATCAATGCATCCCATTTAGGTGTATCACTGTATCAGTTACAAGATAATAATTGTATTAATATTAATGATCAGCATACAACAGCTAGCTCATCTTTATTTATTCCATATTTTTGGATGGGAAGTCTACAACAAAAACCAGGACAGACATCTTTGCATTATACATGACCATTTTCCATGGCCAATTTAAGAACATTAGGGTTTGAATTCTGTCACTCATCTAGCTTGTAGCATTTACAGCTAATTTCCTTCCCTATCAATTTTCTGGCATAGCTTTAGCTCCCTGAGATATCCTTTACGTTCAAAGTTGATTCGGGTATGTGGAAGTAGAAATAGACAGTTCCAGTCAAATGAAAGAGTAAAGAGTAAGAGGTCATCAATTTAAGATAGTCACCAAGACGTCATATAAGGAATTCAGGAGAAACCTCTTTATCCACAGCGTGGTGCGAATGTGGGCTTCACCACTTCCAGGAGTTGTCAAAAGTGAATGGTATAGAGGCAAACAAAGGGAAATTATATCAGCATATGAGGGAGAAGGGGATTGAAAATTGTTCTGGAAGACTTGGATAAGGAAATGTGAAATAATTGGGTCTGACTGGGCCCAATGGCCTTATATTGAGCTGTGTAATTCAACGAGAAGTCGGGTTACATAGAAAAGTACAGCACAAGAACGGGCCATTCAACCCACAATGTTGTGCCAAACATGACACCAAATTAAACTAATCCCTTCTGCCTGTCCTTGGTCCATATCCCTCCATTCCTTGCATATTCATATGTTTATCTAAAAATCCCTTAAATGTCCCCATCGTACCTGCCTCCTGTGTATAGTGCCTTTGCTCAGCATTCCTTCGTTCTGAGACCTGTGTTCAACTCCAGAACCAGACTGAACGTTTACTCACTCTACATAAAGTGCTCAGGCAGTCATAGTCAGCTACCAGTTGAACTTGGGCCACGGGTATCCGATTTGGCTTCCATTGACACTTCAGTTGATTGATGCCACAGAGATCTCTTACAGAAATGGAGAAACTTTATCTTGCATCTTACCAAAATTCTAGCTAAGATTCGGATTTGTAGATCCTTGATAGGCATTACTCCCACATTGGTAGCTGTGCCTTCAGCTTCCAAGGGCTTATGCTCTGGAACTCCCTCCCTCATGTAAAGTAAGGTAAGGCAGTTAGCTTGTGAAAGAAGCAATATAAATGAGGCTAGATGCTGAAAGTGGAAAAATACTCTGTTTACTGACTTAAACAACACCTTGTTAATGAGCAGAAGATTCACTAAAATTGTCGGTAAGGTTTACCATTATTTTTCCTTTATTCATTCATGGGATGAGGGTGTTGCTGGCTCGGCAGCATTTATTGCCCAGAGTCAGTTCAAAGACCACCACATTGCTGTGGCTCTGGAGTCACATATAAGACAGACCAGGTAACGATGGCAGTTTCCTTCCCTAAAGGAAATGAGTGAACCAGATGGGATTTTCCTGATAATTGACAATGGATTTTTGGTCATCATTAGACTCTTAATTCCAGATATTGTGGCAGAATTTGAACTCATGACCACAGAAAATTATCTGAGTCTCTGGATTAATAGTCCAGTAATAATACCACTAGGCCATCACTTTCCCCTACTTTTGCTCAGGCGTTTGTATTTTGAAGAGCAATCATGCTGTCCTTCCAGCTAAGTTTCCTGCAAAGTGTCTTCTCTCTTATAGGAGAGATACACTTGCTTTTACAAGATTGTGGTTATTTTCATAGTGTCTAACAAAGATATCCTACTGTTAATTTGGAGTGTTACCCATCTCCGCCCATCAGGCAGAAGTGTGAAGCTAAGTGTTGGGTTTGATTAAAATTTGGAAGCTATTAGGGGCAGCACGGTGACTCAGTGGTTAGCACTGCAGCCTCACAGCACCAAGGACCCAGGTTCAATTCTAGCCTCAGGTAACTATCTGTGCAGAGTTTGCACATTCTCCCCATGTCTGTGTGAGTTTCCTCCAGGTGCTCCAGTTTCCTCCCACAGTCCAAAGATGTGCAGGCTAGGTGAATCAGCCATGCTAAATTGCCTGTAGTGTTCAGGGGTTTGTATGGGTTATAGGGGGATGGGTCTGGGTGGGATGCTCCAAAGGGCAGTGTGGACTTGTAAACTGAAGAGCCTGTTTCCACACTGTTGGGAATCTAATCTAATCTAATCTATCTTGGCTGGGGACATGCATGAGCACACAATACCTCATTTAAATTTATTTTTAAGGCATGTGAGACAGTATCAAAGCAGCATTTATTACCTATCCTTGTTGACCTGAGGGCATTGAAAGCCAAACACACAGATCAAATCGTCATAAACCAGTTGGGATTTTACAGCAACCGGCATTTCAAATTCATTATTCCTGTGCCTGCCCAGGAGTTATCGGGTTTACTGAATTAAACTACATAAATTGACAATGTGGGACTGGAACTTCCAGTCTCTGGTGTGTAATACCATCTCCATACCTGTTAGGCTATTGTAACCTATGGAACTGGGCTTTTAGTTCGACCCAAATTGGTGACAAAGAGCCCTGCTTCCTTGGGCATTGTAATACTCACCGCCCAGGGACAACTGTCTGTGCAGGGGCAATAGTCCATTGGTAATGTCACTGCACTAGCAATCCAAATTCCCAGACTAATGTTTTGTTTGAATCCCTCTTCGCCAGATGGAGAAATTGGAATTTAGTAAAAATCAGGAGCTTTAAAGCTAGACTAATTGCAATGACTGTCATCAAAACAACCCACCTTATTTGCCATTGCCCTTTCAGGAAGGAAATCTGTCAACATTACCTGGTCTGAGCTATGGGTGACTCCAGAGCCATGGCAATATGGTTGGCTCTTAATTACCCCCTGAAGTGGCCTAGCACAGCAGCCAGTTCCAGTGCTTTTAGGGATGACTGATGAATGATCACTCATTCAGTGATGTCCACATCCAATTAATGCATTCGAACAAAGCAGTCCTTCTGATTGGGCCTAACTGACTGTTATCCTCATCACATTTCCATCCTCTCACACAAAGAGGTCAGCTGACCACTCCTGAATTTCATGCCCTCGTCACCTGGAGTGTCATTCTATCGAGTCTGTAATGAAGCTGTTTAATCTCATTTCACATTCTTTCATTCCCGTTTGAGTGCCCCCCCCACATCTTAATTCAGGGATTTGCAGTCGTGTAAAGCAAGTTCTGTCTACCAATAGCCTCCTTAAAATCTTAACCACGTTAATAAGCTCTTCCCCTGAGCTATGTTTCATCCACTGTGAATGTAATTGGTTTCTTTAAATGCTCCTTGTTCCCAATCTTCGACGTAAGTTCTGCTCTCCTTTTCTGTAGAGCAGGATCAAGTCACTATCCCTACACCACAGTTTGATTGCTGCATCAATGAGTCTTTTTCTCTTCCCAGAAATTATCCCACATTTTTTTTTGTTTTGCCCCTACTTAGGTTCTTGCCTTTCCAGTTTTAAGGTAATCAACAGACAAAAGAACCATGAGTGACCTGGGAAGAATCTGTTTCCATTGCTGCCAGAAGTTGTGAAATTCAATAGCAATGTTCAAAAGGAAATTGAATAAATATTTAAAAGGAGAAAATTTGAATGTCTATGGGGAAGGGCAGTGAAGTGGGACTAATTGGGCAGTTAATTACAAGAACTGCACAGACACAATGGCCTTTTATGCTGTATAATTCTATAGTTCCGTCCCTCTTTTTCCTTCCCTGAGGGTTTTGATATTATTGTCACTAGGTGCTCCTGGGGCTGTTTGACTTTTATTTCGCTCAGACGCTTTAACAAATCTGCAGTTTTGAAGATCAATTTTTTTTCCAATTTTACTTCACATTGAATGTTACTGAATCATAGATTGAAACCAGGTGGAGGGAGGCCATTAGGCCCTGCATGCCTCTGTTATCTCTTTTTGACAGAATTATTGATTTAGGCTCACTCTCTAAGTCTTTCCTCCAATTTTTCCCCTTCAAGTAAAGATGAAGATACTTTTGACAGTGATTTTGATTCTGCTCCCTCTGCCCTCTCAGGTGGTGCATTCCACTTACAACTCGCTGCATGCAGCGCAATAATATCTCCTCATCGCCCATCTGGTTATTTTTCCAAATATGTGAAGCCCATGCCCTTTTGTTGCTCATCTACTTATCAGTGGAGAATATTCTTCCTTATTTGTGTTACAAAAGGGTCCTTGATGATTTTGAACATCATCTTGACCTGCACTTGTTCCTTTGGTGGTCTTGTTCCTGTCATCCATTTTAACTAAATGACCAGTCTGGCAGAAATTTAAGTATATAAATTCTTGGCTCAAAGCCAATGCCATACATTGCAAGCTTTACCATCAGCAAAGGCCTGAAGAAATACATAGCTTTGTCATGACTGTCCAGACTTCTGATAGGGTTATGGTTAGGGGAGCGGGAGATTGTAGCCAAATCTATTATGTTGGCAGGCTCTCAATGAGCAGGGTGCTTTAGGCCAAGCAAGCCCAGCCCTGAACCTACTACCATGGAGATTAGAAGCAGAAGTTGCTGGAAACTCGACATGTCTGGCAGTACCTGTGAAGAAAAAAATCATAGTTAACCTTTTGGGTCCGGTGACCCTTCCTCAGAACTCCATGGGGATTAGTTAAGGTGAGCAGTATAACTGATTCAAGACGGAAGCTTAACTGACACACAAGGAAGAAAACAATAGGTTGATGGGCTTCAATGAAGAGGGGTAATTGGAGACTTGTATGGAGCATAGGTTTTAGCATCAACTATCAGGCTGAATGGCCTCTTTGTGCACCGTACATTCCCTGTATTTCAGTGATGCACTAAGTGCGAATAAATTGTCCAGCCTGGCTTTTGATAAATGGAAAATAGCAGGTTTCAAATTTATTATAATCTCTGAGGTGAAGTCATAAATGAAGTAGTAACAGGAACTAGTTGGAGCAATGTGTTCTACATAGAGGCCTGGCATTGGGAATTTCCCTTCAAGTATCTGGAGACATTTTGAGACTCCGTGTATAAAAATGAAACTTTGTAAATGAAATAAAGAAAGCTAAATACTACAGACTTCCAGAAATTGAACCTTCAGCTGTCAGTGACTGGGAACTTGTGGCAAGTTTCTCAGCTTCTGAAAGTGAATAATAGATTGGCATGAGCAAGGCCCAACTAATCCCATCCTCCAAGATTTTCAGCTTAACATCTTCCCATTCAACTTCCAACCAAACAACTAGATCAGGCTTTGAGCAAGTTCCCCATGGGAAGTTTGACACCTCTGATGATGGATCTTTCCCTCAGCACTGGAGTGTCAGCCTCAATAGTAATATCTGGGCCTCCAAAACCACAGCTAGCTCCTAGCTCAGAGATGTGAGTGCTAAAAACTGAGCAAAGCCAACTCCACCAGTGTCCCCAGCTGGAAATGAAATGTTGACAGACTTCTTTCTCCCTGTCAGTTAACATATATTCCCAACATTCACTGGTTGAATGCCAATCATTTGTTCTTTCTATCTTTTGGCGCATCTTAAGTTTTAATTTTGGAGCCTGGCAAGAGACATCAGGAGGGTGTATGGCCCTGACACTGATCGGTTGTTGCACTTTGAAGCTATGTTAGCTGCCTGACTTTTATCATTCATTGAAATGAGCTCAATGTCAATGTGTACGCAGATGGCTGGTGCTTAAGGATAGGACAACACACAAGCTGGAGTGAGTAACAGGCTAGCCGCATAGTGAGGGGGATTAAGGCAATGCATTTCAAATTACTTCCCCCTTACAGACTCCAAAGTGTCCCTCACCAGACAACAGTGCATTTTACTTTTATCTTGATTTACCACATTTTTAAATTACTGTATCTATCATCTACCTCTACCTATTTAACTGTCCTGTCCATCCATCAAATGCACTGACTATGCAAAGTCGTTTGTGCATTTTGAATCTCCTGATCTTTGTTCTCTGCAGTTGCATTGTTAACTTAATTCTATTATGTGCACTGCTCCCTCGTTCCAATGAGGAAAAGTCTATAAATAAAAGTTTGTGGCTGGGAGATTTAAGTGAAAATTGATTTCACATTTAAGGATCTGGTAACGTCGGACATGAAGGAGAGAAATTTTGATTTTTATAAAAGGGAGTGGTTTGGGTCAAATGATGGATTTAAACCTGAGGTCTCCTTTTCATCAATTCAACTCTTCTACTGATATGGCCATATCCAATTTGAACTGAGATCAGAAAGTGAGAGGCCAGAGAATCCAACATTGAAGATGAGTAGGGGCATTAAATCTGATCACATTACTGTGAGTCTCACTAACAATTTTAGTGGAGACTTGTCCTGGACTGAATGATGTGGGCTATAGCGAGAAGAACAAGATATTCGGACAAGACATTGAGCAAGATCCATCGTGACATCAAGTCATCTTGCCACATCTTGTTCACTTTTCTCATGCAGCTAAGAGTCATAAAGTTGACAGCGTGAAAACAGATCCTTCGGCTCAACTGACAGGGTGACAATGCTGACAATGTTCCCAAACTGATCCATCCCAAGTTTCTGCAATTGATCTATATCCCTCCATACCTTTTCTATTCATGGACTTATCCAAATGCTTTCTAAATGTTATAACTGTACCTGCACCCCTCACTCTCTCCAGTAGTTCACACACGAATTATTCTCCGTGTAAGAAAGTTGCCCCATGCTGAAATCTTTCTCCGCTCACCTTAAAAATATGCCCCCTAGTTTGACCAGCGCCCCCATCCTAGGGAAAAAAACGCTTGTCATTCATCTTATCTACGCCCCACATGATTTTATAAACAACAATAAGGCCACACGTCAACATTCTAGCTCCAGTGAAAAAAGCCTCAGTCTTCCCAGTCTATTTTTATATCGCAAATCCTTCATTCCTGGCAACATGCAGGTAGACCATTCAAAACCCTCTCCCATTTAATAATATCCTTCCCATAACAGGACAACCAGAACTCCACACAGTACACCAGGAGAGGCCTCACCAATTTTGTGTACAACTTCAACACAATGTCCCAACTCCTGTAGTCAAAGGTCTGAGCAGAGAACTGTAACAAGATTCTCACCAGGCAGTAAGTTCCCAAGTGACACTCATTGTTGCTTAACACCTTGTTAACCCTCAACTCCCCATGGGCTGCGATCTTTTGAACTTGCCATGCAAACTAGCCATCGGGGGAACTAGACATGAAAACCATGGTCACTGGACACAAAACATGAACTCTGCTTTCTTTCCACAGATGCTGCCAGACATGTCGAGTTTCTCCAGCAATTTCTGTTTCTGTTTTGGGTTCTTGGCAGGTTCAACTCACTGCTTGTTCTCAGGGCAATCTCTCAGGGCAACAGCTATGCACACTGCACATCCACTGACACTGGCATCAGACATATGCCAACCTCTAGGAAACCTCATGGCACATCTTGGATCCACTTACAAGATGCTGTCACACTTCAACACTGGAAGGGTAACTGTCATTGCAATGCCGCAGCAGGGACACTGTGTGCTCAGGGACATGCACACAGCTCTTAGGCTGGTCCAGGCTGCACTTCTTGGCTCTTCACTTGCTATCTTGGCACTGACTCACTCATTCATTCTGAGCCTACCTGGACGATCTATGTGTTCCTGGCTTGCCCAGCCTTGTTGCACGTTGCCTCCTCAACCAGAGATACTAGTCTCATATTGTACTGTGGCATATAGAACATCACAAAACGAGGAGGCTTGCCATAGTTGTCAGCAGGCCTCAGTGCAATCAAGTGGAATAGTCTTCACTCAAGCTTTGCCAGCACAGTGAGTTAAGGGAAGAATCCAATACCAGCCCAGCCCTAACTCCAAGTGGTCAGAGTCAGGATCCTCTCCTCATGAAGAGTGGAGTGCCATCAAATAGGCAGCACACCACCCTTCCAGACTTCTTTGCTCACAGAATAAGAGAGGTTCAGGAATTAGGGCGTGAAAAGCAGCTGGCACAGGTATTACCATTAGTGCAGGTGGCTAGGTATCTCTACCATGAGAGCAGGCAACACAGAGGACACGCAGGGTTAGTGGTGTCAAGGTTTAGGGTGGGTGGGGATGATTGAGGAAAGTGCTGCATGTATCAGCAAGAGTGGTAGAGCATGAGTCTTGGTGGCTGGTGGGTACAGAGCTGAGTATTCCTCTAGGTGACCGAGACTACTCTCTCCATTTGGCAACCTTAGAACAGGCTGGCATTGTCTCATATCATGGCCTCCAGTGTTGGTCTTGGGGGGAAGAGGAAGTCCTGCCTGTGCACCACCAGCAGGAACTCATTTCTGAAGAAGAGTCCCCACCCAAAACATCAGCTTTCCTGCTCCTCTGATGCTGCCTCACCTGCTGTGTTCCTCCAGCTTCACATTGTGTTATCTCTGACTCCAGCATTGGCAACTCTTACTATCTCTGAGCGAGTTATAACCCAACTGTAAAGCACCCCATTTCTGAAAAAGGGCCCTGACCCGAAACGTCAACTTTCCTGCTCCTCTGATGCTGCCTGGCCTGCTGTGTTCCTCCAGCTCCACACTATGTTATCTATGACTCCAGCATTGGCAGTCCTTGCTACCTCTGGGGTACTCCAGGACCATGCCTCTGGAGGACATCAATTTCTCTCGACAGACTATTATTCAGCAACGATCTTTTGGTAACACATATGCCACGAATTCAGATGCTCCTAGGTTGAAGTCCAATTCTCGGACTATCACACAAAAACCAAGGCTTACACTCCAGTGAGTTGCAGGGCGTTGCATTTGCTGGGGACATTGTGTTTTGGATGAAATGTTGAGCAATGTCCTTTGTCTGCCCTCTTAGGTAGATGTTAAAGATCCCATGGCACTGTGTCAAACAAGATGAAGGGAAATATCCTTTGTGTACTGGTCAACCTCTCAATAAATTTCATGCAAGCAGGATTATCACATTGCTGTTTGTGAGATGCTGCTGTGCACAAATTAGCTGCTGTGTTTCCTACATTTGCAACGATGACAACACTTGAAAAGGATTTCATTGGCTGCTTTTGAAATGACTGGGCTCGTGGATGCTATTTTAATTAACGTTTTTAATGTAACCACTCATTTTCTTGTAAATGCTAAATGCAAAGAAATGACTAGCAAGTGTCTAACGCCTTTTGTGTTTTTTTTTAGATCTCCTGAAAAAGGAGTTTGAATTTTCTGATGTATAGCCCACTTTCACTTTCAGAATTGAGCAGCAGGTCAGTTTGGGTCAATTGTCACACAGTTTTCTGAAGACTGAAGTTCCTCCTGCCCCAGACCTTCAATCCCAATGTCAACATTTCCAGTGGAATATTTCCCTGTTCTTATGGAGGGAATGAATTTTTCTTTACCTTGGTGAAGATACCAATTTTGCAAAGCCACGAAACATATTCATTTCACATCCTGCATCATTAATGACCATTTTGGTTTTATGCAAATACATTAAATTCACACTGTTTCAAATTCAGACTGTGTTTGCACCCTGGGATCAGGCTGTGACTAAGAATGATTGCAATCATAGAATCGTGGAACCTTACAGCACAGGAGGACATTTAGCCAATTATGACGGTGTCAGCTGATAAGTAGCACTCGGCAGTGTTTCTAGCACTTGGCTTGTAGGTTATGGTATGTCAAATGCATTTGCAAATAAACACTGCAAATGACATGAGGCTTTGTCTTGTTCAGCTTTTCAAGCAGCGAGTTCAAGAGCCTCCACCCTCTGTGTAAACAAACTTCCTTAAAACCTCCTACCCTCAATCTGTGTCTCCTGATCTCAGGTCCCTCAAACAAGGGGAAGAAATGGCCTCCAATGCATGCTATCTAGAGACTCAATTTTATTTGTTGTGCTTAGATCTCCTTCAGCTTCCTGAGTTCCAAAGAAAACAGTCCTGATCTATTCAAACATCCCTCATTATTAAATTTTTCCAGTCCTGTCAACATCCTTGCAAGCATCCTCTGTGCCCTCTCAAATGCAATCACTTTTTTCCTGTTTTGCTGTAATCAAAATCTGAGTTGAAGAGTTCAAAAGGCTAACAGAGTCCATTATGGGATTCCCTTCACAAACTGACCAGTATCAATTAGTTGGGGTTGGGAATCTCAAGGCTAGAAGTGGCGCTTTGACGTGACCGTTTCCCAGCTTCATGTTCAGACGTAAGTAAGGTGCAAATGTTTCTGATGTAAATGTTTTCTGGCGCTGGTTTTCCTGAGTGCATCCAGCAGTAGCCAAAGTTATTTCATGTCAAACCAACATCTCTGCAAGGAACTCAAGGAGGCCTTGAGTAAAGACCCCAGTGCCAGCTACAGGCTTGGGTACATGATGCCTGTTTTCCCGTACCCAATGCAGTGGACAGGGAACCTCCAATCAAAAAGAGACAAGAGCTTTGTGTGCTTTTGGTAACATAGGCTGGAAAACTGAGTGTATGGGCCATTTCCTACGTCAGTATTCCTTTCCAGCTCCATTCCCTGGCAAGTTTTGAAATCAAATCGAAAAGATTCAAAATTTCTTTCACAATCATGAGCAGAGTGAGCCCCAATGGCAAATAAAGTACAATAAACACACAGTGGAAGACAAGTGATCCACATCACTAAAGGTAGCACATGGCCCAGTGAGATGTATGCTTGTGTATGGAAAGCTACTGTGGGATTGAGGTTTTCAGTCGATGCTGAGCACACTCTCACACCCTTCAAATGCAAACGTCTTATTAAAATTTTGTGGTTTTCATGCTGGCTTTGCTATTCTTAAAATTACTCAAGAGTGTGAATTTCCGTTGCTTATGCTGAAGCAGAGACAAGTTTTAGTCAATGTATTTCTTACTGAAGCCCTGACTCAAATTGTTGGAACCTTTCTAAAATAAAACACCCCGGTCATTTGGAGGTGTCATGCATGCACTCTGTTCTCCTGCTCACTTTAACATCATGGCCTTGACCAGTCTGATGCAGCAACACATCAAGCTTTTTTTTAAGAAAGCAAATTTGCATAACAAAGTGAAAAATTGCTTAAAATTTGTAGCATAGGATTAGACCATTCAGTCCAACAGCACTGTGTCTGTATTGTTTTCCAAACAGATCTGTTCAAGGAACCCTAACAGCCTTAGCCTTCTCTGTCACAAATACGTATTGAGCTTCCTCTTATCGGTTTGACTCAGCTACTCAGTGTATTCACAAGTTCCACATTCTAGCCAGCCACTGTTTGAAGAAGTTTCTGCTGAATTCTCTACTGAATTTTAATCCTAATTTGCAAATGTGCAATTGACGTGGCTTCTTTAAAATTAAAGATGGGTGGTCAATACACCATACATCAAAAGATAAATATGACACACTGCATGTAGCATTAAGGGAAGGAAGCAGAATTTACACAGTGCCTTATCACATCTTCACACAGAATTAATTATGGTGAAATGTGGAGATAGTTGTCATGTTGGCTAACTTCCTGTAATACCATGCTAACAGCATGCAAATGAATGATCAGGTAATTTTACTGTAGATGGAGTTAGTTATTCAAGATGCTCTGGAGAGCTGCATTCCTTGTGTTTTTTCTCTGTAACCTGCCCTGAGATCTTTAACGGGGGATTTTGGGCTCAAGTCTCAGCTAAGGTGGAGCACTTTGATGTAGCAGTATGCCCTCAGCACCGAGGGACTGCTGCATGAGCGTGTCTGCTTAGATTCAGTACTGGGGTGCGATACAAACCTTCTGACTCAGAGGCAAGCAATCTGCCAACTGAGTTTAACGAATGCTAGCTGGGTAGAACGTGCTTGCTCCTGATAACCAAGATACATTTTTGAATCTGAGATAATGGGAACTGCAGATGCTGGAGAATTCCAAGATAATAAAATGTGAGGCTGGATGAACACAGCAGGCCAAGCAGCATCTCAGGAGCACAAAAGCTGACGTTTCGGGCCTAGACTCTTCATCAGAGAGGGGGATGGGGAGAGGGAACTGGAATAAATAGGGAGAGAGGGGAAGGCAGACCGAAGATGGGGAGAAAAGAAGATAGGTGGAGAGAGTATAGGTGGGGAGGTAGGGAGGGGATAGGTCAGTCCAGGGAAGACGGACAGGTCAAGGAGGTGGGATGAGGTTAGTAGGTAGATGGGGGTGCGGCTTGGGGTGGGAGGAAGGGATGGGTGAGAAGAAGAACCGGTTAGGGAGGCAGAGACAGGTTGGACTGGTTTTGGGATGCAGTGGGTGGGGGGGAAGAGCTGGGCTGGTTGTGTGGTGCAGTGAGGGGAGGGGACGAACTGGGCTGGTTTAGGGATGCAGTAGGGGAAGGGGAGATTTTGAAACTGGTGAAGTCCACATTGATACCATGAGGCTGCAGGGTTCCCAAGCGGAATATGAGTTGCTGTTCCTGCAACCTTCGGGTGGCATCATTGTGGCACTGCAGGAGGCCCATGACGGACATGTCATCTAAAGAATGGGAGGGGGAGTGGAAATGGTTTGCGACTGGGAGGTGCAGTTGTTTGTTGCGAACTGAGCGGAGGTGTTCTGCAAAGCGGTCTTCAGCTATGCCTGCCTCTTTGTAGGTTACGTGGAACAGTCCCCCTTCCGCACCTACACAGGCCCCAAACCCCACCTCTTCCTCCGGTACATTGATGACTGTATCGGCGCCGCCTCTTGCTCCCCAGAGGAGCTCGAACAGTTCATCCACTTCACCAACACCTTCCACCCCAACCTTCAGTTCACCTGGGCCATCTCCAGCACATCCCTCACCTTCCTGGACCTCTCAGTCTCCATCTCAGGCAACCAGCTTGTAACTGATGTCCATTTCAAGCCGACCGACTCCCACAGCTACCTAGAATACACCTCCTCCCACCCAACATCCTGCAAAAATTCCATCCCCTATTCCCAATTCCACCGCCTCCGCCGCATCTGCTTCCACGATAAGACATTCCACTCCCGCACATCCCAGTTGTCCAAGTTCTTCAAGGACCGCAACTTTCCCCCCACAGTGATCAAGAACGCCCTTGACCGCGTCTCCCGTATTTCCCGCAACACATCCCTCACACCCCGCCCCCGCCACAACCACCCAAAGAGGATCCCCCATGTTCTCACACACCACCCTACCAACCTCCGGATACAACGCATCATCCTCCGACACTTCCGCCATCTACAATCCGACCCCACCACCCAAGACATTTTTCCAACCCCACCCCTGTCTGCTTTCCGGAGAGACCACTCTCTCCGTGACTCCCTTGTACGCTCCACACTGCCCTCCAACCCCACCACACCCGGCATCTTCCCCTGCAACCGCAGGAAATGCTACACTTGCCCCCACACCTCCTCCCTCACCCCTATCCGAGGCCCCAAGATGACATTCCACATTAAGCAGAGGTTCACCTGCACATCTGCCAATGTGGTATACTGCATCCACTGTACCCGGTGTGGCTACCTCTACATTGGGGAAACCAAGCGGAGGCTTGGAGACCGCTTTGCAGAACACCTCCGCTCAGTTCGCAACAAACAAATGCACCTCCCAGTCGCAAACCATTTCCACTCCCACTCCCATTCTCTAGATGACATGTCTGTCATGGGCCTCCTGCAGTGCCACAATGATGCCACCCGAAGGTTGCAGGAACAGCAACTCATATTCCGCCTGGGAACCCTGCAGCCATTTGGTATCAATGTGGACTTCACCAGTTTCAAAATCTCCCCTTCCCCTACTGCATCCCTAAACCAGCCCAGTTCATCCCCTCCCCCCACTGCACCACACAACCAGCCCAGCTCTTCCCCCCCACCCACTGCATCCCAAAACCAGTCCAACCTGTCTCTGCCTCCCTAACCGGTTCTTCCTCTCACCCATCCCTACCTCCCACCCCAAGCCACACCCCCAGCTACCTACTAACCTCATCCCACCTCCTTGACCTGTCCGTCTTCCCTGGACTGACCTATCCCCTCCCTACCTCCCCACCTATACTCTCTCCACCTATCTTCTTTTCTCTCCATCTTCGGTCCGCCTCCCCCTCTCTCCCTATTTATTCCACTTCCCTCCCCCCATCCCCCTCTCTGATGAAGGGTCTAGGCCCGAAACGTCAGCTTTTGTGCTCCTGAGATGCTGCTTGGCCTGCTGTGTTCATCCAGCCTCACATTTTATTATCTTACATTTTTGAATCTGTTTTGAGATATAACCAAGACAAACAAGGTCACATTTTTTCCTCTTTAGTCGCCCGGAGAAGGGAAACCACCACACTCCTGGTGGTGATGATCCTCCTGGAGTGGTATTCAGCAATGGTCGAATATTGATCCATGCGTGATTGCAGAGCAGCATCCAAGTGAGAGTGTTGTATATGACCTGGAAGAAAATTTGGAGGTGCAGGGGTGGGGCTGCAAGAGTAAGTCAGTAGCTGCAAATCCTACAGTAACTCAGTCTGGACCCCCCAGAGCCTGACCATCTATCTCCAATGCACAAGTCAGGAGTTTGATGGAATACTCTTCAGTTGCTTGGAGGTATGCAGCCCCAACATTACTCATGGAGCTTGACATCATCCAGGACAAAGCAGGTGATTGGCACCACATCCACAAAAGCATCGACTACTTCTACATATGCAGCTCAGTTGCAGCATAGTGTACCATTGACACGATACACTACAGAACTTCAATGAAGGTCCTCAGACAACAACTTCCAAACCCATGATCATGACTATCTAAAGGCAGCTAATAGATAGGAACACCAAAACCTGCAAGAACCACTCCAAGCCACTTGCTATCCTGACTTGAAAACAAATCACAGTTCCTTCAGTGTTTTTGAGTCAAAATTCTGGTATTTCCTCCTTCATGGCATTGTGGGTCTATGTATAGCATGTGACTGCAGTGGTTTGAGGAGGCGGACCCCGTCCACCTATTGTTTACTCCTTCCCTATCCTGTTACCCCATCTTCAGTGTATATGCCAACCTTCTAAAATCTGTTCTGAAGAAGGGTCACTGGACCCAAAACATTCACTCTGCTCTCTCTCCACAAATGGTGCCAGGTCTACTGAGCTTTTCCAACAAATTCCAAAATTGTCTCTGATTTCCACCATTCACATTTTTTTTTTCATTTTATGTTTTCTGTCTCTAATACTTAGTTAATCAAAAAATGAAGCTGAAAAATATACACAGTTTAGTTTCACATTTCTGTTATTGTCCTGAGTTCTTGCACGTAGCGATGTCCTGGAGATTAATCTTCAATTCCTGGAGTCATGAGGCAACAAAGGATTAGCATCTTTACTAAGAAATGTTTCAGGGGCTTGGGAGCCAGAACCATTAAGGGTTGGTTTTCTTCACCAAAGATAATGTCAGTGGGGGATTCACAAAATCTCTAGATCCCAGGCAAACACTGTAAATTTGTTGACACCAGCACTCTGGGATTTCTAGGGGTTTACTATTGAAGCTGTAGTCATAAAGAGAATCCCACTGCAGATATTCAACCTGTTCTTTACGTGGCAGCTTCTGTCAATTCCTGCACAATGTTGTTTCCCAAGCTGTTGAGGGAATGTCAGTAGCGCTGCCGTTGGAGGTCAGGGGGAAAGGATTTACTTTAGTGACATCAATAACTCTTGAACATTTGCCTCGTTTTTGTTTAGAAAGGGCTAATTAATGCAATACTTACAATGGAGTTATGGCCACTCCTTATGTTACATTCCTTAAACTTCTTATTATCACAGTGTTATAAAGACTATCTATGCAAGGTAGCACAGTGGTTAGCACAGCTGCCTCACAACGCCCAGGGACCCAGGTTTAAATCCAGCCTCAGGGGACCCTCTGCATGGAGTTTGCACATTCTGTGTGTGGGGTTCCTCCGGGTGCCCCAGTTTCCTCCAACAGCCGAAAGATGTGCAGGTTAGGTGGATTGGCCTTTCCAAATTCCACATGGTGTCCCCGGATATGCAGGCTAAGTGGATAAGTCATGGTAAATGCCGGTTTATGTGGATAGAGTGAGATGCTGTTTGGAGGGTAAGTACAGATTCAACAGGCTGAATGGCCTCTTTCTGCACTATAAGGATTTCATGGTTCAAACAGCTCAGATATCAAGCAGATACAACACAGAAACAGACCCTTCTGTCCAACTCATCCATGCCAACCAGATGTCCAACATGAATCTCATCCCATTCCATTTGCCATATTCCTCAAAACTCTTCCTATTCATACACCCTTACAGATGCCTTTTAAATGTTGTAATCGTACCAGCCTCCACCACTTCTTCTGGCAGCTCATTCCATACATGCACCACCCTCTTCATGAAAAAGTTGCCTCTTTTAAATCTTTCCCCTCTCACCTTAAACCTTTAATTTTGGACTCCCCACCCCAGGGAAAAGACCTCGTCTATTTACTGTATCCATGCCTGTCATGATTTTAGAGACCTCTATAAGGTCACCGCTCAGCCTCTGACGCTCCAGAGAAAATGGCCCCAGCCTATGCAGTTTCTCCCTTTTCTCAGACACTCCAATTCCAGCAACATCCTTGTCAATATTTTCTGAACCATTTTGAATTTTACAACATCCTTCCTATAGCAGCGAGACAGGAATTGCACAATGTATGCCAAAAGTGGCCTAACCAATGTTCTGTACAGCCACAACATGGCCTTCTAACTCCTAAACTCAATGCACTGACCAATAAAGGCAAGCATACAAAATGACTGTTTAAATGAGAACATTTTAACAGAAGGTCAAGATTTCCACACATTCTGATAGGCCACATTGACACTACTTACAAGTGTCAAGTAACATTCACACCACACATGTGTCATAAAATGACCATCTCCAACAAGAGAGAATCTAACCACCTCTCCTTAACATTCAATTGCATTACTGTTGCTGTAATATGAGCATTCTGAGTGCTATCGTTGACTATGAACCTGAACTGGACCAGGCATATAAATAATGTGGTGACAGGGACAGGTCAGAGGCTTGGAATTCTGTAGCAAAAACCTGGCTCCCAAAAACCTGTCCACAACCAAGTTGCAAGTTAGGAGTGTGACGGAACTTTCTGCCTTTGACTGGACAAATGCAACTCTGGAAACTCTTAAGATTCTTGATGCCATTGAGGATGGATTGTCCACTTGCTCGCCACATTACCACCACTAAGGTGCTCAGGAGAAGCTGTGCGTACTATATACAAGATGCACTGCAACATTTCACAGGGACTCCTTCATCAACACTTTCCAAACTAGCGGCTTCTGTCTCCTGGAAAACCAGAGGCAGCAGATGCATGCGAACACCGCCATATGCAAATTTCTCCTCATATTACACAACAAGTTGCCTTGGAGCTATACCATTGCTTCTTCATTGCCTCTGAATCAAACTGTAGAACTCCCTTTCTAATAGTGCTGTGGGTCTACCTATCCCACTTGGACTACAGCTCACCACTTCCCGCTCAATGCCAATTAGGATAAGTTTGATAGGTTGGGCTCCTTGCCAACAGTGACTACATCCCTTGAGTAAATGATTAGCTTATCCAGGGTGTTGTAGGTAATCAGTCCAGGAGTTTCCCAAAGGAATAAACAGTACCTCAAATTCCATGTGAACCAAACTAGGGAAGTCAGATTGTTATACCCTTCCTCACTTCTGTATTAAATGATTTTTTTTAGCCTATATCTATTCAGTCACTCCATTTTCCTTTACTTGAGGAGATATGGAAAATTTAGAATGGTAAAAGAGCAGTGGAAGGGATGTACTTGTGGGACATGGGGAGTGGCATTGCCGAGGTGGTATGTAGGAGGATTTGGTCAGAAGCATCGCATGTGTCCACACCGACCTTCCAAAGAGCATCCCACCTAGACCTACACCCCTACCCTATCCTTGTAACCCTGCATTTCCCATGCTAACACGCCTAACCTACATATCCCTGGACACTGTGGGCAATTTAGCATGGTCAATTCACCTAGCCTGCACATCTTTGGACTGTGGGAGCAAACCAAAGCACCCGGAAGAAACACATGCAGATACAGGGAGAATGTGCAAATTCCACACATACTGAAGGTGGAATGAAAGATTAGATTAGATTCCCTACAGTGGGGAAACAGGCCCTTTGGCCCAACAAGTCCACAGTGCCCCTTGGAGCATCCCACCCAGACCCATCCCCCATAACCCACACACCGCTGAACACTATGGGCAATTTAACATGGCCAATCCACCTAACCTGCACATCTTTGGACTGTGGGAGGAAACCAGAGCACCCGGAGAAAACCCATGCAGACACAGGGAGAACGTGCAAAATCCACTCAGTCAGTCGCCTGAGGCTGGAATCGAACCTGGGTCCCTGGTACTGTGAGGCTGCAGTGCTAAGCACTGAGCCACCATGCCACCTTTGAGTTGTTAATGACCTGAGAAGATTGTAGAATCACATTTAGTGATATCTTTTGAAAGGCAATTGGATCAAAATTGTAAAAGGAGAGAGTTTAGTATGTATTGATAAAAGATCAGTTCAACAGGACTATTTCGATGAATCTTTCACAAAGCTTGCAAAGGTGCCATGGGCTGAACAATTTCTTCCTGTGTTGTAAGATTGTAAGGTGCTAACCTTATATCCACCATGTATCTGCTGTGGAGAATTTCTGTCTGTCAGTTGACTTAGTTATGACTAGTTCTAGAAATTTCTGGGGTGTTTTAAAGTTTGGTTAAAATATTTATGAAGTTGCCTGTTGCTGCATGTCATATGGTTCCAGCAAATCATCAAGTTTACATTCATGACCAATCATTGATGCCCTGTCTAAGTACTGTACACTCTGGACCACTTCCAGCATTTGAAAATGCCACTGCTTATTAAACCCATTGATTGTCTCCTTGTAAAAGTAGTGGCAAATTAGACTTTTATCACTTGTTTGCGTCCTGACCTGTCCTAACAGAAAGGGACTTTCCTGGCTTTCTGCTTTCTGACAAATGGTTCCACATTGAGTGTTGATTCATCTTTTGCTGAAATGTTGTGCTTTTCTAGAGTTGTGTGAATATACTCACATAAGCAGCATTTGTGGCTTTTTGTTTTGAAAAATAAATCTCTTGTTTTTTTTTTCAGCGAACTACATCCTTTAGTTTATGGTCAGGTGTGTTCTGTCCTTTCTCTGTGTGCATGTCGAAGTCCTGACTACAAGAATCATTGAAGGCACTTTGGTAGCTCAGTTCTAAGATTATTGACCAACGTCTTTAATGTTTCATCCCAACACATGAGATAAGGGACCGCCACAACAGTGCTGAATGATTCATGAGTTTGATGTGAAGAAAACTTTTTCTGTTCATGTGATCACACTGTGATTTCCTTTAGGGGAAACTTTATTGGAAGCAATGTTGCTGGTCGATTAGTCAATGGTCAAATCTCAAAGTTCATTGTGTTCAAAACATCATTCTATAAAAATCACTCCAACTTCTGTTCTTCTGTCTCCATCTCTGAAGGGTGGTGTCAGCCATGGCTCAGTGGTGGCACTCTCATCCATTGTAAATAAAAACCTTTGCAAGCAGAAGATTTGCTGACCCAATGTGCTGGAGGTAACAAATCCAGAGCTTACTTAGAGGTGATTACTCAGAACCTGCTTTCTTTGAACATTGATCATATAACCTAGATTGGCACATTCTTCCATTCAAATTTTTATTTTTATTGAGCATTAGTGGCAAGGCCCACATTCATTGCCCATCCCCAACTGCCCTTGTACTGAGTGGCTTGCATAGATCATTTCTGCGGGCAGTTAATGGTCAACCATATTGCCACGGGTCTGGAGTTGTGTGTCGAGGTGAACAGATAAGAACAGCAGGTTTCATTCCTTAAAGAACGATGGTGAGCCAGATAGGATTTTATATAACAATGGTTGATGGTTACTGAATCTAACTTTGTGTTCTAGATTTTATTAATTAAATTTGAAATTCCATCAACTGTTTGAACCCATGCACCCCGCACATTTGCTGGGCTGTCTGGGTTGGAAGCCCAGTAACTATACCACCATACTACCCACACCCCTCCTAGTCAGTGCACCATGAGAAAATGCTGCACCTCTGCTGGTGCTGTCCCTAAATGGCCTGTTAAGCTGCTGTGTTGACTGAGATAAAGGAAGTTGAACAGGGGAGCTTTTCCCAACCATTTCTCAACATTTATCCCATAAACAGTTGTACTTAAAAAGTATATTACCCAACATTGTGTCAATATGTTGACCTGAAATAGTAGACTCCATTTCTCCCACCCCTAAAACTGTGATTTTGAATATAATCTGCACATACGCTCCTTTCCAGTAACAACATAACACATTCATGTTTGAGCCTGCCTCAGTTTTTCAACTCCCGGAAGGTTTCACTTGTTGGTTCTTTACAACTTGGCAAAACGGATCAAGTCATTTCAAAAGTAGTGGCAACCCACACTGGCACGTCACTTTTACTCTCAGCTTATTAGCTGGCCAATTCTTGGAGGGACTGTTCATATCTCCAAAGCGTAGCTTGTAACTCCAGTTTTGAACAACGTGAATGGTTTTGTTACAACCAGACCTCCATGACAGAGCTGGACCTGAACTCAAACTGTCTAACCCAGAGCTAGAGCCACTGCCCTTGTTACACAAGACTCCCCATAAGTTAACCTACATACCAAAATCTATCCCGTTGAGATTTGTAGGAGCTAGTTACACAACAGGGCTGGCTCGTTTCGAATGCTGTAAAAATGACTGCACTTCAAAAGTATTTTTTTCCTTAACAGAGCCTGAGATCATGAAAGGTGCAGTTTAAAATTCAATTATTTTCACAGTTGAATAGCAGTAGAATGCACCCCTTCCGCCTCCAGCTTCAACTTCCCCTTCCCATACCACTTCCCAAGCACTGAAGTTCAGGTTTTCAAAACCCAAGAAGAGGGCAATCCACTTCAGTTCAGCACCTTTTTATTTGAAATTCATGTGGTTGCATGTTCAAGGTGCAAGTATCTCATCAACATATTCTTACTATTGTGGGATGTGGAGCTGTTGTCCCACCTGCCAGTTCAGGGGTCACTGCACAGACAAGCAACGAGTCGCGTGAGTAAATGTGAGCTCACTCACTTTGGAAGTAAAAATAGTAGATCATATCATACAAGGTGAAAGATTGCAGCATGCCCTTGTGCAGAGCGACTTAGGCGTGCTTGTACATAAGTCACTAAAAGTTGGTTTACAGGTGCAACAGGTAATCGGGAAAGCAAATGGAATGTTGGCTTTCATTGCTAGGGCGTTTGAATTTAAGAGCATGGAGGTTCTGCTGCAATTGAACAAGGTGGTGGTGAGGCCCTACCTGGAATATTGTGCGCAGTTCTGGCCTCCATACTCGAGGAATGATATACTGGCTTGGAGGTGACGCAGATGAGATCCACCAGGCTGATTCTGGAGATGAGGAGGCTACCCTACGAGGAGAGATAGAACCACCTGGGACTGTACTCACTAGAATTTAGAAGAATGAAGGGCTATCTTACATAAACGTATAAAATTACGAAAGGGATTGGTAAGATTGAGGCAGGCAGTTTGTTTCCACTGGTGAGAAAGACTAGGACTAGAGGACATAGCCTGAAGATTAGGGGGAGCAGATTTAGGACAGCGTTGAGGAGGAACTGCTTTTCCCAGAGAGTGGTGAACCTATGGAATTCTCTTCCCAAGGAAGCAGTAGAGGTAGCTTCATTAAACATATTCAAGACACAGTTGGATAGATTTTTGTAAGGTAGGGGATTGAGGGTTATGGGGATAATGCAGATAGGAGAAGCTGAGATGACAGATAGATCAGCCACCAGCTTATTGAGTGGCAGAGTAGTCTCAATGGGCCGAATGGCCTACTCCTGCTTCTATACCTTATGATCTTAAGTGTCTGAACTAACATTTCTCCTCTGACCAGCACCCAGCTAAGCTGGTCTTTCAAATGATCATCAGTTTGTGGGATCTTGCTGTGTAATGCCACATATAACCATTACCGAGAACATCTTCTTCTCCCATCTTGAATCCATTTCAGCCCTTTCCTTACATGCTGTGTTTTAAGTCTGAACCTTCCACCTAGTTTGTTTATTAAACATCAACCCCCAGGAAATAAATCCAAAACAGCACAGAAGAACATGCACAGGAACGATTGAAAAGCCCTCTGATATATCACAACGTTAATACGAATTTGATGGACTATCAGATGAGTGTGAGATACTTTGGCTGAATGGATCCTTGTTGTGTAGTGACAGTGTCCCCAACATTGAGTCAGGGGGCCTGTGTACAACTCCGACCTGCCCCAGAGGTGTTCATAAATCTCTGCACATATTGACTCAGAAAATGCCTGGATCCTTCCACAGATTGGAATGGCAGACATGCTGTCAGTGAATGTAGAATGTGCACTCACTGCAGAGCTTTTCATTCTCTGAGTACTTTTCACAAAAGATCTTTTCCCTGCTCCACCTCTTTTGAATCACTGAATTGTTACAGTACGAAAGGAGGCCATTTTGCCCTGCACTGCATCCTCTAAAATGTCAATCTCCTGCCATTTCTCCATGCCTTTGCAGACTATTTCTATCCAAATAACTATCCAGTACTCTCTTGAATGCTTCAATTGCACCTTCCTCCACATTTCAAGGGATTGCATTCAGTGTACTCATTCGAGACATCGAGTCACACCGCGTGGAAACAGACCCTTCACTCCAACCTGTCCACACCAACCATGTTCCTAAACTAAAGTAGTCCCACCTGCCTGTGTTTGGCCCATATTCCTCCAAACCTTTTCAATCCATTTACTTATCTAAATGTCTTTTAAATGTTAAAACTGTACCTACGTTTACCGCTTCTTCTGGAGGTTCATTCTGCACCACTCCCTGGATAAAAAAAGTCATCCCTCATGTCCTTTTTAAATCTTTCTCCTCTCGCCTTAAACATATGCCTCCTAGTTTTGAACTCCCCCACCTTAGGGAAAAAGAGCCTTGTCATTCACCTTATCTATGCCCTGCATGACTTTATAAACTTGGTAAGGTCACCCCTCAGCTTCCTATGTTCCAATAAAAAAAAGTCCCATTTTTTTCAGTCTATTTCGTTCTTACATCGCCCTTGCTTCATTTGCCCATCACTTTAACCTTATGCCCTCTCACTCTTGTTTTATTTATGAGCGGGAACAGCTTCTCCCTATTTACACTACCGAGCCCACTCATGACTTGTTTTTTCCCCCTTACAGGATGAAGGCATTGCTGGCTAGGTAGCATTTATTGCCCATCCCTAATTACACAGACAGCAGTTTAAGAGTCAATCACATTGCTGTGGGACTGGAGTCACATGTAGGCCAGACGAGGTAAGGGTGGCAGCTTCCTTCTCTAAAGGACATTAGTGAACCAGGTTGGTTTTACCCCAAACAATTGACAATGGATTCACGGTCATCATTAGATTCTTAATTCCAGATACGGTATCTGACATGGTGAGATTCGAACCTGGATCTCCAGAATCTTGTTTGGTCTCTGGATTAACAGTCCAGAGATAATACCAGTAGGCCATTGCATCCCAGCCTTTTTGGATTTTGGAAACTGCTATCAAATCCCCCCTCATCCTTCTTCTCTTTAAGAAGAACAGTCACTTCTTTGATCTCTGCCCCTCACTGAGCTTCTCATACCTTGAGCCATTCTCATAAATGGCTTCTGTACTCTCTCCAATGCATTCACACTGTTCCTATAATGTGGTGCTCACAACTGCACATAATACTCCAGCTGAGATCTAATGAGTGTCTGATACAAATTCAACATCATCTCTCAGCCAATGCCACTTAAAAAAAAAGATCTAAATAGAGCTGCTTGCAGGGGCAAATATCATATGTCTCTCCAACAGCAACTACACTTCACAGGTGTTTAATTGGCTGTGCCAGGAAAGGGGAGGCAGTACTGTAATGGTAGTCATAGCGATAGTAATCCATTAACCCCAACTAGGAGATGAGTTCAAATCCTACCAAATGAAATATCAATTCCGTTAGAAAATGAAAGCTAAGAATTGGTGGTAGTAGGGAGTGAAGCTAGCATAATAATAACCATTGTCAATTACTTGTACACTCATTCCCTTTCAGGAAGAAATCTACCATTTTTTTGTGGCCTAGCCTACCAGACCAGCAGCAATATGGCTGACCCTCAACTTCCTTTGGCAATACGTGCGAGCCTGACAAGTGACATCCCCATCCCACAAAAGAGTAACATAAAAATGCATATTAAAAATTTCAAGAATGGTGTCAGAGTATTTGGTAATGGCGTGGACAGAGCAGAATCGCTGTAAGGTATCCCAAAAAGGCAAGTCTTCACTTTACATCCACAAATAAACGTTATACAGCAGCATTATGATCTGGAGCATGGAGCCGAGTCAAGTGGACTCTACCTATCTCACATTATTTTTAGAGTTACAGCATCAAAAGGGACAATGTTCAGAAGTTTAAGCTTAAAAGAGAAGGAAGAAAGGATTTTGGTCTGTGGTAATGGGAACTGCAGATGCTGGAGAATCCAAGATAACAAAGTGTGGGACTGCATGAACACAGCAGGCCCAGCAGCATCTCAGGAGCACAAAAGCTGACGTTTCAGGCCGAGACCCTTCATCAGAGAGGGGATTTTGTTCTGTTCACTGTGAACTTTGTCACAATTTTGGAGATCTTTCATTCTTTCCAATGGAGTTGGCTCTGGACCCCTGTTTTAGTCACAACTACATTTCCCAACATGTGTTGCGCATGACTTGAATTCAGAAAAAATGGCCATTTATTGTAAAGTACGTGATAAATTGCTGAAAACATTACTCATAACTTTTAGGTTGTTATGGTAACCAGATACCGGCATCTGTCTTTTGTTCCTAGTTATTCCATTTTGAGTAAAGGAATGGCTAGTACTGACATTAATGGAAAAAATATTAGTGCATTTGTACCATACCTCTTTGTACTGATATTAACCCATTTAATTTAAAGAGATAAATACCTCACCAAAAACAAACAAAGGAACATTGGAAAAGGAGCAGGTCCATTGGCCCCTTTCCTGCCCACCATTCAATTAGATCATAATTTATCTACACCTTCACTACTTTGCGGACTTTAACAAGGCCTTTGACAACATCCTTTATGGCAGGATGCTGCAAAAGGTAAAGTCACATGGAATCCATAGTGAGTTGGTAAGATGAATACACAACTTGTTTAGTAATGGAAGACAGAGAGTAGTGGTGGATGGGTGTTTTTCTGACTGGAAAAACACTGTTCCACAGGGAACGGCGCTGAAACCCTTGTTTTTTTGTCATATGCATAAATGGTTTTGAGGACGATGTAGGTGGCCTGATTAGTAAGTTTGTGGATGACGCAAAGATTGATGGAGATGCAGATAGTGAAAAGGATTGCCAAAGGATACAGCAGGATATAGACAGGTTGGACACTTGGGTGGAGAAATGGCAGATAGAATTTAATCTGGACAAATGTGAGATGATGCATTTTGTAAAGTCCAACGCAGGAGGAAAATAGACAGTAAACAACAGAGCCTTTGGAAGCATCAACATACAGAGGGATCTAGGCATACAGGTCCACAGTTCCCTGACAGGAGCAAAACAAATGGATAAGATGTTCAAGAAGGCATATGGCATGCTTTCCTTCTTTAGTCAGGGCATAGAGTGTAAGAAGTAGCAAATCCTGTTGCAGCTGTATAGAAATTTAGTTGGACCACATTTGCACTATTGTGTGCTGTTATGGCCATCACACTACCAGAAGGATGTGAAGACTTTGGAGAGAGTACAGAAGGTTTCCCAGGTTGTTACCTGATTTGGAAGGTACTGGCTGTGAAGAGAGATTGGATAAACTGGGTTTGTTTTCAGTTGAATATCAGAAGCTGAGGAGTGACACGAAACAAGGTTATAATGTTGTGAGAGGCATGGAATGAATGGGGAGTCAGAGTCTTTTTCCCCAGGGAAGAAATGCCAGTTACAAGGGGACATGGATAAAGATAAAAGAGGAAAAATTTAAAGGAGGTGTGAGAGAAACCTTTCTTACACAGAGGGTGGTAAGTGTCTGGAATGCACCTTCAGAGGAGGTGGTGGAGGCAGACTCAATTGTAATGTATAAGAGGCATCTTGACAGATGCATGAATAGGCAAGGAATAGAGGGATACAGACCACATAAAGGCAAAAGGTTATTAGACCAGAAAGGCATCATGTATTGGTGCAGTCTTTGTGGGCAAAAGGGCCTGTTCCTATGCTGCCCTGTCCTTTGTTCTATTAAAGTGAGCATGTTGATCCCAGTGGCCTAACTTTACTTTTATCTCAGATCTAAGAAGGAAATGGGCATTATGGAAGGCAAGGCTAGTAAGTTTGCAGATGCCACCAAAATTGGTTGCATAATAGACAGTGAAGAAGGCTTTCTAAGACTACAAAGGGATCTTGATCAAATGGGTAAATGGACAGAAAAATGGCAGATGGAGTTCAATCTGGATAAGTCAAGGCATTACATTTTGCTGCTACAAACAAGGATAGGGCTTATACAATTGATAGTATGGCCTTGGGTAGTGTTGTAGAACAGAGGGACCTATTGGTGCAGGTACATAATTCTTTGAAGTTTGTCTCACATATACACAGGGTGGTTAGAAAGACATTTGGCATACTTACCTCCATTGCTCAGTCCTTTTGAGGAGAGGAGTGACATATTGATATTGTACAAGACATTGATGAAACCTCTTCTGGAATACCGTGTCCAGTTCTAGTCATCCTGTTATAAGAAGGTTATTACCAAGCTGGAGACAGTTCAGAAGATGTTTGCCAGGATGTTGCCAGGGATGAAATTTTCAGTTATAAAGAAAGGCTGGATAGGCTGGGACTTTTTCCCTGGAGCGTAAGAGGTTGACAGGAACCCTGACAGAAGTTTATAAAATAGTGAGAGGTATAAATAGAGTTAATGGTAGTTGTCTTTTCCTTAGGACTAGGGGACACATTTTCAAGGTCAGAGGAAATAGATTTAAAAAAGACATGTGAGAATTTTTTTTACATAGAGGGTGCTTTGCATGTGGAATGAACTTCATGAGGAAGTGGTGGATGTGGGTATAATTACGAAGTTTCAAATACATTTGGATAGATACATGAGTAGGAAAGGTTGGGAGGGATTGGGCCAGGAACAGACAGATAGGACTAGTTTAGTTTGGGATTATATTCCGCATGGTATGATTGGACCGAAGGCTCTGTTTCCTTGCTATATGACTCTATGATCCGATGACACGTTTGATCCATTTTCACCTGGGGAGGGGAGTATGAGTTCTCATGAGAGAGTGCATTTTCAAAATTTATATTCCCACTAGATATCTGTTGTGTTGTGTCTTGAGGCAGATGAGCTTGTAGTTTCTATTTTACTGAGCTATGTCCTAATCCAGCATGACATAGTAAGGGAAGTATAAGAGATACAAAAGAAGTAGAGAGGCTGTTTCCATTGGTTGGTGAAATTAGAACAAGAGGGCGTAGCCTCAAAATAAGGGGGGGAGCAGATTTAGGACTGAGTTGAGGAGGAACTTCTTCACCCAAAGGGTTGTGAATCTGTGGAATTCCCTGTCCAGTGAAGCGAATGAGGCTACTTTGCTGAACGCTTTTAAGGCAAAAATAGATAGATTTTTGAACAGTAAAGGAATTAAGGGTTATAGTGAGCAGCTGGGTAGGTGGAGCTGAATCCACGAAAAGCTTAGTTATGACCTTATGGAAAGCCAGAGCACGCCCAAGGATCCTAAAGGCCTGCTCTTGCTCCTAAATCTTATGCTGTTATGTCCATAGAGCATAGAATCCGTACACTTAACTGTGTGTGCTGTTGTGCATCTGAATTGCTTAATTTGAGCCAGGAAGAATTAAAAAATAAATTAATGAATTTTATGACTGTTCCTGGGACCTACATTGGTGCATTGCAATCACAGGCAAGTACATAATTGGGCTCAATCTAAGCAATTCAGATGCACCTTAGTATACTTCTCATCGTGTGTCATGCTACAAGAGGACAGGCCTCAGTTAATGAAGAGTGTTAGCTTCATACCCTTCAGTCACATACCACAATATGGTGATCAAAACATAACACAACAATAGCTAGGGAAGGTGTTTCAACCCTGTTCATTCATAGACTCCCAGGAACATCATTCATCAGAGGGAGGGGCACTGAAAAAGGACCAAAGGGAATCTATCAGTGAAGAGAGAGGCGTTGGATTGGCGTGCAGGTGCTTGTCTCATTGTAACTATGGTGTAGCCAGTTGAAACGCCTCTATTTATCAGGCATATCCACAGCACCATTCAAAGCTTAAAGCCGCATACAACTCACTGCGCTACAGGTATATTGCTGCAAGTGTTTGGTCAGTTTACTTCAGCAAAAGGCACATTTGCAACCTCATCTCGGTGTGCTCCTCGAACACACTGTGTCCCTTACGATAAACTGCTGCTTCCTTTATCTGCAATACTGCATATTTTTGTAACTCTAACATTTACCAAGAGGAACAGTGATATGTGGGCAGAACTCTAGAGTCACATCCCTCTGTAAAAGGGAAGACAGAATTACAAAACTTTAACCGTAATCCCGTCCCCCCATAGATTGTAGCAATGGTCAATTCACAAAACTTCCCAAATCATCTGCATTTCTGAATTGACCACAGTGTTCAGGTGGGACTCCGTAGGTTCAGTCGGAAGCTTGTCAGTTTCCAATCCTCCTTTCAGAGATTTGAGGAGAAAATCTAGATTTAAGTGCAGTGAAACTGTATTACTTACATAAACTTGTAATTCCTTTACCTGTACATTCACTAATTTTGACAGGATGGAGCGTTAAGCAAATGAGATTATAGCTTTCATTTGAGGGAGTAAACATAGAATATAGAAGTGTCCAGCACAGGAATGGGTCCATTGGCCCATGATGTTGTGCTGAATATGACACCAAATTATACCAATCCTTTCTGCCTGCCCTTGGCCCATCTTCTTCCAAACTTTGCATTTTCATGTTTTTATCTAAAAGTCCCCTCAACACCCCTATCATACCTGCCTCCACGATCACCACAGCAGAGCGTTCCAGACTCCTATCACTCTCTGTGTAAAAAGCTTGCCCTTCACATCTCTTTTGAACTTTCCCCTCTCACCTTAAATGCATGCACCTCACTTGTAGACATTTCAAGTCTGCGAAAAAGATTCGAACCATCTACCCCATTTATGTATCTTATAATTTTATAAACTTCTATCAAGTCTCCCCTCAGCCTCCAAAACTCCAGAGAAAACAACCTGAGCTTTTCTGGCCTCTTGTTACAGCTCATACGCTCTAAACCAGGCAGCATCTTGGTAAACCTCTTCTGCAACCTCTCCAAAGCCTCTACATCCTTCCTGTAATGTGGCAACCAGAGCTGAATGCAAGACTCTAAGTGTGGTCTAACCAAAGTAAATAAAGCTGCAACATGACAGCCTGACTCTTGTATTCCGTTCCCCGACCAATAAGGATAAGCATGCTTTAAGCCTTCTTTACCACCCCACCTACTTGTGTGGCCACTTGCAAGGAGTGATAGACTTGAACCCCAAGATCCCTCTGTACATCAATGCTGATCAGGATCCGGTCATTAACTGTATAATTTTCCTTAACATTTGATCTCCCAAAGTGCAGCGCCTCACACTTACCCCGTTAAACTCCATCTGCCATTTCTTTCACCCAGATCTGCAGCTGATCTATATCCTACTGTATTCTTTGACATCCTTCTACACTACCCACAACTCCACTGATCTTTGTATCATCTGCAAACTTACTAACCCACCCATCTACATTTTCATCAATTTAAATATAACACAAACAGCAAAGGTCTCAGTATAGATCCCTGCAGAAGATCACTAGTAGTGGACCTCCAGCCTGAAAAACACTCTTCTACCACTACCCTCTGCCTTCTTTGGGCAAGCCAATTCTGAATTTACCCAACCAAGTCACCATGGATCCCTTGCATATTAATCTTCTAGATGAGCCTACCATGAGGGACCTTATCGAAAGCCTTCCTAAAATCCATGTTGACACTATCCACTGCTCTACCCTCATCAAACATCTTTGTCACCTCCTCCAAACCTCTCAAGAGGACATGCATATATTTATTTGATTCATTTAATAAGATTCTGGGCATTTCTAGAGAGGCTAGTGGCTATTGGACATCCCTAATTGCTCTCAAGAAGGTATTCTTGGGCTGCTTTCTTGCAGTCTGGGTGGTGAGGATACTCCCGTGGTGCTGTTGGGTAAAGAATTTCATGATATTTAGTCCAGTGATGGTGAATGAATTGTGATGGTGTGCAATTGGAGAGAAAAGTGCAGAAGATGATGTTCCCCAGCATCTTCTGCCCTTGTCCTTCTAACTGGTAGAGGTTGTGTGTTTGCAAGCAGCCCTGGGGTATTGCTGCATAGCATCTTTTGTTTGGGACACGATGCTGCGATGGTGGTGGAGGAAGTGGATCCATAAGGTTGTAGATGGAACATCAATCAAATGGGCTAATTTGTTTTGAATCATGTCATTCTTTGAGCATTGGTTGAGTTACATTCATTCAGGCAAGCGAAGAGCATTCCACCACATCCCTAGCTAATGCCTAGTAGATGATGGATGATCCTTGGAGAGTCAAGAGATGAATTATTCTGCTCAGAATACCCAGTCCTGGACCTGGTTATGTAGCCAGAGTACTTACACAGCTGGTACAGTTTATTTCCTTATCAATGGCAACCCAGGATATTGGATTTGACCTGTTTTTTTTTGTGTGGATGTACCTCGGTAATGTTCCACCTTCCCAGAAAGTTGCCAGTTTTGCAGCTGCATGTATTGGAATAGCATGACTAGAGATATGACTATTCCAGAGCATAGGCATTCAGAACTACTGCCAGGTTGTTGTCAGGGCCCCCAGCCTTTGCTGTACACAGGGCCTTCAACCATGTCTTGATACCACATCGTGTGAATCGATTTTCCCGTAAACTATTATGTGTAATGCTTGGGACCTCAGGAGAATGTACAGTTGGATCATCCGCTTAGTGTTTCTGGCTGAAGATTGTTGTAAGTGTTTAGTCTTCCCTTTTGTACTGACTTTCTTGATGATTTCTTATTGAAGATGGGAATATTCATGGTATCTTATCCTCGGTCACCTCTCATGATTGGATACAGTCAGACTGCAGAACATTGATGCAATACATTAGTTGTGGGGTTATTTAGCTGTGCCTATTGCATGAATATATGGAGTTCTGTGTTGTAGTTTCAACAATAGGCATCTCATTTTTAGTTATGCCTGTTACTGCTCCCGGAATGCTCTCCTATATTCCTAATGGAACCAAGGATCATTCCTCACTTAATGGTAATGGTATTTTGAGGTCAGGTCGGGTTTCTTACTGAATCTCTCAAAATCTGCAGCAGGAATGTTTAGCAGTTAAATGTTTTAGGACTCAACCAGCTCAGTTGGTGTTGGGTCTTTATGCTTCCCTGCACAGAATACATCTCTTGCCATTGTGGTCTTCAGTGCTTCTTCCGAATGATATTCAACGCACAGGGAAAATGAATCACTAACTGAGGGAGTCCAATCGGTAACAATCAGCAGGAGGTTTCTTCATCCATGTTTGGACTAATGCCATGAGACACTAGCAGCTCAACAATCAAAGCTGAGGAACCTGGGACATGTGCCACTGTGCCACCATTATCAGGAGCAGCACTAGGCATAACTAAAAATGAAATGCCTACTTGTTGAAACTACAACACAGGACTAATTATATTAGATGCAGCTGGACATGCCAAAGGTGTTGATCTCTAGGATATTAACTGGAAGATAATATTTGGTGTGGATGAATATTCCAGGTTGTTTGTTGACTCCTCCCCCATCCCTTTATTTTTAAATCAGATTTGGGCATAGCTGACAAGGGCCAGAATTTGATACACATTCCCATGTTTTCCTTCAATCCTTGGCTTGCAAAACCATTTCAGAAGGCAGCTGAGAACCAAAAACGCATTGTTGTGGGTGTGGAGTCACCTATTAGCCAGACCAGCTAAGAACGGTAGCTTCCTTTCCCCTGAATGGCATTAATGAAGCAAGTGGGTGTTTAATGACAGTTACCATTGGATTCACGTTCAATTCCAGATATTTATTGAATTCAAATTTCACCATCTGCAAATATTCTCCCAGACCATTAGCCTAAGGTTCTGGATTCCCAGTCCAGTGACATTACCTGTGACACCACTGTCTTACCTTCTCTATAGAACAGCTGTCCCAATTTTGTCACAATCCCTCAGATGCTGGAGGGGAGTAATCCACAGGGTTGAAGGGATGGGATGTCTTCCTCATGCCTTTGGCCAGGGTTTACTTTGATTCGAAGTACACTGTGTGACCTTCTCCCTAAACTAGTTTTTGTGACAGTTTGGTATAACAGAAGGCAGTTAAAAGTCAACCACATTGTTCAAGTTCTAGGACAGATTTCCTTCTTCAGAGGAAATTGGTGACAATCCAATAGTTTCATTGTCACCATTTATTGTACCTCAGATGTTCTTCCAAATACACTTTATTCGCTAAATTTTCCACAATGTCCATGGTGGAATTAGAACTTAGATCTCCACGTCATTTGTTGGATCAATGGTTTCTTCACCTTGTAACAGAGGCACCATGTAACTAGAGACAGCAGGAACCGCAAATGCTGGAGAATCCGAGACAACAAAGTGTGGAGTTGGAGGAACACAGCAGCCAAGCAGCATCAGAGGAGCAGGAAGGCTGATGTTTTTTGGGTCGGGACCCTTCTTCAGAAATGGGGGAGGGGAAAGGGGCTCTGAAATAAATAAAGAGGGGGGGAAGTGATCGAAGGTGGACAGTGAAGTGGATAGGTGGGAGAGAAGACAGACAGGTCAAGGAGGCAGGGATGAAGTTAGCCCATGCCTTCAGTGGCATTTCTGTCCAGTCTGAGTAATGTTTAGATATTTTTCTAATCAATCCATTCAGAGAAGCTATTACACACTTCTGGAGCAAGTGAGCCTTGAATTCAAGCCTCCTAGTTCTGAAATAGGGATATAACTACTGCACTACACGAGCCTGGCTCACTATGTGGTGTTTCAGTTGTAACATAGTGAGTAACAGCTTTCACTTAGACAATCATGTCATTGACAAGCTCATAATCTAACCTGTCTATTGAGCCCGTGTACCATTGTCATTGTGATCTTTAATCTGAGATGCTGAAGCAAGTCCCCATCTGCCCTACATATTGAGCATTAAGGAATAGTCTCAGATGACCTCTTCCAACCAGAGATGCCTGGATGTTCCTGATGAGTCCACAACCAGGGGTTCACAGTTGAAGGATATGGGGTAGTCCACTTCGGACTGAGATGAGGGGAAATTTCTTCAGCCTGACAGTGGTGAGCCTGTGGAATTCTCTGAATTTGGTTGAGGCCAAAACATTTAAGGTCTCCAAGAATGTTTTAGATATTGTTCTTAGGGTAAAGGGATCGAAGGTTATGGGGAGAAGGTGGGAACAGAGTACTGAGTTAGATGATCATCCATCATCATGTTGGTTCTCCACCAGAGCCAAAATGTTAGCTCAGATTTTCTCTTCACGGACGCTGCCAAGCCTGCTGAGCTTTACCAGCAACTTCTGTTTTCATTCCTGATTTATAGCATCCACAGTATGAGAATTAGAATTAGAATTAGAATCCCTACAGTGAGGAAGCAGGCCCTTCGGCCCAACAAGTCCACACCGAATCTCAGTGCATCCCACCCAAACCCATTCCCCCTATCACCCACCTAAGCTAAACATCCTGAACACTACGGGCAATTTAGCATGGCCAATCCACCTAACCTGCACATCTTTGGACTGTGGGAGGAAACCGGAGCACCCAGAGGAAACCCACACAGACACAGGGAGAATGTGCAAACTCCACACAGAGAGACACCCAAGGCCGGAATTGAACCTGGGTCCCTGGTGCTGTGAGGCTGCAGTGCTAACCACTGAGCTGCCCTAAGAAAGTTCTTTCAGTTTTTATTCATCATGTTGTGTGGCACAGCTCAAGAATCTGAATAGCCTACTCTTGCTCTTATTTTAACTGCTTTTGTCCACTGTAAGCATTTTGAGAGGATTTAGAATAATAAAAATCTTATGTTGGAAGCAGGCCTTGCAGCCCATCTTATGCCCACTGACCTCCGAAGATTACCCACCCAGACCTTTCCCCTACAATAGCCCTGTCACCCAGCATTTCCCATGGCTAATACACTTAACCTATACATCCCTGGGCACTATAGGCAATTTAGCGTGGCCTGTCCACCTAATCTCCACGAATTTGGACTGTGGGAGAAAACCAGAACCCCCAGAGGAAAACCATGCAGGCACAGAGGGAATGTGCAATCTCTACACAGACAGTCACAGAGGCTAGAATCATGCCCCGGTCCCTGGCTAATCACTGAGCCACTGTGCCAGCCCAGGTTTGCAGGTTGATAATCTATTTGTTTGCCCATGTTATGAATGTGCCTTCATTAGCCATCAAGTCTTTGGCTTGCAATGGACCTTCTGGTTCAAAGACAGGGGATTACCACTGGTCTCATAAGATGCCTTGGCAGACTGCCAAAGAGGTCTAGGGGAAAGATGATCCTGCAGTCAACATCAATAAAAGCGCCATTTCTAGTCAAAGTTTCATTGCAGTTTGTGGGATCAGATTGGCCGCAATTTATCCCACATTATGGCAGTGAAATAGTTTGCATTTGAAAAAAAACTCATATCCAAATGCTCCGCGCAATGCTGCAGAAAGTCAAGGACTTCCTTTCCTTTCCCTTCCTTTTACAGTGAGAATATCTCAATGCCTTTTTTTTTAACATTTCATTGCCTTCTGAATCAATGCTCTCCTGAGTCATGTTGATGTGTCAGGTGTTGAGCTGGAATCTGCTCAATCCGTGCTGAATTAGCTATAGCAAAGGTGTCGCAATTGATGGTAACGTTTTTATTCCGGGGTTGGGAGACCGGAAAATCAGCTTCATTCTCATCTCTTTCTGCCAAGCCACTCAAGACAGAAATATAAAATTTGTTTATGAATTGTCATCCCTTAATTTCAAATCCCTCCAAAACCTCAGTCTTCCCCTGTCCCAGTAAACGAGTCCAGCCCTACAACCCACACGCTAACGCAAGTCTCCAAACCTCTTTCACATCCTTAACTTTAATCCCTCCGCTGTTATCGATCATATCTTCAGCTGCTGGGTCCTCACTCAAGCGACTCTCTTCTTTTCCGATTTCCTCTCCTAAAGGAACTAAGTATTTTCTGTTTGGCAGCAGTCCTTGTTTCTCCTTCTGCGATTCAGTGCCAATGTTTGTGGGAAAAAAACACTTCTGCTTAGTTAGCTGAAGGTGCTATATAAATGCATATGGTACAGTTGTTGTTTCAGCTGGGCCGTGAGGCTGACAGGTCAAGGGGCTGTAGCCATCCGCATTATGGACGAGCTTGTCTTCAGGATAGCCACACTGAGGGCCTGTCATCTATCATTTACCATAGCCAACCATTGCAATTTATCAAGGGTATTCTACATGTTGATAGAGAGCACCCGTCTCTCTCCACTGAGAGTGCACCAGTAGCCATTAGTCTTGATGAGTCTGATTCTGATTCCAGTCAGAACTTTTTTTTAGGGGCCCAGTATCATTTATCTACTTACATTATCTGACAGGAGGAAACCCTCCTAAGGCTACTCTGAAGTGACACCTGAGAACATAGAACATAGAACAGTACAGCACAGTACAGGCCCTTCAGCCCATGATGTTGTGCAGAACTGTTACCCTAAACCTAAAGTCTATCTAACCTCCACGCCTATCTTATACTATCATCCAGATGGCTATCTAATAGCCGCTTAAATGCCCCAATGAGGCCGACTCCACTATCCTCTCCAGCAATGCATTCCATGCCCCTACCACTCTCTGAGTAAAGAACCTACCTCTGACGTCTCCCCTATATCTATCTCCACTCACTTTAAAACTATGTCCCCTCGTAACAGCTACCTCCACCCTAGGAAAAAGTCTCTGGCCGTCCAATCTATCTATACCTCTGATCATTTTGTACACCTGTATCAAGTCACCTCTCATCCTTCATCGTTCTAAAGAGAAAAGCCCTAGCTTTCTCAACCTTTCCTCATAAGACCTTCCCTCCATTCCAGGCAACATCCTGGTAAATCTCCTCTGCACCTTTTCTAATGCTTCCACGTCCTTCCAGTAATGAGGCGATCAGGGCTGGACACAGTACTCCAGATGTGACCAAACCTCACATCATTACAGGACTTATAATAAGTGGAATAAATAAGGTATTTGAGAGAAAGGGACAACACAAAGCCTCCAGGGTGCCAAGTCAAATTCCAACCCCATTTGCCATGTTTCTCCAGAGCTGACCAATCTGTTATTATCTTCCTGTTGTTTGCGGCTTTCTTCCTCAGTGTCATTACAGAGAGAAGTTTTGCAAATTTCTTGACCAGGTCCCTAACATTTAAGGACGATGGGAATCCCAGCCAAAACAACCTTTCAGATCCAGCAAACCATCACTCTTCCACTTTCTAGATCCAAACGGTTGCATTAGAATCCCTACTGTGCAGAAAGAGGCCATTTGGCCCAGCAGGCCTGCACCAAACCTCTGAAGAACATCCCACCCATGTGCAGCCTACCCCTGTAATCCTGCATTTCCCACAGCTCATCCACTCAGCCTGCACGCAATGGGCAATTTTAACATGGCCAATCCAGCTAATCTGCACATCTTTGGATTGTGGGAGGAAAGCAGAGCACCTGGAGAAAACGCACACAGAGAAGAGGTGAATATGCCAACTCCACACAGACCATGACCTAAGGCTGGAATCAAACCAGGGTCCCTGGTGCTGTGAGGCAGCAATGCTAACCACTGGGCCACCGTACCACTTGGAATCCCATGGACTTTTACTCTCCTGAACAGCAACCTAAGGGGGACTTTGCCAATATCCATGCAAATTCAATATAACATGCTGCCTTCATCAGCCCTCCTTGCTACTTGCTGAAAACATGCAATAAAAGCTGGTAAAAGATGCCCTTACCTGAACAAATCTGCACTATGTGAATTTCATTAATCTGCACATTCCTGAATGGCAATTCACGCAGTGTCTCAGAAATTTTTCCAGCAATCTGTCCATCGCTTAGCTTAGTCTTCATATACGCTGTAATTATGTGCACTTTCTTTGCTTCCTTTTTTAAACAATCGCATAACGATGTAGTTCTCTAAAACTATGTATGTAGCTGGGCAGAACTGCAGATCATGGTCAGAGCTCCCGCTATTCCCTCCCCTGTTTCTTGGAGCCACCTGGGAAACATTTCAGCAAGGCTTGGCGATAGATGACGATTTGATGATTGCACAAGTTCAAACCTGTTATAATTAGCAAGGAGCAGATCACTGGAAACAGTAACATGGTCAAGGTCCTAGATTTGTAATCCAAAAACCTGGGCTACTGACGAAGTATGGCGTGATTTCAAATCCAGCCATGGATGTTTCACAATTTGAATTCAGTTTAAAATATTCCAGATTGTGAAAAAGAGATGACATCTGTAAAATATGACCACAAAGCTGTCAAATTGTTGTGAAAGCTCAATTGTTTCACCGATGTTCCTTTGGGAAGCAAATCTGCCATCATTATCTGTCCATCCTAGATGTGGATTTTGAACCACTGCAATGCAGTTGACTCTGAATGTCCCTCGGGACTATTGAGTTTCTCAGTTGGATAAAAACAATTTATAGTGTATTGCACAGAATGAAAGGATTCAGAAAAAGGTTCCACTTTCCAAACACAATTACGGGTACGACCGAGGCTCATTTTCCCAGTGATTCCCCCCTTCTAGAACAAACAATAACAAGGATGCAGATTTACAGAATAGTTCAGCTGTGTTCCGAAGAAGGACCCAAAACTCTGATCTCTCTCCACAGAAGCTGCCAGATCTGCTGGGTGTTTCCAGCAATTTCTGTTTTTGTTTGTGAGATAAAAGTTCTTTCTCATTCACATTACTCCAACAACTTCCACTGACGCCTTGTGAATGTGAGTGACAGAGGCATTCATTTGCCTGCACATAAAGTTCTGCCTCTTCCGTCTTAAAGGCACAGCTTATATTTCGGCTGATACTTTGCTGAGTGTGGCAATGAAATACATTTGGAAATAAATCCTTGTAAACACCCTGCCTTTTAGACACAGGACAGGAGGAGGTTGAGCAGTCTCCTGACATGTGTTCCTATTTATTTTTTGCTACTGACCAGTGTGTAGCTCATATTCCTGCATCAATATGGTTCTTGTTTCAAAGTACACAGCCTTATGATAGGCAAGATAAAACCTTTTAGTGTGCTTGCCTGTAACTGCACTGAATTAATCATGGGCCTTTTATTGATCGACTGATTTATCACAGAATCCCTATAGTGTGGAAGCAGGCTATTTGGCCCATTGAGTCCACAATAACCCTCCAAAGAGCATCCCACCCAAACCCACATCCTTCTAACCGTGCATTTCCAATGGCTAATCCATCTAACCTACACATCCCTGAACACTACAGGCAATTTGGCACGGCCAATTCACCTAACCTGCACATCTCTGGACTGTGGGAGGTAACTAGAGCACCCGAAGGAAACCCACGATGACACAGGGTGAATGTGCAAACTCCACACATACAGCCACCCGAGGGTGCAATTGAACCGGGGTCCCCGGTGTTGGAAGCCTGAGCCACTGTGCCGTTTATTGTTATCACTTACCGAGATACAGTGAAAAGTGTTGCTTTGCTTGCTGTAGAAGCACCATTCAGTACCAAATAAAGTGCACCAGGGTGGCAGAACAGAGTGCAGAATACAATGTTACAGCCACAGAAAAGGTGCAGAGAGAGAGATCAGAATTAACATTTGAGAGGTCCATTCAAAAGTGTGGTAACAGCGGGAAGAAGCTGCTCTTAAAAGTGTTTGGATGTGTATTCAATGTTTAAATCTGCTACCTGACAGAAGAAGGTGGGAGAGAGTATAACTGGAGTGGGAGGAATCTTTGATTATGTTGTTTGCTTTCCTGAGGCAGCAAGAAGTATCCTTGGAGTCAATGGACAATTGTTACAAAGAATATTCCATGATAGCTTTAATGCATGTGCTTTAAAAATATCTCTCTTTATTTTACCACAGTAATAAACTAAAACAGTCCTTGAGATGAGGGTCATTTCTCAGCCTTTTCTTTTCTCACCTTGGTTTTGTCCTGAACTCCCACAACAGGGGTTCTTCTGGGGTGACGGGGTGTAATGGTGATGGACTGGTGGTGTTGTTGGGTTATTAACTCAGAAATAAAGGCAATGTTCTGGGGGACTGATTGGAGGGTGCATTAACCATGCGGGGGAACCTGAGTTTTCACCCTGTCATGGCAGATGTGGAATCCCCTCAGAATTAACAATTCTGGAATTAAAAGTCGCAGGCCAAGCATGAATCCATTAGCAATTGTTGAAAGGAAAAAAAAGCTCACTTTTGCCCTTTGTGGGAGGAAATCTGCCATCCTTACCTGGTGTGGCCTGCTTGTGACTCTGACACAAAATAATGTAGTTGACTGAACACATTCTGAAGGACACTTAGGGATGGAAAGTAAAAGCTGGCCTTGCAGATGATGCCACATCCAATGAATAAAACTTACAGAAATTGAGCCTCAGGGACATTCAATGTAAGATGTCTTTTTCCCACATTACAATAATGGCCACAGTTGTGGTTAATTGGCAGCAAGCTGCTTTCTGAAAGGTTCTCTATCGAGATGACGTCTCCTATCAACAGTGGACAGAGACCAGCGGAGGTGAGCAACTTTGAGGGGACGGCTTTGGCTGAATCCCTGTAAGTGCAACTGCAGTTTCCTCGCATTCCACGCCAAGATTTAATGTGTTGATATCCTCTTCACTGTGATTGCTGTTTACCCTTAGTGGTGTTGATAACACTAGCAATGGTGTCATAAAATTAATTTCCCATTGACCTCGTACATTTTCACTGAGGATGGTGTAACATCTGATGAGTGCTGCAGAAAACCTGAAGAAAATATTCAGCAATTGATCCAACATTATTATAATTTGACACCTCTCAGAAAACTTCATCAATACTGGCCAACTCAGGGCTTATGAGCTTTGTTTGTTAATTATTGCCATGATGGTTCCTCCTGAACTACGAGCCTTGCACATTGCATCTTCATGTGCATTGGAAGATTGAGATTAATGGCAGACATGATCATTTGATGCTCACTGGCGTTGACCAAAAGAAAAGGGCATTTGTGTTTATGATTCTGCAGAAAATGTTCCTTTTTAATTCAACATAATATCAAAGAAACTAAGTTGTAGAATTGAGCCTGTAGGGAATGACGGAAGAGGAAGTGTTAACGAAATCAGGCAGAAAGCGGTATCTGCACTTAGGTTAGCCTTCATAGTATATGCTCAGGTACCGGCTCAGGTCTAGGCTGGAGCCCATGTCCAAGTCAGGTTGTAGGCACCGGCCCAGGCTCAGGCCCAGGACCAGGCTCAGGCTCAGGCTCAAGCTCATGCTCAGGTCCAGACCCCAGTCCATGCCCAGGCCCAGGCTTAGGCTCAGACTCAGGTCCAGGCCCAGGCCCATACCCAGGACTAGGCCCAGGCTCAGGCTCTGGCTCAGGCTCAGTCTCAGTCTCAGGTCCAGGTGCAGGCACAAGCTTAGGCTCAGGCTCAAGCTCGGGCCCAGGCCCAGGTCGAGGCCCAGAATCAGGCTCAGTCTCATGCTCAGGTCCATGGCCTGCCCAGGTCCAGGCATAGGCTTAGGCACACATCCAGGCTCAGGCCTAGGTTTGGAGGAGTCTCATTTCACCCAGGGCCAGAGCCACCAGAAGAAACAATCATTGTAACTGGTAATTGAGACATCCTGCTCATTCATTTTTAACTTCCCAATGGAGGTCCAGTGTGACCAATTTGTTTATTTCCAAGAATTACTTTGTCCTTTAACTAGTTTATTTCTCTGTGAGCTTTAAGGCTGAGGAGCCACGACTGAAGAAAGTGTGAGCTGTATCTTTGGTTTGGTATTCACCAGAACTGTACCACCCTTACAGAGCTTTATGAAATCATGAGGGTCATGAATAGGATAAATAGCCAAGATCTTTTTTTTCCCCAGGTTAGGCATGTCTAAAACTAGAGGGCATCGTTTTAAAATGAGCAGCGTGAGATTTAAAAGGGACCTGAGAAGCAATGTTTTCATGCAGAGGGCGTTGCTTGTTTGGAATGAGCTGTCAGAGGAAATGGTGGAGGTGGGTACAACTGTACCCATGGGTACATGAAAAGGAAGGGTTTAGAGGCATATGGGCCAAATGCTGACAAATGGGAATCGGTCAGGTTAGGGTATCTGGTCAGCATGGACAAGTTGAACTGGAGGGTGTGTTTCCTCTCTAACCAAGGGAAGGGGCTGTGTTGGGGGAGATCTGGTAATGAGCTAACAATCTGGGAAATTGTTAGCAGCGTGTGACAGGGCACGACTGGGCTTATAAAAATGTGCCCAGTGATTGCAAAAATAGTGATGATACAAAGTTAAATGTTCCATATCTGCATGCAGACAGCATTCATAATGCAATAGATAAATTGTTAGCACAGATAGAAATAAATATATCTTACCTGATAGCTATTACAATGGATCTGAACATTGAAGGGCATTTGACATTTCACAGATATGGATGTTACAGCCGATTGTGAGTATCACTGTACTTTTAATCCAGAGAGGGTAAATATCTGTGAATCTGGGTTTGATTCCCTCCTGACAGATGGTAGAATATGAATTCAATTTTTAAAATCTTGAATTAAGAGTCTAACAATGACCATGTTGATCGCTGGTGAAAAACCCACCTGGTTCACTGCTTCCCTTGAGGGGTAGAATCTGTTGCCCTGAGTCAGTCTGCCCCACATGTGACTCCAGTCCCACAACAACTCTTAATTGGCCTCTGACCGGACTATCCAGTGCCACCCAGATCCAGTGAATTAACTTTAAAAAGGATCCGAGGAAAAGATGGCAGCATAGTGGCTCAGTGGTTAGCACTGCTGCCTCACAGTGCTAGGGACCCAAGTTCAAATCCCACCCTTGGCGACTGTCTGTGTGGAGTTTCAACATTTTCCCTGCTTCTGCATGGGTTTCCTCCCACAGTCATAAGATGTGCATGCTAGGTGGATTGGCCACACCAAATTGTCTGTAGTGGCCAGGGATGTGTAGAATAGGGGAGGATGGCTCTGGGTGGGAAGCTCTGAGGGTCAGTGTGGATGTGTTGGGCTGAAGGGCCTGTTTCCACACTGTTGGTAGCCTATATGGAAAAAAAATGGTAGTGTAGTTCTATTAATTAAGAACGTCATTAATGTAAATGTGAGGAGATAACTCACAAGATGTCAAACTAACGGGGTCAGGATAAGAACCTGGAAAGATCAGTTCAATCAGTAATTTGTAGCTCACTTAACAGTAACTACACTGCAGGATAGAGCACACAGGAAAAAATAATTGAGGTATGTAAATAAGGCACCCCAATATTCAATGATGACCTAATCTACATGTAAATGATCAGGATGTCCCAGATCAGCAATAACATAGAATATGAGTTCATATGTATTTAGGATAATTTCTCCAAGCAGTGTGTTCTAGTATCAGCTAGAGAGGAGGCTATTCTGGCTTTTGTAGTATGCCTTGTGACAGGAAAAATCAATAAGCTCATTGTTAAGGAGCCTCCAGATGGCAGCGATTTTAATACGACAAATGCTGCATCCAATTTTAATATCAGAATTGTAGGTCCAAGGCAAATGTTTTTAATCAATTAAAGTAAGTTTTGAATATAATTTTTGCTAAAATGAACTGGGAAACTAGACTGAAATGTAAGATGATAGAGATACAGCAACTGACAAAGAAGAAGATATTTAATAACTCTCAGCAAAATATTTATTCTGATGAGAAAGAAAGAATCTTCGAGTAAGGTGCACCATTTGTGGTAAAATGGACAAGTTAAACATAGCTTTGGTTTGAAATAAACACTATATAATTTTGCAAAGGTTAGTGGCAGGTCAGAGTATTGGACAGATTTTAAGAACTAGTGAAGAATACGTTAAAAAAAAAGAGATTAGAGTATGTGAGAAAAGCTAGCTAGAAAAAAAAAAGCAAGAGTTCCTCCAAGCATTTAAAAAAGGAGTAAAATAAGAGCATAAAAACTAGGTAAGAAAGTAACTTGTCAAGAAGATTTGGACAATGTAGGAAGGAATCTAGACAGGTCAAGTATTTGGGCAAAAATTTGGCAGATAGAGTTTAGTATGAGAAAATGTGAACCTGTTCACTTTGGTAGGCAGAATAGAAAAGCTAATTATTCTTCAAGTGAAGAGAGATTGCAGAATGTGGTGGCACAGGGAGTGTCATGAATTACAAGAAGTTAATATGTAAGTTCTGCAAAAAGAATGCTGGCCTTTATTGAGAGGTAGATGAGTATAACAACCAAGAAATTTTGCTGGAGCTGTATGGGGCATTGGTGAGGCTACCTCAGGGGTATTGTCTCCAGTTTTAACCTCCTTGTTTGAAGGTAAAGGATATAATTGCATGAGAAACAGTTTGGAGAGGGTTCATTTAACTCGTTCCCAAGATGAAAGGTTTATCAGGTTGAGCCTTTATCCATTGGAATTTAGAAAGATGAGTTATAGAGTTGTACAGCAGGGAAACATGGAATCAACACAGAAACATAATATGGGATCTTAATGAAATATATACGATCCTGAGGGGACTTGATAAGATGCTTCCTTTTGTGGGGCAGATGACAGCAAGGGGTTAAAGCTTAAAAATAAAAAATCTCCCTTTTAATATGGAGGTGAAGATTTTTTTTTCTCTCAGAGGATTGTTAATCTGTGGGATTCTCTTCCTCATTAAACAGTAGAGGCTGCATCATTGAATTTATTCAAGCCTGAGTTGGAATATTGATTGAGCAGGGAGTCAAGGGTTATGAGGCAGGCAGTCGACAGGATAGTGGACATAAGACTACAACCACATCAGCCATGAATTTATCGAATTTTGGGATAGTCTCAAAGTGCCACATGGACTAATCTGGCTCCTAAATCTTATGGTCCTTTGTTGAAGTCTGCAAAACTGGCCACAGAGTTGTTCTGGATATGACCAAATTCAGGGAGATCAGGAAAACTAAGGGACTTAAGAAGCTCAACACATCAAAGTCAAAGTTATTCACTTGATTGGCAAACCATCCATGACCTTAAACATTCTCTTCTTCCACCACCAACACCACCGTAACCATACTGTGCACTGTTAATGTCAATCACTTTGTTAAACATAGTAATATATTTATTTAAAGTTACAAGCAAACAGGTTGTGACTCTTAATTGTTTGAGCACAGATATCTGGAACACTGGGCCCTGACTGAGAGGGCTAAGACTGAGGAAGTAAAATAAACTCTCTCCACGGAAGAAAATATATACATGTTTTAATTGCAATCTCTTATGCTGGCTTGGAATCTATTAATGTCTACAAGGTATATTGAAGCAAACTACTAAGTCTGCTTCTATACAGCCTGCTAAACCTATGACCTCTACCTCCTAGAAGGACAAGGGCAGCAAATGTATGGGAAACATTACCCTCCAAAATATACACCAGCCTGAATGTGAAACTACATCACCATTTCTTTACAGTCACTGGAATTTCCTCCCTTACACTGTTGTGTATCTACCTACTATCCCATGAACCTCAGTAGTTCAAGATGGCAGCTCACCACCAACTCCTCATGGGTAATCAGGAATGGGCTGACCTTGCCAGTGATGCCCACTTCCCATGTAGAGAATAATTTTAAAAAATATACCCGGTCAAAGCATCATTCACAGCAGTTTCCATGCCAACAATCCTGAAAAGGAGTGACCCAGCTGCTGAAGGGTTAACAATGGCTCTGTTCGAAATGTCATGCACTTACGTATTTTCAAAATGAAAAGCAACTGCCACTCCCAGCTTTTGTTGCAATGGAACCAACAGTCAACAGGAGGAAAAGAAGATTTTATAATTCTATAGCATCCTATCACATCATTGAAGTAAAGCCAATATTGTTAGCCAGGCAATTATTTTTTATGTACAGCAAGATCTCTTTATTTGCAAAATCAATTAACAGTCAGGTACTCAACACTTGTTTGAGAGAGGAGTGGTAACAAGGATGCTTGCAGAGTTCATTGCTTGTTTGTAAACAAGGGGACCATTCATATCCACCTAAATCACTGAAACAGAGAAAGCAAACCTACTTCACATCCATCCAAAGTACTTCGAGAAAAACAAAAGCACTGAGGGATCCCATCCTAATGGGGAGCTTAGATATCTCCTGGCGATTGTGTTCTGAACCCAGCCACATGAAATCAAATCGGTACAATGACTGGATATTATACACTGAATGGCACAGATTAGCTCTGGCTGCTTTGAATTTAAATGGAAAGATTTTAACGCACTACTGATTTGCTAAATCACGTGCGGTTTATAACTGTTACGACTCAGACTCATATCTGCTGATTTGCACAGTAACATAAATGAAAATTATGCCTCTCCTCAACCTCTAAGATTCTTCTAAGGGGTGATTTTGAGAGAACGCACAATGCTACACTATTGCAAATTTTTTATCGGTTCTGATGTTTTGTATTTAATTCATTACAACTGTTTTGGATGACCTAGTGGTAGGATCAACGGACTGTGAATCCAAGGACCCAGGCAATGGTCCTGGGACCTTGGTTTTAATCCTGCTATGGAAAATGGTGAAATTTGCATTTGATAATAGTCTGGAATTAAGAATTTATTGATGACCGTAAAACAGTGCCAATAGTTGGACTGTCAATTCATGAATGTTCTTTAGGGAATCCTTACTTGGTTGGGCCTACATATGACTTTGACAATGTAGTTGACTCTTAACTGCCCTCTGGGCAATTAGGGATGGGCAATGACTGCTGCACTAGTCAGTGACACCCACATCCCATGAAGTGAATAATTATTGAAAAACTACTATGTTTATTGGTTGTAATGAGAAAGATAAATATTTAAACTTGTGTTTCCATTACACTGTGTCTGGACATTGTGAGGCTTTTTAGAACCTGTGCTTTTAAAGTGTAGACACTGCTTTAGAGGAGCTAATTTGTATTTTAAAGTCCCACAATTGTCAATGCAATCAGTCGAATAATCTCCTTTGTTGTCCCACCTGCCTTTTTAGGTAGACACAAAAGATACTGTGAATGTGTTTTGCAGATGGGCAGAGTGAGTTTCCTCCAGGGCCCTTGCTAAATACGAAAATCAACACCATAACAAAGGAGACAAAGTGTGGAGCTGGATGAACACAGCAGGCCAAGCAGCATCTCAGGAGCACAAAAGCTGACGTTTCGGGCCTAGACCCTTCATCAGAGAGGCTGCTGAGATGCTGCTTCATCCAGCTCCACACTTTGTCTCCTTTGTTGTGGTGTTGATTTTTGTATTTAGCAAGGGCCCTGGAGGAAAATCACTCTGCCCATCTGCAAAACACGTTCACAGTATCTTTTGTGTCTACCGAAAAAGGCAGGTGGGACTATGATTTAAAATCTCAGCTGAGAAACAGCACCTACCGTAGTGTTACATGACCTTGGTACTGCGTTGGAATATCAGCCTGGATTTTTGTGCCAAGACTGTCTGGAGTATGGGCTCACAACTGTTTGAGTGAGACACAATTCTGTGACACAATGTGATACAACTGACAATGAGATAAGAGCCTATGTGTTTCTTAGGGAAATTGCTTGAGGGACATTGCTTGGTCTAGGCTCGCGTCAAAGTGTGTTTCTAAAATTCTGATTCTGTGAAATCTTCCCCTCCTTAAAGTGCATTTAAAGCATGAAACAGCATGGTTAGAGTCTGAATGATGCTCCTTCGTCAGAGATCTGACAAAGTATCAAACCCACATGGGACCAAACTCTGCTGTGGCATTTTCCATTACATTCCCCAATGATTGTGACCTCTCTGAATGAAGGCTCATAATTCAGTGCTCATTAATGTCAAATTAAGGGTGGATTTTCTGCAGTGGGTGCCCGTACACTAGGAACTGCCTATGTGAGTTCCAATTAGGATCAGCAGAGTTTGAAGACAGAAGAGATATTCAAATATCCTTTGGAGTTGAGTTCAAATCGAGGTTTCAGAGGTGAGAGGTCAGGGTGTCAGTGTTTCCGTGGGAACTCAGACAACAAAATGAAAGATGAAATTGACGCTGATGTAATGCCATGTTGACCTGACAGTTCATCTTTAACAATCCTTCCTAATTCTTACTCCATGTTAGTCTTAATTTTTTTTTGACAAGTGTTCCAAAACTGCATAATTATTCTGAAAGTTAATGGTTTCTCTGCAAATTTCTTTCAGTGTAATTCTCAAATGCAAATGAAGTACAAATTTAGATTTAGATATATTGTCACATGGAAATAAAAAATCGTAGAATCCCTTTGGCCCAACAAGCCCACACTGACCCTCAGAGCATCCCACTCAGACTCATCTCCCTATAACCAAACTAATCTACAAATCCCTGCACACGACAAGAAATTTAGCATGTCCAATCCACCTGTACTGCAGATCTTTGGACTGTGGGAGGAAGCACCCCAAGGAAACCTACACAGACATGGGGAGAATGGGAAAACTTTGCACAGACAGGTGCCCAAGGGTGGAATCAATTCCAGGCCCCCAGTGCTGTGACACAGCAGTGCTAACCATTGAGTCTCATGCCGCCCCAAATACAATGGAAAATATTTTTTCACGCAGTACACACAAAGTGCCACCATGCTCCGATGCCATTTTGTAACAGTGAACAAAATGCAAGATTTTACCGCAGTAAATTTTATCTTCCTCTCTTCCTCTTGTTCCTCCTCTGTTGCTCCCCCAGTTGTTGGTTGACATTGCTTGGGATCTCTGAAACAGGAACAATACAAAAACAAAGTTAGCTGGAAAAGCTCAGCAGGCCTGGCAGCATCTGTGAAGTGAAAAACAGAGTTAGTGTTTCAGGTCCAATGACCCTTCCTCACAACCCCTTGAAACAGGCTCCAGGATCTCGGAAACAGGTTCCTGGGGCTTAGTTACGGTCGTCCACTGCCAACACATTCGCAACCAATGAGCCTGAGCTGGAGCTATGGGCCTGGGGATTCATGGTTTCTGTGCCTCCTGTTCCCCATCCATCACTCCTCCAGGTGCTGCCACCAGTCATTGGTCATCAGGGATCTCCACTGTCCCTATCACTGTCGCCTCCCTTCCTTCAGGAGCCTGGGCCCAGCTGCGGACCTGGAGCCTCGGTTCAACCTGTGAGTCCGGACTGGGGGTGTCAATCCAGGACCTGTCCCTCACTCAGCAGGAGACTCCAGGCTGGGATGAGGCCATGTCTAGCTTATCCTGGTGTTGCTGTCACTGTCGCTGGAGGCAAAACCAATAGAATTAGATTGCAGAAGTGGTACAGTGTGGAGCGAGCTCATTGGGCTCATTGAATCTGCACCAACTTGTTAAATGAGCATCGTTACCTCGTGGCAATCTTCTGATTTTTCCCCATTTCCATACACATTTCTTTTATCCGAACTATCACCTGACATCCTTTTAAATGGACCTGCCTCTACCAAATTTCCAGGCACGGTATTCCATTCCCTAACTTCTCACTGAATGAAAAGGTTTTTCCTCACCTCCGCCTTGCTTCTTTTTAAATTTATGTTAAATCATGTTAAATTTATGCCCTCCTGTTGTTTATTCTTTATTCCTGTTATTCCTGTTCCTTTTATGAGGACTCTATCAATCTACTCTATCCCAATCTACTCTATTCAGCTCACTCATTGTGTCACGGTGATGCCACAGGACCAGTGATACACTGAGCTCATGGGTTCAAATCCCACCACAGTATCTGGTGGAATTTAAATTCACGGAATGAGATCTGGAACTGGAAAGCTTGTCTCGGTGATGGTGTCCATGATAAAGACCATTGATTGTTGTAAAAGAAATGTCTAGTTCACAAATGTCCTTCAGGGAAGAAACATACGAGGGGATTGTGACTCTAGACCCACTGCAGTGCACTTGACCCTTAAGTGTCCTCAGAAATGGTTTGGAAAGACAATCCATTCAAGGAAAAGTAGCGATGGGGAGTACATGCTGGACTTACCAGAGATGTTGACATCCAATAAAAGGATAAAGGAAAAACAGGTCCCCTCTACATTGGGAAAAGGAAGCAAAGACTGGGTGACCATTTCACAGAACCCCTACATTCTGTCTGCAAAAAAGACGCTGAGCTTCCAGTTGCCTCCCACTTTAATACACCATCCTGTTCCCTGGCCAATATCTCTGTCTCAGACTTGCTGCAGTGTCGCAGCAAAGCCCAGCACAAGCTGGAAGAGCACCACCTCAGTTTCTGCTTGGGGACCCTGCAGACTTCTGGATTCAGTGTTGAGTTCAACCACTTTAGGGCTTGTACACTCCTATGTCTTTAACCTAACCCCCAAACACCAGGCCTTGTTATCACACAGTCTACAATTACATACAACTCATTTTTGGCCATTAACTTTCGTCATTAATAGCTAATCACCCTCCGAGCCGATCATTAGCCATTCTTTTGTCCAACTATTCCACTCTTTAGGCTCTATCCCCATCTATCACTTACTTTTTAGCCCCTACCCCATCCTATCCTCTGCATTTAAGCTGACGATTTCCTAGCTACCACCAGTTCTGAGGAAGGGGCAGTTGACCTGAAACGTTAACTCTGATTTCTCTCCACAGGTGCTGCTAGATCTGCTGTGTTTTTCATCAATTTCTGCTTTTGTTGTTGCTAAATCAAAATTGGGGCTCGCTATGCAGCCGTGAAGTCTCTGTTGACATGGCAGTTAACTATAGCAAATCTATCACTTTTAGTTCCAACACATCAACTCTATTAATATCCTTACTTCCTCAGTACATACTTCCCTTTCATATATTTCAGTTGACTATGCTTCTTGGGTTTTTGCAATATTACATTCCATTTGCTCACACAACTGTCTGCATGAAATCCTTTACTTTTGGATTTGCTTTTAGTTACTTATCCATTAAATGCCTCTCTTATAGGTTCCTTTTCAGTGAGTCACTGCCAGTTAAACCTTGTCCAATCCATTCATTATGTCAGGCACTTCAATCGGATTGTCTCTTGACTTCCTCATCTTCCAGTAAGGTTTACTCAGTCCTTTCATCTTAGTGAATCCTACTTCTTAGCCTTTGAAGGGCAGTATATCCTTCAAAGGAAAAACCGAAAGAACTGCGGGCACTGTAGACCAGAGACAAAAATAGAAAGTGCTGGAAAAGCTCAGCAGATTTGGCAGCATCTGTGAATGCGGTTCTAAGGACCCGAAACGTTAACTCTGATTCATCTCCATGGATGCTGCCAGACTTACTGAGCTTTCCCAGTAATTTCTGTTCTTACATCCTTTAAAGAACAGTTTTACCCCAAATTGATTGTGATGATCCAGCTGAGGGCTTGACCTCTTCAATATAGGATCACTTCTCTTTTCATACGATCCCTACAGCGTGGAAGCAGGCCATTTGGCCTGTCAAGTCCATACAGGCCCTTTGAGGAGCATCTTAAGCAGACCCACCCTATCCCTGTATCCCTACTACTCACATGGCTCACCCATCTAGCCTACACATCCCTGGAAACAATGAGTAATTTAGCATGCCAAATCACCCAACCTGTACATCTTTGTGACTGTGGGAGGAAACTGGAGCACCCGAAGGAAACCCATGCAGACACGGGGAGAATGTGCTAACTCCACACAGATAGTCGCCTGAGGCTGGAATGAAACCCAGGTGCTAGGCGCTGTGAAGCAGCAATCCCACATCCCAAATATTCTAATATTTTACATTTCAAATCTGTGGTAAAGAACCAGTATAGCAGTTGATCATTTTTCATACTTGCAAACTAGTTTACAGTGATTTATCTATCTGGAGCCCGGGATCCATTTATTTCTGTACCTAGCCAGTACCTTTCTCCTGTAGATTGTATTCCAAAATGATATCCTGCCAACAAAATTGTACCAGCGTAATCTTTGCATCCTCTATCCCTCTTTCATCGCAACTTCGTTGTTATAGTTAGTATTAGAAAACAGCATAATGCCCGTTTAAGCTCCCTGGAGAGAATTATGATTTTCAATTTGATTTATCAGGGGGTGTTGCCATCAGGGTAAGGTCAAGACTTGTTACCAATTCCTCATTGTCTTTTGGACTGCATGGTTTTCAAGGCCATTTCACTACGAGAGTCAACCACATTTTGTGTGGTGTGGAGTCACATATCGGCCAGATCAGTCAAGGATGACAGATTTCCTTCTCTAAAGGACATGTGTGTACCAGATCGGTTTTTGCAATCAGCAATTTTAGTTGACATTGGTTTCAGATATTTTAATTGATAGAATCATGGAAGTGTTCCTGTGAAGACTGAGAACATTTAGCCCTATGTGATATACGAGCATCTTAAATGAATATTGTTACCTGGTGCCAATCCTCTAATTCTTCCCCAAACCTTTGCACTGTATTTTGATCTAAATAATCATCCAATATCCTCTTGAATACCACAATTGATTAATGAGCTGCTATAGTTTAGAATATCAGATCTATTCGTTAAGTGGCTACCCTGGTGGTGATTTGAATTCATTAGGTTAGATTAGATTCCCAATAGTGTGGAAACAGGCCCTTCAGCCCAACAAGTCCACAACGCCCCTTGAAGCATCCCACCCAGACCATCCCTCTATAACCCACACACCTTTGAACACTATGGGAAATTTAGCATGGCCAACCCACCTAGCCTGCATATCTTTGGACTGTGGGAGGAAACCGGAGCACCCGGAGGAAACCCACGCAGACACAGGGAGAATGTGCAAACTCCAAACAGACAGTCGCCCAAGGCTGGAATCAAACCTGGGTCCCTGGTGCTGTGAGGCTGCAGTGCTATCTACTGAGCCCAAGAGCAAGAGCCTGGGTCTGGGTTATGAGGCTGGTGACATTACCATTACTCAACCATCTCCACTGCACATTATTTTGGAATTGGCGTACTTATCTCTGTTCTGGGCTCAAGCCCTATTCCTAAGTCAGAGAGTCACATAGCAGGGAAATCAACCCTTTGATCCAACTCGTACATGCTGACCAGATATCCTAAATTAATCCAGTCCAGTTTGCCAGCAATTGGCCAATATCCCTCTAAACCTATTCTTTCAGATGTTTTCTAAATGCTGTAACTATACTATCCTCCACCAATTCCTCTGGCAGCTCACTTCATTCATGTACCACCCTCTGTCTGATAAAGTTGTTCCTTAGGCCCCTTTGCACCTCTTCCTTCTTAAATGTATTCTCTCTAGTTTTGGATTCCCTTACCCTGTAGCTTGATTACAAAAACCTGAGATGATGTGACACTCCAAGGGAAGAGTGGTTCACTGTTGAAGGTGCTGCCTTTCACATTTGACATTGAAAACTGAGGCCACTTTTGTGGGATGGATGTTTCCAGCAGTGTTTCAAAGAAGGGCAGGGAGTTATCCATCTTGTGCTAGCCAATAATTCTCCCAACTGAAGACCACAAAAGCAGAGTATCTGGCCATAAATTCATTGCTGCTTGTGGGAGCTTACAGTGTGTAAATTGGCTGCTATGTTTCCTATACTACAGCATTACATTTAAAAATCTACGCCATTCTTCATCCAAGCAGAGAATGATACTCTCAGCAGATCAGAACAAGAGAGACGCAAGGTCAGGACAGTCAAAGCAACGTAATGACCAAGAATCAGTTTTCTTGATTTTGATTGAGGGTTAATTGTTGGCCAATACACCAACTGCCTGTTCTTCTTCAAAATGTTACCATGAGATATTCTTTCAAAGAGGAGTGATTTGGGTCAAAAAATTAACTCGGTTCTTTTCTCTCCTTTGATGCTCAATGAGCTGAGTATTTCCAGCACAGTTTTAATTTCAGATTTTCAGTGCTTTTCTTTCATAATTTAAGTGGTGGTGAACTTGATCGAAGGGTCTTGACTAACCCACTTTGGCACCTAATACTCTCAAATGAAAAAAAATCCAATCCTTGGGTTGCCCAAGAAATAATATGGGATATCAGAGAAGGGTGGGAGATGGCAGCTGAAGTCCCAGATGGATTGAATGGCCTTTCTCATGTTGTGGAGTGGAAAATTGATCTGGACATGATTTGGAAAATTTATGATGATTGCTAGAATTTGAAAGCTCAACTCAATGTTGAGGCGCCTTAACTGTAAAACATTCAGATATCATGTAGGATTTTGCTAACGTCATCAAATTTGAAATTGAACCTAATTCAAAGATATGTAGTTATTAAGGTTTACAAGCTCCAAACAGTTGAAGAATGCTAATACCGTTACTGATTGAAAAATGTAAGTGACAGCTATAAACCTGTCATTACTAATGATTGGGCTGTCTTGTAGCGATAAGCTGTTCTTTTGAAGTTGATCTGTCAAGATGAAAAAACGCATCACCGCATGAATTCATGAGAAAGGCAAAGCCTCCCATTTATCCTTGCGGGGCTTTTATTTTTATTCCTGAGCCTATTTGTTCAGGTCAAAGGGTAGGTTGAAGGGGGCGGGGTGGGTCCGTTTGGGGGTCAGGAGTGAACATGACAGTTTCCCACCAGACCCTTGTTAGCAGCCTGTTGTTTGTTAGAACGTAACGGTAAATAATGATAGCTTGTAGTCTGGGTTTTTTTTTCCTGCCTTTCTCACAAAGCTGAGCTCCACTAACACATGTACACTTGTCACTTTTTCAGACCAAGCCTGTACTTGTCAATACCTGAAGCTAAGTCAAAGCTGCAACAACCACATTACAACTTTCTTCCACAATTAGGGGATCAAGCATAGGGTGTGGGAGTGCTGAACAAAAGCTCCAATGATGCAGACTCAGCGTTGCATAACGACCTTCATGAGAGCAGCTACGATTCCAACATTTGCCTCGTGTATCAGCCTTGATTGGAATAGACCAGAGAGACTGAGGAATGTGCAAAGCAAGCACTTTGGAGCGTGTTCTGAACAGGGATGAACAGCCAAGACTCAAAGGGGCAAGGCAGAGAAGGGCAGACGTTCAATCAAAGAGCAATGAACAACAACAAACGTGGGGTTCAAAAGGTCACGACAATAGGGGCAAAAATGTTAATGGAGGTGTTCTACATCATGATGGATTTTGGTAGTATAAATGAGAATGAACGTCTTCCACGGGAAAGACAGCCAGCATTCAGTGGACACAGTTCTCATTTAATTATCAAAAAAGAACAAGAGAATGATGAGCAGAACATTTTACGGAGCAAGTAGTTATGATCGGATTCCTTGCTTAATTCTTTCCTGTGGTGTGGGCATTCCTGGCAAAGCCAGCATTTTTAAAACATTCATTCACAGGATGTGGGTGCCACTGGCTCGACCAACATTTATTACCCATTCATAATATCCCTTGAGAAACTAACGGAGAACCAACTACTTGCACTGTTACAGTCTTCCGATGCTGTTAGGGATGGTGCTAATGACAGTGCCTGATGATAGTGAACAAACAGCAAAATAGTTGTGTACTGGTTCCTCCTTGAACGGCTGTAGCCCTTGTAATCCAGGGTTCTAGGTATGACTCCAAATTAAGGAATTTTTTATTTCTGATTCCTATTGATTCAGATTTGCTAAGGGTCCTTGATACCGCTCTTGATCAAATGCTGCCTTGATGTCAAGAACAGTCATCATCTACTCCTCTTTTAAGTTCAGTTCTTTTGTCCATGTTAGGAGCAAAGTTGCAATGAACTCAGGAGCTGAGTGACCCTGGCCTAACCCAAACTATGCATCAGCAAACAGGTTATTTTTGAATAGGTGCTGCTTGATAGTTCGATCAAAAGCACCTTCCAACACTTGATGTGGAAGAGTAGGCTGATGGGCAGTGCTTGACGAGGAAAGATTTCTCCTGTTTTTTTGTGCGTAGAACATACCTGGCTAATTTTCCACATTGTCAGGTAGATGTCAATGTTGTCGCTATACTGGGAGACCTTGGCTAGAGTGTGGCAAGTTCTTCAGCGTAATGCCATAATGTTGTTGAGCCCATAACTTTTACACTATCCAATGCCTTCAATCACTTCTTGAATTTACATAAATCAAACGAGCCAAAGACTTGGATCTGTGGTGCTGATGAACTCAGAAGGAGGCTGAGCCAATCATTTGTTGAAACTTGTTGCCAGTGCTTCAGCCTGGACTTTTCCATTGATGTGCTGGTCTCGCCCATCATTGAGGATGGGCATATTTGTGGACCCTCCACCTCCAACTAGTTATCCAATTGTCCACCTCCATTCACGACTGGATGCAACAGGACTGCAGAACTTGCATCTGATTTGTTGGTTGTGGGATCACCTTGCTCTGTCCATCACATGCGGCTTATGCTGTTTGGTCCATAAACCATCCCGGATTGTAGCTTCACCTCATTTTAAAGTATGCCTGGTGTTGCTCCTGGCATGTCCTCCTGTTCTCTTCATTTAAGCAGCGTTGATCCATTAGACTTGGTGACAAAGACAGGGTGGGGGATATACCAAGCCCTGAAGATTTAGACTGAATACAATCCTGCTATTGTAGTGGCCCACTGAACCTCATGGATGCCCAGACTTGTGTTGCTAGATCTGTTTGATATCTATCCCATTTAATATGATCATACTGCTGCACAACATGATAGTGAATGTGCTCAGTGTGAAGACAGGATTTCATCACCACAATGGTGGACAGATGCACCTGCTACACATAGATTGGGGAGTTTAAGGTCAAGTATGATTTTTTCCTCTCCTTTGTTACCTCACCTCATGCTGAAATCAAGCAGCTATGTACTTCAAGACACAGGCAGCTCAGTCTGTAATTGTATTGCTGAGAAGCCTTGCTGATGGACATCAAAGTCCCCGGTCCAGAGTATATCTGCACCCTTGCTGCCCTCAGTGCCTCTCCCAATTATGTGTTCAACTTGGAAGAGGTACAAATTCATCAGCTGGGGTGGGGAGCTGGGCAGGGGTAGCAGGGGAGTTGTTGTGGGTGGCGATAGTGCAGTAGGTGATAACTATCAGAATGTTTCCTTGCCCATATTTGACCTGATGCCATAAGACTTCGTGGAGCCTGCAGTCAATGTTGAGGATTCCCAGGGCAAAGCTTTTCTAATTTTACACCAGTGGGTTGCCATGTTTGAGATGGTGATGGTGATGTTTGGGACATTGTCTGTAAAGTACGATTCCATTAGTGTGACTACATTAACTAATTTGTGGTATGGCTCTCCTAATTTTTGCACAAGACGTTGGTAAGAAGGACTTTGCAGGATTTGCATTATTTCTGCTGCCTTGGTTGTTGATGGGTAGCCAGTCCAGTTTCTTAGTGGCAGTTAGATATAACCGAGTGGCTTTTTTGGTCATTTTCGAGGGCATTTAAGAATTAACCATGTTGTCGTGGATTTGGAGTCATATACAGGCTAGGCCAGGTAAGAACACTACTTTTGTTCTTCCCTGAAGGGCAGTAGTGAGTCAGGTGAAAAAAAAGTTGCTGGAAAAGCTCAGCAGCCTCAATGAAGGAAAAAACTGAGTTAATGTTTCGGGTCCAGTGACACTTACTCAGAACTGACCGGACCCAAAATGTTAACTCTGTTTTTTCCTTCACAGTGGCTGCCAGACCTGTTGAGCTTTTCCAACAATGTTTTTGTTCCTGATTTACAGTATCCACTGTTCTTTTGGTTTTTATTTAATGAGTCAGGTGAGTTTTTTCTCATACCATTTGACAATGGTTTCATGCTCATCATTGTTTATTGTTTAATTCCAAGTTTATGCCATTGTGAGATTTGAACCATTTCTTCTGAGTATTGGCCTGGACTGCTACTCCACATGTCAATACCATTATGCCACTACTTCCAGCACCTTTGATGCCCATTTCCTATTGCCCTTGAAATTGGCTGGCCTTCTCATCCATTTCAGAGGACAGTTAAGAGTAAAAAGCATTGCTGTTGGGTCTAGGAGTCACTTGTGGGCAAGACTGGATAAGAGTGGCAGATTGCCTTCCCTAAAGGACATTGATGAACCAGATGGGTTTGCACAACAGTTGTTTGTTGTTTTTGTTAACCAACAACGAGAATAGACTTATTTTACTGGTATTTTAATTACATTTCAATTCCACCATCTGCCATGGAGGAATGTAAGGATAAAAGGTCTGAAAAATCAGTGGAAGGAAATTTAAAAGGGTAATCGAACAGATACTTAAAAGGGAAAGTAACGTGCAAGCCTGTGAGAGATGATTTTCCCTCTAATTTCTCCCGATGCCCCGCTGGCCTATGAGGTCCATACGTGGCAACAGCTGGCGAAATCAGAAGTGTAGGTGTCCCTGTGCACAGACCTCCAGAGTGGTGGTTGCACAGCTTGGAAGGAATGTTGCTCGGGCATGAGTCATTGGATAGCTTTTCCAAAGGGCTAGCATTGCCGTGATGAGCAGAACCACCTCTTATCATGCTGTTTCATTCTATGCTTTCATGTTTCTGTGATTCCATGAAAAGCAGACTGCCTGTATTATGAAGCTCTATGATATCAAGGCCAGGGGGAGAATGAATTAGGGGAGGAGACTAAGCCATGGATCTTTACTTTGGCAGAGTGAGGGTGCAGCACGTGTAAGGGGCTGCGTTTGCCAACGCACATAGTTTGGGAATAGCAAGACTACGGAGTTCACAGGACCAGTGACCAAAGTGAGTTCCCAAGTAAAGAGAGTGAGCCGAGAAAAATGGTTAGAGAAAATGAGGGAAGATCTTCAGTAACAGTATATTACGATCAGGTTAAAAAGAAACGTATTTGTGCTACAATGAAAAATATGTAATGAGGAAAGAAGAAGTAGTGCTCTGCAAAAAGGCCATGAGGAAAGTGAGAGACCCAAAGGCAATAGGCCAAAGGTGTTGTTCAGTGCTGTGTCATTTTCTAATGCTATGAAGTCTGAAATGACCAGAGCTGAATGCCATATTTCTGTTTACTCAGGATCTGTAGTGTGTATTCTCTCTGAGACTCCATATTTCACCCTTGTATGCTGGCTCAGTTCACTTTATGTGACTTGGAGCACGAGACAATGTCACAAACACTATTTTCACAACTTATTTTTATCCCTGGCTAGGGCATTGTGCAAAGGATCTCATTAACAGGCACGACCATGAACCATTGGCCGTGGATGTCACAGACCCTAAGTTATTTGAATGGACCCGACAAGAATGGAGAGAATACTCACACTGGGGGCCATTCCCTCACGTGTAGATCAATAAAAGCTATGAAAGTAAAATGACATGAAGCTATGGACAGATTTTCATCAGATGTGTAGATTAAGTTGCAAAATTCTGAACTTCTATTTTTCTGATGTACAAAAAGCTTTACACTGCCTTCCCAATCCCACACCAGTTTCTGTTAACTGTTCACAGCATGGAAAGACAGAGGCGCAAATCCACATATACCTCTTTCAGGATTGGAGCCCCCATTTTGAGATCAACACAAAAAATTGCCTCTTAAACACTATTTTTGCTTGCTGATGTGTGTTGTGGAGCAGCTAAAAATATTCTTTCTTAGAGAACTTGTGACCACTGAAAAGAAATCCTTCTGAGGAGTTGCCAACATTTTGAGAGGTCAGTGTAAAATATTTTGACATTTTGAAATGTTTGCATTAGATGCTGCATTGTAACGTAGATGCGGTCCTGCAAGAGTAAATTGATGCTTACACTGCCCATTATTGTGTGAATGTTGTCATGCATTACAGTGCTTTTTCCACTGGAGAAAGTGTCATGATGCAGTTAAAAGTTTAAATAAATGTCCTACCAGTCTCTGTTATCATGGTTTGTATTCTGATTTAAATTGATAAAACAATTTTGATCAGTAAAAATGAAACTGTGCTTTTGAAGATTATAAAATTCTTTGCACATACACCCTTGAATTTATTAGCACATGGTATTAACTGACAGGCATTCTATTTAAAGATGGAAATAGAACACCATTGCATGCTGTCAGTTTCAGGAAGTACAGCTAGAAGACTTTGGTATGACAACTATAGCCGTTATCAATTCTTGGCTGAGCTTCAAAAGCTAATATTGGCTTCAGTTCAGTTGGTGGTATATTGTTCCAATAATTAGTGGAATTTTTGAAAGGCCATAAGTAACAGAGTATGCTTTTGATGTGGTTCATTGTTTTCTTACAATTGAAAAAGCATTTAACACAATGTAACTAATTTCGCGCAAAAGATTTTGTTTTTGGATAAATAGTGTAGCAAGTTGAATTTGAGGCTTTATTAAGTTACTCGAGGGTTTGCTTTATCCCCAATGATTTTAAAACTGTCCCTATTTCCAATTGCCTGGCTCCTGAGCACTGAACATAGTGAATTCTGGGGATTAATTGTTCACAGCTTCAATATTTGGAGCTTAATTCTTCTGATCATAACAGGTGGCATGGCAGCCAGACCCATTTAAACACATGGTAGGCAGCTCTCAAGAGTAGAATTTCCATCTGCTCTGCATGCCACACACCTCACACGTCCAGAGACACAATTCCTTGAGAAGGCCCGACACAAGAGTCTGACAGAAATTCAAGTTGGTCATGTCTACCCCATGAAAGTAACAAAGTTCTCACTGGATCTCTAACAGCTGGCCAAGTGGTCTGTCACCCACATTAAACCCATCATCAGGTGGGCTTGTTGGCATGACGCCTGGAGATCTTCCTGCTTTTCTCCACATAATGTAATGGGATGTCTTAACATCTATTTGACAAATCAGTTTTGACCTTGACATGACCATCTCATCTAAAGGTCCAGCAGCTCCAAGTGAAATCTCAGTTTTAGCTGCTGTTCTCAGCTCCTGGAGTGGAGTAGGATTGCCGACACAGCAGCTTAAAGTGTGAGACAGTAACAACTGCTGATGCTGGAGTCTAAGATAACACAGTGTGGAGCTGGAGGAACACAGCAGGCCAGGCAGCATCAGAGGACAGGAAAGCTGACATTTCATGTCCGGACCCTTCTTCAGAAAAGACCCTTCATTTTTCTGAGGAAGGGTCTTGACCTGAAAGTTCAGCTTTCCTGCTCCTCTAATGCTGCCTGGCCTGCTGGATTCCTCCAGCTCCACTCTGTGTTATCATTACTTAAAGTGTGACCAGCTTAGACAGATGCTGACTTTGAATCTGATTCTGATGCAAGCAATTTGGAACCCCTTGACTCTGACAATGTGTGCCCTCATGGGAGCTGCTTCACAGAGTGGAGCTCAGCATTCCCACTGCTTCAGGATTAAGTCTGGAATCTCCAAGAATGAAACATTAATCTCCATAATAAGGCATTGAGAAAAAAAATCACTGGGTGGGTGCTGTTTTGGATTTCATCAAACTCATTCACCGTTCATTTGGAAAAGATTATTTATGCATCTGATATTGAAAGATGATAAGGTAATCAGGAGTTTGTTTGCTCTGTAATTAGCAGGACATTGTGGAGTTGGACATATTGGAGTGAAAGTATGGGTTAGTAGTTGAGGGAATATGGTTATGCAATGAGGGAGGTTGTAATGTTACCTAGCAACAACATCCCCCAGTGTGATCAGCACAAAAACAGCCTGTAACAATCAGTCTGTACTCTATGTTTTGAGGGTCAAAAGTGCAATTAATTAATTCCAAACAATTTATGCATTTAGTTAGTGTCGGTAACTCTCTGAGGCCAAGCAATAACCTCCTGAATTGTTGAGTTTAAGGTCCATTGCTTAGTCTGTAGATGGATCTCTCCTCAGTAATATGCAGCATAGTTTGTCTCTCTCCTCATGCGGATAAACAGTTTGTAATGAGGCTACAGCAGTGGGGATTGGGTTGTGCAGGGATCTGGATCCTGAATCTGTTTAGTAAGACCCACTTGCACTGTTGTACATCTAAAGCCTCCTTTCGACAGATGGCACTTAATACAGTAGACTTGCTAGTGAATTCTCATGTTTCCATGAGAAGTCACTTTGGGGGGACTTTGCTGAGGAAGATTGCTCCTTGTAGAGTGCCAAGGTGGAAAGTGAGGTGGAGGTGGCTTGAACAGGTCATCGTGGAGTGCGGTAGTAGGTATGGTGGTTTCAATCAACTCGTGGTTTTTAATTAGTCAGTGGAAACGTGGGGAAGTGATGTTTAGAAGAGAGGAAGCCATAGAGTGGATGTGCACAGCATTGCACATTCTTTCATTTAACTAAGCCACAGTCATAGATGCCTCCAGCACAAACAAGGCCCATTGTGTCTGCATTGGGCAAAACCAACCGCATAACCATTTCCTAGAACTTGACTACTTGTATGCCTTGGCATTGCATGCGCACTTCTAATGACTTCTTAAATGTCATGAATTTCTCCTCCATCACCCTTACAGGCAGTGAGTTCCAGCTTCCCACCACCCTCCGGGAGAGAACATACTTTCCTCATGTCCCCTCTGAACCTCTTGCCACTTACCTTAAATGTATGCTATTGATCCCTCCACCAAAGGGAAATGTTTCTTCCTGTCTATGCCCCACATAATTTTGTATGCCTCAATCACGAGGCCCCTCAGTTTCCTCTGCTTCAAGGAAAACAACCCCAGTCTGTCCAATCTCCCTTCATAATTAAACCTCTCCAGCCCAGGCAGCATCCTGGTGAATCTCCTCTGCACCCTCTCCAGTTCAATCACATCGTCCTATAATGTGGATTCCAGAACTGCGCACAATTCATTTATTCATTGTTGGTCCCTCGCAGATGAATATGACTCTCTTCCATGCTCAGGGTAAGTTCATAGGTGGTTGTACAGGACTATGCAGCTACCACAGGCTCTGTTGGGGCAGAAGGCTGTCATGGGAATGGGTGGTGGGGTGTTGTGTAATGTGGCAGTGCGCTCCTTTCACTGTTTTCACCTGGCCTCCACTTTTTCCCAACATCTTGAGTTGCGTGATGCCTTCCCGGTTGCTCCTTCTCCACATTGGATGGTATGGGGCCAGTGATTCCCAGCTGTCACTTCACCCGTGAGGCCTTGAAGGTATCACTGAAGCGCTTCCTCTGTCCATCTGGGGCTCGCTTGCAGTTTCGAAGCTGGGAGTAGAGCATCTGTCTGGGGAGCATACACTACTCTAGATGTGGCCTAGACAACTTTTTATGGAGTGCCAGCATCACCTCCTTTCCCTTAAACCCTATGCCTTGGCTATTAAAGTGCGCTAGGAGGATTTGAATCAATACATTTGAAGACTTAATATAAAATCTATTGCATCGACTGTCATGTGTTCACTTTGTACCTTGCATATGCACTGACTTGCTGGGGCTCCCCACAGTTGGCCACATTGTGGCTGTATGTAAATCTTTTAGGTGTGTTCTGCAATTGGCATGTTTGGACCAGTCAAAGCATTTGAACAGAGAACGCCCATTTCAAATTTCTGTTTAAATACTTCAAACTCGGCCAACTTTCACTGCCTTCGCCCTTTCACTGATGATTGGAGATAATATGGGTCAGCTCTTTGTTAATTGAATGTTCAGTATAGGGTAGACAATATCTAAATATGAATGTGGAAATATCTAATAACCAATGGTGGCTGCAGAGGAACAGCAAGAGAATACACTGCTCTATAACTCTTCCATATGCCTCAAGTGGCTAAAAAACATTCTCTCTAATTTTTCTTTGAAGTGTATAAAAGGCATTGGACAAGTTTTATGCAAAAGATAATTAGCTAAAAGAAGGGCACATTTAATTGGAGGCAACCTTGGCACATGGGTTAGAAAAGTTTGGGGGGGTTCATTGAAAATTTAGTGCAGGGATGAACTGGGGGGGAAGTTCTAAATCAGTAGTACACAATGCATTTTCCATCTGTTTGACAGACCAGGACGACATTATGTTGTGCAATGGCTAGCATCCTGGGTTCAAGTTCTTCCCAAGGGCTTGGTGGCCAAGGAAGGCACTTTCCTTCAATCAAACACAGTAAGCATCATCTTATAAATCCTTCCAACACTTGCTAATGACATTTAGGAAAAACAGGAGAACTTCCTGCTCCGTTTTCTCATTCAAGTCAATTGCAGCCTTGAGCATGAGTTTCTATCAGTCCGGATATTAATGCTCAAGACTTCAATTTACTTGAATGTAAATGCAATGTGAATTGGTGTCAACAGTATAAATCTTTATCTTCTGGTTGGGATGGATTTGGGACCTGCCTCCCATTTGTATATATGGCATAAGTCATGGTGCAGAGGGTAGAACCCACCTTAAAGCAGAGAACTCAAGATGAAGACTGATGCCTTAGATGAAGGAAGAGAGCTGTATATCCTAGTTTTGCTTCTGCTTCAGTTGTGTATGCATCAAACAATAATAATCATATTCCACAAAAATTTGTCAGAACAGTAAATTTGTGGATAGTAGTAGAGCAAGTACAATAGCATTTTGTAGGTTAACTGAACAAATCAAATTCCATGTGGGGAAGTGTGAGGTCATTTAGTTTGGGTCAAAAGAATCAAATTGGAACTATTTTTTGAACAACAGATGTCCATAAGCTCTAAAAATTAGTAATGCAAATTTAAATAAGGGGCATGAAAACTGAACTAGCTAGTGTGAACTGGGATAATTGGTGGCATGTTGAGAGGGACAGTCATGAAGTCTTGCCAGAAATTAACCCAGGAGGTGACAAGAGAGGTTAGGTGTCTTGCCCACTGCAGTCTCACCCAATTACTTACGAAGGGTTCAGAAGAAGGGTCAATGGACCCGAAACATTAACTCTGCTCTCTCTCCGCATACACCTGCAGAGTTTTTCCAGCAATTTCTGTTCTTGTTTCACCCAGTTCCTTCGCTTTCCTGCCACCTCTCACCACCTCCAGGGAAATGGTAATTTCTTCCCTTAATGTTTTGCTGTTTAAGTTGCAGATCCCAGTTTGGCAAAGTCAAAATCCAACAAGGCCTCATTCACCTGAGAATCCTGTCTCTTTTCCTTAATTTTTCTAAAATCAAGGTGGACTGGCTATTAAGTGGAAGGATTGTTCAATTTTAAATGTACACAATTAATGGAGAGCTAATAAGTACACAAATTATTAGAAGAGAATTATTCAGAAGGGTTACAAATCCTGCAGTGACTCCCCACTCTTGCTGTGAGAGATTTTTGGCCTCCCTTTAGAGAGCTTGCTATTTTGTGATTCAGTTCAGGGGTTAGCTGTGTAGGGAATTACTAATATAGAAACAATTGCTTATATTTATATCACATCCTAAAGAAAATACCTCAAGGCCCTTTATAGTAGCACAATCAGACAAAATTTTGTCCCCAAGTCAAATAAAAAGATCTTAGAATGGAGGTAGACAGGGTGGTTTAAAAGGCTTTCATTATGCAGACCTTTGAGTAACAAGTTGAGATATCATGTTGAGGTTGTGCAGGGCATTGGTAAGGCCTTTTCTGGAGTACTGTGTCCAGTTCTGGTCATCCAGTTATAGGAAGGATACTATTAAGCCGAAGAGGGTTCAGTAAGGATTTATCAGGATGTTGCTGGATATGGGGGTGGGGGGTTGAATTTTAAAGAGAGACTGAATAGGCTGGGACTTTTTTCACAGGAATGTAGGAGATTGAGAGGCAACTTTATGGAAGCTTATAAAATAGTGAGGGATAAAGTTAAACTTAATGGTAGTCTTTTCCCTAGGGTGGGGGATTTCAAGTCTTGGGGGCACACTTTTAAGGTGAGGGGAGACAGATTTAAAAAAGACATGGAACAGATATTTTACACAGAGGGTGGTCTGCATGTGGAATGAACTTCCTGAGAAGCGGTGGATGTGGGTAAAATTACATTTAAAAGACAATTGGATAAGTACATGAATAGGCAAGGCTTAAAGGGATAAGGACCAGGAGCAGGCAGGTTACTAGGTTAATAAAATGTGAGGCTGGACGAACACAGCAGGCCAAGCAGCATCTCAGGAGCACAAAAGCTGACGTTTCGGGCCTAGACCCTTTTATTATCTTGGAATCTCCAGCATCTGCAGTTCCCATTATCTCTGATTCTAGGTTACTAGGTTAGTTTAGGATTATTGTCAGCATGGACTGGTTGGACTGAAGACTGTTTCTGAGCTGTGTGACTCTATGACTGAAAAGTGGTTGTGTTTTTTGGAGTATCTCAGAACAAGAGAGGTAAAGAGATAGGGAAGCAACTCTGGACCTAACAAGATAGCTAAAGACACAACTTCTGCAGGAGATCATGGATGCTGAAGAGACTAGAATTAGAGGAATGCAGCAATCTCAGAGTTTTAGAGAAATGCAGAAAGCTACAAGTATGCAAAGGGTGAGGCCACAGAGAGGGATTTGAGTACACTGTGTCAGCAATGATCCTCGTCATTGACCCTGTGACAAGATTAGGATTGGAGATTGGCAGAAGACTACTAAATTAGCCTTGATCTTACCAAATGAAACAGGCTGCCAATCAGCCATATGACTAAGCAGTTTATTGCCTTCACGACCAGTAGACTTTCTTTTTCGTTGGTCCCTTCTGCCCCTCTGGGTAGTTTTGAAAAATGACATTTTCAGTAAAACAGAAACTTGCTTATCCAGGTCCTCAGGCTCATAATTCCCTGTGACTCACCAGTATCAAAACTGGAGCACACATGCTGGTGGGCATGTTCCCATTGAATAGGTTGCCAGGGAAATAGGGTCAGAGGGTATGGGTGTAGGTGCACTCTGTCACAGCTCACTATGCTGGCTTAGGTCCAAGCTGGTAGACATGTTAAATAGTGTTGGATAACATGGGAATTTTTCTTCCAAGAGATAAATTAAGCAGTGTTAACTCAGCAAGCGTCACCTCACCTGTGCTCCAAAACCATTTTGGATAAAATTGCAAATAAATCAATTCTATTGCTAGTGTGTGAATGCTGTCATAAGAATTTCCTTGTTATCAACAAAATGGCAAAGTAAAATAAACTGATAATGGTTAAAAACATAAATGTTAACCCTTTGAGTACTGAGGTATCTTACTGCAGTTTTCAAAATTCACAGTTGATTAGGTGAGACGGTCATTTGTTACAGTATTGGGATACCCTCCACTGGCTTAAATGTCATCATTTTAAGCACTATCATTGATCTATACCACCACTAATAATCCTATCCTCATGTCAAATTGAACATCACCAAAAAAGTGCATGGTTTTCATGCTAATATCAATCATCTTTGTTCCTGAAGCTTATTTCTGTGCACTCTGAAAATAAAGTCCAGTTCTCCATTTGCACAAAGTTCACAACAGAATAGCGATGAGTCAGACATGAGTGTTAAAAGCAAAAGCGTAAATGTACAGACTTTCAGGAGGTAGACATCAACAGAATTAATGACTGATGGGTCTTCTAGGTATCCCGAACACAATTGTTCATTGGAGAGCTTGTTTTTTTCTGGTCTTTAATTGTCTGTAATGATTTTACACTACACGAAGTAGCAGGAAGTATACATAATTTAGTTAGTGCGCACATGTATTTTTGCATGCATACATTTACTTTATAAGGCAGAGAAACAAACTAAACAAATTGATAATGTCGTTTATTTTCAGAAGACCAAGAGTTCAGACCCATCCTTCCATTGCATGTATTACTGTGTGCCTGGGTGTTCTATAGATGGAGTATGGCATACACTGACTGCTTTATGTCCTCACTGTCTGTACCCTGAGTAGAGAGTCTGCTAAGTATAATTTATCATACATACAATGTCCCCTGAGAACAATGTATCCTGTGTACAGTGTACTGTGAGTACAGTGTATCCTGAGTTTTTTTATTGTGCGCGGGATGAGGGCATCGCTGGCTGGGCAGCATTTTATTTCCCATCCCTAATTGCCCAGAGGGTAGTTAAGAATCAATCACTTTGCTGTGGGTCTGGTGTCACATGTAGGCCAGACCAGGTAAGGATGGCATTTTCCTTTCCTAAAGGCCATCAGTGAACCAGATGGGTTTTTCTGACAATCAACAATGGATTCATAGTCAACACTAGATCCTTAATTCGACAGTTTCTTTTTTTTTACTGAATTCAAATTCCACCACCTACCATGGCGTGATTTGAACCTAGGTTCCCAGAAGATTAACTGAGTTTCTAGATGAATTGTCTACTGAGAATGTATTAGGCCATTGCCTCCCCATTATAGAGTGTATCCTGAGTACAGAGGTTCCTGAATACAGTGTATCCGGATTAGAGTGTATCCTGATTACAGTGTATCCCGAGTACAGAGTCCCCTGATTACAGAGTATGCTGAGTACAGAAGTTACTGAGTACAGTGTGCCCTCAGTGCTGTGTCCCCTGATTACAGAGTATGCTGAGTACAGAAGTTCCTGAGTACAGTGTGCCCTCAGTGCTGTGTCCCTTGATTACAGAGTATGCTGAGTACAGAAGTTCCTGAGTACAGTGTGCCCTCAGTGCTGTGCACTCTGTGCTGTGCCCCCAGGACAGTGTTCTCTGATTCCAGTGTATCCTGAGTACATTGTCTCCTGTGTAGAACATATCCTGTGTGATGTGTGCCCTTGTGCTGTGTAACTGAATACTGAATACCCGAAGTGCTGTGTGTGAATTCTTTAATTTATGTTTGTGGGTGCTTGCTGTGCAATTGGCTGCGATGTTGCCCACAACTTGAGAAAGCGCTTGAATGGTTTTAAATCACTTTGTATCAGCCTTTGGTTGGGAATAGGCTCTGTACAAATGTAAGCTGTTACTCTTCACTGCTCATGCAGCATAGAGCAGCCCTCCTCATGCATTTATCTTCAGGAATTCTACTGCATTGTGCCATGCTCAGAAGTTGTGCTGGCTACATTAACTCACCAGGGATCTCACCCACTCTTACTGGTTGCCATTGGTAGATTGATATAATCTTTAATTTCCAATCAATAAATAAGTCCTAAATTGGTACCTCAAACTGGCACACTGGCTCAGGGATAGAGTTAGCTGCCACTGTGCCATTAAACCTCTTTACAAGCAAAAACAGAAATTGCTGGAAAAGCTCAGCGGGTCTGGCAGCATCTGTGGAGAGAAATCAGAGTTAACGTCTCAGGTGCAGTGACCCTTCCTCAGAACACACAAACCTCTTGGCTGCTTTATTCCCAGTTCTGTAATTATTTGCACACTCAAACAATTCTTTTCAGTTTGGGGAGGAGTACAATCACACGTATCTCAGAGGTGTCATTCTGACCATGACATTGTACACAGCCAGCGAAAGTTTCCCAATTAGAGATTGTTGTGGTAACATCGCACTGCAGATGGTGAAGAGTTAACAGTCTAACTTGGAAATTTGCTAAAGGCCTGACATTTTCAACCACGACTCCCGGACTTCCCCGCTTGGTGAGCGAAATGTTGAGATCTATTAAAAACATGCACATAAATCCATCTCTTCGCACTCTCCCAACTCCCCCAAATCGAGACCCTGACAACAGCTTGCTTATATCTCACTTGTGGCTCTACAGTTCAGAGGTTATTATATGCTTTACATATCAGATGGAAGCTACCAATTACAGCATATTGTAAGGGGGAACGAGGAGGTTGTTCCTGTCGACTGACAACTTCCTTTCTACTTAGTTCTCGATTTAAGTCTGTCTCTTCCCCCTTCCAACACAGAGGCCTTTTTGTATAAGATCCCAGACTTTTTCAGCTATCCTGTGTGCAGTATGTGTGTGCATGAGACTGCTACATTTTAAAAAGGGATCAGAGATAGAAACATCGAGAAAACACACGTTTTTTTTCCCTCCCAGTTCATGCTGGAGAATTTAGCAGGTACAACCTAGTGCTTCCTGATAGAGTTTGTGCAGCCCTTGGGAGGAGGGGTGTGTATGTGTGCTGGAGGAGGGGCATTGCGGGCAGATAGCACCACACAGACTGAGCAGAGAGCCGGGTTTCCACCCATTTACACTCCACGGCCCTGTTTGCAAGCTGCAGCTCAGTAAGTTCAACCAGCCGTCATGCTGCTCTAACAAGCGGGAGGGGAGGTGGCCCAGCTGCATAAGTTGACACGTCTTTGGCTTCTTTGGAACAGAGAGAGAGAGAGAGTGAAAAAAAATTAAGATGATTCCCACAGTGCCTTGAGCATTTTGTCCTCTGTTCGAGTGCATTGGGGACAAAAACATGTGAGGTAAGTTCTTGTGTATATATACATATATGTGTAAATATGTATATACACATGTGTATATGAGTGTCTGTATGTGTATGCACACATGTATATGTGTGTATACATGTGTATACACATTGCTGTATATATGTGTACATACATGTGTATATAGACATATGTGTGCATATATAGATATTTATATATGCTTGTGTGTATGTGTTTGTTGCGATTTGATCACAGTAGGAGTTAAGTGAGAACGATTGGACGTGAAAAGAATTGAAGGGGGTCGGTGGAAGGAGGGAGGTTGGAGAGGGGTGTTCTTGCAGCCGCGGTATATGGTTTCATATCACCCATCATCTTCGTCTGGGAGTCGAAGTCAGAAAGGTCGCAGCTGCAGGCAAGCAGATCTGTGCCACAGAGCAGCCCCTTCCTGTCTGCAAGGACAGCGTCACACACACACACACACATACAGCAGCCAGCAGCAGTAAGGAAACAGGCAAGGCAAGCCCAGGAGAACGTCTATCCTCCTCTCTCTCTCTGCCTGTCTAACACATCAGCAAAGGCAAGGGGGAGGAAAAAAAACAGGTGGATCCCAGCAACTACCCGCTCCTTAAACTGCCTCAGTTTACAGCGAATGATGAAGTGACAATTGCCATCAGCCCTTTGACATGTGCAGGTAGCTGTTTACTGTATTATAAAGGTGGCGTCTGCTGAGCTGTCGGAAGGTGGGGAGGGAGGTCAGTAAGGAGTTCTTCCTTTTATGAGGAGGGAAAGGGGGTCTGTTAGCATGTACTGCATGTGGTCCTGGTGTGTACAGCGAAAGGTTAACTCTCTGCCTACTGCCTATAAATTATGCGTGACATGTTTAGCTGTGCTTCCTTATATGGCCAGTGCTGTATTTCAGTACAGTATGAGGCTTGCCAAGTTTAACTGGAAGGAAGACGGCCCTACATGAGTGGGTTTTCTCTTTCCCTCGCTCCACTATTTGCAGTGCGTCACCCACTAACTGTTAGAAAAGTAAGTGCACGCAGTGTTACCGATTGCCTTGATGTCATTTCAAGCGGTTCCCTTTTCGCTAAGGTAGTCATTCTAAAAGGCAGGAGCCATGATTGTGGATTGTAACGTGCGTTTAACACAAAAAAGAATCGCTTGAGGGATCGAAGCCTTCTCTCTCTTTCTCTCTTTCCATGTGTGTTTATTTATGTTCTGATTTCATTTCTCGCATTTTGAAGCAGCGAAGGAATTTGCCAAGGTGAGTAAGGCATCATTCGTAAATGTTACTGTGTTGAACTTTCTGGTAACAGATGTGGGCCATCTGACTATGTTGCTGTGTGCCTGTGACTGGACCACTCCCCTGGACCCACCTTTGGGTCTTACCCCTATTTCACCAGTTCTCTGGGTTCATCATCAACCTCTTTCTTGTCTTGGGTCAGGAAAACATACCCAGGCTTTGAAAGCGGGTGGACACGGGGGAAGAGCTCGGGGCGTCGAAGCCCCCAAGCATGTGTTTTGTGTACACTGGTGGTAGTTGGATATATTGTAACGGGGAAATGAAAATGAATAATTCAGACAAGGACGGACAGAGAGAGAGAGAGAGAGAGAGAGAAGTGGGTGGTGGTGGGTGCAGTGGGAAGGTTTGGGGATGGCGGGGTTGCCTTCTGTATTTAAAATCATGCAGATGTTTGAATGTTTTCCAGTGGCTTCAATTCAGTGGATCAGTTACCACAGGGAGAGAGAGTGAGCGAGGGAGGAATAGAGGGGAGGACGGAGGTATAGAATAGAGAAGTGGAGTTAAGGAAGGCACAAACTGAAATGCAGAGAGACTTCAGCTATCTTGCTGTCACTTGTGCAATCCACGTTTGGCCTGAGCTGCTCCTACCATTCTGTTTCACAGAAGGTTCAGTTTTGGTGGATTCTGTCTGCTTTAAAATGGCTACCTTTGCAACATGGGGTTAATCTGGATTGAATGTTGGCGCCTTGGTGGTTGCCTCCCCTTCTGTCTTTGCACTCCAGTCTGGAAAATAGAACCTCGTGCTGATTAGTAGACATGCTTGCGATTCCTGATTAATCGGTTTGTCCCCCTCCTCGCTTCGTTCTCATCTCCAGAATTCAAAATTATAATAAAATCAATGCTTTATCGATGCAAATTCAGCCTTGGGTCATTAGAGAAATAGCATTCGGGGCCTATTAAAAATGGAATATGGCACAGTCCAAACGTTGTGGAAAAGAGGAAGGCCTGCTTTAGCCTTAGAATTCACACCAGCAGTTTACATGGAGCGAGAGTGTTAGCATCATGTGGCTTACCAGTCCAAGCAATGCAGACTGTGCATATGAAAGGGACAAAATGTGGTTCTAATTCCAAGCAAACAAGTAGAAGAGCCCTTCTCCAAATAATTTTGGATTCATAGCATCATAGATTCGTAGAATTTTACAGTACAGGAGGAGGCCATTTTACCCATTATGTTTGTACTGGCTCCTGAAAGAACTACCCAGCGAGTCTCATTCTCCAGCCTTAACTCCGTAGCCCTCTAAATTCATAACTTTCATATATATATCCAACTCGTAGTCAGTTCAAAAGAAGTCCTTCTGGATTAATTTGATGATAATATTGATTGTATGCCGATGGGTGCAGCTTTGACATGAAATTGCTATTATTGGAAAGTCATCAAAGTTGAGTCTTTCACCTACAATTTGACCAAAAAAAAATTGCTTGCTGTATTCAACTTCTTGTAGAATTTTTTTTTAGCAGTGTTGAATTTATTATGACTGTAAGATTCAGGGTGAACTTTTTTTAACAAGTCACACCACTCTGCCACTTAGGCAAATGCATGATGTGTGTAGCATTGCTATTTTGTATAGTTGTGACATGTTCAGCATTGGTAATCCTAGTGCTTGGGACTTGTCCCCAGTGTGTCTGATTCCTGAGATCATAAGTGACCAGATTCACTCTTGCCCACACTCCCTGCCCAATTGACAACAAAAATAGATGCAACTGGAATGAACCTCCCCTACATGCACACTCCTGAAGGCACATGCAGTAGATGCCTAGATGCCCCCATCCGTACACGGAGACCATGTGCTGTCAATCCAGAAAGGAGTTTGGCATATTTCCACTCAAATCATTAGTGGAATCAGACCCCCCTTTCGTCTTTATACTTAATAATCTAGTAATAATCTTTGTTAATGAACTGCAATCTGGGTTTCAGGCCCCTACTCTGGGATTAATGATGTAATCCAGGTTGTACTCTTCAATCCGTGCCATTGAACAAGGGTGAGCATCAAACAGAGGCCTCTCATGTCTTTTTCATTAGCACAGATGCCAAAGAACCAGGGTCACAGTGTGAGGAGGAGTACGGACATATCTTACCGCACAATGGCCCATTCCTCAATCAATTTAACTGGCTGTTTATTTTCACTGTTGATAGTAGAACCTTACTTAATAGCTATCCCTGCATTGCAGGGATATGCAGGGAGATTGAAATGTCACCGTTCAAAAACAAGGGGGTCATCCATTTAGTACACAGATGAAGCAAAATCTTTTTATACAGAGCATTGTGAGTTTAGAAGAACGAGAGAGAATTTTGTCGAAGCGTATAAAATTCACACAGGGCTAGTCAGACTGGCTGCAGGTGGAGGTGATCTAGAGTAAGTGGCCATGCGCCATGCCATTTTAGACTGAGATGAGGAGAACTCTGTTCACTCTTTAGGGTGGTGAACCTGTGGAATTTATATTTCAGAAGGAAGCAGATTTCTAGATGCAAAAGGTGTTGAGGAGTATGGGGAGAAAAACAGAAATATCCTTTTTATTCATTCATGGGATGAGGACATAACAGCTGGGACAGTATTTGTTACCTGGGGGCAGTTAAGAGTCAACTACATTGCCTTGGCCTGGAGTCACATTTAGGCCAGACCAGGTAAGGATCTTAGTTTCCTTCCTTAAAGGATAGGAGTGAACCAGATGAGTTTTTCCTCAACAATTGATGATGGATTTATGGTCATTATTTGATGCTTACTTTCAGATTTTCATTAAATTCAAATCCCACCATCTGCCATGGTAGGATTTGAAACGAGGTCGCCAGAACATTACCTGGGTCTCTGAAGTAACAGTCCAGCAATCACACCGCTAGGCCAATGTCTCCCCATATTTCAGGTTTGAGGATGGTCACAGGTATTGTGGAGTGGGCTGAGTGGTCTGTTTCTGCTCCTATTGTCCATATTTCTATCAAACAAAACAGAAAGTGCTGGAGAAATTCAGCAGGTCTGGCAGCATCTGCGGAGAGAGAGAAAGATAGAGTTAATGTTTGAGGTCTGGTGACCCTTCTTTATTCTCTGTATCTTTGGAGCTCTCTTCCTGAAAAGGTGATGGAAACAGAGTGTTGGAAGGAGTTAGATAAATCCTTGATTAGCAAGGGGAGAGGGTTGAAAGGTTATCAGGGGAAGGCAGGAATCTGGAGTATTAAGATCAGCCATGATCTTATTCAGCAGTAGGGCAGGCTCCAGGGGTTGAGTGGCCTACTTCTGCTTCTAATTCATATGAACATAGGTTTGCACAGAATTTGCAAAACAGAACCAGGTCATTCAGACCGTTAGTCTCTGCTGGTGTTTATGCTTGACTCCAGCCTTCAGCTGATGTCTAGCCACAGCAACCTGTGCTTTTATTTCTCACTCTGTGAAGTGTTCATCCAACTTTCATTTAAATACCTGTGTAATATTCACTGCAACCGCTCTTTATGGTAGCAGATTGCACATTTTAACCACTCTCTTGACGTAGATATTTCTCCTGAATTCTTTATCATGTTTATTAGTAGCTGTCTTATTCTTGAGTTCTCTAGTTTGTGATTCTCAGGTCAGGAGAAACATCCCCTTCAAAACTCTGCTTCCTGTCACAGGTCTTCATTAATCAGGTTGCCCTTTCGTCTATGCCATGAAAAACCAGTCTCTTTACAGGTATGCGCACACATAGACGCACATGGATGCTAATTGGATTCCAAATAGAACGCTCATAGACTTACCAACATTAACAAAAACTCTTCCTATATCCCTACGTTTGATGAAAAGGCAAAAAATGGCCAATAAACTGTCAGCAATATAACTCAGTAACAGGGGATTCATGTTAATTCTGCGGATGAGGTTTCACATCAGCCTTGCCTCCTTCCGCCCTATCTTCCTAAGCCACTGGAACTAGTGCCAGGATAATGCCTGGTGAAGTGTGTCTCCCTCCACCATTTGTCCTCATTGACCTCGTATTGTACTGGAGCCTCCAGGATCAATTATCCTCTTAGTATTATTTTAGTTCAACCGACAGGAGTCATTTGCTTTGGCCATTCATCCCAGTAGTTTACCATGAAGCAGAGAAGAAGACCTAGTTCCCTTACAGCTAATATAGTGGGTGAACGTTATGGGAAATACATGTATGTAGACTCATAGAATCATAGAATTTCACATGACAGAAGGATGCCTTTTGGTCCATCGTGACTGTAGCTCTTGAAAGAGCTACTCAGCTACTCCCATTCCCCAGCCCTATCTCCATAGCCCTCTAAATTCATCATTTTCAAATATATGTCCGGCTCTCTTTTGAAATCTCCAATGCAATCTGCCTCCACCACTCTCCCAGGCAGTGCATTCCAAATCCTGATTCTGTGTGAAGACGATTCTCCTCATCTCACTCCTAGCTCACTTACAGTCTTGAAATTGTGACCCCTATTTACCGACATATGATTCTGCCTCACAATGAAAGTTTTTCCCAACTCTTTTGCAGAATTGATCTATCACATGCTGCAGTTATCTGAAATCAGAAAGTATTTTGTCACATTGGAGGGTTGTGGTGATCTGGAACTCTTTACAAACCTCTAAAATGGCGGTGGATACTAGGGGACAGTTGGAGCTTTTTGGACTGAGATCAGCAGTTTTCTGTTCAGGAAGGTGATCAAGGGGATGTGGAGCAATGGTGGATAAATGAGTTGATGGGCGGATCATTCATGATCTAATTGGAAAGTGGACCATACCTTGGACTGAATGGTCTTCTGATCTGAATGGTGCTTAACAGGTACAACCTTTGAATTCATTGACACTCACTGTGTGTTATCAATCATTGCCTCAGGAAATCAGCATTGTTACAAATGGGCCTCCTTATCATAGATAATGGGAACTGCAGATGCTGGAGAATTCCAAGATAATAAAATGTGAGGCTGGATGAACACAGCAGGCCAAGCAGCATCTCGGGAGCACAAAAGCTGACGTTTCGGGCCTAGACCCTTCATCAGACCCTCTGATGAAGGGTCTAGGCCCGAAACGTCAGCTTTTGTGCTCCTGAGATGCTGCTTGGCCTGCTGTGTTCATCCAGCCTCACATTTTATTATCTTGGCCTCCTTATCATGTTTGTCCTGAGGAAGTTAAGAAAATGAAAGTACTTTCTTCTATGTCATTCACAAGGTGTGTTGTTGCTGACTAGGCCAACATTTACTGCCCACCCCAAATTGCTCAGGGGTTAGTTCCGAGTCAGGTACATTACTTCGGTTCTAAAGGCACACGTAGGCCAGACCAAGTCAGGGCAGCAAAGTTCTTTTCATTGAGACGTTAGTGAACCTGTTGCTCATAATTATGCTAGCTTCCTATTCCAGGTTTGTACTGAATTCCAATTCCACCTTCCATCATGGTGGAGATTCAAACTCATTTCCCCAAAACATTAACCTGGGATTCTGGATTCAGCAACATTACCCTACACTACCACCAACCCTTGCGGCCAGACCTAGCTTGCATTTGTCACCATTACCGGTGTAATAAGTTTCACATTTTTGCGAAGAATTGAACATCGGAGAAGGGACTTACTGAAATCAGTGTGAGTATTCAGAAGGAACTCTGTCTTTGACTTGTGATTGTAAAAATGAAACAGTTTGATTGGCAAGTAAGTTGTTGTAGTGTTGGTAGCTTGCTGTTACAATTTAGTGAAAGGTAGCAGTAATGGAAGTGAGCCCAATAATTAAGGGATGTTATTTACTCTTCTTCATTGTTAAATGGCCTATGATTACTAGTTTGAAGCACAGCAGAAAATCATCGGCAGTTGCTTGATAGATCATCCAGGGCTTTGCAAACTGTAGCCAATAATGCTTTCTGTTAACAAGAGCATGTTTGATGCAGGAACAGCAACTCATATTCCACTTGGGAACCCTGCAGCCCAATGGTATCAAAGTGGACTTCACCAGCTTCAAAATCTCCCCTCCCCCTACCGCATCCCAAAACCAGACCAGCTCGCCCCACCTCCCTAATCTGTTCTTCCTCTCACCCATCCCCTCCTCCCACCTCAAGCCCCACCCCCATCTCCCCGGACCGACCTATCTCCTCCCTACCTCCCCACCTACACTCACCTCTACTGGCTCCATTCCCGCCTCTTTGACCTGTCTGTCTCCTCTCCACCTATCTTCTCCTCTATCCATCTTCGATCCGCCTCTCCCTCTATCCCTATTTATTTCAGAACCCTCTTCCCCTCCCACATTTCTGAAGACGGGTCTAGGCCTGAAACGTCAGCCTGCCTGCTCCTCTGATGCTGCTTGGCCTGCTGTGTTCATCCAGCTCTACACCTTGTTATCTCATGTTTGATATATATTTATTTTTAAGAAGTATAATTGAATGTATTTTTCTTCCCATGCCAATGCCTTTGGGCCAGTGAGTTCTTAAACCGTTTGAAGACTTACATTTTGTGCAGTGTTTATACTCCATGCCCTTTCTGCACAGAATAGAGGAAAATCTAATGAATGGCCTTCAATTCCAACCGCTATCTCTCTTTCAATGTGTCTCTCTCTTGCAATTTTCTTTGTCTTCCAAATTGAGATCTACCAGGATTAGGTTAGCAATTCGCTCTGCTATTGTAACTCTCACAGCAGGCAGGATAGGGATGGTTGATTGAAAAGGTAGTTTTCCTCAGTTGTAAAATGTCCTAACCTTGGGGGATCCAAATCCAGGGTGATTTTGTTAGAATTTTGAACGCTATCTGTGCCTAAAGGACTGCAGTTTCATTCAAGGCTGCCTGCTGCTATCTGTGGAGTGGCAGATCCAAAGTTGGCGAGACTGGGTAAAGATGGCAGATTTTCTTTCTTAAAGGACGTTAATGAACGCTTCTTTTAAAAGAAAACTCTGATAGCTGGCAAGGTCGCCTTTGTGGAGATTAGCATTATATTTCAGCTTTATTAATTGAACTTTAATTCCTAGTGTTGGTATGTCAATTCACGCCCCCAGAACATTGATCTGGGCCTCTGCATTATTTGCCCTGTCATACTGCGACTACTGCACCATTTTCAGACGGTAATATTTCAACGAAAGGAAGGTTTGTGATAGCCAATGCATTATAATCTGTTTTTCATGTGGGGATATCGTTATTTGGAAATGAACATGAATCATTCAAATTCCTTTGAAGTTCTTTACTACAGAGGGCACTCGAGGCTGGGTCATGAGTATATCAGGCCGAGAGAGACAGGTTTTTAATCAGTGGATGAATCAAGAGTTAGAGTGAAAAGGCAAGAAAGTGGAGTTGGGGATTATCAGATCAGCCGTGATCTCATTGAATGGCAGAGCAGACTCGATGGGCTGAATAGCCTCCTCTGCGCATGTATTTTATGGTCTTATGAGGTGTTATCGCTCTAATGGAAATTACTAGTGTAGTTCCAGAAATACCTTATGATATATTTCCATCAACTAGAGTTCATTCAAAATTCTGCCCCGGCTTTCCTCACTTGCATCAAGTTAGATTCATGATCGTGTGAAAACTGAGGATCTGAAGGGTTTTGATGCAGTAACTTCTCGATTTTTAAGTTGTCTTCCCTGATTTCAAATGGCCCCTGCAGTCCTGCAAGACCTATGTATCCCTTCAGTTCTGGTGCATCCCCAGATATATAATTTGCTTCACGAGTGGTGGTCATGCCTTCAGCTGCCTCGGCACTAATCCCTTTATTCCATACCGAAACTTTGCTCTGCTTAAACTTTCTTTCCTGCTTCATGAAGCTTCTTACTGTTTAACTCTTCAATTGAGTTGAAGAGTTAAACATGAAGAACTTGATGTCTTCTTATGTTACTTGGTTTTGTTGGGTGAAAGTCCTATTAAATCCCTTTGGTCTTTCCAGTCTTTCAAAGGTGCTATATTAATGTACATTGCTGATACTGATTTCAAGGTGTTCATCATGGTAACTTAGGCCAGTAAGATCACACTAGAATGGTGAGGTTTTTCTTTGGTGTGTTGAATGCAAATGCTGGTTTGGAAACATAATTGGTTCTGTTTGTCACGCCATCTTTTCCTCTCAGACGGACAGATGAACTGAAGCACTGAAGAATAGGTCATAAAGTACCATGGCCGATAAAAGGCAGTGATGAGACTATGAAGAAGGGAGGGCGGAGGGAGTTCCACAATGTTGACTGTTGCAGGCAAGAATGGGCTCAAGGAGGAAATAGGACTTAGAGCGAAGGAAGAATTCTAAGTGAAAATGTTGATAACCTCACGAAGGACAAGAAAGGTTGTGTTGAATTAAAAAGTTGCAAACTGGAGGATTGTAAAGGATCACACCTTCAGCAACATCCATCTTCATCTGTTCCACAAGTGCAATGCAAGAAGGATATCTCTCAGAACAGGACAATGACAGGGGAAAGGGACAAATGGTAGTCCATTAATGAATGACTGGACTGTCTCCTGCACTGGGTTTACATTTAAAAACAGCATTACTTTTACACTTTCGTAATCTTACGACTTCCCAAACCATTTTCCAGTCAATGAAGTAGGTTGAAAGATTTGTAATGTAAGAAAGCACAGCCGCTCTGGGTACGTGGTGGTATAGAGGTTATTTGATTTGATTTATTGTAGTCACATGTACCTAACTGCAGTGAAAAGCTTTGTTTTACGAGCAGTACAAGCAGATCACAGCAAAACAAGGACGTACAGATCAAAGGGTGCTTAGACAGAGCGAGGCACATGTTACATGGCACAGGAGATGCGTAAAGCAAGATCAACATTATTCGATGTTAGAGAGGTCCATTCTGCAGACTAACAATAGCAGGGAAGAAGCTGTTGTTGAATCTGTTGGTGCCTGTGTTCAAGCTTAATGGAGCTAGTAGCCTAGACCCATATTCTCAAGGAATGGGTTCAAATTCTACAGATGCTGAAATTTGAGTTCAGTTAAATGCTGGATTAATGGTGACCATGTAAATGCTGCTGATTGTTGTTGAATAAAAACCATCTGGCATGTTTTTAGGAAATCTGCCGTCCCTCCTGGTCTGGCCTATGTATGACTACACACTTGCAGTAGCATGGTTGACTTTTATCAGTAATAAATGCAGGCCTAGCCAGCGATGCTTTCATCCCATGAATGACTTGCATAAAAGCTATTGTGTGCACAGCAAGATCTCACAAAGTTTGATAGTGAACAGGTGGTCTGTTTTCAGTGATATTGTTTGTGAAACAAATATTAGTCAGGAGCTCCCCCTGCTCAGTTGCCATTATCTTGCCTGTAGTGTTCAGGGGAGGCAATGGTCTCATGGTATTATCAGTGGACTGTTCATCCAGAGACCCAGATAATGTTCTGGAGGTGTCGTTCAAATGGTAGAATTTGAATTCAATAAAAATATCTGGAATTAAGAATCTGATGACGACAGTGAATCCATTGCCGATTAGCATAAAAAAACCCCATCTGGTTCACTAAAGTCCTTTTACGAATGGAAACTGCCATCCTTACCTGGTATGGCCTACATTTGATTCCAGACCCACAGCAATGTGGTTGACTCTCAACTGCCCACTGGGCAATTAGGGATGGACAATAAATGCTGCCTAGCCAGTGCCGTCGTCATCCCGTTCATGAACAGAAAAAAAACCTTTATATGTTCTGTTGAAAGGGCAAAGAGAGCCTCAGCTTAAATTCTCATTCATAAAAAACCTACCTTCATCAGTGGACTGCTCCCTCAAAACTGTTTTTACGTGGATTATCATTTTATACTTAATTCTTAGGAGTGTGTATTTGAATCCATGATCTTCTGACCTGGGGGATAATTGCTGAAGCATCTTGAGAAACATTGAAGTTTAGACAGAAAACCTGATTTTTTTTCAACAAAGTAACGTGTTGTTGTGTAACTAAGTCTGACCAGAAATAATTTCACGTGGCTTTCTTATTCATAGACCTCCTGTGAAAGCAGGCTTTGACGGACCAAATTGATGTCAGCAGTGCAGTTTTGTTTCAAAGTGTTCCATGAATTCATTTTCAGAGTTTTACAGGGATACGGATGTAGAATTAATGTTTTACAAATGGAGTCTTCGGAACAAAATAAAATTGCACAAATGTACAGATTTTTATAGAACTCCCAACAGTGTGGAAACAGACCCCTCAGCCCAAACTGTCCACGTTGACCCTCCAAAGAGCATCCCGTCAAGACCCATCCCCATACCCCTGTAACCCACCTGATCTATGCATCCCTGAACACTACGGGCAATTTAGCATGGCCAGTCCACTTAACCTGCACATCTTTGGACTGTGGGAGGAAACTGGAGCACCCGGAGGAAACCCACGCAGACACAGGGAGAATGTGCAAACTCCACACAGACCGTCGCCCAGGATGCGAATCAAACCTGGGTCCCTGGTGCTGTGAGGCAGCAGAGCTAACTATTGAGCCACCATGATCCCCCTATCTGATCTTGAATAAATTCTCGTGGTTGATGCAATGGTGAACATGAGGTGAAGGTCTAACTTGAGTTGGAGCAGCCTGTGACCAGGATAGAAGGACGGGCCATCAGTTGAAATCAACGGAGATCAATGCTGTGTCAATGTTTGATCCCTCCCAAAAAACATTAGTGATACATTTGGTTACATTTTCCCATTTATTGCCAGAGAATGATCTTACGAAGGACATTGGTGACGTTTGGACAAGTAGCAAGCAATGATTGTAATTTGTATTCTGAGGACAGAAGAGAGTCTCTTAACTTCTGGAAACATTCTTATATCATTTGGATGTGACGCAAATCGTCACGAGGAGATTGTCCTTCATGAACACCCCACACAATGGAGCTTTTACATTGCTTGTTTCTTAGGACAGAATATCTTAATCAGCTTTTGAAGGGAGATGGTAGACACCAAGCAGAGAGTAGCAGAGAAAAACACACGAGCTGATGGGAAGCAGGATGACTTTGTCAGCATCGTAGGAACTGCAGATGCTGGAAAATCTGAGATAACAAGGTATAGACTGGATGAACACAGCAGGCCAAGCAGCATCAGAGAAGCAGGAATGCTGACATTTTGGGCAAAAGGGTCTAGGCCCGAAGTGTCAGCGTTCCTGCTTGGCCTGCTGTGTTCACCCAGGGCTACACCTTGTTATCTCTGACATTTTCAGCAAGCTTTTTTCTTTGGTGAAATTATGCATGATCAAGAGGATGTAAAGAGGCTTCAGGGTGATTTAGACGAGTTGTGTGAACACCCGTAACTAGTGGAGTGCCACCATGGCTGGGACCGCAGTTATTTACAGTATGTATTAATGACTTGAATGAGAAAACTGAATGCAAGCTTGTGGATGCCACAATAATAGGTGGAAAGGCAAGTGGTGAGGATGACAGAGTCCTCAGAGGCATCCAGACAGGTTCAGTGATTGGGCTAAAACTTGGCAGCTGTAACATCACGTGGGAAAATATGAGGTTGTGCGTGTTAGCATGAGATTAGAGGAACTAATTTTTTTTAAAAAATGGGAATGACTGCAGACAGCCACAGCACAGAGGAGTTAGGGGCTCCCATAAAATTCCAGCATCCAAGTTCAGTGGGTAATAGGGAAAGGAAATGGAATGGAGGCCTTTATTTAAAAGGGACTGTTGTATAAATGTAGGGAGGTCTTGCTAAAACTATACAAGGTATGAGTTAGACCATGGCTTCAAAACTGTGAATAAGTTTGTCTCCTTATCTAAGAAAAGATACAGAGGCACATGAAGCAGAACAGAGAAAGTTCACTTGGCTGACATGGGGTATGAAGGGATTGTCTTATGGGGAAAGGTTGATTAGGTTGAATGACAGGAAGCCTTGTTGAAATATGAGAATCTTAGGGGGCTTGACAGCGTTGATTTGGAGAGGTTGTGTGAGTGTCCGGGGCTAGAGGGCCTGATCTCCACTGAAAAGGGTGACCCATTTAAGGCAGAGGCAGGAACAGTTTCTTCTCTCAGCAGGGAGTGAATCTATGGAATTTTGGAGGACTACTTCAGTAAGGGAATCATGGGAATTATCAGATCAGAATGGTGGAGCAGAATCAATGGGCTGAATGGTCTCCTCCTGTCTGATGGTCGCATAGCAGATTAAGTATCGCGCAGATAAGTGGGAGGTTGTCCACCTACCCTGAAGGTATGTCATCTCATGTTGAACAGGTTGATTAAAAATAAACGCAGGTACAGCAGGCAGTTACGGGTGCAAAAGGTATGTTGGCCTTCATTGCAAGAGAATTTGAGTACAGGACCAATGAAGTCTTACTGCAGCTGTACAGGGCCTTGGTGAGACCACACCTGGAGTACTGTGTATAGTTTTGGTTTCCTTCCTGAAGAAAAGATTATTTGCCGTAGAGAGAGTGCTGCGAAGTTTCACCAGACTGATTCCTGTGATGGCGGTTTTGTATGAATTATATTGAGTTTACCTGCCTGGTATTTATTGGAATTTAGAAGAATGGGAGGGGATCTGACTGAAAAATATAATATTCTGACAGAGCTTGACAGATTGAGAGAAGAATGATGTTTCCCCTGGACAGGATTGGTGGTGGAGTGTCCCAAACAAGGAATCACCATTTAGAGCTCTCTGGTAATCCATTTTGAGCTGAGGTGAGGAGAAATTTCTTCACTCAGAGACTGGTGTTCCTGTAGAGAAGGCTGTGGAGGTCAAGCCATTGAATATGTTTAAGAAGTAGGCTTATAAAAGTCACAGGTGGCAAAACATATGGGAAAAGTGAGGGAATATGGCAACATGATCATATTGAATGGTCGCGTGGTGTCAGTGGGCCGAATGGCCTACTGCTCCTTCTGTCTTCCCTGTTTTCAAAATTGGAGATTAGGATCAAAACACTAAAATTTCAAAAGAGAACCAGAGAGAGCTGTTCTATGATGGCTGAAGACTATTTGAGTGAAGGATTGTCATAATTGGAGAAATAACTGGCAAAAGCTCCTCCTTAATGTTCTTCTGTGCTGTTCAAGGGTACCTTTGACAGCCGTGTCCTGAGGTGCTTTCCAAAGACTGAAATATGCATTAAGCGATTCACTGTTGTCATGACAGTGAATTTGGAGTCAAATAACCCCGACAGCCAGGAATGCAAATAATTACCACATAATAATCTGATATTGATTAAGGGATGAATGTTCTTCAGAACACTAGAGAGAATGTCAAGATAACAAAGAGTGGAGCTGGATGAACACAGCAGGCCAAGCAGCATCTCAGGAGCACAAAAGCCTTCATCAGGTGAAGGGTCTAGGCCCGAAACATCAGCTTTTGTGCTCCTGAGATGCTGCTTGGCCTGCTGTGTTCATCCAGCTCCACACTTTGTTATCTTGGATTCTCCAGCATCTGCAGTTGCCATTATCAGAGAGAATGTCAACACTTTTTTTTTCCCCAGCCACTGTCAGATGATCTTTTACACACGCCTGAGGTGGCAGGAAGAGGGCCTCTGGCATCATGACTTAGCTGAAGTCAATACCTCTGATAGTGCAGCACTCCCTCAGTACCAATCACCACACACCTTTTTGTGTTTGACTCTTTGTCGTGGTCATCTGACTGAGAGACTCAGTGCTTTGGCAGTATAAATGTGAGATCACAGCTCCAAGTAAGAAGATCATCGGTAAGAGCATTGAGTAACACCCGCCCCTTTCTCCTCACCCCACCCCAATAACTCATACACCACAAACCAACAAACAATTTACGTCAAAACTGAGTGACTACAGTCAGTTATTGCCAAGTGTAGCAGTGTCCAGTTTTTTCCATTGGTTTTCAGTACTATTATTGAAGAAGAGTTGACACTTTGTTTTTTTACATTCCTCTCATGCTGTTTTAATTTCCAAAGCATTGTGCTAAAATTCTTATTGTGAATCTGTGCTACATGCCTTATGCTGATTGTCAAAATAGGTGTAAGTGAACTGGAAGAAATATCTTTTACTTTTATCTCGTTAGTCTGGCTATTTTTCAAATGATGAAAATTGCTGATAACTGACTGTACAACTTTCAAAACTGTTTTGTGTCTCAGTTACAGGAGTTTGAAACTTCTGTAAACACGAGCACTCAAAAGTGCCTGGACAGCTGAGCACCAATCACATGCCTGCATCACATGCCTCTTTCTGAGTATAAAATTTCAATTGATTTGTTTTCAGTTCAAATGAATGGTGCTGAATCACCCTAAAGTAGCCATAATTCCTCTTCAGTTCCAGCAGATGGCTAAATGTTAAATAAGTCAAAGAGATTCTTGTTAACTTGGAAAGTTTGGCACATGCAGACTAGTCTTCCCATGTCATGCTGGCACATTCACTGCTAATTTGGGCCCAAGCAGCAAAATGTCGCTTTGCTTTGACACAGTATTCCAGATGCCCTAAGTAGCCACTGTTTGTTCTCGGTTGACTGCAGTATGTTATAATGTGGAGAAGTTGGTCATTCTAGCCACTGTAATCAGCCTGTTCAGATGTAGTGTGGTGGGACGACAAACCACACCTCCTGGTCCAAAGGTACAGTCCCTACCACTGCACCATTAGAGTCTTGAAGTTGGTCATTGCCAAGTTACAAAGATTTTGTGGTCATGTTTTATCACTTTTCCAAATATTTCAGAACAGAGATTTCTTGTGAACTTACAGTATGAAGGTTTATTCCTAACCAGCGTGGATGGATTACACGGTAGAACACAGAACCTACAAAAAATAGATATAGCCCATTCAGCTCAATGGATCTGTGCTAGAGTTTAGGATCTATATTATCCTTCTTCAATCTCTACTTCATCAAATTCGATCAGCATTTTTCTATGTTTATCCTGTTCACCCATTGTCACTTTCTTAAGCTGTTTATTTGTTTTGAAACTTGGTCCAAAATCCAACTGGAACTGAAGCTTAGTGATAAACTCATCGTCTGTGCACCGAAAATGGGGACAGTGTTGCACTTGGCTGAAAATGGATCGTTCAACCTGGAGAACAGCCTAACTCCCAGCACTGTAAAACACAGTCCCATAATGACACTGTCAAACCACTATTATTTTTGAAACTTTCCATCTGTTCACTTCTCAGTTGAGAAAGAACGCAGCCTGTTCAATCTCCGCTGACTGCTGCACTATCTCAGTTTAAGTCTTATCGTTTCTTGCACTTGGGGCTTCCATGTTTTTCAGAAAGGAGTAGCTTAGAAGAGTGCATTGCTGAGGGTTTGTGCAGCCGATAAGCTGATATAGGACTGAAACCAGACAATATTACAGAAATGGAGATAGTCAGCCCTAGTGACAGTGCACATTTCTGGCTGGAAGTCCATCTCGGGTTCAAATATAACACCAAGGTGCTAACGCTAAACCTTCTGAAACAAAGAAAATTCTCCTTGTTAATGTGTTGGGGCCGTGATCATAGACCAATCTCAACCCTACGTTTTCACAAATACTGATCAGTGGGGACTAGAAAACAAATTTACACCCTCTTCCAGAATATCCCAATAGTAGCCCACTTTGCACTGTATCTCATAACTGGTTTGCTGTCTACATGTAATAAAGTGCCAATCTCCATCTAATGCAGCTCAGGGATTTTGCTTGGTTCTGTTTCCTATTAAGGTGTTTCTTTGGTGGAATATAACAGCTGCAGTTAATAAATCACAGATTTAAGGTGATTGGCGAAAAGAACCAGATGAGGTATGAGAGAAAAAAAAATGCGCAATGAATTGTTAAACTGGAAAACACTTCCTGAAAGGAGAGGGAAGCAATGACATTCAAAAGGGAATTGGACAAGAACTTTTGAAAATTGGAAGCCTGTGGCTAATCAGTGAATGGCTAAATAACCTCCTTCCTCGTTGTCATTTTCAGTATTGCTCATATATAGGATTGTGGAACTCTGCACCTCTCTTCTGCAAAATGTCATTGAGAAAGAGGCTGAATTGAAAGTTTCAAGGCTAGGAGAGTTAAATTTTTGTTGGGCAATATTATTTAGGGGTGTGAAATCAAGGCCATTGGTTAGGTCGTCTATTCACTGGCTTTTCGAAGAATAAGTGGTGATTGTATTGAAATGTATAAGATTCTGAAGGACCCTGTTAGGGTGGGGAGAAACACACTCTAAGGCACTCTGCTTAAAAATACGTCCCCATTTAAGACTGCATTTAGAAAAATATATTTCCCTGAGAGGGTTATGAATCTGTGGAACCCATATCCTGAGACAGAGTGGATCATTAAAGATCCCTAAGGCAGAAGTATGTAGGTTCTGTACCAACAAGGGAGCCTGAGTGTACTACAGGTAGACAAGAAAGTGGAGTTGAAGCTGCAGTCAGATTAGACTTAATCTTGCCAGCTCGCAGAAATGCCACGAGGGGCTGAGTAGTCCACAAATGCTCCTAAATTGTATGGTTCCATCCTGGTTTATTCAATTTTGCTTGCAGGCATCGCAGACACAGTTTTCCATTTCAGACTGAGATCCCAGTGTCAGTATTGCAAAGCAAACCCTGAAATGCAATTTCCACAACCTCTAGCGTGAAGCCTGAGTGATATGTTCTGATCAGCTTGTTCAGAAATATTGTTCCACACTTCTTGCACAGCGGGTGGGACTCAAATCTGGGGTGCCTTGCTCAGGGATCGGGAAATGAAAGGTGCACCACGAGAGCTCTTATGGGAACTGACTGTTTGCCATGTTAAAAGCATCATTGATTACAACTCGTTGCTGTTATACCCTCAAACAGTGTATTTCCGTAGCATCATGGACAAGAAAATGGGTCATTTTAAACTCCAAATTAACAGAGAAAAGGGAACATAATTTGCATTAAAAAATGATGACCCCTTGCAGCTGTCTACAGTCCACCGTTTGGTTTTGGGTGGTTCTTTATTTTGGTTTGCTTCACATTTGTTGCTATGTCTTTTGGTCTCAGTAGATTGCCTTGCATCAGTATTGCATCTTTAATATAGCCAAATGATCCACGAGGAGTGCCAGACTAAATCTGACACCGAACCATAAGGAGAAGACATTAACAAGAGCTTGCTCAGAGGTTGGTTTTGATGAGCGTCTTAAAAGTGGATCAGGAGATTGAGAGGTTGAAGGAGAAGGTTCCAGAACTTAGCGCTTAGGTAGCTAAAAAAAGGTCGCCAAAGGTAGAGCACTGAAAATTGGACATGGCTAGAACCCAGCAGATGGTAAAGCACGGTGCATTTTCAAGTGTCTTGTTGAAGATGTTTATATGTTTCAGTTATACCATGCTTTCTGGCATCGATCTGAGCCACAGAAGCCAGGACAGCTCCAGGCTGGATTGAATGAAGCCACTCCAGAATCTAGAATTGGCCTCAGACTGCATGTTAGGGCAGAGTACGATTTAACCCAGTGGCATTGTGTGTGGCAATGAGGAAAGATCACGTGTGTGTGATTTTTGGAGAGGGACTTGTTGGGCTGAAGGGCCTGTTCCACACTGTACTTAATCTAATCTTCAAGGACTGTACAATGATATATGGAACATAAGAGCATAATTAGCCGATTTAGGGAGGTTGTGGCATCTTTGTAATGTTCCTGGTTTAGTGATCCAGAAACCTGATGTTCTGGGTACCTGGGCTCATTTGGCAGATGGTAGGATCTGAATTCAAATTATCTCCAAATTCAAAGTCTATTGGTGACCACAAAATAGTTGTTGCATAAAAGCCGTCAGCTTCAGGCATGAAACTGCTGACCTGCATGTGACTCCAGACCCACAAACCATCAATGTGATTGGCTCTTAACTCCCCTCTGACAGAACCAAGCAAGCCACTTGGTTTATCTAATCGTTATGAGGCCTGAACAGAAAACAAAACTGGACAGAGTGAAACTGTACAGAATAACAGGCATCAACCTAGGCATCATAATGGCCAACATAGCCTTGCTCAGTCATCCTTGCATTTGGGGCTTATATCAAAATTTGAGAAAGTTGTCTCACAAGCAACATCCTGACATAGTCATGCTTACAGAGTCATACCTTCCAAACAATGTCACAGATATCAACTTGACCTGGCACTGAGGTAGTCCCACAAAGGGAGGTGGTTGGGGGGGAGCTGCCCTCTGAATTCTGAATTCAGAATTTCCCAACCAGCTTTTCTTGACCACATCAGTTATAATCTCTTGAAAAATTCAACTCAGTTTGATGAAGTTCAATTGTGGAAATGTGAGAGCTGAGCAAATTGAAGAATGGATGCAGGGGGGAGGGAAGAAGATTTGTTTTAGTCCTATTTAACAATTATATCATTACATGCTTTTTTAAAAATTTGCTCTTATTGCTATCAGATATAGTCACCAGCAGGTCAAAACACTTTAAGATCTGCCTGCTATAAACCAGTGATTACTTTTATTATAAGCACATTCCAATTATGTTAATAAAATAATGCGTCAAATTTTCACCTTCATCACCAGAATTCACACATCCTTGGCTGTTTCCCATAGCAACCAACTTCTTTTTGTGAATGGCATAAGGTAAGTACAGTTGCTTAGGAGACTGTGATAATGCTGAGGCCCAGTGACTATTTACAAATGTTTTCTTTCTCCCTTGTTTACATGCGAAAAAATAAACAAGGTGCTTTTATTGTTGAAGGATAGGTCAACTATGTAAGCAAGCAGGAGCTAACGTATTCTACACAAGGAAAACAAGTTAATGCGTCTCGTTAGTTAGTAGCTGTCATTTAAGTGATGGCTTTGGATTGACATTGTTTTTACTTCCGATGACATAGATCATAGATCAGAGAATCCCTACAGTGTGGAAACAGACCCTTCGGCCCAACAAGTCCCGGATGAAGGGGATGAACTATGCCCTGATAACAGGTGGAAGTGTAGCCTGGGGAGGCATTGGGACTGATTGCAAATCCTGGACATGCGTTCATCGCAGTGGGAGAGCTCTGTTTTAGTCTTGTGTATGGTAGCAAGAGAGATCAGTTGAAGTAGAGGTTAGCTACAATTCAGTTTAATGGGGAGGTCACGGCCTTGTGGAACTGTCACTAGACTGTTAATCCAGAGACCCATGCTGTGATGTTGGGACCCAGGTTCAAATCCAACAGTAGCAAATGTTGGAATTTGAGTTCAATTTGTAAAAACAAAATCTTGAATTTAGAGTCTAATGATGACCATGAATCGATTGTCAGGAAAAAGCCGTCTGGTTCTTTGATGTCCTTTAGGGAAGGAAATTGCCATCCTTACTGGTCTGGCCTATATGTGACTCCAGACCCACAGCAATGTGGTTGACTTTTAACTGCCCTCTGGGCAATTAGGGATGGGCAATAAATGCTGCCTAACAAGTGACACCATCCTGTGAATAAAGTTAGAAAGCAGGGTGGCTTGAGTAGTGTATGGACTGCACTGCATTTGTGCATCATAGATTCCCTACAGTGTGGAAGCAGGCCATTTGAGTCCACACCGACCCTCTGAAGACCATCCCATCCAGACACACCCCCTACCCTACCTATGTAACCCTGCAGTACCCATGGCTAATCCATCTAACTAGCACATCCCCAGGTACTATGGGCAATTAAGGATGGCCAAATCACATATCTTGCACATATTTGGACTGTGGGAGGAAACCAGAGCACCCAGAGGAAGCTTGTCCAGATATGGGGAGAATGTGCAAACCTCACACAGATAGTCGCTCGAGGGTGGAATCAAGCCTGGGTTCCTGGAGGCAGGAATGCTAACCACTGAGTTACCATGCCACCCTTAAGAGATCATGAAAGAGATTGTGTAGTGATAAGAAAATGCATAACCAGTTGAGATACTGTCAGATAGTGAGAACAATAATCAAATAATTTCGTGAGGTATTCTCAGTTCTCAAGAGCCCCCTGCAGGACCTGAATGATGAACATCAGGCCTCTGCTCTGCTTGCATCAGCTACAGCCTCCAGATGATAACTCATTCCCTGCCCTCTTGGGACATTCGTGATTCATCTTGAATTCACCGAAAAAACTGCACAGGAATTTAACTTTTAGTGTAAGGGAACGTAACTAGTTCCCAACAGATGCACCTCACCAAAATAGATTACCCATGACATTGTGTAATGGTCCTATACATTATCTGAAGAAAGCCCTGTTCAGTTTGAGCAAGACAATAGGGTGACATATTGTATACAGTCTGAGCATTGTAATGAGGAAAGATATTATGGTAATGGAAGAGTGAAGGCCCTGATTGACTGGGTTTGTTCAACATGTGAGACAGATATAATTGTGTTCAGAAAGACATTGGATTTTTTTTTGCCAAACCCATCACAATTAAAGAAGAAATCAGTGGAGGTTGTCAAAACCTCAGAAGGATTTTGAAAGGGTAAATTGGTTTCCATTGATTCTACAGCACAGAAACAGGCCATTTAGCCCAAACCAGTCTTTATAACTGTAGCAACCCCTTGCTATCGGTCTCTTTTCACCCAATCCCCACCTCCCCCTGTTCCTTACTTCCTCATGTATAATTGAACCTCTCATTTAATTCCTCAGTATTTGAAGGAGAAAACATGAAACGTGAAGTGAAATTAATTGGATATCTCTTTCAAAGAGTTGGCGTCTGTGAAAAATGGGGCTTTTGGTGTTTTGGGACTTAAAAGGTAGCTAATTGTATAAAATGTCCTTATTCCTCACCATCCTTCCACTCATTCCCCTGCCACATTTTATGTCCCCACCCATCTGTTTGATCCCTCAATCTCTCTATTAGGTCAAACAGATTCCTTTGCCCTTAGGCCATCTATGCTAATTCACCCAGTGTCCGCCATGGCCATTTTAGGGGCCGCACTGCAATTAAATACAGCAATGTTTGAAATGTCCTTTGATTACCTCACTGTTTTACAAAAAAAGTCTCATTAATTAAAACCCATTCACTAAATTTACGTACCTGCACAGCACAATGCAATGGTATAGTGGTAGCATTGCTGGCATAATAATCCTATTGTTGTATTACTGACACAGTAATCCTATGGTAGTATTACTGGCACAGTAATCCTATGGTAGTATTAATGGCACAGTAATCCTAGTCTGATGCTCTGGGGACATGGGTTCAAAATTCCACCATTTTCAATGGTGAAATTTGAATTCAGTGAAAATCTGGAGTGTCACGGTGGCTCAGTGGTTAGCACTGCAGCCTCACAGCGCCAGGGACCTGGGTTCGATTCCAGCCTCAGGCAACTGTCTGTGCGGAGTTTGCACATTCTCCCCATGTCTGCGTGAGTTTTCTCGGGGTGCTCCGGTTTCCTCCCACAGTCCAAAGATGTGCAGGCTAGGTGGATTGGCTGTGCTAAATTGCCCGTAGTGTTCAGGGGTGTGTGGGCTATAGGGTGATGGGCCTGGATGGGATGCTCCAAGGGGCAGTATGGACTTGTCGGGCTGAAAGGCCTGTTTCCACACTGTAGGGAATCTAAATCTTAAAAAAAAGCTTGTGCTATAGTGACCATATAACCATTGTTAGTCCCTGTAAAATTCCATCTGGTTTACTAATGCTCCTCAGATAAGGAAATCTGCTATCCTTACCAGGTTTACATGTGACAATGTGAATCTTATAAAAGCAAAATGCTGGTGACCTGGAAGTGCTGCAGGAAACTTGGAGGTCTGACATTTGTGGAGAGCGAGCTTTCAATCTGATATGGTTATTGGACTTAAACTGTTAACTCTGCTGGTTGAATTAAACAGCTCTCTCCGCTCTGAGGGATAGATGGCTAATACAGGCCTAGCAAGCAGCACCCAAATACCATGAACATATGAAAAGATAGCCACTTCTTAAAAAGGAATTCAGATTTTGCCATCCGATGTAGCCATGCCCCCAGAACATTATTGTTGGCTTCTGTATCACTGGTCCACAGCCATTAGCACGACACAGTTGTGTCCCCCAAAGGTGAAAGATATTCTGTTTCTCTTTCAAAGTGCTGACATTGTCATGATGGGTCAAATGGACTCCTCCATTCTATTGCCTCATCTGAGCAGAGCACTCTCCTCGGTGTGGGAATGGTTCAGACAAGATTGGGTCTTGTAAGGGAGGTGTTGACTGTCTTACTCCAGTAGTTAGGAGTCACTGAATTGGTACACCAGTGTACGAGAGCATCTTGATGTTCTCCTGTGATTGATAAATCCATCTGCAACTTCTTTTCCGAGATGAATTTGTGGAATCTAGCCCCAGGAATAGGCCAGCAAGCCAGCCGCTTGAGTAGGTTGTTCAAGTAGATGTCAAAAAGAAGCACTTTCACGCAGATTGCTCAGAGCATTTAAACATTTTACAACCTGAGATTTTTGGCTTTCAAGGCTATCGGTAGGTAAAGTCAAGGCATAAAACAAGTTCAGGCATGGAACTAATACATGGAATGGTCGTAACTTAAATCTTGAATCAAGGGTTATGGGAAAAGGTAGGAAAGTGGAGTTGAGGGTTATCAGATTATCCACGACCTCAATGAATGGTGGTGGATCAGACTTGATGGGCTGAATGGCCTACAAGTACTCACATATCTTGTGATCTAAAGATGTTGGGACTTTGAAATGCTGATTGTATTGGATCAAAATACAGATGGAGGTTCCGGTGAAAGAAAAACATTGTCTGTTTCACTGAGTGATAGATTTCTGTGTTGTGTAACAGGTGTGGGATCTGAATGGCCTCCTCTTACTTCCTTATGTTAAGGGTAGCAACTGAACTAGCATCAATGCCCTCCACTGGGAAACAGTGTTTAACATGTACCTTGGTATCCCTGGACCTTATTCCACTCACACCCCCACCTTCCAAATCTGTGCACTTGCTTATTTTAAACAGACGAGAGGCTAACTGAGAGAGAACTCAGACCAGCACAAATTATATGCAGCTTGTCAGAAGGAGCAGCCTCCATAGATCTTTCTTCATTTATGTCATTGTGTTCATTTCTGTGCTGTGACCTTTGACCCGTACAACAAGAGGGACTGTTTTGGTTTGGTGGCTGAGACAGTGGGATACAGATGCAGAGTGTAACTGCGTTACCTAGCCAGGCTTTGCTTGATTAACTTGAGACAGAGAGAGAGAGGGAATTTGTTGCCTTGAGTTTTGTTCAATCAAGTAGTTTCTCACAGAATTTTATAGCACACTTCTTAAATAGGAGCCGTTCCAACACTAAGGAAAAGCAAAAACTGAAGAACCTGTGTCACCTTTTTGCTGGATGCTGGTTTGAACTGGAATTAAATCTATTCCTAGAGGCTTTATCTCATGACTTAGCCCACACTCCAACCATTATTCAGCCAATACCTCCATCCTGTGACATATTGCTTTCCCAAGCCAAGTCAAAAGATTCATTATGCTTTTCTTCTGAATTTTGGTACGTTTATATTTGCTGAAAAAAGAAGTTTTCAAAAAAAGATGAGGAAGAAAACAATATTTTTTTCAATGCCCCTATGATTATTCACCAGTGTTGCACCCAACAGCGATTTGGGGACTTCCAATATCTGGAGACTCCAGGCCAACCCTGGGCACTTGGCAATGCTACAGAATGCCATCTTGCTTTGAGTTCAGCTCACTCATGCCATCTTTTTGCCCCATTCGAACATTCTCCTATTTCATCTCACCCGTTGTCTTAAGTGCATCCGTACATCTGACAACCCTTCAATATGTTAGTGCCTTGCATGTCCCAGCCATATTCTGGGGAATTAAAATTAGTACAAAAGCAAACTATAGTCCTGTCTTCAATAATACTGTTGTCCCCGACTCTGTTCAATGGGATGCGAGTCAATCAATGGAGATTAAATGGTCGGAAACAAAAACGTGAAATTGCTGGAAAAGCTCAGCAGGTCTGGCAGCATTTGTGGGGAAAAGTCAGAGCTAAATTACAGGCTGAGTAACCAGAGGTTCTGAGGAAGGGTAACCGGACTCGAAACATTAACTCTGATATCTCTGCACACCTGCTGCTGGACCTGCTGAGCTTTTCCAGCAGTTTGTGTTTTCACCGTCTGCAGTTCGTTCAGTTTCAGGAAGAGTGATTGGCCTTCACGTTTTGATTCTTCACTGTGAATTGGCACAACACCCACAACTAGTGTCTCACTGGAGGGAAACAAAGCCCACTCTGATTCTGAAATTTTGAGTCGAGACCCTTCTTCTGAAGAAGGGTCTCGACTCAAAATTTCAGAATCAGAGTGGGCTTTGTTGAAGGGTCTCGATCTGAAACGTCAGCTTTCCTGCTCCTCTGATGCTGCTTGGCCTGCTGTGTTCATCCAGCTCTACACCTTGTTATTTCAGATTCTCCAGCATCGTTCCTACTATCCCAGACTGATTCTGCCTTTTTGCAACCGTTACCTATGGACTTTCTCATCTAGTTCTTCATACATGGAACATAACAGACCATAGATGGGCTTAGTGGGATTATCGCTAGACTATTAATTAAGAGGTCAAGATAATGCTTTAGAGACCTAGGTTTGAATCCTGCCATAGTAGGTGGTGGAACTTGAATTTCGATAAAAATGATATCTGGATTTGAGTGTCAAATGATGAGCGTGAAATGATTGGTGGGGGGGAAAAGCCCCATCTGGTTCACTAAAGCTCTTGCAGGAAGGAAGCTGCCATCCTGATTTGGCCTGGCCTATATATGATTCCATACCCACAGCAATGTGGCTGACCGTGCGGAAATAAGTACTGGTCTAACATGCTGCATCCGCATCCTGTGAGTGAATTTAAAAAAAACAGCCCTGCATTTCTCCCCTTTCTGAAATGATGTGAGTGCTAATTAGCCCCATCATGACTGAGATCACATAGAGGAGCAGTGGCTCAGTCAATAGCTCAGTTGAGAGACATGAGTTTATAGTTTCGTCTTCCACTCCAGACACCTGACCACAATATTTATGCTCACAAAATGGTTCTGTCCTCAGCCTTGTTGTTGTCATAGAATTGCCTGCAATTGCTTTTGCTCCAACTCCCATACTGTTTCCTTTGGCACTTCACATGAATCTGTGCTTGAACTCCATCCTATTTCTCCATCCTATAAGAAAGTGTGAAGCTGGATGAACACAGCAGGCCAAGCAGCATCTCAGGAGCACAAAAGCTGATGTTTTGGGCCTAGAACCTTCATCGGAGAGGGGGATGGGGTGAGGGTTCTGGAATAAATAGAGAGAGAGGGGGAGGCGGACCGAAGATGGAGAGAAAAGAAGATAGGTGGAGAGGAGAGTATAGGTGGGGAGGTGGGGAGCGCACAGGTCAGTCCAGGGAAGACGGACAGGTCAAGGAGGTGGGATGAGGTTAGTAGGTAGGAGTTGGAGGTGCGGCTTGGGGCGGGAGGAAGAGATGGGTGAGAGGAAGAACAGGTTAGGGAGGCAGAGACAGGTTGGACTGGTTTTGGGATGCAGTGGGTGGAGGGGAAGAGCTGGGCTGGTTGTATGGTGCGGTGGGGGGAGGGGACGAACTGGGCTGGTTTTGGGATGCGGTGGGGGAAGGGGAGATTTTGAAGCTGGTGAAGTCCACATTGATACCATTGGGCTGCAGGGTTCCCAAGCGGAATATGAGTTGCTGTTCCTGCAACCTTCGGGTGGCATCGTTGTGGCACTGCAGGAGGCCCATGATGGACATGTCATCTAAAGAATGGGAGGGGGAGTGGAAATGGTTTGCGACTGGGAGGTGCAATTGTTTATTGCGAACCGAGCGGAGGTGTTCTGCAAAGCGGTCCCCAAGCCTCTGTTTGGTTTCCCCAATGTAGAGGAAGCCACACCGGGTACAATGGATGCAGTATACCACATTGGCAGATGTGCAGGTGAACCTCTGCTTAAGATGGAAACTCATCTTGGGGCCTGGGATAGGGGTGAGGGAGGAGATGTGGGGGCAAGTGTGGCATTTCCTGCGGTTGCAGGGGAAGGTGCCGGGTGTGGTGGGGTTGGAGGGGAGTGGGGAGCGAACAAGGGAGTTATGGAGAGACTGGTCTCTCCAGAAAGCAGACAAGGGTGGGAATGGAAAAATGTCTTGGGTGGTGGGGTCGGATTGTAGATGGCCGAAGTGTCGGAGGATGATGCGTTGTATCCGGAGGTTGGTGGGGTGGTGTGTGAGAATGAGTGGGAACCTCTTTGGGGGGTTGTGGTGGGGGTGGGGTGTGAGGGATGTGTTGCGGGAAATGTGGGAGACGCGGTCAAGGGCGTTCTCGACCACTGTGGGGGGAAAGTTGCGGTCCTTGAAGAACTTGGACATCTGGGATGTGCGGGAGGCTTGGGGACCGCTTTGCAGAACATCTTCTCTCGGTTTGCAATAAACAACTGCACCTCCCAGTCGTGAACCATTTCCACTCCCCCTCCCATTCTCAAGATGACATGTCCATCATGGGCCTCCTGCAGTGCCACAATGGTGCCACTCGAAGGTTGCAGGAACAGCAACTCATATTCCGCTTGAGAACCCTGCAGCCCAATCGTATCAATGTGGACTTCACCAGCTTCAAAATCTCCCCTTCCCCCACCGCATCCCAAAACCAGCCCAGTTCGTCCTCTCCCCCCACTGCACCACACAACCAAGATAATAAAATGTGAAGCTGGATGAACACAGCAGGCCCAGCAGCATCTCAGGAGCACAAAAGCTGACGTTTCGGGCCTAGACCCTTCATCAGAGAGGGGGATGGGGTGAGGGTTCTGGAATAAATAGGGAGAGAGGGGGAGGCGGACTGAAGATGGAGAGAAAAGAAGATGGGTGGAGAGGAGAGTACAGGTGAGGAGGTAGGGAGGGGATAGGTCAGTCCAGGGAAGACGGACAGGTCAAGGAGGTAGGATGAGGTTAGTAGGTAGGAGATGGAGGTGCGGCTTGGGGTGGGAGGTAGGGATGGGTGAGAGGAAGAACAGGTTAGGGAGGCAGAGAGGGGTTGGACTGGTTTTGGGATGCAGTGGGTGGAGGGGAAGAGCTGGGCTGGTTGTGTGGTGCAGTGGGGGGAAGGGACGAACTGGGCTGGTCAACCTGTCTCTGCCTCCCTAACCTGTTCTTCCTCTCACCCATCCCTTCCTCCCACCCCAAGCCGCACCTCCATCTCCTACCTACTAACCTCATCCCACCTCCTTGACCTGTCCGTCTTCCCTGGACTGACCTATCCCCTCCCTACCTCCCCACCTATACTCTCCTCTCCACCTATCTTTTTTTCTCTCCATCTTCGGTCCGCCTCCCCCTCTCTCCCTATTTATTCCAGAACCCTCACCCCATCCCCCTCTCTGATGAAGGGTCTAGGCCCGAAACATCAGCTTTTGTGCTCCTGAGATGCTGCTGAGTCTGCTGTGTTCATCCAGCCTCACATTTTATCATCTTGGATTCTCCAGCATCTGCAGTTCCCATTAGCACCACACAACCAGCCCAGCTCTTCCCCTCCACCCACTGCATCCCAAAACCAGTCCAGCCTGTCTCTGCCTCCCTAACCTGTTCTTCCTCTCACCCATCTCTTCCTCCCACCCCAAGCCGCACCTCCATCTCCTACCTACTAACCTCATCCCACCTCCTTGACCTGTCCGTCTTCCCTGGACTGACCTATCACCTCCCCACCTATACTGTCCGTCCACCTATCTTCTTTTCTCTCCATCTTCGGTCTGCCCTCCCCCTCTCTCCCTATTTATTCCAGAACCCTCACCCCATCCCCCTCTCTGATGAAGGGTCTAGGCCCGAAACATCAGCTTTTGTGCTCCTGAGATGCTGCTGAGCCTGCTGTGTTCATCCAGCCTCACATTTTATCATCTTGGATTCTCCAGCATCTGCAGTTCCCATTAGCACCACACAACCAGCCCAGCTCTTCCCCTCCACCCACTGCATCCCAAAACCAGTCCAGCCTGTCTCTGCCTCCCTAACCTGTTCTTCCTCTCACCCATCTCTTCCTCCCACCCCAAGCCGCACCTCCATCTCCTACCTACTAACCTCATCCCACCTCCTTGACCTGTCCGTCTTCCCTGGACTGACCTATCACCTCCCCACCTATACTGTCCGTCCACCTATCTTCTTTTCTCTCCATCTTCGGTCCGCCTCCCCCTCTCTCCCTATTTATTCCAGAACCCTCACCCCATCCCCCTCTCTGATGAAGTGTCGAGGCCCAAAATGTCAGCTTTTGTGCTCCTGAGATGCTGCTTGGCCTGCTGTGTTCATCCAGCTTCACACATTGTTATCTTGGATTCTCCAGCATCTGCAGTTCCCATTATCACTATTTCTCAACAGCATTGTTGTCGATACCACATCCAGAATGCAGACTGTTACTTTTCACATGTATTCTGACGACACCCAGCACTATTTCACCACCTCTTGCGACTCCTTCACTGTTGCTGAATGTTTATTCTACATCCAGTACTGGATGAGCAGAATTTTCCTCCCATTAAACATTGTGTGAAGATTGAAGCTATTGCTTGGGGTTCCAGCTCTCGAACCAAAACAGAAGTTCCTGCAAAAGCTCAGCAGGTCTGGCAGCATCTGTGGAGAGAAATCAGCATTAACGTTTTAAGTGTGGTGACCCTTCATACAAGCTGCTGGTAGCTAGGAAAATGTCCCTTTGTACACAGAAGATAGCGTGGCGGGCGGAGAGTAAGAACCACACAGTAGATGAGGATAGAGCTCAGAGAGAAGAGCAATTGGACTGGCAAAACGGTGGATAAGGATCTGATTAGTAGCTGTAATTGGACACTGTTAATGGCCTATAGTAGGTAGTGTGTAATGACACATCTACGTTCTGTTTGCAAAAAGACACTGAGCTATGTGTTGCCTCCCACTTTAATACACCACCCGGTTCCCTGGTCAACATCTCTGTCTCTGGCTTGCTGCAGTGTTCCAATGAAGCTCAGCACAAGCTGGAGGAACAGCACCTCATTTTCCACTTGGGGACCCTACAGCCTTCTAAATTCAATACTGAGTTCAATAATTTTAGGGCCTAAACTCTCCCATGCCCCAGCCCCCTACCCCACACGCCAAGCCTTTTTGTCACATAGTCTGCCATTGCACACCACGTATTATTAGCCACTAACAGTCCCATTTACAACTATTCACTCTCCTAGCCAGACTGTTAACTACTCCTTTGTTTGTCCAACTGCTCTTCTGTCGTTCTGGGGCTAACCTCACCTATTGATTATTCCTTACGCCCTAACCACCCCCACCCGTTTTCTTCTTCATAAACTGACATTTTCCCCCTGACCATCAGTACTGAGGAAGGGTCACCAGACCGGAAACGATAACGCTGATTTCTCTTCTCAGATGCTTCCGGACCACCTCAGCTTTTGCAGCAACTTCTGTTTTTGTTACTCATTTACAGCCTCCACAGTTCTTTCAGTTTTTATCCAAACTGCCTCACACTGTTGCCAGCAACACCCTGACATTAAGCCAGCCTATCCATACACCTAGAATCACATGTGGCTTTGAGAGAAGTTTCAACCCCCATCCCTAAGACAGCCTGTTTCCACCTCTGTAACATTACTTACCTTAGCTTGGTGTCAGTTCACCTGCTGCTGAAATCTCTGTCATGCCTTTTTTAAGCTTGACTTTGGCTATACACTGTACTCGCTGCTGGTGACTCACATCATACTCTCTATAATCAGGAGGTCATCCGAAAGCCTGACTCCCACGTCTTAACTCAAAGCAAGACCTGTTCTTATATCACCCAGTCTTCACCCATTGCTCCCAGTCTAGCAATGTCTCGATTTTAAAATTCTTGCACTTGTTTGTAGATTTCTTCATGGCTGAGCCCCTTTCCCCTTGCCTTTGCGATCTCCTCCAAGCCCTCAATCCTGAGAAACAGCAGTGCTCCTTAAATTCTGACCTCTTTGTGTAATTTATATTTAATCGGTCCACTGTTGGTGGCCACACCTTCACTTACCTCGGCCCTAAGCTCTGGAATGCCCTTCCCACACCTCTCCACCACTCATGTTAATCTTCTTTCTGCCTTTAAGGTGCTTGTGAAATCATACCCTTTTGGCTAAGCTTTCTATCATTGCACCTGATTGTCTCCTGTGTTGTTCAGGGTCAGACTTCATTTTGTAATGCTCCTGCGAAGCCTCTTCAAATATTTAGTCACATTAAAGGCATGATATAAATCTAAAGTGTTGCGGTGGACACATATTGTGAGTACTGCTGGAATGCTGAACTGCCAGAGGTACTGACTTTTGGACAAGTTAAATTGTGTGCTGGATGTCAGCGATTCTGTTTTGGTAGTTGGAATGAGACCTGGGCGATCTCCTTGGTGTGTTTGTCAATATTGATGGCTCAATAAATGCTGCTGGACTTCAAAAACAGAACAAAATAAATTGGCTGCAAGTACATTGGGACAGAACTGACGTTGTGAAAGGCGCTGTCTAAATGTAAAATCTTTCAATCGGCTCAGTCAGCACAGATCGAATCTGTGAACTTCCTGTTTGTTTTGGTTTCATTTCACAACTTGGTCGTGTGTGTTTTGCAACTGAATTATCTTGGAACGGGAGGGTGTGTGCTCTTCATTGCAATAAATTAAAGTGAGTGAGTGTTTTGCTCTGGCACCTGGCCAGGCAGCCATCTCAAAATAAATGTTCTGAAACAAAAGGAACATCGAACTGATTGAGATATCAGGACGCTACTGATCAGCATTGCGGTTGATTTAGTCCTGTCTTGCACAATCAACTCTGTGTGTTCAGATTCTGTGTGCTTGCTTCTCTGGCCTAATGTTTAAAAACGTAGTGTGCTTGGTGCCATTTTGTCATGCGCAGGACCAGTGTTGCTTCCACATGTATTCTTGCCTCCTCTGTCAGAGGGGAATTAGAACACAGTTCTTTGGCTGGGAGCGACAGAACTATTCACTGCCCCTCCCTCCTCTCCTCCCCTCCCCTACCAGCCACGCAGTCTGTAATTGTAATGTTTGACGCTCACTCTCATTCTGTTACGAGGCTCTGAGCAAGGAGCTGGAAGTCTTCAGATTCAGCCAAGTTAAATAAAACTGATTCAGTTCCCCTTCAGCCTGGGTAAACAGATGGAAATAATAGCCAGAGGTATGTGCACTCTGAAGCCAGCGTCTCTGAAGTTCCCTTTCATTTTTACTTTTATTTGCATGGTGTGGTGGGAAGGAACTGAAGTGGCACAAGTGGAGGGCCATTGGGAAAGTTGAGGTAGTCCAGGCCCGAGAGGAAGAGCGAGGACACTTGGGAGATGTGCGGAGAAAGGAGGGAATGGAGCAGCAATGAAGGAATGATTTCTTTGTCACTGCAAACAAGGGCGGAGACAAATCCCAATGGGCAACATGTCCCATTCTGCTACCAGCCCTGTGCTCATTCAGCTGCAGTGGCTCAGAGACTGACAAAACGCTGATGTAAAATCTCTGACCTTTTGTTTCAACTTCCACTGGGGGTTCACCTCTTCTCTCTGTCGCCTCCTCCAGCCCCGCAGCAGCCTAAGATACCTGCACTCCTCCAGTTCTAATCTTTTGTAAATTCTTAACTTTAACTGCTTCCTGTCGACAGTCGCATTTCTTGCTGGCTTGGTCCAGAGCTTGGGAATTACAAACCGAATTTTATCTACCTAGCTTTCCTTTCTCACCATGCTCCTCAACACCTGACCTTTTGACCAAGCGCTTGGGCACCTTTCCTTGTGTCCATTATGTAGTTCAGTGTGAAAAATCTGCACCCGTGTCCCCACCCCTTTATTTTCACCCAGTTTTCCTGTTTGAAGTGTGAATTCACAACTGTCTGACATAGACGCAAGTGTGTAGCTCACTGTAAGATAGCTCTTTCTGATTTTTCTGCGTATATAGAATTGCGGTTTAGGTAAGATTAGATTCCCTACAGTGTGGAAACAGGCCCTTTGGCCCAACAAGTCCACACCACCCCTTGAGGCATCCCACCCAGACCCCTCCCCCTATAACCCACACACCCCTGAACACTACGGGCAATTTAGCATGGGCAATTGACCTAGCCTGCACATCTTTGGACTGTGGGAGGAAACCGGAGCACCGGGAGGAAACCCACGCAGACATGGGGAGAATGTGCAAACTCCGCACAGACAGTCACCCGAAGCTGGATTCGAACCCGGGTCCCTGGGGCTGTGAAGCTGCAGTGCTTTAGTCGATATAGGGAAAGGGGGAAGGTAATCTCATGTTCCACACTGTTGCCACTGTGCATCGGTAGCAGAGGAAATGGACATTGAAGATGTTGTATGACATGCCAATCATGAGAGCACATATCTCCAGCCATCACTTGCCAGACTAACTTGTGTAACTGTTGAAAGTATAGTTCAGACTTGAAATGTCGAGGCCCACGTTTTGTTGCGGTCCTGAGGAAGTGTTGCACTGTCGGAGATGCTGTTTTTCAGGTGGCATGTTAAATACACACCCAATCTGTTCTTTTCGAAAAGCAGGGGAGTTCTTTCCAGTGTTCAAGACTGTTTTATGGTTCATCCAACGAGACTAATATATGGATAATCTGGTAAAATATTTCATTGCAGTTGGCAGCAGTTGGCTGTCACATTTCTTACATTATAGACAGTGACTACATTTTAAAAAGTACCTGATTGGCTGTGAAGCTTTTTAGGACATTCTGATTTTATGAAAGGTGTTGTAGAAATAGAAATCATATCTTTCCGGTAACACAAAATACGTTATTCTTGTGGTTGTTCCTAAAAGCAACGTTTTAGTTCATTTTAGGGGTATGAACATCTTTGCCTGGGCCACTATTTATTGCCCATCTCTGACTACAATAGAGAAGGTGGTGGTGAGCTGCCTTCTTGAACCATTCAAGTACAGGTGGATCCACAAGCTGTTAAGGGAGGAAGTTTCAGGACGTTAATCCAGTGGAAGTGAAGGGACAGTGATATATTTTGAAGTCAGCATGATGTGTATTTTGCAGAGGAACCTGAAGGTGGTTGTGTTTCTCCTGCAGTTGTCCTTCGAGATGGTAGAGCTCATGGACTGGAAGGTGCTATCTTAAGGAGTCTTGGTGAGTTGATGTAATGCAGCTTATAGTTGGAACACACTGCTGCCACTGTGTCTCAGGGGTTGGGGGCAGTGAATGTTGAAGGCGTTAGATGGGATGCCAATCATGAGACTGTTTTGACCTGGATAGTGTCAAACTTCTGGAGTGTCATTGGAGCTGCACCTGTGCAGTAAGTGGGCAGTATTCCATCACACTCCTGACTTGTGCATTTGTAGATGGTGAAAAGGTTTTGAGAATACAGCAAGTGAGTTGCTCACCACAGAATACACAGCGTTGATTGCTGTTATAGTCACAGTATTTCTATGATTGGTTTCTGGTCACAGGTCACTGACTGTGGAATATGCTAACTCCATGTATGGACAATAGCAGTTTTTAATAAAAAAGCTAAGTGTTTGATGTCATATTTGGTCAAATGATGCCTTGATTTCAAGGGCAGCCGCCCTCAATCTTCCTCTTGTGTCCAGTTGTTTTGCCCATGTTTGGACCAAGCCTTCACGAGGTTAGGAGCTGAGTGGCTCAGGTAGAATTTAAACTGAGCATCAGTGAGAAGGCTGTTTTCTGTTTGATAGCACTGACACCTTCCGTTACCTTGCTGATGATCTAAGAGTAGACTGATGGGCCAGTAATGAGGCGAGTTGAATTTGTCCTGTATTATGTTGAGAGGACATACCTAAGAATATTCCATTTGTTTGGATGGATGCCATTGTTCTCAAAGAAGAGAATCCATTAGCCCCCTCCATGTGCTTAGAACTGTAACATTGTAGGTTAGAGTTTATTGCCACTTTTTCTCAAAACAGCTGTTCTCTCCAGCACAGTTATTTTCTATATTTCTCTCGCTGATTTTCTTTCCACTTGTCATATGTGCGCATGATGTCCAATGGCCTAAAAGATGGTTGTCTGTTAGTCCTGTGTTTGGGCAGCTGAGGTGGCCTTTAACCCCTGCGTTATCCTAATGTAACGTACCCAGAATGGGCATTACAGGCAAGAATCGAAAGTTGTCACACTCCCTACAGTTGATCTTACGATGAAGTGAGTAGCAACGCTGTTGATAATTCACAAAGCTCTGGGTTTATGAGTCTTTTGAATTCCATTCCCCAAAAGACAATCGATGTAGCATCTTTAGATATTACTGAGGTGAAGTTAGATAGCTTCTTGATTTTCAAGGCGATGAAAGCTTATCAGGAACATCGAGTTGAGGTTAGAATCAGACCAGCGTGGAGTAGGTTGAAAGGATCGAGCGGCCTACTCTTGTCTCTTGTTTGTCCACCCTGTGGTTGATGGCCAGGGAAGGTTCATCCATAGAGCAGGGTGAGGGTTAACCTGCAAATCCTTCCAACATACACACCAGTGGTTGGTGATAAAGATAGGAGAAGTTCCAGAAAGATTGCTGGAACCTTGACCGTAACTAAATGTAACCCCAGATTGCAACACACACATTGTCACAGCGACTTGGATTTGCCTGAGTCAGTTGCATACCCCCTCCTTCCTCTCATGCTCTGTACTGCATAATGTGTTGGTGGAGTTGTTCTCCTCAGAGCAGGCCAGGCAAACAAGAGATTTTCATTGCACATTTAGTTGGAGTTAGCTGAGTGAAACTGTTTGGAGTGGAGGGGAGGTTCTTAACTGGAGGGCTCGTGTTTAAAACATTAACCACAAAGGGTTTTCTTTTTAAAAGTACAGGTCATTATCATTTGGAATAAATTGTTTAAATATGTGATGGACTGGACTCAATAGCAGCTTCAAAAAGGACATTTGAAAAATGCTTGAAAAGGAAGAAGTTTGCAAGGGAACGGTACAAGGATAATGGGACTAATTGGATAGCTTTTCCAAAGAGCTAGGTGCAAACATGATGGGATGAATGGCCTCGTTTGATCATACAAAGTCGGAGAACCTCCATTCCGCACCCGCTTAGTCTAAATTTCTCTTTTTCTCTATCAGAAGCAATTGACTGTCCCTGTGCTGCTCAGTGTGCGCTCTCCAGTACATTGTGCATGTTTCCCCAGTGTTATCTTGGACCATGCAATCACCAGGTGATTCTAATCGATAGGGTGTCACTGTCAAGCCTGATCCTGTCCACTTACGCCGTCCTAGCTCCGTGCATCCGAGATAACAGGAGACTAGCGATAAGAGAAAGGGCCTTTGACAGGGTTGGTGTTGAGAATATGTTAGCACTCACGAAGCAACCAAAAAAATGCCATAAACATAATACAACCATCATTAATCCATTAGAGGATTCAAGAGAAATTTCTTTATTGAACTAATAGTGAGAATACGGAACTTACTACCATAAGAAGTAGTTGAGGTGGATGGTACAGGTGCATTTAAGGGGAAGCAAGATTAAAACAGGAGGAAGAAATAAATAAAGAGTATGCTGATAGAATGAAATGAACTCCAGGGGGCTAAAAATAAATAACTTGCATTTATATAGCGGCTTTTGGGATTTCCCCAGTGTGCTTTACAATCAGCAAAACTCTTTTGAAGTGTTACTGTAGTGTAGTACAAATGCACTGTAATATGTGGAACAGCTTATTTCTGCACAGCAAGCTGCCACAAACAGCAGTGTTACAATGACCAGATAATCTGTGTCAATTTTAGCAGCGCTTAATGAGGTGTAAACACAGAGGCTGATCCTTCTGTAGAACGCAAACACTACCACTGGCCAGTTGGGCTAAATTAGCGATACTGCATGCTTTAATTACACTGTTTGTAAAGAAAAAAATCCAGATACCAATTTCACATTGAGGGCTTTTCTTTCTAAAACCGAAACATTTTCCAAGGCTATTTTTTAAAAAAAAATAGATGTTGAAATTTGCTAACTCTTTACAGAATGCAGCAACACACCAAATAATTACATGAGGTATCTGGTAGGCTATACTCTGTCTTTCTGCCCAGTCTCTAATTAGGGTGCTGACTCAGTTAATCAACACGTTTTTCAATTTGGACACTTTCTGTTACGGGTAGTTTATTTTGATTATAAAATTACAAGATTGGCTGAAAGCAGCAAAACACACAAGTGACTTGCATCAACAATCAGAATGCTCTGACCTCCCCCACACCCTGAAATTACACAGGAAGCTTAAATATGTTGTGGGAACAGTATGCAGCGAGTCTCATCCCAGGTTATAGAATGTGAAGAAATGTCTTGTGTGCTGAAATTTCACCGCAGCACATTGACACATCAGCGCCTTTGACCAAAAGATCTCCCTCGCCACTTTTTTTTGAGCGGAAGCATTGAGGAAGACTTGCATTCATAAAGCACCTCCAGATGTCCTTTAGTGCTTCCCAGCCTTGTTTTAAAAAGTGCCAGTCTCTGTCCTAATGACAGCAAATGCAGCAGCCGTTTGTACAACACTGAGATGTCAAGAGAAGCACTGTCTTTGGGTCATTCCATGCAGAAAAGGCCCTTCAACCCATTGTGTCTTCGCTCATCCAATGATACTTATCGCACTCTTCGGCTTGTAGTTTTCAATGTTATTAAATTTCTGGTGCTCATCCTTTTTACAGGTTGGGAAGTTTCCCACCTTAACTATCCTCCCAGTCAATGTATCCCAGCTTCCTGCCACCCTCTGGATAAAAGACTTTTTCCTCAGATCCCCTCTAAGTCTTCTTCCCTTCACTTTAAATTAATGCCCCTTGTTAATGACCCTTGCAGTAGGGGGAACAGTTGCATTGTAGCTCATGACCCTCATAATCTCACACACATCAATCAGGTCCCTCCCCCCACCCCCAGCCTTCTCTTCTCTAAAGAGTCTATCTAGCCTCTCTTCAAAACTAAGATGCTCCATCCTTTGGAGATCCATAGGGATCCTATGATGTCAGGCAGTATCCCAGTCCTTCTCTTGCAGTGCAGTTGTATCCTTTTTATAGTGCATACACCAGTGTGATGATGTACAGATATTTGACTTAGCATGAGATCGGTTGGAGGACAAATGTTGGCTGCTCTTCTTTTCAAAAATGAAGTGTTTTTTCTTACCCTCATCTCTGAGGGCAGACAAGGGTCTTGGTTTCACCTCTCAAAAGGTGGTACCTCTGATAGTGCAGCACTCCACTGTACTGCAGTGTCAAACTAGGTTTTGTAATTAAGCCTTGAGAGTAGGATTTGAACTGATCAGAAGGTGAGAAAGCTAACCGTTGAGCACCATTAGAAGTGCTGTGCATTAATATCCCTGCTAAAGGGGAAAGTGTGGCATTTTGGAGAAGGTTAAATATGAAAGTAATTGGATGTCATTTTCACACAATATAATTTCAAGTTCCAGGTCTCTCTGCCTGCACTGGAGAACCTAGCAGTGCTGTCAACCATCAATCACAGTTTTCAGCAGGTATTGATCAGATATCAGGCTCTCCTTCAGAACTGCCACTGACCATGAATCAGTGAACGTTTCTGGGAGACTGTTCCACATCTTCGTTGCGGGCAGTGTGTGAATTCATGGACGACAAAGGCACATCCAATTGTCCTACAGCCTTGCCAGTCACTCATTGCATATGTACACATCAATCTCTAACAATTTGTCTGCAGTCGGTTCAACATAGGGCAAGGAAAACCAGCCACTTTGTGAATCGTAGCTTCCAAAATGAACTTCTTCCCCTCAAACATGCTACAAGCCCGATGCTTCTGCTAATCCTTGGCGTTTATGAAAAAAAAGTACCTTTCACTGTTAAAATACTATTAGAAAGCATACCAGTGGGACCAGTTTTGTGATCATATGCTATGAGTGAGTGTGACTGCAGACGAAACAACAAGCAAACTGGTGATGTCACCACATGGATAATGTTAAACAGCATTGCCTCGGTGCAAACTTGAGAAAAATAGAAAACAAGAGCAGGAATAGGCCATTCAGCCCTTCTAGCCGGCTGTGCCATTTGTTATGATCGTGTTGATCATCTAATTGAATAATGTCCTCCTGCTTTTCCCCCAACTATTTTTTGATCCCTTTAGCCCCAAGTGCTATCTCCAACATTTTCTTGCAGTCATACAATGTGCTGGGCCTCAACTGCTTTCTGTGGTTCTGAATTCCACAGGCTCAGCACTGGCAACAGTATTCAAACTAGAAGGACAAGGTCAGCACATATATGGGAACACCACCACCACCAAGTTCCCCTCCAAGTCACTTAACATCCTGACTTGGAAATACATTGGCGTCCCTTCACTGTCGCTGGGTCAAAATCCTGGAGTTCCCTCCCTAATACTATTGTAGGTCACCCCACAGCAGGAGGACTGTAGCGGTTCAAGAAGGCAGCTAATCACCTCCTCCTCAAGGGCAACGAAGATAGGCAAGAAATGCCCACGTCCCAAAAAACAGTAGAAAAAGAAACAAATGCTAGAGATCACGAATTCCAGCGTCTGCAGCAATTTGTTCTCACCACCGTCAAACCGGTTTTATTCTTTCCTGAATTGAAAAGAAAATCAAGGGGTAAAGTAATTCTGAATAAATGCAGTTCTGTAATTTTTTTTATATACTTCAAGATGCCTTTGAAATACCTTGCTCCTAGTGATGTACTTCTCAGAATTGCTATTATAGTGTAGGAGATACAGGTACTCAGGAAATGGCCAGCCACACTTGGACAGGAGTGCATGTTATGGTCGTTTCGCACAAGAGTAGGCAGAGGGACCTCAGAGCCACACTGGCTCTTCTGATTGGTATACAGCCAGAGAATATATTGGATTAAAAAGTCAAGGGTTCAATTCTTTAGAATATGAGGTTCTTGTATTATGAGTCGTGATCTTCCACCGGCACGGACTATCGTGCCAATGATGACTGTCGAGATTAATAAGGATCAGATATTGGGGCAGATGGCATCTGTGAAGTGTAACTCCGAAAAAAGACGGGAAATATATAGATATACTCATTTGTCACACTATTGTCCTGAAAAGGTAGTGGAGGCAGTCTTGGAATAATTTTAAGGCAGACATCGTTTTGTTAAGCAATTAGGTAAAAGGTTATCAGTGATTGTCAGGAGCGTGGACTTGAGGCTACAATCAGATAATTCTCGACTGGCAGGGCAGGCTCGAGGGGTTGAATAGCCCTCTCCTGCTCATAATTTGAATGTTGGTATTCGGCAAGATTTAAGCCAGTTAGTTGTGAGCGCAGTAATAACATACCTGTGCAGAAGGAAACAGGCTGGCTTCAATAAAACACTGTCACAATGATAAAGACACCACTCTCTTTCTGCTGATTTCCCCATTTTGTAATTAACCAGGTTAAATGATGAGGAGAGATTGCATAGACAAAGCTTATAGCCCTTTGAAAATGGGAGATTAAGGTGTGATCCAATTACAGTGTTTAAAGTGATTAGAGGATTTGAAAAGGCAGTTAAAGAGATGCTAAATCCTTAGGTGGGCGAGTACAGAACGTGGTGGCAAGGTGCGTGGAATAAAAACAGCAAGAACTTCCTTACACAGAAGATGACTAAAATCTGAAATGCGTCACCCCAAAAAGCTATCATCGTTTGGGGCGGGTCAGTTGAAAATTGCAAAAATAAGATTGATATGTCAGATCTGAGGAAGGGTCACCGAACCCGAAATGTTAACTCTAATTTTTTTCTTCACAGATGCTGCCAGACTTGCTGAGCTTTTCCAGCAACTTCTGTTTTAGTTGTTGATAGATTTATTTTTGTTGGTTCCACACAGTTATTAAGGTATTTTGGACCAAAACAATAGAGCTCAACCATATTCTGAACAGGTGACAGAACAGAATGGATGGGGGGCAGGGGAGTGCTGGGGCTGAATGGCCCCCACCTGATGTTAAATTCCTGGGAGAGCACTGTGCCTTGTCCCGTGTGATTGCAGAAACGCATCACCTAATACTTCCTACCCAGCTTTTGCTTTATTTGCCTGTGGTGATCTGGCTATCAGCCAAGAGCAGAGCAAATGTGATCCTAATAGTTTAAAAATGAGCAGCCTAGCTGTCAATGGTAGATATATTTGTAACAAAATACTTGTAGCGTTGTCTGCGGCTTATCTCTACTCCATGACATGGAGCAGGGGAACAGTGAGAAAGCATTCACGTGGCTTTTTATGCTTTTTAAAAGCGTCCCTCTTTATAAATGACCAGGAAAGGTATTGGGTATCTGAACGTAATCAGGTCAAGCAGCAGCGGATGGAATATTCTCAGCTGCTAACTGTGATCTGGCAGGCCTCATGTTGAGTAAAAGGCAAAGATGAGTCATTCTAATTGAAATATCTGCAGTGAACCCTACAGGCCAGTGTCTGGCCCTCCTTTCGTGGTGGCGAGTACAAGTGTTCTATATTTTGTGTTGGGAGTGGGGAAAAGGTTAGAAGAGAGGATGATTCTTTTCTCATCTTGTTCACAGGTTAGACAATAACTGGGAACGGGCTAGGGGCAAGCCCCCATTGACAGATTTTACTCGGGCTATAGAGTTTGTGAATATCTACAAAGCAGCAATGCAGAGACCCAAACCCCGTCCTTGCAAGAAAACAAATAGATTTGATGAGCTTTTTTCTTAAGTCAGAAAGAAACTTTGCCCTCAAGCGTTTTTTGACAAATGCAGCATTCTTTCAAAGACCCAGGGGACTTCACGTTAGGCCAGGGGTAATGACGAGGTGATTTATTGGAGTTTTTCGATTTTATTTAGGAATTACCCAGGGGATTATGGGAGTGAGATCAGAATTGGGGCAAAATGAATGTGTCTGCTTCTGAATTGCCACATAATCTTTGAAGCAGTGGGGAAGCAATTGGCGTACTTGCTTGGATTCAGGCTTGTGTTTGAATCCAGCATAGACTTGCCTTTTTGCTGTAAATATTGTGTCTGAAATGTGTTTGGGGAGTGTCACTTTAGAACCGATGTAAAACAAAAAAAAACGCTGCTCCTCGTCAACGCATTCCAGATAAGAGAGACCACAGGCATTCTTTTGCTACAAGCTGGAATTTCTGAGCTGTTTCATATAAATGCTGCGCATTGAAGGTAGTTCAGATGCACGTCGCCTTGGGGTCTGGTGATGAGTAGTGGGTAGGTGGGCGGCTCAGGTACCTCTTAAAAAAAATCTTTGAAGGTGACAGGACAAGTTGATGTGGCTGTTAAAAAGTGCACAAGATCCTTAGCTTTACAAAGAGCAAACTCAACAAGCAGGCTATACTAACCTTTGTGCACCTCTGGTCCCCAGCTGCAGCCCTGCTTTCAGCGATGAGCATCATATTTTAGGAAGGATATCGAAACACTTATTCAAGTGTTAACCTGGAATAGTGAACTTTTAGAGACTAGAGGGGCTGGGATGATTGTCCTTGGAGGAGAGAAAGTTAATGTGAAGGTTGGCACAAAAATAATAAAAGAAGGAGCTGCAGATATTGGAGATCTGAAACAAAAATGGAATTTACTGGCGAAACTCAGTAGGTTTGATTGCATCTGTGGGGAGAAAGCAGAGTTAATGTTTCAAGCTCGTCATAGATTCATAGAATTCCTATCATGTGAAAGCAAGCCATTCGGACCATCAAGTCCACAGCAACCCTCCAAAGAGTGGCCCAACCCCACCCTGCTGCATTCTCCAAGGCCAGTCCACCTTGCCCGTGCATCTTTGGATTGTAGGAGGAAAACCAAGCATCCAGGGGAAGCCCATGCAAACACAGGGTGAAGGTGCAAACTCCACACACAACTGAACTACTCAGAACTATCAGGTCTGATTGAAATGTTAGCTCTACTTTTTCCCCATTGATGCTGCCAGACCTAATGAGTTTCATCAATAATTCCTGTTCAGAAACAATAGATGAGGTAGAATAAATGAATAGGCCTGTTTTCGTTTGTTGCTGGAGTGTTGGTAATCAGAAGACACAGATTTAAGGGAATTGGCTAAAGAACCAGAGGAACGTTTAGGAGAAATCTATGTGCACATGCCAGTGAATCTCTATTACCCAAACTCCTTACTCCTGATTTCCTTATTGTGTCACTCAATATTATACACATTACTCTAATTGAGACCATATAAAGATTACGTCGGGCTCAATATTTCTTGAGTCCATTGTACAACGTAGTGCCCTTCTTGATTTTAGGACAACTGTTTCAGTTCTGGTGCTCCATCGATCTTTCGACTAATTTCTTGAAAAGGTTCCTTTAATCCATTGTAATTTCAGTCACCTTGTTTTCAACTGTTTCAACATTAACCACTTCTCTGATATCCTTCCTCATTGTGAAACACTGAGGCAAAGTAGCTGTTAATAGCTATTCAGCCATTTTAAATGATTAGACCGATAATCTTTGCCTTGCAGGACTCCCAACTAACTTGTAAAAGTTCTGTTTTTACTGATCTATCTTTAAAACACTTTAGTGTATCTGCAAACTCCAAATTCTTGCATTCTGTCTTAGCTTTCATTGTGCCTATTCATAAAACATTTGACAAATTTGCCCGTTTTCTAGTTATTTTTAATTATTATTAACACTATCACCCTCATAAATGATCAGTCATGTCTTAGTGATACCTCTGCCAATTCCAAAAGGTCATAGAGTCAAAGAGGTTCACAGCATGGAAACAACCCTTTAGTCAGACTCCTCCATTCTGGTCAGTTATCCTAAATTAATCTAGTCCCACTTGCCAACAGTTATCCCTTATCCCTCTAAACCCTTCCTATTCATGTACCCATCTGGATGCCTTTTAAATATTGTAGTTGGACCAGACTCCACCACTTCCTCTGGCAGCTCATTTCCATACGTGCACCACCCTCTGCGTGAAAACATTGTCCCTTAGGTCCCTTTTAAAATTTTCCCCTCTCACCTTAAACCTGTGCGGTCTAAGTTTGGACTCCCCCCATCCTGTGGGGAAAAAAAGCCTCGACTATTCACCCTATCCTTGCCCCTCATGACTTTATAAGCCTCTATAAGGTCAGCCCTCAGCCTCCGACATTCCAGAGAAAATAGCCTTGTGCACAAAATCTTGGATGACACTCCAGCATTAAGACTGCTTCACAGCTGGAGTCGTGATCTTTCCAATGAGACACTGAACCAGGGCAGTGTGTGTCTTCTCACAGCTAAATGATCTCCATGTCAGTACCTGGACGAAGAGCAGGGGAGCTCCTCTTCCCTGGTCTGGCCAGTAATTGTCCTGTAATTCACGCCATTGATGAAAGCCAGCTGTGATTAATCTCATTGTTGCCTTTGGGATTTTGCTGTGCACAGACTGATTCTTGCATTTTCCACATCATAATGGCAACCACATTTCAAAAACGCTATCAAGGTTGTGATGGGCATGCTGAGAATACACAAAGTGCTACATAAATGCGAATTGTTTTTCTCCATAATTATATTTGGTTTCTAACCTTCTCATTCTCTGCATCCTTCCGAATGTATGGAACATTTTGTCTCCTCTCTGTAATTATTGCAGCTGTTTTCAAAGACATTTGACTACTGCCCAGCTTTCCTGTCTGACCACTTCTTATTTCACCTCACCTCAGCAAACTACTCCCCATCCCAATATCTGCTTCAGCCCAAGCTGATTAATCTAGTTAAAAACTGAAAAAAACTGCAGATGCTATAGATCAGAAACAAAAACAGAAATGGCGGAAAGAGCTCAGCAGGTCTGGCAACATCTGCAGAGAGAAATCAGAGTTAATAGATGCTGTGAGACCTGCTGAGCTTTCCCAACAATTTCTGTTTATGTTTCTGATTGATCTCGTTTTTGTGCTGATGATTTCCCCCTCTTATTTGGATCTGAGGTCTTCAGTGTGGTAGACAGTGTTCTCAAGATCACTTAGCTCACAAACGTGATCTCTTTGTTACTTCTAAGCAGCTCTAACAGCATTTCAGCTGTGAAAATTCCATTAATACATTGCTTGAGGGATGTCTATACAAATTTTAACAATTCCACTCCCTTTACTCCCTTTCTGACCCATTTGCTAAGTGGATAATTAAAATTCCCAGAACAATAATAACTTGTTGTTCTGACTCATCTCTCTAATCAGATTATAGTGCAGCTTTCCTTTTCCACTTCCTTCCCACAATTTGGAAGTCTGCGACACTAATGGAACAAACATTTTTTATCTTGAGGTCTAGCTGTTATTGACCATGTCTCCAATCCATCGTCAACATGACCACAGTGTGCAACATTCCTATCTTTTGAATCCTTCTTTGTTCTCAAAACCATTCCTTCTCCCTTGCTGAAACTTCTCTGGTAGAACGTTGCAGTCTTCATTTGACGTTTATTTCCCATTCCTGCCAGGTTACTGTTCATACCATTGTTGTGGGGTTGCAATAGCTTGGTCAGTGTTTATTCACTATAAATAGACTGTCTGCTCATTATTAAATTGCCAGATGTTGAGTATAAAGCTGCTGAATTACTGGCTTCTCAACAGTGACTACACTTCAAGAGCGCTTTATGTCCTGCAAAGCACTTTGATACAGCCTAAAGATATTAAAGATGCTGTGCAAATGCAAATTAAATCTTTCCTTTGTCCACAATTATAGGGTCTCTAATACAAGATGCTCCCCAATAAATCCAATAGAAACTTCAGGAATAAAAAACATCTTAAACCAGAGTGACAACATGGAACATGAATAAGATAACCTCTCATTCTTAGCAACCAGCATATCAACTAGGAGTGGAAATAGCCATTTAGCTGTTCAAGACTGCTCTACCATTCAGTAAAAATATAGCTGATCTGATTACCCCATATTCCTGCCTACCCCGATTCACCTTTTACCGTTTTTCTTATCAAGATTCTATCAACTTTCACCTCCATAAGTATTTAAGGACTCTGCTTCCAACATCTGTTGGTGAAGAGACTTGCAGAGACTCTTAACCCTCTGGGAGAAACAATTGCACCTCATCTCTAATCTTAAAAAGGTGTCCCTACTGTTTGAGTGCCCCCTAATTCTAGATTCTCCCACAAGAGGAAATATCCCATCCCTGTCCATCTGGCCAAGTCCCCGAGGGATTTAACTTTTTCAATTAAGTCACTCCTGACTCTTCTAAACTGCAGAGGGTACAGGCTGAGACTGTCTGTCTATCTTTTCCTCATAAGAAAATCTGGACATTCCAGGTATTAGTCCAGTAAACCTTCTTTGATCTGCCTCCAATGCATTAATATTCTCCTATCAGTATGTCAACCAGTACAGTACACAGTACTCCAGATACAGTCTCATCAATGCCCTACATAATTGAAGCACAACCTTCCTACTCATATATTCTGTTCCCCTTCATGATGAGTGATAATGGAGTTGTGTATCAACCTACAGCATGTGGACTGCAGCAGTTCAAGAAGGTATCTCCCTTTCTTAACCTTCTCTAGGGGCAACTAGGGAAGGGCAGTAAATGTTCAATCCAGCAAGCAGGTCGCCTGACCCGTGAATGAATTAAATTTAAAAAAAGCAATTTGTAAGAATGATTCACCATGGAGCAGTTCAGGTGGAGTCAGACAAAAGGACTTTAGGGAAGACTAGACAGGTTTTGTAAGTCGGTGGCGGGGTGGGGGGTGCGTGCGGGTTATAAATAGAAGGTTATGCTGAAACAGTGAGATGATAAAGTGATGGAAGTATGGTTGTGTGGCACACAAATACCAGTTTCAGACAGTTGGGCCAAGTGGCCTGTGCGTGAGCTGTAATTTTCAAAGTAATTCTCTATGTGCCTAAATCATCATGTAAAATAGCCCAAGGCAGTGGCATTGCTTTAAAGAAAAATAGAAGAATTTGGACTCTTTTTCTAGTCTTGTTTTAAATCTGTTATCTCTTCCGCAACTTTACATCAGTGTTATCTTTGCCTGCTCCCCTTGCTTTATATTAGCCCCCGAAAGGGCTATTGTGCCCAATTTTCTAGCATTGTTTATGGCCTTGTCCATATTTACTCCTTCAAGATGGCTGAAACTCATCACCCAGTCAATCATGTTCATGCTGCTTTCATGTGGGATGCTGAGTTTCTTAAATTGGCAGTAAAATTTCAAAAGCACCTTTTTGCTACGTCCCTTTTACTAAATTGCGAGGCAGTTAACCTGGGAAGAAGCGGCCTCATTGAACAGAACCATTGAGTTGTGAGATTGCACCTACTGAACAGACCGAAAGAAGCCTACAGCTTAATGTCTCACCTGTAGGGTGGCACCTCTTACAATGCAGCACTGAAACATGATCCTGCATTACGCTTCTTTATTCTCGGAGTAGGGTTCGAACCAGTGACCTTCTATTTCAGAGGCTTAGTCAAGCTGATACTTACAGATATATGCTTTCAAGGCATCCATGCACTTGCAGTATTTCAGTGAATCCAATTCTTACCCTTTAAGTCATTGTAATGAAGCATGTTGACACTGATATCCAAAAAACCATTTAAAGTGACGGTTTCTAGTGCATTAGAAGCACATTTAAGTTCAATGGAGCGGAACTGAAGTTAGTTCTCACAGTGTGGTGCTAAATAGACTTCGGCTACACAGTCTCAGAAATTCTGTTTAAGCAAAAGATCAATATTGGTTATTGACTTGCTGCACAAGGCTAACGTGCCTTCAAAGTAGCTGAAAGGTTTCCCCAGAGCTTTCTCTCCTCAAGGATTGTCAAAAATACGTAAGGTTCCCTCTCGAATTTATTTAGTGACCAAGGAGAAGCAATTTTCTGATCTCAGAATAGGTTTGGCTGAAGGAAAGCTTGTTCCATTTTTTAGGATATCTCTTGTGACCAGCACCAAGTAGCTCAGGTGGCTGAGTGATCTCCTTTGATGCTGTGAATTTGCTAAGTTTCACTCACTCTTTTAGGACCCCAGCTGACTCCCTACGAGCTGAAATACTCCTGTACAGTGCTCAATATCTAGAAAGCAGCGCTGCTTCAGGGCTGTAAGCAGAAACCTTGGCCTAATAATCTCACTTCAGCCCTTTTGACTCGACAAATAGCTGGAAGAAATATCCTCACGCAGGAACAGGAGTAGGCCCCTCAGCCCTTCTAGCCTGTTGTGCCATTCAGCAGTACTGTAGCTGATTTGGTTGTTGTCTCGTCTTTTGGCAGCCTCATTAATAAAAGCCGTTCAATGGAAACTAAATGAAACAATCATACAGAACAAGGTGTAGAGCTGGATGAACGCAGCAGGCCAAGCAGCATTTATAGGAGCAGGATGCTCCTCTGATGCTGCTTGGCCTGCTGTGTTCATCCAGCTCTACACCTTGTTATCTCCGATTCTCCAGCATCTGCAGTTCCTACTATCTCTGAAACAATCATACAACCAATTTCACTTCATTGTAGAACTTTTAATCCACACTACTTTACACCACAAAGATTATGAAAGGCACAATGTTTAGCAGCATTGAACCAGGGCCAGAGTCTATAGTACAAACCCATGTATGCATGATTTAGCCATTCCCCAGGGATGCTGGTATCAAAGTGATTTGTAGTTGAGTGAAACAGGAGGAGCTGCTGGGCTGAGCAAAGGCTTTCACACAAGCACTGCATATAGGCAGCTACTGTCTGCAAAGCTGCCTATTAATGTCAGCTTCAAAGGTGTCTGTGTCCCTGTTAATAAAGTGTGGAGCTGGATGAACACAGCAGGCCAAGCAGCATCTCAGAAGCACAAAAGCTGACGTTTCGGGCCTAGACCCTTCATCAGAGAGGGGGATGGGGAGAGCGTTCTGGAATAAATAGGGAGAGAGGGGGAGGCAGACCGAAGATGGAGAGAAAAGAAGATAGGTAGAGAGGAGAGTATAGGTGGGAAGGTAGGCAGGGGATAGGTCAGCCCAGGCAAGACGGACAGGTCAAGGAGGTGGGATGAGGTTAGTAGGTAGGAAATGGAGGTGCAGCTTGAGGTGGGAGGAAGAGATGGGTGAGAGGAAGAACAGGTTAGGGAGGCGGAGACAGGCTGGGCTGGTTTTGGGATGCAGTGGGGGGAGGGGATGAGCTGGGCTGGTTGTGTGATGCAGTGGGGGGAGAGGATGAACTGGGCTGATTTTGGGATGCGGTGGGGGAAGGGGAAGTTTTGAAGCTGGTGAAGTCCACATTGATACCATTGGGCAGCAGGGCTCACAAGTGGAATATGAGTTGCTGTTCCTGCAACCTTCAGGTGGCATCATTGTGGCACTGCAGGAGGCCCATGATGGACATATCGTCTAAAGAATGGGAGGGGGAGTGGAAATGGTTTGCGACTGGGAGGTGCAGTTGTTTATTGCAAACCAAGTGGAGGTGTTCTGCAAAGCAGTCCCCAAGCCTCAGCTTGGTTTCCCCAATGTAGAGAAAGCCACACTGGGTACAGTGGATACAGTATACCACATTGGCAGATGTGCAGGTGAACCTCTGCTTAATATGGAAAGTCATCTTGGGGCCTGGGATGGGGGTGAGGGAGGAGGTGTGGGCGCAAGTGTAGCACTTCCTGCAGTTGCAGGGGAAGGTGCCGGGTGTGGTGGGGTTGGAGGGGAGTGGGGAGCGAACAAGGGAGTTATGGAGAGACTGGTCTCTCCGGAAGGCAGACAAGGGTTGGGATGGAAAAATGTCTTGGGTGGTGGGTTCGGATTGTAGATGGCAGAAGTGTCGGTGGATGATGTGTTTTATCCAGAGGTTAGTGGGGTGGTGTGTGAGAACGAGGGGGATCCTCTTGGGACGGTTGTGGCGGGGGCGGGGTGTGAGGGATGTGTTGCAGGAAATGCGGGAGACATGGTCAAGGGCATTCTCGACCACTGCGGGGGGAAAGTTGCGGTCCTTGAAGAACATGGACATCTGGGATGTGCGCGAGTGGAATGCCTCATCGTGGGAGCAGATGCGGCGGAGGCGGAGGAATTGGGAATAGGGGATGGAATTTTTGCAGGAGGGTGGGTGGGAGGAGGTGTATTCTCGGTAGCCCTGGGAGTCGGTGGGCTTGAAATGGACATCAGTTTCTAGCTGGTTACCTGAGATGGAGACAGAGAGGTCCAGGAAGGTGAGGGATGTGTTGGAGATGGCCCAGGTGAACTTGAGGTTGGGGTGGTGGGTGTTGGTGAAGTCGATGAACTGTTTGAGCTCCTCCGGGGAGAAAGAGGCAGCGCCGATACAGTCATCAACGTAACGGAGGAAGACGTGGGGTTTGGGGCCTGTGTCCCTCCCTCCTTAGAAACTAGTCTCAGGTTTTCTCTAAGTTCTTGCATTGAAGAACAAACTGAAGCAGAAGGGAATCTAAAGGGTGTTTTACCCAAAGCTTGTAGGCACTGTCATTTTAAAATGTTAAAAAACTTCTCTCTCAGAAGTTGTTTCCACTGAAGTAATATGGCAAGCAAGCAGTCTACCAGATTCAATTGGCTGATGTAGATAGTTATAAGGAATGACTTGGCGAGCATATTAAAACAATAAATAAAAGCAAATTGCTGTTGATGCTGGAAATCTGATATAAAAGGGGAAATTTTGGAGAAACTTAACCAATCTCGTCCCACCTGTGGATAGAGAAATAGTTAAGATTTTGAGTTAATGGTTTAAGTCCATTATGACTGTACTTTCCACAGAAGTTGCCAGACTCGCTGGGTTTCTCCAGTATTGTTTTCGAGCCACCTTGTCTCAACGATGCAATCCAAAAGCACAGTCATCGAATTAAGTGCACTCCTTTGGTTAGTGAATGCACAGCTATCAAAGTTCATACTGTTTGGACTAACAATTTGAAGAAAGCATGTTCACATCTTGCCTTAGCTGTTTAAGCATTTGATTTTTCTTTTAATTGAATCTGGAACAAAAACCTGATATCTGTAAAAAGAAAAGTGAATATGTAATAGTATTTTAGAAGATGCTGTATCCCATGAATATTTTGGAAATCATCTCAAGTTTTGTTTGTTCTCATTATTCAGCGTGAGATGTGGTCATCACCAGCAAGACTGGTGTTTATCATCCACTCTTGTTATCCTGGGAAGATAACTGGTCGACTTTCTAGTTGCATTTACTGTGCTAGTTTGATACAAGAAAATAGCTTGCTAGGCTACTCCAGAGAGCAGTGAAGAGGCAACCCTGTTGGTGTGGACTGGAGTCACAATTCAGCTTAGAGCATGAAAAGATGTTGGGATTCCTTCTACAAATGACATTCCTCAATAAAACAACCTGAATCTGGCACCATGTTTGATTTTGATTAGTTAGGTGAGATGAAGGTTTAAGTGATAAGGAGAGGCTGTATAGGCTGGGACATTTTACTGTAGCAGAGATGACTGCGGGGTGAACTAACAGAGGCCTTTAAATCATGAGAGGCGTAGACAAGGTAGAAAGCCAACAGCTTTTCCTCATGGCAGGGGAGTCTAAAAGTAGAGGGCATAGGTTTTTAAGGTGAGAAGGGAAAGATATAAAAGGGCCCAGAGGGGCAGTCTTTTTCCCATAGATAGCATTGAATGTCCAGAATGGGCTGCCAGAGAGAGTGGTGGAGGTGAGAACAATTTTGTCATTTAAGAAACATTTGGAAGGGTACATGGATGGGATAGGTTTGGAAGGATATGGGCCAAATGCAGGCAAATGGGTCGAGATTAATTATGAAACCTGGACAGCATGGACAAGTTAGGCTGAAGGGCTGCTTCCATCCTGTAAACCTCTCTGACTATACCATTAACCCCATGCTACTCTCTAAACTTCCATCCAGGACCAAAGCCAAGGCATTTTGAGATGGACCAAAGGGTCGGTTTCCATACTATGTTGTCCTATGACTTTGATTCCTGACTGATTCTTTCTCCCTAATTCTAGTTTGGGATGTGAGCATCACTGGCAAGGTCAGCATTTGTTGCCCATCTCTAGTTGCCCTTGAATGCTTTGGCTTTTGAAAGCCATTTCAGAGAGCAGTTAAAGAGACATCCATATCATTGTACATCTGGAGTCACATGTAGGTCAGATCACATAAGGATGGCAAATTTCCTTTCTCAAAGGACACTGGCGAACCAGATGGAGTTTTAAAATAGAAAAAAACTGGGCGCTATCATACTAGCATGCAAATCCAGGCTTTATTTAATTCACATTTCTCCAGATGCTATGATAGGACTTGAACCTCAAAAGCTCTGTATTACTAGTCCAGTGAAATTACCACCGTACCACCACCTCTGCAGTGCATACAGCCTGTCCCTCAATGAGCTAATAATTCTTCTTCCTTGGTGAAATAGGGCACAAGTAAAGAAAGCCAAAGGGAAAATAAAAGTGACAGCGGAGTATTCACAGCAGCCCCTCGGTCCCATCTCTTGCCTCGCTGAGGGTTTGGACTGATTCTTGACCGCGTTCAGCTTGTCTGGAGGTCACAGAGCTGCTGATCTTGCAACTGAAACAATCAGGAGCCAAAAGAATTGCTTTTCAGGAGATTTGGCACGAAGACAGATCGCAACAAGATTTCAGATGACTTGACATTTTGTCGTGGAGATCATAATCCCCAGTCTACTTCTGTAACATGGATAATTTCACCATGTTACCAGAGGGAAAGGGCTATTATTTTTAATCAGCTGCCGATTAGCGGTACTGGACAAAGTGATTAACACACCATTTCTTAGTTTTTTTTCAGTTGGGCCCTGTTTTCCTGAATTACTTTATTCTAGTCAAGATTTCTTTTAAGGGATAGACACTAATGAAGAAGATTCATGCATCATTTTTGTTCCATGCTGTGTTGGAGAAACCAAATACATTTAGGAACTTCAGAATCAAAGTAGCTCAAACTGGTCAAATTTCCATCTGCCTATTGCAGAGCAGATGCTTGCAATTCCTGCTTCTCAGGATATTGTGGATTTGCCATGATGAGGGTAATTAGGACATTGAGTCCTAATGGTGAGACAAACTATAATGATCAGCCTCTTTTCGGCAAAGTCTCTTTAATTGTCAAACCAGCTTTTTTGTGCCAGATAAACATTTCACTGTCACTTCACACCATTTAAGCTCTGGGAATCTACCTATTATTTCTTAAATATATTCAGTAACTCATCTTCTACAGCCTTCTAATCTCCCAGGTTCAGCGCTCTCTGAGTGAAGAAATTCCTACTCATTCAGAAATGGTTCATTGTATATCTTGATATGGTGACTAGAACTCTGCACCCCCAATCTCCCTGATAGGGGAATTATCATTCCTGCATTGAGTCTGTCCAGTCCTTTCAGAATTTTATGCATTTGGACTAAGTTTATTTCCTGTGAAGTTTAATAAGTGTCTGGAATGATATTGGACATTCCTAAGCTTTTTCTTCTCCCACGTCCTTGTATTTTTCTTTTCCTGTTCAGGTATTTGTCTAATTTTCTTTTAACAGCTCCTACTGAACCTGCTCCCAACTTGCATTCAAGGCAATGCTTTGTAGATCACAACTCATTTCATACTTCATAATAAAAATGTTTCTCCTGATTAGCACCGTGTTCTTCCCGTGTCTCCATGGGTTTCCTCCCGAGTGCTCCGTTTCCTCCCACAGTCCAAGGACGTGCAGGTTAGGTGGACTGGCCATGTTAAATTGCCCCGTAGTGTTCAGGGATGTGTAGATTGGGTTATAGGGAGATGGGTCTGGGTAGGATGCTGTGAGGGTTGGTGTGGACTTGTTGGGCTGAAGAGCCTGTTTCCACACTGTAGGGATTTTATGATCTATGATTCTGCTGCTGATCAAGTCCTGTTTTTGTGCCCTGGTCCTGGACAGTTTTTCTTTCTTCACTCCTCCTTTAGATCCATCATTTTGGCCACCATTGTAAACCCTCCCCTGTTCCTTTGCAGTAAATGTGATGTCTCCCATTCAGAGGTCAGTCACTGTTCAGTAGGAAGCACACACAGGCTTGGAGGCTACACTGCAGTGGTTCATTTGAGAAGACTCTTCAACAGCCGATCCTTGACTTTGAGTTAAAGATTATGAAGTGCAGAAATGAGACAGTTACATTGATTTCAGCGCATCAAAGCATTACTTAAATGGGTGGAACAATCAAATCAATAGCAAAGGCAAATTAAGGCTTTCACTGCATTATCAGCAGTGCCAGAGAAAAGCATTGCATAGAACATTTCAACTTGATCCCCTGCCCCCCACCAACTCAAGAGACTGGAAACCAGGGACTACCTTGTCTTGAATGGCAAGTCAATGACAGTTCACAGGGAGGGGGAGAAAGAAAGCTTTTTGCTTTTTGCGATTTCCTTGGGTGATCGAAGATAGTTAATTGAATAATTAGACCCTCTTTCTTTTAGCATAACGTCTGCCTTTCTCATATGGTCGTTTCTCAGGCTTTCTCTTTCAGCCTGTTTGCATTTGACGTGTTCTCACTTGTTCAGCTTCTTTCACTCCCTTCATATTTCAGTTGTCTGGTTTTCTTAAAAGTTCTAGTACATTCATTTGGAGAGGCATCAGACTGATGTATAGGGGCTAATTGAACCCTGAGGCTCAACTGACACCGAGTCAGCAGTGAACCACTGGAGAATGTGCAGTAAGTTAGGCACACATAAAAGTGAGCAGTACAACTGTTAGGAAAGACTAAACAACATGCATCTTTCACCTTTAGGAAAGATGATACTTAAAGGTGAGGTTTTTAGATTATGAAGGGATTCATGTTGTGAAGTCATAAATGAAAGAGTAATTAATAAATTCAGCTCAAGCTTGTTTATCCAGGCAGTGGTTAGAATGCAAAACCATGCGGAACTGTCAGTGAATAGTATAGATGTATTTTACGATAAATCCAAATAGGACTTCTTTCTCTGGAGCGTAAGAGGTTGAAAGGTGACCTTATAGAGATTAATCAAATCTTTGAGGGGTGTAAATAAGACAAATGGTAGTTGTCTTTTCCCTAGGGTGGGGGATTTCAAGATGAGGAGGACATATTTTTAAGGTGTAAGGAGAGCAATTTATGAAAAGACATGAGGGGCAGATTTTTTGAACCGAGGGTGGTTCGCGTGGGGAATGAACTTCCTGAGGAGGTGGTGGACATAGGCACAGTTGCAATATTTAAGAGACACTTAGGTAAATAACATGAATAGGAAAGGTTTGAAGGAGTATAGGCTCGGATCAGACTAGTTCAATTTGAAATTATGTTTGGAGTGGACTGGTTGGACTGAAGGGTCTGTTTCCATGCTGCTTAACTCTGTGAGCACATGGGACAGAATGGAATAAATAAATAAAGGTCATAATTAACATATCCCAGTGAACAAATCCTGAAGAAAAATAAAGCATACGTCCAGAAAGAGACAAGGTAAATTGACAATGATTCCTCCATCTCAAAATCTCCTTTTTTGAAATCCCCTATCCTAACAGGTTTGCCCCAGGTGTAGATTAGACCTGGCAAAAAAAAATGAGTATTTTACAGATTGAGATGTGTAGTATTATATATTCGGCGACTTAACAAGGGCATATTGGAGTGGAAATTGCTGATCAGCTGCCTCTGCAAAAAAAAATTGCGTTTTCAGCAGATACAACAACACAGCTTCACACTAAGAGTGCCAGAGTTAAAGGGAACAGGGTAATGCAATGACAGTAGTAAACTCCTGTTTCACCTCTGTCGTTGAATTCTGAGTGCAGTAATGGAACAGGAGTCCAGCTGCATGGATGAGCATAGCTTGTGGGAATTCTCGACTTTGTACCTCTGTAAATAGGCACCATCTCATCGCTGCCTGCAGAGTATTGTGATGTTTTATATGAAAGGAAGTGTAAAAAATGTTTGCTGTTGTCACTACTGCTTTGTCCTTGCCAATATTTACCTCTTTACCGACAACACTGAAATAGAAAAGCAGATGATCTGGCCGTTGTTGCGTTACTGTTTCTGGAATCTTACTATGTTCAGAATTGACGAATGTATTTCCTGCATTGTAATAGTAATTATACCTCAAAGAGCTGTTCATTGGCTGTAGATTGCTTCATGAAGTACTGCAGTTCTGAATACTGCTGTATTTCTGTAAGTTTATCACTTCTGTACCACTGTGTGCAAGGACCCATAGTTTTCATTTGAAGTATACGTCTGTGGGATATGAGCATCGCTGGCTGAGCCAGTAATTATGGCTAATCCATAACTGCCTTTGAGAAAACCCTTGCCTTTGAACATTGCAGTCCACGTGGTGTAGGTATATCCGTAATGCTGTTTGCAATGGGGCTCCTTAACTGCACATCACGGAACAAAAATGCCCTCCAACTTCGAAAAACATCAGTCAGGGAACAAGACCTGAGGCTGTGAGGGATTCAGTGAAGCTGTGCACACATTATTGGGGTTAACATGAGCAACCATGTGAACTGGGCCACATACAAGAATATTTGCTGAACTAGAGAAGTAAGAAGAATTAAATTGATTCTCATAATGAGAAATCTCTTGCTGGTACATCAGACAACAAACAACTTGCATTTATGTGGCATCCTGGTAGTTGGTGATGTAACGGTAATGTCATTGCACCAGCAATCCAGAATTTCAGTTTGCAAGTTTTGCCACAGGAAGCAGTTGAGGACAAAGCAGTAAATGTTTACAAGAAGGAGTTAGATGTAGTTCTTAGGGCTCAAGGGACCAAAAGGTACGTGGAGAAAACAGAAATTGTACTAAATTGGATGATCAAGTATGCCCATATTGAAACATTGCACAGAAATTGCTGACAAAGCTCAGCATACCTAGCACCATCTGTGGAGGGAAAGCAGAGTTAATGTTTCGGGTCGAGGGACCCTTCCTCAGAACAGTTCTGAGGAAGGGTCACTCGACCCACAGTGCTTATTCAGATTTTTCTTCTTCACAGATGCTGCCAGACCTGCTGAGCTTTTCCAGCAACTTGTGTTTCTGACCGCTAGGAGAGTCCCTCAGATAAGGTGAGCTTGGTTTAACTGGGATTGTATTTACAGATGTTCGGAAGAATGATCAGGGATATCACTGAAAGGTGTAAAATTCTGACAGAAAAGGACAGGTAGACGCAGGGAAGAAGTATCGCTTGGCTAATGTGGCCTAGTACGAAAGGATATGGGATAGGCCATTTCGAACTGAGACAAGAGGGTTTATGAACCTGTGGAATTCTCAACCACAGAAGGCTGTGGAGGCGAAGTCACTGAATATATTGAAGAAAGAAATAGATTTATAATGGCTAAAGGTTCCGAGGGGAACGGGAGAGAGCAAGTTTGTTGTGTTGAGCTCGAGGATCAGCCATAATCACATTAGATGGTGGAGTAGGTTTAATGGGCTGAATGGCCTAGCTATACTCCTGTTTTCTTTGTTGCTATCTGACCTCAAAGCTAACTGGACAGAATCTCAGATTAGCGCCCTTTAATGCTTACACTAATGTCATGAATTAATGTATCGAGCCAGCATTTAAGGTTCTTGTGAAGTTTTGTAGCTTGGGTTGTGGATGAGGCTGTGAATCACCAAGCAAGTCAACAACCTCACTCAGCCAGCGTATTTTAACCTGTTTTTTTCAGTGTATGTTTACTGACAAAATATCAGGGTTTTTTTTACTGTTGTTTTTTTCCTTTTTAGGCATTGAGTTACACAGAGTGCCACATAAAATTGACTGAGTTCCAATCTCCCCCGATAATCTTCGTCATCCTGGAACTCAGTTGACTCGAAAGACGATTAGTTTATAAGAGGAAGACTTGCATTTGCATAGCACCTTTCAGAACCTCAGGATGCCCCAAACTGCTTGACAGCCAATGAAGTATTTTCAAAGTGTAAAAACTGAAAGAACTGTGGATGCTGTAAATCAGGAACAAAGATGGAAGTTGCCGGACGCATTAACTCTGATTTTTTTCTTCGCAGATGCTGCCAGATCTGCTGAGCTTTTCCAGCAACTTCTGTTTTTGTCCCTGTATTTTCAAAGTGTAGCTTGTCGCTGACTGCATGACAGGAAATGTGTTGGCTAAGTGTACACGCATTGAGCTCAGGTGACCGACAGAGATGAATGGCGGAGATTATCTGTTTGTGTTAATAATTGAGGGTTTATGTTGGCTGAGGCACGGGAGAAACTTTGTTCTTTGAATTATTGCTTTTATTTCCACCTGAGTGAGCAGATGGGGCCATGAATTAACATCTCAACTGAGAGATGTTAGAAGTTACCCGGCAGGATGGCCCAGGGGGTACAGGAAAGCGTAGGCGCTGATGGTACTGCAATACGACACTCATTTTAATGCATTCTACCTGCGTCCTTGCTGCATGTATCCTGCCAGTGACTAACTGTGCCAGCAACGTCTCAGACATATCGCATTCTTGCTTGCAATGGGTAGCAACCACCTTCAGCACAGAGGACAAGCTGAATGTCTCGCAGCCCTTGCATATGGGATTAGAACAAGGCAGCTCAGCCAATAACCGTTGTAATCCTGTTTCTACGTCCATGCCCTGGCTGCATATGCAGATCAAATGTTGAAAATACGTCTCTTACCTGCAGAATGTTGCACGTGATGTTTGTCTGTGGGGTTTCTTCTGATCTGACCTACATTAGCGATCAGTGTTGCAGGCACACACTCTGAAAGCTAACAGTGCAGTGGTTTCACGCACAAAGCAGCCCTCCCAGCTGATGATTGATGCAAGATTAAGAAGTGCCCAGGGTTTCATTTCTGGGCTGTATGTTTGCCCAGGGCTCAGCTTCCCAGAGTGGGGCTCGTGACTACCAAGCGGGATTGTGAGCCGAAGCTTTAGGTTCTTGAACTTTGACCAACTAAAGCCCAGCACAGTTCTCTGTCCCTACCCAGGTCTCTGACAGCTCCTCTCTACCCACGCCCCGATCGCCACTATCTCTGAGCAGTTGCCACAATTTTCAGGCCTTGAAATGGGGTCGCATTAGGACTACACTTGGTAAGCACTGACTGAGACAATTAAGGATTATCTGTTGAGTTACAGGCCAACCACAGTCTAATTTAGTAGAGCTTGTGTTCCTACATTGTATAAAGTAAAAAGTGCACTGCTCACACTGGGTCATCTGATGATTGAATGTAATGTCCTATGTAAGAACATAAGGGCGTAGGCATTAAGATCAGTCCTCAGCCATTCAGCCTGCCTCACAATTCCACATGATGACAGAATTGTTATGGTATAGAAGAAAGTCATTCGGCCCATCCTTCCTGTACCAGTTCTATGATCTAGGCCATTTCCCCATACTTGCGATACCACTTATATCCAAATAATCATCCAGTGCCCTCTTCAGTCCCTCATTCAATCCTCACATTACCTAGCAGTGCATTCCAGACCCGAACCACTCACATTACCGTTGCTTCTTTTGTGCATCACTTTAAATGAGTGCCTTCTTGTTCTTTATTCTTCTGTTAGTGGGAACACCTCATGAAAATCTCGATCAAATCTCCTCTTCAAGGAGAGACGACCCAATCTCTTCAAGCTATTCCCTTAAATGAAGTTTCTCATGCCAGGAATAATTCTTGAAGTGACATGATATCTGTCCCCACCCTGGTTCTAAGTCCCTTGATTGCTTCTCGCACCTGCTAGACTCAGCAATGCTTCAAGTTACCAATTGGTTTTGTAATGCTGGGTTTGCAGCCCTCCAGTGAACAGCTGTCACACGGATGATGGACCAAATGGCCTCTTACTGTGGTGCAAGATTCTTTCAGACTTAATCAGATAATAAACAGAAGGAGGAGCTCCGAAGGTATTTTTGTCTCTTCCTTGCACTCTGACTCAGGCTCATTGGAATGCTCTCACAGCAACTCAGCCTGTGAACTATTAACTCGACACAAATGGAGATGTATCTGAGTTCCAGTGCTGCATTTAAAACGAGGCAGAAGGCAGCGTACCAACCTAGTCATTGGGCAATTTAGTCATTTTACATGAAACTGTTCAGTGAAGCCTGAGGTAGCCTTAAACGTGCCATTGCATCGTCTTTTGTGATATTTGTTTTGGAGATATAGGCATCGGGAGACAATGGCCTAGTGGTATTATCACTGGACTATTAATCCAGAGATCCAGATAATGGTCTGTGGACCCAGGTTCGAATCCCACCACGGCAGATTGGGTGGAATTTGATTTCAATGAGTGTCTGGAATTAAGAGTCTAATGACGATTGTGAATCAATGGTCGATTGTTGGGGAAAAACACATTTGGTTCACTAATGCCCCTTAGGGTCTGGTCTACATGTGACTCCAGATCTACAGCAATGTGGTTGACTCTTAACAGCCCTCTGGGCCATAAATGCTGCGTAGCCAGCGATACCCATGTCCCGTGAATGAATAAAGGAAAATAAAATCTGGCAAGGTTGGCACTCAGTGTCCATTCCTCATCATCTTTGGGAGGGTGGCTAGGAGCCACCTTCCTGAATTGCTGCATCCCAGGTGGTGCCAAGCACCCCATTCTGCTGCTTGGAAGGGGATTCCCATGAGTTTTAACCAGTGAAGGAATGACAAGTATAATCCTGAGAGCTTGGACTTGGTGATGTTCCCTCACACATGCTGCTCTTGTTCTCTGAGCTGTTGCTGGCCATGACTTTGGGACCTGGATCATGGCATTTGTCTCCTTATAGAGTTTACAGTCAAGCAAAGGGCCTGGATGTAACCAGACTCTCAAAACGACTTCATTCTTAGACATTGAGGGTGAGGAAATAAACTTAAGACTCCATTATTTGTGAATGTCATCTGAAGCCTTAGATAAAATTAGTCATTCTTAAACATCCCTTTCTTTAAATGCTTGATGCTGTAACGTCAACAAAGCAAAAAGCCAACTTAAAACCTGCGGAAATGGGGCAAAGTGGAACTAATGTAAAAGATCAGCCAGGATTTGTCAATTGGCAGAATAGTCTCCAGGGCGTACTTTTCACTCCTGCCCTTACTTCTAAAGTGTTTGTGCATATGTTCTGTGAAAGACAGTTTCTTTTCTGCCACTCTTGTTTCTTTTACCAGTTACTTTCTATCTGTGCTCTCTCATTCTTTAGCCCCTCGCCAGTACGAACAGTTGCTCCCCATGGACTGTGCCAAACCCACTGTGATTTTGAAGACCTGTGTCACATTTCCTCTCAGCCTCTTTTCTCTGCTGGTAAATCACCCCAAGTTCTCTGATCTATCTCATGCCTCCAGATCCAATCATGAATCTTTTCTACACTATCTCCGGTGCATTCTCATCCTTTTTAAAAGTCTGACACTGGACACAATTCTGCAGTTGAACCAAACCAGTGTTTCCTGGCCATGTCCGCTGTACTGAATCCCTTTGAAATGCTTCAATCAAATTCCACCTCGTTCTTCTGTATTGAAAGGAATTCAACCCAGATTTATACGTCCTGTTCTCATAATCAAAGAAGAATTATAGAAACCCTCTTGTGTGAAAAGAGGTGATTTGACCTATTGAGTCTGCACCGAACTTCCAAAGAGCATGCCAGCTCCCCACATCCACTGTGACTAATTCACAGAGCCTGCACACTGTATAGGGCAATTTATCATGGCCTTTCTACCTAACCTGTATATCTTTGCACTATGGGAGGAAGTCAGACTCCCTGGAGGAAACCCACGCAGGCATGGGGAGAATGTGTAAATTCCACACGGTCACCTGAGGGTGGAATTGAACCTGGGCTACTAGCATTGTGAGGCAGTGGTAATAACCATAGTATCACCATGCCACCCATTCAAAACTGTGGTGTTACACCAGTCAACTGCATCCATTTCAAGTCAATATCTCTTTTCTGAGCTGGGCTGTCCAGAACTAATTGATGTACTTCATCTAGGGCCTGGACTGTGAAAGCGAAACCTCAACCCTTTCGGATCCCAGTTTCCTGAAAAGCATACCCAATGCTCTGTTAACCTCAAATGGCTGATAACTCCTCTAATGCACTTGGCAAAAGAACATGATCCAAATTTATAAGGTCATTGGGATGTATTACCTCAGATTTACACTTACACTTTTAAGGAGAATAAAACTTGAGATCATAAATATATACCAATCACTCATAAATCCAGTTTAAAATTCAGGAGAAGTAAAGTTCACTTGGAAATCAGGGAGGCCAATGCAATGTTAGCATTTATTTCAAGAGATGTGCGGCTGAAACTGTATAATGCTCTGGTCAGACAGCATTTGGAATATTGTACGCAGTTTTGGACCCTGTCTCTAAGGAGAGATGTGTTGGCATTGGAGGGGGTCCAGAGGAATGATCCTAGGGACGAAGGGTTTGTCATTCGAGGAGAGCTTGAGTAATCTGGGTCTGTGCTCGATGGAAGTTAGAAGGATGAGGGGAGGTCTCATTGAAAATCCAGAATATGAGAGGCCTGGATTGAATGGACACAGAGAAGATTTTTTCCACGAGTAGGAGAGACCAGAACCCAAGGGCACAACCACAGAGTGAAGGGACGACTCTTTGAGACATTGATTAGAAGGAATTTCTTCAGCCGGAGGGCAGTGAATCTGTGGAACTCATTGCCACAGAAGGTGGTGGAGGCCAAGTCATTAAGAGATAGATAGGCTCTTGCTTAATAAGAGGGTCAAAAGTTACAGGGAGAATGCAGGAGAATGAGGTTGAGAAACGTCAGCCATGACTGAATTGTGGAGCAGACTCGATGAACCGAATGACCTAATTTTGTTCCAATATCTTATGATTTTATGATCAGTCAGCACCATTTTCTCTTGCAGTATAAATTGTGGTGATTGTTTGAAACTTAGCATTCTTGTGTTTATCCCAGTGAGAGCAAGTTCAAATACTTCGACAATATGTCTGTCTTTCTAGTAGTATTCAAGCTCTGCATCACATGAGGGAAATTTTAACCCAGCTTTCCAAGCAGGATTCTCATGGGATCAGATGGAGTCCTGCTTTTACGGGTCCACTTCATTTTACCCTCTGTTACTTCCAAAGATTAAGAAAGACTTACGTTAATACGATATATTTCCTGCCCATCTTTTTTTTGCAGACAATTAAGTATTTTTTGACAATACGATCATTGGTGTGTTGTAGGAAAATGACAGCTAATCTACATGTATCAAACAAAAATGTGATAATGACTATCTTATTTTTGCAATGTTTATTGAGATTTAAGTGTTGGCCAGTATTCCCTTGCCGACCATGAAATAACACTCTGAAATCTTTTAGTTTGTCCTGTGAGAGTAGTCAAGGCCTCAGTTTAACGTCTGCCTTGAAAGACTGTGTGCAGAACCTCAGGCAGTGCAGCACTTTAACAGTACCGCACTGGGGTGTCAATTGAGAGTAATTGGCTGGGCTGTAAAACCAGCACTGCATTCAATCCGGTCTGTTGTCTGACTGGTTGATTAAGTTTAAACTACTCCCAAAATGCAACGTTCGTCATATTCCTTTTGCAGTTTAAATTAGCCTCATTGTCTGTTAAGTTATATTAATTGTATTTTTCAAATTACCTTTCAAATAGTTCTTCATGTGTCCAGCTGTCCTTGTGTGACTAAGCTTGTACTTGTTGTGCACTCTTCATATCAGCACTTTCCATATTCACATCCTCACTTCCAAGGATTAAATCAGTTTACCATCCGATTAGTACACTGGGGCAGAGAAAGAGAACCTAGTTGTACAGTTTAGGCCCTGATTTGGGACTGAGTCCTGAGACCCTGACTGATTTACAGACTAAGTCGGTGACGTCCGTCATGCATTCACAACAGCAACATGAATGAGTGGCACTAAGGCTGATGGCAGATGGTCAGCCCGAACCACGTTGAATTTTCTTATTACTGGTCCGAATAGAGTTGCCATCTCTGTCCAGGCACATTACTGAAAATTTGATCACGAGCACCAACACCCCATGATGGTAAAGCCTTTCGACTTGGAATATAGAGGTACAGGCTATTGGGAATATGAGTTCAAATCCCGCCAAGGGTGGAATTTAGATGCTATAAAACAGCAATTCTTAAATTGAATGCCAATCTCAACAATGTTGACTGTAAACTGGTGTAAAAATCCATCTCATTCATTGATGTCAACGAGAGAAAGAAATCTGCAGTCCTTAACCTGCCATTCTGCATGTGGCTGCAACAGTGCAGTTGACTGTCACCTCTCCTCTGTGATAACCCAGCAAGTTGAGCAGTTAGTTCTGGGTAATGAATGTTGATGTCACCGCTCAAACCCGTGTCCCATCAAAGAAGCACTGTCACAGCTTGTGCCTTCCTTTAGCCAATTGGGAAAACAGGTGGAATCCTCAGTGGGAACAGGAGTGAGGGACTGAAACAGTGTGTGCATGAGGAATATAAACAGCATCTCCTCAAAGAGAAATAGATGTTGTTCTTTTTCTGTCATTTTTACTTTCTTTATATTTATGTGTTCAGTCCTCTTTTGCCCCAAAAGTAGAATCAGCCATTGCCAGAAACGGGAAATGCAGGCCGAAACGCAGCAATGAAACCACGTTAAAAGACACAGTGCTCATTGTAGCAATTGGAAAATGTAGAATAATTTTGAGGCCTGTGCTAATTGCTGCAATAGTCTTGCAGCCTCACTTTGCAGGTCCCTAAATAAGTACTAACTTACATTGATTTCAATCAACTCCTCACCACATGGGAGCGTAGATGTTGCTCATCAGTCAAGATGGAGTGTTTTTAATTCAGCTCATTTCAGGGGTATAATTGGAGTCTGGCTGGGCATTGTATTTATAAATGTTTAGTGCCTGGGATGCACTTTCCTGGGAAGATGATGAGTCCGCGGTGGTCCAATCGTGCATTCAGGTTGGGCTAAGGAGGGATCACCAATCAGCCTTTCCACCCCTGATTGTTGTCCATTGACTTTTCTCTCCCTTGCTCCCTCCCCTCGAAGTAATTTGCTCACTGACGTTCACCGCCCGTAGTGAACCCCAGGTTGCGAGGCAACACTAAGGTGCCTCTCCTACCCACCTATTGCATTGGTCGAGGCGACAGGGAGGATGCAGAGGGGTTGGGGGTTGGGGCGGGTGTGCAGAAACAGTTTTACAATGAACACAAAATATCCAGGACAGGAGGGGTGGGAGAGAATAACATCTATTTTCAACTGAAGGTAATTCTCACTCCCTCAGTGGACAGTTTTGTTTCTGTTCTTTCCTTTGCAGCCAATCACTAATCGCCCTTTGGAATGAGTGGCTCAGTTAGCCATTTCAGAAGTGGGTCAGTTAAGTGTCAGCCCAACATTGTTGTACACCTGGAGTCACATTTAGGCCCAGGCCAGGCATGGATGGCAGACTTCCATTGGACATTGAGGAAGCAAATGGGTTTTGAAACATGATGGTCACAAGTGAGACACATTGACAACTCCAGGCTTACACGGTGCTACAATGGGATTTGAACCCATGTCTCCAGAAAGTTAGCCAGGGTTTCAGCATTACTAATACTCTTGTTTACACAACACTACTGTTTACCCAAGTGTTACATTTACCTAAAGGGGAATGGCAAAGGAGGTAAGCTTCACAATATCAATTCATGGTTAGTTAGGTTGTTTGAGGGATGCATGGTGAAGGATGTGTGTGTGCATCTGATTCCAGCAAGCCTTTAATCTGATGCCATCACCTCCAGTGCAAGAAGGGCAGTGGGAATGAAGGGATGGCCTCAGCGAGCAGTTTGAAAACCCACAGGCTTGTGAAAAACAAATTGCCTTCCTGAATATTTAATGCTGGCGTAATGGAATCACATTTTACTTTGGCAGAGCTCTCTGGGTCTGCCAGGCATCCAGGCTGCACTGTGATCTCTCTGTTCACCATCGAACATGGATCTTGACTGTGGCAAAGAGAAAGGTCACACAGGCAGCGTTTGTTAATGACTGACTTGGCTGTGATATACTGAGAAAGTGGTTGCTGGCTGAATGGAAGGGTTTAATACCAACACAGAAGCTCCACTTGGAGTTGGGACCTCGTTTGGTTTCAGGGAGTGGGTATGCGGTTGGCTGTGGGTGAGGGGTGGGGAACGGGAGGAGGGAATGTACTTTTCACAGCAATCCCCTTCTTCTCTCTCTCTCCTGGACGTTCCTGGCAGCGAACAGCAGTATCAGCTTGTGCCTTGCGCAGTGCCCAGTTAACCCCAGAGTCTGTGGGACTAAGCTTGACTTTTGTGCATTTTACTTGTGAGTGCAGGACGGTGCGCCTGTGAGCTTGAGTGAGTGAGTGTGTGTGGGTGTGTGTGTGAGAGACGGTGAGCGTGCCAGCATGCATGCACACGTGTGTGCAAGCCTGCGAGTGTGCATATCAACGCGCGTATATGAGTTGCAAGTGAGTGTGCATGCGTGGGCGAACGCGTGCATGTGTGTGTGGGTTGCAGGTGTGCCTGAGTTGATTATGCATGTGTGTGCCAGTGAGTGTGTGCATGTGTGAGCATGTGCATGTTACACGTGTGCCTGAGTGAGTGTGCGCGTGTGAGTACGCATGCGTGAGATTCTGCAGGAGCTTCGACCATTGCTGGTAGCCAGTGAAAAGCTAACCTGGATTAACCCACTAACTGCATGTTGGATAATGACCTGAGACGCAAGGGGAACGAGCACATGGTTTCACTTCATGCAGCAGAATTAGTCGCAACTGACGAGCGTTTTTCTGTGCTTCTTGCGTAGCAGCGAATGTCTGACAGGTGCGACCTTTCATGAGACAGTCAAAATGATTGGCTCGCTGCCCAGAATATTGCTGCAACACTCTCCTTGATTGGTTGTCTCCCTGTCATTCATTGCTTCACAAAGGTTCAAACTGCCTTTTTTTTCCCCAAAGTAGTGTACAATGGCTGGCTGTATCATGCTGCACTGTAAGTATTTTTGTAAACGCAGGTAGACTGTTGCCTTTGCATGTTACTTCCAGCTTGACGCAGGAAGATTTATTTTTTAATTTCCAGATCATTTCTTTTATTTTTTAAAATTGGGATGGGAGTTAAATGCTGGTTGGTAAAATGTTGATGTATCTGTTTCTCCTACAGGTTGGTACTGAGAAGTGCCTTTCCTGGAATCTCTGCTGCTTCGAAAAGCTTCTAGAGCAGTCTCTGCTTTATTGTCTTGCTTGCTACCAGCTAGGACTGCAACAACTGCACATCCAACCCTTCAGCTTTAGTACAATCACCCATTTCCCCCCCCCATTCTTCCCCCCCCAGACCCCCTCCTTCCTCGTCTTCCCCCTTGCCCAGCCCCTCCCTTTCATTCCCACCTAGGTCTGAAAGAGAGAGAGAGAAAGAGAGTGAGGGAGAGAGGGAGAGAGAAAGAGAGAAAGAAAGAACAAACTTTTCGCAGTATATCAGCCTGGCATTGCTCTCTTGCTATTTCACTGTATCGAACAAAGAATTTTCACACAAACAAAAAAAAACTCTACTGAAACACTTACCTTCTGCCTGAAACAACCGAGGGGATTAAAACAAAAAAAAAAGTCTGATCCCGGAAGGTCGGATCACTTTAAATTGCTGCAATCAGCTGGGCAGAGTTGGTCGATATTGATTGCCATATCAGCGAGCTGGATGTTACCTCTCGAATAACTGGCACTGTGCAACAGCTGGGATCCTCACTGAGAGCTAAGCCTTGACCCATCTCCAAGCTTCAAAACAGGCCTCAGATTGGGAACACGTTATGGGTCACTGAGAGTGCAATTGCCCTCCATCTGACGAACAATTCCATACCAATGATAGCACTGTTACTTTTGCAACCAAAATAGAGAGAAAAAATACAGAAGAAAAGCCTTTATTCTTTCTGAAATTCTTTTTTCTAAAAAAAAAGAATCTTCGCCAATCTAATGCCAGGGGTTTTCTCTGAAAGGAAACTTCCTTGCGGTGATTTTTCTGTCGAGAAAGCCTTTAATACACTCAAAACGAGAAAAAAAACAAGGTTATCTTTTATCCCCCCCAAAAACCGTCAAGTTTTTCTTTAACCGACGTTCTGCAATCGACGTGTTTGTCTCTACGCTGTTCCGGACTATATCGCCTGCCTGTCAATTCACAAACATGGCCGTTAGTGTGGCACAGATACGGGACACAAAATGGCTGACACTGGAAGTGTGCAGAGAATTTCAAAGAGGCACTTGCTCACGACCAGACACGGAATGTAAATTTGCACACCCTTCCAAAAGTTGCCAAGTTGAAAATGGACGAGTAATTGCCTGCTTTGATTCACTGAAAGTAAGTACAGAAATGAGCTACACGCGGGTGTGTTTTACTGTCAGTTGCTGGGCCGAAATACTGTGTGCGCGCGTACGCGCGTGTGTGTGTGTGTGTGTGTGTGTGTGTGTGTGTGTACGCGTATGATGTTTTGTACACCATTCAAGTGATGATGATGGACTGCCCAGTGTGCGAGAACGGTGGGGAGGGTGGAACATTGTAATTGAGTGTTGATTTCAGCTATGCTAGTCACTGTTTATGCTGTTACTTTGCGGAGTAAGGTCTTCACACTGATGTCAGTGCAACAATTTGCAGGGGATGAGAAAGCAGCTTGTAAGTTAACCAGATATTAGTAATGCCTACTGTGGAGCATGCGTTCATTGAAGTGTGTCATGTTCCTTGAAAAATATGTATGCTTGTCTGTGAATAATATTCTAGCCTATGGGTGATGACTTTGCTTTTTACTGCCACATCTAAGCCCCACACTGGTTTCCAGGGAGCAGAATCAAGAGGTTTGTGTTCGGGACTAGTGCTCATCGGAGCTGTCCGTGGAGAAGAATGGTGGCAGTCAATGTGCCTCAGAGTTCAAGTTCCTCAATGAATATAGCCTGCGTAATTTGCCGCCTATTTTTGGACCTGCTACTCTTATGGAGCAAAGACTTTGTTTAAGGTGGGCAGGTTGTTGGGGCTTGTGGAGCAATTTCCTGAAATTAAATGACTTGACCATTATTTCAGCAGCTTAGTCATAGATTGCAATAGGCCAGGCAGTTACTCCAAATAAGGGGACGAATGTGCTTTTTGGATAACACAGGACGCAAAAAGGACTTGACCAAACCTGCCTGACAAGTGAAGCCAGGTCCCGAGACAGAGCAATACTCAGGTTTTCCTGAGGCCTACGCCCAAGGCCTGTGGACACGTGTTCACTGTCAACTGTTCTTCATTGTTCACAGACTCAACACACAAAGGCATTGTTATTCACATGTCGTTGTTGTGATGGTGACAAAATTGCTCTTCTTCCTCTTTCCAAATACAATCAATTGCACTGCCATTTTAATTCTTCCCCTCAGTGTCTAATGAAATTAATGCTTAACCAAGAAAGAAGCTCCACTATCCACGACACACAGCCTCACTCGCTTGACTCAGTGAAATGATAATTTTAGAGTCGGTTGAGTGAAACAGAAAGCCAGCGTGAGATGGTTGTAGCTGAAGTGGTTATAAGTGACTTTTGGGAGAGATTCGTCGTGCAGTTTGGAGGTGGGGGTGTGAGCTTCAGTTCTTCTTGACATCGTAATGTATGACGTGGATGGACAGGTTTGAAAGGGAGACACACACACACACACACACACGCACGCACATACAACCGTGTACTGACCGACCGTCCGATGTTGATGGGCACAAACCCTTCATTCCGTGTGGACAATGAGATAGAGACAAGGATAGAGACAAGGTTTGGGCATGAACATAATAAAGATGCTGCTATGTTGGTGGAACTGCATTGATAATGTGAATGGTTTACGTTGAGTTATGATATATGATCAGACCTATGTGAGCCATAGAAGGAAGTGACTGAGAGGACTTCATGGAATTGTATAAAGACAAGAAAGACAAATGCAGAACCACATCAGAGTAGGCAATTAATGGTTGTGCAATTAAGACAGTTTGAATAATCCGAATGGATTGTTGATGTGAATATGAGCTGTAATAAGGGTAGACAAGCACCTGGTTTAACATCACACCTCTGACAACGAAACGTTGCCTCAGTGCTGAACCGGATTGTCAGCCTAGAGGCACAACAGGCTGATATCTGGAAACTTTACACCCAGGAGAATATCTGTTTGGTGGTCTAATAAAGAACAAAGCCTAGAATCATTCAAGAAGCAGTCAGATTTTCTCAACATGTCAATTAGGATTGGTCAATTGACGTTTCTCATCTAAATCCATTTCGTGGTTGTGAGCTGTGCACACTGTGCTTTGAACCTTAAAAGCTGCCAACAAAATAAAGTTAGGAATTCTCCAGTCATAAACAGCAGCTATTCCCTGGGTATAAAATGATCTTTTATAGGGAACTGAATAGCGTAGAGGTGATCATATCATCACACATATATTGTGAGCATAGCTGTGACTGGGCACAGGCTCATGTTTGACCCCTTATATGGAAGAGTCAGTGTGAGCCTCAGGAACTGAGCTTGAGTTCTAAAGGACGTAGGGCTTTGGCTGTCCATGAGCGTTGAAAAATCATTGCCTTTTTTTGATACCATTGGTGAGACCGCATTTGGAGTGCTACGTACAGTTCTGGTCATCTTGCTACAGGAAAGATGTTATTAAACTGGGAAGGATGCAAAAATGATTTACAAGGATGTTACCGAGACGGGAGTGTTTGAGTTAAGTTGCTAAGATGGACTAGAAAATTGATGCCCAATCCCAACGCCAGGGCTTTGCAGGAATCTGTTGGGGCTTAGGAAAGGAGAAAGTCAATGGTATTAGCAAAAATTATAGCTGAGTTGATAAAATTGAGGCAACATATGTCACCTCTTAGACCCTCGTTTACCACTTAATACATGAGGAAGACACATGGTTGGCGTTCACTCAGTATTCAAGCTCTTCCAGTGCAGTGTCTATAAATTCCACTGCAACATATTTGCACTTAATGAACCTCCAGACTGTCTTTGGTATTTCCAATGAGTCACTCTGTGTTAGAAAGGGATTAGTGAGGAGAAGATGGATCTATCAGACTCTATATCCACATCCTCCTTTATGTCCAACTTCTAAGGGGAACTATGAGAGAGAGGTGTTGAATAAATTTGGGTCTTTTATTCCTTATTTATACCCAAAATATTTTTGGATAGAAAACCATTTGAAAAAAGCCTTTAAGTTATTCATTTTAGCTGTGTAAAGAGAACTGCTTTTTTTTTAGTTCCCTTCGTTAAATAAGTTTGTCTGTCTTCCGTGCTAATATTTTTCTCTGGACAACCCCCTGCATTTATCCAAAATAGGGCAAAGGAGCCACAGTGGGGATGAGGAGTGTTTTTTTCAAAATGCAATAAGTTGTTGTTTTCTCAAATGCAGTGCCTGAACGAAGCAAATTCAATAATAATTTTCTGAAGGGAATTCAATTTTGGAGGGATATAAGATTGCATGGTTAAGAGGAAAAGGAAGAACAGAATAGGACGAACTGCAGTGGTTCTCATTAAGGCCTATGTACTGGGCCAAGCACCCTCTGTGTGTACTGTAAGATTCTCAGATTCTATATTTTAATATGAAGTTCTAATCTTTTATTCTGAAATGTTTCATTCTCGCCTTCCCCCTAATGAGACTGAAGTTTGCCTGAATTTCAAATCCCGTGACAGCAGAAACAAGGACTTATTACACACTTCTCTCTTGTAATGGTCATGAATGCTCCATTTTTTAAGAAAGTTAACTCAGTCTAAAGATTCAGGCATCACTGACTAAGCCAGCTCTTATTGCCCTTTCTAACTGCCCTGGACGAGCTGGTGGCAGACTGCCTTATGGAACTGCTGAAGTCCTTGGGGTTTAGAGAAACCCACAATGTTGTCAGGAAGGGAATTCCAGGATTTTGGCAGTGGCAGTGAAGAAATGTTGATGCATTTCCAAGTTGAGGTGACATTGCACTCAGAGGGAAAGTTGCAGACGATGATATCCCAAGGATCTTCTATCCTTGTCCTTTATGCTCATGCTTCTGTTTTCAAGTGGAGAGACTTAGTGGTGTGCTTCAGGATGTAGCTTAGTGGATTAAACTTGGTTATCAGTAAAATTCTGCTCCAGAGATTTCAGTGTGAAATCTTGATTTCGAACATCACTGTTCTGTTGACAGCATCCTGTTCTTAGTTGGACTGGCCACACTAAATTGCCTATCGTGTCGAGGGATGCACAGGCTAGGTAGGTTAGCCATGGGAAATGCAGGGTTACTTGGATAGGGTATGTCTGCGTGGGATGCTCTTTGGAGGGGCAATGTGATTTGATGAGCCAAATGGCCTGCTCCCAATCTGTAGGGATTCTATGCAATACTGCTAGATGCCTCAGTGAGCACCACTATTTTAAAATGAACCCTTTAGGCACTGGCTTCCACTCACATTAGATTGAAAGAAGCCACCATGAGCTCTGGACTCAGCATCTTGATTCAGGTTGATTTGCTGAGGCCTGCATTGACACGCCTGCTCGCTGTGATTGGAAGTAGAGTACTTTCCATGGCTGGAATACAAGTCCTCATTTTTGCCAAAACCAAGTCGCAGAATGTGCCATTATGTCATAAAAACGTGATTGCATGATTTTCTTTAGTTCGACCAAAAGATTCTGCGACTGCACTCCATGAGTTGGTGTGACCCTTGCTTTCAGTGATGGCCGTAATGTTTCTTGACATTTGTGGTATACTCAAATGTATTTTGAATACTTTGCACAACTGTACGGTTCCATGTTGCAGCTGTAGCGTACAGCCGCTCTGTGGTTTAACAGTCAGCCAAGCATTTATTCTCTCATTTCTGTTTTAGCCATTGCTGCAGATTGAGATATATATGCAGGGCAATCTGTCACTTTCCTCACGCCTACAATTATAAATGGTGACATTTTGAGGTGAGCATTCATTCAAATGGAAGTTGTGGCGCTGTACAATGAGGGCTTGTCTTTATTCTGCTGGCCTCCTCTATGTTTTTCTGACAATCCATTTAGTGTAATCAGAAACAGATTTGTTCAACAAATGGCTTGCAGAGGCTGGGCAGAAAGCATAGGCCTTTTCCCTGGCAACCATGGCCAGGAAGTTACGATCGTCCGATTGCGGGAAATGAGTGGACTCACTTAGGCAGTAAAACACATAACACATTCTTGGCATGCACTGTAACCTTCTGTGGATAGAGTAGTAGTTCCAGAGCCAACTCCTTCATTTCCACCCTCATGATGATCTGGAATGAAATTCGGATTTTTTTTCGTAGTTAAGGAGGCCAGTTTCAAGCCTAAAAATCTGATTCGTTGTCAACAACTTACATTTATACAGATCGTTTATGTTGTAAAACACCCAAATAACTCTTCACAAGAAGGTGATACTGAATTACAAGAGGAGCCATTAGAATAAACAACCAAAAGCTAAAGAGAGAGGTTTAACTGCCCTGTAGGAGGAGGGCAATGGAGTTTAAGGAGTGAATTCTAGACTGTTCTTTACATAGTGGTAAAAAATGGCTGCAAGCGTTGGAAGAATTAAAATCAGGGGTGTATTGGGACCAGAATTAGATTTATATTTAACTGCCACATGTACTCAAGCACAAAAGAGAATTTTTAAACCTTGCCAATGTCAACTAAGGAGCAGAGGGACAGTGGGTCAGTGAGACTGAATTATTGTTATAACTCCCCCATTTTATTTGCAGTTTGGATTTGTCATCATGACACTATGCAGGGACCAGAGATTTGGGTGGAGATGTTCCCTTTAGTTGTTGGGATCTGAGTTTTTAATCTGAGGCAAACGTGTGTTTAGACTGACTAAACACAGAGGAAATATGGGTGTGAAAAGACAGTGAGGCCCATTGGGCCTATGCCATCCATGACATCGCAGTTACTCCCATTTGTCAGTAGGGACCGGGACACTGCTTTGACAGTTGGGTTAGCCACAGTAGAGGAGGGAATTTTGGACAAAAGGCTTGTGGCACCTTAGCCATTACTGATTCCAAAGGAAGATCAATTAGGACTTAATTTTTTTTTCTTTCTTCTTTCATGGAATGTGGGCATCGCTGGTAATTTTGTTGACCATACCTAATTGGCATTAAACTTCCCCTTCACTGGCCTGCTAGGCCATTTCAGAGGACAGTGCAGTGTCAACCATACTACTGTGGACCTGGAGCCACATGATAACACTTTGAAAAAAATTCTTACTATTGTATTACTTGCAATGCCCTGGACCCAATACAAAGAAAAAAAGAACAGAAAAACATAGTACAGACCCTTCGGCCCACCAAGCCTGCACCAACACATGACGCCTTGCTAAACTGAAAGACCTAGTGCCTCCCTGTCGTCTGTATCCCTCTATTCCCTGCCCCTTCATGTGGCTGTCAAGATAACTCTTAAATGTTTACAATTGTGTCTGCCTCCACCACCTCCTCTGGCAGTGCATTTGAGCCATTTACCACCCTGTGTGTGGAAAAAAAACTTACCTCTTGTATCCCCTTTAAATTTTCCCTCTTATACTTTAAACCTATGCCCTCTACGGATTGACATTTTTATCCTGGGAAAAAGGCTCCAACTATCCATTCTATCATGCCTCTCATAATATTGTGAATCTCCAACAGGCTGCCCTTCACCCTTTGATATTCAGTTGAAAACACATCAAGTTTGTCCAATCTCTCCTCCATAGATAACACCCTGCAAACCAGGGAACACCAGGGTAAACCCTTTCCTCTCCAAAGCCTCCTTGTCCTTCTGGTGGAGCGGCAACCAGAACTGTACACGGTATTCCAGATGTGGCCTGACTAAAGTTCTATACAGCTGCAACATGACTTGCTACTTTTTACAATCTGTACCCCGACCAATAAAGGCAGGCTTGCCAAATACCTTCATGACCACCATTATCACTTGTGTGGTCACTTTCAGGAAAGTGTGGACCTGTATGCCTTGATCTTTCTGTACGTTAATGCTGTTAAGGGTTATTTTCTATTGAATATCAACCTATTTGATTCATAATTCAGGCATTTTTGATGGTTTAGTTTTGAGTTGTGGGTAGTGCAGACAAGACAGTATTTGCCTTAATATGCTGAAGGGTATTCAGATTAATCATAGCGTGTGGAGCTGGAATCACATGTTTATCAGAGAAGGTGAACAACTTACAACTCCCATCCCTCAAGGCCATTAGTGCACCAGGTGAGTCTATACAACAGTCTATTTGTTGTCACTGTCTTTTCCCTTAGAGCTGACTCAAAGTCACTAACTTTATTAAGTGCAGTGTCACAAAGATATGCATTGAGTTTGGAAACCAGTGACACAACCAGAACCTGAGCTAACCATCAGCTCAGCTCCCTTCCCTGAGATAGTCTCAATCTGCAGGATTTTGTTGTACTCTAACCAACCTCAAGGCTTTCATCCTGATGAAAGGTCCCCAGGCTTAATGCGTTAACTCTGCTTTCTTCCCTCAGATGCTGCCAGACCTGTTGAGTTTCGCCAGCAATGTCGGTTTCTGTTTCAGATCTCCAGTGTCCGCAGTTCTTTGCTTTGTTTCTGAACAGCCATGTTTTGCATCTGTAGCTCTGTCGATACAGTGGGCAGAAGGATTGGTAACTTACAAACAAGCTCACAGTTTCTTTTTCTCCGAAGTATGACTTGTTGCCAGAGAGCCACTCCTGCTCGTCAGACATTTACACTGCTGTGCTAAGGATTCACAGTGGTGTTACACAAGGAGCATTAAAGACTAAAGGCAATTAAATTGATCTGTAGTGGTGAATTACAATTGAATGACCATAAGATGTAGGAGCGTAGATTCATAGAACCCCTACAGTGTAGAAACAGGCCATTCAGTCCAACAAGTCCACAACACTCCTCTGAAGAGCATCCCACCCAAACATTATTCCTCTACCCCTACATTTCTCCTGCCTAAGCATCCCTGGTCACTATGGGCGATTTAGCATGGCCGGTCCACCTACCCTACATATCTTTGGACTGTGGGAGGAAACCGGAGCACCCGGAGGAAACCCACGGAGAGAATGTGCAAACTCCACACAGACAATCGCCCAAGGGTGGAATCCCATGGCTGTGAGGCAGCAATGCCAAACACTGAGCCACTGTGCCACCCCAACCAACGTGGAGAATGTGGGCAGAGTTGGCTATTCAGCCAGGGGTGTCTGCTGCACCATTTAGAGAGATCGTTGTTGACCTGATCATTCTCAACTCCATTTTCCTGCCTTATAGCCATGACCTTTGATACCTTTCCTGAATAAAACTCTGTCCATCTCAACCTTGAATACAGGTAATGACCTATCCTCAGTGACCCTCTGGTAAAAAAATTCCAGATACTCATTATCTCCTGAGAGAACAAAGGAATCCTCAGCTCTGTCCTAACTGGGTGACCGCTTATTCTGTGATTATGGCACCTGGTCTTAGACTCTCCCACAAGGGGAAACAAGCTCTCTGCATCGACCCTGTCGAGTCCCCTAAGAATCTTGGATTTTTCAATAAGGTTGCCTCTCAATCTCCGAAGTTATTGATAAGGCAGATAGTGCCAAACTATTTTTTGGGGAATTCAAGAAGAACTGGTGTAACCTTAAAACGAGGGCTCGGCCATTCAAGGTTTGATGGTGGAAAGCAGTCCTTTACACAAGGGTTAGGGTAAATTAGGAACTCTCTCTCTCTAAATTCGTCCCAGTTGGAGGTCATTTGAATGTTTCCAAACTTCACATGAGGGTGGCATTGTGCTAACATCACATGACTAGTGATCCAGACACTCGATACGACCCTGGGGTTATGCGTTCAAACTGCCCGGCAATTGCTGGTGGAATTTAAATTCAACTGAATTTTTTTTAAGGAAGTGTCTGTAATGAAAGCTAGTCTTGGGAATGATCCTAAACTGAGCTGGACATATTGGGGTCTAGGCCCGAAACGCCAGCCTTCCTGCTGCGCTGATGTTGCTTGTCCTGCTGTGTTCATCCAGCTCTACACCTTGTTATCCTGGACACATTTGCCTGTGTTTGGCTCACATCCCTCTAAATCTTTCCCACCCAAATGTCTTTGAAAAGTTGTATTTGTACCTGCCTCTACCACTCTGCCTGGCAGCTCATTCTCTGTATGTTTCACCCACTGTGTGAAAACATTGCTCCTTTGCTCCCTTTTAATCATTCGTCTAACTGAATGGTGAAACAGACTTGAGGGGCTTCTCTGTCATCTGCCAATTTTACCAATTGTGATGACTTATTTTACACATGGAAGATTTGTTGAAACTGTCTTTGCTTATTTTTTCCTTCTCTGCTTCCCTCTTTTTTCAGCAGCTATCTCATGTTTGTGTATGGCCATATGGATAGTAGTTTTTCTTGAAGTCTTCAGCCAAGATTCCTACTCCTACTTACTGTCCAGTAACTAGGACTTTCCCAATTAAGTTAATGCCTTAAGTACAGGGTGGGGGGTGAAAATGCTGGAATAACACGTGATCATCAGAATAAAATAGCAAAACACAACACGCGTTGGCAACATGTGGAAAATATTGTTTTGGGCTTTGAAGGGTTGATTTATTCAATACATTTCTGTCAAAGTAAACTACAGTTATTTTTGATTCCCCAGTCGCTGTTCTCGTCAGTTTGTCCAGCTATGATCAAAAGGTACTTAACAAATCTTTATCACCCCCTCCAGCCATTAAAACCTTGAAGCTATCGGCTTAGGTTGCTCCATCTTTGTACCTCGGCTGCTAAGGCCATGAGTGGCATGGTGGCACAGCACCAGTGACCTGCATTTGATTCCAGCCTTGGGTGACTGTCCACATGGGTTTCCTGTGAATGTTCTGGTTTCCTCCCATGGTTAAGTGGATTAACCATGCTATAAGTTGCCCTGTAATATCCAGGGAGGTGTAGGCTATGCGGAATGGCCATGGGGACCATGAGGATAAACTTGGATGCGCTTTGGAGGGCCAGTGCAGACTCGATGGGCCAAATGGTCTCCATCTACATTAGGGATTCTATGAAAAACTCTGAAGTTATTATCCTAAACTTCTCCCTGCCCCACCTGCTTTCTAGCCCTCAAAGACATTTCTTAAAATCTGTCTGATTCTGACCAAGCTTTTGTTCACCTAGTCTAATGACTCACCCTGCCCGCATCCTTGGCTTGGTACAAATTTATTTTTGTCTGATAGCATTCATTTTAGCACTTTCAGATGTTTTGCAATTTTGAAGGTGCTCTTTAAGAGAAAGTTACTTGTTGTTGAGCTCACCATGGAATATTAGTTCAGTGATAGCTTACCCTCTGGGTACTTTCTCCCATTTACACATAAGAAAAATTGTCAAGTAGCTTTGTAACCCACAATTTCTCAGTCTTGTCAAATTGCAAATATATCTGCAGTCCTCACGACCCCTCCCTTATCAATTTATAGAAGCACTAAAACCATCCTGTCTTATGAAACAAGAAATGATGGAAGGTATGATATAAATGACCTGCTAGTTCGACTTGCTCAGAGAATCTGAAATCCAAATTTGACTGAGTGGTTAACACTTCGGCCTGCTTAGACAACAAATTTAAAATATAAATAAAATCAGGAAAGTACTAGATATTTCTGGTGCCTGTATATTTGAAAATAATCTTCCGTGAAGTGTGATATCTCACATTTAAATTTCCCATCTCTGACAAATGAAGACAAAGAAAGAAAGTTATTTATTTCCTGCAAATTTTTCCCAAATTTTGTAACTTAGCTTCACGATAAGAGAAGGAGTGGTGGGATTTCAGAGAAGCAGCTTCTCTCAACAATTCCTCTTGAATTGTCCCCAGGGTTTATTTACTTATGTGATCTGCACCTCGAACTGTCCCTGTCGCCAAAGCAACCAGTTGGGTGTTGAGCTTGATGATGGCCCTTCCTCCAACATGATCCTCCCTTGTTAACCACCCTCTTCTTGGAAGCTGCAAACACCCATCCGAGATAAGAACGAAGGGCGAGAGTGATTCCCGAACCTTCTGTGTCACACTGCTGCGATGAGGGCCTCGACTCTCTATCATTCCACCAACCCTGGTTTCACTTGCAATAAAACAAAGGGTGATGGGGTTGGAGAATTGTTTCTACTTGCGGTCAGGAATAACAACCTGAATCGATCACATGGCTCGGCCATATAGCCTTTGACCTTTTCCAGATTGGATCTGAGACAACAGTATTCTTCAGTGGGTTAACATAAAATTATTTGGTTTCACTGTGAGCCAATAAATTGCGAAAGTAAGACTTTGCACCAGTTAATGCAACAGATAATAATTATACTCAGGATATACCAATTTATGGCCTGACTATAAGTAGATGGGAAAGGTTGTGAATTACATTTTCTGCGGAGGCCTTATCATTGTTGGCAATGCAGGATTAATGTTGCCAGCCCATCCAGAAATTTTGACTATCTGTCTTGGGCAACTGATGGTGCCGAACAGCAACTTGCGGTTCTGTAAAACAACTTGGTCACATAAGAGACATGCAAATTCTTTAGGTGCCTTCATCCCCCTAAGAGTGTAGATGGTGCACGATCAGAAAACAAGATACCATTACATTTTGCGTTGTTGATCCTTGTAAAATGCAAATCTGAATTCACAATGCTATGAAATGAGCAGTTTTTTTTTGGAAAAGAAAATTATGAACAGATACAATATCCTAATTTGAGCTCATGTTTTGTTTTTATTCCCTGATGGAAAGTCACCAAATACCCAACATGGCAACCCCTCTGGAAGTGATTCAAAGCAGACACACATGCATTTCTGAGCTGCAAATATGGTAAAGTATGTGATCCAGGCAAAGATATTTCCTTAAGAAGAATTTGCAATGAAAAACACTCAGTTATCTGGAATGAAGACAGTAGAGAATTTTGCAATGTTTTCCCCATGTAACCAGCAATTTGTTCATGTAAAGTCACATTTATTTAAAGGGAATATTTGCATCACATGGTTCTATATCTATTCTTCAGTGTTAATTGAACACCATTTAAAAGGCTGTGACATCTTTCACAACATCTGGAATCAGCTAGATTAGTGAGCTTATGTCTAGACATCTCTCTTGCAGATAACTAAATAAAATTTAATGAGCACTTTGGAAAAACCTTTCTGTGTATGGAGTCAACCTTAGTCGATTATCCGACAAAGGCTGCACATCGGAAGTATAGGAACCATATAGTTCAGTCAAATAAAAAGAGATAAGATGTGAAAAGCTTCAAACAATTTAATTTGTGAACATGAAAATGAGAATTTGGGATTTACTCAAGGTGGTTCTTTATAGTCAGGGTATCTGGTCAGGAATGTCATTTTGACTTTCACTTCCAATGGTTGTTGGTCTCAACAGGTCCACACCAATTTTGACTGAAATTGAGGCTTGGCTCCAAAAGCCCTCCTCCTGTGGCACCCCCAAGTGGTGGGATGTAAATGGAATTAAAAATGAAAGCTGAGCTTGACTTCGCCTGACATCATGTGGATGCACTTTCCAGCAGGGAAGTGAACAGGAAACTGAAGGCGAACTACAGCGTATGGTGGAAATCTGAAATTAAAAAGGAGAAAGTGCAGGAGAAACTCAGCAAGGTCTGAAAGCATCTGTGGAGAGAGAGAGAGGCGGACTTAAAGTTTTTGAATCCGATATGGCTCTTCAGTTTAACTCTGCTTTTCTGCCCAGACAGTAAACAGGAGAAATAACCTGGATTCATTTCACCTACCCCCAGCTGCTCCTAGCCCTGGAATTTACCCCCAATATCTACCCCTTCTGAGATTGGATAACTTAGCCGAACTATGGGAGCGTTCTGATCTGTTAGAGCATTTCTGCATTAGGTACCGCATTTATGCAGTAATCTTCAGGATGGTTTCCATCACCTTTTATAAATAAGTTTTATCTTGCTGGACATGAATGACAACTTGCATTTATATAGCATAATTAATGTTGTAAAATACCCCAAGCACTTTACAGGAGAGTAATGAAACAAAACTTGATGACACACTGGAAAAAGACTTTTCTGTCAATCGAGTCAACCTTAAACTGCAAATCTGACTAGCTCCAGCCCATTCCTCAAAGTATAGGAACCAGACAGTTCAGCCAATTAAAAAGGTTTGGGTGTGAAAAGCTCCGATCAAATTAATTTACTAACTTGAGAAAGAGAGTTTGGGATTCACTTTTAAAAGAAGTACGTCCCAGGATCATATCTTACATTGTTCAGTCACTGCTCAACCCTGAAAGGAAGGAGAATGATAGCTATCCATTTCCTGCATCTTTCTGAGCTTGATAGCCTTTTTTTTCGCTCTCTGTAAGGACAGGATCTAAGTGACTTAAAGGAAGTTTATCTTAATAATTCCTCTTCAGTTGATCTTAGGCTGCACCGATTTGGACCATTTCCCCAAAGGCAAAGGGGAAGCCATGATAAGCACAGGTCCTTTTTAGTAACTAAACTGCCAACTGGAACTTTATCACAGCACTTTAAAATGCTTTCTTGATATTAAGAGTCATAGAGAAAGACAGCACAGAAACAGTCCCTTTGTTCCACCTCGTCCATGCTGACCCAGATATCCTAAATTGATCGAGTCCCATTTGCCAGCTTTTAGCTCATATCCCTGTAAACCATTTCTATTCGTGTACCCATGTAGATGCATTGTAAATGTTGTAATTGTACCAGCCTCCACCACTTCCTCTGGCAGCTCATTCCATACACACACCACACTGTGTGTGGGAAAGTTGTCCGTTAGGTCCGTTTTAAATATTTCCCCTCTCACTTTAAACCTATACCCTCTCGTCCTTGACTCCACCACCCCGGGGTAAAAACCTTGGCTATTCACCCTGTCCATACCCCTCATGATTTAAGAACCTCTATGAGGTCACCCCTCAGCCTCTGATGCTCCAGGGAAAATAGCCCCAGCCATCAGCTTCCCCCTACAGCTCAAACACTCCAACCCTGCCAACATCCTTGTAAATATTTTGTGAACCCTTTCAAGTTTTACAGCATCCTTCCTAGAGCAAGGAGACCAGAATTTCACATGGTATTCCAATAGCGACCTAACCAATGTTTCAACATAATCTCCCAATGCTTGTACTCAATGCACTGACCAACAAAGGCAAGCTTACCAAACACCTTTGTCACTTTCCTATCTACCTAGGCTCCACTTCCAAAGAACTATGAACCTGTGGTCTAAGGTCTCTGTTGAGTAACACTCCCCAGGACCCTACCATTAAGTGTATAAGTGCTGCCCTGATTTGCCTTTCCATAATACAGTGTCTCATAATTATCTCAATTAAATTCCATCTGTTGCTCCTTGGCCCACTGGCCCATCTGATCAAGATCCTGTTGTACTCTGACGTAAATTTCAGATGGAAAATCTCAGCAGGCCTGGCATCATCAGCAATTTCTGTTTGCATCGTTGGAGAACTTGGTACCACTGTCTGAGTTGATAGCTTCTTCAAACAAAGTGAGAATACGTCTGAATCCATTGAAACACTTGCCCTCAAGTGATGTATACAAAAAAAGGTACTCAGTTGAAGGTGTGCCACAACAAAAAATATTTTGCTGACATGAGTGGCAAAATGTAACCTTGAGCCAAAGAAGTTAGAGATTAGGAGGCAACGCCAAAAGCTTAGACAAAGAGATAGGTTGAAGGCAGCTCTGAAAAGCAGGAGGGAAGAATTGTATTCCAGACAAAACAACTATCGATGCAGAGGAGATAGGACAATCCATGGCAAAAAACAAATGCAGCAATTTTAGTTTAGCTTTTCAGAGGAGGGCTTTATCAAACACAATTTATTGCCAAGCCTCATGGGTCTGAGCAGCTGAAGGTGGAATTGTAGATGTTGGAGCAGCTTTCATTGGGATTGCTTGAGAGGCTGGATTTGGAGGCAAGCAATTTGAAAGTTGTGGACTGGGGTGGGGGTGGGGGGAGCCGGTGTTGGGGTTAGGTTGAGACCTTAGCATGATTGAAAGTAAAGATGAGAGTTTTACAGCCATGGGTTTTGCAGGACCAGGTAGGTCAGAAAAGGCAGGGAAGATAGATGGCTAGAATCTCAACATGATTTGAAACAGACACTAATGTTTTGCATTGGCTGATCTTAGCAGAGGATGTAAAGTGGGATGTTGATCAGGTAAATAGACGAGACATAGTACAGCCAGGAATTTCGGCATTGGATGGAGACAATAGAACGAGCTGAAATGTATCTGTTATTATAGTCAAGGACAACAAAGGTCAGGTACCTCCCAAAGGCAGTTGATCCATTTTCAATGCATCCCTGCTCATTAGAAGCTTGATGTCGATAATGTTTCTCTGAAATGGCCTTTTGTTGCCAGCGATAGAACCGGAGATAGCAGAAATCAAAGTCTGAGTGCTGTCTGATAGAATTACAATTTCCATGTTGCTACTTTGCCTGTGTCCCTTCAGCAGTCTGTGCCCCACACAGATGAGTGAAAAAAATTGCAGTAGTGCCTTTTCATAGCAGCTTTATTTTGCTGGTGCCCCATCTGTTCTTCACACTTTGCCTTCTGATAAACAGCTATCCCAGGGGAAAGAAGGCTGTGTTCGTTCACTGAAGAATGGGCTCTACAAAATAAAAGCAGAATCTATTGAAATCCATTTTGCTTCTAATGCACTTAGTTTCGTTATCAAAGATATGTGATCTGAGCAGAGAACTGTCATTTGTTAGGCAATCCAATTTTGTGTACATTTCAAGGCTTTTATTGTTACCACAGGGGTTTAATATACAATGGGTAATTAGATAACTGTGATTGATTGCAATGCCTTCATGAAATTGGAGGCCTCAGGTTTCACATGAATGCAGGAATAGGCCATTCAGTCCACCTATAATTGCATTAGCTGTGACTTCGCGGTAGCACCCCTGGCTCTGACTCAAGTTCTGACCTCCCGCTGCCGGTGCAGGGAGTGGTGGGGAATGGGAGGAAGTGAAATTGAGGTAAAAGGATTGCTGGAAGTCTGAAGAGCGCAGCACGTCTTCCCTCAGATACTGGCATTTGCAGACTCAGAGGGAGAAGGGCAGTGGTGGTTTCTGATTGGGCACCTTGGGGATGGCAGGGGTGCGCCACCCACAGGAGGCATGGTTGTTGCGATTGATTCTTCCCTATCTGTCTCCCTCCGGATGAAGTCAAGTTTATGCAGGGAAGAACAGGTGGAAGTAGCTAGGAATGCATTAGGGCAGTCAGGTTTTGAGGCAACAAAAATGAGGATTTCACCAGCAAAAGAACTGAGATAGCGACAGAGATTGGTTGTGTTCCCGAAATCGAATTCGCATTCATAAACGTTTTCAAACTTCCAAATAAATTGTTTCAAATTGCTGATTTTGTTGAAAAAGTTGTGCCTTTTAAATCTTTTTAATACAGTTTAATACACTTTGTCGCTAAGGCCCCAGTAATAACTGTTACTTAATGTGTAATTCCATCCAGCTGGTTAAGACAGCTCGGCATTAAGTGGCAAGAAAGATTAAGTCACAGTAACCAGTGCCTGAATCAGAATGTTACGAATTAGCAGCAATTTTCCAATCCCCACATTTTACCCCCATGAATTTCACAATTTGTGCAGACTTGCCTGATTAGTGAGCTGAGATGTTCAGCATTTTACACTACGTTTCACACCTTGCACACTTCACTGTGTGATTTGGGCAAGGAATGAAATGTACAAGGGTTATAGAGCTGCTTCTGTAGCTGATGGAAGTCTTAGCCGTATTCAGACTTTGAGTATGCAGTTGTACATTAACAGTTGGTACATGAGTTACTCGTTTGGGTATATTTGTGTTGGCATGCTACACAGGTATTAATCCATTAAGTCGTTAAGTCATTGGTATTAATAATCAGCTCTTATACCATAGAAAATGGCCTTTTGGCCAATCATGTCCGCATTAGTCATCAAACGTCCATCTATTTTCATCCCATTTTCCAGCTCTTAGCCTTCTATGTTGCGGCTTTCAAGTTCTTTTAATACATAGATATTGGACACAAGCTATTGGCTTTATTACACATGGTATGGTTATTAATATGTCAGATATAGGTAATTGTACTCCAAATTCTGGTAGTGATGGTTACATCAGGTATTGGACATGAGCAAGAGATAACAAGGTGTGGAGCTGGATGAACACAGCAGGCCAAGCAGCATCAGAGGAGCAGGAAGGCTGATGTTTCAGGCCTTTTTGGCCCGCTGTGTTCATCCAGCTCTACACCTTGTTATCTCAGATCCTCCTGCATCTGCAGTTCCTACTATCATTGGACATGAACAATTGGTTTTAGTCTACTAGGCATTGGTTTTGGTATGCCAAGTACTGTGCATCAGATATTATATTGTACACATGTGCTGCACACCAGCTGTTGTATAACAGCTAATATTCACCAGGTATTGTTATTTGTACACCAGGTATTGACAACCAAGTAATCACATTTGTATATCAGATTTTGTTTGCCAGATGTCGGTCCTTGTACATCTTACTTAGCCATGATTGGAAAAGTGTTGACATTTTCTTGACTCCAAAAAAAGTTAAAGTTGACAGGGTCTCAATAGTAAAAGAGATAAAAATAAATGAAAGGGAAGGCATCAAGTTGATCATTGTGCTATTTTGCCCCACTACAGCTGGCACTTTGAACCCTCAATTTCTTAATTCATTCAACTTGCCTGTTACTTGTTCCAAATTATATTGACTTTTTAATGTAGGATATTTCCTCTTTGATCTGTATGAAATTTATTTCTCATTAATTTATAAGTTCATCTTGTCCTGTTTGTTCCAGGCTAATTTTTAAGTGACACGAAAGTTTTCATTAATGCTTTACATAACTCTTTCTTGCTAGCATGGGCAATTTAACCTCGCCTAATCTGTCTTCATCATCATTGCTTTTTGAATTTTCTAGTCATTTTTCTCAAATACTTTGATGCTTGTCTTAAATGTTGAGAATGGAATTGCATATGATGATGTTGGAAATGGGAGGCAGTGTATATGGAGAATTTAGACTGACATAGAGTGTTGCCTGAATGATCTGACTCTATCTCTTAAATTCACTGTAATTCCACATAGTGAGGTAGTAAGCAAAATCATAGAGAAATAGAGCTGTTACATCACAGAAAGAGTTCTTTTGGCCAGTCATGTCCACATTGGTTGTCAAACATTCATCTGTTTTCATCCCGTTTAACAGCTCATTGCCTTCTATGTTGTGGCATTTCAAGTTTTCATCTAAATAATTCTTAAATGTCTTGAGGGTTTTTGTCTTGACCAACCTTTTACAGCATGGTTTCCAGATACCCAATTGGTGAACATTTCTTACAGAAATGCCATTAAAATCTCTTTACCTTAAAACAGTGTCTACCATGGGGAAAGGGTGTTTCCCATCTCCCCTGTCTTTGTACCTCAGAACATTCTACACCTCAGTCAGGTCCCCTTCTCAGCCTTCTTGCTCTGGGGAAAATGACCCCAGCCTATCTACTGTCTTCTTGTCCATCCCATATAACATCCTGTAAAATCTCTTCTGCACCCTCTCTACTGCAGTTATGTCGCTCAGTTTCATGGTAACCTCCTTGCTCCTTTATTCAGTGCCTTTATTAATTAAGGAACGTATCCCATAAGTCTTCTTGACCATCTTATCTGCCTGTGCTATCAGGCAGCGGAAGCACTAAAAGCCAGGTTTGGAGAGGGCACCAGCTGGGGATTTCACAGTCCGAGGTCAGGACGACTGAATCATTCACTGTTACACATCAGGTTGGCTGAACACCAATTGTAAGCAAATTGGTAAAGGTTTGTGCATCTTCATTATCAACAGTTTGATGTAGGCTGACACAGCTTGGGAATCTTTATTGTGACTGTTCCTGTTTAGATGAGAAGAGCAAGTGTACCAGGGAAAAGCTGCAATTCTGCAGGAAATAGCTACTTTGCAAAATGTTCAAATGGAATAGCAGTGGACATGTATTTGGGTTCCAGAAGCCTTCTTTGATGGACAGCAATGCTTACCACCAAGCACCAGAGTTCCTATGTGTGACAGAGATAAGACTGAGGATTAGTTATTTATATCTATTGGCACTTGTTACACATGTCTTAATTACCCAGTCAGGCAGATCTGTCTGAATGCTTTGATACCTTAAAACATTGATTTGCTCCAGTGTGGTACTTAGGTGTAGAAACCCGGCACCAATTGACTAGGTTCTCCCATCAGAGTAATTTTTGGCATCTTTATTTCTTTTGTGAGTGGAGCAATCATGATCAAATATGTGCACATCCAAATACATTTACTGGGTTCTGTGAATTCTTGCAGATCCTCTTGTGGTGTTTAATGGAACAGCTTTCAGCCCAGCTTTCAATCCCGTTTCTTTTACTTTGCCTTCTTAAATTACTGTTGGTTGCTTGCTTTATGTTCTGCACAATGCAACTGCATAAAGAGGAGAGACCACAGCATGAAATGGAGAGTTCCAAATGCTAACTGTTACTGGATTTTAACTGACGATCTTTCTACGTTGAACATAGTGTAACAGGGTAATTGGAGTATTTCCTTCTCACTACTTAATGAGACTGCCTTCACCCTGCCTCTGCTCAACTGCTGCTAAAATTGATTCATTAGACCTGCGGCCAGTGTTTCTGAAGTTCTTCTGGCTTGGTCTCCTTCTGTTTTCACCCTGTGCATATGTTGGATGGCTGACACCAAGTTTATCCATCCTCTCTTTGTGCTCTTTCTGCTTGATAAACCTTGTAATGGATCCATTTTGCAATGGTTTCCAAACTGTTTGTTTTATGAGGTACAGAAGTATCATGCAATTCATTATACCGACCAGTTATAGACATATTATAAATTAATTTTTCTGTTATAGTTATAAGGGAGAATGTGTTTCACACAAACGTGCTGTGGGTTGGTTTAGCTCAGTTGGCTGGACTGTTGCTGTGTGAAGCACTGTGCTATCAACAGCCATGGGTTCAATCCCTGCCCTGGCTGAGGTTATCATCAAGAACTCTCCCTTCATCTGCACTATGGTGATCTTCAGGTTAAATCATTACCAGCTCTCTTTCTTCAATGGGAGAGGACCCCTGTGGTCTGGAATGACAATAGCAATCTGACTTGACAAATGTGGCCAAATTTGATCAGTTGCTTGTTTTCTCCTTAATCCCATCAGCTGGGATCAAAACTGAATATCATTTTTTGAGTATAATTGGAAATGGTTACAGTACCATTTGTTCTGTGCCATCACTCAAGCTGAACTTCTAAGCCATGATCTAATATTACACAGAATAAGGTCATTTGATTTATCTTGCCAACCTTCCAAAATGTGATCCACTTTACTCTTCTTGAAAGTCCCTGCTGTTCATAGCCATTCCTTGTATGTGATGCATCTGGGATGTATCTGAGAGACATGAGGAAATGCTCTATATTAGTAGGAATGTGAGAACAAGAGTTGGTTATTCAATATGTGATCCTTCTGCACCACTGAATCAGATAAGGTTCTAAGATGTAAGAGCTGAAGTAGGCCATTCAGCCCACTGAGTCTGCTCCACCATTCAGTGAAAACATGCCTAATTTGATAACTGTCAAGTCTCCTTTCTTACCTTTTCCTGTAACTCTTCATTCCCTTACTCATTAAAGTCTGTTTATCTCAGTCTTGAAGAGACTTGACAGGCCAGCCTTAGCAGTTCTGAATAGTAATGAATTCAACAGATTCATTACCCGCTAAGTGAAGCAATTCAGCTTTGACTTAATTGGGGTCTCCTTATTATGAGGTTATGCCCTCCAGTCCTACACCCTCCCACAGGGAAAAAAAAAGTCTCCACATCTACCGTATCAACTTCTTTGAAATTTATTTGTTTCACTGGGGTCACCTCTCATTCTTCTATATTCCAGTGAGCACTTGCCCACCTCCTCAACTTGTAAAATAATCTCTCCAGATCTGGGACCAACCTAGTTAACCTTCTTTGGACTTCGCCAATGCCAGTATATCTTTTATTTATTAAAAGACCAAAGCGGTCCTTGGTATTCCAGGTGCACACTGACTGGTGCCATGTACAGTTTGAGCAAAACTTCCCTAATTTTTAAGCTCTATTTCATTTGAAATAAAAGCCGAGATTTCATTTACCTTCCCTATTACCTGCTGAACTTGGATGCTAACTTTTTTATGACTTCCAAATCCCTCTTGTGCTTTAGCTTTCTGGAACCTTTCTCTACTTAAATAATACTCCGCTTCTCTATTCTTCCTGGTCAGCCTATTTAGAGATGTTATTACACACCTCTGGAGCAGATTAGACCTGAACCCAGGCCTCCCGGTCCATGGGTAAGATGCTACTGCTGCACCACAAGAGCCCTCTATTCTTCCCACCAAAGTGCATAACCTCACATTTCCTCACATTATAGTTTATCTGCCAAGTTTATGCCTACTTTCCTAATCTATCTGTATACCTCTGTACACTCTTCGTAGACTCCTCACTCCTTGCATTCCCACTAATTTTTATGTCTTCCACAAACCTGGTTGTAGTACATTCAATTTTATCATCAAATAATTAATGTAAATTCTAAATAATTGTGGCACCAACACTGATCCATGTAACGTTCTGTCAGATAGAGGTTGCCATCCTCAAAATGTTCCTTCCCCAATTTATCTTAACTCGGTTCCCCCTTTTTCAATCAGTTCTCCTTGTCAATATGAGACCCAAATACTGTGGAGCCTCATCATATTAAATAGCCTCGTATGTTGTAACTACTGAAATACGTTCCGGAAAACCAAATATATATACTGTTTCCAATTTATCCTGCTTGTTACTTCCTCAAAGAATTATAATACATTTGTCAGGCATGATGAATCTATGCTGTCTCTCCTTGATAATGTTAAGTATTTATCTTGTGGTGCAGTAGTAGCGTCTTACCCATGGACCAGGAGGCCTGGTTCACGTCTAATCTGCAATTACATCTTTTATGATAGACGCCACCATTTTCCCAATGACAGATGTTAAGCTAACTAGCCTGTAATTACCTGATTTTTTTTTTTTGTTTCCTTCCCTTTTTGAATAAAGGTGTTACATTGGCAGTTTCCCAAATGTCTGGGACTTCTCTGGAATCTAAGGATTCTAAAACAATTACTTAACAGTGTATCCACCATCTACATAGCTACTTCTTTTCATACCAAGGATGCATCCATTCAGGACCAGGGATTTATTGGTCTTGAGTCCCATTAGCTTCCCGTGCATTTTTTATGTAGTGGTAACTATGGTTTTTATGTCATCTACCTTGTTTGCCCCTTGATTATTTAGGAATTTATGCATGCTATTAGTGCCTTTGATTATGAAGACTGATGCAAAGTATTGATTCAATGCCCTCTATCTTTTCCTGCTTCCACATTATTATTTCCTAAACCTCATACTCCAAGGGGCCTAAGTTCACTTTGCCCTCTCTCTTCCTTTCCATATATTTAAATAACCTCTTCTTGTCAAATTGATATGACATCTAAGTTTAAGCTCAAAGTTTTTCCGTATTATTGTTTTGGTCATCTTTTTTGATTTTTAAAACTTACCCCGTTCTCTGGTTTGCCACTAGTCCTTGTCGCGTTGTATGTTTTTGTTATTTCAGTTTGATGCTACTCTTAACTTCTTCAGACCATTATGATTGGTTTATCCCCTTCTTTGATTCCTTGTTTCTTGTTGGATTTTTTTTTGATATATGTCTTTGTTGTGAGCCATTATTTTCAGCAATGTTAGCCGTTGTTCCTCAACCAAGAGGCTCTGATGAAGGGTCTAGGCCCGAAACGTCAGCTTTTGTGCTCCTGAGATGCTGCTTGGCCTCCTGTGTTCATCCAGCTCCACACTTTGTTATGTTGGATTCTCCAGCATCTGCAGTTCCCATTATCATTGCTCCTGAGTGCCTTTCTCATTCCACTCAGCCAGCTCCGCCCTCATTCCTTTATCATTAGCCCCAATAAATTCCACTCTGTTGTTCCTGGCCCGTCTTTGTCCAGCTCAAACTGGGCACATTTTACTCTGAGGGAATTAAACCTACCTCATCAAATCCAAAACAATCTGATCCTTGCTTGGATCCACACATTGCTGTGGGATGCTGTCCTATATACATTCTGTGAATCCTTCATCATGGCTGCCTCTGCCAATCTAACATTCCGAAAGTACATGAAGATTAAACCGTCACCCATGATTTTTTACATGCCCTCATTAAATCCCGATTTATTTTCTGTCCTACTGCTTAGTTACTGTTAGAGAGCCTATAGACTACTTCCACTAGTATCTTTCCCCCCTTGTTATTTTTGACATTTGCCCATAATGGATTGTACATTATCCAAACTAAGATCATTTCTTGCTGTCATAATTATCCCATCCTATACTAACAAAACTATCCCATTACCCTTTCCTTCCTGCCTGATCTCTTGAACAATCACATAGCCCTGAATATTAGTTCACAGTTTTGATCTTTTTGTAGCAATGTTTCTGTTATGGCTCTGTCATACCCATTGACTTCTGTTTGTGTCATTAATTCATTTAGGTCTATCTCTGTTATGGCTCTATCATACCCAATGACCTCTGTTTGTGTCATTAATTCATTTAGCTCTATCTCTGTTATGGCTGTATCATACCCAATGACCTCTGTTTGTGTCATTAATTCATTTAGCTATGTCACTGTTGTGGCTCTATCATACCCATTGACCTCTGTTTGTGCCATTAATTAATTTATTTGTGGCAAAGACATTCACGTAAAGAGCCATTAATTTCGCCTATTTACCATTTATTTCCCTTTGACCCTATTTACTGCTGTTTTTCTGTGTTTGTACACTCTGCTGCATCCCACTCTGGGTATCATTATTCAACAACTGCCATGCAATGCTGCTCTATTGTTTTGCTTTGTAAACCTATGTCTCCACTCTCCCAAAACCTACCCCCCTCTAATTAGTTTGAAGCCCAGTCTTTACAGCTCTTGTTTTTCAATTCACCAGGACTTTGGTCCCAACATGGTTCAAGTAGACCTGATCCCACAGGAAGAGTTCCCTTCAAACCCGATAGTGGTGCCCATTTCCCTTGAACTGAAACACGTGCCAAACTTTGAACCATACATTTATCTCCTTGACTTTATTCACCTTATGTTGGTTTGTCTGTGGTGCAGGTAGTAACTCTTCGAGTATAACCTTTGAGGCTCTGCTGAGTTAATTCAGCTCCGAACTCTTCAAATTCTTTCAGAGGAACCTCTTTATTAATTCCTATAAATGTTGTTAGTTCCAGTTTTGACAATTGGTTCTCTCATGCCTTGCCTCCAAGTTCCTCTCCAGCCCTGAGAAGATGCTCTCAACCCCATCACCAAAAGGTAGCATAGTCTTCAAGACTCACACTCAAATCGGCAGTGAACTGTCTGTATCCTCCTAATTCCACTGTCTCCTACCACTGCCGTGTTCCTAGAACCTCTCCTGGTGCCATGGCCAGTTTACTCACTGTCTCTGCATTCCCACTGTTGTTCTCACAGCTTGCAAGATTCTTATAACTGTTGGACAATTGCAGCAGCTGAAAGCTTCGCAAATATGACCCCCTGGCCCTCAAATCTGCGAAACCTATGGTTATGCCCTCCTGTCCCTGATAACAGACCAAATTTGAACTGACTGGCCTGCGACTGCTACCCAGGGCAAGGAGATCCCTTATTGTTCAAGGGAAATCAACACCTTTGATTTTCTCGGCTCCTTGATGCATTTACCGAACAAAGGTCTTATTTTGACCACACATAATCATTCAGGAAAAACAGTTCCAGATCGTATCATAAGAACAGGATTGGGCCATTCAGCCCAACTAACGTGGCCCCTCAAACAGTACATTAATGGCTGATTAGACAATTCAATGGCTTTTACCTACCCATTCCCATAATTGAATCCCACTTGTAGTCAGATAAACAAACTCAAAGACTGAGCTCCCACAGCCCTCAGGGGTAGTGAATTCCAAAGTTTCACAACCCCCTGAGTAAAAAAAAATTCCTCTCTAGGACCTAAGTGGCTTTGCCCCTATTCTTAAACTGTGCCCCCTGTTCTAGATTTCCCAACTAGAGGAAACAACAGAACTGGATCTATCCTCTCCATCCCTTTTGGTAGTTTATAGATTTCAATAAGATCTCCTCTCATGCTTCGAAACTGATGAGAATTATAGGCTCCATTTGCCCAATTTCTCTTCATAATACAGTGCCACAATCCTGACTGTCTGTGAGAATGATTTTTTTTTCCCTGAATTCAGTTCTGAAGGGCTGAGCCCTAACTTTAAAATTCTTTTGGCTCGTGCTTAAATTCACCAAAGATCCTCAGACAGCCCCTTCCAAACCCAAAACCTCTTCCATCTAGAAGGACAAGGGCAGCAGACATTTGGGAACACCAGCACCTTCAAGTTTTCCTCCAAGTCACTCACCATCCTGACTTTGAAATATACCACTGTCATTGGGTCTAAATCCTGGAATTCCCTCCCTAAGGGCATTGTGGGTCAAGCCACAGTAGGAAGAGCGCAGCGGTTCAAGAAGGCCACTCACCACCACCTTCTCAAGGGCAACTGGGGATGGGCAATAAAATGCTGGTCAGCCAGCAATGCCACATTCCCCAAATGAATAGGTAAAATAAGAAATTGGCATCTTCAATAGTTTTTGCTCTTTTGGTTCTCTTTATTACTTAAAACATCTCAATTAGGTCACCCATTGGTTTTCTCTGCTGTAGCGAATACCAGCCAAGTAACTGCAACGCACTGGCATTACTTAACCCTCTCAGTGCAAGGGTCAATAGGTCTTCCTGTCTTCATTCCTTGCAACGCCTGCGAATTGGATTAATTAGTGTGGTGAGGGTGGGAATGCTGGGTGACTTTCCCCTCAGCAAACACTGACAGGTAGAGTTCAGGGGCTGCCGCAGCAGAGGACACAGTACCTGAGAAGACACTGTGGGCAGGCATGCCTAAATAATCATGCCGACCACGTTGAGATGAACGATGTGCAGTCAGCCAGCTCAGTCTGACTGTCAACTGATGTGCTTGCTGATGAAAGGACAGAGGGAGCTATGTGATGTGTCAGCAGATGTAATAATCCACTGAGCCTTTCGACCAGCTTACAGTCAGTTATCACCGACCCATTATTAACCACTTGGAAATCGCCTCCTCGCTGCATTGGAGCATATGTCCAGGAGTGCCCTGATTAATTCACCAACTTATATGTATATGCTGCCTTTAATGTTAACTACTAACCCCCAGCCAAACCCTCTGACAGAATGGGCAATGTACACCAGGGTCCTGCTGAAGTTGCGGAGTCGAGATCAATCAGTACTAGAATAACTGCACTCTAAGGGATTAAAATTGATGGAGTTCCTGAAGAAATATTTAAGAGGGCCTCTGCTCCCTTTTACAGAGCTGGGATTGTGGCCAGTTCTCCCAGTTGACTTCCTCGATGACCTCACCTCTTTTTTTTTCTCTCTTCCAAAGGGGCGATTTGTCCTGTTTGCTCGAGATCACTCCACCACTCTCAAAAGACACGGATCGTGTTTGTGTCTGCCCACATTGGTCCGCTGTAGGACCAATTTACTGTTGAGCTGTTAACAATCCATTCATTGCAGGCTGCAGACGGAGTTTGTTGCTAAAACCAGTCCACTGTATTGCCGGCAGCTGGCCCACCCTGGCACAGTAGCTCTTTGTTCATGATCCGCGCTGTAACTGGGCTTGCATGTGTGATAGATGAATTAATTACTTCATATGTATTGCTATGATTCCCCAGCCCAAACAATGGCTGCACAGGGAGAAGACAGGCCTGAATTACCTCAGTAGCACAGAGATCACGACATTTTATTTTAGATTGGCTAATAAAGCAGAAAGAACGAAACTGTGTGGTGCAGACAAATTCACGCTCTCCAAAGAGAACTGGATACTTAGCTGAAGCAAAAGACAAGTCAAGGCTAAGGGAAAATGCCCAGGTCCATATTTATATCTCGACTTCCATCAATGTAAGCAGTTTAGCTGACCCATTCCAGTTTGCAGTTTGTGGAATCTTGCTGTGCACCACCTGGATGCCCCGCTCCCTGTATCACAACACTGATGACCACTTCAAATGTACTTTGAGCGTTTTGGAACATTCTGAGGCTGTGAGAGTTGCTAGAGAATTGAGAGTCTTCTATTAAGCATTGCAGTGATAATTATGTGCAAAAACGGCCCAAATCCCAGAGGTGACTGAATGGTTGTAGGTGGCAAACCTCATCTTTCGGTACCACATTCCCACGTCTGCTGTTTCTGCCGACTGTAAATGAACAAGGAAAGGGCTGAATTAAAACAGCAGTCAGCAGAATGTTCAAGGAATTAATTGAATTCTTGGTGCCTCATGACAGTGACAGTAATTTTGAGATCGAAGTGTTTCATTTGGGGATTGTGAGATGGAGTAGCTGTGCTGCTAGTGTGTGTTTTAAATGTGTGGGTACAAAGCAAGGCTTGTCCAGCCAGGAACCAAGGCAGTCTTCACAGGTGCAGACTCTGGACAAGATTATTTACACAAAGTAACCGAAAACCTGGAGTTGGTGATTGAGACAAGGAGTGTTATTGCCTGAAAAATGTCAGGAAAGTAATGCTGTCCCAGCTTTGCCACCCAGAAACACAGATACACATGTGCATGTACACAGAAATACACATCCACACAGAGGCAGACACAGACACACGCACTCAGAAGCATGACTGACACGCGCACATATACAGAGAGGCATGCAGATGCATACATACACATGCATACAGAATCAGAGAATCCCTTCAGCGTGGAAACAAGCCATTTGGCCCAATAAGTCCACCCCATCCTTCTGAAGAGCATCCCACCTAGACCCATTCCCTTCCCCTTTCACTGTAAACCTACCACTAATCCACCTAATTTACACACCCGCTGAACACTACAGGCAATTTGGCATGGCCAATCCACCTAACCCACACACCTTCGCACTGTGGGAGGAAACCGGAGCACCCAGAAGAAACCCACGCAGACGCAGGGAGAATGTGCAAGCTCAACATAGACAGTGGCCTGAACGTGGACTCGAACTCAGGTCCCGGGCGCTGTGAGGCTGCAGTGCTAACCACTGAGCCTCTGTGCCACCCCATGTGACACGTATGCACTCAGAGATATGCAGACACATGCACATGCAACATGCAACATGCAACAGACATACAGATAGACAAAAGAAGAAATAATTTAGCTTATCGTTTTCTTGTTTTTCAGTTACAAGGCCCATATTCACGATAGAAAGGCAATAAATCAGAACTCCCAAATATAATGTTTGACCTGAATGCATAGTCCTGTTGAACTTCCTTAGAAACCGTCAAGAAACATAAAAACATCTAATAAATAGACAGGACTGTGAAGAGGAAACCTGAAATAGAGAGGGTTAAAAATCTAGTTTTTTCACGACTTTACTCATCTCACAATGGCAAAAGTCTGCAGCTCAAGACTTTTGTTGGGTCAACACAGAAATCAAAATACTCAGATAGTAGAAACTGCCAATGTGCCTCCCTAACCTGTCTGCCCTTTCTCCCACTCCTCCCACCTCCAGTCCCACCTCCACCTACCAGTCTCATCACCGCCTCCTTGACCTGTCTGTCATCTCTCCACCTATATGCTCCTTTATCCATCTTCCATCCGCCTCCCCCTCTGTTGCTGTTTATTTCAGAACCCCCTTCCCCTCCCCCATTTCTGAAGAAGGGTCCAAACCCAAAACATCAGCTTTGCTGCACCTCTGATGCTGCTTGGCTGCTGTGTTCATCCAGCTCTACATCATTAATCAAAATACACAAGTTTTTTTGGGTCATGCAAGTTTTTTTGGGACCCTTCTGATCCAATGCGAAGATCTGTGAGATTTCTACAGGCTTGTGCATTTGAATAGTGCCTGACTCGTTTATAATTCTCAGCACTTTCAGCTGGAAGATGACAGAGCTGCACCAGTTACTCCAGAGATCCTGTCGTATATTTTTTAATGACAATCTCAAATTTGTTTCATGAAAGATTTTCTTTTGAAGAGCAAGTAAAATAAACAGTTTTATAACTCCTGCACTGATAGTAGCCCAAGAGGCTGTCAGTGTAAAATTATCTAAAGACAACAGGTGCAACAATATATTTGAAAAGCATGGTAAGAACTTCTGAGAATGTTTACATAACTGTACAATAATCGATAACAAGCAAAAGAGACACACACTGGATATCCAAAACCTTCTTCAAAAACCTGCCTGCACGAGTTGACCCATTGTCTCAGCCTGTTCCTGCCCCACCAAACTCATCCCTACCTATCTGGACTCCATTTTCTCCCCTTTGGTCCAGGAACTCCCTACCTACGTCCGTGACACCACCCACACCCTCCAAATCCTCCAGAACTTCCAATTCCCTGGCCCCCAACACCTCATTTTCACCATGGACATCCAGTCCCTATACACCTGTATTCCGCATGCAGATGGCCTCAAGACCCTCCGTTTCTTCCTGTCCCGCAGGCCCGACCAGTCCCCCTCCACTGACACCCTCATCCGCCTAGCCGAACTCGTCCTCACCCTCAACACTTCTCTTTCGATTCCTCCCACCTCCTACAGACAAAGGGGGTGGCCATGGGCACCCGCATGGGCCCCAGCTATGCCTGCCTCTTTGTAGGTTACGTGGAACAGTCCCTCTTCCGCACCTACACAGGCCCCAAACCCCACCTCTTCCTCCGTTACATTGATGACTGTATCGGCGCCGCCTCTTGCTCCCAAGAGGAGCTCGAACAATTCATCCACTTCACCAACACCTTCCACCCCAACCTTCAGTTCACCTGGGCCATCTCCAGCACATCCCTCACCTTCCTGGACCTCTCTGTCTCCATCTCAGGTAACCAGCTAGTAACTGATGTCCATTTCAAGCCCACCGACTCCCACAGCTACCTAGAATACACCACCTCCCACCCACCCTCCTGCAAAAATTCCATCCCCTATTCCCAATTCCTCCGCCTCCGCCACATCTGCTCCCACGATGAGGCATTCCACTCCCGCACATCCCAGATGTCCAAGTTCTTCAAGGACCCCAACTTTCCCCCCACAGTGGTCGAGAACGCCCTTCACCGCGTCTCCCGCATTTCCCGCAACACATCCCTCACACCTCGACCCCACCACAACCGCCCAAAGAGGATCCCCCTCATTCTCACACACCACCCCACCAACCTCCAGATACAACGCATCATTCTCCGACACTTCCGCCATCTACAATCTGACCCCACCACCCAAGACATTTTTCCATCCCCACCCTTGTCTGCTTTCCGGAGAGACCACTCTCACTGTGACTCCCTTGTTCGCTCCACACTGCCCCCCAAAATCTCCCCTTCCCCCACCGCATCCCAAAATCAGCCCAGTTCGTCCCCTCCCCCGACTGCACCACACAACCAGCCCAGTCTTCCCCTCCACCCACTGCATCCCAAAACCAGTCCAGCCTGTCTCTGCCTCCCTAACCTGTTCTTCCTCTCACCCATCCCTTCCTCCCACCCCAAGCCACACCTCCATCTCCTACCTACTAACCTCATCCCACCTCCTTGACCTGTCTGTCTTCCCTGGACTGACCTATCCCCTCCCTACCTCCCCACCTATACTCTCCTCTCCACTTATCTTCTTTTCTCTCCATCTTCGGTCCCCTTCCCCCTGTCTCCCTATTTATTCTAGAACCCTCACCCCATCCCCCTCTCTGATGAAGGGTCTAGGCCCGAAACGTCAGCTTTTGTGCTCCTGAGATGCTGCTTGGCCTGCTGCGTTCATCCAGCCTCACATTTTATTATCTTGGATTCTCCAGCATCTGCAGTTCCCATTATCACTTCTTCAAAGAGTTTGGTTTTAAGTGGAATCTGAGAGGAGGTGAGGCTTGAGGAGAGAATGTAAGAGCTTCAGACTTTGCTGGTATAGCCACCAACCTTAGAGTGAAAGAAGTGGAGAATGCTGAAGTTGTTAGAGCCAAAGGGCTTCCATTTCTTCGAGGATTGCAGGACTAACAGATTAGGAGGAGGGATGAGGCTTTGGAGCTGTTTGTGCAGGTACTGATGCACTAGGAAACCAGAGGAGTCTCTTCTACACAGGGAATGGTCAGACTTCAGACGATGCCAGGTTATAGCCCAACAGGTTTATTTGAAATCATGGGCTTTTGGAACGCTGCTTCTTTACCCAATTCACTTGACAAAGGGGCAAGTGCTTTGAAAGCTTGTGATTTCAAGTCAACCTGTTGGACTATAACCTGGTGTCAGCTGATTTCTGAACTTGTCCACTGCATTCCAACACTGGCACCTCCACATACACAAGGTGTGTGATAATGTCCATCCTTCTTCACAGCAATGAGACCCAGGAGTTTGTTTTCACGTCTGCAGCCAAAGGATTTTGGAGATTCAGTGATATGGGGATGCGGTGATGGAGTTGAGTGGTGGAGCACTAGGTGATGGGATAAAAGAGTGACCGAGGGTAAAAGTGACAAGCCATCCCAATGTCTGTGCAGTAAATCACTTTGATTCCTAAAATTCTCTTCCAGGAACTTTGAAGGCCATTTGCTGCAGATGAATGTGTCACGATCAACAAAGTTCTCACCTTATAAAGATATTTAATTGGAATAACTACATCAACATCTGTTATTGCAACATCATACACCATTTGATCGCCGATGGTTTGCACCCAATCAAGTAGAATTTCAGCCAGAGCATTAGTGCGAAGCTGGCATTTAACTTCCAGCTGTTGTATGCATTGTCAATAGTTATATTGTAGCCAGCACCATTAAGCACAAAACAGGTTGTAGGATTGATGCTAGTCTGACAGTACCCATCTGGTACCATTACATTGAAGGAATGTCTACCACAGCCCTGTGTAGAGTTTGCATGGAAGACCCCAAAAGCCTCATTGCCTGGGATCTTCAATTACAGTGATATTGGAAGGGGGTTTGGAATGATTTGGAAAGGCTGTCCTCTGACTCTGAAATGCAACATGATTTCCAAAAGGGGAGGCAACAGCAAACCCATTCACCTCCAAGTAATGGCCCAGTAAATTCCTTGAGGAGCTTGTTAGTAGGCCAAAGAGGGTGAAAAGGAAATTTTAAAATGTGTTAAATTGGCAAATCCAAGCAGTGACCTTAGTGTTAGTTTCAAAGTCGACAGAAGTGAAGGCATTTTACGTTGCACATTTTGAGGAGCTGGACAAGTTTTTTATCTATTCATTCGCAAGATGAGGGTGTCACTGGCCAGGCAGCAATTATTGTCCATCTCCAATTGCACAGAGGGCGGTTCAGAGTCAACTACATTGTTGTAGGTCTGGAGTCACATGTAGGCCAGACTAGGTAAGGATGGCACTTTCCTTCCCTTAAAGACATAGTGAACCAGATGGGTTTTTCCCGACAATGGATTCACAGATCCAGATATTTATTGAATTCAAATTCCACCATCTGCTGTGGTGGGATTCGAAACCCCATCCTCAGACAATTATCTGGGTCACTAGATTAACAGACCAGCAATAATACCACTAGGCCAAGGGATCAAGGTTTTACCTGCCTTCCTGCTGCTTCAGAATTTTTGTGTTCGGTGAAGCTTCTGGCCCTTGAAGGTGTTGCCTTTTAATAGTTTCAAGCTGCATTCTGGCTGCTACTAACCTTGGCTACTTAGCCTTTCCAGGCAGCTCCTGACTATTGGTAAGGCCTGGTGCCACAAACTAGCTACCAAAATCACCACTGCTTTTGCCTTCAGATGGGTGAGGGGAGTTAATTTTTCATATGATACACTTGTAGGTACAGGGTCAGAACCTGCAAATTATCCCTCAGCTCCTGACCTTAACTGAGAAATTTTAGCATCACAGAATCCCTACAGTGCAGAAAGAGGCCATTCAAACCATTGAGTCAACTATGAGCCTCTGAAGAGCATCCCGCCCAGACTGAGCCCCCTGCCTCATCCTCATAGACTCATAGAATCCTGACAGTATGCAAACAGGCCATTTGGCCCATTGAGTCCACAGTGACCCACAAAGAACATCCCACCCAGACCAACCTCCCCCACCTATCCCTGTCACCCTGCATTTCCTGTGGCTAATCCACCTAGCCTTGCACAAGCCTGGACACTATGGGCAATTTAGCCTAGCCAATCCACCCAACCCATTAAGCCTATTACTTGTAGCGCTTGGTCAAAAGACTTTGAATGAAGATACCCAAAGGTTTATGTGTAGATATGAACCATAGATTCTGAGAAGGCATCAGCTCAGATTCATGACCTCGGCAGGTTAATGGGGCTCAGTCTGCTACAGGACGTGTGTGTGTGTGTGTGCGCGCTACACATACAGCAGTGGTTTCCAGGCCATTGAACAGCTCAGAATAATAATCGACTAAAGATAGAAGAGTGACGGCATTGCTGGGACTTTTAAAATTCATTCTCATGTGTGATGTGGGCCAGGGCAGCATTTGTTACCCAATGCCTTTGAATTGAGTGCATTGCAGGGAACTTCAGAGGGCACTTCAGAGTCTATCTCATTGCTTTGCAGTCACATGTAGGCTAAACCAGGTAAGGATGGCAGATTTCCCTTCTTAAAGGCCGTGAGTGTGCCAGAAGGGATGTTATGAAAGCTGACAATTGGTTTATGGTAAAGAGATAGCAAGGTATAGAGCTGGCTGAACACAGCCTGCCAAGCAGCATCATAGGAGCAGGAAAGCCGACGCTATGGGCCTAGGGCAGCATTTATTGTCCATCTCTAATTGCACAGAGGGCAGTTCAGAGTCAACCACATTGTTGTAGGTCTGAAGTCACATGTAGGCCAGACCTGGTAAAAATGGCAGTTTCCTTCCCTTAATGACATTGCTTCAGAAAATTGTTTAATGGTCATCATTACTAACCATAGCTATACTCCACATTTTATTACAAGCATTTTTCCACCACTTTCCACAATGGAATTTGTACTAGTGTACCTTGGTCTGGCCCCCTACACCATAAGTCGAGTGACATTACCAGCTCACCACCAAACTTAGTGACCTTACCCAAGCAGAGTTCAGATTCATCAAAAGAGTTGGATTACATTTTGAGGGAGAAAATAAGGGTTTTGAAAACCTTTTCCATTAGAGATGTGCAGTAAAAATGCCTTGGATGTATATGAGATGAAAAATTATTGAAAGTTTGTATCCATATTCATAAAATATTACCAATTGGAGACAGCTTTGATCAATACATCTGCAGTCAGGTATTCATCACTGTTCAGCAATAAATCCCAGTACAGAGCATCTCAGAAGATTGGCTGCTTTTGTAAAGTGGCAATCCAGTGAAATGGAGAATTTGTGGTGTTGTTGCAATGGACTGTCAGGAAGGAGAAGATAAGCTCAGGCTCCTCAGAGTCAAATAGAGGTGTCAGACGGTACTTACACAATAGGATTAACCTGGGGGTTTCCAGGTTTTAAACATTAAACGTTAAACCTCTGAGCAATACTTAGCATTATCACGCACCATTCTAAATTGTGCTTGTTTAAAAACTCCCTTGAATACCGCGACGTATTAATTTTCAATATTGGGGTGTGAGATGATTAATTGGGGAATGGAGAGTTTTCTCAGTTTGAAATTGGCATGGAACGTAGGCACCATGAAATAGTTCATCTCAAATGACCAACAATGATGAAATATTCCGCTGTTCCTTCAGTGTTGCTGGGTCATAATCCTGGAATTCCCTTCCCACTGGCATTGTGGGTCTAGCTGCATCATATGAACAGCAGCAGTTTAAGGAGGCAGTTCACCCCAGACTCCTCAAGGGTAACTAGGGATAGGCAGTCAGTGCTGACCTTAGCGATGCCTATGTCGCCTGAATGATTTTTGTTTAGAATGTGTGAGACATAGAAATTTGAGGCAGGAGATTACAGTAAGAAGCCCAAGCAGAGTTGGCAAACATAAAAGCATTTTATTACAGCGTTTAAATGTTGCCAGCGAGATCGGCATTTATTGTCCATCTCTAATTGCCCTTGAGAAGACAGCAGTGAATGTCTTTGAGAACCAGTGCACTCCACAGGGTTAGCTACACTCACAGTGCTGTTAGAAAGGGATCTCAGGGATTTTGAACCAATGATGATGAGGGAATGACAATATGGTTCAAGATGGTGTGTGAGTTGTATGGTGGTAATCAATCAAACTGCTCCATGTATGGACAAAGGTCCCAGGAGTGCCATCAATGGCTAGAAAGGGTTATAAGAACATAGGCTATGATGGCCTGGACATTGGAATTGTTCAAAAATGAAACAGTCAGACAATGTAATAGCATTATGCTAAGACTTGGTCTGCTAGGAGAAGAAAATCAAATTGGCCAAAGCAAATTCTTAAGCTTTTGAGAATATTTGAATGTAGAAAGAGTCGACATTTTGTCAATGAGTCGATAAATAACCAGCTTGACTAATTTCCTGAACTTGAACATCTACAACAGCAGCTTAGCTTGAATGAAACTGTTTCGCAGTGTTTGGCTAAAATCAGTTGTGGTTAGCTTGAACCTTCTCAGAATGTAAATGTCCTTTATAAACAGGGTATAAAAGGTTATTTAAACAATCATTATGCGCCTAATGATTTCTGGCTGATGCCAAATGGCTTTTGTGCACGATGCTCATTGGACATTTTGTCAAATTTGCGTTAAGGCTTGAATGACCTCACAAACACATTAGCATAAAGTCATCATTTCAAAAGAAGATAGTGGAACATTTATGAAGTGAAGGTGCTCTTAAAGCTAGAAAGTATGGAATGATGAATGTTAAAGTCATGGATCCTGTTGTTATTTAACCAGAGTGATGAGGCTAGTTATTTTGAAATGTTGTATGGTGCCCCAATAGGAAGTGTACTATGTGAAAATAATTCTGTGCTTCAGCACATGTAATGCATTACCAAGTTCTCAATATTTAGTTTCCACACCCCTACTCATTGAGATATGTAAGATGCGAAGTAGAAAGTTGGACAGTCTGGAATGACGGAGCATGGTTAAGGGGTTTTGGATTAAAGTCTTAAAACAGATGAAGGGAAATTACTTCTCTCAAAGGGTCATGAATCTGTGAGATTCATTACCCCAGAGTGCTGTGGAAACTGGGACATTAAGTAAATTTGAGATGATGAACATATTTTTTAATTAGGAACGGTTTGAATGGCCATAAAGAGCAGGCTGGAAAATGGGGTTGAGGTTGAGAAGAATAAAGATTGATGAAGGCAGAGCAGTGAACATTGTATGGACTTCAGCAAAGCATTTGACCAGGTTCTGCAAGGCAGACTGATAAGAAGTCTTGATCACATGGAATTCGGGGTCAGCAAGCTAATTGGATACAAAATTAGCTTGAAGGTAGGAGACAGAGGGTGGTGGTAGAGGATTGTTTTTTGGGTTGGAGGCCTGTGACCAGCAGTGTGCCACAAGGATGGGTGCTGGGCCCACTGCTTTTCTTCATTCATGTAAATTATTTGGATGTGAATATGGTTAGTTACTTTGCAGATAACACCAAAATAGGTGGTGTGTTGGAGAGTGAAGAAGATTATCTCAGAGTAATGGGCTAAAACGTGGCAGATGGAGTTTAATTTAGATAGTTGTGAGGTGTTGCGTTTTGGTAAGGCAAACCAGGGCTGGCCTTATACACTAAATAGTAAGGTCCTGGAGAGGGTTGCTGAGCAAGGAGACCTAGAGTTTCTTGAAAGTGGAGTCGCAAGCAGACAGGGTAGTGAAGAAGACATTTGGCACGCTTGCCTTTACTGGTCAGAACTTTGAGTATAGGAGTTGGGATGTCATGTTTTGACTGTACAGGACATTAGTGAGGCCACTTTTAGAATACTGCATTCAATCTGGTCTCCTTGCAATAGGAAGGGTGTTGTTAAACCTGAGGGGGTACAGAAAAGATTTATAAGGATGTTGCTGGCACTGGAGGGTTTGAGCTATAAGGAGAGGCTGAATGGGCTGGAACTTTTTCCTCTGGAATGTCGGAGGGGTGACCTTATAGACGTATTTAATAACCAAGCCCTTTCCCAGCGTGAGCTTTTCCAGCAACTTTGTTTTTGTTCTTTTTCCCAGGTTGTAGGGAGTCCAGAACTAGAGGACAGGGTTTGAGGTGAGAGGGGAAAGATTTAAAAGGGATCTAAGAGGTAATTTTTTCATGCAGAAGTGGTGTGTGTATGGAATGAGCTGCCAGAGGAAGTGATAGAGGCTGGAAAAATTACAACATTTAAAAGGCACATGGATGGGCTACATGAGTAGGAAGGGTCGAGAGGAATATGGGCCAAATGCTGGCAAACGGGACCAGGTCAGATTGGGATGTCCACGCAGATGAGTTTGACGGAAGGGTCTGTTTCTGTGCTGTATGACTGTCAGCCATGATTGTATTGAATAACGGAGGGGCTGCATTTCCTACCTCTGATTCTCATTCTTATGTTCTTAATGAAACAAGGAGAATAATGTAATATCCATATATTACTTACTTGTGTTTTAGCCAAGAGAAATTTAACCCTGGTATGTCTCCTACTTAAGGAAAGATAGTGATGTAGCGGTGGTGCCTCTAAACCTGACATCTGGGGGAGTGGGTTCAAATCTCAGCACAACAGTTGGTAGAATTTAAATCACAATTAATACATTTGGAATTGAAAGTTAGTTTCTGCTCAAAAACATAGTGAAGTAATCACTGATTGTAGCAAAAACTCATTTAGTTCACGCATGTCCTTGCCTGGTCTATTACATATGTGACGCCAGACCCACAGCAACACTCTTGTATGAACAAGGCAAAGAACTGCAGATGCTGGAAATCTGAAACAAAAACAGAAATTACTCGAGAAGTTCAGCAGATTTGGTGGCATCTTTGGAGAGAGAAGTAAAGTTAACTTGCAGTGATCATTCTTCAGTTGATTGCACTGTGACATGGTCAAACAAACATTCAGTTTAACAGCAAATGCTGACTTAATCAGTGAAAAGCACTTTCTCGGAAAGAAACTAGAAAGAAAATGTGTAAAAATCAGCATTCAGCTTATTGAACTGATCGGTGAGGGTGACCTTGTTCTTACCACCAGCTTTCAATTTAAATGTACCATGTTGGTCATGCTGTTTAAGATCGCAGGATAGATAACAGTGCAGGTGGAACAAAAAAGAAAAGTTTGCATTTGTGGTGCACATGCCATAAGCAACGAAATCCTTTTGAAATGCAATCTCTGTACTGTGCAGCAATCAATTTGCACACTGCAAACTTCCTCAAGTAGCAATGTAACAACGACCAGATCATTTGCTCCACTCAAGCTGACTGAGGGCTAAATATTTTCCAGGACTTTGGAGATAACTGTTATCTAAAAGGGCATTCTGAGCTTGTCCATAAATGAGAACCTTCCTTGCTTATTGTGTGAAAATTTTCATAGAAGGGCTGTACTGGGAGAAGCGTCTACATTGTTTAAGATCATTTCCCAGCAAACTTCCATTTTCAGGTATGAAGTCAGACCAACTCTCGCTACTTGCTGTGCAGACTAATTAACGGCAAGTGTTGCAGTCTGGTGGCTCAGTAGAAATTCTTCACTGCAGTGGGTACTGTCAACTAACTTGTAGCAATTGTTTCAATCCACCCGAGGCTTATCTGATGCCAAATATGTGCAGGCTTCATAACCTGGTAAACCTGAAATCTGATTTAACTCATTGCACTGGCTTCTACATCACCAACAACTTTAGCAGAGGCAGTTGTAGAAAAAGATTTTTGCCATGGAGAGAGTGACAGAGCCATAGATATCTACATCCTTCCAACTTACTGATCTTTACTTTAGATAGTAACCATGCTGTGACTGCAGAACAGGTCATTAATGAGAGCATCCCTGATCCTCCAGCGTTCTGGCAACATTATTTAGTTTCAGCTTTTGTTTGACATCAGAAGTTCCATTTCAGCACCTCCCATGTCTGAGCTGTTAGCTTTCGTTCTATTTTCTGAACTTTGAAAAGATGACAGTTTACTTCTATGGAACACTTTTAACATAGCAAACATGCCAGGTTGGTTCACAAAAGCACAGTCAAATAAAATATGGCACTCAATCGCAAAATGAAATATCGACGACCGAGGGTTAAATGCTAGGCAGAAGACATAGTTCTTGAAGGGTTATCGCAAAGAGTGAAAGGAGGGGTTTTAGGAGGAAACTCCAAAGCATAGGGCCTAGCTAGCTGATGGTAGGGACTGTAGCTACAGGAACTGTAGCTATTATGATCATGGATGCACGGGAACCCGAACTGGAAAAGCACAGAGATTTAAGGAGGTGGTAGGGCTACAGGAGGTTACAGAGATTGTGAGTGGGGCGGAATTTTAAAAGAAGCATAAGAATTTACAAAATCAAGACAGCTTCCAGGTCTTACAATCTTGCTGTTGTCAATTGTTAACCTGGACTGCAATGCTCATACTTTATAATGCTCCCCCCACGACCCAGCTGTGCATCTGACAAGGGGTAGGTTGGTTGATGGGTCTTAAATGATCTGTGCTGGCTGAGGGACATCGATGTTGTTAGCTTTGCACACATTTCCCATAAATCAGAAGTGTTGAATGTGATAACTTGAATCAGATAATTCCATCCTCCTCCAATTTTCCTGTAATCGATTCTCTTTCAACACACTCCCATGTAATGCACTTTGTGTTTCCAGTGTTCAGGAAAACACGAGTTTTTTTTCCCTCCCTTCTCTCCCCCGTCTCTTCTATCCTTCTTTCCAATCCTCGGTCATAACGCTTCACATTTGAGCCCTGGGTTAGCCAACTCTGGGTGGAGATATTCCAAGAGATATTTCACTAGACCTTCTGCCATTGGCTACCCAACAAGACCATTGCCAAGGTGTCCTACCGTCTCACAGCCAATTGGAAAGCCAGCAGACAAAATATGCAAAAGAAATGATAAAAGAATCTATACTTTTAAATTTGATGCCCAAGGATTTGGTATGTGGCAATGAGCTTGTAGACTACCCTTCTCTATCTGGAGACTCCAGAACAAGGCTGGAAAGTTGGCAAGGTTATTGGGTCGAGGAAAGTTGACAGATAGTCGTACTGAGCAGAGCATATTCCTACTGACTGCATCAGCCCCATTGAGTTACAGAAGGGAGGAAGAAATATTGGAAAGGAAAAGACATTTTCTGACAAATGTATGAAGGAAACAAAAATCAGATCATTATCTGTATTGGAGGACAGGATCTTTTTACAACCTAAGGACAGGAATGGAGTGTCAAAGTATAACTTCACTGGTTGACAGGCTTTATGGTCTTTCGACACTATCCCACATCCAGATGCCCCTCTTTGGTGATGACTGCACAGCATCTCCTAGGGTTGGCCTCCACGTGATAGACTGAAGGAGGTCAGTGCTCCTGCCAGCAGCTAGGAACCCCTTTCTCATCTATGTGGCCACAACTGTGGAAAAATGCTTCCCCATCTTTTTCCATCAGCTGTTGCGAGTTACTGAAATAGTGCTGCAAAATGAGGTCTGACCTCTTGCCTTTAATGGTTATCTACAGCTCCTTCCTTCAGGGTTTTCCAATTGAAATGAGAGATCATAGAATCCCTTTAAAGCAGAAAGAGGCCATTTGGCCCACTAACCATCCAGCGTTTTCCCATAACCTCACATTTACCATGGCCAACCCACCAAACCTGCACCTCATTAGACTGCCAGAGGAAATTGGAACACCCAGAGGAAACCCATGCAGAAATGGGGAGAATATGTAAACTTCACACAGACAGTCACCTGAGGCTGGAATTGACCCTAAGCCTATGTCACTGTGAGGCAGCTGTGCTAACCACCAAGCCATAGTGCCTGCCTCCACAGTTGGACCGTGTATATGACCTCTTACTTTGAATTCGCTTTTTGTTTGTTGGGGCATAAGCATTACTGAAAGGGTCACTATTTGTCACCCATCCCTAATTAGCCTTGAACTGAATGACCATTTCACAGGACAGTTCAAACTCAGCTCTATTGCTGTGGATCTGAAGTCTCTCAGTAAAGGTGGCACATTTTTCCCTTTAAAGAAGCAGATAGGATTTTTAAAAAATGGCAGTTGACAATAATTGACTCTTTTTTGTCACAACTACTGAAACTGCCCTTCAATTCCACGTTTATTGATTTATTAAAGCATATCGGACCTTTGAGGTGAGTTGACAGGGTAGTTATGGAGATGATGTTTCCTGTTATGGAAGAATCTAGAACCAGACATCGCTGCTAAACAATGAGGGAATGCCCATTTAAAACAGCAGTCAGGCCAGTTTGTTTCTCTCAGAGGGTGATGTGTCTTTGGAACTCTGTTTCTGAAGAGGCAGTAGAAGCAGGGTCTTTGAACATTTTTAAGGCAGAGGTAGATAGATTCTTGGTGAGCAACGGGCGGGAAGGTTATCAGGAAGAGGCAGGAATGTGCACTTGAGATCCCAACCAGATCAGTCATACTTATATTAAATAGCAGAGCAGTCTCAAAAGCAGCTCCATATCTTTGATCATATTTATATTGGAGGGCATTTGGAATAGTGCCATTATCACAGTGCCCCATCTCCCAGTAAATAAGGTGCTCTCTCTGTCAGGCGTTTTTTCTCCCAGCACAGTGTGGGATTCATCATTTGATCTTGATGTCACAGTCCCAACCCAAAATGCAAAATACTACCCATGAAATCTTACAGTATGGAAGATTGCCATTTGGCCCCTCATGCAGGTGACAGCTGTGTGGGTAGTATCACATTTTTAGATCATTCCGCACAGCCCAACAATTTTTTCCCCCTTTTTAAGTAGACATTCCAGTCTGTTTTGAAAATTTACAATTGACTCCGTTGCAAACACCCTTTCAGGCAGCACATTCCAGATGATAACAGGTAAAGGACAACTTACCAGACTCATGGATAGTTAAAGAGCTGCCAACTGAACGCCCAAGTAGGTTATATTTATGAATAAAACCTATTTTCTGATAATCGTTGCCATTCAGCAATTGGAATATCATGTTCCATGAGGAGCCATTGTTTGAATTTCGGTCTCACAAAGCCAGTAAGAACTTTGCATTAACCTTTGTACTTTCACTTCCTGAACAAATGGAAATTCAAAGGATCATGCAAAACTCTTATTTGCTTTTGAATAAAAAGTATAGTAAAATCAATACACATATGATATTGGGCCTGCTATTCATCTAGCTGCTTGTGTGCCTTTGTTTTCATGGCCTTGTCTTTAACTAAGTTCCTGCTCACAGTTAGTGTCTTGTTGAGACAGACAGCATTGGCTTGGAAAGCTAAATGCAGGGTTTTGCTGTATTCACTCCAGCAGCAAACTTTAACGGTGTTTCCAGATTCCCATCTTAATCCTTTGCAGGAAACTTCTGTATGCTCGCCATCAAATTACTGGCTTACAAAAACAAAGTTGCTGGAAAAGCTCAGCAGGTCCGGCAGAGTCTGTGAAGGGAAAAACGGAGCTAACGTTTTGGGTCCAGTGACCCTTCCTCAGAACTGTTTTCTTCTGTTCATCAGCCCTTCTTGAATTTAATATAATTTTGGGGAAGCATCTTCATCGAGCAGTTAGTTAGAAGGCAAAAGTCTTTAGAGCAGAAAAAATTGGAACCGGAGTTGGACATTTGGCCCTTTGAGTGTGTCCTGTGATTACATAAGACATAAGAGTAGAAACAGGCCATTCGGCACATTGAGTGTGGCCCACCAGTCAATGAGATCTTGGGGATCTGATCATCTAAAGCTAGACTTGCCGTCCATTTCCCTTATAACTGTGGATTCTTTTACGAATGAAAAATCTGAAAAGGCCTTGAATATGCTGAAAGACACAGCTTTGGTAGCCCTTTGAAGTGATAAATTCCACAGATTCGGTGCCCTCCAAGAAGAAATGCCTCCTCATCTCCAGTTTAAATGGCAACCCTTACTCTGAGATTTTGCTGTCTCATCCTAGACTCTCCTACAAGGGGAAGCAATATTTACACAGCTACCTCGCCAGGTCCTTTAACAATTCTCAATAAGGTTGTGGCTGATGTCTTGCCTCAGCTCCGCAGTTCCATATGACTGACATATCCCTTCATTTCCTTATTACCTAACAAAAAATCTTTGGGCGACTTTTGCTATCCTCGATTTTCTCTCTGGAGTTATTGGGCACAAGTAACAGGGATGTAGTTGAGGGAACATGAATGGATGACAGAGAAAGGACTGGACGATTGGGGTGATGAGATGAAAGAAAGAGGGCTGAATGGATGGCCATCGAGAGAATAAACACCAGCATCGAGCTGTTAGAGCAAATGAACTGCCTCCATACAGTAAATACTTTTTGAAAGTAGCAACAAGTGTTTGGGGTGGAGCAGAACACAGTCATAGCAACAATGAAACACTGGGTCACAAGATTGATTGAACCGCTAACAAGACAGAACGACATTCTTTGTCACTCCTAGCCATCTGTAAAGGGCAACCTCCTTTATCAACAGCACACACGCTGTCTTGCCTGTAGCAAAACCACATGAGCTGAGGCATTGTGTCTCTGCCCAAACCAAGAGAAAATAAAAGAGTAAAGAGTGCCACAGACCATAACATGATAGCCAGCAAAATTAAGTCAATGAGTACGTTGCTTAAAGAATGACAGCTTTGATTTTCTGCTCCCCTCCTTCAAGCACATGAAGCCTTGTTCTAGCTATTCAGCATTCAATTCCAGCAGTTAGCTAGCCAGCTCGCTGGCCCATTGTGTTCCTTTGAAAGCTTTTACAAACGCACGGCAAGTGCAGAGTTTTGTTCAGCAATCAGCCGCTTGTCACCCAATAACCGGCCTCCATTGCTTATGCTAACTTCCCTTAAAACTGCTTGCCCCTCCCCCTCAGTCAAACACACACACACACACACACACAGACACAGACACACTTCATACACGGCTACAAGAGCTTAACATCTCTGAACAGGTTAGTTCGAAAATAATCCTCACCAATCACCTGATGCCCCAAGAATCACCAGCTGCAGCACTTGTTCCAGCAAACACAGCCTTGTTTGTGGTGACACCTTCATCCTTGAGTCAGATTGTAGGTTGCTCTAGATTCGTTCCAAACAGCAATGCAATGTTGATTGGCTGTAATGTGATTGTTCGCACATTTGCCAGTGTTAGACAGTGGGAACAAACTTCACTGTTTGTCTTCAAAAACAGGACCTAAATGTAGCATTTCATCTGAACGGTTGTGCCTCTGACAGCTACAACACTCCCTCAGTATCTCACTCGAGTGTTTATTTAGGATGGTTGAACTCAAAATTGCAAAATTCTCCCAGTGCCGGTCTATTCTGCCCATCATGTCTTTGCCAGCTCTCCAAATGAACATTGCGGCTTTGAACCATTCTCCCCCTCTTTCCCCATTATCCCATATGTTTATTCAGATAATCACCTAATGCCATCTAAGATGCCTCAATTGAACCACCTCCACTACCTTTCCAGGTAGTACAGACCCCAACAGCTTGTTGGGTGAAGATTTTTTTCCCTGGCAGCACTTCTGCTAAGTTTGCAAATCACTTTAAATCTTTTTCCTCTCATTCTCAATCCTTCTGTGAGCAGGAACCATTTCTCCCTGTTTACCATACCTAGCTTACTTCTCCTGACTTAGTCTTAACTTTCTCTTCCCGGCACATAGACAGGATCTGGTCCATGGAAATTGGAGAAGGCCTCATTCCTTGGCAGTCAGGCAAGCCCTGTTCTATCCCGTTGGCCATTTGGTGAAACCAAGAGGCTTTGGAATGAACAAAAAATGAAATTTGTTTTAACTTTGTCTCATATTTATATACATAATTAAGGTAATTAAATGGCACTGTTTTTGCACCTACTTATACACGCTTTACTGCGTTTTCAGAAATACACGTAACAATAAATTTGTATCTGTTTACAATAAAAACTCACAACCCAACCAATCTATCTTCATAACTGAAATTTCTCATCCCTGGAACTGTTCATAGACCCCATACAGTGTGGAAACAGGCCCTTTGAACTAACAAATCAACACTGAACCTTGAGGCATTCCACCCAGACCCATCCCCCATAACCCAGCTAAGCTACACATTCCTGAACACGATGGGCAATTTAGCATGGCCAATCCACCTAACCTGCACATCTTTGTATTGTGGGAGGAAACCAGAGCACCCAGAGGAAACCCACGCAAACTTGGGGAGAATGTGCAAATTCCACACAGACAGTTGCCTGAGGGTGGAATCAAACTTGGGTCTCTGGCACTGTGAGGCAACAGTGCTAACCACTGAGCTACCCTGCCACCATGTTCTGCATGTCTTCAGCCTGTTGACATCGTTCCAAAGGTGTGGTGCCCAGAACTGCACACAGTGCTCCAGCTGAGGTCTTGTACATCAGTTTCAACTACTTGACCCTGTATTGTGTTCAGCAATTCACCCAAACTTCAAACTGTATGCTTCCTATTCACTGAAAGAGTGGCAACAACCTGTGACCCATTGTGTATGGTAGGACCCATGAGCTTTCTCACTGTAGTCACGCCTTGATACAAAATCATTATCCAGCAAAATTATTTTTAATAGCTGTAGTTTAATAGCTATTTCCTTTCATAATATGCTCTTTACATGAGAATAACAATGCTTCACATTGCAGTGGAGAAAAATTGTTCCCACAATGCTACAATTAAAATTAAAAGCTACTGCAGTATTTAAGTGTTTGACTACTAAATGCAAAACCTAGGGCACTATGAGATCAAAAAAAGAGGATATCTCATACAAGTACTGCTTCTTTTTAAAAATAAAGTTTGGAATTAAATTAAACCCAATCTCTGAGCTAAAGAGATTTCCAAACAGCCTGTGCTGAGTTATTTGAAGCCGTTTGTGACACTGGTATTGTTTTCCTAAGTACACATAATTTCCTGGGCAAGGGAAGGGAGAACTGGTTAGAATTCAAGATTTTACTGGTTACATTATCTCCTCTCTGGGAAGCTTATGCATTGCTTTCAAGATAAGAATAGGATTGAACTCAATGATGGAAAGCTCCACAGGGCTAGGCAGCTTGCTGGCACTCCTCTGGGGTGGCATAGTGGTTAGCACTGCTAACCGATGTAAATATAAAAAAAGCAAAGGAAAGTAGCACTTTTCACAACCTCAGAATGTCCCAAAAGCTGAAAAACAAATGAAGAACTTCTGAACGATGGTTATGTTTCAGGAAATGTGGCAGCCAAATTGAATGCAGCAAGGTCCCATGACCACAACATGATAATCTTTCCAATTCAATTGTATTTGATTGAGTCAACGGATTCTTCATAAACCAAGATGGCTGCTGTTTCACATCTTGACTTTAAGCTGGTTAAGCTCTCACTTGGGCAATGGGCAGAAATATGGAAAAACAAGGCAAAATTTTAAAAATCAGAAACTTGACAAGAAAAATATTTCTGTAGGAGCTCCTTCCCAAAAGTGAATTGAATTTAAAATAAAAACTGTCAAACAGTAGCTGGCATGGCCACACTTACTGAGATTACCTGCAAAACCCATGTTTATTAATTGAATATAAAGGCCCATTAGCTGCAACAATGGGGTTTGAAACCACACCCCCAGTATTTGAGCCTAAGCTGGTAGAAGGGTCGAGGCCCGAACCATCAGCTTTTGTGCTCCTGAGATGCTGCTTGGCCTGCTGTGTTCATCCAGCTCCACACTTTGTTAGCTTACTAACCTAGTGACTTTATCACTGCACCACCATCTCTGAGATTGCCCTTAGCCTTTTACAAGGCAGTCTTTCTCCTCAGTTGATCTAGATGAGGCGCCCGAAAGAGGAGATGGCAACCAATTCAGGAAGAATGATGAAAGGGGAGCTGCATAGTTATTTGAAAGGAAATACTCAGGGAAAGGAGAAGAGGGAGTGGATATAATTTAATGGGCAAAAACTTCCAAACAGCCCCCTGCTGTGCTATAGACGAGTAGACCTTTCAGCTCCTCAGCACTGCTGCACCATTTAATTTAAATTGGTCTATTTCAATATGATCTATTTCAATGCCATATTTCTGCTTTCTCTCCGTGCCCTTGATGTGGTGTAATATCTAAAAGATTATCAATCTCTTTATTGAATATATTTCATGACACAGCCTCCACAAGTTCCTGTGGTAGTCAATTCCATAGGTTCAGTACCCTTCAAATAAACAAATGTTTCCTCATCTCAGTCAGATTCAAGAACAGCTTCTTCCCCACTGTTAACAGACCTCTGAACGGACCTCTCAAATGTTACTGTCGATCTATCTCTCAGCTCCTTCTCTGTGGCTTTAATACTGTGTTCTGCACTCTGTTCTGCTACCCTGATGCACTCTGTATGGTATGATTTACCTGCAGAGCATGCAAAAGAGCATTTTCCATTGCATCTTAGTGCATGTGACAACAATAAATCAAATAAATTCCGAAGTAGCCTCTCCTGAGTCCGGAGACTGTGTTGCCTGGTTCTAGCCTCCCCAACCAGGGGAACCATCCTCCCTGCATCTGTTCTGTCTATCCTTGTTCAGATTTTATACATTTCAATCAGATCCACTGTCATCCTTTTAATTTCGAGTGAATACAGGTTCATTTTATCCTGGATATTTCCCTTTCGGTAGCATTACACTCTGTTACAACCCTAATCTATTCAGGATCTGCTTCTGTCTCTCGCTGTCTTGGTTAATACTGAGGAACTGTTGCACCCCAACTGAGTCAGCTGCTAGCATCCTATCAGAATTGATTGGCAGGATGGATGTTTCACCCTTTCATTCTGTAGACCTGGTCATCTTTCTGAATCTTCTCCAATCTTTCCACACCATTTTTATTAAATGGAGCTTAGGTTTTTCTTGACTGTAACTAGACCTTGATACAAGTCTAGGAATCGTAGTAAGACCATTCAGCCCCTTGAGTCTGCTCTGCCATTCTGCCCATCTAGGAATGAGCCCCAGTGATTTATTTTTTTCTTTTGGGTGGCCTGATCATGACTTTTGAGTAATATGTGTATCCATGGCTTATAGCTCAGTCAGTGAATAAGCAGGTTCTCACTAGTTCATTTCTCATTGCCACCAGCTCAGTCTTGTATCAGTTATGCAATCACATCAACATTCTTTTGATCAATGAATCATTATGGTGAAATAGGCAGGGTTTGAACGTTTTTATGTCTGTATAATTGCTTTTCTCCTGTCAGCTATTCATATTCCATGAGTATTCATAGCCTCAGTGAGCTGTTCTCGACTTTCTTTGTCTCCATTGCTTCACTGGTCGTTCTGAGGAAGGGTCACCGGACCCGAAACGTTAACTCTGTTTTTTCCTTCACAGATGCTGCCAGACCTGCTGAGCTTTTTCAGCAACTTTGTTTTTGTTCCTGATTCACAGCATCCGCAGTTCTTTTGGTTTTTATATACAGTTCAGTCTATATAGGTACACACACGAAGCTGAAGGATAGTTTTAGACAGTTAAAGAGTCAATGTTTATGGGGAAAAGGTGGGAAGGTGGACCTGAGGATTATCAGATCAGCCGTGATCTCTTTAAATGGTGGAGAAGACTTGATGGGCTGAATGGCCTACTGCTGCCCCAGTGTGTTCTGGTCTTATGGCCGTGTGAAGGAGTCTGGGCAATTCAGTAAACATTTGGCATCATTGCTGATTTGTATCGGATGTCAGTGGAAATAGTGAGGACCGTTAGCAGACTAACATCATTTTGAAGAGCCGTCTAGACTTGAAATGTTAGCTTGCTCTCTCTCTCTGCGTGCTGCTTGGCCCACTGTGATCTCCAGCATGTTTTGTTTTCATCCGTTTTATTCCATTGGGCAAAGTTTGGACTTGCCCAGGCTGTGGGCGGATGGGCATTATTGTTTCGTGCCTTTTCCTTTAACTTTGCGGTTTCATTGAGATGCATGAGTCACATGAAAGAATAAGCCTGCCCAGCGATAGCCGGATTTAATTGCATTCATAGTTAACCTGCAAGTTAATTTATCTTGCCTGAATTTTGAGGTCTGGCGTTTTACAAAGGGTTTATTACTTGAAATGATTCATTGTTGGGATTTGGGTGTCATTGGCATTGGTTTATTATTTGAAATGATTCATTATTGGGATTTGGGTGTCATTGGTAAGCTCAGGAGTTACTGCTAGTCTTTGCTTTCTTAAACCACTGCAAGTCTATGTGATAAGCAGTTTGGGTCCACACTTGAACAACTTGTTCTGGCCACCTCAAAAGTCAGCTGTCATTCAAGCTGAGATAACAAGGTGTGGAGCTGGATGAACACAGCAGGTCATGCAGCATCAGAAGAGCAGGAAAGCAGACGTTTCGGGTCTAGACCTCCTTCAGAAAGGGGGGAGCAGACTGCCAGGACTCAGATGTACATTACATTGAGGGACATAGAATTTTCCTGATCCATGGGAGGTCCTCACTACAGACTGCAGAGCCTGTGGGCAAGCACTCAGCAAAGGTGTGAAAAACACCAAGGACCAGAGAAATGACCAGATGATAGCAAAAAGAGCTTGCCAGAAGGAATCACAGAACCACAGCCAAGGCCAAAACATTCAAATAAAATATTGCGGATGCTAGGAAACCTGAAACAAAAACAGAAATGTTGATGAAGAGTCACCGCACACTGTTTTCTTCCCACTGATGCTGCCAGACCTGCTCATTTTCACTGACAATTACTGTTTCTGTTTGAGGCCCAATCATTGTGTGATTTGAAGAAGTGGTACAGCACTGAGGGTAAAGGGATCAAATGAGATGGGGGAAAAGCAGGAGCAGGCGATTGAGCTGGAAGATCAGCCAGGATCATATTGAATGGTGGAGCAGGCTCAAAGGGCTGAATGGCCTCCTCCTGCTCCCATTCTCCACACTTCTATGAACAGAATATGAATCGGCCAAAGCTGTTCATTCATGCCAGCTCCTGGTGGATTGTCATTCATGAATCAACCTCAGTGGTATTAACGCTGGGCTGACTTCTTCCTCTCCAGAGGCAAGAGGCTGGTATTACTGTGCATCATGTCACAGGAAATCGCAAGCACAGAAACAGGCCATTTGGCCCAACTGGCCTATGCTAGAATTTATGCTCCACACCAAAATCCTCCCACCAGGAGCTTGCCACTGAAGCCCTGCCATGACTAACGCTGCTGATTAGCAGAGGCCAGCATCCAAAGGGAGCTGGAGAGTATTACTGAAGCTCCAGACTGTGCAGCCATGAGGAGCTGTAACAGTGAGCAGGTCAGTACATTTTTGTACAAGTGTGTGGTCATTGGACTGAAAGTCATGGGGAGAGGGATATCAGGGAGGATCGAAGACAAGGATAGAGGGCTAAATTTCAGTAGGCACAACCTGTGCCTGCCCATCTATGCCCTCAAAAGCCCCCAGATTGGGGTAGACAGGACTCCTTGATTTCCCTGTTGAGAAAGCAAATGCTACTATCTGCCAAGAAAACAGATGAACAGGCTAATGACAAGTGAGGTGATCTCAAGGAGCTTATTGGCGACAAGTTAAGAGGATTGTAAATGGACTCAATCACCCCCAAACTTAACTGCTGAGATGGCGAGAAGGGGCTGGAATCTTTCTAATGCCAGCCCACCCAGCTACTGGCTGTCTGCCATCTTTCTTGTTACCTTCAGCTATGGGTATATTGCACCCAAAGACTGTAAAGGGGATTTCAACAGAATAAGTGAGTTAGCAAAAAATTGGCATAGGACTGATAAAATGGATGGTTGTCCAATTTGGCAGGAAGAATAGAAAAACATTATTATTGTTGTTGTATTATTTAAATATAGAGAGACTATTGAATGCTGTGATACAGAGGCTCTTTTACTTAAGTCATCAAATCATGATATGCAGGCAAAAAGGAAAATAAATAGAAAGTTTATTTCGATGGGGTTTGGAGTATAAATCTAGGCGGGTCTATCTGGAGCTGTACAGGGCACTGGGGAATCCATACCGAGAGTATTGTGTACAGTTTATGCTTGAGTTAAAGAGAGATTTTCTGACGTTGGATGCAGTTCAGGGAAGGTCATTAGTCTGATTAGCCTTAAGCTTGGAATGAAAGAATTATCTTAATGGAAAGGTTGAGCAGGTTTGTCCTATACTATTTGGAGTTAGAAGAGTGAGAGTTGATTTTATTGAAACACAAAATTCTGTGGGCCCTTGACAGGGTGGATCTGTGAGGATAGTTTTCATCTTGAGGGAATCTAGGACTAAAGGGACAGTGCGTGCAATTTCAAATGAATGAGTCTCTCATTTAAAACTGAGATGAGAATAAAAACAATCTCCTCTTAGAAAGGTGGTAGGCTTTGAAATTCTTCCCAGACAGTGTGAAGAGATTGGATAATTGAATAAATTCAAAGCTGAGTTCGATGGATTTTTGATTGACATGGGAGCCAAAGGTTATGAGAGGTTGGATGGTGGATTGAGTTGATGAGGCAGTCAGGAAAATGTAGCCATGAACTGATTGAATGGGAGTGCAGGCCCGAGGGGCCGAACAGCCTACTCCCACTCCAGTTCCTGATGATCTTATGATTCTTTGGTCAGCCATCCTATCTGTAATATGGAATCCTGCATCTTGTACATGATGAAGGACAAAGAGCTGAAACACAGCCAAGAATTGGAGAAGGCAATTTCATTTAGGTAATGATTGGTCCTTGTATTGCTGAAATTAGAATACATGGGACCTGGCCTCCACCCTCCACCTGACTTTTCCAACAAATCAATTAGACCTCATAATTCGTGGAGACATAGCTCAGTGCCAGAAATGAAAGTGTAACATATGGAGGTCTTGGCAGATTGCACTCCCTGTGTCACTTCTTGTAGATCTGTAAACACAATGTTGAATGTTCCTTTGGGGTTCAGATAACACATTACCTCATTCTGTTGTGGTTTAATTTACAAATAATGAGCGAACATTTGAAGACTAGGCTTCCTTTGTCAGAGTAAGGGGTGGAGGGTGAGAATTGTTGAGGTAAATGAGATTGACTGTTGGGTCTTTCTGTCAGTGAGTGAGAGCAAGTTGCCAGAAAGTGCTCCCTCCTGGCCTTCTTACTGCCCGAGATACTTTACTGACATAGTCACATGTATTATGGAACTGAGTTGGACCACCAGCATAAGGATTAATGTGTGTGGATGGAATTAATCCAAAAGTTGCATTAACTTCTGCCCAATCTAATGATTTCACACAACCCTTGGATGGGGAATCAGGCAGTCTAGCGTGAGACCGTGGTAGAGACAGACTTGTCCTTGCTGGTTCCAACTGTTAATTACTTATGTCTAACTTGTTGATGTTAACTTGTAACAATTACAGTGAGTTAACAAGGTGCAGAGCTGGATGAACACAGCAGGCCAAGCAGCATCAGAGGAGCAGGAAAGCAGACATTTCGGGCCTAGGCCCTTCTTCAGAAATGCTGGACTGGCTCTTGTTATGCAAGACAAATGCCTGTTTTCATTAAGACTCATCAGCAGTCTACCCTCCAGCACTGGCCCTAGACTTTCACTCACCTTTTTATGTTTCCATTGGCTGTTAGTATTTTTTTAGTTACAGTGTCCCACCAGGGACTGTTTAACTTGATTTCAGGTTTGTTTCAAAAGAGTAGAAAGTAAGATTGGAGCCAGCATAGTGCTCCCAGCTACAAGCTCCTGGTCAAAGGTAACTTAATATGACAAAATGCACTTATTCAACGTTGTTCCTTGATTCTTCATGTGAATAATAGCTCTCTGGATGTAGGCTGTGTCTTGATAATAGCTCTCCCGCCTCAGAGAGTGATTAGAACATGTGTTAATTGTCACATTTGCTATCAGTGGGATCTTGCTGTCCTTGTGACTTTATTTTGAAAGAACCTCACTGCCAGTAAAGCACTGTGGGGCAGCCTCAGGTTGTGAAGCATTCCATAGAGATGAAAATAGTTTGTTACTTCATTTCAGTATTATTTCTCAGTCTTAAGAAATGGATGGAGGAGTGAATTACTGCAGATGCTGGAATCCGTACTGAAAACAAAATATGCTGGAAACCACTGTGGGTCAGGCAGCATTTGTAGAGAGAGCAAGCTAACATTTTGAGTCTAGATGACTCTTCATCAAAGCTGACATGAAGTGGACAATGTAACCCAATTTAAAGTATTGATCTTACATCAGAAAAAGAGTTCAGAGTGGATTTGATCCTGCTAGCAAAAGCGACACTCTTCAGAATTTCACATTTCCTTCTGTGTTCTCTTCTAATTTGGCTGATAGATCTGTCAGGAAAGGCAATTAACAGCAAAGGGGCTGAGAAAGCTCAGGGTGTTGTTGAGAAAGCCAAGACTACAAGTTGAAACAGAACATTTTGAAATTTACCCTCACTTTGTGCAAGAGCAAGATCTGTCAGGAAGCTAGTTTTCATAATCTTTAAAGAAAAGGAAATGTTTTATTTCCAAAATAAATTAACTTTAAACGGGTATTCTTTTGACGATTGTGCAGGAGGCTAGAGCTTATAGAAGCTTAGCTCGCAGCATCTCTTGAGGACCACAGATGGTGCATTGTGAAAAATAATCTTGTACAACACAGGATACAATAGCCATTTACTTTTCAGTCTCCACAATTTATCTAATCATGTCCCTTTTGCATTGGTGCCCTGAGCAATTCTGGTATGACATATTGCCATTAATGCTTTGATAACAGTCCGTGCTGTGTCCAAACCAGTCAATGTACGATGTTTGACTTTAGCAAGAATTTGTTACGTAACTTCTATATAACTGCTATACACGCCTGAAAGGAGGTACTTCTGATTGTCAGAGTTGTACAGGTGTGTCCTTTCTGTGGGCAGTACTCTTGCATCTCAGTCAGACAGTCGCGAGTTTCAAATCTCACTCCAGACAATAGAGGTAGATATACTGATTGCACTGCTAGGGGAGGGGTTCCCTGTTTCTGAATGCAGCATTGTCATCCACATTCCTTCCTCTATCATGGGGATGTCGGTGAGCTCCCAGAACTAATTCCAAAGGAGAATTAGCCCATTGTCCTGTCCCAATAATCCTTCAGTCAACATGCTTAGAAACAAGATAGGAGGCTATTCCTCAGTGTCACACCTTGCTGTATACAAATTGGCTGTTGCAGTCCCACCCTTAAATGCTTTGGAATATCCTGAGGTTGTAGCTGTAGGCACTATATGAATGCAAATTTTGTGAGTCATTGTTTCGATCAGAAAATGCTCAAGACTGTTACTGCAATTGATGCAGTTCTGTAGTGAGGTGGTAGATGAGACTGCTATCTGCCTGCTCTTAATCCGACACCAACACGAACCTCCAAAAAATGGTAATGATGCTTTCCCATATTTCCACTTCTCCACTTTACCAGTTCTTAGATCCTCCTGTTAGACATTTTGGGGAACTCTGACAACCCACCAGAACTAAAATGACCTTTCTCCATGTGGCCATTTATATACTAACACCAAGGGATAAGAAATGGAGAGTTTTTCTGGAGAGAATTCCAAAGTTTGGGGTCCAGGAAGCTGAATGCATGGTCACTAACGATGAAATGTTTAAAATCAGGAATGCGCAAGAGACCAACTTAGACAGAAGAGATTAAGATAGGGAGGGGTGAGTCCATGAAGGATTTTGGAAGCAAGAATCATAATTTTATATCAAGATGTTGCATTAGCAGTGAACAACAACAAAATAACCAGAAGTAAAATAATGCCATCAGTCGATACTGGCAAGCAATTGTAGGGCATCATGGGGAGGGAAGACATCACTCAGTGTGCTATGTTACACCTTATTCCAGATATAATATTCCCATCAGTCAGCACTAGGATCGCTTCTCTGACCAAGGAATGTAGACCCACTGCTACCTTCTTAAGATCACTTAACACAACATCATTTTGCAATCTCCACCCTGCATTCTTCATTCAACTGGAACATACATTTAGAAATCAAGCTTGCAGATCCTTTTAAGATTGCCCTGAAGTCTTCTAAGAATTAAAGACTAATCAGCAAGCCATTTCCACAAGGTAACCCCGTGACAAACAAAAATCAAACTTTGTCTTTCATTTATTACAAGCTGGGAGACAACAGGCTATTTGAGCCTGAGGGGAATTTGATGGTGAGACGTTATTTATTGAAAGTGCTCAACTGGAGTGGTCGCCAATCATGGGGGTGAGAAGCAGTGATGAAAGCTCCTTTCTGTTGTCTCCTGGTGTGAGGCAAGAGGTTCCCCCTTGGTGAAGCATGGTGTGAGAAGAGGAAGAAATCTTTGAAAGCCAGGGCCCACTACATTGCCTGTCATGTTGGCACTGGCACCTCCTCGGAATTAAAATGCCACCTGCGCAGCATGTCGACTAATTCACGGGGTGTAACTGGATCGCGTGTCATCTGAACCAGCGGCCAACGTGCGATGGGGCACAGCGTGAGCCTTGGGATCGTTTTCACCCAGCACACTTTAATGGAAGCCCCCGAGGTAAAAATAGAGAGGGACAACAGGTGCCTGCAAGGTTCCTGTCTGACAGGAAGCATTTATACTGCGCTCACTGATCTGCTGTTGTTTCTTCTTGTTGGGCGAGGGTTTTTGCTTACCAGTTTGGTATTTATTCTTTTCACTCCAGTTCAGTGAAATGTAGTTAAAATGTCCCTCAGTCCAAACAGGGAGAAAGGAACTGAGGGGCTCAATTTCTCCAAAGTTGCTCTGACAGATGGACAATTTTTATGATTGATCTGGCAGCGCCGTAAAGATGTGAAATTTAATCTGTGATAAAGGGCCCTGTTTCTAATTAGTACTTTCTCCCCAGCCACCTAACGCACCACAAAGTGCTGACTGCTGCTATAGGTCATGCAAGGGGACTTGCAATAAAGTTTTCAGACAGCACCAGCTGGTTGAAGACCATTAGCCTAGTTCTTAAAGACATATTGCCTCAGAACGAGCAATGATGGTTTTTTGAAGGCTCCCTCACCAATCAATATGAAATGTACAGTATCAAATTGTGCTTTGGTGGGCCTCATGGTAACTGCACAGAGACTTCCGTGGGTTTGTATAGAGAGAGTGAAGCAATAAACAATGTAACCAAATCAAGACAGCATTGATACCATGCCTCATGTCCTTATTGTACATCGCAGTTAGATTACTGAAAGGAGATACAGAAGACTGTTGAAGCAATATGGAAATGCTGACAAATAGACCATCTCCTATAAATGTGAGTTTATCCATCTTGGTACCAAAAGCAAAAAGGTAGACTTATTATCTGAATAGTGATAGTTTGGTTCCAGGAAAAGTGCAGTGAGACCTGGGTGTCCTTGTACACCAGTTGGTAAAGTAAGCACACAACTGCAACAGGCACCGAAGAAGAAAAATAATATGTTAGCCTTCGTGATGATAGGATTTGACTACAGGATCAGGGATGTCTTGTTGTAATGTTATAAGACCTTGGAGCCTTGGGTCCCCTTTTTATCTCTTTATCTCATGAACGATGTTCTGACTATGGAGGGAATGCAGCAAACGTTTACCAGACTGATTTCTGGGATGACAGGACTGACGTATGAAGAGAGCTTAGGACTATATTCACTAGATATTAGAAGAATGTGGGCTGGGTATCACAGAGAAAACTGTAAAATTCCACCAGGATTAGACAGAGTAAACACAGGAAGGATGTTTCCAATGACTAGGGAGTCCAAAGACAGTTACAGTCTAAGAATATAGGGTAAGCCAATTATGACTGAGATGAGGAGAAATTCTTTCACCCAGAGAGTAGTGAGCCTCTGAAATTCTCTGCCATAGAAAGCAGTTGAGGTTGAAACATTGAATATTTTCAGGAAGGAGTTAGCTAGAGTTGTTTGGGCACAAGATCAAAAGCAATGGGGAGAAAGTGGGAGAGTATTGAGTTGGATGATCACCTGTGAACAGAGTGACTAGCAGAGCAACCATGAAGGGCTGAATGGCTTATTGCTGTTCCTATATTCTAAACTTCTCTACCAGATCATCCTGAATAGCTTTGAGATTACATTTGTCAAATGAAGTAGCTGTTGGCCATATAGCTGCATGTATTGTCAAGGTTCAGTTGTCTGGAAAGTTGGAAGTGAGTAAGAATGGTACGGAAGAGGAAAATCAAACATGGATGCTGCTCATGGATACAGCCCATTTACATCTTCCCCTTCACCCATTATCTCAAACATCTCCACCAATACTGTGTGCTCTCAGTAGGACTTTGAAGTGTTAATCCACAAGGAAAAGCTGGCAAAACTTGTGAAGGACACATACTGGTCTGGCTAGTCATGTGCACTTCATATGAGTGGCCTGGATGAGCAATTTTCCTGGTATTACTGTTTTGTTACATGGTGTTTCCCTTGAGCATGCTCAGTTGTGTAAAATTTCCTGCATAAAACAAGACGGAGGGATGCCACTGGTCCAAACGTTCTGCCAAAGAATGAGCTAACAAAGGAAATGATACAGTGATGTAGTGCATTCGAAGCTTAGGAAGTAGCAGTTATTGTAAGAGTGATCAAACGGAGGCATGATAAGAAAGATTGTCAGTGAAAGAAAGTATCTGTCAACTGCATGTGGACCAACGCATGATCACTTACAAAATGACGACCTCCTCCCAAAAGAGACATTAAGCAAAAAATCCTCTACCATGTTATTAGATGAAGGTGAAAGCTTCCTTTGGTTTGCTGCCAAAAGCTTAATAAATCTCCATCTTCGTTTTTCTCATTTCAACCAGTGCATTCCTATGAGTTTTTAACCCCACTCCTCCATTTTGAATATTTAAAGGGACAAGTTCCCTCCCTCCCTCCCTTCTTCCTATCAATCTGGTCTCCTGCAGCTGAGCTGAACTCTTCCCACTATCTCTGTTCAAATTTTCACTGATTAGAAATCAGGAGTGTGAATTGGATAACAAAGTACCATTTAAACAACACAGGAACCAGCCCGTTGCAAGCAAGGAAGGTGGTGGTGTGATGCGAGGTTAAAATTGGTTAAAATAGCTCTGATGAAGGGTCTAGGCCCGAACGTCAGCTTTTGTGCTCCTGAGATGCTGCTTGGCCTGCTGTGTTCATCCAGCTCCACACCTCATTATTTTGGTGGTGTGATGCTGCTAGTTTTAAAATCTCTGGGGAAATAACTTGTGTTTTTATGAATTCTTTCAGGAGCCACTGAAGGAAAATTTGCATCGTAGTCACAGTTATGTTACTGATGACCAATTCGCACACAGCAAGATCCCATGATATTTTTCTAATGACAGGTTTCTTGACCATTATTTAACTACTTGAATTCACAACATGATTTTAAAAATGTAATCACAGGGCATGGGCATCTGTGTTTGCCCTGCTGGCAGCTAAGAGTCAGCCACATTGCAATGTGGGTGTGTAGTCACATGTAGATTAATCCAGGTAAGAATGGCAGATTTTGTTCGTTAAAGGCAGGGCATTTAGATAGCAATTGATAAAGTTTTTCATTGGGTTAACTAATCCCGGATATTTATTCCATTCAAATCACACCATCTGCCATCGTAGGATTTAAAGCCACACCCTAGCAGTGTGTTAAACCGGGGTTTAGGGTTACACATTCTGTGACAACACCACTGTGCTACCACCAGCCTGTTTGCTGCCTTGAATTTAAATTCCCCACCTGCTGTGATGGGATTTGAACTTGGTGTCCAAGATCAGTAGTTCAAGCTGCAGGATTATTAACCCAGTAACCTAGTCACTACTTTAGCATTCAATATGCTGATTATCATTCTGAATAGGTTTATGGGCATTCCATTGAGTTACTAGGAAACAGCCGCTGTGTGTGTGTGTGTGTGTGTGTGTGTGTGTGTGTGTGTGTGTGTGTGTGTGTGTGTGTGTGTGTGTGTCTTTGTCTGTGTGTGTGTCAGTGTCTGTGTGTCTTTGTGTGTGTGTGTGTGTGTGTGTGTGTGTGTGTGTGTGTGTGTGTGTCCTGGGTTGATGGGACACACTCCAGAGTTCTATATAAGATAACAAAGTGTGGAGCTGGATGAACACAGCAGGCCAAGCAGCATCTCAGGAGCACAAAAGTTGACGTTTCGGGCCTAGTCCCATCATCAGAAAAGGGGGATGGGGAGAGGGATATAGTTAGGTTTTAGCGCAAGCAGCATCTGATGTGGCTGCAGGCTGTTTGATGAGCTGGAAGACAAAAGGCAATGTGTGCAAGCAGTCTGTATCTTAGCCAGTGACAGACTCCAGTGGAATATTCAGCAACTACAATCCTTCTTTCCGCCAAAATCTCCAACATCCACTTGATTTCACCAATGTCAGTGCTTTCTTTGAGTGCCAGCATATGTTTAACATTGGGATATTATAGGTAAACAGCACTGAGAAAGCGGTTCTTGTGGTGTAGTGCCAGTGTCTCTCCTCTGGACCAGGAGACCTAGCCTCCAGTTCCCATTTTATCCAAAAGTGTATATTGACATCTCTGAGTAGGTGGTTCAGGAAACTGTATAGGCATCACCGCGAGACAATAGCTACACAACGAAATTAAGTGAGCACATGATGCTAACAGACACAGATGTATCAATTACTCAACTAATGCATGATTATTTTATAATCAGATAAATAAAAGGAGTTCAAAAGACATTCCATTGCAGTTTACAACAGGTCAATTCTCCTTTGGTTTTTCATGAGATGGAAGGTGTTGCTGTCAAGGCCACTATTTCTTGCTTACCCCTGCTTTCCCTCTAACTAAGTGCTCTCTCAGCCATGTTGAAGGGCAGTTAAGAGTCAAACACATTGCTGACAGTTTGGAATTGCATGTCAGTTAGTGAAGGATGGTAGCTTTCTTTCTGGATCCTGATGGGCCTTACAACAAGTGACAATGGTTACATGGACACCATTAGACCTGCTTTCATTACCAGATTATTTTTTATTCATTCGTGGGACATGGGCACCAATGAAGCATCAGTTATTCGTTTTGCAATTTCTGAAAAATATTCCAACTAGTTGAAAATCCCTGATTTTGTAACTTACCTAGGAGGACGTGCCTGTGGCTGTTTGGGCTTTAAACTTTAGAATACTTCCTCAAAATCTTTTTATCTGTCCACCTGCCTTTCCTCCTTTAAATATGCTGCATAAAGCCTTTTCATCACCTGAAGTGGCTCAGTCTCAGAATCGGTTTTGTAATGTTGCCATGAAGTAGTTGCACACAGGTCAGAGGTGTTATCTAAATGCTGTATCAATGGAAAACATCAGAACTGAAACCATTCCCAATGTCAGTTCTGATTTATCTCTCGATTGGTCATGACAATGGCATGAGATGGATACTCTTGGTGCAATTTTGTAATCTTTTCTGTTGTACACAATAATTCTGTGAGTGAGAAACAACATCCAATGGAAAATGGCAATCAAAATATAAAAAACATCAGTCACGTCGGCAATGACAATGAAAGAATTGGCAATTCTTTCCCATTTACAGCACTGATTAATGAAAGCCAGATTGTTCTATAATGTGCCCCATGTATCATTTTAATTGATTTATCCACATAATGAATACCCATTTGAGAACAATTTAAAGATCCTAACTGGCCACATTCTGTGGGAATTAAAAACTTCACTCAATTTAATGTGGTATGCAACTGTGTCACTTTTGTTTACAGTGCATATAAAATGTGAGCATTTATCTATATACTGTTACCTCAAGAGGATTGGTCTTCAAGGAGGAGTAAATGATTCTTCAGTCTTGCAGAGCTTTGGCCAGACCCCCATCTGCTACACTGCATTGATGCTTGAGCACCATTCCTGTGAGTGAATATATTGAACTAGAGGGAGAGCAGCACAGATTCTCACCCCTACAGAATAGTTTTGAGCCTAAGACAGTGACATTATGAGGACCGATGTATAACCTTGGCTTGTATTCCTTTGAGCATAGAAGACTGAATTGTGAGCTGATCAAGATGCTTAAAATGTTAAGATGATTCAGTTGAGTACACTTTAATTCAGATGGGGGAATGAAAAACATGTGGATGTAATATTACAATTAGAATTGAGCCATTCAGGAACAAAATCAGCACAAACGTTTTGAAAGAAAGGATAGTAGGCTTCAGGAACTTCCTTTCACAGTAGGCTGTGCTGGGAACAATCTAGAGCTTTCAAGACTGGAATTGGAAGATTTTTGTCAGGTGAAGGTGTTGAAATGGTGGAAAAAGGCACCACCTCAGGAGGTGAGGTGTAGATCTTTCCATATTTCCGTCTATCTTTCTATCTAGAGTTCAGTTTTTGAGTGCAATGTGACTCTTCTTCAGTTACACATAAGAGTCACGTCAGATATTACCTCTGGCTCCCTGCCCACAGAGGTTATACGATCTGTTCAGTTCTACTACATCGCAGTCATTTGCTTTAATTTGAATGTGCATCTGTCTATCCCCTGCAACCTGACTGCAAAGGTGGCTTTGTTGTTTATTGGATCTCGCTGCACACAAAATGAATGCCATGTCCACCTGTGTAAGCACAGTGACCACCGTCCATCCAGCCATACATTTTTAGATTTGAAGAGCTTGTGAACACTCTGGGGATGAGATGAGGCATTTATGCAAATGTTTGCTCTTTCTTTCTTCCTTTTAAATTCGTATCAGAATAAAAGCTGTGTTTCTTTGCTCTGAACCCACGGTGGAATATTCAAATCCAAACCACCTCCAACGGCCAGAGCTTTTGAACTCTGATGCCAGGTTGAACTGTTGCAAAGTACAATTTGTAAATTATATGTAACTATAGTTTCCTACTGTTAATGCAGTTTAAAAATAGGCAGACCTATTTTCTGACCACATGATATCTAGTAAAAGTAAAATCTCTGGTTGCATCTGTCATTGAAAGGACAGCATTTAATTGCAAAAAAATGTGTCAGTGTTTTTTGATGTGTGTACTTGTAGTCATGGAAATACAAAATCGTATTGGACATCTTTTTGAGCTTGCCAATTGATATTATCATAGGGACTCTTTCCGTCCTTTCATATTCCTTCTGTAGTGAGACTTTTGGCTCAATGGATATTTCCTACTCTAAATCAAAAATTGAAGGATCTAGAATTGAACATAGTGTCTGCTGGGACATTCAAGAGAGCATTGAATGGTTATTTGGACGGAAGTAGTGTGCAGAAATATGGGGAAGAAGCAGGAGACTGACACAAGGGGATAGAATCAATGCAGGCCGAAGGGTCAAATAGCCTTCTTCTGCACTGTAACAAGTCTGTGGTTCTAGGCTGTAGTTTCTAGGGTGGATTAAGCCCAAAAGTCGCAGAGTTGGTAAAGAGTAACCAGGCCATTTCCTTCTCTCTGCATTAGTTTCAGTAACTTTATGTTGAGAGTAAGGTCATTGGAAGCTTAAACGGAGAAACCGAACTGCTTTAATCGCAGTCAAAAGAGATAACTAGCAACGCAGTTCTATTTCCCACAACTGCTAGCCTCCACAGTGGAAAATGTTCACAGCTCCAATTAATTATGTACAAAATTCTAACAGGGCTGGAAAGACGAGAAGCAGAGGAAATGCTCCCCTGGCTGGGGTGTCGAGAACTGGGCGTCATGATATAAGAATATGGAGTAGACCCTTGTAGGGCAGAGATTTGCTTTGTTCTTTGATGGGATGAGGTGTTGCTGACTTGGCCAGCATTTATTGAACATTCCTGATTGACCTGAGGACAGTTAAGAAGCAACCTCATTGCTGTGGGTCTGGATTCACACGTAAGCCGCACAAGATAAAGATGGCAGAATTCCTTCTTCGTTCATGAGGGAACCAGACTTTTACTTAATTTAGATTCCACCATCTGCCATGGGAGATTAGGGTAATACGGTGGCTCAGTGGTTAGCACTGCTGACTCATCGTGCTAGAGACCATGGATTGATCCCGGCCTTGAGTGACTGTGTGGAGTTGATACCTTCTCCCTGTGTTTGTGTGGGTTTCCTGTGGATGCTCAGTCCAAAGATGTGCAGTTAGGTGGGTGAGGCAAGGGAAATGTGGGATTACAGGGATAAGGTGGGGGTGTGTGTGGGATGTCCTTTGGAGGGTTGGTGCAGATTCAACGGACCGAATGGCCTGTTTCTGCACTGTAGGTATTCTATGATTATTGTATAGCCTTGGCAGCTCCCTGAGCTGCTGTTCATGATGAAGCTTGCTACCACCATGCTGTTTAACTCTAGGAATCTATAGGCCTTGATTCACCTCATGTGGTGAAGGAAAACCACTTCCAGGTCCAACTAGAAGAGCCTCTTGCCATTCATAGTTTCTTGCATGTTAGCCAACATTGTGACCCTAATTTGAGGTTTGAAATTTGTCTCGACCCCTTGGTGTGGGCATTGGAGGGAGAGGGATTTGGGAGAGGGAAATGAGAATGAAGAGGAATGGGGGAGAGGGCGCGGGGAGTGGTGGGGAGCTCCATGTTAACAGTCGTTCCTGTGGAGCTTGTGATCCCAAAACTAAAGTTTCCCCAAAGCTGTGCAGCCAATACAATAACTACCACAGATGGAATCTGCTGCTGCAGCAGACTCCATAGGTCCACAGAGCGGAAAATAAATGAGCAAGAATGTCTGTCCTGATCCCTCCCCCAGCCAACTTTGGAAAACCCTGATCTATATTAGCTTACCCATAATGGTCAAATTGTCCACTAACCGCTCACATTCTATAATATAAAAGCAAAGAACTGCAGTTGCTGGAGATATAGAATAAAAATGCTGGAGAAACTCAACAGGTCTGGCAGCATTAGTGGAGAGAGAAACAGAGTTAATGCTTCAAATCCCGTATGACTGGTCTTTGGCACTCTTTCCACAAAGGTTAGCAACCTGAAATCACCCCAAACCATGAAATATTGGTATATAGTCAGTGTTTTGTTTTTGAGAGGGCCAATTAAACTTGCTAGGCACTTGTTCCTGCCAGCGGGCTTGGCTACTCTCTCAGGTGTCAATCTATTTAGCAGGAAGTGCGCATTGGTTGTGGTCATTGGCATTCTTGAATGCAGGATGTTTTAACATGAGCTGGAGGGAAGTTTTAGAGGCTGAATTGTTGATGGATTCTTTTAATATGCAACAACAGGGCAGGCAGCATCGATTGCAAACATAATGTGCTGTTCCTGTCAAAGAGCCACAAAGGAAAGGATTGCATTCACAGTGTTTAATGTAATAGAGGAGGTGATGGCCCAGTGGCATTATTACTGGGCTGTTAATCCAGGTAAGATTCTGGGGACCAGAGTTCAAATCCTACCATGGCAGGTATCTGAAAACTATAAAAATCTGGGATTAATGATGACCATGAATCTGTTATTGATTTTTGGGGAACACCCCATCTGGTTCACTTGTGCTTTTTAGGGAAGGAAACTGCCATCCTTTCCTAGTCTGGCCTACGTGTGACTCTAAACTCACAGCAAAATGGTTGACTCTTTAGGGATGGGCAATAAATGCTGGTATAGCTGGGGATGCCCACATCCCGTGAATGAACGTACAAAACATCTAAGTTTTTCACTTATTGGATTTATCTAATTGCCATTGGGGAATGGAAGTAACATTGAAAATGCGCTATCACATGCCTTTGTCTGCGATTCAGATTATTAGCTTTGGTACTTTATTGCGTGGGTGTTGTTAAGACTGTGATAATGAGCCGTGATGAGTATGAATGATTGACTCAAGTTGATCACTGCCGAAAGTCCTGTGCTGAACACGAAACGTGTTTAGTAGTGATCCCTTGTATTATCTGGTAATGCTGTTTTGATGAGTATCACTGTCAGGCACTCACTTGAGCTTATATTCTTTGTGCTTTGTCAGTCTGCATCCTACATTTACATCACAGCGTTGAAATCCTGACTGCCTCCAGAAACAATCTATTGTGCCACTTCCTCCGACAGCCCCTCCCTATCTCGTCTTTCCATTACCCTTCCTTCTTGTATCTTCACTTTTCCTCTCATTCTTCTTCCCTTCTCATGTCCTTTACCTCTCTTCCAAACTCTTCTCCACTGATTTCCTTATCCGATACTTCTACTGATGCAGTTAGTGGTTTGCCCATATAGCATATATTGTGATACTTGGCTTCTTGTTGAGTTGGATATTATGAATTTTATATACAACACTCACTATTTACAAGGCAACAATAAAACAGACTGTCGCATATATTCTAGGTTCTCTGGTTACTGATGTTACTATATATGGAACATTGCAAACTGATGGACTACACTGATGCTGTGACATAGAGAGAATGATTGAAGGCAAGAGGTTCCATAATATCAGATGCTGTAATGTTATGTAATTGTCTTAAAGATACACTACCTTTATGGTTTGAAATCAATATCATAACACATTACATCCCTACCCCAGCTCCTCTTTCCTGCCCGTGCCATTCCTGCGTTTCCTCTTCTTTTGCCTCCAATCCTTGTGTCATACTGCTTTACTTGCCTCTCTCTTCTCTCCACCCTTCCACCTCTCCTCCTCTCCTCTTACTTATCATCATCTCCTTTCCCTCTCTACTACTTCTTTTCACTCTTCTTTCTGACTCTTGCACCTCCTCCTGTCTCCGTATCCATACGTAATGGGCCTGTAGGCTGTTTCTGGGGAGTATCCTGGGTTCTTTTTGAGGAACCTTTAATGATCACAATGAGTGACATTAGTCTGGAACAGAAGGAACATGCAGACAGTGCCTGTATATTAGCCTCTTTGGTCCGATTCAATCCTTTGGCCTATTAAGCTGTAAGTTCATTTGCAATGGATTACCAATATCTATAAAATGAAGACAGTATATTGAGATATCCATTATTAACTCAGAAGAGCGCAGCAAGTTCAGGGTCACTAATTGTGGTGTAAAGTGTTAATGTTACATTTGTAAAATAGTCAGTCTGCATTAGTCAACATGCAAGAGATCACATGGCAACCGAGAGATGGTACTGTATTAAGCCTCGTGATTTCCAGTAAATAGTTTGAAGATTGTTTAATTAAAAGCAAAGTTACAATCAACCTACCTTCCAGTAATCTCAATCGATCCTAACCATGGCCACAACCTCCCCTAAGACCCACCACAATGATAGCAAATTATTGCTTCCTTGGGCCGAAGGCATTTACGTGAACTTAGTTAACAGTCTGTGAAAACAGCAGCACTTGTGATTCTTGAAGTGCTGTTAGTTGTAATCTGCATCAGCCTTATAGCTCCATAATTCCCTCCCCAAACCTTTCCACTGTTCCCTTGGCCCCCTTTCCAATGTTGCTTAAAGCCTACCCTTTTGACCATGTTTTTCAGTCACCTATCCGAGCACCTCCCCATGTGGTTGGGTCAGTGAATCCCTGCAGTGCAGAAAGAAGCCATTCAGTCCATCAGATCCACACTGACCCTCTGAAGAGCATCCCACCTGGATCTAGCCACCCCTTTCCCCACTCTATTCCCACAACTCTACTTTTACCATGGCTAATCCATCTAACCTAGGCATCCCTGGACACTGTGGATAATTTAACATGGCCAATCCACCTAACCTGCACATCTTTGGACTGTGGGAGGAAACTGGAGTACCTGGAAGAAACCCATGCAGACAATGTGCAAACTCCACACAGACTTTTGCCTGAGGCTGGAATCAAACCTGGGTCCCTGGCACTGTGAGGCCGCAGAGCTAACCACTGAGCCGCTGTACTGCCCCTGTGTCATATTTTGTTCGACGATTACATCAGTGAAGCACCTGGGGGACATCACCAGCACATCAAGGGTGCTGCAGAAATGCAAGTCATTGCAACCCGCAGTCACTGGGGCAAAGCTATGCATGTGCTGGGCACCCGAAAGCTGAAAGTAAAAAGTGTTTCTGTGGATGATATATTGAGTATTCCCCCACCTCTTGTCCCACCCAAAAACAAATCACTGAGGCTGGTTTGCTGTGCAACAACTTTAATATTCATGAAGAAGAATGTTTGAAATTCTGCCTCTGCTGTGAGATTGCTTTTGGAATTCAATGTCATAGACTCTTGATGTGTGCTGAAGCAAAGCGAGCAGGAGACTGAGTCCCAGGCCTCAGCTCTCAGGGGACTGCAGTGACATTGTCTGCCCCCACACTTTAAAAGATACCGAATCTCCCTACAGCCAATGGATTGAAGCAAGCTTGAGCCAACGCCAAAATGAAACTGCAGTTTGACAGGCAGAACGTGCCGAGAATGCTCAACAGGCCAGTCAGTGTCCAAAAGGGCACAGCGATCAGCAACAGAATAGAAAAATGAGGGAGGCTATTGAGCCCAGTATTCCTGTGCTGTCTCTGACTCAGCCTGATTACCAAGGCAAGGTGAAGAGCGAAGGTCTTTTACCTCGAAGGTAGGTGAGTTCAAAACTATGGGGCATTTTTTAAGGTGAGAGGAGAAAGATTTGAAAGGGACCTGTGAGGCACCTTTTTTCACACAGAGGATGGCCCCCTATGTGGAATAAGCTGCCTGAGGAAGTCATGGATTCAGGTAGAGTTACAACATTTAAAAGATATTTGGACAGCTACGTGAATAGGAAAAGTTTAGAGTGATATGAGGCAAACGCAGGTAGGTAGGACTACTTTAATTTGGGAGACTTGGTCAGCATGGGCAAGTTTGACCGAAGGGTCTGTTTGTGCACTGTGTGACTCCATGACTCCCGGTCTTTCCTCATAGCCCTGAAAATTAGCCCTTCTTAAGTAGAAAGATCCAGTTTTCTCATGCACCTTGTCGTGAAATCTGTTTCCACCACCCTGCACAGCAGGGTCTTGCAGTTCAGAACAGCCTGCTGGGCAATGAGGATTCTCTTTATCTCCCCTCCAGTTAAATCTTTAATATGTGCTGGATGGTTATAGACCCTCCTGTGATTGGAATTAGTCTCATGCTTCTGAGGTAGCAGCTTTCATGAAATCTGAAGGCTTGCAGCTGAAAGATGAGCCTGTATTCCCCTTCCAGATCTCGGCTAATGTACTGCATATTCCAGACTTCAAGCATTTATGTGTTTTTGTTTTAATTAGGCAGAAAAGGGATAGCTCCAATACTGCTGGACATCACTTGAGGCAAAAATTCGTAAGCAGGGGTGCCAGATTCACATGCCTTTATTGTGTAACGTACTTCTTGCCTCTTTCTCAACGAAAGCGTGGAATTAATTAAATGTTCTGTAATTACATACAGATCCCTCACTGTAATAACCACCCCCGCCTAAGAAAAATATTCACGTTAAATTTACGTACACCATGTGCCAGAAATGATCTCTCTTGCAATTGGAAAAGTGCAGAGGTGTTTAGCATTTGATCAGCCAAGGTCTGTCACTCATTATCACTCATTATGAGAATTGAAGTCAAAACAATCTCAAAACAAGTGATCGCCTTAATGGTGATTCATTAAGCTGTGTGAATAATCGTGTTTATACTCTGTAGCAAAAGGGAGTGCACACATCATTCATCTTAAACACCAGCACTGTAGCAATCTGTCTTCCTTCTGATCTTTTTACAAATCAATCCAGTGCTGCATGCACGGTTAAATTCTTTAATGCAGTGTGGGCACTCGTTGGCCAACAGTTATTGTTCATGCCTAATTGCCCCCAGGAAGTGCTGCGATGTAGCAAATTCAAAGGAAGTTCCAGGGATCTGACCCAATGGCAGCGAAGGAACGGAAATATGTTTCTAAGTCAGGATGAAGTGTGGATCGAAGGAGGCTTTGTATCTTTTGCCCTGTCCTTCAAGCTCCACGTAGGATGTGGATTGAGAAGGTGCTAGACAAGAATGCTTGGCTAGTTGTTGCAGTGATATTCACTGCTGCCCACTGTGTGTCACTGGTGGAGGGAGTAAATCTTTAAAGACTTGGGTTTCAGTCAACCAGCCTGTTTATTCCTAACGAAGGAGCAATTAACTTGTGGGTTAAGTGAAAATCTTTGCAAACTCGAACTAGAATATCTTGACACCAGAATTGTTTTGTGAGTCTTGATGCTTCAATTGGAATGGGAATTGGCCAAGGATTTTCAGGCATTGATGGCTGGTGTATGGACACTCGTGGAAGAATACGCAGGACAATTATCGTTTAGTCATAGGGTTCTACACCATAAGAAAAAGTCTGTAGGCGCACTGCAGCTGTGCTGTTAAAGCAACTACCTGCCACTCCTAATCCCATCTTTCAGCACTTGGCCCACGGTCTTGGCATTGCAACTGCACATCTTAATTCTTCTTAAATGTTATGTGGCTGTGATTTGAACAAGTTTACAATGTTATTAGGGTTTCTGCCTCTACCACCCTTACAGACAGTGAGCTCCAGATTCCTACCATCTTCTGTTTGAAAGAGATTTTCATCACAGCTCCTCTAAGCCTTCTGGCCCTTACCTTAATTCTATGCTTTTGGTCATTGATCCCTCCATCGAGGGAACAGTTCCTTCCCATCGACGCTATGTATCTCCCTTATAATTTTATACATCTCAATCATATCCCCTCCCTGTCTCCTCTGCTCTAGGGTAAACCAACCCTAGCCTAACCAATCTGGTGTCATAACCGTAATTCTCTAGCCCAGACAGCACCCTGATAAATCTCCTCTGCACCCTCTCCTGTGCTTACTCATCTCCTCCTATAATGTGGATTCCAGAACTGCACACAACAGTGCACGCATTGTTGAAGTTTCTGTCTTGGAAAGAGGCCATTTGGCCTGTCATGTCCATGCTGATAGACGAAGACTGTACCTACTTTTGCACTCTGAGCCCAGTAACTTACAGCGTCTAAAGATGCATCTCAACTGCGTGTCCAAGTACTTTCTCAATGCTTACTGCTGCCTCAGTCTGCATTTTGGGCAGTGAATTTCAAACCATCACTGGCCTGTCTCCTCAATCTCCTGCAACAGTATCACCAATTATTTTTAATCTACATCCCTTGGTAATTGACACTCTGCTCAGGGAAATGGGCCTGTCCTGTCCACTCTGTCTTGTTACATCACACTTTTACACACCTGAAGTCTTCCATCAGACTTTGCTAATCTAGGGTAAAGAACCATGTCCTATCCAACCTTTCTTTTTCGCTAAAACTTTGCAGTTCTGGCAACTTCTTTATAAATCTCCTCAGTATTCTCACTAATGTGCTCACATCCTTCCTGCCAATGATGACTAGAACTGCACTCTGTGCTCCATGTTTAGTCTAATGGTTTATGCAGTTCTAGCATAGCCTCCCTGCTCCGATCTATGATGCATTGGTTAATAAAGGAAAGTGGCTTCTTAAGCACTTTATCCATTTGTGAACAGGCACCAAGAACCTCTGCTCCTTTTCTCAGCATCTGATTATTTATTATGGATTCCCTTGCCTTGTTTATCCATCTCAAATACATTACTTCCATTTCTCTGGGTCCAAAGGCATTTGCCAGTGGTTTTGTTTTAATTCATTCGTGGGATAAGGGTGTTCCTGAATTATTTGCAATTAGTCACAGCAGTTATTGCCCAGAGGGTAGTTAAGAGTCAACAGTTTTGCTGTGGGCCTGGAGTCACACATAAGCCAGATCAGGCTTAAGGATGGCACTTTCTTTCCCTAAAGGGTATTAGTGACCCACATGGAGTTTTCCCCTGACAATGGTCATCATTAGAATTTTAATTGCAGAGTTTTATTGAATTCATTTCCACCATCAGCCCCATGGCAGGTTTTGAAAACCAGGTCCCCAAGACATTACCTGGGTCTCTGGATCGATAGTCTCATGGTAATACCTCCAGGCCATCTTGTACCCATGAGCATCTGCCCAGATTCATAGATATCTTCCTGTAGCCTGCAGCTTCCTTCCTCATTGTTGAGGACTTGACCTTTATTGGCCAAGAGTGGCAGGAGTGGGTTGGCGGTCAGTGATCTGAAGGGAAGCATTTACTTGTGCAACAAACAATAATGATTTCAGTGGTTACAAGGGTAGTGAAAGTGGAGATGATTAATGATTTTAAAAGAAAATTGCATGGGCACTTGAGGGAAATAAATATGCAGGTCGACAGAGAGGGAATATAGGAATGGGACTGAGTGGATGGCTGTCCAAAGAGCTGAAATAGACCAAATGTGTCAAGTAGCCACTTTCTGTGTTGTAATGACTCAATGATTCAACGATCATCTGCAAACTTCTTAATCAAGCTCCCGAAATCTGAGTTTAAATCAATGATTAGTTACCACAAAAGATCTAGAATGAGCACTACAGTATTAGAAACAGGATTCAAATCACAAGAATGCTCATTGATCCTTTGATTTTTGCTGCTGGGACTATTTTGGACCTAATCTGCCTCCTTACTTTGAATCCCATAGATTTTGGCAAGATTCTAGGCAAGTGTTCAGCATTGACCATTCTTCTTTGTTGCCTCATCAAACAAATCATGTGAGGAGAAAGACCTGAAGCACATTGCAGTGAGCACTTTCTGAAGAGCTTTAATGTAGGAAACGCAGCAGTTAATTTGTTCAAAACAAACTCCCAGAAGCAGTAATGCGACATGATCTGATCGTATGATTTTTATGCTGTCAGTCGTGGGATAGATATTCACCAGAAGTAACTCCCCTGTTGTTCTTAAAAGTAGTGCCATGGTATTTTTACATGCAACATAGCATACAGTTGGACCCTCTGTTTGACAACTTATCTGAAAGAAAGCACCGGTGACTGTATAGCACTCCCTCAGTCCTGAAGTTGGGTGACAAGAGTGTTCAGGCCATTCAAAGGTACTCAATTACAGAATTATCTGATTCAGAGGGGAATGCTCTGTCCACTGAGCCTGGTCAACACACCTTTGCTTCTTGGTTCTAAAGTTATGAGCTTTTGAGCAATCCAGAAATGAAGATGGATCAGAAACTTCTAACCAAAATGGCGTCTCAAATGAGGCACACAACCAATGAAGACCGAAGGAGGTGGGGAGCTCATAGTTACACTAAAACTAGGTTAGTCATTTTGAGGGGAATTTTAACCTCAGTGACCAGGCAGTGATTCTCATGGGATCAAGTTTTGCATCCTGCTTTAATACCCCTTGGTCCCTCCATTGACTTTAATTGTGGATGAAGTGGGCCAAGTTGAAACTTTTTCCCCACTGTAAAGGGACTCACCTTGACATGGATGCAGTCATTGCAGGGAATGAGTCACGAGGCCAATTTAATGGATGGGGTATCGGAACGACAGAGGGAGCCAACAGTCTCAGACTTATTTTGTCTGATATCCCACATTCTGTAAGGAATGCCTTTTGCCCCTAATCTCTAGCCTGTGGGACAGTCAGCCTCGCCACCAGCTCCACATGCCCACTCTAGTCTTCAGGCCACCAGCAGCACCCCCTCGCAATGACCACCATCCCTACACAGCACGACCCTCCTAATCGGACCATTCCCTATTTCATTTTGGGAGTTGGGCACCCTGCAATGAGTTCCAGTTGATGACTGGTATCGTATCTGCAAAGAGGTTAAAAGCCGTGAGCTCCTTCCCTGATACCTGATAGTTTTACACATCTGTCCGTAGACTTTAATTGTGTTTGTGAGCTTTAATTTCTGCCCATGTCAGCAGCCTGCACAACACTGATAGTCACCGAAAGGGTGATAATGCTCCTGGCATGGCCAGAATGGTCTGAATAATTTAGACCCCGCTGTTAAGTCCTTGGGCTATAAATTAGGATACAAGTGCCGATTGGTACTGATCAGACATTTGTGACACTTCAGCAAAAGGATGACAGCTCCCGTTACATATCGCATTAGGATGGTGCTCAGTATCGGATTATTACTGCCTGATCTCGGCAAAGTCTTTAACTTCTTAAAAAAAATTGCTACAAATCTAACGGACTGAAAATTGATGGACAAGGGTGCATTTTTGGAAAAACCTTTACAATAACAAGTCAATTAAGAGCAATATAATTCAAACATTAATTAATAGGTGAATGATACTTCAAGCGAGCAAGTGACTTTCACTTTAAATAGATGATGCAACATGTAACTACAAGCATTCACAACGCTCCCTGCACAAATATGACACCAAGTACATTCTTGCATCCTTTCCATCTTGCGCTCCATGATTTAGGATCTCACACTTCCCATTCCCATGAGTCTCTTTGATCAGCAACCATATTCCAATCTAAGTTTCCAGACATACTTAACACCAACAAGGTGCATACCTATGAGCTGAATTTCACTCCAGAGTCATGATAGACTTGATGCTACAAAACCCTCAGAGACTCCCTTCATTGAGGGGGAGTTGATGGTCTATTGTTATTATCGCTGGACTGTTCATTCAGAGACCCAGATAACATTCTGGGGACCCAAGTTCCAACCCCACCATGGCAGATGGTGGAATTTGAACTCAATAAATACCAGAATTAAGAAACTAACAATGACCACAAATCCATTGTCACTTGTCAGGAAAAACCCATCTGGTTCACGAATGTTCTTTAGGGAAGGAAAACCCTTACCTGGTCTGGCCTATATGTGACTCCAGACCCACAGCAAAAGAGTCCTGTGAAAGAATAAAGGAGAACCCTTTATACAACTGGGTGGGCTCTCGCAAAACTGAAACAATAGCATTAAGTCTTGTTCAATCCCTTACTCTTGCTGTCTTCTGTTCACTGTCCTTTCTAGTTATTTTACACTTATACTAACTCAGTCTCTGCTGTATTCCCAGAAACCTGTTTCAACACAAGTATAAGTTCTAAATTGCCAAACAGAGCGTGTCCCATTGAGAGCAAGACTTTACCTGATTCCTGTTACACAAATCCTTGGTTTGATTTTCAAACTGCCAATCACTCAGGCAGAAACCTGACACCATTGCAGCTGCTCTGTGATTTTCCCCTGGCTTCATGGCTTTTCAAAGCCATAAAAGATTCAGCCCACATGAGTGTTTCTTGGAACCTAATGACTTCATAAGAAGGGTTCTGAGCAAGGGTCACTGGACCTGAAGCATTAACTCAGATTTCTCTCCACTGATGCTGTCAGGCCTGCTGAGATTTTCAAGCAATTTCTGTTTTTCTTTCTGATTTCGTAGTCAGGAAACCTGTCACTCCTCTGTTCATCTTGGTCTTAAATGGAGTCATAGAGTCATACAGCACAGAAGTAGACATTTTACCCCAACACGTCCGTCCTGACCAGGTTTTCTAATCTGAATTGGTCCCCTTTGCCTGCATTTGGCCCATATTCCTCTCAACCTTTCTTTTTAATGTACCTGTCCAAATGTATTTTTAATGTTTTAATTGTACCACCTCTACCACTTCCTCTGGCAGTTCATTCCATATACGCACCACCCTCTGCGTGAGAAATGTTGTCCCTCAGGCCCCTTGTAAATCTTTCCCCTCTGACCTTAAACCTCTGCCCTCTAGTTTTGGATTCCCCCCCCGCCGGGGGAAAATAGCCTGGGTTATGCACCTTAACCATGCCCCTCATGATATTACAATCCTCACCCCTCAGCTACCCACAGTCCGGGAAAAAATTTGTTGCCTATCCAACCTCTGATATAGCTCAACCCTCTAGCCTCGGCAACATCCTTGTAAATCTTTTATGTACCCTTTCCAGTATAATAACATCCTTCCTGTAGCAGAATTGTGCACAGTACTCCAAAAGTGGCCTCATCAATGTCTTGTACAGCCATAACGATATCCCAGCTCCAATACTCAGTGCTCTGACCAATGAAGCCAAGTGCCTTGCCTTTTAGCTAAGATGTAGAATGGAGGCCTGGCTCAGGTGGATCTTCAGATTCCCATGGTTTTCATTGGCCAGCCACCCTGCTCAATCTTTTTCCTTCCACAATCCACGCCAAAATATGGCTTATCCCTCTCCCTTCTCTCTGAGTGGTCCTCCTGTGTGCAAAATAGCGGCTGCCATTAATTGATTGAAGTGAAGAGGTTTGATCCAGCTGCTTAAAATCATGAAGGATAAACTGAAGAGAAAAGGACTCCTGCAGGTGAACAGTCAATAAGCAGAGGGCACAGATTTCAAACAGGAGTGCCAGAAGAAACCAGAGGAAGAACATTTTCTACACAACAACTAGTTAAGGTTCTCTGCTGATACAATGAAGGATACAGATTCAATCACTTCTGCCCTCATTATGGCAAGAGTCTGACCGCAGAGAATTCCAGCCTGGTCTGGAGTTCATCTGCAAGACAAGATTTGCAGGTGTCAGATCCAACTGTATCTCTGTAGTCCAACCAATCATCACCTCCTTCCCATGCAGTTTAAATTGGTGTTCACTTTCAAAGCTTCATTTCTTGCAAGTTCGTCCTGATCAATCCAAAATTTTAAATAAAGCCTAAACCTAACAATATTTAAGTTTAAAAGTAACCTTCCAAAGATGTAGGATAAATATTTGAAGGTGCAAAAATATGGCAGGAATATCTGAAGGACGAGCAGAGGAGTGGGACTAAATGATTACTCTTTGAGACTCAGTGGCTTGAAGACCCCTTATGGTGCTATGCTGTTCTATGATTCCAGGATCTGTTGTACTTCAAAATAATTAATCATTTGTAATGAATGAGACATTCCTGAAAGTAATAGCAAAAATCAGGGCAGAAATTTTACCTCCATGTCAGACAAGAACAGAAATAATTTTGGAATGCAGGGTGTTATACTTACTGGCTAACATCATCCCAATTCCGTGTCATTCTTGTATTAGTGGGTGCCCAATTGAGATAAGTTAGTGACTGTTTAAGACCAATTTCCAGAGGCATTTGTCAGCCTTGCATTGCCCTCAGGGGGTACTTAAAACAGGTCAGTTGCCTGGTGCTGACTTCACAGTGGCAGACCAGGAGACCAAGACTCTGGGTGGGCTTCTATACCCTCTCTCCCGCCCTGCCTGGGCAGAGCTGCTGCCACACGTCTACCCCTGCACAATTGTGGCCCGGCACCTGTGGTCACTTCTAAATTTATCGATGGAGGTGGCCAACTTTCTCCCTGACCGGCTGCTTCCATGTTGGAACGTCTCTAAGGTGCTGTTGCCAGCCCACATTCTTTAATTAGACAGTAACTAATTGGCCAGATAAGGAATTGTTGCTGCCTGGATGAATGATTCCTGACACGATGAGTTGTCACGAACACTTGTTGACCCCGACTTCAAGACCCTGACAGAAATGCCTCCCCACCTCACCACCACCGTCCTCACCATCCCCACACCCACCATATCCCTTTTTAGCCTTTGCCTTGGAATGAGTTTCTGGTGCAAATGGGGTTAACCTGAGCCAGACTGGCTACGTAGAACATTCTGGGCTTGAGAAGTTGTTGATGTCCTGGTTGAGGAAAACATCATGTGGTATCCATGTCTCACCCATCTCACTTTCACATTCCAATTCCGTTACCTCCGTCACTAACTTTACCAGTTCAACATTCACAGATCACACGAGGCTATTTGATTCAAATTCCCTGCATTATTCATTACCCTTAAACAAACCAACAACATTTCAACAGAACTGAGTAGTGTCAGAGACACTGCAGGCTGCAGCCATCATCATCAACGTAAGTCTACTTCACATCCCCAGCAAACAAACAGACAGTAACTTGTTTTAAAGTTCATCGAGTTGGAAGAACTGGCATTGAAACAGCCCCTTGGACCATCAAACTGATTTGGTTTGGTTTGCAGACTGAAAATGCTTGCAGCAGGGATGATTAAGGGGAAGTTTAGTAAAAAAAAAAAGCCTTCAAAATTACGAAGGGATTTGATAGAGAAAAAAAACTGATTCCACTTGCAGGAGAGTGAGCACACATCAAAAATCATAGAATCCCTACAATGCAGGAAGGGGCCATTCACATCAGCACTGATCCTCCACAGAATATCCCGTGAGTTGCCAATATCTGGAATGTGTAGCTAAAAAGGATTGAACTGAATTCAAGAGATTAACAAGTAAGTTTTGAAAGATAAATTTATATATATATATATATATATATACAGTCAAGAAAGAAAAACAAGTTGAGGGATGTAGAGAAAAGGTGGGACATGGGATGAATGGGAAAGTTTCTTGATAGAATTGCACATGCAGAGTGGGCCAATGCCATCTGGTTGTGCTGTAACATTTGATATTCTGAGCCACGTTTGTTTCTATTCAGTGGAGCCTTTGTGGGGCAGTTGGCATTTTCTTGATTTTTCTGGGGGGCTTTCTTCAGGCCTCAGTTAGCTGACAGGACTGCCTAGTTTTTTTTAAACCACATGCAGACAGACATTCCATGCACAATCATATCCCAATGACACTGTCATCAGAATTCTCCCTCTGCCTGGGAGTGCCAATTGGAATTGTAATTGTATGAGTTACGCTAGAGTATTACTTGTTCCTTCTCTCCACTTTCTCCACATCTTCAATTAAGGTGTGGGTGAGAATTCCTGATAGGGGTCTTCCTTGACCTATGAACAATTAAGACCCTCAAATGGTTGATTAATGACGATATAAGGACCTCATCAGCCCGGTCAAAGTCCCTGAGTATTAGTGTTTCCAGCAGGGAGGAAAAGTGACTTGTTTCCCAGTCAGAGCCATGGATAGTATGGTGAACTGTGAGAGTCGCACCCTTTGCCTTTCCCTCTGACTCCTACCTGACACCTGTGTCCCCACAACCTCAGTCCTTGACAAGGAGAAAAGATGCTTGCCTTCCTGACACTGGATCCTCTAACGGATTGACCTTGATGGATGGTGTCTAAGAACCAGGGAATTCAGTGTCAAGGCCTGCAGTAAGCCAAGAAGCTTGCCTGAGCTCTAGCTGTCCGCTGTGAATGGGCTGTCTTTATCTGAAACCCCACACTTAATCGCAGAAAATGGGAAATCACACCCTGGTGTCTTTTAACATAATCTATCCCCCAACCCCTAAACTATGGACAGATCCATCAAGAGCTGTCATAGGAGACCACGATTTGTCAAGTGTATTTACTGCGCTGATGATATCAAGCAATCTTTCACTTTCTGGCACTGGACATGAAGAGAATGAAAATACTATAATGGAAGCATTGCTATCCCAGAATTCATCACAACAATCTATTGAACCTGTCATACCACTAAAGGTCTCCTGTTTAAAGCAGGAATCCTGGCTCGCTTCAGGCTCTTCCAGAAATCTTTAGTCTCCTGCAGGAGAATACATTGGCAAATCCTGTTGGCTGGCAGTCTAGAAAAAAATAGAAGAAGAAAAAGAGAGCGACAATGCATGCCATTTTAGATTGAGAATTAGATTGAGTTTTATTGTCAACAGTGCTCAAGTATGGGGGACAGGAGTACAGTGAAAAGTGTGCAGCATTCACATTTCTGGTACATTCTTAGGTATAAAGGGACCTAGGTGCAAAATCTTAGGTACTAAAATAGAAAAATAAAGAAATAAGCTAAAAGGTTCAACACCACAACTGTTCTTAGTATAAAAGTAGAAAAATAAAGAAATAAAATTAAATGTTAAACATTACAGTCCTTTCCCAAGAAATGGGCCTTCAGACACTGCACACTGGGCTTTCCCCATGAGGGCTCACTCTCCCCTATGCTGGGCATGCTGTTCCCCAGCCCTGGGCACTCTTTTACCCAGAGTGGGCAAAGTCCTACCCGGGTTCACAGGGCATCACTCTGCTGACCATAGCTTCACACTGACCTCCACTGGGTCTTGTCAGGCTTTGCTGCTCACTACTGCGCTTGGCTTGGCTGTGGTCTTTGTTGTCCAGATGCAGCTGGCCAGTTTTAGCCTCTGAAAGTGCCGACGTCAGTTACACATACAAATCCCAGTGCAAGACTTGAAGCCACAGCTATGTGACAATATGTGGAAATGGCACCAACTGATTAAAGTCTTCAGGACTAATCTAAATTGGAATGTTAAATGGAGATTCCATTGATGATCAGAGTTTCTTGCTTCCTGCACTGTGTTTACAGCATGGAATCAGGCCAAATCGACTGATAACATTTCACCACACGGTTTGCATTTTATCCTCATTTCCCTCACCTATCTGCTGTACTCTCCAGTGTTGACACTGACTCCATGCAAAGTAATGGGTTAACAGTGACCAACTGGCAAGAGCAGAATGATCCCAACCCAGGCCTTGTAAGACTGGTGACACCGGGTTTAGCACCAGGGCCTTAGTTCTTGCTGCAAGGTCAGATTGCAGACTGTGGATTTCCCATCCCAGGAGAAACTGGCCCAGTAAGTGGGATTTTCAATCTTTGAGTGGCAAGGTTCCCTGGGAGCCCAGACTGGGAGACCCCAAACAAGGGCGCAGACTGATAGCTATGGATACAGGCTGGGATGCACAGCCAGCTTCTGCACACTGACCCTGTGTCAACAAACAAAACCAAATAAAGCAAAGGCAGACCTGCATCTCTCACCCCCCATATCCTTTCCCCCTCCTAATGTCTGCCCCATGCTCTACCAATGCTAAACCATTCCAATCTGTATGCTTGTATCAACTCCCATGTTCCTCCATACCTTTTGTGCTAATCCATACCCCAATTCATTCCCGTGGCCCTTTATAGCCTATATTGACTTATGCCAACTTGTGTCTCTATCACTGTTTACTTCCCTTTTCCTTGCCAGCTCAACCAGTCTCCATCATTGGCAAAGCTCAAGAGCCACTCTGTTAAGAAATAAATGTGTATGTCTGTTGATGACAGCATTGCATAAAATGAAGCTTTCATTCAAGAATATCACTGTCTACTTTTAACAAGCCCAGGGTGTACCCAGATCCTGCAAGGTGCACCAGACCTAAGGTACTTGAAGTCCCTCACATCCCATTCTAAGGGTATCTGACTCTCCTAAGGGCATCTGGCCTCTGCCCAATCATGTCCTGAGACCACAACCAACTCATCTCTCCAAAGGGATACCTTGGCTATCATGGTAACAGACCTGATCTAACCTGGTCTGTTCTGTGAACTCAAGGTTTGAGACAGCTGGGGTACCAAAATGGGATTGAAATGGAGACTGTTGAAATTGGAAGTAGCAAGCTCAGGAGTGGAACTTGGGATTTTCAGGGATTTTTGCCATTCACGTGACAACAGGAGTCTTGGGCCTCAACTGTTGTACCTCATTTGATCCTCCAGTGGAGCTGATGGATTGCTGTATTGAGAATTAAACAATCCTTCCCAGCTCATTGGATCCCCAGTGGATTGTGTAGGATTCCGCCTATGGAGTGAGGTTAAGATAACCTCTTGAAGAGCCCCACCATGAATGTGTTAGGAAATAACCTTTTGAAATTGACTTTAAGTTATATTTGAACGTTGGCATGATGCATTTGGGGAAGGCAAGATTTGCAGAGGGTGGGAGAAGGAAATTGTAGTGTCAAGTTGCAGGGGATGCTTAATATCGATTCTGAGTAATCAATTGTTTTCTCAAGAGTATGTTGTGAAATGTCAGGAGCTGAGTCATGAAAACAAGAACTGTGTGGTCATTGTATTTAATGCCTATTAGGGCTCCAGCGCTTTTGCATTCCAGTGTGATTCAGATTGCTGCCACTGGAGGTGGAGTCCAAATGGTTGAAGGGCTATCAAATGGATTCTTCACTGGACAGTCTAAAGACAAACATATTTACAGAATGGAATGATTGACAAAGGAAATTGTGGACTTTAAGTAGAGGCCATGGAAGCTGTGCATGATAAATGTGAAAGAGTCAACTTCAGACAACAAGCTTTTTGTCATGTCCTGTGATCGTATTCTGCTCTACTGCAGTACAGTGCAAGTTTTATTAAAGTGATTTGATTTCTTTGGGAAGAATACAATGGCGAGATGTACTGTGCAAAGGGTGTTCAAATATGTTGCTATTGTCCACTTCCATCGAGAAGGACAAGGGCAGCAAATACATGGAAACACCACAACCTGCAAGCTGCCCTTTGAGCTACTCACCATCCTGACTCAGAAATATATCCCTGCTTCTTCATTGTCGCTGTGTCAAAATCCTGGAATCCCCTCCCTAAGGGCATTGTGAATATATTGCACTGTGTTGGCTGCAACAGTTCAAGAAGATAACTCGCCATCACCTTCTCAAGTAGCAGTTACGGACTGGCCACAAAATGCTGGCCCAACCAGCAATGCCCACATTCCGTGAACAACATGAACAAGAAAGTTTAGCGAGTCAAACAATATATTAGCTCCCTGAAGGTCATGCATTTCAGCCCTCACCAGATTGTCTCCATGCTCAAGTAGTGGTGTTTAGCCCCAGCAGTGTACATCAGAAGTAAGTCCAGGCTTTAGAGCCTGTCATTGTAGTATTGTCACAACTGGATCTTGTGAGCTCGAGTCCAGATAATTCGGAACAGAGTCCAAACTGAGACTGCCATGTGGCTCTGGGAGCTGCACTATCAAAGGCACTGTCTACCCTGTCAGGTGGCTGTGATGGCATTATTTTGAAGAAGGGTATGGGAGATCTTCCTGGTGTCTAGGCCAGTATTTATCGCACAGCTGAACACATTGTGCTGACTGATACAGCATGCTCAAAGGGTATGCTTTCAGTGAGGAATAATGGTGAGTGTGCTGGAAAGTGGAGGAGGTGGTCTGTAAACTATATTGGGTGGATCACCCGCTGCCTCTCTGACCAGGACTGCTAAGTCTGTCCACTAGCATGCCTGCCAACTGTTGCCCTCTGAGGACACTCAGTCCACCTCAGGTGGCAGAATAAGCAAGGCATGACAGACAGGCAACAGTGGGAAGGCATTTAATTCACAACTTTGTTAGAGGCAGAGATGAAAGTGGGCTTAGCATTAGGGGATGGGGATGCAGGGCCAAGTCCACATTGTGGAATCCGTCCTAAAGAGGTATCTCGCCTTTGTGCCTCTCTGTTTGCTCTCCAAAGCCACACCCCCTCATCCACCCCTCCCAACAGTGCTGATTTCTCCCTCCACTAAAATCTTTGGTACTGTGTCTATTCTTGATCTTCAAGAACCTCCTTGTGATCCTAGCACTGCCCACTAGAGAGTGCTTTCTCCACTGGGAACGGCAGTGAATGAAATTTCAGAACTGTATTGGTTTGTGCTCAGAGGAGAGTTAACCACTTTTCCATGTTGCAGGTTATTATATAAAGCGGAGTCAGATCAGTTCAGAGAAAGAACAGCCTTATTTTTATCCAAATAACTCTCGGTGAAAGAACTTCAGTGTAGGAGAGCTTCACCTTGCAGAATGGAAGTTGGAGCTCTCGGAAAAGGTTGGTTGGTTTTGTGTGTAAAGTCCAGTACAGGTCTAGGCTGAATGGCCTGTTCCTGTGAGGCACAGAGAAGAAGGGATCTCAATACTCATTGGGTGCTTTGGGAAACTGAGAACTTCTTGACTGAACATAGACCCTGTAAGTGTTGAGAATTACATGCAGTATGAAACAAGGCTTCATGAGCTGCTAGTTTCAAAAGGATCATGGGTGTGGTGACCAAAATCTGGGCAGTAACATGCTTGCTGTTTGTGGAATTCTACCCAAATTCCACATTCAGGTTCATCGTCCGGTCTCTGGGTGGGCAGGAGTGGAGTAATCTGAGGCTCAGTAGGTGTGCTGAGCCTGACCATTTACCTTCACAAGCACCATTTTTACTGGCAGGAGTGAACTGGGGACTCTACGTTTAATGTGATGGTCAGCAACTAAAAATAAACTGTTTCCATTATTATGTGTCTTGTCGTGCAGCACAACTGCACATTTGGGCTCAGATGTCATTCACTCACCCTTGACCTCTTGTTTCCTTCAGGGTCGCTGCTCCAGAGAAAACTGCAAGTACCTTCACCCTCCACCCCACTTAAAAACGCAGCTGGAGATAAATGGACGCAATAACCTGATACAGCAGAAAAACATGGCCATGTTGGCCCAACAGATGCAGTTAGCCAATGCTATGATGCCTGGGACCCCATTGCAACCTGTGGTGAGCATGCTCAGATTTCCATTAAACCCAGCTTAGTGTTACTATATTGTAGGTTGCTATGGAGTTGATGTTATATTCCTCATTGCTTTCAGGGAAAAATGCCTTGCTTTCAATTGGTTGGAACATTAGATGACATGGGTATTTCTTTTTGAAAGTGTCTGTCCCACTCTTAAATCTCTACCCATCATTCAGTATCCCCAAGTTTGTTTAGGTTTAGAGTCTTCACATTTTATTTCCAACCAGCAAGAATCCAAATCCTGAAACCCAGCACAATCCAACAGGAGCCTAGATGTCACAAACAGAAATAAAAGTTGCTGGAAAAGCTCAGTCGGTCTAGCACCATCTGTGGAGAGAAATCAAAGTTACCATTTTGTGTTGAGTGATCCTTTCTCAGAACTGAGCTTTTCCAGCAATTCCTAATTTTGTTTCTGATTTACAGCATCCGCTTTTGGTCTTTATCAAGAGCTGATTTGTTTCACATTCTGTTGAGAGTGACCTTGTAAAGGTTGGAACTGTTGCCTACCACTTCCAAACTCATTGATATCTTCAAGGTGGACATCCAGAACTTATTAACCCACCCACCCAATAGATTTCTAATGTAACTAGTAGACTATTGGCCCAATCAACCAGCAGGTTTTGAAGCCACCCACTAATTGAATATTGATTCAAATAGCCAGTAGGAACAAAACAGTAAATTATTGCTGACTGTTACCCCCATTTCATCTTTCCTATCCATGCCCTTCCGCTTTCATCTTGCATCTTGTCAGGGAGTTCCTGGCCTCTCCCTAAGAGCTCACCAGAAACGGAGAGTTCAATGCAGTATGAAGGGGATCATCCAGCTCTACATATTGCGATCTAAAGGTGCGCCTCTTAGCCCTGTAACATTCATTTCATTGTCTGTTACAGGTGGTTGCAGAAACGTTGTCAGAACTGGCAGGCATGGATTCAGCTTTAAGACTAAGCATTCAATAAAAAGGACTGTGTTTCTCAACCTTAACCATAAAGCACACACCTTAATGATATCTCCAGGATAAAGAAAAACAGATTCAATGCTGGAATCAAAACTGCGGTTCTCTGTTTGAGTGCAGGCGTCTTGAACACTTGCCGAGTAACTATTGCACCAACATACCCGTAGACCTGTTGTTCTCCATAAGACCATAAGACATAGGAGTGGAACTAAGGCCATTCGGCCCATTGAGTCCACTGTGCCATTTAATCATGGCTGATGGGCACTTCAACTCCACTTCCCTGCACTCTCCCCATAGCCCTTGATTCCTTGTGAGATCAAGAATTTATTGATCTCTACCTTGAAGACATTTAATGTCCCGGCCTCCACTGCACTCCGTGGCAATGAATTCCACAAGCCCACCACTCTCAGGCTGAAGCAATGCCTCCTCATTTCTGTTTTAAATTTACCCCCTCTAGTTCTGAGGCTGTGCCCACGAGTCCTAGTCTCCCCACCTAACGGAAACAACTTCCCAGCGTCCACCCTTTCTAAGCTATACATTATCTTGTAAGTTTCTATTAGATCTCCCCTCAACCTTCTAAACTCTAATGAATACAATCCCAGGATCCTTAGCCGTTCATCGTATGTTAAACCTACCATTCCAGGGATCATCCGTGTGAATCTCTGCTGGATAGACTCCAGCGCCAGTATGTCCTTCCTGAGGTGTGGGGCCCAAAACTGGGCTCCAACATTAGCGAGCATTTTTGTAGTTCGACTGGTAGTCATGAACAGATGGAAACCAATTTGTCAAGTATGCTTGACGGTTGCCTTTGAGTTAGCTACTCTCTGAAACAGAGCTCTGGAATAGAAAGTGTACATGCTGCAAAATGCTTTGACAGCCAAGTTAATTGTAGATACGTTCCTGTGACATACATTTTATGAGAGTATTAGCCCCTGTATTACCCAGAGAATGCTGCAGTATAGAGGGATTTGGGCGTGCTTGTACATGAATCACAAAATGTTGTCATGTGAATGAAGCAAGCAATTAAGAAGATAAACTCAACATTGGCCTTTAGTACGAGGACAGACGGACTCTCCTTCTCCCGCAAGTTCCCTGATCCTTTATCCACGTTAATACATAGAGTCATAGAATTTTATAGCATGGAAAAAGACGCTTCAGTCCAACTTGTCCATGCCAACCAGATATCCTAGGTTAATCTAGTCCCATTTGCCAGTGTTTGGCCCATATCCCTTTAACCCTTCCTGTTCATGTACTTAGATACATTATACACATCACCCCAACACTTCTTTTCCATAAAAGTATGGAAGTCTTGTGACATCTACACAGAGCATTAGTGAGACCGCATCTGGAGTACTAAGTATAGTTCTGGTCTCCTTGGTTAAGGAAGGATACATTTATATTAGAAGCAGTTCAGGGAAGGTTCATTAGGATGATTCCTGGTTGAAGAGGCTTTTCCTATGAGGAAACATTGAGCAGATTGGGCTGATAAACATTAGAGTTGAGAAGAATGAATGCTGATCTTATTGACGTGCAAAATTCTGAAGGGGCTTGACAGAATAGATGCTGAGAGCATATTTCTGCTCTTTACACTAGAAGCCTAGAGCTAAGAGGCACAGTTTAAAAATAGAGGATAATCTGTTTAAGACAGATGTAAGGACAGATTACTTTTCTCAGAGGGTCGCTACTGTTTGGAAATCTTGTTCCCAGCAAGCAGTGAAGGCTGGATCATTGAAATCGGTAAGATTGACTGAGAAAGATTTTTGATCAACAAGGGAATCAAAGATTACAATGGTTCAGACCACAGGAGAGCGGCAATGACCTAATTGAAAGGTGAAGCAGGCTTGAGGGGCCGAGTGGCCTGTTCTTGCTTCTCTTTCCCATCTTCTCATGTTAACTGGAAACCAGAAATGGGAAAATAGTCAAATGTTCACTTTTCCTCTTGGATAAACTTATTATGCACTTTTGGGTTTTTTAAAGAAAATCAATCACAGGATGAGGGCATTGATGGCTAGGCCAGCGTTTGTCATCCATCCCTAATCCCATCCCATCTGGTGTCATACATAGATCAGACCAGGTAAAGGTTGGCAGTTTCCCTCCCTAAAGGACATGAGTGAACCAGATGGGTTTTTCTGACAATCAACAATGATTTCATGGTCATTTTAGACATTTAGTTCCAGTGTTTTTATTTGTTGAATTCAAATTCCACCATCTACTGTAGCAGGATTTGAATCTTGGTCCCCAGAGCATTACCTGTGTTTCTGGATGAATAGTCTAGCAATTATACCATTAGGCTGTTGCCTCCTTTTCATTTAAATTCAAGAGTCTTGCAACTTAGAGAAAAGAGCCCTAATGACTGAGTTATGGCCAGCCCCTCCTCTCCTGTTCTAGCTGAGTTCCCTGAAGTTGGTGACAGAGAAGCTACAACACACTTCAGCATTTCACTATGAGAGGAGTGAAGATATCAGTCAAAGCTATGACAGCTGATCCCTGTTGTTGGAAAGTGCTCACCCAGACAGCTGGGAGTGGAATTGGTTGCTGCAATTTGAATAATCACCGGTCCAGCCTCACCTACAAATAACGGTGACTCAACCAGAACTTTGACCGGGTCATTGTTGCAGGGAAGGAGAGAAAGTGAGTGTTGGGGAAGTGGAGATGCGTTGAATTAGTGATCATGGAATTTCAATTATGCTGATCCTACTCTAACTGACACCAGGTCCTGCATGGCTTGTTTTTGTGTTTGAAACCCCTCTATAGTGTCAATCTTCACTATCTTCCCAGCCACAACCAGCACTAAATGGTCCCTCCTAAACCCCAACCCCACCAATTTGCCCACTGCATCAGCACATTACTGGTTTTGCATGTATTTCATTTTTAATCACTCCTGCATTGATGGCTTCAGTTGCCTAGACCAAAAGTGCTAGAATTTCAGCCCTGACTCTTTCCCCTCAGTATCTCTTATTTCTCCTTTGAGGGGAAATGGCAGCGCAGCAGTAATGTCGCCGGACCAAGGTAACACAGCGGCCCAGGCTAGTCAGTTCGAATACTAAAGTGATGAGTGGAGCTTGAACTCAGATTATAAATCTGAATTAGAAATCTAATCTCACTGATGGTGACTATGACGTTGACATTTATTTCTGTAAATATCCGCCTGGTTCACTCATGCCCTTTAAGGAAGGAAGTCTGCATCCTTACATGGTCTGGCTTATATAAGGTTCCAGACCCACAGCCCTATGGTCATCTCTGAAAGCGCCTGGACAGTCACTAAATTGGGGTTGGTTAGGGTTGGGAAATAATCAGTGGCCTTGCCAGGCATGCTGACATCCGTTTGAAAGAAAGGATCCATTTTCTGAGCTCCTCTCTGACCAATCTGCCCTGATGCCCCTTTATGCGGCTGGATGTCGCAGCTTGCTTAATAATGATTGTGGGATGTTTCCCTGCATTAAGGGCACAATACACACACAAGTTGTTTTTTGTCATCATTGATGTTGAGATGGAATTGGACCCCGCAGGGAGGAGTGGAGGGAAGAATAGGAGCCAGGATTTACCTCTGGTTCAGTGGAAGGGGACTTCTTCACACTTGGGGCCCTGCAGAAACCTGATGGAGCCAGACGTTTGTAGAACTCAGCCAAATCTCAACACTATCGTCAGACATAGTCAGCAAAGTTGGCTGGATTCCAACAGGAAAGCACGTTTATGAAACTGATTAGAAAGTGGATCTAAAATAGTGGATGCGTTGAGTAAGCCAAGCTTCATTTTTAAACCCTGGACAAAATTTCCATGCACTAATATCACACTATTGGCTGCTAACCATTGGCCCTGTGCCAGAGAATCATTCTCATTTGGAGTGTAAGATATGGCTGTAGGAACATTTGAAAACAACGGGCAAACTTTATCATTTAGTTAAATTTAGCTAAGAAAGAAACAGCAGGATCTGCATTTATACAGCAGTTTTCATAAGGTCAGGACACTGTAGGGTACTTTATTGTTCATTGTGATGTTCTCATTCAGGACCAGTAAATTTATCTTCAAAGCAAGATTTGAAACCTCCATTCTCAAACGAAAAAATGAACCCGCAAGATCCTACAATTTAAATAATTTTTTATCATGCAAGAGTCAAACAGAACAAATACTAACTTATATCTTAGTTAACCTTCTATATTTAAGATGCAGAATCAAAATAATGAAAACATGAATTAACAAGGAAATTATGATTGTTTATAAATTATAAAGGTCCTCACCTCACCTCCACAGTGCAGTGCAATGGAGTCAACTCACACTGGGAGGTGTAATGTTACAGTCAGGTAATGTAGATAGACTATATGAAAATACAAATCCCAGACAATGTGTAAGCCTGAGATTTTATAACAGTGTAAATGGTTCATGTTGTTAATAAGCTTTTAAGATATTTTGTATCAACAAGAACATAGGCTAATGTACAAGGAAGCACACGTCATATGTGCGATGATATTTGACCAAGAAGCCACATCAACACCCACCTTTTGAGGTTCCCCTGAACAACATGTCTCTGCCCTCTGGATGGTTCTTTACTATGGGATTCTGGGATTTGGGAAGTGTTGCCCCAGCAACAGCCACAGTTCCACAGTAGATCTGCTAGCTTCTGATGTTGCTGACCTCTGATTGGCTGCTCTTGCAGCTGGGACTTCATTATCCCAGCTCCTAATTCTGGCAGAAAGCCACTGACGACGAGTCAGTTCTGGAAATCTGGCATGCTTCCACATCTTAGGGTGTGGGATTCCCTCCTTTCAGACTTGGAGCGAAGACGAGAGGCTTCTGCTTTATATCTGAGTTCATTCTCAGCTTCTGGTTCCAGCCTGCATCTTCCTCAACCTACCTGTACTGCATCACTGGATTCACATTCATCTGCTGGCCTCTGCTGGCTCTGTCTCTTTCTACATAGAGTTGGCCAAATATTTCTTCAGAAAATGAGAGGGTTGGTTTACTTGCTCAGTTTCTGGAGGATCTGTCTGAAAAGAAATACAAATTACATGAATAGGAACGGTTAAAGGGACATGCACCAAATTTTGGAAGATAGGACTAGATCAGATTGGGATGTCTGGTCGGTGTGGAGAAGTTGGACCAAAGGGTCTGTTTCCCGTGTTGTATAACACTGTAACTCAAACGCAGGACTGCACTTAATATAGGAAGTGTGGCAGCCATTTTATATACAGCGAAATGTGATGCTGACCAGCTAATTTGCTTTGTGCAGATGTTGCTTGAGGGAGAATTAGGAGCATTCCCTTCCACTCCCTCCAAAATAGTGCATTGGGACTTCTTATAGCATTGAACTCTCGGGAACAATCCAGTTTGTGAATAATATTCACACTTTTCCAGGTGGAAATTTGAGCCCTCGTCAAATTTTGCAGACTATTCACTACTCCATCTCCCTGCCTTCTTTCAAAGCCTCCTTAAAACCTCCTCTTTGATCACTGTTTTGATTGCCAATCTTAATATCTTTGTCACTGGTTTGTTTGACCACACTTCTGAGAAAAGCCTCGGGATGCTATGTGACTGAGAAGCACCACGTAAATGCAAGTTGCTGATGCCGTTGCATTCCGATTTTTTGTTTTCAAAAATGCTTTGTGACATTTCAATCACCTGAAGGAGGAGGGAATTTAAATCTGCACCCTCCATTACCTTCCACTGTGTATTTATTTAGGCATGTTTCTTTATCAGAAGGATCACAAGGGAACTCCAGTCAGGAGCTGAGAGTCATTGGAAAACCATGGAAAGGGAGATGAGTCACGTCCTTTCTGAAGGATTTCTCATCAGCCTGTTGGGAGCTCTCCAGTGTAGGTCTTGGCTTAAGCCTGACTTCCAGCAATTGTCCCCAACACAGTGAAATAGAATTCTTGACTTGCCAGTCGTAAAAAGAAAATGAACTTGCTTTTATGCAACATTTTTCGCTATGCTTAATTACTTCTGAGCTGCAAACACTGTTGTAACCTAAGAAGGACTGTACGCAGTCACATGAAGCAAAGTGATTATGGCCACACAATCTGTTTTAACAATGAGCATTGTCCAGGAGACTGGAGAGAGTTTCTTTGTTCTTACTTTGTTTAGTGCTGCAGGATCCTTAAAGTACACCCGAGAGAACAGAAAATGTCTTCATTTAACATCTCATGAAAAAGCAGCACCTCCAACAATGCTGCAGTGAAGTGGCAGCCCAAGTTGTTTTGTGCTGTACCCTCTGATGTGGATCTTGAATCCATAACATGGCATTGAGTTAAGACTCCTAACTCTGAATGACAGCTGACAATAGGATTGCCAGACACTCCCAACTATGAACTGATATCACATCATAGACATCAAGCGCATTTAAGCCTGGGGTCAGTTTGTGTTGCTGTACAATTCATTGCACATGTCTAAAAATCTGATTACAAGGCCCAGGCTTCCTTTTGTTGGGACCATCATCTGCAGGATATTTGTGATGTTTTAGATTTGTGAAACTTTGTACTGGCTGAGGAAGCCACACTGTCATTTGAAGTTATTGATAAAGGTATCATCACTGTAAGTTGCTGAATGTTAAATTGGGAATGAATACCCAGATCTCTGAGTAACACAGGGAAGTTGAGGATTAAATTTATTTATTTAAAGTCGCTTACAAATGCCTATCTTGGTTGTGCTGCCAGTCAGCAAAATGGAATGATGCTATCAAAGATGTAAATGTTGAACTTGGTTAAACCATCAGTGTTTCTGTGAAACGAATAGTGGTTTCAGTCTCAACTGCAGATCTGTTTCTGTGTTCCATCTTTTCACTTGTCCAAGGGTTGGTGCAGTATCAACATCCTGGGGGCTACCATTGTTCAAAAACTGAACTGTACTAACCGCATACATACTGTGGCTGCAAGAGCACATCAAAGACTGGGGATCCTGCAGCAAATAACTCACCTCCTGACTCTACAAAGCCTGTCCATCATCTACAAGTCAGGAGTGTGATGGAATAGAATGCTTGCAATATGGAAGTAGGCCGTTCGGCTCATTGAGTTCACACCGAGCCTCCAAAGAACATCCAATACTTCCTGTCCTGTCCCTGTGATTCTCATGGCTAATCCACCTAGCTTGAGCCAGACATCGCACCACATCAGGTTGTAGTCGAACAGGCCTGCACATCCCTGGATACTGTGCACAATTTAACATGGCCAATCCACCTAACTGCACATCTTTGGACTGTGGGATGAATCTGGAGCACCCAAAGGAAACCCATGCGGACATGGGGAGAATTTGCAAACTCCACAGAGATGGTCACTGAGGGGTGGAATCGAACCTGTTCCTGGCGCTGTGAGGCTTCAGTGCTAGCTACCGAACTGCTGTGTTGTCCCAGTCCCTCCTCACTTACCTGGATGAATGTAGCTCCAACAATACTCAAGAAGCTTGACATTGCCCAGTATTAAAGGAGCCCTCTCATCTTCAAGAAGAATTTAGATGTAGTTTTTAGGGCTGAAGGAGTCAAAAGGTATGCACAAAAAGCAGATCATAATACTGAGTTGGATAATCAGCGATGATGGTACTGAGTTGTGGAGAGGTTCAAAGATTTGAATGGTCTATTCATGCTCTCAATTTCTATGTTTCTAAATATTTCTCTAAGCTGCTCACTATCCAGACTTGGAAATATATTGTGATTTATTGAGTCAGAATCCTGGACCTTCCTTCTTCATGGCTTTTTGGCGCAGGACATGGACTGCAGCTGCTCAAGAAGGCAGCTTAAAATCAACTTGTACCTACATTCTGCATTAAAAATATTCAAGGACTCTGCTTCTGCTGCCTATTGGGGAAGAGATCCAAAGATTCCTGATCTTCTCTGAGGAAAAGAAAATTGCCTCATCTCTGTCCTAAATGTGTAACTCTTATCTTTAAGCAGTAACTTCAAGTTCTGAACTTGATGTTCTGTAATCAATGTCTGATATCTCACCCAGGATACCATAAACAGTGATTAAAGATAGGCTCATCAACAAGGAAGTTGAAGCCTGCACAGCCGGGACATCCACACTGGCAGCTTTCCAGCAAGCATCATTCGGATAGTGATCAAGGCTGGGTATTGGAGACAATTTACTTCTCTTGAACTGCAAGGAACTGTAACCAATTATAAAATTTAGTTAACTGAAAAATATCTTATGGTTGTGAATGACTCAGTATAAGGATAATTTTCTCCTTTGCTCACTGGCTTAGAACAATGATTCATGGCTGGAACTGAGTAAAGTTTAGGAATCAAATCAGGTCCACAACTTGGAATGCAGTGTCATTGAATGGCCATAGGTAACAAAGTGTGAAGCTGGATGAACACAGCAGGCCAAGCAGCATCTTAGGAGCCCAAAAGCTGACATTTCGGGCCGAGACCCTTGATCAGAAAAGGGGGATGGGGAGAGGGAACTGGAATAATTTCGGAGAGAGGGGGAGGCGGATCGAAGATGGATAGAGGAGAAGATGGGTGAAGAGGAGACAGACAAGTTAAAGGGGTGGGGATGGAGCCTGTAGAGGAGAGTGTAGGTGGGGAGGCACAGTGACCCTCACTGGAAACAGTATCTATGCGCAGTTACCTTCACTGGAAACAGTATCCATGTGCAGTGACCCTCACTGGAAACAGTATCCATGCGCAGTGACCCTCACTGGAAACAGCATCCATGCGCAGTGACCCTCACTAGAAACAATAGCCATGTGCAGTGACCCTCACTGGAAACAGTATCCATGCGCAGTGACCCTCACTGGAAACAGCATCCATGCGCAGTGACCCTCACTAGAAACAATAGCCATGTGCAGCGATCCTCACTGGAAACGGTATCCATGCGCAGTTACCCTCATTGGAAACAGTATCCATGCACAGTGACCCTCATTGGAAACAGTATCCATGCGCAGTGACCCTCACTGGAAACGGTATCCATGTGCAGTGACCCTCACTGGAAACAGTATCCATGCGCAGTGACCCTCACTGGAAACAGTATCCATGCGCAGTGACCCTCACTGGAAACAGTATCCATGCGCAGTGACCCTCACTGGAAACAGTATCCATGCGCAGTGACCCTCACTGGAAACAGTATCCATGCGCAGTGACCCTCACTGGAAACAGTATCCATGCGCAGTGACCCTCACTGGAAACAGTATCCATGCGCAGTGACCCTCACTGGAAACAATATCCATGCGCAGTGACCCTCACTGGAAACAGTATCCATGTGCAGTGACCCTCACTGGAAACAGTATCCATGCGCAGTGACCCTCACTGGAAACAGTATCCATGCGCAGTGACCCTCACTGGAAACAGCATCCATGCGCAGTGACCCTCACTAGAAACAATAGCCATGTGCAGCGATCCTCACTGGAAACGGTATCCATGCGCAGTTACCCTCATTGGAAACAGTATCCATGCACAGTGACCCTCATTGGAAACAGTATCCATGCGCAGTGACCCTCACTGGAAACGGTATCCATGTGCAGTGACCCTCACTGGAAACAGTATCCATGCGCACTGACCCTCACTGGAAACAGTATCCATGCGCAGTGACCCTCACTGGAAACAGTATCCATGCGCAGTGACCCTCACTGGAAACAGTATCCATGCGCAGTGACCCTCACTGGAAACAGTATCCATGCGCAGTGACCCTCACTGGAAACAGTATCCATGCGCAGTGACCCTCACTGGAAACAATATCCATGCGCAGTGACCCTCACTGGAAACAGTATCCATGTGCAGTGACCCTCACTGGAAACAGTATCCATGCGCAGTGACCCTCACTGGAAACAATATCCATGCACAGTGACCCTCACTGGAAACAGTATCCATGCGCAGTGACCCTCACTGGAAACAGTATCCATATGCAGTGACCCTCACTGGAAACGGTATCCATGCGCAGTGACCCTCACTGGAAACAATATCCATGCGCAGTGACCCTCACTGGAAACGGTATCCATGCGCAGTGACCCTCACTGGAAACGGTATCCATGCGCAGTGACCCTCACTGGAAACGGTATCCATGCGCAGCGACCCTCACTGGAAACGGTATCCATGCGCAGCGACCCACACTGGAAACGTTATCCATGCGCAGCGACCCTCACTGGAAACAGTATCCATGCGCAGTGACCCTCACTGGAAACGTTATCCATGCGCAGTGACCCTCATTGGAAACGGTATCCATGCGCAGTGACCCTCACTGGAAACAGTATCTATGTGCAGTGACCCTCATTGGAAACGTTATCCATGCGCAGTGACCCTCACTGGAAACGGTATCCATGCGCAGTGACCCTCACTGGAAACAATATCCATGCACAGTGACCATCACTGGAAACGGTATCCATGCGCAGTGACCCTCACTGGAAACGGTATCCATGCGCAGTGACCCTCACTGGAAACGGTATCCATGCGCAGTGACCCTCACTGGAAACGGTATCCATGCGCAGTGACCCTCACTGGAAACGGTATCCATGCGCAGTGACCCTCACTGGAAACAATATCCATGCGCACTGACCCTCACTGGAAACGGTATCCATGCGCAGTGACCCTCACTGGAAACAATATCCATGCGCAGTGACCCTCATTGGAAACACAGACAGCTGCCTTGAGTGATCCTCACTGTAATCTGGTATACCTTATCCATATATAGAATGGTAGCATCTCTGGAAGGGCCAAATTTATTTCTAATTCTAATTGCCCTTAAAAAGGTGACTGTGATTTGCCTTTTTGAATCATTGCAGTCCATGTGATATAGGTATACACAGAATGCCATCAAAGAGGAATTTTACAATAACACACCGAAGAAATAGCAATACAGCTCCAAGTCAGGATGGTGTACAACTTTGACAGGGTGCAGTTGTTCCCAGGCACCTACTGCCCTTGGTTTATCACATGTTTGCACTTGTAGGTTTGGAAGGTGGTGATGAAAGAAGCTTAATAAGTTGCTGCAACTTGCTGATCATCCTCACCGATGCTTACACAGGGCACAAGCAGTGAAAGGAGTGAACTTTAAGGTGGTAATTGTGGTGCCAATCAAGCGAGCTGCTTTATCCTGGATGGTATCGACCTTGAGTGTTGCTTGAGCTGCACCCCATCCAGGCAAATGGGGAGTATTCCATCGCACTCCTGACCTAAGCATTGTTATGCCTGTGAACAGGTTTGGTCAGTCAAGACTTGGATCCTTCTTCACAGAATACCCGGCCTCTGATCTGTTCTCGAAGTGACGGCATTTATGTTATTCGTCCATTGAAGTTTCAGTCCAGTAAACACCCACAAATGTTGATGATGGAAGATTCATGGATGGGAATATCATTGAATGTCAAGCGGTCATAATTAGATTCTGTCTTGTTGGAGGTTACCATTGCCTGGCACTTGTGTTTCTTTTCACTCATGCCTTGTGTGCACTTCTGGCCAAACCAACATTTATTGCCCACTCCTAGTTGCCCATGAGGGGGTAGAGATGAGCTGTCTTCTTGAATGACTATGGTCCAACAGGGATCTGGATTTGACTCCACCCTCGAGCGACTGTCTGCGTGGAGTTTGCACATTCTCCCTCTGTCAGCGTGGGTTTCCTCTGGGTGTTCCGGTTTCCTCCCACAGTTCAAAGAAGTGCGGGTTAGGGTGGATTGGCCATGGGAAATGCAGGGTTACAGGGTAGGGAGTTGGGTCTGGGTAGGGTGCTGTTCAGACGGTTGGTGTGAACGTGCAAATAGCCTGCTTCCATGCTGTAGGCATTCTGTGTTGGATGCATTATTTGTCACTTACCAGTCCAAGCCTGAATGTTACTCATAGATAGCGAGAACTGCAGGTGCTGGAGTCAGAGAAAACACACTGTGGACTTGGAGGAATACAGCCTCTGATGCTGCCTGGCCTGCTGTGTTCCTCCAGCTCCATGCTGTGTTGTCTCTGAATGTTACCAATGTTTCATTTTGTATTGACAAAGACTTTTTCAGTATTTAAGAAGTCACAAATGGTACTGAACATTGTGCAGTCATCAGTGAACCACACTGTTTCTGACCTTATGTTGGGATGGAGGTCATTTATGAAGCAGTGGTTAATGGTTGGGCCTAGGACATTCCCCTGAGGAATTCCTACAGTGATACCCTAAAGATTGAAGTGATCAGCCTCCTGCTTTGGGTATGTCTGTAAGCAGCAGAGAGTTTTCTCTCTGATCTCCACTTAGTTCAATCTTTTTGGTGTCCTTCATGCCAACTTTGGCCACATGCTGAGTGCTGAAGTGCTCCTGGATGTGGTGTCATCTGCATTCTGATACTGTCTGAGCCCAGAGAAGGTTTCGCAGTTTGTGAAATCCACTTCAATTTTGCTAGCAAAGCTCAACACTTTCTGGCACTGAAAGCCGATAATTGATGCCACTAACGATTTAGTCGATACGTTATTCTGCGCAACATATACCACAAATGGTCACATTTTTGAGTCAGGTATCTTGAAGTTTATTTACAACACTAACTATATACATAGCTGGCAGATTTACCACTGCTACAAGGGAAGATTTAAAATAGATAGGCAGGTGGAGTAGGAGCGCCTGTTGGAGTGAATTGCATCTATTTCAGTGCTAAAGGGCTGACGGGTAAGACTGATGAATTCAGGGTATGGATGGGTACTTGGGACTGGGATGTTGTAGCCATTACAAAAACATGGCTAAGGGAGGGATGGGACTGGCAGCTTAATGTTCCAGGGTACAGGTACTTTAGGCGGGACAGAGGTGGAGGAAAGAGGGGAAGGGGAGTTGCATTTTTTAATTAAGGGCAGTATCACAGTAGTAGTCAAAGAGGAAATAACTGAGGGATCATCCAGTAACGCTTTGTGGGTGGATCTAAAAAGTAAGAAGGGGATGGCAAAGTTATTAGCGTTGTACTGTAGGCCCCCAAGTAATCAATGGGAATTAGAGGAACAAATATGCAGGGAGACTGGCGAGACTTGCAGAAGCAATAGAGTTGTCATCATTGGGGATTTTAATTTTCCTAACATAGATTGGGGCTACCATTGTGTTAAGGGTTTAGAAGGGGTGGAATTTGTTAAATGTGATCAGGAAAGTTTCCTCAAGCAGTTTATAGAGGGCCCTACTCAGGAAGGGGCAAAACTCGACCTACTGTCGGGAAATAGGGCAAGATTGGTGACTGAAGTGACAATGTGGGAGCACTTTGGGACTAGTGACCACAGTTCTATTAATTTTAAAATAATTATAGAGGACAAAACTGGTCCATGGGCTCAAGTTCTAAATTGGGACAAAGTGAATTTTGCTGGGAATTATACAAGAGCTGACAGGGGTTGATTGGAGTAATTTGTTTGCAGGCAAAGGGATCTCTGGCAAGTGGAAGGCCTTTAAAAGTGTAATAGCTACAGTTCAAGGTCTGTATGTTCCTGTGAGGGTGAAGGGTAAGGTTAACAGAAATAGGGAAGCCTGGATGACAAGCGATATTAAGGCTTTGACCAGAAAAGAGGAGGCGTGGCTCAGGAACAGGCAGCTGGGATCAAGGGAATCCCTGGAGGTATATAGGGGTTTCAGGAGTTTGCTGAAGAAGGAAATCAGGAGGGTGAAATAGGGGCATGCAATCGCTTTGTCTTAAAAGATTAGGGTGAATCGAAAGAGATTCTTTCAGTATGTTAAAGGAAAAAAAAAGCTAGAGAGAGAATAGGACCTCTCAAGGACCAAATGGACACGTATGTGTGGAACTGCAGGAGATGGGTGAGGTCCTCAATGAATATTTCTCCTTCCTACTTACCACGGAGAAAGACGTGAAGACTTGGGAACTTGGGGAAGTTAGTGGCGATTTCTCAGGGACAGCCCATATCACAGTACAGAAGATGTTGGAAATATTAGAATGTATGAATTTGGATAAATCTCCTGGTCTTGACCAGACAGATCTAAGAACTCTGCAAGAGACTAGAGAAGAAATTGCGGGGACTCGTGCTCATATATTTGCATCATCGCTAGCCACGGGTGAAGTGCCAGAAGACCGTAGGGTAGCAAATGTTGTGACCTTGTTCAAGAAGGGCTGCAAAAGAAAAACCTGACAATTATCTGGTAGGTAAGTTACTTGAGAAGATTCTGAGGGATAGGATATATGTATGCTTTTGGAAAGGCTGGATTTGATTAGGATAGTTAGCATGGCTTTGTGCATGGGAGATGTAGATGTAGCCTGTATGGTTTTGAGTGAGGCTTTTAATAAGGTTCCACACAATAGACTACTTTGGAAGGTTAGATCGCATGGAATCCAGGGAACACTGGCAAATTGGATACACAATTGACTTGATGCTAGGAAGCCGAAGGTAATATTGGAAGAATGCTTGTTGGCCTGGAGGCCTGTGACTAGTGGTGTACCTCAGGGCTCGGTGCTGGGGCCATTGCTGTTTCTTATCTATATCATTGATTTGGATGAGAATGTGCAAGGCATGATTGGTAAGTTTGCAGGTGACACTAAAATAGGTGGTATCATGGACAGTGAGGAAGGTTATTAGAAATTGCAGCAGAATCTTGATTAGCTGGAGGAATGGGCCAAAAAATGGCAAATGGAGTTTAATATAGATAAGTGTGAGGTGTTGCATTTTGGAAAGTCAAATTAAGGTAGGAGTTTCATGGTGAATGGTAGGGTCTTAAGGAGTGTACTGGAACAGAGGGACCTTGGAGTGCAGGTGCATGGTTCTCTGAAAGTGGACTTACAGGTAGACGGGGCAGTGAAGAAGGCTTTCGGCACACTGATCTTCATCAGTCAGGGCAGTGAGTATAGAAATTGGGAAGTTGTAGAGCTGTTGAACAGGACGTTGGTGAGGCTGCACTAGGATAATTGTGTTCAGTTTTGGTTACCTTGCTATAGGAAGGATGTTAAAGGACTGAGTTATCGGGAGAAGTTGGACAAGCCGGGACTTTTCTTCTTTCGAGCATAGGGTCCTATAGACGTGTATAAGATCATGAGAGGCATGGATAGGGTGAATGCGCCCAGCCTTTTTCCCAGTGTTGTGGAACCAAGGACTAGAGGCATCAGTTTAAGGTAAGAGGGGAAAGGATACATGGGAATCTGAGGACAACCTTTTTACAGGGAGGGTGGTAGACATATGGAATGAGCTGCCAGCAGAAGTGGTTGAGGTGGGTACATTAACAACATTTAAAAGGCATTTCAACAAATACATGGACAGGAAGGGTTTAGAAGGATATGGGCCAAGTGCAGGGAAGTGGGGTTTTGCATAGATGGATGTTTTAGTCAACATGGACCGGTTTGGGCTGAAGGGCCTGTCTCGGTGCTGTCGGGCTCTATGTCTCTAAGCTAAGAGACTGGAGGGCTATGAAGTATAGGCTGGAGAGTGAGACTAGCCGGGTAGCTTTTTCGGGAGCCAGTACAGACATGATGGATCAAATGACCTCCTTCTGTCCTGTAAGGTGCTCCTGAGATGCTGCTTGGCCTGCTGTGTTCATCCAGCTTCACACTTTGTTATCTTGGATTCTCCAGCATCTGCAGTTCCCGTTATCACATGCATACATAACCTGCTTGTTACTGATTTTACTGTATATTATTGAGTTTGCATGTTCTCCACATGTCTGCATGGGTTTCCTCTGGGTGCTCCGGTTTCCTTGCACAGTCCACAGATATACAGGTTAGGTGGATGGGAAATGCAGGGTTACAGGAATGGTGTTGGGTCTGCATTGGATGCTGTTCACAGTATCAGTGTGGACTTGATGGGTTGCATCCACACCAGTTGGGATTTTATTATTCTATTCTACCGCTCTAACATAACTAAAATGCTACACTTATTCCATTATGCAGAGAGTGAGTGAAAGTGAGAGGGCACCTTTTATAGAAGACCATCACATGTTGTGACGTCATGTCAGGCCAGTTTGGTCTGGCGTCTGTGTCACAATGGCAGTTTAGATTGAAGAGGGAAACTACTTGTGACCTGACAGGCTGCAATGATGCTGGGAGGACCGGTAACCAAACTCGTGTGCCGGTATGTTTGTACTGTAGGGTTTCAGTGTCACTGAGTTTCTACAGTGTCACAGTGTCAGCAACACCCAGAAACCACCCCCACCCTCCTTCCCCTGCATCCTTCTGTCCAATTCTATGACACTTGGACAGGTGCGGATTGAGGGTTGTAAAGTGAACTGGCGATATGATGCCTTTGAGCAAAGTGAGGAGATGTCAACTGTGAAGCTTATCGGAGGAAAATTTGTATTTGTGCAGTTATTCATTCGACAGGCAAGGATTATTTAAAAACTGCCTCACTGATACTACTCAAAGCATCTGTCATGCAATCTGATCTGGATTCCCCGCTCATCTGTTGCTAACATTAACTGCAGTAGACTAATATAAATGCAGCCTCTGTATTACGTGTGACGCTAATTTGTACTTCCTCTTTACCCTCTCTTAGAGGTATCCAGGCTCTGTAATATATTCATATTTAGTCCTTATTTTGAAAATAGCATTTTCTCCTCTAAATTTAGAGGGAGGTCCTGAATTGCAATGGGTAGCGTGTTTGACTCTGATCTGGAAATCCAAGATAAAGCCCCACTCCAGGGCTTTAAAAAAAACCCAAAGAACTGCGGATGCTGGAAATCAGAAGCAGAATTGGAAATTGATGGGAAAGTGTAGCTGGTCTGACAGCATCTGTGGAGATAAAACAGTTTACGTTTCAGGACTAGTGACCCGTCTTCAGAGTTTGACGGTCAAGGTCCGAGTGTCTGTAAAGTTAAGTATCAACCTGAAAATACTTCCAGAAAACATCAGTGGCAGGAAGTAAGAGCAGGAGACATTTCAGCTCAGCCATGTCGTGGAAAGACATTGATCCACGGTCATTGCTTTGCATAACTCCAAACTACAAATTGCCATCACAACAAGTAGTCCCTGAGGCAAAAAAGCCGTAACATCCAATGTATTGCTTGCTTCTCCTGACGCTCGTTAACCCAGTTGTGGAGCTGACAGGGATGGTGAAGATCTCGAACATACAAACAGAAGCAGGCCATTCTGCCCCTCAAGACTGCTTCACCATTGAATAAGGTCAAGGCTGATCTACAACGTATCTGTGCCCACTAACTTAGCTCGAAAACCCTTGAGACCTTCCTCTGGTTAAAACAAAATCTCAGAATCATTGCAGCATTGAAAGAGTCCACTCAGCCTCCTATTTACTGATGTTCAGTTCAAAATGGTCAATGAAAATTATTTTTGTGAGATATAGAGTTCTTCACTTCTGCTCCCTTTTTTTTGAAGTGGTTTTAACATTGCCGGTAAATGCTCTGGTTTTGAGAGTAATCCCATTTGCCCCAGTTGGTTGCTCTTTGTCCCTCTGCCCAGACAATGTTAGAAAGGCACTTAATTATGGCAGTAGGGATCAGAAGCCATTCCCAGCATTCCTTGAAGGAAAAAAGACCTTGCCGTAAATGAGGACTTCTCATGCCCTTGGTATGTCTCAATTCAACTGTCAACCCACAAGCTACTTTCTTATTGTAACCATTGTTGCTATGTCAATGACTGTGTCAGTCATCAGTGTTTGATAGAAGGGTCCTACCAGCAACACGACCAGTGGGCTTCAGAAGAAACAGTCGCTAGGGATTTGCCCTTTCAATCATTCATGTTTTTGTTGACATATTGTGGGCTTTTGTGCCACCTCTTGCTGTCCCCAGTGCAAAAACTTTAAGAATCCAATTGATGTCCCACTTTGTGCCCAACAACTGGACTTCCTGGCTCAACAACAACATGACTCATTTCAGAAGAATATTACTAAACGAAATTTCATGCCATGTTTTATACGTTTTACAGCACTAGTCACCCTTTTACTGAAGCAGGGAGCAGGAGCTGGTCAATCTTCCAGAATAGTTTACTGTTGTTCTATACAAATTCCAATCTGCTTTCTCTCTCCCCATCCTAAATATCTACCCTTACTAGGACAAGCCAATCTTATTTTTCTGAGCCACCTGTTCAGACATATTATGACACACAGTTTGGAACAGGTGAGACACAAACCCAAGCCTCCTGGCTCAGAGATATGGACATACCCACTTTACCTCAGGAGTCCAAAACAAAGTCCTTGATACTTTCTGATCAACCTGTTCAGAGATGTTATTATACACCCCTGGAGCAAGTGGAGCTGGAACCCAAGTCCCTGGCGCGGGGTAGGGACACTTCTACTATTCCACAAGAGTCTAAAAAACCAGTCCTTACATATACATTTCAGTGAGCATCTGTTAATCTCTATTGTGTCTGGAGCACATCCAGGTTCATTCTTAAAGAGACTGCCATTCAATCCATAGAACCCCTTCAGTGTGTAAACAGGCTATTTGGCCCCACAAGTCCACACCGACTCTCAGAGAGTGTCCCACCCAGACTCACACCCCTACCCTATCCCTGTAACCTTGCATTTTCCATGGCTAATCACCTAACCTACACATCCCTAGAAGCTATGATGGGCAACTTAGCTTGGCCAATCCACCTAACCTGCACACCCTTGGACATCATGTGCAACATTATCAAGATGGAAATAATAGGATGGATAATCAAAGGTTTGGGCAAATAAATGGTTTTTAAAGGATCATAGTCTAAAAAGAGACAGAGGAAGGGATGTGAGAAGGTTAGAGAGGAATTTCCAGCATGTTAGCACCAACCAACTGCAAGAACAGACACTCAGAGAAAGCATGATGGTGATGGATCGATGTCAGTGACCAACAGTTGAAGCATAGGCTGCTCAAGACCATTAACTTGCCCTGGTTCAGTTGAGCTACCCAGGACAAGTGAGCCTCAGAAACAAAAACAGAAATTGCTGGAGAAACTCCACAGGTCTGACAGCATCTGCAGAGGGAGACACCAGAGTTAATGTTTCGAGTCCAGTGACCCTTCTTCAAAACTGTGAGCCTCAGGTTTTATTTAGATTCTGTGTGGGTTCAGGTGATCTCAGCCATTTGGGAATGAGTGGATAGACGATGGTTACCAATCATGGTAGTATGGAGAGGGGAACAGGCTAGATGGGGGAGGAAGTGGGGATCTTCAGCTTGAGCTCCCCTTCCGAAACATTAACAGCGGCTGGAAGATGCACACATTTAGACAATGGGTAGGAAGATTTGGGTTGTAGTAACCTTGGAATTCATGTAATCTCACCAGCTGTCCCTTTCCTGGCTCAACACAGCTTTGCTGGGCAAGGAAAGTCTATCCAGGGAGCCATATGCCAGTAGGAATCAGTAAGAATGGAAGGGTGAAAGAACATGGAATACTCAGCAAAAGGAGAGGAAACCATGGCTCAGTAAACACAGTGTAAACCACAGCTGTTGTATTTTCTGAACTTGAATGACATTTGATTTTAGTATGAAGGAGCAAACATTTCTGAATAGAGTTATACAACATGGAAACAGACCCTTTGGTCCAACTTGTCTATGCTGACTAGATAACCTAAATTAGTCTAGTCCCATTTGCCAATATCTGGCCCATATCTCTCTAAACCCTTCCTCTCCATATACCCGCCTAGGTGTCTTTTAAATGTTGTGATTGTACCAGCCTCCTCCACTTTCTCTGGCAGCTCATTCCATACACACACACCACCCTCTGCATGAAAAAGTCACCCCTTAGGCCCTTTTTAAAATTTTACCCCTCTGACCTTAAACCAATGCCGTCTAATTTCGGACTCCGCTAAAGTTCTTGACTATTCACCCATCATGATTTTATGAACCTTTGTGAGGTCACTACTCAGCTTCCTGTGGTTCAGGGAAAATAGCCCCAGCCTATTCAACCTCTCCCTCCCGCTCAGACCCTCTAAACCTGGCAACATTGTTGTACATCTTTTTTCTGAACCCTCCCAAGTTTAACAATATCTAACCTATAGCAGTATTCAACTCAGTATTCCAAAGTGGCCTAAAATATGTCCTGTTTAGACCTTAAGTGTGATTAGAGTAAAGTTACCCTCCAATAATGTGATGTATGCAGTAGCTATGCCACACAGTCGTGTATATCCTATTTCTGTAGATGTATATGTATAGAGGTTTCTTTTGTCTCTTTACATTGGCCCCTTTGATCCCTGTAATTTACTTGTTATTTTCTCCCCCTGTCTAGGTCAACTGAGCCAGGTATAGTTTTCAATGACACGCTCCCAAAGTACCGCCCTCAAGTTTGACAGTTGATTTAACCTCTCTCCTTCCCTCTCATTGGGCACGAGAGGTACAGGGTGCCTAGGGCGAACAAAACTTGGCTCAAGTCAGCACTTGCCCAAGGAAACCAGCACCCAAACGCAGGGGTTCTGTGGCCCTGGGTCTTGAATTTCCAATGGTGAGGCCAAGCAAAATCCCCCCTCTCCTCAGAATGGGCACCAGGTGGCAGTCACATTGAGCCTTGTTGGCATGATGGTCCGTCAAACATCGCCTCCCTTCACCCCGCTGCCAGCTCCCATCCCTCCACAGGGCAGCAGGATGGGCAGCAGATCACAATGCAGTCTGCTTATTATTTTGAAAACAGGATCAGGAGTAGGCCATTTGGACAGTTGTACCATTCAACGGGATCCTACTGCTTCTCCAGTGTGCAGGTTCTCACCTAGCATAGGGTGGGTGTATGAAGATGTTCCCTCTTGCTGTCAGTTGGCAGGGCTCTTCCCTGAAAGGAGACGGACTCCATCCATTCAGGAAAATTCAAGAAAATGCCACACCATGGCAGTAAATTGCCATCGCTTTTGGTGAGGTGGGAAATGGTGTGTGTCACACTTAAACTCTCTGAGTTGAGATGCATTCTTTTGAACAGAGTAAGAGGAGCACAGCTCTGTCTCTAATCAATGCCCTAACTTGTTTGAGAGTGCACCGTTGCAGGTGGGGGTACAGTTTGTAAATGCAAGTTCCTAACTCCCCCTTTGATGAAGTCCTTCCTGTTGAGTGAGTGCAAGATCTCAAACGCGTAAAGTTACAGTGAGCATGTAGAGATTGATGTACTGTTATAACCAGGGAAAACTCACTCTCAGCAATGCCTGTTTGTTCTTCTGATGTGTTGGCAGATGGCGGATGGTGGACAGCGAGGGTGGTGGTTTAACGAGGTAAATACACTGGGAAGGAAATCTGTTTCTACCCATTATTTTTGTACTGGTACAGAGGTTGGGTGGGCAATTGAAACTGAGACAAAATTCAACGGGAGAGCGTTAAATAATGTCAGCAACTTCACACTTTTGCACCAACTCGAACTTAGTCTCATTGGAAAAATATCACACAGTCACTTGCACTGAAAGAGACCATTTGACTTATCATGCTGGGAGCAGCTCTTTGAAAAGGCTATCAAAATACCCATTAACTCTGCATTTTTTAAAAGTATTAATCCATCCTCTTCTGTTTTAAGCAATACTATTGGATCCACTTCCATCACACTTACAGACATTGCATTGCAGATCTGAATAAAAAATATTCTTCATTTCCCTCTGGTTCTTTGCCAAATTGTATTAAACCTGTGTTCCCTAGTTACCAATTCTCCCACATGTGGTAATAGTTTCTCTCTATCTCCTGCATCAAAATTCCTTACAATCTGGAGCACAGTGTATCTTAACTCTGATATCAAAGGCAGAACAAACATTAGAGCTTCTCATTTAATTATTATTTGTGATTAACTAAGTCAAGCATTTAGAGGATTTAAAACAAATTAACATCACTTTTGTCACACATGGTTTTATCTGATCTATAACTGCCTGATTGATAGGTTTGTGGCATTAAGGGGCAGATTTCTGGCAACGTTGCAGCTGCTGTTGAAATAAATTGGACGTGAGCAATTAGTATTCCAGTGTGCTGCCATGAATAATAATTGAAATAAAAATAAATTTGTGTTAGATTATTCTATGGGTGTTGCAATTAATTGCAATGGCTCAGTAAATGGGAGGAGGCAATGGCCGAGTGGTGTTATTGCTGGACTGTTAATCCAGAGACTCAGATAACATCCTGGGGACCCAGGTTCAAATCCTGCCATGGTGGAATTTGAGTTCAATAAATATCCAGAATTGGGGGAAAAAAAATCTGATGATGACCATGAATTCATTTTTCAAGGGGAAAATCCCCACTGATTCCCCTTTAGGGATAGAAACTGCTATCCTTACATGGTTTGGCCTGTATGTGACTCCAGTCCCACAACAACATGGTTGAATCGTAACTGTCCCCTGAGTAATTAGGGATGGGCAATAAATGGGGCCCTCATCTTGTGAATGAATTTTTTAAAAGCCCCCATGATAATGTAGTTTACCTTGTAAGAGCACAAGGACATATGAATTGGGATTCAACTATTTGGCCCGTTGAGCTTGCTTCCCCATTCAGTGAGAGCATCTGTTTCCAACTCCATTTTCCCAGACTGTCCCCACACATGACCATAAGGAATAGGAGCAGAATTAGGACATTCGGCCCAAATACCTCACCGTTTGATCATGATTTGTATCTGAACCCCATTCTCCTACCTTCTCCCCATAATCCTGGATCCCCTTACCAAATACCTGAATGTCCACTGTATCCAAATATCTGTCTTGAACATTCTCAGCAAAGTCAAAAGTCACATGACACCAGGTGTTTTGATTTTTGACTTTATCCACTCCAGTCCAACACTGGCACCTACACATCATACCGGTGAATACACCCGAGCCTTCTCGAGTGGAGAATTTCATTGATTCACAGTTCTCATTGAAGAAATTTCTCCTCATCTCAGTCCTAAATCGTCAATTCATTACTCCAACGGGATAACCATATTCAGGTTCTCTACCTCAGAATAACAGCCTTTCAGTATCAACCGTGTCAAACCTTTTGAGTGTTGTATACGCTGCACTGAGATGATATCTCTTTCTCGGGTCTGCACAATCTCCTCTGTTAGGATAATTTGGTAAACTGCCTGAATGAAACCATTGAATATTTGGAGTAGTGACTGTACATTGCACAGTTGTATAGTTACATAAGTCACATGTTATTCACTGTGTTCTCACTGCACCCTTTCTGTCATACTCCCTTCTGTTCGCCTTCGAGGCAGTAACTGATTTATACAGAGGTATGGCTCCTTCGCATGTACTGATAGGGACCGGAAACTGTCCCACCCCTCATTCCAAGTGATCACGTGTCAGCCTGGATTGAGAATTTGCCAGCTGTGTGTGTGGCACCACAATTGCCATCACCTGATCTCCTTGTGCTCAAACTCTTCGGTGAGCCCTGCCAGCACGAAGTGGGGCAGGGAGCAGGAAAGTTCATTGCACTGCACTCATTGTTGCCCCAGTGACCAGCACAGACCAGGAACTAAACCAGGGACCCTGCTCGTGCTGTTGGATTCAGCACAGCTTCAAAAAGTGGGATTTACCCATTGAGATAAGTTTATTTGAAAGCAGCTCAGTTCACCCGCAGACTTTATTTTGATTTACCTCCCAGAATGTTTTCTTTAATAGAATCCATACAGTGTGAAAACAGGCCATTTGGCCCAACAGGTCTACAGCAAGTCTCCAAAGAGCATCCTACCCCGTCCCACCCCCTACCCTATCCATGTAACTCTGCATTCCTGGACACGACAGGATAATTTAGTATGGCCAGTCCATCTAATTTGATCACAATTCACTTTGATTCCCATCTTCACCCTCAATATGTTGTTTTCTATTTGGAAGCACTCAGTCTCTCTGCCTGACCTGAATAAGATGAGCACGGTAGGAAAACAGGAACAGGATTAATCTATCCAGCCTATTGAGCCACTCCACCAATTCGTTATGACCATGGCTGATCAAACACGTCAATGCACTTTGCCCACACTGTTCCCATAAGTCTCAATGCCATTGGCACTCAGAAACCTATTAATCCCTACCTTGAACGTACTCAAAGATAAAAGTTTCCACAGCCCTCTGTGGTAGAGGATTCCAAAGATTCACAAACCTTCAATAAAAATAAATTTTCCTCATCGTAGACCTAAATTTCAAATGGTGATTCAATCATCTCTCCCTTTAGGTACTTTGTAGGTTTCTCGCTCATTAAAATTCGAGAGAACGCAGGCCCAGTTTTCCCAGTCTCTCTTCAGTGGTTAGTCCCACCGTCCAGGGAAGCAGCCCGGTGAGCTTGCATCACAGTCTGTCTGTGGCAGTAATGCCTTTCTGAGATAAGAGGGCCAAAACTGCACGCAGAACTCCAGATGCTCAGAGCCTGAATTCAGTAACACGTCACTTACCTTGAGTAAAGAATGACGTTGAGTTCCTGGACCATCCTATCGGTTGTGGCACATCAGAACAAGATATAATCCAACCATTATCGTTTCTTATTTCATCATTACAATCAAACGTAGATTCAGCTAGCCCAATGCAGGTATACCTCTTTGTCAGTTTTGGGCTTTGTAAACATGGCATTTGATGAACTGATGCCCATTGATCCTTTTCATGGGACCCTCTTTGTCATGATTCCTCAGGGAGCTCCATAAAAACAGGTCAGACTTTGAAATAAGCCAAATAAAAGCATCACTTCTTCCAGGTACCCATAGAATGGCAGAGCTAAGAAAGAGACCATTTCAACCACATTTCTCTATGCTGGTCCTTTCAAAGTTATTACTCTCACTTCAGTGCTCTTCAACCACAGCCCAAAATATCTTTACATGTTCTGAATCTGATACCTGTTACAGAATTTTAGAATGATACAGTATGGAAAACTGTCATTTCGGCCCTTGCAAGCTCTTTGAAGAGGCCCCCAGTTGATTTCACGTCCCAGCCTCTTTCCCCGTAGCCCTGGAAATTTTCCCAATAGAATTATTTAGTTTTCAAAGCTGTTATAAATTACATCCATGTCCTCTGGTTACCAGTCCTACCGCTGGAATCAGTTTCGACTTTGTTTACTCCAACAAAGCCCTTTTTGGCTCCAGGGAGAACCTGTTTCTTCAGTCGGTCCGCATAACTCGAGTTCCATATCCCCGACAGCATTCCAGAATACGACCTCAAAACTGTTTCTAAGGACTTCTGAAAGCATGGTGCCCAGAATTGGTCACAAACACTGTCTGAGGCCCACCCTGTAAAATCCTCAATTTATCTCAAGTGAATATATTACACTGTTAACATTTGGGGGGAGCACCACAGTCAGTTATGAGAAAATGATGACCATTTGGTCAGCTAGTCAGACCAATTGATGACTAAAGCCTTGTTTCTATTTTCTTTCTGTCTTTCAGCCAATGTTTTCCGTCACACCAGGCCTCACGACTAATCCCAATGCAGCCTTCAACCCCTACCTGGGACCTGTCTCCCCAAACCTGGTACCTACTGAGATCTTACCCAGCGCACCGATGCTAGTGACGGGGAATCACGCTGTTCCAGTCCACACTGCGGCTGCCGCACAGAAGCTGATGAGAACTGATCGTCTTGAGGTGAGCCCGAAACCTCATGTTAATTTCTTTTCTCAATGCCGTGAAGTCTTGGCGCTTTACACTGCGAGAACCCACTGTCAACGTGCAATAGCCGATAATGCAATTGGAAGCAGAAATTGACATCACGGGAGCCAACGATGATGACCCAATTTGGCCCGTCTCTTCTGAAAATTGACACTAGGGAGCTCCAGGGATCAGCAAAACTAGTATCCCTTTTGGGTTATTGTTGGCTTGGTGATGTCAATTCGGCAGCTGTGTGCTTTGGTCTATGCTCAGTACATGTTGATTAATGCTGGTTAAGCTCACTGCAGCTAGGCATATTTTTCATGGACCAAAAGAATTGAAAATTGGGTTCCCCCAGGTAACGGAACAAGAATCACTGCCAGTGATTTGGGTTCCCAGTTGAACAGGTAAGAAAACAACCAATCTCTAAGAAGCTCAACACAGGCGGCAGGAAAATCTCAACAAGAGCTAAGGAGACCTGGCCAAGTGCGATCAGAATGTTGTTGTCAGTGTCTCTAAGGTGGCCTCTGCTCCATCTTCCCCGCTGGTGTTGAAAGGCTTCAAGTGCAGCTTTGCGTGCCTCATGCTTCCTTATTGGGTGACTTGGCCAAAGGCAATGCTGCTGAAGGGAGGCAGACATTTAGAAAGGACCCATCCCCACCTCCCCAACCTTGCCACCTACATGTGTGTCATTTTTCATTACAGTTTTCACGATTTGGATTTTGTGTAAGTTGCAAAGTGTCAGGCTGGACATTGGTTGCAGGAAATGGAAAATATGTTGCGCGACAGCAATGGCAAACCCATTAATACGTTCAGCAAATATCTTGTTTTATCCGCACTTAGTGGCAATCATAGGGAAAGGAGTTTTGTGCAGGTATTTTAGCTGCTTTCTTTTCATTGTCATCACATGGAAACTCCAATGTCTCAACTGCCTCTCAGTATTGCCTCTGAGGTTATCCATGTACCTGATGAGTATTCACTGTGATAACAAGATATAAAGCTGGATGAACACTGCAGCCAAGCAGCATCAGAGGATCAGGAAGGCTGACATTTCAGGCCTGGACCCTTCTTCAGAAATGGGGGAGGAGAAGGGGAAGCTGAAATAAATAGGGAGAGAGGGGGAGGCAGATAGAAGATGGAAAGAGGAGAAGATAGGTGGAGTGGAGACAGGTCAAAGAGGCGGGGATGGAGCCAGTAAAGGTGAGTGTAGGTGGGAGGTAGGGACGAGATAGGTCAGTCTAGGGAGGGCGGACAGGTCAAGGAGGCGGGATGAAGTTAGTAGGTAGGAGATGGGGGTGGGACTTGAGGTGGGAGGACGGAATAGGTGGGAGGGAGGATAGGTTAGGGAAGCAGGGAAGAGCTGGGCTGGTTTTGTGGTGCGGTAGGGGGAGGGGAGATTTTGAAGCTTGTGAAGTCCACATTGATATCATTGGGCTGCAGGGTTCCCAAGTGGGAATATGAGTTGCTGCTCCTGCAATGTTCAGGTGGCATCATTGTGGCACTGCAGAAGGCTCATGATGGACATGCCATATAAGGAATGAGAGTGGGAGTTGAAATGATTCGCGACTGGGAGGTGCAGTTGGTTAGCGTGAACCGAGCGGAGGTGTTCTGCAAAGTGGACCCCAAGCCTCAGCTTTGTTTCCCCAATGTAGGGGAGGCCACATCGGGTACAGCAGATGCAGTATACCACATTGGCAGATGTGCAGGTAACATCTGCTTGATGTGGAAAGTCTTCTTGGGGCCTGGGATGGGGTTGAGGGGGGAGGTGTAGGGGCAGGTGTAGCATTTCCTGCGGTTGCAGGGAAATTGCTGAGTGTCAGCTGTGGCTTGATGCATAGAGCTGGAGTTAGACAAATCTGAGTTTGTATCCAATACCAAGACTTGAGTACAAAACTTGAGACTTAAGGAGTGCTGTTATGTTGGTCAGATAAAACTTTCAGCAAAGACCTGCTTCCTTTCTCAGGTGGTCGTAAAAAGGGCATTGATTTTATTTTAAAAGTAAGTTGGCAAAGTATCCCTCTTCAGTGTGACCAGTGTTTGTCCTGCAATCAGCAATGAGGCTTTCATTATCACTTTGCTATTACAGAAGCTTGTAGTGTTTTTTTTATTTATTCATGAGGTGAGCTTCACTAGCTGGTGCAGCATATACTACCCATATCCAGTTGCCTTTCAGAATGTGACGTTGAGCTGCATTTTCGAAACACTGTGGTCTATTTGAGCAGATGGACCTGCAGGTGGTGGTGTTCCCATGTTTCTAATCCCCATGTCGTTCTTGGTAGAAGGTGTTGCCTGATAGGTTTTGATGAATTTTGAGGGGAATCTTCTAGATGGTGTACGCTTCCTAATGCTGAACATTGATGTCAGCAGGAGTGGATACCACGCCAATCAAATGAGCTGCTGTATCCTAGATTTTAGGGTGACACTTGATCTGCATTCACCCAGGCAAATCAACTGTCATACTTCTTGCATTACGATAGTGACTACCTCAAATATGTTTAATAAACTGTAAAGTACTTTGAGACAAGATCAAGAAGATGTTATAGAAATGTAACTTTACTTCTAAAACTTCAACCAATTAACAACTTGGAAGGTTTTAATATACGGAGGGCTCTTCTGACACGATGTGATGAATCTCAGTACGATCACAGCACAAGGACATTTCTGTGTAAATTTAATCGCCATACGGTTCTGAAAGAGCAACATATTACATCAAGGGAACTGTAGAACCTGTATTCACTCTCGCTCATGATGTTTTCTGTCACTGAAGCAGTGAATAGATCCTTTCTTGGAGTGTGTTGTCAAAACTGGGAATGCTTGGCCTGATAGTAGCAGATTGCATAGTAATTTCCAAAAAGCAACTGGATTGGAATTTGAAAGGGATCAAAAATGTTTGCAGAGCTATGGGAAGAAAAAGAGAAAGAAAGGCAATTGCTACAGTTCAGAAGAGCCAGCACGGGCGGGCAGACTAAAATGATTCACTTTAACCTGTAACTGTTTACTAGTTTTATGCCTCTGCAGCATGAAGTGGCATGGTTAGAGTGTCAGCCTTTCTGTTGAACTGGGGTTACCGCAGATCCTGTCTTTTTTGGCATTAGACCTGGCAATCAGCATTTGTGTACTAACTTCAGCGGGTTGATCAACTTTGAGCGAGTTAAATATTGCCCAGACAGTTGGAAGCGGGATGTGTGTTTTGAGTCGGTAGATGAAAATTATTTTTGGAGTGCAGGGGTGATGCTGCTTTGGGAATGATCTGCAGGGCTAGCACAGTCTGACTGTCAGGTCAGTTATTGTTGTCCAGGGTTTTCTCAGCTTCTGTTAAGAGATTACTGAAGTGCCATGTCATAGAGAGAGAGTGAGTGAACAGCAATGCAGAATTTGCTGGAGATTTTCAGAGACATAGCAGTAAGGCTCTGTTATCTGAACTGACTATCACCCACTGCAGAACAAAAACAATTCCCTTTCTGAGTGGTCAGATCAGTTCAGAAGTAAACATTGTGGCGGCTTCTCATTTTTTTTCCCTTTATTCATTCACGGGATGAGGGAATCACTGGCTAGACAGCATTTATTGCCCATCCCTAATTACCCAGAGGGCAGTTAAGAGTCAACTACATTACTGTGGGTCTGGAGTCACATGTCGGCCAGACCAGGTAAGGATGGCAGTTTCCTTCCACAAAAGGCACTTTTTTTTGCCCAACAATGGATTCATGGTTAACACTAGATTCTTAATTTCAGATATTTATTGGATTCATATTCCACCATCTGCTGTGGCAGGATTTGAACCCAGGTTCCCAAAACATTATCAGGGTCTCTGAATTGATAGTCCAGTGATAACACCACAAGGCCATTGCCTCCCCTGAGGGGCAGTTAGAGAATTATGTAATAACTAGAGCATAATGCATAGGAGAGTCATGGAGCTGTACAGCACAGAAACAGGCCCTTTGCTCCAACTTGTCCATGCTGACCAGATATTCTACATTAACCTAGGTCCATTTGCCAGCATTTGGCCCATATCCCTCTCAACCCTCCCTATTCATGTACCCATCCAGATGCCTTTTAAATGTTGTAATTGTACCCACCTCCACCATATCTTCTGGCAGCTCGTTTCATACATGCACCATCCTTTGTATGAAAAAGTTGCCCCTTTGGTCCTTTTCAAATATTTCCCCTCTCACCTTAAACTTATGCCGTCTAGTTTTGGACTCCCCTACCCTGGGAAAAAGATCTTGTCTATTCATCCTATCCATCCCGCTCACGATTTTATAAACCTCTATAATGTCACCCCTCAACCTCCAATACTCCAGGGAAAGTAGCCCCAACCTATTCAACCTCTCCTCATAGCTCCAACCCTCCAATCCTGGCAACATCCTTGTCAATCTTTTCTGCACCTTTCCTAATTTAACATCATTCCTGTCGCATGGAATCCGGAATTGGAACACAGTATTCCAAAAGTGGCCTCCTGCAGAGCCACGACTCTCGGCCTTTCTCTGCCTACCTTCTCCAGGATACCCAATGGAGGTCTTATCCTCAGAAACATGGAACCTTGTGATTTTGAGCACATTTAAGGCTGAGTTCAATAGACGTTTGATCCCTGAGGGAGTTAGGAGAGTAAGGCATGAAAGTACTCACGATCAGCTCTGATTTTCTGAAATGAATGAGCAGGTTCAATGGGACACATTCAGTCTCCTTCTGTTACTATTTCTCATATCAAAAAGTGGAAAGAAGATACAGCTTTCTCACACTTTTCACATTCTTAGAAAGTACTCATGGGTCTTAGTGCATAGTTCAAATATAAGCCAAACCACAGAGCAATTTGTGCACCTCAGGCTCCCACCAATAACAAATGACCAATGTGACCATGTCATTTGTGACAGCAATGCCATTGAGGGGTATATTCCATTCAAAACGAAGAGACAGAGCTTCCCTGCTTATTCTCATACAACCTGTAATTGAGGTTTCACCCAAAAGGCTGTACCTTCAACTAGACATCATTTCTTCAACCATGGCCTGAATTATCAACTGAAAACATGTGCTAAAGATAAAAACCAGCAACGATAACAATGAATTCATTTTCGACTGTTGAGAAAACTCATCTGGTTCACTGATGTCCTTTCGGGAAGGGAACTGTCATCCTTACCTGGGTTGGCCTACATGTGACTCCAGACCCTTGGCGATGTGGTTGACTCTTAACTGCCCTCTGGGTAATTTGGGATGGGCAATAAATGCTATCCTGGCCAGTGATACCCTCATCCTGTGAATGAATAACTTTTTAATAAATTGTCGGGCTGAGTGGTGAGATGAACCTGGCTGAGCCAAGTGAGATGAGCACTAGCCCATTATTTAATCACAACAGTTTGTAAAGAGTTCATTCGGCCTATCGAATCTGCACTGACCCTCCAAAGACCATCTCACCCAGACTACACCCTGTTCCCGGAACCCCGCATTTCCCATGGCTAATCCATCTAGCCTGCACATCCCTGTACATTATGGGCAATTTAGTCTTGCCAATCCACCTAATTTACACATCCCTGGACATTATGGGGTAATGTAGTATGGCCAATCCAACTAGCTGGCACATCTTTGTAATGTGGGAGGAAACTAGAGCACCCAGAGGAAACCCACACAGACACAGGGAGAATGTGTAGACTGCACACAGACAGTCGCTCAGTGCAGGAATCGAACCCACATAATACCTTTAAAAGAGTAATGAAAAGCCCACTGAGTAATATTCAAAACATAGGAGTGTGAATATCGCTGAGCAATGGAAAATGCTATTTAAATAGGGAGGAGAGAGGCCATGGAGGAGTTATAGAGTCCTAGAATCATGCAGCGCAGAAACAGCCCTTTAGACCCATGCCGACTGTAAACCCAAACTAAACTAATCCCACCTGCCTGCACTTGGCCTATATCCCTCCAAACCTTTCCTATTTGTGTACTTATCCAAATGTCTTTTAAACTTTGTAACTGTGCCTGCATCCACCACTTCCTCTGTGGCGTAAAGTGGAGATTGTCCCCCTCTGTTAGACCCAAAGAGGAGAGCCTTGCCCTATGATCTATGAAAGGAGTGTGAAAAGTGGTGTAACCTGCCTTTCAGCAAGGTTAAATAAAACAAATCCGTGACACTCAGTTTACAATCAACAGGTAACAAGTTAGTTATCTTACTGTAACAGTGAAAAAAGAATTAACTAAACTGTAAACAAAGTGAATAAACTCCTTCTAACTACTAATTATTCCCAAATAAAACAGGGCTCTAATGGTACACTGTTCCCATAAATACAAGTCTCACTAATATAAAATCAAAATTAAAAAAAAATCTTAGTCTACAGCCAGATTACGTGCCTTCCAGAATGTTCTGTGCCTCCTTCGTCAGTTCCTCAGTTGGTAACATTAACTAATTGTGCTTTGTTTAAGACTTAGAGAAGCCTGTGAGAGCCAGCAATTCTCTCTTGAGAGCTGAGAGCTGCTAAGTCTGGCAGATGGCAGTTATTTCTCTTGTCTTTGCCCAACTGTCCCTTCTTTAACACCTTGGTGACGTATCAGTTTCTTTCAATAAGGTTGGTCCTATGTTGTCAAAACGATCATATTTTATTTGAATTGGATTTTTGTTCTCTACGTGCCTGGTTCAAATTGATTGGCTAAATTGAAAACTTGCTGTCTTCATAACAGAACAAAGCTACTGTTCACACCTGCCAACTGCACAGCCTTTTGATACACATATTTCAATTTAGTTGCTGTCTGTGCACTTGCAAACCCGCAAGCTGCTACCCATTGACATTCTTTCTGAATCTCTGCACATAGAAAAAGCACATCATCTTTTAAAGGGACCATGTGCTGCTTTTCCATCCCCTAGCATTTTACAAACACCAAGTTCGAATGTCCTGCCTCCCAATCCACAAATACTCTACTAAACTTTGCAACAGTCTGGAAGTTCATGCTGCACACAAACAACTCTGTGTGTAAAGAAAAATTACTCACCATGTCTTTTTAAAATCTTTCTCCTCTCACCTTAAAAATTTCCTTCCTAGTCTTGAAATTTTGCACTCTGGGGAAAAGATACCTGTCATTCACTCTATGTATACCCCTCAAAATTTTATAATCCTCTTTAAGTTCACTCCTGAACTTCCTACACTCCAGTGAAAAAAGTCCTAGCCTATCCAGTCTCTTCTTATAACACGAACCCTCCATTCCTGGCAACATCCTGGTAAATCTCTTCTGACCCCTCTCCAGCTTACTAACATCTGTCCTATAAAGTGAGACCAGATCGGGACACAGTACACTGGAAGAGGCCTCAGTTGAGTTGAAAACTAGGATGTAACTTTTAAAATCAAGATGCATCTGAACCGGAAGGCAGTGCATGTCTGACTGGGGCTTGGGTTGACATCACATCAATTGGTCATGAAATCTGCTTGAAGACACAAACCAGTCACATTTGGTACATGGGGAATCCAGATTCAAGTTATAGTATCAGGCGTTGTAATTCACATCATTCCTATTCTTTGCACCGTGTGAAACTAAACACAGCTTTGCTAAGCCCCACAGCAAATGTGAACCTTTGCGTTAATTCAATCACGAAATTAAAGATGCAGAAAGCGTCATTCTGAGCCCTACTACACTTAGCAATATACACAGTAAATTAGACAGTGGCATGCACATTGCGAATATAAATTATGGTCTGTTTCTGTGACTTTGCGTATGAAGAATGGCACAGTGGCACAGTTGTTAGCACTGCTGCCTCACAGTACCAGGGACCCAGGTTCGATTCCAGCCTCAGGTGACTGTGTGGAGTTTGCACTCTCTCCCCTTGTCTGCGTGGGTTTCCTCCCACAGTCCAAAGATGTGTAGGCTACATGGACTGGCCATGTTAAATTGCCCATAGAGCTCAGGGAGGTGTAGATTAGGTGGGTTATAGGGGGCTGGGTCTCAGTGGGATGCTCTGCGGTGTGGTGTGGACTTGTTGGGCTGAAGGGCCTGTTTCCACACTGTAGGGATTCTATATAAGAATGGATTTTATATCCAGTCAACACAAATACAACACATGACATTAGCACGCTGTCACAGATCAACTTGGAGCCATAACTACTTGCAGCCTCCCTGAGCATACTAAAGCATTTGCAAGACTTTGGATATCATTTAGCACTGTGCCATATCAGGAAAAGCGCCAGGTGGCCAAAAAGTCATCAAACACTGATTCTAAGTTGTGTCTTAAAGGGCAGACCCTGGATCAAAATCCTAAATTCCCCCCCTAAGGGTTTTGTGGGTCAACACGTAGCAGGAGGACTGCAGAGGCTCAAGAAGGCAGCTCACCACCACCTCGTTTTGGGCATCTACGGATGGGCAATAAATGCTGGCTCAGCCAGTGATGCCCGCACCTCACAAAGGAATTAATAATTAAAAAAAGACAAGTGCTTAGGAAGGGAATTCCCGAGCTTAAGGCCCATGCCGCGAAAGATACTGTTGCCAGTGCAGAGAAAGATTCCACTGGGCTTCACAATAATGGAATGGTATGGAGAGCCAGTAGGAATTATGAAGAGGATGTTGCTAATTAAGGAATGGAGCAAAGTAAGAAAATGTTACAGTGTTCTAAGGTCCAGATGGTTGAAGAATCTGTCATTAAGAGCCATTGACTAGAGAGGGTAGGACATGGGCCAGATTGAAGGGATGTGAGGGTGTGGGGTTTTGTCAAACTGATGCTTGTTTCTGCAAAAAAATTGCTAACATTTATTGTTCATCTCTAGCTGCTGTTGAGAAGATAATGATGAGCTACCTTGTTAACCTCTGCAGTTGCTCTGGTGAAGCTGATGTTAGATCTGAGTTCCAGGCTATCGTGTTGATCAGATAGGAAAGCCGATCTGTTGCATGGACAGCATTGTGAATATTGTTGGTTCTGCTGCTGTTCCCCACTCTGCTGTGCTCTGAATCCTGTGCGCTGCTGTCCAATTCTGGTCGGAAACTAGTTTAGTCTGCAGTTTCCCAGACAAATTGAACCATGTGAGAAATGAACTGGAGATGTTTCAACATCTGTTGTTTGAAAAAGTTTGATCTCTGGTTATAGCGTAGACAGGAATAAAAGACAGTTTGAGGAGGAAGAGTAGATCCCTACCTGATATGAATGAGTAAAAAAGAGAAGAATTGGCCAATCATGTTTGGGGTGGCGATAACCTAGTGTTATTATCGCTGGACTGTTAATCCAGAAAACCAGGTAATACTCGAGGGATGGTACTCAAATTTAGCCAGGGCAGACATTGGAATTTGAATTCATTAAAAATCTGGTATTAATCTGCTGACCATGAAACCATTGTCGATTGTTGGAAAACCCTGTCAGCTTCACTAATGTCCTTTAGGGAAGGAAGCTTCAATCCTTACCTGATGTGGCCGACATGTGACTCCAGACCCACAGCAATGTGGTTGACTCTTAACTGCCCTCTGGGCAATAAACTCTAGCCTGGCCAATGACATCCTCATCCTGTGAATGAGTAATTTCCATTGACTTCACTCACTTCACACTATTGTGCAAAGTCCCAACTGCGCTGTTGGTTATTCATTTTGAAGGCTGTAAATGATACAAACCCATAAATTAGGTGCAGGAGTAGGTTATCCAGCCCCTCAAGTCCGTTCTACCACTCAACAAGATCACAGTTGATCTAATTAATCTGCATTTGCACCCATCACAAGTGACCTTTCACCCCCGCCTTGCTTATCAAGATTCTATCTGCTAAAGGCAAAAGGTTGCAGATGTTGAATATTGGAAATAAAGAAAACAATGAATGCTGGAGAAGCTCAGCAGGTCTGGCAGCATCTGTGTAAAGAGAAACAGAGTTAACATTATGATTCCGATATTCCTCCCCAGAAATGGAAGAGGCTGGAAAATGATGGCGGATGATTGGGAGTAAGTGGAACAGATTGTGAGGGTTATTTTTAATTCATTCGTAGAACAATGTTGTTGCTGGCTGGGCCAGTATTTATTGCCCATCCCTCACTGTGCCACAAGAGGGCTCCACTGTTGCTTCTTGATGATATTAGTTGAGGGATAGTTGCTGGTCAGTATTTGACGAATGGTAGGTTACTTTTGAGTAATTGCTGTTATTATCAAATATTTATTTCAGACATAAAGTGAGTTTGACAGGGGGAAGTTCCAATTTATCAATGGACTAAGAGTTATAATAAAAGAGAAATGCCTTAAAAGCCAGCGGCCTTTTTACATGCATCAAGAAATCAAGGTCTGGAATGTGCTGCTGGAGCGGGTTATAATGCAAACAAATTAAGAATCAGTTTCCCAAATGAAACTGGAGAATTACCTGAACCAAAAAAAACCCAAATAACTGCAGATGCTGGAAATCAGAAACAGATATTGCTGGAAAAACACAGTAGGTCTGGCAGCATCTGTGGAGAGGAAACAGAAGTTACCATTTCGAGTCCAGTAAACCTTCTTCAGAACTTGAAGGATTGCATTCTGAAGAAGGATCGTTGGACCTGAGATATTAAATCTGTTTTCTCTCCACAGATGCTGCCGGACCTGCTGAGGCTTTACAGCAATTTCTGTTTATGTTTTGGAAAATTACCTGCATGGCTGTAGCAAGGAAATGGGATTAATTAGATAGCTTTTTCAAAAAACTGGTACAAGCATGATGGAGGCGAATGCCCTTCTGTGCTGTATCTTTCTACAATTCTGTGAAAGGCCCAGCTTGTTGAAGGGGTTGACTTGCAGTATGAATTCCAGAAAATATGCGACACAATCACTTCTTTCAGACAATTGTAACTTGTCCAAAGAAAGGGGGAATTTCATGCAAAATGGGTGACTGCAGACACCTGGAAACATTTCCAGTGCCACGTCTTGAGTGCTGAAAGTTTGCTTCCACACAGTGGCAGAGAGGAGAATTGCCAGTGAAGAAGACACCATTTGACAATCCTTTAAGATTATCAACTGCTCCCTGCTGGCGTTCATCCCAGGGTTAGGGGGCTCGGCAACTTCAATTTGATAAATGTTGACATTGTGTTTTATCAGATGAATTACTGACGAGTAATGTAACACGGTGTAAGTATAGATAGATTAACCAGTGATGATTAACCAGGGTTGCACACAATCAATTATTTGCCAGTGCTGCTGCCATGTTTGCAAACCCTCAGCATTTATGTCTCTTTTCCCCTCATCAATACCGCCCTTCAATTTGCTCAGGACCTTATTATTTCTATTTCTGTATCACTGTCATACAAGGATTTTACAGAATCATTGCAGTATGACTGAAGAAGTTTCACAGTGAATGCACCTTTTGAATTCTCTGTCGCTCTCTCTGTTTCTCTCTCTATCTCTCTTTCTCTCTCTCTGTCTCTGTTCTCCTGGACATTTTGTACTTGCTATGGTTTCAATCTCCTAAAGAGATGATTATACATATGTATCTTGAGTATTAACACAAACTGTATCAGAGTGATCCAGCAACTGCATTTTACTCTCAAGCCCAACCTTTATTCCCATTTAAGTCAATTGAAAAATAATTTGAGCAAAATCTAATGTTGGCAGCCAGTGAAAGTCGCTGTTGCCTCCAGGAAAACTGCATTTATTCTCCAAAGACTCGTACAAACAATGGCAAACAGGAAGAGGCCAGGCTGGTCCTCCCAGCCTGTCCAACACTATTGTGATCTCTTAGTTGCAATAGGGGGTGGAATTCCCGGAGGGATCACGGAGGACTCAACAATCGGTTGCAGAGCCAGCATTACCTACTCCCCACCCCCAGTCAGGCCTGTTTATGGGGCAAAAACCACGTGCCCTGTGCCACTCATATCTCAGGCTCAAAGATCAAGGGTATAGAACTGCTCTTGTGTGGACAGCAGTGCCACCAGGTGGACAGTGGCTGCTACAGACACTGCACACACCCGAGCCTCGAATCCGGGCGGGATCTTATCATGTCACCAACAGTAGGCAGGGTTTCTGTGCTCCTCCCTCTTTATGATGTTGGATTCTTTTATCAGCAGTAGAGTACTGTTGTACCAGGGACAGTCCCCCTTGCCCACCCCCATGCCCATAAGCGAAAGTGTCAGACTTTGCCTTTGTGAACTCCCAGTGGTAAATTTCCTACCAAAAGTACGATGAAATGTGCCAGAGCTCGGGTGAGCTTGGCCTTTTCCAGCACCATAACCCTATGAGAATTCTCCGATGTGCCGGCTCTCACCCCTTGCTCATTTTTAACCCCTTCCTTCACCCCTTCGATAGCCTAAATCTCTCTGTTCCTGTCTCCTCAGTCAAGATCTTACAAGCATAAAGCCATACCACCTTGACTAAACATTTGCTTCAGTGCCACATTGTCTGGGGTAACCAGTTCTATGAAGCACCGAATAGAGGTTCTGCAGTGTTAACTGTGCTGCATAAGTGCAAGTCATTGCAGCTTCTATAGGTTGAACTTGTTTCTTACACACTAACAAGGAATGAGAGTAGGCACCCAACTCCTCCACCCATCTCCGCTAATGAATACAATCATGTGTGATCTGATTTTAACTTCAGCTCTATGTCCCTACATATCCCTGGCAATCCTCCATCCCCTCAGATGTCAGCCTGGCATTGTGCATCTGCTGGTGCCTCTGATTCACAGCCAGTTAAATTCCTAGGTCCATGTGGTGGAACCTGATCTCAAGCAGAGTGACAATAGACGGTCTACAGTTCAGACCCCAATCACTATTCGGTTACCCCTGCATGAGGGCACGTCTGTGTGGACAATAGATGAGGCCATTCAACCATGAACAAGCAACATGATGACACACTGCCCAGAGTAAAGAATCACTGGCTGTGTGAAGTCCAGCAGCGAGATTCAGCACAGAGATGAGGCTGGACCACCAGGAAAGCAACAGGAGGAGGGAGAGAATCTGGTGCTTTGTCAAGAGAGAATCTGGTGCTTTGATGGTCCCCATCAACAACTATTCACCCTCCCAGATAACACGGTGTGAAGCTGATGAGCACAGCAGGCCAAACAGCGTCCAAGGAGCAGGAAAGTTTGACGTTTCGAGTTGAAACCCTCCCAGCCTGATCGTTAGCGACTCCTTTATCTGCCCAACTGTCTTTCTCTCTCTTTGGGCTCTATCCTATCGTTTACTCCCTACCCCACCCACTGCCCTATTTTCTGCATTTCAACTGATGTTTTCCGAGCCACCATCAGCTCTGAGGAAGGGTCACCGGACCCGAAACGTTAACTCTGTTTTCTCCTCCACAGATGCAGCCAGACCTGCTGAGCTTTTCCAGCAACTTTGTTTTTGTTGTTGGTGCTTTGTCAATTGTCTAACCAGCCTGTTCTTAAAAGCACAAACATTTTCCAAATATACAGGTTGACAAAAATGCTGGAGCCTTTCTCATATTTATGGACTTAGAATGTTGTACTGAATTTTGCACCGGAGCTAATACGATTAGCATTTGCAGCACTGAACACGTTTCTTCTGCAGAACCAGCCTTCAATCTCTCTGCTGCAGTACTCTCTCTCTGGGGACTCCACTCTTTTGATTGGAGCACATGACTCATTGCTTTAAGCTGCACTGAAGGCCTTTCAAACAATACGCACGTATAAACACAATGTTGCGCGCACACATGCAAACACATGCATGCACACACACACACACACACACACACACACACATACATGCATTCACACATGTATAACGACTGCTAATTATACGGCAGTGTAACAGAATGAAACATCAAGAGGTGCTTCTCAGGAGCATTCTAAAATAAACTATGACACTGGTCATGTAGAGGATAGGATAAAGTTCAATGTCAGAGAGAGAGGTACATTTTAAGAAGGAAAGTGAAATGGAGTGTAAGTGTGAGTGACAGAAGTCAGGGCCATCAGTGTGCTAAAAACAGGGGTACACTAGAGGCCAGCGTTAGAGGATCACAGATACCTGAGGGTTGTAGGGCTGGAGAGATTCTGGACACAAGGATGGTCGAGACTATTGGTGCAGTTTGTAAACAAGAACAGGAATATTCTCATCAATATTTTCCTTTACACAGGAGCTGACGTATGCCAGGAGTTGTATCTGTGCTATAATAAAACACTGTGGGTGCTGCAGGTCTGAAACAAAACCAGAAAATGCAAGGGAAGCTCAGCAGGTCTGGCAGCAGCTGTGGAGAGAGAAAGAGTTAACGTTTCGGATCCAGTGACCCTTCATCAGACCTCAGTGTCAGGTGAGCAGGACTGACTGTGAGTGAACTCACAAGCAGAGGGGTCTGACTGAACTCAGGATTGTGAAGAGTAAATTGTGGGAGAGCAGGCTTGGCGTTCCTGGGACAAGTGGAGTCCACAGGTAACTAAGGCATGAATGGCCTGAGATAATATCAAAATTAGACCATGTTCCAGGATTGTGGGAGTAGTAATAGATACATTTAGTGATAATGAGGTCAGAACTCATCTCCTGGTCAACGTGAGATCAGAATTGTAAACAGATGAACTTAATGTCAGACTGTTGGATCGGAAATTGGCTTGCTGAAAGAAGACAGAGGGTGGTAGTTGATGGGGAATGTTCATCCTGGAGACCAGTTACTAGTGGTGTACCGCAAGGGTCGGTGTTGGGTCCACTGCTGTTTGTCATTTTTATAAATGACCTGGATGAGGGCGTAGAAGGATGGGTTAGTAAATTTGCAGACGACACTAAGGTCGGTGGAGTTGTGGATAGTGACGAAGGATGCTGTAGGTTGCAGAGAGACATAGATAAGCTGCAGAGCTGGGCTGAGAGGTGGCAAATGGAGTTTAATGCAGACAAGTGTGAGGTGATGCACTTTGGTAGGAGTAACCGGAAGGCAAAGTACAGGGCTAATGGTAAGATTCTTAGCAGTGTAGATGAGCAGAGAGATCTTGGTGTCCATGTACACAGATCCTTGAAAGTTGCCGCCCAGGTTGACAGGGCTGTTAAGAAGGCATACAGTGTTTTAGCTTTTATTAATAGAGGAATCGAGTTCCGGAACCAAGAGGTTATAATGAAGCTGTACAAAACTCTGGTGCAGCCGCACTAGGAGTATTGTGTACAGTTCTGGTCACCGCATTATAAGAAGAATGTGGAAGCTTTGGAAAGGGTGCAGAGGAGAATTACTAGGATGTTGCCTGGTATGGAGGGAAGGTCTTACGAGGAAAGGCTGAGGGACTTGAGGCTGTTTTCATTAGAGAGAAGAAGGTTGAGAGGTGACTTAATTGAAACATATAAAATAATCAGAGGGTTAGATAGGGTGGATAGGGAGAGCCTTTTTCCTAGGAGGGTGACGGCGAGCACGAGGGGGCATAGCTTTAAATTGAGGGGTGAAAGATATAGGACAGATGTCAGAGGTAGTTTCTTTACTCAGAGAGTAGTAAAGGAATGGAACGCTTTGCCTGAAATGGTAGTAGATTCGCCAACTTTAGGTACATTTAAGTCGTCATTGGACAAGCATATGGACATACATGGAATAGTGTAGGTTAGATGGGCTTGAGATCGGTATGACAGGTCGGCACAACATCGAGGGCCGAAGGGCCTGTACTGTGCTGTAGTGTTCTATGTTCTGTGTTGCCTGGGGGAGTGCCAACATCAGCAGCTAGTAATCAAAGCTTGGAGTAGGGACCATACTCCATGGCTTTAGTCCTGCAAATATTTAATCAGAGGAAATTTCCACTTATCCAGTACTGGATGCCAGGTACACAGTGTGGTAACTCAGCGACAGTGGAGCGAAGTTGTGATGAGGCAGAGCTAGATTCTGTCAGTATACATGTGAAAACTAAGAATGCTGTCATCAAGGCATCATCATCTACATGCACCCAGACCACATATGCACAAACACACTGAGAAGTCCCATCCGAGTATCAACATTGAAAACAAAATCTTTCTTATGGTGCAATTTTGACGATGTGATGGACTGTTTACCACAAGCTGAGCTCCTTTATGAACCCATGACCTGTGACCTATAACTATGGGGGAATGTTGCAACATGTCGTGGTAGATCCTTTTGAACCGCTGTGTTATTTCAAAGAGTCACCAGCCTCTTTCATTTCCTTTTCAGATTGATGTTTCATTGAAGGACCAAAGGACAAAGAGTTTGGTATATAGGGTCTTGTTGTCCCAGTGAACAGCCAGTGTGCAAGCAGACTCATGTAGAGTTCACGGTGCTTTGATGCCATTTAGCTAACAACCATGTGGTTCAAATTTTAATCCTTGTTCATTCTACGTAACAATGAAAGAGACTAAAAATAATAGCATGAGGTTTGTGCTGAACCCTTTGTGGAATGGTGTGCAAACTGGAATGGCCCAAAGAACAGCTAACATTGGTGTTAATTAATCTTGGACAGCCATAATTAGAGCCGTTGCCCTTATAGTGAGTCTGTAGAGACAGAAAGGGTGGAGTAGAGTCCTTCTGCGCTGCAGTCATTCTATTGTTCGATAGTACACCTGGCCTCAGTGATTTGAGCATCAGAAGTTAGGTTCCACAGCCATACTTACGTCATACTGATTTAAGAGTAGCAAGTGGGAATGTCAATGGAAATCTAAACATTTCTCACCTTCCCTGCCCTCCCCCCCCACCCCGACCCCAATCACCAACAGCTTGCGAAAGATGCCTATAAGTCAATGGTTGAGCTCTAGTTGGGCCTTAGAGTCATAGAATCGTACAACACAGACCCTTCAGACCAATCCCACAATCCCAAACTAAACTAGTCCCTCCTGTGTACACTTGGCCCACATCCCTCCAAACTTTTCTTATTCATCTACCTATCCAAAAGTCTTTTAAATATTCTAACTGTACCCATTTGCATCACTTCCTCTGGAAGTTCCTTCCACATATGAACCACTTGGTGTACAAAAAAATTGCCCCACGCCTCATTTTTACATCTTTCTCCTCTCACCTTAAAGATAAGCTCCCTAGTCTTGAAATTCCTCCGACTGTGGAAAAGACACCTGCCATTCCCCTTTTCTATATCCCTCATGATTTTATAAACCTCTGTTAGGTCTCCCCTTAATCTCTTATGCTTCCATGAAAAAAAGTTCCCAGCCTATCCAGCCTCTCCTTGTAGCTCAAACCCTTCATTCCTGGCAACATCCTGGTAAATCTCTTCTGGATCCTCTCTAACTTAATGTCCTTCCATAATGGGGCGACCATTACTGGACACAGTTCACCAGGAATTGCCTCAATAATGTCCTGTAAACCTCAACATGATGTCGCAACCCCTATACTCAGACATCTGAGCAATGAAGGAAAGCATGCTAATTGCCTTCGTCATCACCCAGTCTGCACGTGAATGTAAACTTCAAAGAATTACGAGCCTGAACACTGAGGTCTGTGTTGTACAACACTAGCCGGAGCCCTGCCACCATAAAAGCCCTGCTGTTGTTCACTTTATCAAAATGCAATAACTCACATTTATCCAAATTAAGCTTCATCTGCCACTTCTGATTGACCCAATCAATCAGGATCCCTTTGTAATCTTAAATATGGCCAGTTCTGGGCACCATAGGTTCAAAATCCTAACAAGACCTTTGAAAAGTTTCCAAGGTGGGGAGCACTAATTTTCATGGAGGAACTGAAGAGATTGAGCTTGTTGGTCTTTTAATATCGGCTAAGGGAAGGAGAAACTGACTGCACTCAGAAAGTTAGAAAGGGTTTTGATAGAGTAAAGAAGAAGAAACTGAGAAACATTTGCCAGAACAAGAGGGCCAGTAACAAGAGGGCACAGTTTTAAGATGGGCAGGGAGAGAAACAGGGAGCACATGAGGAAAGTATTTTTCTGGAAGCAATCCAGAAATATTGGCTGAAGGAACAGTGGAAGCAGATACTACATTGTCTTCTGAAAGAGAATTAGATGAATACTTGAAAGGGGAAATGTTGCTGAACTATGGGATAGGAATGATAGTGGAGCGAATGGCCTCCTACTGCACTATAAGAATCAGCAGATGTTCAGGAAGTCTGCAGTTAGGACTGCGATCAATGAGTGATCAATGATTGAGTTGGTCAGGTAGGAACTAAATGAATGGAGGGTTAGTGGGCTATCAGAATGGAATGGCCTTGCTTGAAGGAGAGGGTGGATAACACCTGATTACTGGATTCCCTTGTCCTGAACCCACTTCTACTCTGAACTGTTTTAGCACAAATAGCAACGTGATAATGGACCAGATATTTGTTTATAATCGTGATTGAGGGATAAATGTTGGTCGAGGCAACAATGCTGCACACCTTTAGTAGTGCACAGATTGTTGGGCTTAACGTGTGTGCTCAAGCCCTAGAATAGATTCCCGAGATTCCCAACAGGGTGTGCTGCCAACTGAACCACAGCTGGCACAATGGGTGGAAAATTCAGCCCTTTCCAACAGAGAGATGGTTGGCATCTGGGAATCCCAGTTCCAACATAATTATGTCTGAGGTGGGAAGACCCACGAGTAGTACAATAAATTTTTCATTACGTGACACTTGTGGACCAAGAGTGAATCATTTGATCAAATATACCAGTTGATCAAGAAGTCCACATAATCAATGTAAAAACACACACTAAGTAATGGAAACATAATGCGAGGGGTATGCACATCACTGTTATACTTTATTTCCAGCGTCAATCACTTAAATAATAATGTAACTTTGCCTGAAATAAAACTTACTGACAGAGAGCCTTCGCACTTGCATCCTCAACTGTCTACTCTGACATCACGGATGTCGCAATTAGACAGTAAATTTCTAGTATTTCAGGTACCTATGTTTTACCAGATTATTGAGAATGCTGATTTCTGAGGTTAATACAAAGTTTACTGCGTTCCCACCCCACCTCCCATTGGGGCCCCTAACTGGGCAATCAATCCTGAAAATCCACTGCCACTCACTTAAGGAACTGTGGTTCTCTTGAGAAGCAGTCTGATATGGAAGGATAGTCTCGTAATAGAAACTATCCCTTCACTGACCTTTATTGACGGCAATATTTAGTCAGTCCATATTCTCATCCCTCTCAAGTCAAGGTGACTCAACCCAGGACTAATTCTCCAGAGCACTTTTTAGGAAAAAACTAGGGCATGTTGCAATGAAGCGCTGCTTTTTTTTATTCATGAATGTGATGTTGGCAAAACTGGCCTTATCATTTCATCAGGCTGTGTATCTATAAAATAGTAGGAGTTTCTGAACGCGAGAAAGTTATTGTGAGGTTATTAATGTTACAAAACAAGGGTGAGTAACTAGTCTTAAGGTACAGATTAATCATGATCCAATTGCATGGTATTATGTCTGGCCAGTGATAACCCGTAAGGGTTCCGGGATTTAGTAATGACAATCACTATCATGAAGATATGGTAGATTCCCTCGTACTTATATGACAGCTATATTCCTTGCCATTTACCAGACCAGGCTTGGATGTGATTTAAATCTTGCTGCCTGTGGGGAATGGATAGCTTCATTGTCCAGTTAAAGTCATACTTCTCTGACCTCTCAATCTTCAATCTGTTTCATCAGTAAATAATGATCTGAGTCCTTCGAAATGCACCTGCACAATGGGCAAAATATTCCCATTGGGGAGTGTTGGAAGTGGGAGGATTGGTGGAAATGGTCAGGAGAATAGGGGAGGTACTGGATCAGGATGACACCCAGATGTATCCCCAACATCAGGGATGCTTCGAAGAGGAACTTGAGAACTGGATCAGCCATTACGTTCTACTATTTTGAGTTAGCACGCCAATGGTGTAACACAGATTAGTAAAACAGTAACATGGGTCTTTATCTGATGATCAGACTACACGCAAACAATGTGACTTGGTAACTGGAGAACATTGTAGACATATATTGTTAACTTGGTGAGTGTAGAACATTTCTGCACTCGATTGCTGCTGTGGTAGACTGAGTCTGGGACCGCTACAGTACACCCTGTCCCAGCAGAAGTGAATCATAGCAGTTTACCCCTGAAAGGAACGTGCATGTCACATCCAAAGCTGGAAGGCTGCAGATTTACCTGGTCAAGTCCCCGACGAGGAGTAATATTGCAAAACCTCTGGCATTCCGCCAAATTCAATCGTTGAGAAAGCCTCCACATCAATAGAGATAATGGGAACTGCAGATGCTGGAGAATCCAAGATAACAAAGTGTGGAGCTGGATGAACATAGCAGGCCAAGCAGCATCTTAGCAGAAAAGCTGACGTTTCGGGCCTAGACCCTTCATCAGAAAAGCTTTTCTGACGAATGGTCTAGGCCCGAAACGTCAGCTTTTCTGTTCCTAAGATGCTGCTTGGCCTGCTGTGTTCATCCAGCTCCATACTTTGCTATCCACATCAATAGAGTCAGTTTCTCTGTGTTTGGCTAGGTTGTGGGTGAGGAGGGGGGCATGTGGTAGTGTTTGTGGGAGGGGGCAGGATGGTGGGTATGGAGCCATCATAGCTAGAGATTCCGTTCAGTAAGAAAGGGGCTGTGTCAGTAAATAGCCACATCCGTGGCAGTGACAGTTAGGGTCTGAGGGAGGCTGTACATTCCTGCCTCTTAATGCTGCTCGTCCCTCTTGTATCTCCCAATTGCGACTGGATAGAGGTGCCTTCACACTTCCCTACATACCTCTGTGGCATCCTGCTCAGATCAGATGGTGTGATTGCTGATGCCCAAAGATGTGCAGGTCAGGTGGCTGGACCGTACTGCAGTGTTCGGGGATGTGCAGGCTACATGGATTACCCATGATAAAATGCAGGGTCATGGGAGTAGGACGGGGATGGGTCTGGGTGGGCTGCTTTTTGGAGGTTCAGTGCTGACTCAATGGGCCGAATGGCCTCTATATATGCACTGTCAGCCTCTTCTCTGATCGCTTGTGCAGGATGGCCCACTGGCGGGTCCTCCAGATTTAGCAGCTATCCCCGACTTCCTTGACTGCTTGGCAAGGTTGAAGGACAGCCAACTGTGAGAGCACTTCATGGAAAGTAGCTCCACAGGTCTGGCTGGGAGGGATGTCCCAAACTTTATCCTGAGGTCGGGAACCGAAAGCCGACCTGTAAACTTCCTCCTCGCTGTGTGGCATGTTCCACATAGTAGGACACTGCAGTATCAGGACCCCAGAACATTCCAGCGCCAAGCGGTAGATAGGAATAAAGGCACAAAAACAGAAGTTGCTGGAAAAGCTCGGCAGGTCTGGCAGCATCTGTGAAGAATAAAACAGAGTTAACATTTCAGGACCGGTGGGAATAAAGGCCCCGGTCGTGGCTAGTGCTTTCCTGCCCGGTGACCTGCTTAAGGCAGTGGATTTGAAAGGAGGAACTCACTGTTTGCGAATGATGGGACAGTTTTAATAATCCTCAGTGCAGCGTCCTTGAAATCCTGCTGAAACCAACATACTGTTTGAAATTGTGACTTGTGATGTTATGTTAATGGGACTGCCCTGCACCATCACTCTACCTTTCACATTTTAGTCAGACACTTACTATCTACATTTCAGCATTTTTTAGATACTTTTCTACCTTAATGCTGCAGACAAAGCAGAGATGTTGCAAGGTAGGTGAAAAAGTGCTGAATGACTCATTAGAAAAGCACACACACCACTAACTGCCATTTTCTAAACTGCAATATGTTGTACTTAACAAAGAGAGAGATGTTAATGCTAGAGAATGAGGATGACATTGACAAGTGTAACCAAAAACTTAGGAACAGAGCTTCTTATGGTTGGGGGTGTTAAAGGAGGAGTGGGAGTGGGCAGACAATGGGGTAAGGACTGAAACTCCAGAGAAAATGTTAATCACGGGCCAGAGGAATGGGTAATGAGTAAGGGTATGGAGTGTAAGAAACGGAGAATTCAAGCAGCAAGAAAGAAATAGACTGACAGATCCAAATGATGTTGGATGATAAACATCAAACAACCATCAACATTCAAAACTCATAAACTATCTTGCAAATAAAGTTGAACATAATATAGGAATTTCGCAATTACGAACGATTCAGTGAACAAAGTTACAATGTTTAGCACAATGCAGATCTCCTTAGTTTACAGAAGAGAGATGAAAAGCCCAACCGCAATCAAAGTTTTGTATTATAGCTCCTACATCATATGTTATTAGATTACATCCATTCAATTCTTAATCATTTACATAATATTTATGATTTTTATAAAGTAGAGGATTGGGTTGTCATGGATTATTTGTTCTATATCTTATTTCCGGAATGCTTTTTTTTCCCCGAACGCCAGCTTCCTTTAACTTTTGTGTGGTTGTGGAAAGGGATAATGGCAAAGGCAGGTGAGATTGAAGAACTTACTAAAGAAGTCCAGACCGAGTTTATTGCCATTCCTTCAGCAAGGTTACATTATCCAATGGTTCGAATATTGACAGAGATACAGAGCCATAGAGCTGTGGGTGATGTTATGGAGATATTTCAAAATGAGAGTGGGAAAATAAACTTGAAGGTAAAGAAAACTGAGGGTAAGGATGACAGAGATAATGGGAACTGCAGATACAGGACAATCCGAGATAAAGCGTGGAACTCGATGAACACAGCAGGCCAAGCAGCATCTTAGGAGCACAAAAGCTGACATTTCGGACCTAACCCCTTCATAAGAGAAAGCTGACGTTTTGTGCCTAGACCCTTCATCAGAAAAGCTTTTCTGGTGAAGGGTCGAGGCCCAAAACGTCAGCTTTTGTGCTCCTAAGATGCTGCTTGGCCTGCTGTGTTCATCCAGCTCCACACTTTGTTATCTCTCTAAGGGTGACAGCATAGGTCTATGAGGACAAGGGTGATTGTCCTTCACTTCTCTGAAGCCACCAGCTGTGAAAGGAAAAATTTTGTGATCTTGCAAATGACTTTGCAACCAACATAATACTTCTGAAATTGAGCCGCTACTGGAGGGTGGCAAATGTGGCAGCCATTTTGTGCATGGCAAGCTCCCAAATCCAACAATGAGATAATGTCCAGATCATCTCCTTTTGTGATGTTGAGTGAAGGGTAGGTATTGTCCAGGATATTATAACTCCTGTCTTCGCCTTGAAAAAATGCCGTGGCATATCTTGTGTTCACCTGACAGAGCGGGTGAGGCCTCAGTTTAATGCCATGTTTGAAAAGCTGGAAGATAGTTTAACAATAAGAGCTTCACCATTCAATCCTATAAGCATTTTACAGCCAGTAACAACACGTACTTACACTATAAATACTTCTGTATCAGCTAATTGTTTTACTAATCTTGCAAGACGATAGTTTTATTTCCCATGAGCAGAAAGATTGATTATTGGGTTTGCACACGTGACAAATTTAAGAAATTAGCCAAACCAATATAAACTTAGATTTATCTAGAATCTTGTCTGAAGTAAAACATGTTGTGAAACTTAAAAGTGTTCTGTAAAGATTTACAAGGAATTTGCCAATGTTGAAGGGTTTGAGCTACAGGGAGAGGCTGGGGCTATTTCCCCTGGAGCAGAAGAAGCTGAGGGGTGACCTTATAGAGGTTTATAAAATCATGAGGGGCATGGAAAGGATAAATAGTCATGAGCTGCTAGAAGAAGTGGTGGAGGCTGATGCAAAATAGGAGAAAGGAGACAGATTTTTAAGAAAAGGGATGTATTTTTTACACAGAGGGTAGTTCGCATGAAGAATTAATTCCCTGAGGAAATGTTGGATGTGGACACAATTACAACATTTAAAAGATATTTGGATAAGTACATGAATAGGAAAGGTTTGGATGGATATGGGCCAGGAAGAGGTGGGTGGGACTAGTTTAGTTTGGGATTATGTTCAGTGTGGACTGATTGGACTGAAGGGTCTGTTTCCGTGCTGTATGACTGTATGAATAATTCAGAGCTGGCTGGCCACAACTATTGTACAGTGCACGAGTAAATGAAACATGTCTTGGTCTTGGGATATTGGCCTCTGTGCAGTTATTTCAGACCAGGAGTAGCCCATTCAGCCTCTCAAATAATCTCCACCATTCAATAAGATCATGGCTGATCTCGCTGTGGCTTCAACTCCACACCTTCCCCTGATACCCCCTGACTGCCTCATCCATTTAAAGCTGCACAAACAATCTTAATTAAACATAAGGTTCAGACTGGAAGATCATATGGCTGAGTTGTGTTAGAAATAATTAAAATATTGTGGCACGGTGAATGTGTAATGCATTTGAAAGTAACCTAAAAATTTGAAGTAAACCAAACTGAAAACTTATGCCAAAAACAAAGTTAGCATTTCAAGTGAAAGATCTTCCATGAGTACAAGGAGATGAGTTGATTTTAAGAAAGGACAAAGAGGGGTCTGAAAAGAAATAAAGGGAGACACCAAGGATTCAGTGAAAGTCAAGTGCAGTCAGTCATCTCTGGAGAAAGAAGAGAGAAGGATTTCTAAATCCTCAGTCAACAAATTGTCAGTTTGGTCAGAGCTCTAACAAGGTAGGCTTGAGGTGATCTGGTGAAGGCCACATTTATGTTGTGTCTCATGAGAAAGCAAGATGCGCAGAAGGAAGTGGAGACAGGAAAACCATTGCAGTTGGCATTCCCACACCTGAATTTTGGAAAACTTGGTCTTTTAACATTGGACAATCATCACCGTTTGTATATTTTATATACGAAAACTACTCTTCTTTGTCATTTTCTTGGGATATGGGTGTTCTTCTGTTGCACATCCCTCATTGCCTTTCAACCAAGCTCGGTGCTCAAGCTGTTTCAAAAAGCGATTAAGATTCAGTCACTTTAGCGCCATATGTAGGCCAAGCCAGGTAAAGGTGGCAGACTTTGATCCCTAAAGGGAATCAGGTGGGTTGTTAATAACAAGTTTTTTAATAGCATTTTTAAAAAAAATTTCATTAACAGGTTGAGGGCATCGCTGGCTAAGCAGCATTTATTGCCCATTCCTAATTGCCCAGAGGGCAGTTCAGAGTCAGCCACATCGCTGGGGGTCTGGGGTCACATTTAGGCCAGACCAGGTGAGGATGGCAGTTTCTTTCCCTAAAGGACATCAGTGAACCAGATGGGTTTTTCGTCACAATTGACAATGGATTAATGGTCATCATTAGACTCTTAATTCCAGATTTTATGAATTCAAATCACACCATCTGCTGTGGCGGGACTTGAAACGAGGTCCCCAGAACATTATCTGGGGCTCTGGTTGACAGCCCAGTGATGATATCACTCGGCCATCGTTACTCCTAATTATTTCATAGTCACCATTGCTGAAACTAGCTTTCAGTTTCTGATTGGATTTAAATTCAACTCCCAACTTTCCCACAGCGCATCCACTATGTACAAGGCATAATTCAGAATACACTCCACTTACTTGTTATATATGGAATTCACTGCCACAGAAGGCTGTGGAGGCCGTGTCATTAGGTACATTTAAGACTGAGATAGATAGGTTCTTAATTATCAATGGGATCAAGGGTTATGGGGAGAAAGCAGGAGAGTGGGGTTGAGGAACTTATCAACTATCGTTGAATGGCGGAGCAGACTCAATGGGCCAAGTGGCCTAATTTCTGCTCCTATGACTTAAGGTCTTATGGATGAGCGCGGGTCCTACAAGATACAAGGAGCTCGAAATCATCCAGGACAAAGCCGTCTGCTTGGTTGGCAACCCATCCACCACCATCTGTGCACAGTCGCAGCAGTGTGTACCATCGACTCGACGCACTGCAGCAACTCACCAAGTCTCCAAGACAGCATCTGTCCAAACCCGCAGCCTCTTCCACCTAGACGGACAAGGGCATGCCACCGCTTGCAAAACAGTCGGCACCTGATTAAGGGCATTCGGAGATGGGCAATAAATGCTGGCCAGCAATGCCAACATCCCGTGAATGAGAAGAATAAATCCCTACGGGATTCTGACAGTCACGTTCTGCTAATTCTTCTGCCTGTCTGTTATCTTCATTTTGTCGCTCATGTCCCTTAACCAACTTACAAGCCAGGTCAGTTATTTGCCTTGCATTTCATTTGGTCCAATTTAAGAACAACAGTCTCTAAGAGGCCTCTTAAAGTCATGTATTGGTGCCATTTTTAAACCATACAATTTTTTTTTCAGTTTTGACTGATATTGATAACACAAAGCTTACAACACAGAAACAAACCATTTAGCGCAAACAGTTCGTACTGATATTTACATTATGCACGAGCCCCCTCCCAGCCTAATTCATCCCAACCTATTAACATAATCTCCCACCACTTTCTCCCTTGGATTTATCTGATCACCCTTGCAGTAGGTGGATACTATTCATCTGAACCACTCCATTTGGTAATGAATTCCACAGATTCTGAATCTACATTAATTAATTTCTTCCTTGACTTATGAGATATTACATATTGTATGGCAGTGGTTAGTATCTTAGCCACTTGGCTGAAGTGCCCACTCCAGTGTTTGATGGCTAAGGAGGGCGCAGTCACACATGGCCAAACAGGTTGCGTATCATTGTGTAACTCCGTCAACAACACATGGTGATGGCAGGCAGTAATACAAAGAGAAAGTCCCGGTCACTTAATGGGAAGAAAGTTGGAGCCTCGACTGTCACTATCCATAGCTCCAGGCTAGTCGAGTTGCCACAGACCCACAAGACCATGGAGCTTTTCTCTCATTAGTGAGCGACATGACTGGTGGTGAGTTTAACTTGAGGGTTACCGCCAGGCAAAGGGTAAGGTTAGGAAAGGAGAGACTTCATGGTGATCTTAGCCAGTGCAGGAATTGATTAGATTCTCTACAGCGTGGAAACAGGCCCTTCGGCCCAACAAGTCCACACCGCCTCTTGGAGTATCCCACCCAGACCCATCCCCATCCCCCTATAACCCACACACCCCTGAACACTACGGGCAATTTAGCACGGCCATTCCACCCAGCCTGCACATCTTTGGACTGTGGGAGGAAACCGAAGCACCCAGAGGAAACCCACGCAGACACAGGGAGAATGTGCAAACTCTACACAGACAGTTGCCCGAGGCTGGAATCGAACCCGGGTCCCTGGCGCTGTGAGGCTGCAGTGCTAACCACTGAGCCACCGTGCCACCCTAATTGAACCCATGTTGTTGGCATCACACTGCATCCCAGACCAGCCATCCTGCCACCTGAACTTACTAGGCCCCAGGGCAGCAGTGCACATTGCCATAGCAATCCAGAATCCTCAGGTGAACCATAACCCACGAGGAGACATTTATCTCTCCTAGTTTAGGATTCCTGCACAACTGGCAACAGCATCTTTACATCTGTCCTATCAAACACTTCACAGAACCCTGACAGTGTGAAACCAGGCCATTCAGCCCATCAAATCCACACTGGCCCTCTGAAGATAATCCTACCCAAATCCAATCCCGACCTCTCTATCCCCTGTAACCCTGCATTTCCCGTGGCTGATCCACAACCCAGGACACTACAGGTTTCTTGACGATCAACAGGCAATATACCAAGGCCGATCCACGTAATCTACACACCCCTGCGCGTTTATGGGATAATTTAGCATGGCCAATCCACCTAGCCTCCACATATTTGGACTGCGGGAGGAAACCGGAGCACCCGAAGGACACCCACGCCGGCACGGGGAGAATGTGCAAACTTCCCGCAGACAGTTGTCTGATGGTAGAATCCAACCCGGGTCCCTGGGACCGTGAGGCAGCAGTGCTAACCATTGAGCCACTGTGCTGCCCCAAAAACTCAAATTGAAATGAATTCAAACTTTACCGTGATGGAGTTTGAATACATGTTCCCAGACCATTAGCCTGGGACCTGGAAGTCTACCCAATAACCACCATCATGCCACCATCTCCTCAATTCTTTGCAGTTTTGGAAATCCCTTATCCAGTCATATTCAGCTCTCCCTTTTCACAGGGAATGAGCTTTAACTTATTTAATCATGACTGTTGTTATTCGGTTGACTTCTTTGCTGCAGGTGTGTAGGGAGTTCCAGCGTGGAAACTGCACCCGGGGCGAGAATGACTGCCGCTTCGCCCACCCGGCGGACATCGCGATGGTGGACACCAATGACAACACGGTCACCGTGTGCATGGATTACATCAAGGGCCGCTGCTCCCGGGAAAAGTGCAAGTATTTCCACCCCCCGGCCCACCTGCAGGCCAAGATAAAGGCAGCGCAGCACCAAGTGAACCAGGCAGCGGCTGCCCAGGCCGCTGCCACCGCAGCTGCCATGGTGAGTGGCAAGCGTGCCCGGGACCCGACGCACACCGCCGGCAGGTGACGTTAAAGGAGCCGGTCGTCATTTTGACGCGGGGTTGGGGCGGGGCTGCTGGGCTCTTTTCTCTATTTATTTACGGGCTAGTGCAGGCTTGGCCTGTATCCTCTGGAGTTTTTAGAAGAGTCAGAGGTCATTTAATTGAAACACGTAAGAGTTTTTTTTAATTCACCCACCGGATGAAGGCATCGCTGGCGGCATTTATTGCCTGTTCCTAATTGCCCAGAGGGCAGTTAAGAGCCAACCAATTGCTGTTGGCATGGAGTCACATGTAGGCCAGAGCAGGTAAGGATGGCAGTTTCCTTCCCTGAAGGACTTAAGTGAACCAGGTGGGTTTTTCCCAACAATCGACAATGGATTCACAGTCATCAGTAGACTCTTAATTCCAGATATTTTATTGAGTGCAAATTCCACCATCAGCTGTGGCAGGATTTGAACCCGTGTTCCCGAAACATTGCCTGGGTCGCTGGACTAACTGTTCAGCGATACTACCAGTAGGCCCACACCTCCTCAAAGCTCAGCGCAGTCAGAAACAAAGAGTTGGGCCGCATGATTTGCAGTCGCGTTTCTTTTTTTTGTGTGTGTGTGTGTGCTGCACCCTTTAAATTCATTGTTTGCGCTCACCCCTCTGTTGTCGAGCGAAGAACTGGTGTAAAAAGGCAGGAGTGTTACTGAGGTGAATGCTTATCGTTGCTTTTAACTCAGTCGCCTGTTTCTTTGCTCGAGGCTAAGTTTGTGTATTTCCCTCAATGCGTTAATGTTGAAAATAATATGTCAGCATGGCGTGCATACAGTTAGCCGGGGAGGTGCATGGGTTCTTGTGGTGCAGTGGTAGTGCCCCTATCACTGGACCAGGAGGTCCACATTCAAGTCCCACCTGCCCTTGGCGGTGGATGTTCAAACAGGTTGATTAAATAAATAATTACAGTGTGTACTAGACTGCAGTGGAACCTTGTTGTGTGATATCTGTACCAGTACATAACACAATTAACGTGACAGAGGAGGCCTGGTGCTATGTTCAAGCCTGTAGACACCCAGACCAGGAGAACCAGAGGACACGGGGACAGGCTCTGTCTCATTTCAATGGGATATTGCTCTTGTAATTAATGATACATGTGTAAAGGTCCTTAGCCTCACAATAACTACTCAGTAGTGCCTTTATTGTGCATGCCTAGTCTTGTTATTTGTTGTATATGGCATTCCGATGATTTGTTTTTTTTTATTTGTTTTCTCCTCACCCCCTCCCAATGCACTGCTGCCCCCATGATGCACCTCTGCTTGCTGTTTATGTTAATGCGCTTGAACCCCATTGGCCCATTGCCATCCATGTGCTCGCTGCCTGCTAATTAAGACTCAGTCGGCTGTCAAATCACTGAAGCGACCCCTCGAGGCAACCTTTGACCTGGTACTATGACCTTTCACCTTTTAGCTTGGCATGTAGCTTTAATAGGGTTACAAGTTATGACTTAAAACATTTACTTAAGGGGAAATGAGAAAAGAAAATCAGTATTGATGTGTTATTTTCTGTTGCAAAACGGTAAAGGGCAGTGATAAATTGACTGTGGCACCATCTGCTTTGAGAAATTCTCATGAAAATAAAGTTCCAACAAGAAAATACATCATTCTCTCAAAATTTCAAAGCGGCCAAAGCGAAACCCAGGCAATTTATGACTAAATTACTCTCCCCCACCCCCAATAATAAATTGGTTTTTGTAACCATAGTGTTAACTGAAGTACCACACTCAGTTCATCACCTGTGGATTACCCAGACCTCTGACATAACATTGGGAGACGTTAAATTGATGTATTCATAATAATTCTGTACTTATCTGGTTGGCATGGCTTCTTTTTTGTTTAAAAAGTTTGTAACACGTAAATGTTTGTTACTCAATGTTTGAGTATGCATGAGTTGCATGTCAAGTTTTGCTTTGGGGATTAAAGTTGTGGGTTTATCATTTTATTTTCTAGTTGTTCATTTTATTAATTGCTCTGAAAAATTGTAGTTAACATTGCTTTTAATGTTGATCGTCATGGAGCTAGCAGTGCTGCTTTCTGCCTCTGTATCGCATCTTTTATTGTAAGTTTTGTGAAGTGTAAGACAAGTAGTAACATACAATGCAGTTGTTTTTAAATGTTTCTGTTGATTTTTCTTTAAAAATAATTTATGGAGTAATGCTTGCTGTACATATTATTTCTGCTTTTTTTTTTCAATTTTTATTGTCTTGTCTCAGGTAGTTATCATGTTGCTTGCTTGCTAGATGGCTCGAATTGTGTTAATAGTGGCCTTGTATTTTGTACTCTGTACTGATCGTGTGATGTTTCTCTTTCTGTTTTTTTCTTCTCTCGTTTTTCTCTTCCTTCGTTGTTTTTGTTTTACCCGATTTTCTTTTACTTCGCCTCTCGTTCGCAGGGTCTTCCTCCTGGTGTCCTCCCCCCGTTACCAAAGAGACCTGCACTAGAAAAAGCCAACGGTGCCACGACTGTTTTTAATGCTGGTGTGTTCCAATACCAACAGGCACTTGCAAACATGCAGCTACATCAACAAACAGCCTTCATCCCACCAGGTAAGGAAAGGCAGACCTGTTAGCTTATTGCAGAGTGGTGACAGGAAAAGTAAATGATTTGCTGGTGTTGTCTAATAAGAAAAACATGCCAACAAGTTGCAATCCAATAATTCAGTGCTGAAAAAATTGATTTTTCTGTGTACTTTTCTTATTTCTTTTATGTTTTTGATGATTAATCACACTTTTGATTTTTTTTATTAAAAATGTGCTCTGGTTTCCTCACTTCAAGTGACCTAAGGAAATAAGAGAAAACACTAAAATCTTGCTGTGGGATTTTCTAATCAACACATTTCATTCCGCTCTGGAGCTGAACTCCAAAATCATATTGTAATTATTATTCTCTGCTTCCGTGAGATGTGGGAATATTACCCATCAGCTGAGGGCCATTCCAGAGCATTGTTGGGTCTGCCACATTGCTGTGGATCTGGAATCATGGGTAGGCCTGATCAGTGAGGAAGCAGACTTCACTTCATAAAGATCATCAGTGACTTACGGGTGTCAGTGTTGCTAATACAACCTTTAAATTCTGGATTTAGTCATTGCATTTAAATTCCAGCTGGGCTGTGGTGGGATCTGAACCAATAACTCCAGAGCATTACCCCGTGGCCTAGCGAATAACAAGCCCAGTGCTCTTGCTGTTATACCACCATGTCAATCAGAGGTGAAGGATATTGATCCACCTTCCAGAGTCTTAGGAAACTTAAGATCGCGAGCCAAGCTACCAGATGACAGAACTGAAAGAGAAGCTGCTGTTTTGGGGTGGCAGGGAGGGATGAGAGATCCATCCCACTGAATGACTCATGAGATGCCGTTGCCAGGGAATTTGTCTATATCCTCATGACCAAATGGGGGAAATTCTGAATGTAGAAATGAGGAGCAAGAGCAGGCCATTTGGCCTCTCAAGCCGGCACCATTATTCAATAAGATCATGGACTGACCTGTTTGCATTATGACTTCCATATTCCCATCAATCCCTGCTAAATTTTAAGGGTGAATTGAATGACAGAGGGATACACGAGATCCCGGAGCTCCCACAGAAATTTTGCCTGGAGATGATTTTGCCCTAAGCCTCCCACTCAAATTGGATGCAATAGTGGATTTATATAGGTGCACTTCAACACAGTGGGATATCAGGTGGTTGCATTTATTGTTCTCAATCCTATTAGCTTCACAAAGAGCAGGTTAAAGCAAAATTGTTCCCTAAACGATGATGTTGGCACCAAGGGCCTTGCAACAAATGGTGAAGTTTAGCTGCTGTGAGTTGTATGTGTGTCAGCCTGTACCTGGGATCAGGCAGTGAGAATATACCCTGCCTTCAATTGGAAGTCATATCCTGCATTCTGCACAAATCCTCCAAATATTGAATTCATCCGCTGAACAAAAATGACCTGGCACTGGAAAACTCCTTACCCATCCCTTTCCCATTGTCTCTTAACTAATGCCCATCTGTGTGGACTCAGCTCATTCATTCCAAACCTGGGACAGCTAGTAGCTGAATGCTGGGCCAATAATAAAGTTTGATCACTGATGACCTCTGTCTGAACAAGGAGCAGAATTAGGCAATTTGCTCCCGTGAGCCTTTTCCATTATTCAAAAAGATCATGGCTGATTCCCTTCACTCCACCTACCTCTGACCTTTCACTTCCCTGCTTATCAATAATTGATCTGCCACTGCCTTAGAATTGTTTAAGGAAGCTGAGGCCTTTTGAAAGAGAGAGTTGCAAAGACTCTATGAGAAAAAATATTCTCTTTATCTCAGTCTAAAATGGGCACACCCTTATTTTGAAACAATGACTCTTAGTTCTAGTTGGTTCCTCTTGTGGGACAAACCTTTCGACATGCACCCTGTAAAGACCCCTCTGTGTCTGATGTGTTTCAGTCAGGGTGTCTCTTACTTTTCCTAAATTCCAGATGCTACCAGCATGGCTTCTCAAGGCAACTTGCCCAATCCAAGAATTAATTGAGTCATCCTGCTCTGAACTGTTTCCAATGCATTAATATCCTTCTTCAGATGAGGAGACCAATACTGTACACAGTACCCCAGATGTGGCCTCACCAACGCCCTGTGGAACTGAAACTCAAACTGCTTTTGTATTGAACTCTCCTGACTATAAGCAATCATATCCAAGATAACAAGGTGTAGAGCAGGATGAACACAGCAGGCCAAGCAGCATCTTAGGAGCAGGAAAGCTGACGTTTCAACCCTAGACCCTTCATCAGAAATGGGGGAGGGGAAGGGATTTGTGAAATAAATAGGGGGAGAGGGGGAGGTGGATCCAAGATGGATAAAGGAGAAGATAGGTGGAGAGGAGACAGACAAGTCAAAGAGGCGGGGATGGAGCCAGCAGAGGTGAGTGTTGGTGGGGAGGTAGGGAGGAGACAGGTCAGCCCAGGGAGGACGGGCAGGTCAAGGGGGTGGGATGAGTTGGGAAATGGGGGTGCGGCTTGAGGTGGGAGGAAGGGATAGGTGAGAGGAAGAACAGGTTAGGGAGATGGGGACGAGCTGGACCGGATTTTGGGATGCGGTAAGGGGAGGGGAGATTTTGAAGCTCAGCCTTCCTAATTACTTTCATGCTAACCTTTTGTAATTTTTCATGCACCATGATACCTAGAGTTCCCTTGCATCATAGAGCTCTGCAATCTCTCATCATTCAGACAGTATTCCTCTTTTCAGTTTATCTTTACAGAAGTCATATGACACCGGGTTATAGTCGAACAGGTTTATTTGAAATCACAAGCTTTCAGAGCGTTGCTGCTTCGTCAGGTGAAGGAGCATCACTCTGAAAGCTTGTGATTTCAAATAAACCTGCTGGACCATAACTTGATGTTGTGTGATTTCTGACCTTGTCCACCCCAGTCCAACACCACATCGTCATATTTATCTTTTCATCCTGCTAAAATGGAACACTTTACCATTTCCCCCACATTATACTTCATTTGCCAGCTCAGTTAACCAATCTCTATCCATTACATAATCGCATTGTGTCCTCTTCTATCTCTCAACTTCCTGTCTCTCAACAGGAAATGATTGTTGGAGATGAAGTGCGGAGGGCTGCGGCTGACTGGGACTCTGTCAAGTTTAGCGCCTTCGGGAGATGAGGAGGGGAAATTCATCTCATAGAGTCATAGAGCTGTGCAGCATGGAAACAGATGCTTCAGCCCAACTCATTCATGCTGACCAGATATCCCAAGCTAATCTGGTCCCATTTGCCAGCAAAGAGTAGGGTCAAGGGCAGGGTGTTCAGAGTGAAGTGGCTGATCCAGCAGCTGGGTGTGAATCTAATTTGGAGCAATGGAGACCATTCCTTGTTCCTCTTGCTAACTGTAAGAGCGAGTTTTTGGCTCAGTGTGATACTCAACTTTGAAATGATGCTGGATGGAATACAGGCTAAAAATACCTATGTGAAATATTTACAGCTGGTGCGGAAACCTGCCGATTTATTTCACCCAGCTTAGCCTTTCTTTGAAAGGAGCTGGCAAAGATACAAATCCTCACACACAGCCAATTCACCATGAAACGGCCTGATTCTAACTTTAAGCTAATCCTCCCAACCACCTCTTGATCCGGGCTTCCCTAAAGCATAGGGAATAATTTATCTTCGTTGACCCTATTGAATCCATTAATCATCTTAATTGCCTCAATTAGATCACCCCCTAATCTTCTGTACTCGAGTGAAAATAACTTCATTTATATAACAGGGTTCCATAACAGTGCTCACAACAGTTTCTCATCCAGCCTTTGCAACGGCTCCAGTATAATTTAAAACCAACATTCAAACAGCTAGCTTTGCTCAGTTCTGTTTACAAAGTGCAGAAATAGACAAGGCCATTCTTCGGGACATTAACATAGGTTCATCTGGGATACAGCACTTGTTACAATGACCCACTTTCGAATGAAAGTAATAAAAGGGTTTGGCATTGACTACGTTGTTGATTATTATGCTGACAAGTGCAATGAAATAATGAAAGCATAGATGAGGGGCATAGATGGAGTGGATAGCCAGAGACTTTTCCCCAGGGTGGAAATGACTATTATGAGGGGGCATAATTTTACGGTGATTGGAGGAAGGTATAGGGGAGATGTCACAGGTAGGTTCTTCTCACAGAGAGTGGTGGGTACGTGGATTGCGCTGCTGGCGGTGGTAATGGAGACAGCTACATTAGGGACATTTAAGCGACTCTTGGACAGGCACATGGACGATAGTATAATGTGAGGTATGCAGGGTAGTTTGATCTTAGAGTAAGATAATAGTTCGGCACAACATCTTGGGCCAAAGGGCCTGTACTGTGCCGTATTGTTCTACGTTCTAATAACCGGCTTACGGTTGCTAGTTTGACTTCTGCCAGATCTACTCAGCTCCTGAGCTTTATTACAGTTTGGTCTAAACATGGACAAAAGAGCTGAATTCCAGAGGGGAGGTGACAGTGACAGCCCTTGACATCTAGGCTACATTTGAACAAGCGTGGTATGAAAGAGCATTAAACAAAACTGGAGTCAGTGTTAATCAGGGGCAGACTCGCTGCTAGTTGGAGTCATGCGTGGCATGTAAGAGGATGGCTGTGGTTGCTGGAGGTCAGTCATCTCAGCTCCAGGACATCTCTGCAGGAGTTCCTCAGGGCAGTGTCCTAGGCCCAATCACCTTCAGCAGCTTCATCAATGACCTTCCTTTCATCATAAGGTCAGAAGTGGGGACGTTCGCTGATGAATGCAGTGTTCAGAACCATTTGCAACTCCTGAGACACTGAGGCAGTTCCTGTTCAAATACAGCAAGACCTGGACAATATCTAGGTTTGAGTTGACAAATAGCGAGTAACCTCTATGGCACTGACATGTCATGCGACCATCTCCAATAACTATGACCCCTTGATATTCAGTGGTATTGCCATTACTGAAGCCTGCACTATCAACATTCCAGGGATTACCATTGACCTAGTACTGAACTGGACTGGCAGTATAAACACAGTGATTACAAGAGCAGGACAGAGGCTAGGACTACTGCATTGATGTTAGCTAATGCCACACGAAAATTCAGAAAGGGAGGTAGACAGAAAACATGGAATTAAAGACTGCTAAGCCTAACATCAGTAGTAGGGTAAATTCTGGAATCCATTGTCAAGGATTTTATAGCAGAACATTTAGAAAGCAGTGGCAGAATCAGACAGAGTCAGCAACATTTAAGGACTCTGGGACTATACTCATTAGTGTTTAGAAGGATTAGGGGGGATCTGATTGAAACTTTCAGTATACTGAATGGCCTGGACAAAGTGGATGTTGGGAAGATGCTTCCATTGATAGTACGGTCTAGTACCCGAGGACATAGCCTTAGAGTAAAAGGAAGACCTTTTAGAATAGCGATAAGGAGAAACTTCTTCATCCTGAGAGCAGTGGAGGCCGGGTCATTTTGTACATTTAACACTGAGATAGATAGGTTCTTGATAATCAAAGGGATCAAGGGTTATGGGGAGAAAGTGGTAGAATGGGGTTGAAGAACTTATCAGCCATAATTGAATGGCGGAGCAGAATTGATGGGTCGAATGGCCTAATTTCTGCTCCTATGTCTTACGGCCTTATGGTTTATGAGATAGGAAATCATGCTTGACAAATCTGTTGGAATTCTATAAAAATGTAACTAGAAGAGTTGATAAGGGGGAGCCGGTCGATGTAGTGTATTTGGACTTTCAGAATTCATTTGATAAAGTCCCACATAAGAGATTAATGTGCAAGATTAAAGCACATGGGATTGGGGGATGTTTTTGACATGGATAGAAAACTGGTTGGCAGAGAGGAAATGAAGAGTAGGAATTAATGGGTCCTTTTCAAATTGGCAGGCAGTAACCAGTGGGGTGCCACAGGGATCAGTGCTGGGATCTCAGATATTCACAATATATATTAATGATTTGGATGAGGAAATAAAATGTAACATCTCCAAGTATGCAGATGATACCAAGTTGGGTGGGAGGGTAAACTGTGATAAGGGTGCAAAGATCCTTCAACATGATCTCAACAGGTTGAATGAGTGGAAAAATCAATGGCAGATGCCGTATAATTTGGATAAATGTGAGGTTATTCACTTGAGAAGCGGAAACAAGAAGGCAGATATATGCTTGAATAGCTGTAAATTGGGAAAGGAGAGTGTGCAGCAGGACCTGGGTGTCCTTGTGCACCAGTTGCTGAAGGTAAGCATGCAAATGCAGCAGGCGTAAAGAAGGCAAATGATGTGTTGGTCTTCATTGCGAGAGGTTTTGACTACAGGCCCAAGGATGTGTTGTCGCAGTTATACAAGGCCTTTGTGAGGCCAAACCTTGAATATTGTGTGCACATTTGATCTCTTTTTTTTGAAAGAGGATGCCCATGCTATCGAGGGAGTGCAGTGAAGGTTGACCAGGCTGATATCCTGGGATAGTGGGTCTGACGTATGAGGAGAGATTGACTAGTTTGGGATTGTTTTCGCTGGAGTTCAGATGAATGAGAGTGGATCTCATAGAGACTTATAAAATTCTAACAGGACTGGACAGGGTGGAGGCAGGAAGGATGTTCCCGTTGGTGGATATGTTCAGAACCAGTGGTCACAGTCTGGGGATTCTGGGTAGATCATTTAGGATGGAGATGAGGAGACATTTTTTTCACCCAAAGCCTGGTGAGCCTGTAGAACTGATGACCACAGGAAATAGTTGATGCCAAAACATTAAATATATTCAAGAGGTCGTTAGATATAGCACTCGGGGTGAATGGGATCAAACATTATGGGGAGAAAGCAGGTTAGGGTATTGAGTTGGATGATCAGCCATGATCGTGAAGAATAGCAGAGCAAGCTTAAAGGGCCAAATGGCCTCCTCCTGCTCCTATCTTCTATGTTTCTATGGTGTTATGAGTAACTAACCTCCTAACTCTCCAAGCCTGATAATCATCTACAAGGCACAAGTGGTATGGAATACTCCCCACCAGCCTGGATGGATGCAGCAATACTTGAGAAGCTTGACATCATCCAGGACAAAGCAGCCCACTTAATTGGGACCACAGCTACAAACTTTCCCTGTCTCCACTGCTGGCACACAGTGGCAGCAGTGTGTACCATCTACAAGAAGCACTGAAGATAATTCACTAAAGATCCTCAGACAGCACCTTCCAAACCCACGACTACATCCATCTAGATGGGGAAGGGCAGCAGGTTCATAGGAACAGCATCACCTGCAGATTACACTCCCCCCCCCCCCCCACCCCCCACTTCTGCCAAGCCACCATCCTGCCTTGGAAATAAATTGCCGTTCTTCCACTGTCATTGGGTCAAAATTGCCCGTGGTGTTCAGGGGTGTGTGGGTTATGGGGGGATGGGTCTGGGTGGGATGCTTCAAGGGGCGGTGTGGACTTGTTGAGCCGAAGGGCCTGTTTCCACACTGTAGGGAATCTAATCTAAATGTCAAAATCTGGAGCTCTGTCCCTGATGGTGCTGTGATTCTATCTACACAAAATGGACTTGATCAGTTCGAGAAGGCAGCTCCCCCCGCCATCACATCAAGGGCAGTTGGAAATGGGCAATAAATACATCCCCGGTCTGTGATGACCCCATCATCGTACTGAATAATTTATTTCAAAATGGTGATACCGGGTCTCTCTCCTGCTCGAACGAAACATTGGGATTTTGTAGGCACGCCTGAAAAGACAGACAGAGCCACAGTTCAGCACAGCACAGTACAGTTCTTCAATCAGTGCAGCACTCACTCTGTAACAAACTTTAGGGTTCACCTGGATTATTTTCTTCGCCAGCCTGTTATTACAAATCTTGACTGGGACTTGAAATAGTCCTTCTGGCCCAGAGACAGGGAGACTGCCGCTGTACCATAAGGGAATGACCACCCTCTCCTCCCTACCTCCACCCTTCCAAATGTTGCCAGTATTTTCAGATGACCCTGTTCGGAGATGTCATTATATGTAGGACTTGATGGGACATGAGCCTAGGCCTCCTAATTCAAACCTAGAAATGGCGCCACTACCATAAGAACCCTTCACTTACTCAGGTTGTATTCTTAAGCCTGTGTAATGGAGGTTTATACCTACAAGCTTCTGACTGATGAGTCAATTTGTCCTCCAAGACAAGGTTGATTGTGACACATTAAAGGATACTTCTTCCTGTCCTGGGATTTGTTTGTTCCTGGTGTAACCGATTCTAACAAAGTCAGTGACAATGCAGTACTCCTCCATGGATAAAGGAACATCAAAGTGTCAAACTCTGGTGTAAAGTCTCGACTAATTACAAAGAGAATCAGTCACTTCACTCTTCCCAATTATAATTACTGGCACAAAGCTGTGCTATTCTCCTGTTTCCTTCTGTCACTGGTTTAATGTTTTGTCCCTGTATCGTGATTCAAACAGTCTGACTTATAAAGCATTTGCTGTGGGTCTCTGTACATACTCCTCCCTTAGAAAAACAAAAGTTCTTAGCTTTCGCCATTCTCTTTTCCTTTGGCAATTAAGAAAGGCGTGCTCTCCAAAATCCTTTTGATGAACGTTTTTGAGTGCAATTGGTAGAACAAAGAGGGAGTATCAAAGGTTATCAAGAGGCATTCATGTTTTACAAGGACCCACAGCATTCAGTCACAAGTGTTTGCGAGTTAATGCAACTGAGCTGATAATATTATCACTGCTGCTTTACGTTCTATTTGCTTCACATTTCGCTCAAGGCTATTATGTGTGCTGGTATGAACAATGCCTTCCATTTGGTGTTCTCCATTTCCATTTCCTGTAAATTATTTAAATATTACGCGGTTGTATTTTTAAGGACTTGGCTGTAACAGCCCTTTTGCATTTCGCTGTCCCCAACTCTTGTTGAATTGAGTGCACTTCTAACCAAGTTATGACAGTGATCACTACCTACAGTTGAAACTTTTTCATTGCCACCACTGAGTTAGTGTGATTTGGGATTTAAAAGGAACGGTCATTTTTGACACTTTTTAAAACTCAAAGTGAAAGAACATTTACTTAGTGCCTTCTGTAACTGTGGACTAGCCAAAAGTGTTTTACAACTTATGGAGCTCCTTTGAAGCAGTGTCAGTCTTGTAATGTAGGAAATGGCATAGCCAATTGGTAAATAACAAGCTTCCAGAAACAGCAGTGGCATAGTGACCAGGTAATGATATAGGTCAAGGGATAAATGTTGGCCAGGACAAAAATTGTTCACAAGTTAGACTTATGAGGGGAGGCAACGGCCTAGTAATATTATCATTAGACCATTAAAGTAGATACCTAGGGAATGACTGGGGTTCAAATCCCATCATGACAGATGGTAGAATTTGAATCCAATAACAATCTGTAATTTACAGTCGAACAGTAACCAGGAATTCATTATTGGGAAAAACCCATCCGGCTCACTAATGTCCTTTCGGAGGGAAATCCTTATGTGGCTCAAGACCCACAGCAATGTGGGTAACTCTTATCCACCCTTTGGGCTATTAAGGATGGGGATTAAGTGCTGGCCTGGCCACTGATGCCCTCATCCCATAAATGAATGAAATAAATCTGAGCTGAGTTTAAACGGTATTTGCTGAGCTTGATGATGTGATAAACTAAATGAAGACCAGTGGACTGTTACTAAGAAAGAATTGAATTGACATATCACCTCACCATACGCTGACAGCATCCCTAAAGTGCCTTAGCCTTTGAGGATAACTCATTGTAGTAAAGTGGGAAAATTACAGCAACCATTTATATGCAGCAAGATGCTATAAACAGAAGGGACGAAACACTAATGAATCAGATATGCTGTTGTTTAGGGAGAAGAGTTGTTCAGATTACTGTCCTTTATTTCTCCACCAAGTCGTGGGGACTTCTAAATCCACCTGGGTGAGCAAACGGAGCTTCAGTGCCTCATCCAGAAGATGATTCCTTCACGAGTGTTGCACTCCCTTAGTACTGGACTGAAGTGCCAACCTGGCTGGAGTTCACTTGACCTCAGGACCTTCGGACTGTGGTAACAGTGCCACCAATCTATTCCAGATACTTTAAGCACATCAGCAAGGGCTGGCCTCATAGTGAGTATGGCATTGATTCACTAGAATGAGACTGCACTCTTAAGGTTTACATGATGAGGACAGTCTCCACAAACCTAGTTGTTATCTCCATAAGTTCAGATGTTTGAAGAGGCATTGAAGTATTTTGAATGATATAAAGATTGATAGAAAGAATACACACTAAAGGGGACATGATCTTATATTTGGAACAGGTGATAGGAATGACGTTGGGGAGCAGTGTTGTTTTTAAATAAAGGGCAGTAGAAATCTGGAATTGTTGCCTCTGAAAGGTTTGAGCCAAGTTAAAACTACCAGTAGACCCTACAGAGAAGGCCATAGAAGTCGTGGCTGTCGAGTTCTCCATATGCTGCTCTTGTGCATCTCCTAGTGGCCAGCTAGTAATGACAACAGGCCTGAGACCTCAGCCAATTTTTGTTGAGTTTCTCAGAAGTGACATGCAGAGAAAGAGCAGCAACTAAATTCATTGTGATTTACAAAAACTTGAATTTTCATCATGTCACAAAGTACAGAACTGTTCTCAAAAAAAAATCTGTGCTGCGTTCATTTCAGAAAACCGCGAGTAACCAATTTCCCATTGTAATATAGGAAGTACAGCAATTACTTCTGCAGATTCCACTTGCAACATTGAGATAAATGGCCAGATTATCTATTTTGTTGATGTTAGTGGGAAGACGAATATTGTCCAGGGTGGAGCGAAGAAAGCAGTACAGAAAACTCCACAAGTCTTCTTTGAAATAGTGCCATAGATATTTCATGGCTGTCTGAGAGGATGTTAACATCTCCTGAAAGGTTTGAATATGGCATACACAACGCTTCCTCAGTACTTGCCCAACACTGTCAGCCTCGGCGACATGCTCTGGAGTTGGGCTTAAACTCATTCCACTTTCACTGCCCTGCACCAAAGGCTGACTCACAAAGGCAGATGAAGCCAGGATTGCAGGAAGAAGTCTCACTTGTAAAACTTTCTTTTTGTGGCTGGCAGTGCAAAAGGAATCAAAACCAATGTCTAAAACAAGCAAAGTTAGCTACCAGCACACATGTGTAAACGTTTTCCTCACAAAGTGCACTGTTTTCTGGTAGATCAGAATGTTGTATGATTTGATTGTGCTGACACAGCACAAGCCTCTGTTCCCTCTATAACAAGTTTTTTTTTCCTCTTTGTGATAATGATTTCTAATTACACATGTGATGGGTTGTTTTAATTCTTTTCCCCTTTCAAATCCACCTTCCTGTTGCAATGCATGATGGGCAGGCTCAATATTGTGCATGACACCCGCTACAAGTGTTGGTAGGTGCCAGCTATGTTTTTCGATTATCTGTACGTGTAGAATTTTTATCCACAGGCCCTTCAAAGTCCGCTGCTGAGAACAGTTCATTATTGTGCCCTTGGTGTTGTAAAATGAAGGATGTCATTTAGCACATGGTGCTCATGCTAGCTATATGATACAGCTTTCCAGTTGGCCCAGAGGGAGTAGGAACCGCAGATGCTGGAGAATCTGAGATAAATTTCTGAAGAAGGGCCTAGACCCGAAACATCAGCCTTCGTGCTCCCCTGACGCTGCTTGGCCTGCTGTGTTCATCCAGCTCTACACCTTGTTATCCTATTGGCCCCACTCTCTTCTTTCAAGCCCCATGCACATTCTCCTCCTTTGCAAGTCTTGTCCTACTCCCTTTAGAAAACTATTACCGAAAGTATCTCTGCCACTCTTTCAAACAACACAAAGCAGGCTAAGGAAATTGAGCATGTCCACAAGGACTCTAACCAATTTTTATAGATTACCATAGAAAGCATACTACCTGGATGCACCTCAACATGGCCAGTGGCAGAGCAGTTGCCATACCATAAGAAACTACAGAGAGTTATGAACATAACCCAGTCTGTCACACGAACCAGCGTTCCATCCATTGACTCACTATACTTCCTGTTGCCTTGGGGGAGCAGCTCACATAATCAAAGAGGGAGAAGGAAATTACTGCATATACTGGAACCCGTACTGAAAACAAAAAGTTCTGGAGATCACAGCGGGTCAAACAGCCTCTGGTGGATAACGTTTTGAGTCTAGATGACTCCTCCATCAGAGCTGACTTGAAAAGCCGCCTAGATTCGAAATGTTAGCTTGCTTTCTCTCCACGGGTGCTGTCTGACCCAATGTGATCCCCAGCACTTTTTTTTGTTTACACAACATAATCAAAGACCCCGGTCCACCCAGGTTATACTCTCTTCCACCGTCTCCCATCAGGCAGAAGATATAAAAGTTTGGTATACACCTACAAACAGCATTTTCCCTGCGGTTATCAGACCTCCAAGTGGACCTCTCAAATTTTAAATTTAGTGTCGATCTCATTCTCTGTGCAGCAGCAACATTGTATTCTTCACTCCATTCTTTTACCCTAATGCACTTTGTATGATATGATCTGCCTGTACTGCGTGCAAAACAAAACTTTTCACTGTGCACGTGACAATAATAAATCAAATCAAATCAGAGCAATCCACTGTGACAAAACAAGATAGCTGCTTAAAAGGACCCAGACTGAAGTTGACCAAAATAACACTCTTCAGAAAGGCTTAGAGAGTTGGACTGTGCAGAAGAGGCCCTTTGGCCCATTGAGGCTACACAGAACTTTCTATGCCAATCCCACTTTCCAGTGCTCGGTCCACGGCCTTGAATGTTACAACACTTCTATGTGCTCACCCACATACTTTTTTAAAGGTTGTTGGGTTTCCTGTCTCTACTGTCCTCCCAAGTAGTGCTTCCAGACTGTCACCACCCTCTGGATGAAAGGATCTTCCTCAAATTCCCCATCAAATCTTTGCCTTAAAATTATGTCCCCTTGTTAACAGACCCTTCAACTAAGCTCATCATAACTCTCATTCAAAAAGTGGAATAGTGTACGATCATGGAATCTTACACCATAGAAGGAGACCAGTCTTCCCATCGTGTCTGTTTGAAAGAGACAGTCAATTCTCCCCATTCCCTCACTGTTTCCTTAAGCCAATTTCCTTCTAAAAGATGGTTTTGAATCTGATTCCAGCACCTTTTCAGGCCACACCTTCTAGATGAGATTCTTCTCGTCTTTCCCATGGATCATTTTGGAATGCTTCATATTGCATTGCGATCTGTTTTTGGACAGCCTCAGTTGCTCATCTTTTCTTCAGACATCCCTCAGTTTCAGGATCTCGCTGAACCCCAAAAAAAACCCATTTTGGAACTGCACCCCTTGACCTGACAAAGGGAAATGTTTTGTGTGACAGTGTTTGCTTTCCCAAGGCATTGTCAAAATATCTTTACCGTAGACTTATAGAGACATTCACAATAATCAGGGCATTTCCATTGCACAAAGGCAGCAACAGCTGGACAGTATCCAGGTTTGGACTGATAATTGTCAAGTAACATTCATGCCAGAAATGCCAGTCAGTGACCATCTCCAATGAGAGACAAACTAACCACTGCCCCTTGTCATTCAGTTTCATTACTGTTGTAGATTCCCTCACTATCAATATCCTACTGCTTGCTGTTGACCTGAAACTGAACTAGACCGGCCATTTAAATACAAAGGCTGCAACAACAGGTGAGAGGCTAGGTTAGGAATCCTGCAGTGAATAACTCACTTCCTTACTCCCCAAATCTTGTTCCCTATTGCAAGGCACAAGTCAGGATTGTAATGGAATATCTCCACTTGCGTGGAGGAGTGCAGCTCTAACAACACTCGTGAAGCATCCACGACAAAGCATTACACTTGCATAGCACCCTATGCACTCCTTTAACGTTCACTCCATTCACCACTCATGGACAATAGTAGCAGTGTGTGTCATCAGCAAGTTTCATTACAGCAACTCACCAAAGCTCCTCTGGCAGCACCTTTCAAACATGTGACCTCCAACACCTGGAAGAACAAGAGCAGCAGATACACAGTAACATCGCTGGCTACAAGTTCCCACCCAAACCACAGACCTCCTTACCTGTATCTGCCCTGTGTACGCCTTTATGTAGTTTGTTGATATCTTGACCTGTAACTACGTAATACCATTCTTTCACTAGCATTGAGTCAAAATACTTTAACTCACTCCCTAAAAGCACTGTGGGTGTACCTATACCCCAAGGTCTACCAACAGTTTCAGAAGGCAGTTTGCCAAACCATCTATAGGGTAATTAGGGATGGTCTGTAAGTGATGACTGAGCTACCAGTGCCATGTTGCATTGTCACCAACACAGAACCTCGCCTTTAATGGTCAAGCTGCTCCTTTAAATGACATGGAGTTTATTTTCCCTCTCCACCCTCACCTCAATGCCAACCTCTATGCACAATGTCTGTACCCAAGATCTGGAATCTCTTGAGTTAATATTTCTGAAGTTAATCATTGAAGTTGTCAATTGAATTGAAGTCACCAATTGGCCAGCAGTTCTGTTCAATTTCTGTTCCATATATGAGCGAGTGGACTTGGAAGGGACTGTATTTCTCACTGCTAAGGTCTTGACAATTATTAAAGCTCTTGTTGCATAATGTTAGCTTTTTAAAATTATTCTATTAATGATTATGAAGCAGTAAAAAGTTTACAGATGTCGCTTTGCAATAATGGATAGCTTTGGATTTCTTTTAATGACTGTTGTAGCTTAATTAAATGTTTGAATATTTAGATTAAAGCATGACTCTGAACTTCTTTGATATTATGTAATATAATCCAACTTGTTATTTCTCTCTGAGTGGTGGATAATATTAATTTTCTTTTATGAGCTTGTTGCATTGATTTATCTCAATGTTGTTCTTAATAAGCAATTTTCCTCTTCTCTCCCCTTTTGGTTTTATATTCATTTTACTTTTTCCTCTCATCTGCTTGCTTTTTCCGTCTTCCTTATCTCCGCTCAATCGTCTTCTTTTACCCAATTCACCCCAACACACCTCTCCTTTCATTTTCCTTCCCTTGCTCCCCGTCCGTTCTTTGTTTTATCTTCCTCTTTAAATGCTTGCTGGGGTACTCAACCTGGTTTGCTGCCATGTTAACTAACTCTGCATGTTGCCATGGAATTATTTCACCTCCTCCTTTCCTCATCAACACCACCCCTCCTCCATGCTTGCTCCGAAATTCGTCTCCGTCACTCTGCCTCTCGGCTCCCGCTTTGACAAAAAAGTACCCATGATGCACGGTGCCAACCCTGCGGCAGTATCCGCAGCAACGACATCCGCCACAAGTGTTCCCTTTGCGGCTACAGCCAACGCCAACCAGGTTTGCTCCTTTGGTTACTCTTGTCTCTATAGCAGCGTGGTAAACATAATGTCTTTTGAGAAAAGGTCTGCTTTCCTTTTGGTTCTTGTCCTTGACAAACTGCAGTGGGAACTCAAGGTTAAAGTGTCTGGCCTTTGACCCTCCTGCTGTAGTGCCGTGTCCCTACCATTGAGCCAGGACGCCAAGCTTGAAGTTCAACCTGTGCCAGAGGTGTGTAATGATATAAGGTAGTCCAAGGTAGGGTTGGAGGTTAGATAGACCTTACATTTAGGGTAAAATTTTGGCACAACATTGTGGGCCAAAGGGCCTGTCCTGTTCTATGTTCTATCTCTGCATAGTTGCAATGGTAGTGTCCCTACCTCTGAGCCAGGAGACCAAGCTTGAAATCAGACCTGTGCCATAGGTATGTAATCTTATCGCTGAATAGGTTGAGTGGAAAATCAAAAATGTCCGGCATTTTGTGTAAGATTGAAAATACTGGGAGATTCTGGGTGTGGTTTCAGTGTGTTTCAGTTGTTTCTGTACTGTAGTCCTTCCAAGGTATTGCTGTCGATTGGGGCCTTAAGCTTTGAGTAAAAGTGTGAGGTGAATGATACACCACTTATGTACCTCACTCAAAACTGGCAAAGGTTAAAATTATCCCAGTATGCCAAAGGATAGGTGTATAATGTGCTGCCTAAGTGAGATTGTTGGGCCATACCAGAGAAGGAAGTAGCACCATATTGCATAGGAACAGACTAAGGAGTGTTATCAAGAGTACAAAACCAGGCTTATAATGCAGGTAGACAAAGAGGTGGTCAGTAGGATTAAGGAGCAAAACACACAAATAATCTCACAGGAGTGTGATGCCTTGGTAATAACAAATATATGACTGTGAGTGTTCTATAGTTTCTCCATGACAAGAGAAACAGAGACAGTGGAGTAAATCTGTGGGTTAATGAGAGATGTGCAGGATGTGTAGAGTGATGACATCAAGAGACTCTATCCCAATCAATATTTGGATAAATAATGTTATGGTCAAGGGAAAGAGAGGGGATGAATTTATCAAACATGTCCAGAATGACTTCCTTGATCAGTATTTTCGCATAGAAAGAAGATTTTGGTAGATCTGATGTTGGTAAATGACCAGGGCCAAAATGACAAACAGATGAATTTTATTGGGGATGCAGAGTGCTGGTAGGGAAGGAAGATACCCCAGCTACATCAATGCCGCCCGACCCTGCCACGCTGCCTCATCAAGCTTGAAAGTCAGCTGGCACCTCAGCGACATGGGTTCTGGGTGCACTGCAGGGTGGATGCACTGGACAGGGGCTTGGGAATTAATTATTGTAGTGTGAGACTGCCGACCTTCAAAGACTGGAAGCCCTGCCTGAGAGTGCTGATGGTCAATCAGATTGGTCAGCAGCACTGTAGGCCCAGTATCACCCATCAATCTCATCTATCACTGCTAAGACTTCCTCCACATCTATGTGACTCCTGGCACAGTGCTCAAGTATAGAGTGTGCTAGACTATTCAGATAGGAAGGACATGGCCAATCCTAACGTGACCTCACACCCAGTTTGCACACAGCCTCTGGTGGAAGTAATGAGATGGTGACCAAGGCACTGTTCTCTTGCCTAGAGGATCAGCGTTTCTGTGCTGACTGAAAGTGGCTATCTGAAAGCAGGTCAAACAAATTGAATCTAAAATCGACCTGGTCTGTGGAGCTTAGTGTCTCAAATGGCAATGTAGCATTGGCGGAATTACTTGGAAAAAGATGCCTATGATGCGATTTTAAAACCCCAAATGGCAGAGCAAAACACTGAACCAGTAATTCTGTTTCTGGAAGTACATATTTCATGAAGGCCTGTCAGAGAAGAAGTTTATTATTGCTGCTTTTAAAATGGTAACTGTTAGACATTATTTACTCTGCAGTGCAGTTCATGAATCTGTGAATAACAAATAAAGAAATGTTAGCTGTTAACATCTATTTAAAGTTGCGGAGTCATAAATCTGATGATTTAGTTTTGACCCATTTCCAATCTAAATACAAATTCAAACAACAGTGACTGTGTTAGACTTACACTGACTTGTCATTGCTCAGTCACTGAAGGACATCAATTGCCTTGGAGCACGACTGTGGACTTTTTGTACGGCCTCAACGTTAAACAGATTTATTGAATATCTTGAATGAACCATGATACTAACTGGAGTGCTATTTCCTTTCACACAGATGCCCATAATATCTGTAGATCATCTGACTAGCCATAAGTACGTTACTCAGATGTAGAAAATCTTCAGGTCGAACAGTGAGTATCCGATTTTGTTTTCTTTTTGTTTCTTTTGAACAAATGTGATATCTTTGAAACTATTAATTCTTGCGGTGAAATAACCATAAAAAGTAGAAGCAGAAATAGGCCATTCAGCCCATTGCCTCTGCTGTGCCATTCAGTGAGATCATGACTGACTTGACATTGCTGAAATCCATTTCCTGCCTTTTCACTATAAGCCTTGATTGCCACACAGATTAGAAATGTATCTATCTTTGCTTTGAATGCACTTAACTGACACAGCCTTAGGAGCAGTAAAGAATTCCACAGACTCAACACCCTCTGAGAGGCAAAATTCTTCCTGTTCTGTCTTATATATATGACCCCTTATTCTGAGAATATTCCCTCTTGTCCTAGATTCTACCAAAAGGGAAACACCCTTTCCACATCTACCCTGTCAAGTGCTCCAAGAATCTTGGATGTTTCAATAAGGTTACCTCTTCTTCTTTTAAATTCCATTGAATACAGGCCAAACTTACTCAATCTCACCTCGTAAGACAGTCCCTCCATACCTGGCATTAGCCCAGGAAACCCTCTCTGGACTGCCTCCAATGCCAGTATGTCGTTCTGTGTGCTTCTTTCTCACTTCACCTGATGAAGGGGTTACATTCTCACTTCACCTGATGAAGGGGTTACATTTCAAAAGCTTGTGTTTTTCAAATAACCCTGTTGGACTATAACCTGGTGTTGTGTGACTTCTGACCTCGTCCACCCCAGTCCAACATCAGCACCTCCACGAATACGATATCTTGCCTTAGATAAGGAAAACAAAACTGTTCATCATAATCCAGCTTTAAATAGTCCCCTGTGAAGAATCAGCAAGCCTCCCTACTTTTATGCTGCATTCCATTTGAAGTAAAGGTCTGCATTCTGTTTGCCTTCCCAATCACTCCCTGAACTTACCTGCTAACTTTTAGTGATTCACAGACAAGGGCTCTGAAATCTCTCTGCCCTGTGGCTTTTTGCAGTCTTTTTCCTTTTAAATAATATTCAACTCCTCTGTTTTCCCTACCAAGCTATGTAACCTCATATTTCCCCAGTTAACACACTGTAACTTCTCCAGCCTAGAGTCAAGTTATTTCTGGATTTTGGAATATTCTGGGTTATTGGGGAGCTTACATGGAATTAATTTATATACATAGAATTCCTACTGTGCAGAAAGAGGCCATTCAGCCCATGAAGTCTGCGCCGACCCTCCGAAGAGAATCCCACCCACTACTGCCCCACTCTATCCCCATAACCTCACATTTACCATGACTAATCCACCTTGCCCACACATCCCCGGACACTATGAGCAATTGAGCATGGCCAATCCACCTAACCTGCACATCTTCAGGCTGTGGGAGGAAACTGGAGCACCCGGAGGCTAGAATCTTGTGAAGGAATAAAAAGAAAGTAATATCAGGGTTCGGACTGGACTGGGGCTCCAGGTACACACCATAAGAGATAACACATTGTGGAGCTGGATGAACATAGCAGGCCAGGCAGCATCAGAGGAGCAGGAAAACAGACGTTTCAGGTCTGGACCCTTCTTCAGAAATCGGGGAGGGGAAGGGGGCTCTGAAATAAATGCAGAGAGGGTGGATAGTGGAGTAGACAGATGGAGAGAAGACAGACAGGTCAAGGAGGCAGGGATGAGGCTAGTAGGTAGGGAGTTGGGGTGAGGATTGGTCAGTGAGGAGGGAGGGGTGGGTCGGTGGGAGAGAAGACAGACAGGTCAAGGGGGCGGGAACAAGTTGGGGGCTGGACTTGGGATGAGGTCGGGGGAGGGGAGATTTTGAAGCTTGTAAAATCCAGATTGAGACCATTGGGCTGCAGGGTTCCCAGGCAGAATATGAGGTGCTGTTCCTCCAGCCTTCGGGTGGCACTGTTGTGCACTGGAGGAGGCCCAGGATGGACATGTCGTCCAGGGAGTGGGAGGGGAGTTTAAGTGGTTCGCGACTGGGAGGTGTTATCGTTTGTCACCGAGTGTAGGTACTCCACAAAGCGGCCTCCAAGCCTCCGCTTAGTTCCCCCGATGTAGAGGAGGCCACATCGGGGACAGCAGATACAATAGACCAAATTAGTGGACGTGCAGGTGAACGTCTGTTTAATGTGGAAGGCTTTCTTGGGGGCCTGAGATGGGGGTGAGGGGGGAGGTGTAGGGGCAGGTGTAGCAATGAGAGTGTGCTTTCAGAAATAGGAGAGCTGAGCTGGGAAGCTCCTTCCTTCCAAGGCTGGCTACTGACTAAAGAAGCCCAAACGATCTCCAAAGTTGAAGCTGCAACCTGGCAATTGTAAACCAAGCAAGAGAGTGGGAAATAGACAAGCAGTTGTCGCGGGACTTTTGAGAAATGTATTGCTTCAAAAATAGGTTTGACTGTCCTTTCATTGACCTCTTTTAAAAAAATAAATTTCAGATAGGTACAACACTTCAAACTCAAGTCTGTAGAAAGTATGAAAAGAGAAGCCACCATAACACAAATGTGAGATCAGGGACCAGATTATCCATGGTGGTGATCTATGGTAAGGGATTAATTAGATTAGATTCCCTACAATGTGGAAACAGGCCCTTCGGCCCAACAAGTCCACACTGCCCTTTGAACCATCCCACCCAGACACATTCCCTTATAACCCACTTGCCCCTGAACGCTACGGGCAATTTAGCATGGCCAATCCAACTAGCCTGCACATCTTCGGACTGTGAGAGGAAACCGGAGCACCCAGAGGAAACCCACGCAGACACGGGGAGAATGTGCAAACTCCACACAGACAGTCGCCCGAGGCTGGAATCGAACCTGGGTCCCTGGCGCTGTGAGGCTGCAGTGCTAACCACTGAGCCACCATGCCACCCTGACATCAGGCTTAACTAAATATCAATTAGTTTTAGGACTGTAATTTGCCTGAAGTGCAAATTGTTCATTAATTCCAGTGAAAAATAATTTTTCAAGTGCACTTGAATGGTTTTAAGTTCAATTTAAATAGATACTGTCTCTTCTTCCAAATCTAAGCGAGAAATTAAGGGGGAAAATATCCCAGGAACTACAGATGCTGGAAATCAGAAACAAAAATAGAAATTGCTGGAAAAACTCAGTCGGTGTGGCAGCATTTGTGGAAAGAAAGCAGAGTTAGCATCTTGAGTCCAGTGATTCTTCATCAGTTCAGGATATTAAGATTTTTTTCTTTCCATGAGGCGGCATGATGGCTCAGTGGTTAGCTCTGCTGACCCACAGCGCCAGGGATCTGGGTTCAAATTCCACCCTTGGGCGATTGTGTCGAGTTTGCATGTTCTCCCCATGTGTGCATGGGTTTCCTAAAGGTGCTTTGGTTTCCTCCCATGGTCCAAAGATGTGCAAGTTAATTGGATCGACCATGCTAAATAGTCCATTGTGTCCAGGGATGTGCAAGCTAGGTGGATTAGCCATGTGAATGGCAGGGTTACAGGAGTAAGGTAGGCAGTGGGCCTGGCAGGGATTTTCTTTGGAGGAGGCGGTAAAGAATTCTTGAGTCACAGAGATATACAGCGTGGAAACAGACCCTTCGGGTCAACTTGTCCATGCCGACCAGATATCCTATGTAAACCTAGTCCCATTTGCCAGTGTTTGGCCCATATCCCTCTAAACCCTTCCCATTCATGTACTCATCCAGATGCCTTTTAAACGTTGTAATTGTACCAGCCTCCACCACTTCCTCTGGCAGCTCATTCCACACTCACACCACCCTCTGTGTGAAAACGTTTCCCCTTCAGCCCCTTTTATATCTTTCCCTCTCACCTTAAACCTATGCCCTGTAGTTTTAACTTCCCCACCTCGGGGAAAAGACCTTGCCTATTTACCCTGTCCATACCCTTCATGATTCTATAAACCTCTATAAGGTTCCCCCCCCCCCCCCCCCCGACCTCCATCCCGTCACCCTCTAATGCTCCAGGGAAAATGGCCCCAGCCAAATCAGCCTCTCCCTATAGCTCAAACCCTCCAACCCTGGTAACATCCTCGTAAATCTTTTCTGGATCCTTCCTAGTTTCACAACATCCTTTCTATGGGAGGGAGACCAGAATTGCATGCATTACTCCAAAAGTGGCTGAACCAATGTCCTGTAATTGATTTCCCAACTCCTATTCTCAATGCTCTGACCAATAAAGACTTGATGGGCTGAATGACCTGTTTCCATACTGCATGGATTCAGTGACGAAGGAGATATGTAAATAAAGATATTCTGTTCCTTTCATGGGCAGCCTGGATTGTCCATGAGGATATTTGTGCAGATTATCCCAGGCTTGTACCTGAGTGAATACAGGGAGAAGTCTGTGGAGAGGGACCTCAACCTCTCAACCAGGCCAAGCCATTTACAGCCTGTGGGTCACTTGGACCAGGGAGACATCTTCCAAGTTAAAGCCAGCCAGGAACTAACTCACTGTCTTCTTTCTCTTCCATGTTCAGATCAGCGTGAAGAAATGACAGTGTGCTGGAACACCATTACAGGGCAAGGGTCAACAGCCATTCTGTAAATACCACCATCTTCTACTCAACCCCTCCCTCAGTCCCTCAGCCGGAAGCCTTTCCACCTTTTGCATGCTAATGAAATGGAAGTATGGTTATCCGGAAGGAAGTGTCAAAAAGATCACCGCACACTGAGACTTATGTACCCTGTATATTCCACCGAGAGTAAAGCTGAGGATAAGTAATCTACTGTGCAACATCATCTGCCTTTACTCAGTACTGTGTTATGCATAGGATCCGAGATATATGCATAAATGACTCCCCCATTTCCTTCACGCGTCTTGTCTCTTTCTCCCTCCCAAACGCCCCCCGACCCCCCTCTCTCAGTGGAAAGGTAAACTTGTTCACTTTAGTATGCAGTATGTACTGGTACGCCTATGAACCATGCAGATCATTTTGATGTTAGGTTTAAATGGTTTTCCTTCAAGTTTACAAAAAAAATGGAGAAAATAAGAAAAAAAACACAAATATGGTGCACCTTGTATTTAAAAAAAAATACTATTCTACCATTTTCATCAAGAGTCAGTTGTGCATGCACAGTGTTCTGTATTGAGGCTATTTTCTAGTGGAATGTGAGAAAGATTTAAAGGGGCAATGGACAGAGATGAATGTGCTGGGCAAAAAATGAACACTTCTGTTTAAAGCGTACTGTCGCTTTAAATACTGTGTCATAAATGTGTGGGGGGGGGGGTACATGTTAGGTGCCATACAAGACTGTACATCTAACCTTGAAGTATTATTTTTGCAGTGTTAAAGAAATTATCTGATTCCAAATGTTTCAAACTTGCTAAAGTTCAGTAAATTTGGACAGTGCCACACATTTTGTTACTTTACCATATATGCCAAAGCTGTTTCCAAAATGGCATCTTTACTCCAGAGCAAATAAAATAGCACACAGTAAATAAGATTATAATTTTGTTTTATAAAGAAGGGGAAATGTTTCAGACTAATGTTCCACTGAGACTTAATATTAAGTTCTATCATATTAATATCTACCATATTAATCAACGTAAATGAAACTTAATCTCATAACCACACATGGCCAAAATGGATTCTCCTTGATGCCACTTGGCCACACAGATTGGCAACAAGTCAACTCTTGGGAGAAAGAAACCTCTTTACATAAATGCCAAGCAAAGTGCCATGTTTCAGGGATTTGGAAAGGCGAGCCACGTTTGTGCAGTTTTAATTTGCCCCAGTATCTTTATTTTACCCTCTGTCCAAGAAAACAGAACCAAAAGTCAATAAAGACTATAAAAAAACTCCATGGAGATGGAAACTTGTTTTATGCTGAATGTCTCACTGCAGTCACACATGTACATAAACAGGTGAACTAAAGAAAAGTGACTCTAAGCTAGATACCGAACAAAGCACTGTCATTAAGATGCATGTTAAAACCAAAATATTAATGAAAATCAAGATATTTGTTAAAAGTAGCACCAGGGTGGGATATGTATCTGGGTGAATTTTATATGTGATTTTTTTCAAATTATTGCATTTAGCCTTAGAAAGCCTTCAAGGAAAAAAAACGAAACAAAAAAGAACAAAAAAAAATTTAGTTGTGTACTTTTAATGAGTTCATCCAAAGGAATTCCTTATTTTTATTTTCCCGATAGGAATATTTTCTCTTTTTCTTTTCTGCAGCTTGTTAAAGAGGTAGTTCAGCAACAGGTGGATCAACTGCTGTAGTGGGGCCAGGTTACTAAAGGTATCCTCATCACAATGGAAGAAGTGAAGGTTCAATTCTAGAACTTGTCCATACTTCCAGACTCACTGCAAGAGTTTTGTTTTTTGTTAAAGTTGGAAAGGTGCAGTTGATAATTTTAAAAGGGGCCGTTGCATCGATTTTATTGATTGTACTGTACATCAATTAAAGCCTTAGATTATATATTACGGGTTGAAACCCATTTTAAATGTTACTTCAAACCTGTTAAGAACACATAGCTGATAGATTTCAATTTTTACTCAAGTTACTTAACATGCTAAAACCTTGCTTACTTTTTCCTTCTTTGTTTAAATTTGTAGTTTCTTACATACGTTAAGATTAGAGTCATTTTTATTTTTTATTCTGTTGAAATGTCAGATATTGTTTTCATATTTTAGTTGGTAGGTTTTTTTTCTGTTTATCAGAATTCACTGTTTAAAAATTTCCAGATGTTTATGATGATGAAGATACTCCCCTCCTTTCTCCTTCATAACATACTCATAACTTTGAATTAAGTGTAGTGTCATCTAATTATTCATATTAGCACAACGACTTAAAGATTCATTTATATTGTACTGACATGATTACAAGCATCAGTCACCATTACTTCAGTCCTGTTTGCATTCAAGAACAACGATCTTTTGTACGGAAATCTTACAATGATATGTTTCATTGTGTAGTATGAAGTTAAGTTGTTGCTATGGCAACGATCCTGGCAGACAATTGTGTAATATTTTAATGATTTACTTTGTTTGTAATTAGTCATTACAGAAATCTCTAGTTCCTAGATATTAGAACTGAGTTATTTTCTACTGTAACCATTTGAGGATAGTAAGATATTGTTTTCTGAGTATACTTTGATCTCCTCGTCTGAATATCCAAATCTTCTTAAATAGAAGCTGCATAATCAATAGATCAAGGGATTTTTTTATGTCATAAATTCAAATATTAATCAAAGCTTACTTATAAGAAAAGAGAATTAATCTGAGTTGTGTGTGCAAACACTTGAGGGTTGATTATGCTGCAGTTTTAGAGAAAAAAAAGTGATCGGGCCTACGGGAAGAACGTTGACTTTTTGCACTTCTGTACATAGTCAAGAGAGGGAAACCTGTAAAATAGTAAGATCTTATTTTGAATAAAAAAAAATGTCTATAATAACAAGGAATTTTGTTAAGGTAATTAAAACGACAGGCTGAACAAAAATTTAAAAATTTAAAAAAAAGCTTGCAAAAATATAAAAAAAAACTGATAATGGGCACAGAGTAAGCACCTCATAACCCTTGACCCCCAACCCCCACCCAAAAAAATGGCAAAATATTGCTTTGCTTTAATGTGAACAGCTTGTAGTTTGCCAGGATTTTTTTTGGCTGGAATGATAGACATCCCGCTGAGATCTCTGTGTAGGGGTGGTGCCCAATTTTAACCCAATTCCACCCATTGAGGAATAGATGGGATTGAAGTGCAATACATGGTCTTAACTTGTCTGACTCCTGCTTTGTACCCGACATCAAAGAGAGCAGTTTCTGTTGCTGCAGTGGAGAGGACGTAGAGAAATGGGCGCATGCAGTCATTGCACACCCAATCCCATGGTAATTCCCACCAGTGCCAGATAGAAATAAAATTTCACCTCCCTGGCTATGCCACCACACCCTTTTCTCCTCTGCTCATGACTGACAAACATTGAACAGGTTCAAAGTCTGGCCACAGATCATTAGGACCAGGGCAGGCACATCAAATACCAATGTTCATACCATTGGAAAACAAAACTATTTTCACGTCACTATACAACAACAAAAAAAAGTTAAAAGTCTTTTTTAAAAAATGTACTGCATGTTTAGAAGCTTTTGTTTAAAAAAAAGAGAAATGAAGGGAAAAAATGTATTTTAGACTCTAACAGAACAGGTTCTGCAAACTGAATTTGATGGTGTATTTCTCACAGAAAATAAAATACATACGTACGTATATAAACATATAAATATATATTAAACTGGCTCCACACTTACGTTCAAATAATTAAGAAACAAAAATGTCAGTTTAATCACGGACAGATCAACCAAACAGCAGGTGCCCACATGATTTTACTGCTCTTGCAATTCCTGTTCCTTTTCGCAGTTGAGTATACACCTTCCAAAACGATTCAAAAGCACTTTTTTTAAATTTGTTGTTTGAACAATAAGAGAATACCGTTTGGACTCAGAGGCACTTAAATGCAACCAGTTGACGTTTTGCCCCAGCTTTTAAAGTCTATCAGTTTTTGGTGGGGAATGCTTCCCTCTTCAGGAAGGGAACAAATCCTCAGTAGGGGAGAGGAGGAGTGAGCATTGTGGACAGGGAGGACAAAACGCGGACACAAATTCAGTTTTAAAATCCTCCAGTCTTTTAACTGCACCTCTCTCTCCCTCAACTCCTCTCCACCCACTCAAAATTTACCTTCCTGTTGTTCAGATGAAACAACCGATCAACAGTTGAGAGGGTTGTATCCAATTTGCAAGGCTGTAGTCACAACTGCGAAAAGGACAGAGGCTTGGTTTTACTATTGTGTAATCACAGACTTTTTATTTTGTTTTCCTGCTTGTAGTTGGCAAGATAATGTACTCTGTCCTTGGCTGCCAATTGTTTTTTCAGGCTTATTTTATTATTACTGCTATATCTTTGATTCTTGCTGTATGGAATTAAAAAAAACAAATAAAGATGAAATTGACCAAAAAAAAGCAAACTGGCTGGCGTGTTTTCCCTAATTAATGGATTTCTTTGAAAATAAAAAGCTCTCATGCCTGCTAAATGGAGATGTTTAGAGGTTTACTAGCCCGAGAGCATTGCAATAAAGTCTCCAGGAAATAGTTGTCACTGCTGCAGACACATCTCTGTAAAATGGTTATGGAACCATTTACTCAATAGTGAGATATTTTTATATGCTCCAGTAAGTTAAGAATGGCCTCCTCAGCGTATTATACCCATGGTATCCCTTTGAGCTCTCCAATTACTCCCACTCTTTATGTAAACCTTTCTTTATAGACCTGCAAGATTTGATTTACCTTCAACCAGATATCCAATATGCTTCTGATAATTACTGCAACATCCTTTCAGGCAGTGCACTCCAAATCCATCTAAACTCAATGTGTAAACAAATTCTTTACCCATCTAGATTTTTTGCCAATCAACATAAACATGTGCCCTTTGGTTCTGACCTATCTACAGCTGGAAATAGTCACTGTTCATTTATTTGTTTGGATCCCTTAAGGATTTGGCACCTCTATTCAATCTGCCCTTAAATTCTTAAGTTTAAGAACATGAAAGAAGTTCAGCACATCCTGGACAAAGCAGCCACATGATCAGTAGCCCATCCTTAAACATATACCCCTTCCATCACTGAACCCAGTGACAGCAATGTACAACATCTATAAGATATGCAGCAACAATTCATCTTCTTGTGTTCAAGCTGATTATGTTGATACAGTGACCAGATAGCCCCATAATGAATGCTTGGCTGAGCTCCAGCACCATTGTGTTTTTTTTAATTCATTCGTTGCCGGCTGGGCCAGCATTTATAACTTGTTCCTAGTTGCCCTTGAGAAGGTGGTGGAGAACTGCTTTGAACCTCTGTAATCCATCTGCTGTGGGTTGCCCCACAATGTTGTTTGTTGGGGAGGGGGGGAATTCCAGGATTTTGACCCAGCAATTGTGAAGGAATGGGGCTATATTTCCCATTTGGAATGGTGAACGACAAGGAGGGGAACTTGCAGGTGGTGCTGTTCCGTTGTCCTTCTAGACGGAAGTGGTTGTGGGTTTAGAAGATGTTGTCTGAGGTTCTTTGTTGAATATCTGCAGTGCATCTTATAGATAGTACACACTGCTGCTACTGAGCTTCGGTGGCGAAGGAAATGGATGTTTATGCTTCTGGTGCCAATCAGGTGGCCTGCTTTGACCTGGATGGCGTTTAGCTTCTTGATTGTGGTCAGATAAAAATATATTTCAAACTTAGCAGCAATGTTTATCCAGCCACAAATGGGAGGGAAGAAGCTGACTGACTTGCATCCTTTAATTTGTGATAACCTGCTGCCCCTTTGAATGATTCCTTTTTCACTGCCCAAGTGTTTCATTACACAGATTAAAGGTCTTAAGTAGAAAAGACACACTGGACATTAATTCTGGTTGTTTGACGTTTTCATGAGGGGATAAGCTGTATCATGATTTCCAAAGAATCCTTTTGAAGATCTGCTTATTGTATCATTTTCAGAATAAATGATTTGTTAGGTTTCATGGTGAGTGCTGGGAAAGAGCTAACACAGAAGTTGTGAAGGAATCTAGGATGCATGTGGGAGATAAGGAGCATCATGCAAGATATGAGAGAACAGATCCATAGAATTCCTACAGTTGTGGAAACAGGTCATTTGGCCCAAAAAGCCCACACTAATCCCCCAAAGAGTGTCCCGCCCAAACTTACCTCCCCCCAACTTATCACTATAACCCTGCATTTCCCATGTCCAATGCACCTAGCCTACACATCCCTGGATACTACGGGGCAATTTAACATGGCCAGTCATTACTTGCACATCTTTGGCCTGCGGGTGGAAACCAGAGGACCCAGAAGAAGCCCATGCAGTCACAGGGAGAGCGTGCAAATTCCACACAGTCGCCAAGGCTGGTATTAAGCCCAGGTCCCTGGTGTTGTGAAGCAGCAGAGCGGACCACTGACCCACCATGCCGCCCAATTGGAGATGAATGTTTCAGGGACTGTCAGCATTACAACTGAGCCACCCGTAGCAGTAAATGCAAGGAAAAAATCAGGCCTGGTAGTCGCAATATCCAACTGTTGCCTACTCAGGATGGCAACTTGAGGCTTAGAACTTAACCCCATTCGATCAGCCCCTCACCTCCAGCTAATTGTTCCAAAGAAGAGTCTTTAGACTTGAAACATTAACTTTTTTTTCTCTCTCTTTAGATGCTGCCAGACCTTCTGAGATTCTCTAGAACTTCCTGTTTATACTTTTTTTAATCTGGCATCAATTTAATATGTGATGTAAAAGACAGTAGTGCAGCATGCCCTCAGTCCTTGGGAGTTTCTACGTGGATTTTCTGTCCCAAGTGGGAACTTGAGCCAAATTTTATCAAGGCTAGAGTCGTTGGGCTTAAGCTTTATAACTGCAAAACTCTCATAGAATTAACAATAGGGAGCTGGTGATAGTGCCCGAGAAAAGATTTTTAATTCAGTTATTGCCATATACCCATGGCTGGTCAAGGAATCATCAAACAAAAACAGAAATTACTAAAGGGTCACAAGACCCGAAACTTTAACTCTGCCTTCTGCCCACATGCTGCCGGACCTGTTGAGTTTTTCCAGCACTTCCTGTTTTTGGTTCTGATTTCCAGTTTTTTTTTGAGAAATCATGAAACCATCATCACATTCCTTGTCAAGAAGAGCGAAATAGGACATTAGTTCAGAATGGTCCTGTTCATTCATGGGATGTGGGCCTTGCTGGTTGGCCAGAATTTATTACTCATGCCTAATTGCCCTTGAGAAGAGAATGTTGAGCCAGTTTCTTGGACAGTTGCCGCTCTCATATTGCTGTTTGGGGAGAGAGTTCAAGTATTTTAACCTAGCATTTACATCAATTATGGACATCAGCAGGGATTACCATTGACTGGAAACTCAACTGGATCAGCCATATAAGTACTATGGTAACAAGAACAGGTCAGTAGTTGGGAAGAACTCAGCTCCTGATTCCTCAGCACCTGTTGACTGTAATGGAATGCTTTCAGATCAGTGCAACTCCAACAATCCTCAAAAAGCTTGCCACTACCCAAGACATCGAGTCCTGAGAAGGGTCACTAGACCCAAAACGTTAACTCTGATTTCTGTCCATAGATGCTGGCAGACCTGCTGAACCTTTCCAGCAATTTCTGTTTCTGTTTCTGATTTCCAGCATCCGCTGTTCTTTCAGTTTTTACCATTCAGGACAAAGTAGGGCACTCAAGTGGTGCCTCTTTAAATTACATTCCCTCCACCAAGAAGGAACAGTGCCAGCACTGAGCACCATCTTTAATATGCACTGCAATGGCTGAGCAAGGCTCTTTCGATAGCCCTTTCTAAACCTGTGACCACCATCATCCAGAATGACAAGGGCAGCAGGTACATAGCAATACCGCTCCACCTGTCCAAGTCACACACAGCCCTGGCTTGAAATTATATCACTGTTCCTTCACTGTTGCTGCGTCAAAATCAGCAACAGCATTGTGGGTATGCCTACAGCATACGACTGCAGAGCTTCAAGAAGGCAGCTAATCTCTCCATACACAAAAGCAATTGGGCATGGGTGATAAATTGGCCTAACCAGTGATACCCACATCCCATTCACGAACAATAGAAGATACAGCTGGCACAGTACAGTTTCAGGTAAATGGTAGCCCTCAGCATTATACAGAGGCTGTTCAGCCCATCAAATCTGCAACAAGCCTCTAAAGAGCATTCCATACAAACCAACCCTCTGCCCTTTCCCTGTAACCCCACATTGACCATGGCTAACCCACCTAGTCTACACGATCCTGGATACTGCAGGGCAATTCGACATGGCCAATCTACATAACCTGCACAAAGTTGGACTGTGGGAGGAAACTGTAGCACCAAGAGAAGACCCATGCAGTCACAGGGAGAATGTGCAAACTTCACACAGGCTGCTGCCCAAGGCTGGCACCATAAGGCAGCAGTGCAAACATTGTGCCACTGGGGATTCAGTGATGGTAATGGCATTGAATAACAAAGGACGGCAGGTCAGATTCTTTCTGGAAGGAGATGATCATTGCTTGGTGCTTGCCTGGTGTGAACATTACCTACCACATATCACCCAAAGTCCGGTGCTGCCATGTCTTTCTGTATATGGGTGAAGCTGCCGTAACCATGTCTCTGTAATGGTGAAAATGTTGAAAATAGTCAGTACTTCGAAATTCACCCTGAACCCGAAGGTATCTGTCATTTTCATGGAAGGAGAAGTGTTGGATATAGGGCATAGTTTTTGCATGTGCAGTCCCAAATATGGCTAACCAAACAGATAACCAAATAATATAATTATTAAATTCTTAAGTCCTTTATGTCAGTAAACATTTCCATTCAAGGAACAGATGGAACTGTTCTATTAATAGGTACTCCATTCTGAAGATCATTGCTTGGTGCTTGTCTGGTGTGAACATTACCTACCACGTATCACCCAAAATAATAATCTGTGAAATCTAAAGTGTAAAGGGTGAAATAAACTATTTCCAAGCATTTAAACATGGCAGAAATGAAAAACAACTAGTGAAAATCAGATAATGGATAACTAAAGAAAAAGCAAATTGTCTGCGACAATTAATCATAGAATTGAATCATGGAATCACTACAGTGCAAGAAGAGGCCATTTGGCCCATGGAGTCCTCCCTGACCCTCTGAAGAGCATCCCACCAGACCCAGCACCCACCCTATCCCTGTGACACCACATGACTACAACTGCTCAACCAGATTAAGCAAAATTGAGATATGAGCTCAAGAACTTCAAACTTTGGTCCTGACTATAAATACCTAATTTTTCCTTTAAGAGGTAAAGGACTTGTCAAACTATCCTCTTCATCACCTGTTGTATGTGTGTGTGTATATATATATATATAGTGACACAGTATTAAAAAAAAAGACAGCATTGTGCAAAGGCTTTATTCTTTATTCTCCATCACTAGGAAAGTATCCATGTGCCTAGTGAAACATTAACAAGCAAAATCTGAAAAGGGCAACGTTACATCAAAATGCAAAGGGGTGGGGTAGGGTAGGGTAGGGAGAGACTGACGGGGCGAAATCAAAATAGAGTTGGAAGGAGAAATAGAGCACTTCACCCCCATTGTGCCCACCTCTCCCTAAAAGCATTGAGAGCATTGGACAGAAGGGATAGCAAGAACTGCAGATACTGGAGTCAGAGCCAATGTGGAGCTGGAGGAACACAGCAGGTCAAGCAGCATCAGAAGAACAGGAACATCAACATTTTGGGCCGAGACCCTTCATCAGGACTGGGGAGGGATAAGGGAACCAGGAAATAAATAGAGCGAAGAGGAGCAGGACTGGGGGAAGGTCGGTAGTATGGTGATAGGTGGATGCAGGTAGGGACAGTGGGGATTGGTCAGTGGGCAGGGTGGGGAAGACAGGTGAGTCAGGAGATGGACAAGTCATGTCAAGTCAGGGAGGCGTGGATGAGTGAGTGTTGGTTAAACTAACCTGTTGTCTTCATTAAACTCATAAGTTGATAATGATGAACTTAATGAGGAGGATGGACACATGGATAGTTGACAATGTAATGAGCCAGTTAAGAGGTAGTGGGCAGTGACATTAATCAATGAAGATCACCACTAAGGGTCAATTAGAGATTGACAAAGCATCCCTTAAACCAATTAACAATAAGCCCTACCTCAGCCAGACCAATCAGAATGGAATAATAAACACCAAAAGAACTGTAGATGCTGTAAATCAGGAACAAAAACAAAGTTGCTAGAAAAGCTCCAGAGATAATGGGAACTGCAAATGTTGGAGAATTCCAAGATAATAAAATGTGAGGCTGTGTTCATCCAGCCTCACATTTTATTATGCTAGAAAAGCTCAGCAGGTCTGGCAGCATCTATGGAGGAGAAAACAGAGTTAAAGTTTCAGGTTTGGTGACCCTTCTTCATGTGTTATTCATGCTGTGAGTTGTGTCTTAGAAAGAGTTAATAAGCACCAGCTCTCAGTGACCAAAGTGTGAAACAAGTTTGAAGTTATCTTGTTTCCAAAAGGAAGCAGAAAGCCCTTAGGGCACTGCAGAGTTTCTGAGAGATTGAATATTGACTGGTTCCCTGAACTGAATGGAGAGTAAGATCTTTAAGTGTACTAGTAAAGCTGCTGCCATGCTTTAATATTTATTATTTATAACCTAAGTAAAATTTTCTGAGTTACTATACTAAGCAGTCTTATTGGTTAAAGTCTTAAAAAGAACAAATTTAATCTTAGGGTTTGAGTTGAAATGATAAGACCTTGAACTTACAGATGTTCATCACCCAAAGGATGCTGTTGTCAAAGCAAAAAGACACCCACCTATTGCATTAATGAGTAAGGTTGTCTATGAATGTCAGTGCCAGTGTGATTGAAGCCAAGAAACCTGGCAAATCAGAGCAGGAATAGGCCTTTGGGCCCTACATGCCAGCTCTACCATTGAATATGGTCATGGCTGATGATCCAACCGAGAGCCTTGTTCCTTGCTTTCTACTCATAACCTTTAGTCCCTTTAGCCCTATATCTGACATCTTCTGGAAAACGTTCAATGTTTTAGCCTCAACTGCTTTCTATGGCAGAGAATTCCACAGACTCACCACTCTCTGGATGAAGACATCGCCTATATGGCCTGTCCCTTATCCTTACACTGTTTCTGGACTCCCCATCACAACATCCTTGCTGTATTTACCTGTCAAGTCCTGTTAGAATTTTATAGATGTCAATGAGGCCCAATGGACAATGGGAAGAAACCAGAGGAAATCACCACAGACATGGATAGAATGTGCAAACTCCGTACAGACAGTCATCTGAGGCTGGAATCAAACTGTGCCCATAGCACTGTGAAGCAGCAGTGCTAAGCATGATCAAGAAAAGCTGAATTCAATTTCTTTGGGGTTCCCTTTTCCGCTCAGAGAAACATCTGAAGCCTTTCACTTTGGAAATCGTTAAAAGCGGAATGTTTGCAGTGTTGCTAAATTGAACGATGCATTTTGCTGAGTAATAGTATGCTTTGTGAATATCTGAACAGGGTTATATTTTGTATTGGATTGTAATCAGCGTACTGTATTGTATCCCCTTGTCCTATTTTCTTTTCAATATTTTCCCATCTGTTGGACACCTTCCTTAAGCAGGATCTTGCTCCACCAGATTTCAATGTCAGCAGTAATGTGCTTGGCAATAAAATGAGTCATTGCGAGGCACAATTCAGCTTCCACTATAGCAGATGGATAGTGTATGCATCAGATGGCTTCATTCCAAGCCACAAGGAGCTCCAGGGAACTCCACCTCCTCACTTTCTCCTGTCAGTGACAGAGTGCAAGCCAGAAACTGAATCCAGAAGAATCTTCCGGATCAAGTGTGGACAAAAGACCAGTTGTTCATGCTGGCTGACACTCCTCAATTAAAATTGTCAGACCATCCCACTTTTGATGTTCCCTGCAGCACAAACTCAGTGATAAATTACTTCTGAAAATATAATAAAACAAAGAACTGCGGAAGCTAAAGATCTGAGAGTCAGTTCTAATGAAGAGCCACAAGACTCTCAACGCTAACTCTGCTTTCTCCCCCCAGATGCTGCAGAACCTGCTGAGTTTCACTAGCTATTTTTGTTATGGTCGTAAAGTTTAATATCTGCCCAATTTGTAAATGATTGGGAAATACCTGGTTTAATGGGATCTCTTACAGTGAAAATTAATATTGCATATTTAATCCATTTGGATGTTACTTCAGTTGAAATTTTCAAAATTAATATCAGTGGGGCTTTGTTAGGTAAATACATCAATCAAATAGGCAAATAGAGTTAAGATGTACCTCAATGTTTTCCTTTATTCACTTACAAGATGAAGGTGTGGCTGGCTAGGCAGCATTTATTGCCCATCCCTAATTGCCCAGAGGGCAGTATAAAAGCAAAACACTTTGTTGTAGGTCTGAAGTCACATTAGGCTAGACCAGGTAAGTTTGGCAGATTTCCCTCCCTAAATGACTTTAGTGAACCAGGCAGGGTTTTCCAATAACTGACAATGGTTTCATGGTCATCGTGCGACTCTTAATTCCAGACTATTATTGAATTCAAACTCCATATCTGCCATGCCACGGTTTGAACCTCGGTCCCCAGCACATTTCCTGGATCTCTGGATTAGTAATCTACTACTGGGCTGTCACCTCCCCATAACAGAATGGTACATATTTAGGAATCTGAATGGACCATTCTGTGGCCAGCTGCTGCATTTAAAGGTACGACTGTAGAGAGGAGATTTGCTCACATTCGCAACTTGCTGCTATGATGTCGCAATGTATTGAAGATTAGAAGAGTCAATACAGGATTCTTTATTGCAGAGTTAACATTACAATACTTGACATCTTATTTAGCTTACAGCAAAGGCCAACCTGACTTTACAGATTGTTTTGTTTTCTTTGTGTTAGCAATATGTGACACAAACATGCAGCTTTGTCTTGTTTTCATCTTAGATGAAGGTCAGACTGTTTTGATGAGAACATTATTGAATAAGTAAGAGTTTTTTTTTTGCCTTTCATAATCAATCCCGCGTATGGTTGTTAGTGAAACTGGGGAAGAGACTGGAACAAGACAAAACAGATGAACAGAGAAAACTAAATGTAGAGTTAAAGAGATGTCCAGCATGAAAACAGAACCTTCAATCCAAATCATCCATGAAGACCAGATATCCTAAATTAATCTAATCCCATTTGCCAGCATTTTGCCCATGTCTGACAAAACCCTTCCTCATCATATACCCATCCAAATGCCCTTTAAACATTTTAATTGTACCCGTCTCCACCATTTCCTCTGGAAATCCATTCCATAATGCACAATCCTCTGTGAAAAATTTGCCCCTTGGGTCTGAATTCTTTCGCCTCTCACCTTAAACCTATGTCCTCTAGTTTTAAACTCTGCCAGCCTGGGCAAAAGGCCTTGACTTTCACCCTATCCATGCCCCCATGATTTTATAAACTTCTATCGAGTCATACCTCAGCCTCTGATACTCCAGGGAAAAATTGCCCCAGCCTATTCAGCACTCCCAAAGCTCCAGATGAAACAGAATGTGCATTAGAACAGGCTAATATTCCTGAAGTCAACAAATTCAGAAGATTAGCTAAAATCTTTTCAGGACCATTCTGCTCTGGGAAGAATTGCCCTTGGACTGAATGTAACCCTTGCAATCAAAGAATGTACAGAGCAGTGTGGGAAGCAGTGACCTATTTAAGTTTGTGCTTAGTGAACCCTTAACTGTTGGTACTATAGCTACACTTGAGCATAACAGAAGAACATAGCCATCACAAAAGGAGACTGATAGAATCTCTAGAGCGGAGAAAGAGGCCATTCAGCCCACCAAGTCTGTACTGACTCTCTGAAGAACATCCCACCCAGGCCTAGCTCCCCACCCTATTCCCATTCTTATCATGAATAATTCACCTCACCTGCACCTCCTGGGCAATTTAGCACGGCCAATCTACCTAACTCGCACATCTTTGGACTGTGGGAGGAAACCCATGCAAACACAGGGAGAATGTGCAAGCTGTACACAAGCGGCCACCCAAGGCTGGAATCAAAGCCAGGTCCCTGACATTGAGGCAATTGCATCATCTGGCACAAAGATGAACTGATCAATTATCTGTATCGCAGCGAAACCAACAATAAGCACACAGGGTGAGCATTGAATCTCAGAACTAAAGTGTTATCTATCTGTGCGTGTAGTGTAATGTAATGGCAAAAACACATTTTTCAAACCCCACCCTTGTCCGCCTTCCGGAGAGACCACTCTCTCTGTGACTCCCGTGTCTGCTCCACTCTCGCCTCCAACCCCACCACACCCGGCACCTTCCCCTGCAACCACAGGACGTGCTCCACTTGCCCCCACACCTCCTCCCTCACCCCCATCCCAGGCCCCAAGATGAATTTCCACATCAAGCAGATGTTCACCTGCACATCCGCCAATGTGGTATACTGCATCCACTGTACCCGATGTGGCTTCCTCCACGTCGGGGCAAACAAGCGGAGGCTTGGGGACCGCTTTGCAGAACACTTATGCACCTCCCAGTCGCGGACCATTTCAACTCCCCCTCCCATTCCTTAGGTGACATGTCCATCCTGGGCCTCCTGCAGCGCCGTAATGATGCCACCTGTTGGTTGCAGGAACAGCAACTCATATTCCACTTGGGAACCCTGCAGTGCAATGGTATCAATGTGGATTTCACAAGCATTAAAAGCTTTCCTCCCCCCACTGCTTCCCAAAACCAGCCTAGCTCATCCCCGCCTCCCTAACCTGCTCCTACTCTCACCTATCCCCTCCTCCGACCTCAAGCTGCAACTCCATTTCCTACCTACTAGCCTCATCCCGCCCCCTTGACCTGTCCGTCCTCCCCGGACTGACCTATCCCCTCCCTACCTCCCCACCGGTACACTCCTCTCCACCTGTCTTCTCCTCTATCCATCTTCAGTCCACCTCCCCCTCTCTCCCTATTTATTTCAGAATTCTCTCCCCATCCCCCTTTTCTGATGAGGGATCTGGGCCCAAAATGTCAACTTTTGTGCTCCTGAGATGCTGCTTGGCCTGCTGTGTTCATCCAGCTCCACACTTTGTTATCTTGGATTCTCCAGCATCTGCAGTTCCCATTATCTCTAGAGATAAGAGTTTGAGTGTTTTGTGTAAACAATAACAAGATGCTGCTCTAAAGTCATTTGATTTGCTCGAAGCTGGCATTTATTTGATTTGGGTTTTTGTGTGTGAAGAATATTTTGAACTATCTGCACTAAGAGTGTATATTGGGACTCACATTCCTGCATTACTGCTTCGTCACATGAATCATGCCCAGTATCTCGAAGCTTTTCTAATTAAAGATCAACCATTGCTTACTGTAAAACAGCCAGCTGCTCAGTTGGAACCTTAGAGGGCAGCAGTCACCATCTGTTACACAAACTGTTTCTCCCTAGCTTTATGACTACTCTTCACGATTGCCTGAAAGAAAAACACAAGCGGAGTGATGGTTTTTAGTTAGAAAATTGGCATTTTTCATTCTTTTGCTGATGGATATACTGGTTTATAAGACCACAAGAAAAAGGACCAGGAGTAGGCAATTTGGCTCCTGGAGCCTGTCCTGCCATCAAATATGATTTGACTTGATTTAGATTTGAAATTGGAAAGGTCCATTCAGAAGCCTAATAACAGCAGGGAACAAGCTGGTCTTGAACCTGTTGGAGTGTGTGTCTGTGTGTATGTTCAAGCTTTTGTGTCTTCTGCCTGATGGATGAGCTTGGAAGAAAGTATTAGTGGATCAAGAATGATCCAACATTCCTCACGCCCATGTTCCTGCCCTTTTCCATTACCCTTGATTCCCCTCCTGATGAAGTATCTTTCTATCTCAGCCTTTATTACACCCCATACCATAATCACCTCCATCTTTGAGCCTCTAAGATGGGCTTGCAATATTCTGACAATCTCTCCAGGAACAGTAGATTCAGATTAAATATATCGTTCTCTTTATAGATGTTACTGTTGCTGGTGAGGCTTTCCCTTATTGCCTATCACTTTGAGTCAAGAACTAACGCAGTCCATGAGCTGTAAGGATATTCACAGTCCTGATAAAGAGGGAGTTCCAGGATTTTGATCTCTGAACAGTGACAGAACAGAGGTCTAATTAGAGAGTCTATATTGACGTGATGATGGCTAAGACGGTGTAATGCTGGCATCAACAACATCATGCCCTTGAGGCTCTGAGAGCAGAGGCTGGAATCATCTATGGAGAGCTGGATTGCAGCAATAACTATGATTTACAAAAGAGTATAGAAACATAGAAGATGGGAGCAGGAGGAAGCCATTTGGACCTTCGAGCCTGCTCTACCATTCTTCATGATCATGGCTGATCGTCCAACTCAATAGCCTAATCTTGCTTTCTGTCCATAAACTTTGATTCCATTCACCCCACTTGTTCTATCTAGTTGCCTCTCAAATACATTTGATATTTTGGCATCAACTATTTCCTGTGGTAATTAATTTAACTGGCTCACCACTCTTTGAGTAAAGAAATGTCTCCTCATCTCCGTCCTAAATTGTTTTGCCCAAATCCGCACACTGTGACCCCTGGTTCTGGACACTCCCACCATCAGGGACATCTTCCCTGCACCTACCCTGTCCAGTCCTCTTAGAATTTTAGAGGTCTCCATGAGATCCCAAGTCATTCATCTGAACTCCAGTGAAAACAATCCCAAACTAGTCAATCTCTCCTCATACGTCATCCCCACCATCCCCGGAATCAGCCTGGTAAACCTTTGCTGTACTCCCTCGAGCAAGACCATCCTTTCTCAGAAAAGGAGGCCAAAACTGCACAATATTCTAGATGTGGCCTCGCCACGGCCCTGTATAGCTGCATCAACACACCCCTGCTCCGGTACTCCAACCTCTCAACAAAGGCCAACATACCATTTGCCGCCTTTATGCATGCTGCATTTGCATGCTTATTTTCAGCGACTGGTGCACAAGGACACCCAGGCCCTGCTGCGCACTCTCCTCTCCCAATTTACAGACATTCAGGTTGTAATCTGCCTTCTTGTTTTTGCTTCTGAGGTGAATAACCTCTCATGTAATCCAAATTACACTGCATCTGCCATTGATTTGCCTACTCGCCCACTCTATCCAGATCATGCTGAAGCATCTCTACATTCTCGTCACAGTTCATCCTCTCACCCAACTTGGAGGCACAAACTCGGAGATGTTACATTTTATTCCCTCATCCAAATCATTAATATATATTATGAATATCTGGGGTCCCAGCACCAAACTTTTGGCACCCCACTAATTACTGCCTGCAAATTCCTGCCTTTTTTTTCCTCTCTGCCAACCAATACACTTTCACCAATCTCATGAGCTTTAGTCTTGCACATTAATCTCTTATATGGGACTTTATCAAATGCTTTCTGAAAGTTCAAACATACTACATCATCTGGCACCCTTTGTCAACTCTACTGGTTGCACCTTCATAGAATTCCAACAGCATGATTTCCTCTTTATAAATTCATGCTGAGTCTGTTTAATTCAGCCACTGTTCTCTAAATGTACCTCTATAAAATCCTTGACAATGGCTTTGAGAGTTTTCCCCATGACCGATGCCAGGCTCACCAGTCTATAATTCCCCATTTTCTCTCTACCTCCCTTTTTGAGTATTGGAGTGACATTAGCCACCCTCCAATCTGCAGGGACTGTTCCAGAATACAATCCTGGAAGATGATCACCAATGCATCTACTAATCCTTGAGCTACTTCCTTAAATACTCTAGGATATAGATTATCAGGCCTTTGCGATTTATTGGCCTTCAATCCTAACAATTTTCCCAACACAATTTCTCTACTAATATTGATCTCCCTCAGCTCTTCCCTCTCCGTAAATTCCTAAGGGTTTATCAAAATTCCCAAAAATCAGGCAATCCTATTCTCGATAAAATAGAGACCTACACTCAGAGCAGAGACGGTATAGTGTAAAGGAGGCTCAAAACTCATGTCAGCTAAACTCATGAGGTCTGTACAGCTGGAGGTTCTATCAGTAAAGACAGGACTAACCAGGAACTGTGATATAATTCTGAGTCAGGATGTTGTGTAATTTGGTGAGGAATATGTAAGTTGTGATGCTTTCATGTACTTGTTAGCACATCCCTCCACCTTGTTCCTTTAGATAGTTGAGTTTGTGGGTCTGGAGGGTGTTGTTGAAGCAGCTTAGTGTTTTGCTGTGTTACATCTCGCAGATCGTATGCATTACGGCCCCTGTGTGTTGTTAGTGGACAGAGTATATTTTAAAGGTGGTGGATATGGCGTCAATCAAGCTGATTGCTTTGTCTTCAATGATGATCAACCTCCTGAGTGTTGTTGAAACTGCTGTCATCCCTGTGAGTGTGCAGCGTGCTGGACCAGCGTACCTAATAAGTTTAATTGCTCCTGTGTGGATCTCCAAGATGCACAACTTATAAGGACAAGCTTCGGTAAGTCCTGGCAGGCAGTTAGTCACCAAATGATTCTTAGCCTCTGACCAGTTAATGCAGTTAGAGTATTTGCATGTCGAATCAAATTAGGTCTCTGGTTAATGGTAACACCAGGATGTTGAATGTGGTGTTTCAGTGACAGTAATGGCATTGAATGTCAAAGGTAGTTTGGTGGGTTTTCTTTTGTCATTGGTTGTTGCCTGGAAAGTATGTGATTTGAATGTTACTTTGAAGGACAGGGCAATTGATTCTCCAATTCTGCCCCAGAGTCATGTTCGTCAGACGACGATTGATTAAACACCTCTGTTACTTGCACACCCACCTGCCTTATGCCTGTCCCCACTCATAGCACAGCCATGAGACCTCCCTGGGACAGGTAAAAGATTCCAGGCAATCAAATTCTGTGAAATTTCTTTCCAACCACCTCAATGCACTCAGTCAGGACTGGAGATTATAAAGCCCAAATATTATCAATAGCTAGTACAACAGATTGTGACATGGTATTTGGAGCTGAGCAAAGTGGAGGCTCCTCTTAGACACTTTTGTTTCTATACTGAACTTCTAAAATGAGCTGGACATTGACGATGTTTGGGAAGATAGGAATCAGAATATTAATGATGCAGACTAAGTCATGAATAAGGTGTTTAATAGGCTATAATCCCCTTTATTGGCAACTCACCATTGCCAAGTGAGCAATGTACTTTGCTGCTGGGCAAATGCATATAAAATTCAACTGTTTGGAACAAGCACCGAGATAGACCTGGCTAGACTTATCATTCAATTCTGCAATGTACCTGGGCACAGCCTACATCATTCAACCCCTGATAAAACTCTCAATTACAAGATGTAAGCCATGCCCTTCTCAGCTCCTAAAGGCAAAGAGTCAGTATTCAACAGCAGGTGACAATGCACTCTGGCTCAGTCAGGGAAATGTTCAACACCATGTCCAGTCAGTTAACTCTTATCTTTGTAGGGGTTCAATTCATGTCCTTCCCTTAATGTTGTATCTATAGGTGCTCTTTTTACCTTTTCCCATTGTTTTAAAGGATGTTTCCAAAGGGTATTTATTCAGACAATACTGATCAAAGTAATTAATTCACTGAAGCAAATAAACTCTCCTGCTGTAGGTCTTGAGACAGCTCCATCAGACCTTTTCTTCTTTTCAAATTTACTTGACATTACATTTCACATAGTGCACAGAAACAGGCCATTCAGCCCAATTAGTCCATACTGAAGCTCATGCTCCAATCTAGCCTATTCCCATCTTTGCTTATGTAAATCTATCACAGTCGCTCTCTACTCCTTTGCCCTTCATCTGTCATTTAGTTTCCTTGTGAGTATATCTCCCTTGTGTTTCTCAGCTGATTTAAAACAAAGTTTGCTGTATTCTGTCAATGCATTTCAAAGACCTCTTTAGTTCACCAGTTCTGCCTTCCTTACAAGTTTTTTAAAAAAACACTCAGCCCACCAATTCTCGCCGAATACAGAGGAGCACTATTGTCTGGCATCATTTTTGTAAAGCTTCTCTGTACTCCCTCATTGTCTCTATACTTTTTTCAAAATATTGTTTTCAGAACTGCACATTATAATGTCAAACCATAGTGTCCCATCTACTGACGCTTGGCTCATATGTCTCCAAACATTCCTTATTCTTGTACTCATCTAAATGTCTTTTAAATGTTCTAGCTGTACCTGCATACAGCACTTCCTCTGGAAGTTTATTCCACATCAGAACTAATGTCTGTGTTTTTACAAAAAAGTTGACCCTCATGTCTCTTTAATTTTTTTTTCTCTCATCTTGAATATATGCCCCTTAGTTTTGAAATCCCCCACCCGAGGGAAAATGCACCTGCCATTCACCTTAGCAGGCCCCTGATTATTTTATAACCTTCTACAAGGTTACGCCTCAACCTCATGCACTCCCGTGAACACGTTCCCAGCCTTTTCAGCCTCTCCTTGTAACACAGACCCTCTATTCCCAGCATCTCCTCTTCCCCCACCGCATCCCAAAACCAGCCCAGTTCGTCCCCTCCCCCCACTGCACCACACAACCAGCCCAGCTCTTCCCCTCCACCCACTGCATCCCAAAACCAGTCCAACCTGTCTCTGCCTCCCTAACCTGTTCTTCCTCTCACCCATCCATTCCTCCCACCCCAAGCCACACCTCCATCTTCTACCTACTAACCTCATCCCACCTCCTTGACCTGTCCGTCTTCCCTGGACTGACCTATCCCCTCCCTACCTCCCCACCTATACTCTCCTCTCCACCTATCTTCTTTTCTCTCCATCTTCGGTCCGCCCCCCCCCCCCTCCCTATTTATTCCAGAACCCTCACCCCAGCCCCCTCTCTGATGAAGGGTCTAGGCCCGAATGTCAGCTTTTGTGCTCCTGAGATGCTGCTTGGCCTGCTGTGTTCATCCAGCTTCACATTTTATTATCTCGGATTCTCCAGCGTTTGCAGTTCCCATTATCACCATACTGGTAGATCTCTTCTAAACCCTCCCCAGCAGAATATCCTTCCTATACTGGAGACCAGAACTGGAAACAGCACGCCAGAAGAGACCTCACTAACACTCTGCACAACCTTAACAGAGGACCCATGGGCATAGCCTTAGAACTAGAGGGGGTAAATTTTAAAACAGAAATGAGGAGACACACCTTCAGCCAGAGAGTGGTGGGCTTGTGGAATTCATCGCCACGGAGTGCAGTGGAGGCTGGGACGGTAGATGCCTTCAAGGCAGAGATCGACAAATTCTTGATGTCTCAAGGAATCGAGGGCTATAGGGAGAGTGCAGGGAAGTGGAGTTGAAATATTCATCAGCCACGATTTAAATGGCGGAGTGGACTCGATGGGCCGAATGGCCTTACTTCCACTCCTATGTCTTATGGTCTAACATTCCAACTCCTATACTCAAAGCTCTGAACAATGAAGACAAGCATGCTAAATGTCATCTTAACCACCCTGTCTATATGCAATGTAAATGTCAAAGAATTATGTAACTGAATCCCTAGGTCTCTGTTCTACAACATTCCCCAAGACCCTACTCTTAATTGTGCAAGTCTTGACTTTGTTTGTTTTACCAAAATGCAATATCTCTCATTTATCCAAATTAAACCCTCTCTGCCTCTTCAGCCCATTGACACAATTGATCAAAATCTTGTTGTAATCTTAAATAATCTTCTTCACTACTCACTATACCACCAATCTTGGTGTCATTCACAGACTTAGTAGCCATCTTCCAAAGCAGTTTACCTCCACTATCTAGAAAAACAAAGTCAAAAGTCAGACGACACCAGGTTATAGTCCAACAAGGTTATTTGAAATCACAGGCTTTCATAGCACTGCTCCTTCAGGTCACTCTATTTGATGAAGGTGCTGTCTCCGAAAGCTTGTGATTTCAACTAAACCTGTTGGACTATAACCTGGTGTTGTGTGACTTGTGCCCTTGTCCACCCAAGTCCAACACTGCATCCCCACATCATAGAAAGACAAGGGCAGCAGATATATGGGAACACCACCATTTGCATTTTCCTCACCAAGCCATTCATCTTCCTAACTTGGAAATATATCACCATTTCTTCGGAATCATTGGGTCCAAATTCTACAACTCCCATCTAAGTGTTGCGGGTTTACCAACCGCAACTGGCCCACTTCTCAAGGGAAACTAGGGATGAACAATAAAAGCCAGTGACTCCACATTTCATGACAGAATAATGAAGGAAATCAGATCAAGGACCTGAACTTTGTAATTCTACTCTTCATTCATCTTGTTATCTTAAAGAACTGGAAAGAACTTAATGTTTTCTCATCCTGAATTTTGTACATTCCAATGGGAAGGCAGAGGAAATGAGAGATGTATATGCATTTATCAGTGACTTTCCTGACGTAATGTAGAAAGTAAACTTTCCCAAATACGTAGGAACAATTTTGTTTCATTTTTGCAATTTATATTACAATTGACCTTCCTCTTTCACTTAAACTTGCGCTAAAATACAGAGTTTTATATCATTAACTCTATAAAACCCAATTCATTTCCTTATTTGTCCGAGCAACGTGAGCTCTGATAGAACAGAGAATGGCTTAGTGATAAGATCACAACAGCTCAGTGTATTTCTCTGACCAATGCAGCCTTCTATGTTTTTTAAATGAATATGTTGAGAAGCCACTGATATAAACTGTAATGTAGCTGTGTCACCAGCGGTCATGAGCCAGCAGTTTGCCAGATGATTAGCATCTGTACAACTCAGTGTTTCTTTGTAGCCTTACCATCATGTACAGTGTAGGAAGAGACATTTGTTTAATGACAAGCTAGAAATTCAGGACTTAAAGTTGTACACATTACGACATCATGTTGCAGTTCTCCAGGACACTGAGGCCACTTTCGAAGTACTGTATAGCATTCTGGTCACACTGCTATAGGAAGGGCATTATTAAATTGGAGAGGGTGTAGAAAAGATTTACAAAGATGGAAGGTTTGAGTTATAAAGAGCGGCTGGGCAGGCTGGGATTTCTTTCACTGGAGCATAGGAGGTTGAAGGGTGACCATTGAGGTTTATAAAATCATGAAGGGCATAAATACAGTGAGTAGCAAAGGCCTTTTGCCTCGGATCGGGGAGTTCAAAACTAGAAAGCATAGTTTTAAGGTGAGAGGAGAAAGATTTTAAAAAGGACCTGAGGGGCAATGTTTTCAGAGTGGTTTCTCTCTGGAGAGAAGGAGGAAGAGAGGTGACCTGATCGAGGTGTACAAGGTAGTGAGAGGCATGGATAGAGTCGATAGCCAGAGACTTTTCCCCAGCCATTGACTGCCACGAGGGGTCACAGTTTTAAGGTGTTAGGAGGAAGGTATACAGGAGACGTCAGAGGGATCTTCTTCACCCAGAGATTTGTGAGCGCATGAAATAGTTTGCCAGTGGTAGTTGTGGAAGCAGAGTCATTAGTGACATTTAAGCGACTGCTGGGCATGCACATGGACAGCAGTGAATTGAGGGGAATGTAGGTTAGGATATTTTATTTTTGAATTAGGATTATTCCACGGCACAACATCGTGGGCTGAAGGGCCTGTACTGTGCTGTACGTTTCTATGTTCTATGTTCTTAGATGGAATGAACTGCGGAGGAGTGATAGATGCAGGTACAGTTACAACACAATAGACATTTGGATGGGTCATAAATAGGAGTGGTTTATGGGGATATGGACCAAGCCTGGCAAATGGGTATAGGTTAGTTTGGGGAAACTTGATTTGGCATGGACTGTCTGTTTCCATGCTGCATGACCCTGATTCTACAACCCATATTAGAACACCAGATCTGGTGTTCTCACCAATGTAGTGAGAACTTTTCCATCCAATCCGTTTGTTAACGGTGTGCGTGGTTTAGTGAAATGGGAACTATTGCCAGCTGAAGGGTCTAGGCCTGAAACATCAGCTTTTGTGCTCCTGAGATGCTGCTTGGCCTGCTGTGTTCATCCAGCTCCACACTTTGTTATATTGCCAGGCCCTACTTAGTTGCTTTGGAAACAGCTTACAGAAGGTTCTACTGCATGTGGACTAAAGCATATGGACTATCTTCTCAAGGGCCACTAGGATGGACAACAAATGCTGGCCTAGTCAGCAACACCCATGTCCTATGAGTAAACATAGAAGAAAAATTGCATTGATGACTGCATTCTGTGACATGTACATCTCTGTGTAAGTGAAGAATATTTCAGAACTGAAGACAGTCAGAGATTCTCGCCCCTGAATATGGATGGCCAAGGAGTGCTAATAACTAACATTAGCAACAGTGTGGTAAAAATCAGAGAAACTTCAGTGATTATGGGTGCAGACACCCAGTGTCCAGATGACCAATGAGTTCAGCATCATGGAGGAACCAGCAACTTGAAGCAGCATAATAACACTGTACTTATAAGGTGTGTTGGCAAAAATAGTCTCTTCAAACATGGTCGCAGTGAGCAAGATTGTGAAATGATTGAAGTAAAGTCTGACGTGAGTCAATGAAATTCAAGAAGTAAAAGATATTCCAATGGACAGCATAGAACCACAGAAGACCCTGAAAACAAATCAATCTACTGTGAAGAGATAACAAGGTGTTGAGCAAGATGAACACAGCAGGCCAAGCAGCATCTTAGGAGCACGAAAGCTGATGTTTCAGGCCTAGACCTTTCATCAGATTTTTACAGATTGGCAAGGTGTTGCGGGCACAAGTGCTAAAGGACAAGCTAAGAAGAGGTAAAAGTGTTGTTTTACATCAGGCATGAAATTTCGACTGATCCTGAATAGTAATCTACAAGCATTGGGGAGGCATGGTTAGCACTGCAGCCTCACAGTGCCAGGGACCTGGGTTCTATTCCAGTCTCTGGTGACTGCCTGTGCGGAGTGTGTACATTCTCTCCATGTCTGTGTGGGTTTCCTCCCACAGTCCAAAGATGTGCAGGCTAGGTGGGTCAGCCATGCTAAATTGCCCGTAGTGTTCAGTGGTTTGTGGGTTATAGGGGGATGGGTCCAGGTGGGATGTTCCAAGGGGCGGTGTGGACTTGTTGGGCCAAAGGGCCTGTTTCCACACTGCAGGGAATCTCATCTTAAAAACATTTATCAGATCTTCCCTTTGAAGTCAAATACAGCAATTGTCAGCCTTTTCTAAGGCCTGTCTGGAGGTTTTAAATGTTTTAATGGCTCTGGGGCGCCCTGTAGATGGCCCAATACAACAGGACAATGTGAAATGTGTTACTTCTGACAATATTCATCACCAATAAGAATGTTGAACCCTAGCTTTTTTTTATTCTTAATTGTTCATTTTGAAGCTGTTTTTGGTTTTCTCGCTTCATTGATTATTGGTATGATCAATCTGATGTCACACACGAATAGGTTTTTCTACAGCTATTAAATGTTGTTCCTATTCATGATACCTCTTCAGAATCTTTTCAGACAATATCTGGATCACCCTTGCTGAAAGACATGACATACAGCATTTCTTATGAATGATGAAATAAACCTTTAACCTAGCCTGACTTGCTTAACCTGTAAGAGAGCTTTGTTAAGAAGGGCCAATAATAGTACCGGAGTCAGGAAGTTCAGCCAGAAGCAACGTCTGATCTTTGTTCGCTCCTCATGTACTTTCTGAGCTGCTCACATTGGCATCTCATTGGCAGTTAGTGTATTGGAAACTGCAGTAGACTTTGTCTTCACCTTTTCAGTGAAGATGAAGTTTGCTTTGTCAGCCTGATCCATGGTTACCCTAGATAATAGATTAGCTGTAATCTGAGAGTTTGCCTGGGACATGAGCTGTCTCATAGTTCTATCTCATCAGCCTGAGGCTGAGTGGTTGTATTCACAGTGGAATTTTTGTTATTTCCTTTGCAAGTAATGTGATTCATGGATTATGGTTGGTTTTGACCCAAAGTCTCAGCCTCATAGGATAATCTATAAACCATTCACATCCAGTGTAAAGAACTAAAGTTTATTTTTGCAATTTGTTTGTTTGCTTGCTGTCAGTGCTCTTGACATGAAGTATTCATGCTTCCTCAATCCATTATTCAGTACCTAGATCCATGGATTATATTTATTATGGTAAATAAGGCTGATTTTATTGTAAGCGAGTGTGTCTAGGAATAGCCACTCAATCTTCTGCAAAGATATTGTTTCATCCTAACTCCAGAACTTTTACTTGACACTTCTTCCAAAGCACTCTCTCAGATTGAGTCTGGCTAGTTTAGAACATTTGCATTTATTTCACCATTCATAAAAAATGCTTTATATCACTTATGCACTCAGGTTATGAAAATTTACCTCTTGCCCGAATCTTTCTGGGATCCACTGTTATCTTGCTCCTGTATTAAATGTCCTAAAAGTCTGATTTTGTCTTGAGAATTGATGCTTTTGATTGTGAGGCCTGCACTCTAACGCTATTAAACTTCTCTGACTCTGATCATTCTCCTTTTTGATCAGAGCACATATCAGGTAAACATCCTAGTGGCAGATAATACCTCGCTTGACTTTAAGAAAACTTTTGTACCTCCTGAAAGCTTTCTGGTGTAACAAAGTTCTAAAAGTTAGACAAATTTGAAGAATGAGGGGGAGCCTCATAGATACATGTAAAATCCTGAGGGGACTGGACAGTCTAGAAATGGGAAGAATGTGCCAAATGTTCTGAGGCAGAGTCACTGGACCCAAAATGTTAACTCTGTTTTCTCCTACACAGATGCTGCTAGACCTGTTGAGCTTTTCCAGCAACTTTGTTTTTGTTCCTGATTTTCAGCATCTGCAGTTCTTTTGGTTTGCATTAAGAATATTCCTGATGTTGGGAAGTCCAGAGTTAGGATCATAGCCTACTAATATGGTGTAAGTCATTCAGGACTGAGATAAGGAAGAATTTCTTCACTCAGAGTTGTGAACTTGTGGAATTCTCTTCCACAAAGTTGTCAGGGCAAGTTCATTAGATATATTCAAGTGGGAGCTGGGCGTAGCCCTTGCGGCTAAAGGGATCAAGGGGTATGGGGGCGGGGTGGGAGTGGGATGCTGAGATTGCATGATCGTATTGAATGGTGGTGCGGGCTTGAAGCGCTGAATGGCCTACTCCTGCTCTTACTTTTTATGTTTCCATGTTAAAACAGATTCATCCAGATGATGTGCTGAACCTCTTCAAAAATCATGACTTGACATCTAGGAACATTACCAAAATCCAATGAATATTTGGTTAAAAATTTGCTGCTGGCTAATTTTGCTAAACTTTCACCAACTGATGAAATTTGATCAACATTCCTTTCAACTCGTTTATATATTTGAGTGCCAACACACACCAAATTAGCTTTCCATTGGGTTTGGGAACTGTTACCAGTCCTGACATCACAGAATTGGTTCTGTTGCAGGTGATTTGACTCCACTTTTTACAGTGTTATCGAATTGAGACTTTTAATGTTCTCCAATTCTGGGTAAGGTACTCTTGTAGGAGTATAGAGACCGATGGGCTCAGTGTATTACTGCAGAGAAGTGTGTTAATCCTGTTTCAATTTGCCTAAACATCTAAAAATCTTGGAAATTCTTGACAACATTCTGTTCCATTTTCCTCTTGTGGAGCTCGAAGAAGCCTAGCTGGATACATGTGTTTCTGTTTAGAAATTTTATAGTCTGGCTCATTTACTTTGTAGAGTCCCACTGATCAGTGACCCTTTTTGACTGAGCTCTTCTGCTAAACTGAACATGCTCCTGAAGATTTGTACCCCTGGACCTTGTGATTTGATGCTTGCAGATTAAACATCCACTGATTTTTTTTAACCATGCAAAGCAGTCAGTCAGCATTGCAACAACTGCCACTAAATTGAATTTAACCTCTGCATTAAACCCTTTTAGTTGTAAGGTGATAGTCTGGAACCTCTGGTCTTATTTCACTTCACCGAGAAATGTAGACAATCTGTATATGGAGCTGGAAGACATGGCTGAGGTTTTAAAGAGTCATAGATTCATTTGGCATAGAAACAGGCCCTTCAGCCCCTCATGTCTATTCTGACCAACAAACACCAAACTGCCATAATCCCATTTATCTGTACTTGGTCCACAGTCTACTATGCACTGGTATTTTAATATTTATCCAGATGCTGCTTAAAAGTTGCGAGATTACCTGCCTCCTCCACCCCCTCAGGTGTCATGTTCCAGTTTTCTACCACCCTGTCAGTAGCAAACAAAGAACAAAGAAATTTACAGCACAGGAACATGCCCTTTGGCCCTCCAAACCTGAGCCGATCCTCCATCTAAACCTGTCGCCTATTTTCCAAGGATCTGTATCCTCGGTTCCCTGCCCATTCACGTATCTGTCTAGATATATCTTAAATGACACTATCGTGCCTGTCTCTGCCACCTCCACTAGCAAAGCATTCCAGGCACCTACCATCTTCTGTGTAATGAACTTTCCATGCATATTTCCCTTAAATTTATTTCCTCTCACCTTGAAATCATGACCCCTAGTAATTGAGTCCCCCACTCTGGGTAAAAGCTTCTTGCTATCCACCCTGTTTATACCTCTCATGATGTTGTAGACCTCAATCAGGTCCTCCCTCAATCTTTGATAATGGGAACAGCAGATGCTGGAGAATCCAAGATAACGAAATCAGATGAAGGGTCTAGGCCCGAAACATCAGCTTTTGTGCTCCTGAGATGCTGCTAGGCCTGCTGTGTTCGTCCAGCCTCACATTTCGTTATCTCCCCCAATCTTTGTTTCTTTAATGGAAATAATCCCAATCTACTCAACTTCTTTTCATAGCTAGCGCCCTCCATAGCAGGCTACATCCTGGTGAACCTCCTCTGCACCATCTCGAAAGCATCCACATTTTGGTAATGTGGCAAGTAAAACTATACATAGTATTGCAAATGTGGTCAAACCAAAATCCTATACAACTGTAACATGACCTGCCAACTCTTGTGGTCAATACCCCATCCAATGAATGAAAGCATACTATATGCCTTCTTGACCACTTCATCCACCTGCATTGCCACCTTCAGGGTATAATGGACCTGAACACCCAGATCTCTCTGTGCATCAATTTTCCTCAGGGCTTTTCCATTTACCGTATAGTTCACTCTTGAATTGGATCTTCCAAAATGCATCACCTTGCATTTGCCTGGATTGAACTCCATCTGCCATTTCTCTGCCCAACTCTCCAATCTGTCTATATTCTGCTGCATTCTCTGACAGTACCCTTCACTGCCTGCTACTCCACCTATCTTAGTGTCATCTGCAAACTTGCTAATTAGGCCATCTATACCTTCCTACAGATTATTTATGTCTACCACAAACAGTGGTCCCAACACAGATCCCTGTGGAACACCACTGGTCACAATTCTCCATTTTGAGAAACTCCCTTCCACTACAACTCTGTCTCCTGGTGCCCAGCCAGTACTCTATCCATCTCACTAGCACACCACAGACTCCATGCGACTTCACTTTCTCCATCCACCTACCATGGGGAACCTTATCAAATGCCTTACTGAGGTCCATGTATGTGACATCCACAGCCCTTCCCTCATCTATCAGCTTGGTCATTTTGTCAAAGAATTGAATCAAGTTGGTAAGACATGACCTTCCCTGCCCAAAACCGTGCTGCCTATCACTAATAAGCCCATTTTTTTTCCAAATGTAAATAGATCCTATCCCTCACTATCTTCTCCAGCAGCTTCCCCACCACTGATATCAGGCTCACTGGTGTATAATTACCTGGATTATCCTTGTTACTTTTCTTAAACAAGGGGGCAACATTAACAATTCTCCAGTCCTCCGGGACCTTACCCGTGCTCAAGGATAGATTCCATCTGGACCTGGGGACTTGTCCACCTTAATGCCTTTTAGAATACCCAACACTCCCCGCCGCCCCCCCCCCCCCCCACCTTGTGCCGACCTGATCTAGAATAATCAAACATCTATCCCTAACCTCAATATCCATCACGTCCCTCTTCTCGATGAATACTGACATAAAGTACTCATTAAGAATCTCACTCATTTTCTCTGACTCCTCGCATAAATTTCCTCCTTTGTCCTTGAGTGGACCAACCCTTTCTCTAGTGATCCTCTTGCACCTTATGTATGAATAAAAGGCTTTGGGAATTTCCTTAACCTTGTTTGCTAAAGATATTTCATGGCCCCTTTTAGTCCTCTTAATTCCTCATTTCAGATTGGTCCTACCTTCCTGATATTCTTCCAAAGCTTCATCTGTTTTCAGTCGCCTAGGCCTGTGTACGCTTCCTTTTTCCTCTTTGCTGGTCTCACAATTTCACCTGTCATCCATGGTTCCCTAATCTTGCTCTTTCTATCCCTCATTTTCACAGGGACATGTCCGTCCTGCACTCTCACCTACATCTCTTTAAAAGCCTCTAACATATGTGGAATTCTGAGTGAAAACATTTTTTTTTCGCAGATCCCCTCTTAAACCATTTACTACTCATCTTAATATTGTGCCTCTGGTCTTAAATATTTAGACCCACTCTGTATACCTTGATCAGGTTGTATACCCCAGCCTTCTCTGCTCCAAGGAGAACAATCCCAGCCTATCCAGTCTCTCCTTACAAATGAGACTCTTTATCCAGGCATCATCCTGGTGAATCTCCTCTATACCCTCTCCAGCACAATCACGTCCTTCTGTTAGTGTGGTGATCAGTACTGTACACAGTATTCCATCTGTGGTCCAAAAAATGTTCTTAAAAAATGTACAAGACTTCAATGTGACTATATTCTCTCACTCTCAATGAAGGTCAGCATCCCATGTGCCTTCTTCCCCACCCTGCCTCTCTGTTCTGATACCTTCGGGAATCTTTGGACTTTTACATCAAGATCCCTTTTGTTCCTCAGTACACCCTATCTTCCTACTTTTCATTGAATATTCTTCCCTCTTTAGATCTCCAGAAATGCATCACCTCACACTTGTCGAGGTGAAATTCCATCTGCCATTGTCCTACCAAATTTACCTGCTGATCATTAATATGAGAGTCTAGCCAAAGAACACCCTCATCACTGTCAGCAACACCACCAATTTTCATGTCATTTGCAAGCCTGCTTAGTATATCATCCGCATTCACATCCAAGTTGTTAATGCACATCAACAGAGAGCAAGGTTCCTGGCACTGATCCCTGTGGATCACCACTGGTCACAAGCTTCCAATCACAAAAACAAACCCCCTCTCTTTGCCTCTTATTTGTAAGCCAATTTTGGATCTAATTTCCCCACTTACCTTGGATCCCATGAGATCTTACCTTTTGGACCAGCCTTCCACGTGGGGCTGAACCCCATGAAAACCACATCAATGGCACTATACTCAACAATATAATTAGCCACTTTTATAAAAGAAACAACTAAATTATTCTGAACAAATCTGCCTTTAACAAATCTGTGCTGACTATCCCTATCTTTCCAAATGTTGATTTAATCCTGTCCCTCAGAATTTTGTTTAATAATTTCCCTGTCATTGATGTCAGACTAACTAGTATGTAATTCATGTGGGCTATCCCTCCTGCCGTTCTTGAACAAAGGAGCTACATAGCTATCCTGTTATCAGGCACTTCTCCCGTGGCCACTGAAGTATTAAATATGTTTGCCGTGGCCCCAGTAATCTCCTCCTTTGCTTTGCAAAGCAGCCTGGGATACATCTCATCAGGCCCTGGGAATTTATGCACTTTTGTTCTCACTAAAACATCCGATGGCTCCTCCTTATTAATCTTTGTTTGAGAAATTTACTGTCCCAACTGAACCTCCCAGCTACAAGAGAGGAGGCAATAGCCTAATGATATCATTGGTACTGCCACCCCAGAGAACCCATTAATGGTCTGGAGACCTGGGTTTGAATCCCACTAGGGCCGATGGTGGAATTTGAATCCAATACAAATCTGGAACTAAGGGTCTCATGATGGCTACGAATCCATTATTGACTTCCAGGAAAAACCCCATGTGGATCACTAATATCCTTTAGAGAAGGAAGCTGTCACCCTTACCTGGTCTGGCCTGCATCTAACTCCAGGCCCACAGCAATGTGGCTAACTTTTGACTGCCCTCTGGGCAATAAATGCTGTTCTGGCCAGCAATGTCCTTATCCTGTAAATAAATTTTAAGAAGTCTACCTTCTTTGTGAACACAGATGAGAAATATTCATTTTAGACCTCGCTTTCCATATGAATTCACAATAAAGAAGGATGATATGGGTCGAGAAATCAGAGAGATACAAATTAACATTGAGAGGGAGAAGGTTTTAACCATTTTAAGCAGCTTAAAACGGAATAAAACCCTAAGGCCTGATGAAGCATTTCCAAGATTGCTGTGGGATGTAAGGGAGGAGCTTTTAGGGCAAAAACAGAAACTGCTGGAATCTGATGGAACTTGTGGAGAAAGAAAGCAGAATTAATGTTCTGGGTGCAGTGACCCTTCAGAACTGATTGTGTGTAAAGGTCAGCTGGGAGAATGAATAGCTGCTAATGGGGACAGCTAGTGGCTGGAAAGGAATAATCAAGAATTGTCAGGACGGCTTTGTAATTCAGAGTTCATGCTAACAAATTTCATTGAACCTTTTTGAGGAGGTGACTGGGTATCCAGAAGGTGTTGCAGTTGATGTAGCCTACATGGGTTTCTGATGAAGGGTCTAGGCCCGAAACATCAGCTTTCCTGCTCCTGAGATGCTGCTTGGCCTGCTGTGTTCATCCAGCTCTACACCTTGATGTCTCGGATTCTCCAGCATCTGCAATTCCTATTATCTCTGGGTTTCAGTAAGGTTTTTGATAAGGTCTTAAATGGCAGCTGATAGAGGGGGCTGATAAAGAAGGGGACCCTAAGAGAATAAAAACAGTGTGCGCCAGAGAAACACATCTGTTGAGAGGAAGAGATAGTAAGAACGGACGTTGCTGGAGTCTGAGGCATCACAATGTGAGGCTGGAGGAACATAGGCCAGGAGGCATCGGAGGATCAGGAAAGCTGACGTTTCGGGTCAGGACTCTTCTTCAGAAATGGGGGAGGTGAAGAGGGTTGTGAAATAGAGAGCGGCGGGGGGGAACGCGGTGATAGCAGGTAGATAGTGGAGCGGGTAGGTGGGAGACAAGACAGACAGGTCAAGAAGGTGAGTGTAAAAGGTGAGCTACAAAGCGGTCTCCGAGCCTCTGTTTGGTCTCGCCGATGTGGAGGAGGCCGCATCAGGAACAACAGATACAGTAGTCTTTTGAAAAGAAAATCATTCAGCTCAATATCATTTTGGAAAGTAATTATCTGCACACCAACTCCATTGCTTTATAAAGCAATTACCTGAAGGAATTTTGGTGCCAAATTTGAAGGAATGGATTTGAGACAAATGGGATGATTTGTTCCATCACACATGATTCCAAAAATTGCCTGTCGAATTCACCTGCTAACTTCCTCAGGTATGCACAGAGGTTTTCTGAGTGGAAATATTTGTTCTTTGTCTTTGACGTTTTTCTTGCATTTCGTCAGACTTGAGAGGTATTGTAGCATTTCATTTTTGAATTGGGAAAACCACAGACCCAGTTTCAATTTGCACGCGTTCACAGGACTGATCTTGTGTGGCTAAGTCTTGCTCTTTTCCTTGCAGTTGAGCTCATTTAGTTTTGAGGTTATGTCTGTAAGGAACTTAAAATCAAACAATCACACACTGTGTGACCCCTCATCACATACTCCATTCCTTGTTTAACCAAAGTGATGACTTCAGGCATCAGATCTGAAAATCTTTGCAGGTTTCTCCCCCAAGTTAACGACCTCCCATCAGCAAGGAGGATTAGTTTGCCACCAGTAGCATTGAGTTCATCCAGTAAGAGTTTAAATCGTGTTTGCAATTTTAACAACTTTAATTACATGAGAAACAGTCATAATTTTAATCATCAGTGCTTAATGGATTATACAATAGTAACTGACAAAAGAAGGGAGCAGCAGAGGGGACACTTGATAGAAGTCTATAAAATTATGAATTGCAAAAGATGTTGAAGGTCAGAATCTTTTTCTGAGAGCTGAGATGTCTAATACCAGGGGGATTGTATTTAAGGTGAGATGGTTTCAGTTCAAAGGAGATGTGAGGAGTAATTTTTTTTACACAAAGAATTGTAGGATTCTGGAACCTGCTGCCAGGGCTGGAGGTAGAGGCAGATACGTCAGGGGCATTTGAGGGACTTTTAGATAAGCATATGAATATGCAAAGAATGGAGGGATATGGATCAAGGGCACCCAGAAGAGATTTGTTTAATCTTTGACACGTTCGGCACATCGTGGGCCAAAGGGCCTGCTCCTGTGCTGCACAGTTCTATGTTCGAGTTTCTGGCCTACTACTGAGCTGGGTGCCACCCTGTCTGCTAAACATTCTTCCAACAAAACATGTTCACTGGAGGGGTCAACAACAGTTCATTGAGAGAATGTGACTGTTAGCCCTTGGCCAGGCAGTTCCAGGTCTGTCTGATTTCAACTGGGAGTTGATTGTCCAAGGCTGGCTCTGCGAACACTGTCGATCCCAGCTTTGCAGGTTGAACGTTGCAGAGTCTGGCTAGGTTTAGACTCTGTTTCCACATTTTGAGTGTTTACCCATGCTCATGAAAAGATTTTTTTGTCACGGGTCACCCCTGATCACATTCCCTCCTGTTGATTCAATGAGCATCAAGTGAGTTTGATCACTGCCAACGCCGCAGCAACAGGTAGCTTTCAGGTTTCCAGGCAAAGGATCAAATACCTGGCACTAACCTCCTCTATCTTACAATAATACTGTCAACAAAATAAGGATAGAAAGGGGAACAAAAGAGCAAAACCGTTCATGTCAATTCTTAAATATTGTACAAATAGCTTCATGTATGGTGGAGTTTGCACAACAATGGTCAAATAATTTAAAGTTTTCCAGGATCTTATTCATGTTAAGTTATTGTATCCAATGTTGGCTGAGCACAGCACTCTGTTCATGCTTCTTTAACATCATTTCTATATTCAGGAACTCAGTGAGTTCCTGTTGTCAAACCCTGCTAGGATGGTTATATATGCTTAAAGCAAATAGAATGAAGTGAGGTGTGGATTTATATCTTTGTGCCCCAGTTTGAAAAATCATCCCAACAACTGGTCACTTCATTTTCTTTAATGTCTTTTTGTATTTCCTGTATCAGCTGGAGTACAGAAGTGAACATTTTGTGCATGTTACCTAATTGTAATTTGGACCTGTTGTAATTTTTTCTGGTAGGCATTCAACTGCAGCATTGTATTTTTCTAAATAATTTCCTAAAGCCTGTCAGAGTTTGTCATTGACATTGACAAAGATCTCATTTCTCCTATGGGTGTGTCTGAGTTCCTCGAGACCCACCCTGGCTGGTATGCGGTGGGGTGGGGGGCGCGGTGGCACTTGTGCACAATGTGGTGTTGTGGATGTCACAGGTGAAGGTTCCTGACTGAGAATGGGGTAGTTGTAATGTAGTACTCTGTTTGCTACCCTGGTGATTTCAGTATTCAGGCTCTAGATCTCTACGGTACTGTTGAAAATGGAGCTTGACTGGAAAAAAAAGACTACACTAGGCACGTTTGTTTGAATATGCAGGATAAGGGACACACAATGACTTGGTGACATTTATCCAGAGTGGTACCAAAAGCCTTGCCCCCTTTGTCAACAGCATACACAGCGTGCCATCATATTCTAGCCATATTCTCTTGGAAAATGCTGATAATTTTAACCTTAAAGTCTTTTAATCCACTTTTGTTCATTCTAAGCCTACCCTGGGGTATTCATGTAGCCATCATCAACCCAGAACTTGGTAAGTTGCTGTGACTGATAATTCAAAATATTGGGGTGACTCTTTCCTTGGAACAAGTGTTCTGTTCATTACTGATCCAAGATGGAACCAGTCCTCGGCAAGTCTGCTCCCTTAACTGTTCAATCATCCAGTGGCCATTAATACTGAGGATTGGATTCTGCAGCCTGCTGTTGTCATCATCTGCTTTCTTTCTTGGGTAATGTCATTTGTTGCTCTAGTGTGTCCTCTTAGAGCGAGGTGTTGGCCAGCCTGTTTCACCTTTAATTCCCCTTTGGTGCCTTGCCTTGATTGAATGTATCTAAGGCCTGTTTAAATTGTTGGGTCAAAATCTGGACTCTATTATCCAAATCAGCCAAATCAAGGGGGTTGACTGTAGACATTCCTGCTTTGTGAGTTGTTGCCAAATCGTTAATTATATCTCTCTTACAGCATTTCACTGCACAGACCTGGCTTTATCTGTATCAATTCCCATTTTCTGTCCCAGTAATTTATGCGTTAAAAATAGGTACGGTTTCTGAAGTTGAGCAGGGCACTACTCTGGCCGCTGAGTTCCCGACATGCCTAATGCCACAGGTACCAATTCGTGGTGGAAGTCATCAGACAGGATTTTGCCTGTGTCTTGCAAAACCAACTGTTTATGTGCACCTGGAGGACAGTTCTCAGACAAATACAGAGGGGTGTCCTTATGGCCAGTTTTGGTGAGTTCCTTATTTCGTATGCAAAATATACACTATCCATAAGTGTCCGGGCCATCTTTGACCTAGCTCCTATCCTTTCTCTGAACTGATGGCCAAATATCCCGATTTCAGTACACCCTCTGGTGGGGAATCCTGCTGGTTCACTCTTAATATAACAATGTTCTGAATTCCCATCACAGTTCGCGAGCACACTTGTGGAGTGTTACCAATTTATAGTTGACCCGCGCTTCTTGGCCAGATCTTTTGTCGGCTGTTTATTTGGTTCTTTAAAAATTTGTTCCTCCCAACTGCCCTTTCCTTTAATTCTGAAATCACCAACTTATTTTTTTCCTTTATTCATTCACAGGAAGTGGACATTGCTGGCTAGGCAGTATTTATTGTCCAAACCCTAATTGCCAAGGGGGCAGCTGAGAGTCAACCACATAGCTGTGGGTCTGGAGTCACATGTAGGCTGGACCAGGTAAGGATGGCAGTTTCCTTCCCCAAAGGGCATTGGTGAACCAAATGGGTTTTTCCGACAATCGGTAATAGATTCACAGTCATCATTAGAATCTTAAACCCAGATATTTTATTGAATGCAAATTTGACCATCTGCTATGGTGGGATTTGAACCCGGGTCCCCAGAGCGCACTCTCTGGATCTCGGGGATTAACAGTGCAGCAATGATACCACTAGGCCGTCGCCCCCCCCAATAATACTTGAATCAGATATTAATTTCTCTAGACCAGTGTTTCCGGGAGATAACCCAAAGTTTGGAGTTGGAGTGGTTTGTGTGGAGACCTGTTGAGAAATGATTAGAAAAGAATTTCAAGTCCACAGACCCCAGAATGGCACTGAGAGCAATGAAAAGATTAAAACGTGGCAGAAATGTGTGTTCTGAAGTTACACAAATGAAAAATAATGGCAGGGAGTTGCAAATTTCTGGAAGAATATTGGGAAATAGTGATTAACATTGTACTGCACCACAAGGTGACTTGCTGATAATCGACACCAATCATACTTGAGTGGTATGGTGGGGGGCTGCGAGAGCAGGAGTCCACACTTTTGCATGACCAAGACGAATACCTGTCCAGGGACTGTGGCTGCAATGACTAAATAAAAGGCTAACAGACACCCCCGGCTCTGGGCAAGTTTTCAACAAAATGGACCTGAGATGAAGAGTAATTGAGAGTTCATTGATATCCGTATCAGGGTAGGGTCAGTGCCTGAATTAAATTTGTTATTGTCTGTACATGTATGGGGGGAGATTCCCTGTCTAAGTGGAAGGGCTCACGCTACCAGGGATTGATTCCCTGCAAACTGTCTCAGCTGGAGACTATGCCTCTTTAGAAGAAACAGATCCAAATCTTAATCCTCTGGCTCCTGCTGATCCCTGTACAGTGCCTGTGATTGACCCTGATTGTCTCTGTCATGGTCTCTGGACTAGGGCAGTGCACTCCAGCAGATAATAAAATGTGAGGCTGGATGAACATAGCAGGCCAAGCAGCATCTCAGGAGCACAAAAGCTGACGTTTCGGGCCTAGACCCTTCATCAGAGAGGGGGATGGGGAGAGGGAACTGGAATAAATAGGGAGAGAGGGGGAGGCAGACCGAAGATGGAGAGTAAAGAAGATAGGTGGAGAGAGTATAGGTGGGGAGGTAGGGAGGGGATAGGTCAGTCCAGGGAAGATGGACAGGTCAAGGAGGTGGGATGAGGTTAGTAGGTAGGAGATGGAGGTGCGGCTTGGGGTGGGAGGAAGGGATGGGTGAGAGGAAGAACAGGTTAGGGAGGCAGAGACAGGTTGGACTGGTTTTGGGATGCAGTGGGTGGGGGGGAAGAGCTGGGCTGGTTGTGTGGTGCAGTGGGGGGAGGGGACGAACTGGGCTGGTTAAGGGATGCAGTAGGGAAAGGGGAGATTTTGAAACTGGCGAAGTCCACATTGATACCATTAGGCTGCAGGGTTCCCAGGCGGAATATGAGTTGCTGTTCCTGCAACCTTCGGGTGGCATCATTGTGGCAGTGCAGGAGGCCCATGATGGACATGTCATCTAGAGAATGGGAGGGGGAGTGGAAATGGTTTGCGACTGGAAGGTGCAGTTGTTTATTGCGAACTGAGCGGAGGTGTTCTGCAAAGCACTCCAGCAGATTACTTTATCCACCACTTTCACTTTAGGGCTGCTATGCACTGTAGCCTTCCTCTCACGGCTGGGTTAGAGTCAGTCAGGCTCTGAGGTCAATGTCTCAGAAGGGAGATGGCTCATGGTCAGAGTCTGGATCAGTCGTTGGGACATGTCAGGGATCACAGTCAGGAACAGTGACCAGGGCTTGTCCAGGGTCAACATCAGGATCAGGAGTAATGACTGGGACTTGCCCAGGATGGGTGACATTCTGGAGGTTTTTAAAATCATGAGGGATATAGGTAACGTGAATGACAGTTGTGTTTTCCCAAGAGTGGGGGATTCCAAGACTAGGGGGTGCATATTTTTAAGGCCAGAGGGGAGAGATTTAAAAAGTCAATGTTTTAACATCGAGTGTGGTTGGTGTGTGGAATGAATTTCCAGTGGAAGTGGTGGATGTGCATACATTTACAACGTTTACAAGACATTTGGGTAGGACATGAATAAGAAATGTTTGAAGGGAAATGAGCCAAGTGCAGCCAGGTGCAACTGGTTTAGTTTGGGATTATGGTCCACATGGACTGTTAGGACTGAAAGGTTTGTTTCTGTACTTTATGATCCATGACTTGCATTGGGTCAGGCCCAGGATCATTCTCTGGTGTTGGGCAGGGATCAGCAGGAGCCAGAGGATTAGGATCAGGATCTGCTTATTTTAAGCCTTAAACCAAGCAGAACTCGTGGCTTAGTGACGATAAGTACTGCAGATGCCAGAAGCTAGAGTCTACAGGTATGTGGGTGGTAAAAAAGCAGCAGGTCAGACAGCAACAATTCTGAGGAAAATAGCCAACAAGCACTCCTCACATGCAGAGAAACCCTGCTGCACTGAGGAAAGGAGCTGGGAGGCAGGGGCTACCAGCCTGAGTATTTTATGTAACTCTTGGAGCACGGTTGAGTGTGGCATCAGGAACTACAATCTCCAAGTGAAGGGAAGCTATGTGTGGGAGGTCTTTACTAGTCCCTGCTTCAGTTCTGAGACAGCTTTTGTAAACTGCTCAGTCCATTTAGCTTTGAGATTTACAGAGGAAAGGCTTTTGTGGTAAAACCATCAATGTGGTTTTGGCAGCACCCCACAATAAGCCCAGAAAAGAACACAGTGAGTTCACGTCTCTGGAGAGGGGTGGCTGTCTTGAGACACTTCTCTATCATGAGTTTCCCCTGGGCTATCACGGCTCCCAAGGTATGAGGCCTGTCCCTCCTGATTTGTGCCTTCTTTGGATTGATCTTGATTCCCAGGATGTTTGGGAGGGTTAACAGTTCCTCCATCAATTCTAAATGTTCAGTTTTGTCAGCATAATACATCTGTGTACTGTAGTCCTGATGGGAAAATGCTTTCAGCACTTTAGCCAGTCTTTGGTGAAAGAGAGAGGGGGGAATTGTGGAAGTCCTGGGGCCAAGCAGGTCCATGTATACTGCTGGCGTTGGGAAATAAAAGCAAATTTATCCTGGCATTGGCACCCAGGTGGTAGACACCAAACATCACTAACATGTTTTGCTTATGGGGCTTGCCACACCATAGATTAGCCTGGTTGCTGCTGAAGATGCTGGAATTGATTCTGTTTAATTCTCTCTTTGGTCAATTGTGAATCGCCAAGATCCACCCAGTTTCCAAACCGGCCAGAGAAGTGAATTGTTAGGGAGCACCGTAACTCATAGGGCTTCTTGTTTAGCCAGCACGGTGGCTCAGTGGTTAGCACTGCTGCCTCATAGAACATAGAACATTACAGCACATAGCACCAGGGACCCAGGTTCAATTCCACCCTTGGGCGACTATCTGTGTGGAGTTTGCACATTCTCCCCAGGTCTGTGGGGGTTTCCTCTGGGTGCTCTGGTTACCTCCCACAGCGCAACAATGTGGAGATAGTAGGACCTGCAGATGCTGGAGAATCTGAGATGATAAGGTGTAGAGCTGGATGAACACAGCAGGCTGAGGAGCAGGTAGGCCTTCTTTCTCCTCTGATACTGCTAGGCCTCCTGTGATCATTCAGCTTTTCACTGTTATCTGCAGGCTAGGTGGATTGGCTGTAGGAAATGCAGGGTTTTGAGGATAGGGTTGGTCTGCATGGGATGCAGACTCAAGGGGCTGAGTGGCCTCTTTCTGCATTGTAGTGATTAAACCTATACCCTCGAGTTTTGAACTCCCTGGTCCTGGGGAGAAGACATTGGCTATTCACCCTATCCTCGCCTCCGATCCAGGGAAAATAGTCCCAACCTATCCAGCCTCTCTACAGCTCAAACCCTACAACCCTGGAAACTTCCTCGCAAATCTTTTCTGCACCTTTCAAGTTTAGCAACTCTGTTGCTCTTGCTCTGGCACTTTGAGTGCTGTTTGGAGAAGGCTTTACTTTCTTTACCTGCTCGATGCAGGTCGCTGATTGCAGTTTGCAGAATTTTACACTGTCCTGAAAGCTTAGCTTTATTTCTGTGGGAAGCAGCAAGACCCCTGATTGCCCGCTGCTCCTGCTGGTGGGCCATCTCAAGCTGGGTCTGGAACTGCCCTGTCTGCAGGAGGGGGCAGAGTTCCCACTCCAGAAACTATCAATTCATTCTTTTTGATTCTAACCTGCTGCCCTCGAACTTCTCATTTGATTGTGAGGATCTCTGTCTCTCTCCCCCGCCCCCACCATTCCCCCAGCAATGTTGTTTTGGTTTCTCATGCTTTATTAACTACTTCCGCTCTCTCGATCTCTGCTTGCATCGATAAATTTAAAGTTCCCTGCTTCATAACCGCAAAGCTGTTCCATATAGCGAGCTGTTAAGGCTTTAACTGCTTTAGAAGTGCACTTCCTTAAAGAATGCTACACTTCCTCCCAGCAAGTCTGATCCTTGGATCACAGACCTAACCAGTTTGCAGTAATCCTTTATAACTCAGGCACATAATGTGATGTGACAAAGAGGACAAAAGTCAGGGGACGGTCCAACACAACTTTATTGATCATTTCCTCAAGGAAGAAAACAATCTATCAGATTCTACCTTTGTACTTTAATTAAACTCTATTAATCTCTTGACAGTAAACAGTCTTAAGGAGACATTATCATAGAATCCCAACAGTGTGAAAACAGGTCCTTTTGGCCCACCAAGTCTACACCCACTTTCAGAGCATCCCACCCAGACCCATCCCACTAACCTACACATCCTGAAACCAACAGACAATTTAGCATGGCCAATCCACCTAGCCTGCCCATCTTTGGATGGTAGAGGAAACTGGAGCACACCCACTCAGACACAGGGAGAATGTGCAAACTCTACACAGTCACCCAAGGATGGGATTGAACCTGGGTACCCAAACGCTGTGAGGCAACAGTGTGAACCACTGTGCCACACATTCTCAAATCTACACAAGCTATCTACTTCTGACATGTGCTTCTGAGGTTTCATTACATCTTATTCCAGGTCTCTACTGCTGTACTTAAACTGTCTGAAAGGACTGGTAATGCCCATTCGGTAAGACTGGGACAGGCCCGTCCTTTATCTTTGTTTCAGAGTCTACAGACGTCAATTTGGGCTCCACCTTTCGTCTAGAGCTGGTTCTGGTCTTTGGGTCGTCACACTGAGTTGGTCTCTCTGGAGACACTGTTGAAGCAGGTGCAAAGAGCAGAGGGAGCTGGAGCTCCAAGTTTTCCCTTTTTTCCCATCTATGCACCCTTCTTGAAGACTCTGTGGCCTGTATTCATCAGGAGGGGGCAGGATGATCCAGTGGGTTGACTACCATCTGTATTTGGAGCTCACGGAACATGGTTTTCAGCCTTCACTTGTCAAGTGCTGGCCTTGTCACACCATGACTCTGGCCTCTCACTGAGCTGGGGGCCACTGAATCTGCTTAACATTTTTCTAACACAGCAGCTTCGTTGAAGGTGGAAACTGGTTCATTCTGAAACACTATGTGGCTGCTAGCCCCTGGCTAGGCTGTTCCAGATCTGTCTGGTTTCTACAGGAAGTTGATTGATTGTCCAAGGCATAAATTGCAGAATCTGGTTAGGATTTAAATGTGGCTTCCACATTTTGAATTTTTATCCATATTCATGCAAAAATGTCACTATTTCTGTAGTCTTCCTCGGAGTCATGGGTCACCTGACCACACTCTCATCATGGCCTTACCCATAACATTTTCATAGAAAGAGCTCACATTGATTAGCTTAGTGGGATGTCATTTTCTCCAGTTTAAACTGACTACCTTTGCAGAAGTTCTCAAATGCTTGGGCAGGATCCATAAAAACAATATAAGTCTAAGTAACATAATATGAAAACTAGCTCAGAGCTCTCAACCTCTTCAGAGATGTTGCTGTACAGCTCTGGAACAGGTCAGACCTGAATCCAGGTATGGTGGCTTGGAGATAAAGATGCTATCTTTGTATCACAAGAGCATTTTGATTGCAACATACATAGAGGTCTACCTTGCTCAGAACACCTTTCAAATCCATGCCATCCAAAAGGGACGAGAGTGGCAGAAATATGGGAATGCTACAAACAGCAAGTCATTGGCCATACAGGACCTGAATTCTGAAAAATTCCACTTCCCAACAGCATTGTGTGGGTACCGCTGGATGGAGTGCAGCAGTTCGAACACAGCTCACCACCACCTTCTCAAAGATCGTTAGGGAAGGACGATAAATGCTGCCTTTCTAGCACAGACCACATCCCATGGATGAATGAATAAAGAGACAAATGCATCCGCACAAATAATTTTTTTTTCAGTTACTATACTAGCTGATAGCAGAGGCCTGCACAGTGAAATCAGTTGTTGCTGGTCCTGTAGGGGGGCAAATTGTTGTCACGTATTGATTTCAATATTTGCCAACTCTTCAGCTGTTTGTTAAAGATCAGCTCAACTGGCTTTGTACTTAAGAATTCTTTGAGTCACTGTTTTTAGAAATACTATCATAATCAGAGGGTGGGGCAGGGAGGCAGGTTCCCAACATGGAAATGAAGCACAGGTGCTAAAGTCTCAACGAGGGAACCTGATGGACAAGTGCCACTCCTTCAATCTCCTAATGCTTGCTTAATCCTGTCCCATCAAAATCACAGCCGCAGGGCCTGTTGGTGTATGTTTCTTGGACCTATATTTTAAAAAAGTACCTTTTGCAACCGATGACCTGTACAAAGAGTAACAGCCCATCTTTCTCTTGTTTCCAGACCCCTACATGCATCTGCCCTTCTGTAAAATGAGAGAACTACAGCCACAGCTAGGAGCCTTAGCTGGGTCCTCTTTGACATGTACATTGGGGGCACGTAAAACTAAGTAAAGTCATTGTAGTTCCAGAAGGCTATAGGGCAACTCTATCTCATCAGAGACATATCTGGTGGACTGTCTGTACCAACACACACTGCTGCCCCAGTCTGTAAAGCTCAGTCCAGGTCAACTCCTTGCTCTGAAAGACTAACAAATTTTAGGCAGACCGACGAGTGCCTTTCTCTGGGTTGATGGTCCTCCAGGCTCAACTGAGCTCTGTCTCAGTGTGCGCCCTTGGAAACAGACTGTAGAGCATGGAGTCTTGCAGCTGCTCGGGATGATCCTCAAGAAAAGCCACTGCATCCATCTCCAGACTTCCTTTGTCACACATCTCCTGCTGGAATGTGTCTTTTCAAAGTGTTACAGGCTGGGACATTCCAAGGTTCAGGGCTACGTGCTGAGGCAGGCATTAAAGCTTGGGGCAGCTACTGCCAAGGCACAGTGGGGAAAGACCACTGTCTGAGGTCTTTCTGCTGGAGGAAAATACAGATCCGTTCAGTTGTTGGATCCCTCCAGTGCCCCAACTATAAATGAATGCAGTCTTGCACAAATAAGGAATTCCTTTGGTTTGTTTGCGAGATAGAAACAAACTTTGGAGTTTGACTCTAAGGTATTGGAGCAGATTTGTAGCTCGGGTTGTGGGTGTTTAGTTTGTTCGGCTTGCCGAGCTGGTTTCTTGTTTCGTAGTCGGTTCGTTACTGTGCTGGGTAACATCCTCATGGCAGCTTTCATTAGAGGCTACACTGAGAATGTTACCCAGCATGGTAATGTTTTTTTTCCTTTATATGCTACTGTCCAGAGCTGAATTGCTTTAGTGACCATGTATGTATACAAAGATATTTTTATGAATAAAGCAAAGTTTTCAAACAAAAAAGGCTGATGGTTTGACCTGAGGGTCACCACATTTCAGACAAGGGGAGATGTTGAGAATAAAGCCCTTCATGGTAACCTCAGCCAATGTAGGAATTGAGCCTGCACTGTTGGTATCACTCTTCATAAACCAGCTGTCCAGCCAACTGAGCTTTTAAGCACTTCCTAGAGCTGGCCATCTTGTATCGCAGTGGGTCTGTTGCATTGATTGTGTTTGTATCTCTAGGGTAGAAAATCCAGGTTCTAAGTATCAGCTCAGGGTGTGTTGGTCACGGAAGTGTAACGTAACATATCCAGCGTGACTGTTTCTCTTTTAAAGAGAAACAAAAATCTGCCTCAGCTATTCCCCTGCTGTGTGAAATAAACACATTCCAGCAGGAGACGTGTGACAGTCTCTACCCATGGGTCCCACCCCCACCACAACTGCTTTGAGGGCAGTGTTGTTGGCACAAACACTCTGCCCAAAATGCCTCTCTAATGCGAGAGTAGCCCTTTAGTCTTCTGGAGCTGCAATGATTTCACTTCATCTTACGTGCCTCCAACTTAGGTGTCAAATAGGGCCCAGCTAAGCTCCTAACTGTGGCTGTAGCTTGGATGGGTGAAGAAGTATAGGTCAAGTCGCTCATTTCCATTCTTTAAGCTTAAGCGTTGTTAAAAGATGTCAACATGCTTCATTGAGTTCATGTCTCCTCTGAGCTTGAGACTTGATGTACAGGAACCATCCTTTGCAACATCGTCCTCAGTAGCAGTCCCTCACGGATGAGGATGACTCTCTCTCACTCTCAAGATGAGTCTATAGGTGGCTGTACAGAACTTCCACAGTCTCTGTTACGCGTGGAGCAGATGGTGGTTACGGGGATTGGTGTGGCAGTGCACTCCTCTCGCTGTTTTCGTTCAACTTTCACTTTTTGAGGATGCCGAGTCTCAAGACGCCCAATGCCTCCCAAGATGCTCCTCCTCCACTTTGGACGGTCTTGGGCTGGTGATTCCCAGGTGTCTATGGGAATGCCGCACTCCCCCAGTGAGGCCTTGTGGGTATCACTGAAGAGTTTCCTCTGTACACCTGGAGCTTGTCGTCCATTTTGAAGCTGGGAGTAGAGCACCCACTTGGGGACTTGGTCATGTGGATAATGTGCCCAGCCCATTGTAGCCGCTCAAGGGTGGTCAGTGCCTCGCTGCTGGGGATTTTGGCCTGGTCAGGAAATTTGGAGTTGGTGCTTCTGTCTTCCCAGTGGGTTTGCAAGATTTTGCACAGACAGCATTGGTGGCACGGCTTCAGTGCCTCGAGGTGTCTGCTGCGGCCAGTCTGTGCCAGAGCCATACAGCAGGGTGGGAACTATCTCAGCTCTTTAAACCATGATAACAAAGTGTGGGGCTTTTTAATAATTAATAGCAGGTAAGTAAATGCCTAACAGTACCCTGAATACAAATCATCAGTGACACCAATCCGCAGGCATTTAGGTGGATTCCTTCAGAATAGTTTTCAGCAACAAAGGGAGGGGTGATTGTAAAGTTGAGTGAGAATAGATGCTATCAGATGGTGTTTTTTTTAAGGTGGTATGGTGGCTCAGTGGTAAGCGCTGTTGCCTTACAGTGCCAGGAACCCAGGTTTGATTCCACCCTCCGGTAACTGTCTGTGAGGAGTTTGCACATTCTCCCCGGGTGTGGGTGGGTTTCCTCCTGGGTGCTCCGGTTTCCTCCCAGAGCCCAAAGATGTGTGGGCTTGGTCGATTGGCTATGCTAAATTGCCCATAGTGTTGAGGGATGTGTAGATTAGGTGGGTTATCGGGGATGGATTCATAACAAGGACAAATGTTGTGGTTATTTATGGTTAGTCATTCAGCTCCAGGATGCTTCTGCAGGAATTCCTCAGGGCACTATCGTACACCTAGCCATTTTCAGTTGTTCATCAATCATCTTCCTTCCATCATAACGGTAGAAGTAGAGATGTTTGTTGATGATTGCACATTGTTCAGTGCCATGTGTGAACTCTCAGGTACTAAAGTAGTCAATGACCAAATGAAGCAAGATCTGAGCAATATCAGGTTTGGGAAGACAAGGGGTGAGTAGCATTTGCTCCACATTAATGCCAGGCAATGACCATCTCCAGCAAAAGAGAACCTAACCCTTGTACCTTTTAACATTCAATGGCACTACAATCACTGACCACCTCCCCCCCCACCCCCCACTATCAACATGCAAGGGGGTGTCATTGACCAGAAACTTAACTGGAGTAGCCAAATTAACATTTTGGCTAGAAGGACAAAATAGATGCTAGAAATACCTGCAACATGTAAATCATGGCCTGACTGCCAAAGCCTGCCCACCATTTACAAGTCGCAAGCCAACAGGGTAATAAAAAGACCGACTGGATTAGAGGAGCTCCAGCAGAAACTCAACTGGAGTTGCCAAATGACCACAGTGGCTACAAGGGCAGATTAGAGGTTGGGAATACTAGGGCTGGCAACTCACCTCCGGACTCCCCAAGGCCCGAATCATCTGCAAGGCATAATCAGGACTATGATGGAATACTCCCCACTTGCCTGGATGAGTGCAGTCCCAACAACATTCAAGAAGCTTGACACCATCCAGAGCAAAGCAGCCTGCTTGGTTGGCCCAACATGCACAAGCATCCACTCCCTCCACCTCAGGAGCAGCAGTGCACACTTTCTACAAGATGCAGTGCAGAAATTTAGCAAAGATCCTCAGTCAGTCCTATCAATCACTTCCATCTAGAAGGACAAGGGCTGCAGATACATGGGAATGCCACCACCTTCGTGCTCCCTTCCAAGCCAATTTCAAAATATATCACCGTTCCTTCACTGTCGCTGGCTCGATCCTGGAATTCCTTCCATAAAAGCATTGTGTGTCAACCCACAGCAAGTGGACTGCAACAGTTCCAGAAGGTAACTCACCATCAACTTCTCAAAGGCAACCAGAGATGGGCAATAAATGCTGCCCAACCAGTCATGCCCACATCCCACTAATGAATAAAAAATGTTCCGAAAACCTGGAACTCCATCTGTAATGGCATTGCAAGTCTGTCTAGACCAAATGGACTACAGTAGTTCAGGAAGGCAGCTCACGGCAACCCTCTCAAGGGTGAATATGGATAGGTGATAAATGTTGGTCCAACCACGTACACCTGTATGCCATAAATTAAAAATGTTCAGTATGATTCTCCTTTTGGACCCATGTCAAACTCAAAACCTTGCTGGTTTTTCTCTCCCCACAGATGCTGCCAGACCTGCTGAGTTTCTCCAAGTTCTGTCAATCAGATATACTGAAAATTTCCTTGAAACTACTGCCCTATTGATGTCCCCAAGTCTAGGCCCTCAAATTCAAGACAGCTGAACGAAATGTCATAAAACCTGGCCTCTGACATCCGGAAGGACAAGGGCAGTCCATACATAGGAACATCACCCTCTGAAAGTTCACTTCCAAGCCACTCACTATCCAGACTTGTCTTGCATCTAAACCATGGGTGAGGTTTCCTAATTGATTAAAGCTGCACATGGGATACTGCAAACTGTTAAGCTCCTGGGTTAGGAGGGATAAACTCATCTCCTTTCTTTATTTACCAACCCGCTTGCTTGGTTACAACAAGGTTAATTCTGAAAGGATCCCTTTCCCTATGGATATATTCCTCCAAAACCCAAACAGTTGTATTTTTCAAAAATAGCAAATTTCGTCAAGCTTCCTCGATTAACAGACAGTTTATTATCCATGAAACACAAGAAGAACACAGCACACACAAACACAGCCCTCTGCGGTAATGAGTTCCACAGATTAACCACCCTCTGGCTGAAGAAATTCTTCCTCATGTCAGTTTCAAAAGGGTTATCCCTTCATTCTGAAGCTGTGCCCTCAGGTCCTCATCTTCCCCACTAGTGGAATTATCTTTTCTAAGTCCATTTTATCTAGGCTTCTTAGTATTCTGTAATTTCCAATGAGACTCCTCCCTCATCCTTCTAAACTCCATCAAGTACAAACTCAGAGTTTCCAATTGCTCGTCATATGACAAGCCCTTCATCCCCAGGATCATTCTCACTAGCATATCCTTTCTTAGATGCGGAGCCCAAACTGCTCGCAATATTCCAAATATAGTCTGACCAGGACCTCATACAGCCTCAGCAGTACATCTCTGCTCTTGTTTTCTAGCCCTCTTGTAATGAATGCTAACATTGCATGTGCCTTCCGAACTGCCAAATGAGCCTGCATGTTAAGAGAGTTCTGAGCAAGTCCCAAGTCCCTTTCTGCTTTAGATTTCTGAAGCCTTTTCCTGTTTTGAAAATAGTCTATGCCTCTATTCTTCCTATCAAAGTGCATAACCTCACACTTTTCCATATTGTATTCCATCTACCATTTCTTTGCCTGCTCTCCTAGCCTCTCCAAGTCTTTCTGCAGCTTCCCTGCTTCCTCAATACTGCCTTTCGCTCCACTATCACCTTGACTGTGATTGAATTTCAGTATTCAAGATCAGCAAAAGTCCTTCTGATGTTTTCATGTTTCATTTTGTTATCCTGTTTCCTTGTACTTTGTCTGCTGGCCAGCTGACTCGTAGCACTAAGAGTGAGAGGTCTTTAGCAGAATAGAGGGGTGACTAGGGGACAGTTCTTTGGCTGTGACCTTTTAAGCATGCTATCTCTTTAACCAAGGCTGGTACACATGACAACATTCAGTCCTACCACTATACACCAGTAGAGTTGAAACTGGCTTGTTAGCCTTTGTCCTTGTGTATTTTACAAAGGGAACAAAACCAAACTGAGTCTGCATTTTGGGACATAAACCACAGGTGATGGCTTTTAATTGAGCAGGGTTTGTCAGTCCCTCATTAACTCTGTAATTAAATGTGACTACAGTCCAAACTGCTTTGGTTTACCCTTTCTCCCTTTTGAAGGGAAGTTGTTTGAAGTTTGCATCTATCAGTATGACATTCTATGAATCTCTCTCTCTCTCTTCCTCTCTTCAGGCAGCTGCATAATTTACACCCATAGCTGTTTTTGGCGGTAACAGCCTTGTTTTTGGAGTTTGCAAGTTAAAAATGCCCTCGGGAATTCAGGGATATGACATTTGTCATTAAAGTTTTTGGAACTCTATCACTGCTTCTTCAAGAGTCGCTGGGTCAAAATTCTGGAACTCACTTCCTGACAGTGATTCTACATCTGAATCATATGAACTGAAGCGGTTCAGGACAATGACTCTCCAACACCTTCTCAAAGGCAGTTAATGGGCAACAAATGCTGGTCTAGCCCATGACCATGACATCCCATTGGCAACTTTTCTAAAAAGGACATATTTTCAAACTGAAACTCGCAAGTCATTCTAACAGATGCCTTGCAAATCTGAAGGTTCCAATCCTTCTTGGAGTGATTTGGTAAATTATAGTATAGAATAATAGTCACTGGGCCTAAGTGATCTATTCTGGTTACGCTCAACAGAAATTACCTCACACTACTCTTCGGCCAACCTTATCAGCAGAACTGTCTGCTGTGTTCTCCTATACATGCTTATCTCACTTCTCCTTTAAGGCAATGATTCCGTTTTCTTCAACTGGCCCTTGTGGTCATGAGTTCCACATTCTCACCACTCTGAGTGACTAATTTGAGACACTGTGGTGAGTGTAACGTGGTTGGGAGAAAAAATTACCTTAGACCTTTGGCTTCCAAGACTATCTAACTGCGAGATTCCTCATCTCATGACTGAGGCAGCTATAAACTCATTGATAAGAAATTAATTAATCAACAACTGCATTACTGCTTTATGATATAATTACAGGATGTTAGGTGGACTTTGGTCTTTTTTAGTGCCTAGTGATTTGTACGCTCCTACAGTATTATACTGATTATGCTTTTCTCTGCAATGGTACATCATTTTACAGCAAATCTGAGAACCGAACAAAAAAAACAATGTTAACGTTTCAGATCCGGTGACCCTTCCTCTGTTCTTCACAGGTACTGCGAGACCTGCTGACCTTTTCCAGCAACTTCTGTTTTTGTTCCTGGTTTACGGCATCTGCAGTTCTTTTGGTTTTTATGGAGAGCAATGGGGTTGTAACGATAAGGTAGGAGGGCTGCATCTCCTTCATACTTGGCTGAAGTATCCCTTGGAGGAAATTGCTTGACCAGAGCTGAAGCAAATCTCTTCTGTGGGCAGGACCAGAAAGTGGGGAAGAACTCAGCTGAGTGTAGCTGGGTAAAGGATGCTGCAGATCATTTGCAGAGCTATGGGGTGGACCTGTGAAGACAGGTCAGGGGGAACAAGCTTGGCATACTGCGCAGTTAGAGTAGCTGCAGCAGCGCCAGCTCTCACCAGGGGGAGCTCTGGTATTTAATTCACAAATATCTCTTGGTAGCAGTTGAGTCGTGTAATCACGGGCTAATTGTTAGAACCAAGGAAAAGAAAGTTGAGGCATACAGGGATGTTGGGGCAGAGGATACCTCTAGTAATGATTATAACTTTGCATGCCTCGCCCTGTTCTATCACCCTATGATCTTTGTATGGTGTGATCTGTCTGTACTGCATGCAAAACAAAACTTTTCACTGTACCTAGGCGCATGTGACAATAATTAAATGAAATAAAAATCGAAAAAAAAGTTGCCACAGGATAAAAAGTCTGTACTTTTTACAACTAACAATTACTATATGAAAAGATTGACTGAGCACTGCCTTTGGCATCTGTAGGCTGACTCCAACAAAAAAAAAACAATGCTAATGTTGAACCTGCCTCAGGAGGCGAGGATAGTTGCTGAGGTTGCGAGATGCCTGTTGAAGCAGGACCTTATGGGCTTCCGCTCATTTCTGTAGAGTCTCTCCTCCCTTGGCTTCCGCGCGCTGAAATTAAAGGTTCCTCGAAGGGGCAAAGTCAGTTGTGAAGGAAAATACATAATAAATCGAGTGAAGGGACATTCGCCATCTGTGCTAGTAAGCATTAGCTGATGTCCAAATTGGGGACTGAAGACGGAAGAACTATTGACAATTTCTCTCTCTCTCTCTCTCTCTGTTTGATTTCGTTTCCAATGCTCGGTTTAAAAGTGATTCCGCGACAGATATGGACACAATCGTGAAGATGATATGTGGCCACGGGAGGAATATTGAACAACCATGAAGCTACAGAGGAAGAGCTGATCGTGGGCAGGAAGAGTTTGCAGGAGTGTTTCCAGCGGACCCAGGGGAGGAAGTGTACTCTGAAAGAGACCCATTAACAGAGGAGTCAGCCCTCCTGTTGAGATTCCCATCCCCCAGGGACTGGCTGGTGGAAGGAACAGCGCTGGGAGAGAGAGTGAACTCTGCAGTCTGCAGTAAGTGGAAGGGAACATTACAAGTTGCTAGTGGTGGTGTTGGGGGAGGAGGGAGGTGGAATCTCAGGAGCATTGCTGTGATCGTGGGTGATTCTCTCAGCGTTTGTAACATGTGCAGTCTCCCCCATTTCAGCCGGGGACCAGGGTAAACGCGAGGCTTATGCTGCCGCTGGCTTTCCGCATCGTTTCAGCGTCCAGTGATCAAAGCAAACCTCACACACATGTCAACTGGATAGGAGACCTTTGGTCAGAATGTACAGCACTGCCACTCCTGGGTTTCCAATCCCAAATTGGACTGCACTTGCTGAGTTGCACTGTTGTTCCCGACTTGTACTGACATTCCTGATTCCCTCTGCCATTCCTGAATTACTTTTCCATTCCTGATTCATTCTTCTATTCCGGATTCATACCATCATTCCTGATTTATTCTCCCATTCCTGTGATATATTGCCAATCTTGGGTTACACTGTCAATTCCAAGTTTTGTTTCCATTTCCACATCATGCCATAATTCCTGGATTGTACTGTCAATCCTGAGTTCTATTGTGAGTTCCGAGTTTGACTGTGATTCTTGAGTTATACTATCTCTCCTGGACAGCTGCCTTTCAAAGCTATATTGTCATTCCCTGGTTCTATTGCCATTCTCGATTTTCACTGTGATTCCCAAGTTCAACTGCCATTCTTGAATTTCACTGCCAATCCCACGTTTTACTGCCATTCCCAAATTATACTGTCATTCCCAAGTGATAATATCAGACGTCAGTTACACTTCCCACGTGATCCCAGCGGTTTTCATTTGAGAGTATGATTGTGTGATGTAGGAATCAAACATTTCCACTAATTCTGTTGACTGCCAGCAGCTGGGTGATGTTACAATTGCCCCTAATGGGTCTCTGACATGTAGGGGCAGCCTCAGTGAGTTCTGCTGAATGGTGCAAGCATGGTGTTTATGAGCACTATGCATTCTCTCAGCCAGATGAGAGACATCCCTGAATGTTCATGGAAAAAGTGCAGAGGCACTCTCCACTGTGTAAGGGGATCAGGAGTTATGGGGAGAAGGGAGGGGAATAGAGTTGAGAAAGATATCAGCCATGACCGAATGGAGGGTCAGATTGGGATGGGCCAAATGGCCTAATTAGACTCCCATATCTTCTAACTTTAAAATGTCCTGGCCTGTATTCGTCACTCAAGCATCATCACAGTCAAAGATGATCATTACCACATTGGTTCAGGTGGGAGAATGCTGTGCATAGATTTTACTGAACAAGAGCATTTGATAAGACTAAAGTATTCTACAGCCACGAGGCGTGAGAGCAGTCATTTTTTTCTGTTTTACAAATTATCTCATGGTACAAAGCAATTATGCTATCAAACAGATTTAAAACATGGAGCAAAAATAGCATTTGAAACAAAAACAGAATTGCTGCAGAGAAGAGAGAATTAATGTTTCTCCAGCAATTTCTGTTTTTGTTGAAGTATGGAAGATTTCAGTATTGGCATTGATAAGGCCTGCAGTGGCAAAGTTCAATTGTAGTCACTATGATGACTGGACGGCTCGTTTGCTTATGCAGTGGCTTCCAAGAAATCCAAATCTACAATTTTCTCAGACCTTGAATTCCCACGTAGTGTACCTAACTGTGTAATCATTTTGGTAAAATGAAGCCTACACTCTTGTGAATGATCATTACAATATGCAGAGTATGGTCAGGGAGGTTTGCTTACTTAGATCCCGACAGACTTCAGGTTCCTTGGAATCATTGAATCCCGATAGTGTGGAGGTGTGCCACTCAACCTATTGAGTCCACACTGACCTTCTGAAGAACTTCCCACCCTACCCTGTAACCCTGCATCTCCCATGGCTAATACAGCTAGCCTGCACATCTTTGGGCTGTGGAAGGAAACTGAAGCACACAGAGGGATTGCCACAGCCTTGGGGAGAATGTGCTAACTCCACACTGACATTCCAGGTAGGAATCAGACTTGGGTGCTGTGAGGCAGCACTGCTTATCGCTGAATCATCACATTGCCCATGTTTGAAATAAAACTATAAGTCCATAGATATGGGAGCAGAATTAGGCCATTTATCCCATCAAGTTTGCTCCACTGTTTGATCATGGCTCACATGTTTCTCAACCCTATTAAGTCCGTAAGACCATAAGACATAGGAGCAGAACTAAGGCCATTCGGCCCATCGATACTGCTCCGCCATTCAATTATGGCTGATCAGTTCCTCAACCCCGTTCTCCTGCTTTCTCCCCACAACCCTTGACACCCTTGATAATCAAGGACTTATCTATCTCAGTCTTAAATGTGCCCTTCGGGAGCTGTGAGTTCCATGGGTTCACCGCTCTCTGGCTGAAGAAGTTTCTCCTTATCTCCATTCTAATCGGCCTTCCCTTTACTCTATGGCTGTGCCCTTGGGTCCGAGACTCTCCAACCAATGGACCCATCTTCCCAACATCCACTTTGTCCAGGCCATTCAGTATTTTGAATGTTTCAATTAGATACCCCCTCATCATTCTAAACTCCAACGTGTATAGTCCCAGATTCCTTGGGTCCAAGACTCTCCAACCAATGGACCCATCTTCCCAACATCCACTTTGTCCAGGCCATTCAGTATTTTGAATGTTTCAATTAGATACCCCCTCATCATTCTAAACTCCAATGTGTATAGTCCCAGAGTCCTCAAACTTTCCTCATATATTAAGCTTTCCATGCCTGGGGCCATTCTCGTGAACCTCTTCTGAACCCACTCCAGAGCCAGTCCATCTTTCCCGAGATATAGGCCCAAAACTGCACACTATACTCCAAATATGGCCTGATCAGAGCCTTAATAAATGTCAATAGTACATCCCTGTTTTTACATTCAATTCCTCTCAAAATAAATTCCGACATTGCATTTGCCTTCCTGACTACTGACTCAAACTGCAAGTTTACCTTGAGAGGATTCTAAACTAGAACTCCTAAATCTCTTTGTACTTCAGACTTCTGAATTTTCTCCGCATTTAGAAAATAGTCCATGCTTTTGTTCTTCTTACCAAAGTGCATGACCTCACACTTTCCCACGTTGTACTCCTTCTGCCACTTCTTTGCCCACTCTCCTAACCTGTTCAAGTACTTCTGCAGCCTCCCCATCTCCTCAATACAACCTGTCCCTCCACCTATCTTTGCATCATCTGCAAACTTAACCAGAATGCGTACAGTTCCTTGATCAAATCATTAATGTACAAAGTGAAAAGTTGTGGTCCCAGCACCAACACTTGCGGAACACTACTCGTCATCTGCTGCCATCCCGAGAAAGACCCCTTTATCCCTGCTCTCTGCTCTCTGCCAGACAGTCAATCTTCAATCCATACTAGCACCTTGCCTCTAACACCATGGGCCCTTGCCTTACTCAGCAGCCTCCTGTCTGGCACCTCATCAAAGGCTTTCTTGAAGTCCAGGTAGATAACATCCATTGGCTCTCCTTGGTTGACCCTGCTCATTACTTCCTCAAAAAATTCTGGCAGATTTGTCAGGCATGGCCTCCCCTTGATGAAACCATGCCAACTTTTCCCTATTTTACTAAACACTTCCGAATATTCAGAAATCTCATCCTTTCCAATGAACTTGAACATCTTGACCACGACCGTGGTTAGGCTAATAGCCTGTAATTTTCTGCCTTTTATCTTACTCCCTTTTTAAACAGAGGTGTCACGTTTGCGATATTTCAGTCATTTGGGATCTTCCCTGACTCTAGTGAACCCTGAAGAATCACCACTAAGGCTTCCACTAACTCTTCAGCTATCTCCTTTACAGCTCTGGGGTGTAGTCCATCTGGTCCAGATGATTTGTCCACCTTCAGGCCAACCAGTTTTACTAGCACCTTTACCTTGGCAATGGCCACCATACTTAGCTCTGCCCCTGACTCACTTGAATTTTTTGGCATATTACTCATGTCTTCCCCTATGAAGACTGACGGATAGCAATTATTCAATTCCTCAGCCATTTCCGTGTTCCCCACTACGATCTCTCCACCATTGTTTTCCAGTAATCCGATGTCCACTTTTTCCTTTCTTATGCCCTTTACATACCTAACGAAACTCTTACAGTCTTCATTTATATTACTGGCAAGCTTACATAGAACATAGAACAATACAGCGCAGAACAGCCCTTCGGCCCTCAATGTTGCGCTGACCTGTGAACTAATCTAAGCCCCTCCCCCTACACTATCCCATCATCATCCATATTTAATCTTCTCCCTCCTTATTTTTTTTTTGTTGGCCTCTGTTAGTCTTTGTAAACTTCACAATCCTCTGGCTTCCCACTGTCCTTCACCACATTATGTGCTTTCTCTTTTGCTTTTATGCTATCCCTGACTTCCTTTGTCAGTCATTATTGCCTTATCCTCCAAGTACCATACTTCTTTTTCCCTAGTGATGAAATTTTGCTGCGTCTCTTGAATTACTTGCAGAAACTCCTGTCATTGCCGTTCTACTGACTTTCCTGCAAGGCTCCTCTTCCAGCCAATTCTGCCCAATTCCTCCTTCATACCTCTGTAGTCACTTTAAAGAACAAAGAAACCTACAGCACAGGAACAGGCCCTTCGGCCCTCCAAGCCAGCACCGATCAAGATCCTCTGTCTAATCTGCCATCTATTTTCTAAGGGTCTGTGTCCATTTGCTCCCTGCCCATCCATGTACCTGTCCAAATAGATCTTAAAAGACGCTAATGTGTCTGCATCTACCACCTCCACTGGCAACGCGTTCCAGGTGCCCACAACTCTCCGTGTAAAGAACTTTCCATGCATATCTCCCTTAAACTTTCCTCCTCTCACTTTGAACTCATGGCCCTTAGTAACTGAGACCCCCACTCTGGGAAGAAGCTTTTTGCTATCCACCCTGTCTATACCCCTCATGATTTTGTAGACCTCAATCGGGTCCCCCCTCAATCTCCGTCTTTCTAATGAAAATAATCCTAATCTACTCAACCCCTCTTCATAGCTAGCACCCTCCATACCAGGCAACATCCTGGTGAACCTCCTCTGCACCCTCTCCAAAACATCCACATCCTTTTGGTAATGTGGTGACCAGAACTGCACACGGTACTCCAAATGTGGCCAAACCAAAGTCCTATACAACTGCAATATCACCTGCCAACTCGTGTACTCAATAACCCCGCCCAATGAAGGAAAGCATGCCAAATACCGCCTTGAAAACCCTATTGACCTGTGTTGTCACCTTCAGGGAACAATGGACCTGGACGCCTAGATCTCTCTGTTCATCAATTTTCCCTCGGACTTTTCCATTTACTGTATAGTTTGCCCTTGAATTTGATCTTCCAAAATGCATCACCTCGCATTTGCCCAAATTGAACTCCATCTGCCATTTATCTGCCCAACTCTCCAATCTATCTATATTCTGCTGTAATCTCTGACAGTCCCCTTCACTATCAGTTACTCCATCAATCTTAGTGTCATCAGCAAACTTGCCGATCAGACCACCTACACCTTCCTCCAGATCATTTACATATATCACAAACAACAGCGGTCCCAGCACAGGTCCCTGTGGAGCACCACTGGTCACAGGTCTCCAATTTGAGAAACTCCCTTCTACTACTACCCTCTGTCTCCTGTTACCTAGCCAGTTTTTTATCCACCTAGCTAGCACACCCTGGACCCCATGTGACTTCACTTTCTCCATCAGCCTGCCATGGGGAACCTTATCAAATGCCTTACTGAAGTGCATGTATGTGACATCTACAGCCTTTCCCTCATCAATCAACTTTGTCACGTCCTCAAAGAATTCTATTAAGTTGGTAAGACATAACCTTCCCTGCACAAAACAACGTTGCCTATCACTAATAAGCCCATTTTCTTCCAAATGGGAATAGATCCAATCCCTCAGTATCTTCTCCAGTAGCTTCCCTACCACTGACGTCAGGCTCACGGGTCGATAATTACCTGGATTATCCTTGCTGCCCTTCTTAAACAAGGGGACAACATTAGCAAGTCTCCAGTCCTCTGGGACCTCACCCGTGTCTAAGGACGCTGCAAAGATATCTGTTAAGGCCCTGGCTATTTCCTCTCTCGCTTCCCTCAGTAACCAGGGATAGATCCCATCCGGACCTGGGGACCTGTCCAACTTTAATGTCTTTTCGGATACCTAACACTTCCTCCTTCCCTATGTCAACTTGACCTAGAGTAAGCAAACATCTATCCCTAACCTCAACATCCGTCATGTCCCTCACCTTGGTGAATACCGATGCAAAGTACTCATTAAGAATGTCACCCATTTTCTCTGGCTCAGCGCATAACTTTCCTTCTTTACCCTTAAGTGGGCCAATCCTTTCTCTAGTTACCCTCTTGATCTTGAAATATGAATAAAAGGCTTTGGGATTTTCCTTAACCATGTTTGCCAGCAATATCTCATGTCCTCTCTTAGCCCTCTTAATCCCTCTTTTCAGATTTGCTCTACATTCTCTATATTCTTGCAAAGCTTCGTCTGTCTTACTCTTACTGTTTACTCAGCTGTCACACAGTTACCGCTGATTCTATTTTGTCCCTCTCAAATCGCAGAGTAAACTTGATCATCTTATGATCACTGCCTCCTAAAGGTTTCTTTACCTTAACTCCCTTATCAAGTCTGCCTCATTGCACAACACTAAATCCAGTATTAGTGATAATGGGAACTGCAGATGCTGGAGAATCCAAGATAATAAATTGTGAGGCTGGATGAACACAGTAGGCCCAGCAGCATCTCAGGAGCACAAAAGCTGACGTTTCGGGCCTAGACCCTTCATCAGAGAGGGGGATGGGGTGAGGGTTCTGGAATAAATAGGGAGACAGGGGGAGGCGGACCGAAGATGGAAGAAGGGTTACGTGGAACAGTCCATTTTTCGCACCTACACAAGCCCCAAACCCCACCTCTTCCTCCGTTACATTGATGACTGTATCGGCGCCGCCTCTTGCTCCCCACAGGAGCTCGAACAGTTCATCCACTTCACCAACACCTTCCACCCCAACCTTCAGTTCACCTGGCCATCTCCAGCACATCCCTCACCTCCCTGGATCTCTCAGTCTCCATCTCAGGCAACCAGCTTGTAACTGATGTCCATTTCAAGCCCACTGACTCCCACAGCTACCTAGAATACACCTCCTCCCACCCACCCTCCTGCAAAAATTCCATCCCCTATTCCCAATTCCTCCGCCTCCGCCGCATCTGCTCCCACGATGAGGCATTCCACTCCCGCACATCCCAGATGTCCAAGTTCTTCAAGGACCGCAACTTTCCCCCCACAGTGGTCGAGAATGCCCTTGACCGTGTCTCCCGCATTTCCCGCAACACATCCCTCACACCCCGGCACCGCCACAACCGCCCAAAGAGGATCCCCCTCGTTCTCACACACCACCCCACAAACCTCCGGATACAACGCATCATCCTCCGACACGTCGGCCATCTACAAACCGACCCCACCACCCAAGACATTTTTCCATCCCCTGTCTGCTTTCCGGAGAGACCACTCTCTCCGTGACTCCCTTGTTTGCTCCACACTGCCCTCCAACCCCACCACACCCGGCACCTTCCCCTGCAACCGCAGGAAATGCTACACTTACCCCCACACCTCCTCCCTCACCCCTATCCCAGGCCCCAAGATGACTTTCCACATTAAGCAGAGGTTCACCTGCACATCTGCCAATGTGGTATACTGCATCCACTGTACTCGGTGTGGCTTCCTCTACATTGGGGAAACCAAGCGGAGGCTTGGGGACTGCTTTGCAGAACACCTCCGCTCGGTTCGCAATAAACAACTGCACCTCCCAGTCGCAAACCATTTCCACTCCCCCTCCCATTCTTTAGATGTCATGTCCATCATGGGCCTCCTGCAGTGCCACAATGATGCCACCCGAAGGTTGCAGGAACAGCAACTCATATTCCGCTTGGGAACCCTGCAGCCCAATGGTATCAATGTGGATTTCACCAGCTTCAAAATCTTCCCTTCCCCCACCGCATCCCAAAACCAGCCCAGTTCGTCCCCTCCCCCCACTGCACCACACAACCAGCCCAGCTCTTCCCCTCCACCCGCTGCATTCCAAAACCTGCCCAACCTGTCTCTGCCTCCCTAACCTGTTCTTCCTCTCACCCATCTCTTCCTCCCACCCCAAGCCGCACCTCCATCTCCTACCTACTAACCTCATCCCACCTCCTTGACCTGTCCGTCTTCCCTGGACTGACCTATCCTCTCCCTACCTCCCCACCTACACTCTCCTCTCCACCTATCTTCTTTTCTCTCCATCTTCAGTCCGCCTCCCCCTCTCTCCCTATTTATTCCAGAACCCTCATCCCATCCCCCTCTCTGATGAAGGGTCTAGGCCCGAAACGTCAGCTTTTGTGCTCCTGAGATGCTGCTTGGCCTGCTGTGTTCATCCAGCCTCACATTTTATTATCACTAAATCCAGTATTGCCTGTTACCTTGCGGGCCCGACCACGAGCTGCTCCAAAAAGCCGTCTCATAGACATTCCACAAACTCCTTTTCTTGCAATCCACTACCAGCATGATTTTTCCAGTCCACCTGCATATTGAATTCCGCCATGATCACTGCGACTTTACCTTTCTTTCACACCTTTTCTATCTCCTGGTGTATCTTGTGCCCCAGATCCTTACTACTGTTTGGAGGCTTGTACCCAACCTTTGCAGTTCATCAATTCTACCCACACAGATTCTACACCATCTGACTCTACTTCATTTCTCCCTATTGATTTAATTTCATTTTTTACGAATAAGGCAACCCTATCCCCTTGGCCCACCTGCCTATCTTTTCGATAGGATGTACATCCTTGGATATTCAGTTCCCAATCCTGATCCCCTTGCAGCCATGTCTCTGTGATACCTACCACATCTTACCTGCCAGTTGTGATCTGAGCCACAAGCTCATTTACCTTCTTCCTTATACTGCATGCATTCAGATATCACACCTTCAGTCCTGTATTAACCCTCCCTCTTCTCATTTTCATTCATTTTTCCAGTGTTTGATTGCTAGCCTTTTCCAAACACTCTGCCCTGTTTGTGTCTGTGCTGAGCCCCCATTGATCAAGAATCTAGCCATTTCTGTCCTCAATGCACTTAGCAGTTTGGCCTCCACACCTTCTACAGCAAGAAGTTCCATAGATTAACCACCCTCTGGCTGAAGAAATACCTCCTCACTTCTGTTCTAAAGGGCTGTCCCTACACTCTGAGACTGTACCCTTGTGCCCTGGTCTCTCCTGCTAGTAATGGCAATTCTGCTTTTGTTCTTGCTCAGAAGCCGAACTTAAAGTGAAGGTGTAATTCCCTATATATCTATCACTTGCCTACCACGATTCCCGTAGCTAAAAGAATCGTCCAGTGCGATGAAAATAAAGAGGTCTCGCTACAACTATACAAGGCTTTGGTTTGAGCACAACTTCAATACTGTGAACTATTTTGGTCTCCTTATTGAAGGGAAGATAAAGTGGCATTGTAGGCAGTCCAGCGAAGGTTCAGTAGGTTGATCCTGGATATGGAGAGCATTGTTTTTATGAGAAGAAGTTGAGTAGGTTGGCCTTGTATTCATTGGAGCTGAGAAGAATGAGTGAAGATCTTATTGAAACATAAAATTATTAAGGGGCTTAACAGAGTAGATGCTGAAAGGTTGTTACCTCTTGTGGCAGAGTCTAGGACTAGAGGGCACAATCTCAGATTAAGGAGTTGTTCATTTAAAACAGAGATGAGGAGGAATTTCTTCCCTTTGAGTGCAGATAATCTATATAATACATTACTGCCAAAGGTTGTCAAAGCTGGGTCATTCAGTATATTCAGGGCTGAGATAGACAGAATTTTAATCAGGAACGGAATCAGGGGTAATGTGGGTAAGGCATGTAAATAGATTTGACGATTGTCAGATCAGTCACAATCTCATTGAGCAGAGAAGAAGACTTAATGGGCTGAACGGCCTCTATCTCTACTGTAAATGTCTGCAAAGTCCAACTTCATTTATTGTTTCACAGTTTGTGGATACAGCAAATACCTAATTCCTCATGAACTCTTTGGTTCTCTTGGACACTTTAAAGGACAGTTAAGAATCAACTGCATGACAGCAGTCTGGAGTTACATATAGACTAGACCAGGTAACCACTGACAATTATCATTATTTCGTAAAAAATTTGGAGGTCATAATCGAATTAAATTTCCACTATATGCCATGGTGGAATTCAAACTCAGACCCTCAGCACTTTAGCTTGGGCCACAGGATTACCAGCCCAGTAAAAACATCACTATGCCACCTACAAAATTCGATGCTGAGAGGAAGGTGGTTTGTCTATGATATTCACATCCTATTCAAAACATCTGAGCAATTCTTGTGGCCCAAAATCCTTCCTCATTGTATTTGATAGTTGTTACAGGTTTAAGTGACATTGAGTGAGCTGCGAGGGTGAGATATACTAATAGTCCTGCACATATGCAGAAAACCGTGAAGCTTTTTAAGTATTTTTGAACTGTAGTCACCGATGTTATGTGGAGAAAGTCGGAAGTCAATTTGTACACCTCAAGCTTCCACAAATAACATTGTAATAGCAGCCAAATAATCTGTTCTAGTGATAGCAGGTAAGCACCACTTGCTGTCTTGGTTTGGAATTTCATCTAAAAGATGGAACCTACGATAATATGCCACTCCCTCTGCACCTCATTGGGCTAACAAACCAGATTTAATCTTCAAATTGGCAGAATGTGACTTGAGCATTCTAATACAGAGATGAGAAGGTGACTTAGTACAACTGACACCATGTCAGTATTCAGATGAGATCTAATTGTAGAATTATGCAATATTACAAGGAAACATTTTCATTGAGAAAAGAGTGGAAAAGGTAACATATACACAAGAATAATAAAATCAATTTAGCAATTGACCCTTGGAGCAAGTAATTATCTGAATCGATCTCACTACTTTTAGATGAAGTTTCAACACAACAAGCACATTTCAACAATTATAACTTGCATTTATAGCATACCTTTAACGTAGTGAAACCTGGCTTTTGGTGTGTTACCATAATATTGGCATGGTACATAATAGGATATCAGGCCAGATAACCAAAAGCTCGGTGAGCGCAGTAGATTTTAATTGGTGGTTTCAGGGAGGAGAGAGACAGGAGAGGTTTAATGAAGAAATTACAGAGCTTAGGAGTGTGGCAATGGAAGAATTAACTACCACTGTTAAAGCTGTTGAAATCAGGGACTCACAAGAGGTGAGATTTGGAAAAATGCTAAGATATTGGATGGTTTTAAATCTGAATGAAGATAAGGAATAAGGAACATAAGGATGAGAATTTCAATTCCATTAATTGTTAGACCGAGAGCCAATATAACAGAGAAAACTTCAAAATGTGTGGCAAATTTAAACCTCTACGTGGTTGCTCTTTCAGATATTCTCATTTTTGGAGGAACATGTGCCACCTTGTTTATTGTGAATGAGAGGCCTCCAGGCAGATACAATGGCAGACCTACCATCTGATGACTGCTCCATCAACAAAGAATTTGAGTCTTGCTATCTGCCCATCATGTACATTATCGTGTTTGTCACTGGATTCATTGGAAACAGTGTTGCTCTCTGGATGTTCATCTTTCACATGAGGCCTTGGAGTAGCATCACCGTTTACATGTTTAACCTTGCCCTGGCTGACCTCTTCTACGTCTTCTCTCTGCCCGTTTTAATATTTTACTATTTCAAGGAAAGTGACTGGATCTTCGGAGAGGCGCTGTGTAAACTGCAGAGGTTCATTTTCCACGTTAACCTCTACGGGAGCATCTTGTTTCTGACCTGCATCAGTGTTCACAGGTACACAGGGGTGGTGCACCCCATGAAATCACTGGGCAGGTTGAAGAAAAAATCGGCCACGATTGTGTGCGTGTGCGTGTGGGTTGTGGTCATGGCTGGGATCTCCCCAATACTGTACTTCTCCCGAATACGGCAGGACACCAATAAAGCTAACTTTTCTCGACCAGATGCTAACAGAACAACAAAAACCATTTGCTATGATACAACGTCTAAAGAGCTCCTGGGCACTTATTTCATTTACAGCATGCTGACTACGTTCTTTGGTTTCTGTGTCCCCTTTGCCACCATTATGGTCTGTTATGGATTTATCGTGAAGGCCTTAATATCTAATGACATGAGGACACCTCTCCGGGGCAAGTCTGTGCGTCTTGTCATCATCGTGTTGGCCGTCTTTGCCATCTCCTATCTCCCCTTCCATGTGATGAAGAATCTAAACCTACAGTCCAGACTCTATTACCAGGGGCCAGAGACATGCGAGTGGAACAAGAGGGTCTACGCCACTTATCAAGTGACCCGGGGGCTTGCCAGCCTCAATAGCTGTGTGGACCCTATCTTGTACTTCCTGGCAGGAGATACTTTCAGGAGGAAGTTCACTACTACTGCCACAAGGTTCATCAATCGGAATGAATCTATGGTCTAGGAGATTAAAGAATTCACTTTGTGCCCCAATAGACAAGTTATAAAATGGTGAAAATTCCTTCCAAGCCAATAAGTTACATTTATATAAAACTTTTAATGTAGTAAAAATATCCCAAAACACTTCCCAGGAGCATATCAGAAAGCTGTGACATGTCAATATTAAGGCAGATGACCAGACGTTTGGTCAAACAGACAGTATTTTAAGGAACATCTTAATGTAGTGGAGAAAAATTGAGTAAGTTGGAGAGGTTTGAGCAGAGAATTGCAGGGATTAGGTTTCAGGCTGGCATATACACAAGTTTAAGATTGCTGAAAGAATTATCGGCCTGCAGGAGGTTAAAGAGCTAGGGAGTGAAAAGGCAATTAAAAAACTTAGACACAAGGGTGAAAAACACTGAAAGTTGAATTGTAGCCTGATCAAGAACTAATCTAGCTCAGCAAGTACGGCAATACAGTTTAAAAAGCAGTGAGCAGATAATTAGTGGAATTTTGGATGAGCTCAAATTTCAGGGAATGGTGGTTTGCTGAATTTTAGGTTCAATAGCACTTTGGGATTTAGAAGTTCATGAAGGATTATATTTGAGAATAGAGGGAAATGTATTAAATATTTTAATATAGGAAAGTCAAATGAGTGAAGCCCATAATTTAGCATTCTGTATTTGTCTAATTTCTTCTTTGATCTAACCACAGCCATTTTTGCTACTGTTTTGAAGTTTTTAATTTTAGAGTGGGAATGTTATACATGTGTTAAAATATGGACTTACTATCAATGTTATTAAACCTCTAATAATAGGACTATTATTTATATTAGTCAGGACAGGAAATTTTTTTCCTTATTCCTTCATGTTTACACTGTTGCATAAAAATTACAGCTTCACGGAAGAGCAAAAATAGAAGCTCTGTGTACTTGAATAACCAATTAAATATTATTTTGTATATTTTCGTCAGCCTGAGAGTCTTCCCTGTGATGAGTTTCTACACAGAACTGTCTGCTGCTGGCAATTGCATTGTATCCGGTTATTGTTCAGCTTCACAGAATTGTGGATGATTCATGGCCAAGAGGGAAACGGGCCACATCAGTAACCCTGCTCTGCACAAGCCTCAATCCATCATGTTTCACCTCTATGCAATCAGCATATCCTTTCGTCCCTTGTGTGTGTACCAGTCTCCATATAAGCACATCAATGCCATTCACCTCAACTACTGCATGTGGTAGCAAGTTCCACATTCTAATCACTCCTGAACAAAGAGGTTGCTCTTGAACTCATTTGTCAGATTTATTGGTGTCAAACTTATATTTATATCCCCTAGGGCTTATCTCCCAATAGACAGAAACATATCCCCCTTGTGAACCTCATCATAGGAAGACAGAGGTAAGAGGATGCTATTTGGTGCAGTATTTAACATATTCTGGCTGAGTCATAGTGTCATAGGGCATGGAAATAAACCCTTCGTTCCAACTTGCCCATGCCGACCAGATATCCTAAATCAATCTGATTCTATTTACCAGCATTTGACCCATATCTCTCTAAATTTTTCCTAGTCATATACCCATCCACTTGCCTTTTAAATGTTGTAACCATACCAGCCTCCACCACTTCCTTTGACAACTTGTTCCACACATACACCACACTCTGCATGATAAAGTTGCCCCTTAGGTCCCTTTTAAATCTTTCCCTTCTCACCTTAAACCATGGTAGCTCAGTGGTTAGCACTTGTGCCTCACAGCACTAGGTACCTAGGTTCAATTCTGACTTTGAGTGACTGTCTGGAGTTTGCATGTTCTTCCTGTATTTGTGTGGGTTTCCTCCCACAGCCCAAAGATGTGCAGGCTAGGTGGATTGGCCATGCTATAGTGCCCAGGGTGTTTAGGTTCAGTGGATTAGGCATGGAAAACACAGGGGTTAGGGTGGAATGCCCTTTGGAGGGGTGATGTGGACTTGTTGGGCTGAGGTGTTCTATGCCACTTAGTTTTGGACTCTGTTACCTGCAGGAAATGATCTTGGCTGATCACCCTATCCATGCCTGTCATGATTTTATAAGCTTCTATAAGGTCACCCTCAGCCTATGATGATCCAGGATTTCGCCACTGCTCTCTGGCCCCCATAGCCCTTGATTCCCTTGTGGGGCGGCATGGTGGCTCAGTGGTTAGCACTGCAGCCTAACAGCGCCAGGGACCCAGGTTCGATTCCAGCCTCGGACGACTGTCTGTGTGGAGTTTGCGCATTCTCTCCGTGTCTGCGTGGGTTTCCTCCCACAGTCCAAAGATGTGCAAGCTAGGTGGATTGGCCATGCTAAATTGCCCGTAGTGTTCAGGGGTATGTGGGTTATAGGGGAATGGTTCTGGGTGGGATGCTTCAAGGGTCAGTGTGGTCTTGTTGGGCCGAAGGGGCTGTTTCCACACTGTAGGGAATCTAATCTATCAAGAATGTATCCAATGCAGCCTTCTGTGCTCACCAAGGAAGAGAATTCCACAGACTCGTGACGGTCTGAGCAAAAAAGATTCTTATTTCTGTTTAAAAGACCTCTCTAGTCTCCCCTACAAGGGGAAACATCGATAGGATGGCTGTGTGGGTAGAAAAAGAGCAAACTGACTTCAATACAGAGCAGCCTGAAGTAATGTATTTGGAGAGAACAAAACCATGGAACACCCAATAAACTGGAGGATATTACAAGGGGCAGAGGAAGTGAGAGGGTTTGGATTGCATGTCTATAGGGTCTTGAAGGTGGGGGATAGGTAGACGAGACGGTGAGGAAAGCATATGGAACGCTTTCCCCTATTGGACAGTGTATTGAATACAGAAGTAGGAAGATAATAATGAAACTGCATAATTTGCTGACTATAAAGTCAGACAGACCCTTCAAGCCAACTCATTTTATTATCAATGAAATTTTATTGCCATGTGTCCAAAAATACAGTGGAATGCTTTGTTCACCAGCAGTACAGGCAGATCACAGCAAGCAAAGGATGTATAGATCAAATGTACTTAGAGACATACAGGTTACATTTCACGTTACATTATTTGAGGCTAGGGTCCATTCACAGTCTGATAATAGCCGGGAAGAAGCTGTTCCTGAACCTGCTGGTGTGTGTGTTCAGGCTTCTGTATCTTCTGCCTGATGGAAGAGGTTGTAGGGGGTCATTAAAAAATGTGCAATGAGTCTTTGATGATGTTGGCCGCCTTTCTGCAGCAGTGGGCCATGTAAATAGAGTCCATGGATGGAAGGTTGGCTTCCGTAATGGTCTGGGCTGTGCGCACCATGTTCTGTAGTTTCTTATGGTATTGGACAGAGCAGTTGCCACACCAGGCCATTCTGCACCTGGACAGAATGCTTTCAATGATGCACAAAAGTTGGTGAAGGATCTTATAGACAAACTTCCTGAGCTGCCTGAGGAAGAAGTTGCTTTGCTGTGCCTCCTTGGCAGTCATATTTACATGGACAGTCCAGGACAAGGTGTTTGCTATCATCACTCTGAGGTTGATACTCTTCGCTCTCTCAACTTCAATTCTATTGATGTAGATGGAGGCGTGTATTCCTCTCTTTCTGAAGTCGATGATTGGTTCTTTAGTTTTGCTGACATTCAGAGACAGATTGTTTTCATTGTGCCATGTCACCAAGCCCTCTATCACCCTTTTGTATTTTCACTCGTCATTGATAGATATTCGTCCCGCCACGGTGGTGTCTTCAAGGAACTTGTAGCTGATGTTTGTTTGGAATTTGGCAACACAGTCATAGGTATCTATACCACCCAACTATTTTTCAAACTAATTGTATCAGTGATAATGGGAACTGCAGATGCTGGAGAATCCAAGATAATAAAATGTGAGGCTGGATGAACACAGCAGGCCCAGCAGCATCTGATGAAGGGTCTAGGCCCGAAGCTTTTGTGCTCCTGAGATGCTGCTTGGCCTGCTGTGTTCATCCAGCTTCACATTTCATTATCTTGGATTCTCCAGCATCTGCAGTTCCCATTATCACTTCTACATCTACCATGTCCTCTGGCAGCTCATTCTGTACACACGCCACCCTCTGTGGGAAAAAGTTAGACCTCAGGCGCCATTTAAATCTCTCCCCTCTCACAGCTATAAGTTTGTGTATAGTTCTGACACTGCATAATGGCCAAGATGGAATGAGCTGAACAGAGTGCAGAGGAGATGTAAGAGAATGTTTTCTAGGTTTAAAAACTTTGCAGCCATGAGGAAAGATGAGATAGCCAGGGATTGTTTTCCTCCAAACAGTGGAGGTGGAGGGGTAACGTAACTGAGGTGTACACAATGATGTGAGGTCTAAAGAAAGTAGACAGGAAAGGCCTTTTTACCATAGCGGTAAAGTCATTTACTGCGGGTACAGACTGAAAATGGTTGGTCAAGAATTCGAGAGAAGACATGAGGAAAAGTCCTTTGACCCCGAGGGTGGTGGTTAGGTCGATTTTGTTGCGCAGTTCAATGGCGGAGGCAGAAACTTTCAACGCATTTCAAAGGAACTAGGACCTTCACCTGAGAAGCTGCAACCTACAAGCCTAAGGATCAGATCCTTTATGGTCGTATTCAAATTAATGGCTAGTTTTTTATTGGCCAAGAGAGAAATGATTGACTAAATAGCTTTATTCTATGCTGTAACGCTTCTGTGGTTCTAATTTTTCTTCATACAGCCAGCTCTTCATCCCAAACAAAGAGACAAGTGAACATTCTCTGTACAGTTTCTAACACAATTATCAAAAAAAAATACCCAATGAACTGCGGATGCTGGAAATCAGAAACAGAATCAGAAATTGCTGGAAAAAACTCAGCAAGTCTGTGGAGAGAGGCAGAATTAATGTTTCAGGTCCAGCGAATCCTTCTTCAATACTGAAGAAGAGTGACTGTACCCGAAACATTGCCTGCTTTCTCTCCACAGAGGCTGTCGAAGTCACATGACACCAGGTCATAGTTTAACAGTTTTATTTGAAATCACATGCTTTCACAGCGCTGCTCCTTCATCAGGTAAAGCGCTCCAGAGCTTGTGATTTCAAATAAATCTATTGGACTATAACCTGGTGTCGTGTGACTTCTGACTTTGTCCACCCCAGCCCAACACCAGCACTTCCACATGAACAAATGCTGCCAGACCTGTTGAGTTTTTCCAGCAATAATATTTTCCTGCTCTTCTCTCCCAGTTTCCTTGCACTAATTCCCAATTTTCGCTTTTCTTCTTAATCTTTTCTTTCTGAATCACATGCTGTAGCTGCATATTCACTTTTTGTGATTGTTGTACCGGGTCACTAAGATCCCTTCGTGCTCCTGAGTTTTCTCTCCATTTATATAATATTCTGTTTTACTGTGCTTCCTGGACAATTCACATTATGCTCCATCTGCCAAGTTTTTGTCCACTCACTCAATCTATCAAAATCCCAACATAGAGTATTTACTCCCTCTTTTATATCTATCATGGTGTCATCAGAAAATTTAGCAACCAAATAATCAAATCCCATATCCAAATTATTGATATAAGTTATAAATAGTGGAGACCCCAGCGCTGATCCATGTGGTATTCCACTAGTTACAGATTGTCAAACCGAAATGAACCATTTATCCCTAATTACGGCTTCCCATTACTAACCAATTTCTTATCTATCCTAATAAGTAACTATTTTCTCTTCACTGATGCCATTGCAACCTTTAATAAGGAACTTTTTTTTTGAAATTCAAACAAGCCATACCTGTAGTTTTCCCTTCTATCTAACTGGCTTATTACTTCCTCAAAAGACTGTAATAAATCAGTTAAGCCCAATTTCCTTTTTGCAAAAAATTTAGGCGCCTGCTATCACTCCTTAATAATGGACTCATGCAGTTTTCCTATGATAGATATGAGGCTAATTGATGAATGGTGTTCTGCTTTCGGTCTCCTTCCTTTCTTAGATACTTATGCTATGTTGACCATTTTCCAAACCACTCCCATAAACACTTCCAAACTTACTTTTTATATACATCCCAATCTGTCAACCTTGCTTTCCAAACGTCCCAAAAAACTGAAAGAACTGCAAATGCTGGAAATCAGAAACAAAAACAGAAATTGCTGGAAAAGCTCAGCGGGCCTAGCAGCAGTTATGAAAAGAAATCAGGGTTAACACTTCGGGTCCGGTGACCCTTCTCTTCGCAAACCTCCTGTGTGCCACATTTGCTGAGCTCTGAACTGCCTGGTTACTCTGCATCCTGCCTTATGCTGATCCTCTGGTTTGTGATCCTATGGTTTCCCAGGTCACTTTCTTATTGCAGACCCTCTGACTTGCAGCGTATGCCACTCCTGGACTCACTGTCTTGTAAATCCTTCTCGCTGAACTTTTCCCTGACTCTCCTGTCCTTGGATTCCCTCTTCTGAAACTGCACGAAAGGATCTGGAGATGAGTGATGTGAGACAGTGAAAGCAACTTTGACTTGCAGATCCAAGCTGACATTTATTACCCTTCCAAATTACCTTCAAACTAACTAGCTTGCTGGTCTGCTACTACTAGTGCTAAAAACAATGAATGATCATCATTATTTGGGTGGCTCAGTGGCTAGCACACACTGCCAGGGTCCTGGGTTCAATTCCAACCTCCGGTGACTGTATGGAGTTTGCGCATTGCCTGCATAGGTTTCTTCTGGGTATTCCAGTTTCCTCCTACATCCAAAGATGTGTAGGTTAGGGTGGCTATGACGATAGGGTCAAAAAAACACGTTGCTGGAAAAGCTCAGCAGGTCTGGCAGCATCTGTGGAGGAGAGAACAGAGTTAACGTTTCGGGTCCAGTGACGCTTCCTTCTGAGGATTAAGATTACGGTAGGGGACTGGGTCTGGGTGGGATGCTCTTTGAAGGTTCAGTGTGATCTCGCTGGACTGAATGGTGTCCTTCCACACTGCAGGGAAACTGTAAAACCTGGTTTGGGTCTACATGTGATTGCAGCCCCAAGTTTTAAATGCTGTCCGAAGTTATATTAAATTACTAGGCAATGCAATGTCCCCTTCCTGAGGCAGTCAGCACGTGTTTGATGATGCCAAGTTTGATGATAATATCAACATCCCAGAAATGAATGACTAAAGCCACGAATTGGTTGGACAGTCAGACTTGAACATTACCCTGGCCCTGAATCACTAGGGGGAGCACTTCTCATTCACAGATTGACAAGTTCAGATGTTGAAAGACACATTCCATGCTGGCTCGTGGCAGACAAGTATATAAAAATCTCTGACAGCTCAGATGATCTCACATTCCTGTTCAAGGAATCAGTAATGGAAGCCGGCCCAGGAGTAGGAAGAAGAAAGTTAATTTTCAACACAGTTAAGTGGCTAAAAACTTAAATGAATGGTAGATCATTTTGAAACATCTTGTGAAGGCGAGCAAATGCTTGCAATAATTGGTCAATCAATAGTGTAAGGGTCAGAACATTATCAAAGACACTTTGGAGTCAGAATACGTACTAACTACTTGCTTCACTGTAAGATTCCCTTTAAGATTGGCATGCGGCAGTCTTTTTTTTTAAACCGACCTGTTTGGACATGTTATTAGCACTCCTTTGTGGCAATAGGATTTGAACCTGGACTGCCTGGCCCAAAGGCTACTACTGTGAAACACAGACCCCAATCCTACACTCTCTACTTTCATTTTGTAAGTACCTTCGTTTGTATTACACGGCCTCATACCCAGTGCAACTGAAGAGATTGTCTATTTCCACACACTTTAGTATAACTTCAAATCAAACCGCACAGATGTTTGTAAAGTCAGAATATTCAAAGATCAAGAGAAAGGACAGGGAAGTAAGACAATGTCTGAAGGCCATCCACAACACATAGGAGCAAATTTAGGCCACTTGGTCCTGCGAGTCTGCTCTGCCATTCGATCATGACTAACATGTTTCTCAACATCATTCTCCCCGTAACCCTAAAGCCCTCTGACCAATCAAAAACCTATCTATTTCAGTCTTAAATACACTCAATGACTTGGCCTCTGTGGAAGTGAGTTTCACAAATTAACTAGTTGAATTTATAAAGGCTGAGGAAATTAAATGTTGGCACCCAACATGGGGCTCAAACCCACAAACCTCAGGTTGAGAGCATCATGTTCTACTGACTGAGCTATTCAGACAGCTCGAAGTAGAGAGTTTGCTGGTTTTACATTAAAAATTCCACATATACACGAAACAGAAGTGGATGGAGAGTCAGGATCAACAGAAGAGTTCTTTTATTCTCTTGTTTTATGCATGCGCTTGGATTCAAGATAGACTAGTTGGGAAGAAGGCAGCGTCAGAACTGTCATCTCATTTGGGCTTCTTTAAAACACTGTCTATGGTATGCTAAGCCTCCCAAAATATCATATTCAGAGCTAAGATAACAAAGTGTGGAGCTGGATGAGCACAGCAGGCCAAGCAGCATCTCAGGAGCACAAAAGCTGACGTTTCGGGCCTAGACACTTCATCAGAGAGGGGGATGGGGTGAGGGTTCTGGAATAAATAGGGAGAGAGGGGGAGGCGGACTGAAGATGGAGAGAAAAGAAGGTAGGTGGAGAGGAGAGTATAGGTGGGGAGGTAGGGAGGGGATAGGTCAGTCCAGGGAAGACGGACAGGTCAAGGAGGCGGGATGAGGTGGTAGGTAGGAAATGGAGGTGCGGCTTGAGGTGGGAGGAAGGGATAGGTGAGAAGAAGAACAGGTTAGGGAAGCGGAGACAGGCTGGGCTGGTTTTGGGATGCAGTGGGGGGAAGGGTCGAGCTGGGCTGGTTTTGTGATGCAGTGGGGGGAGGGGAAGAACTGGGCTGATTTTGGGAGGCAGCGGGGAAAGGGGAGATTTTGGAGCTTGTGAAGTCCACATTGATACCATTGGGCTGCAGGGTTCCCAAGCGGAATATGAGTTGCTGTTCTTGCAACCTTCGGGTGGCATCATTGTGGCACTGCAGGAGGCCCATGATGGACGTGTCGTCTGAGGAATGGGAGGGGGAGTTAAAATGGTTTGCGACTGGGAGGTGCAGTTGTTTGTTGCAAACCAAGTGAACAGGCTCTGATCTTAACATTATTAAGAAACTATTCCATAAAATCTACCACATCATGCTATTCAATCTACTCCACGTGTTTCTCTGTACATCTTTCTTGCATTCACATGGCTTGCTGTCAGATGTAGAAGAAATATTTTGCCTTATGGGAATATCTATCACATGGGTGTTAGTGTTTAAAAATAACAAGCCACCCAGGCAATGAAAAATGTTCCTCTCAGAGGGTTGAGAGTCTTTAGAATTCAGTTCCTCAAAAGACAGTGGTTGCAGAGTTATCTATTATGTTTAAGACAGAGGTAGATTCTTGATTGCCAAGAGGGTGTAAATTTATCTAGGTTATGCGGGAGTGGAGAGTAGACATCAAAATCAAACCAATGGTGAAGAAGGCTTGAAGAATAGAATGGTCTACTTTTGTTCCTTCTTTCTATGTTTTATCGTTTATATGTATGACTAGAGCGAAGAATTTAACCTCAGTATTTGTGTGTTTTCCTTCTCCATTCCTACCCACACTGTGCTATTAACGCCCAGTGAGGAGCAGCTCTCTAACATCATCACAAGATTGTTCCTTGGTCCAAAAGCTCAATGGTCAGTCAGCTGATAATCTCTTCGCTGATTGAGCTCAGGAATAGCACTATCAGAAAAAGGGAAAAGATGAGAAAACTGATGGCGTTGTTTGTGGAAGGTAAAACTTTCCTGTTCTTACCTTCTAAGATAACAAAGTGTGAAGCTGGATGAACAAATGTCCTGCTGTTACTTCCTTAATAGTTGATCCTAATACTTCTAGGTATATGGTGTTACAATATTATTAGTCATTCTGACAGCATCAAACAAGTAGTAGCTGCTGCTTGGCCTGCTGCGTTCATCCAGCTTCACACTTTGTTATCTTGGATTCTCCAGCATCTTAGTTCCCATTATCACTGTTCTTACCTTCTCTACAGTCAAAACCAACAATCTGGTTTCCATCCCAGCAATATTTTTTGGGTTAAAACATAAACCAGGAATGTGGATTAGCCTTTTACATAATAAGAAGAGGTAAATTTGGAATGCCCTTTTGAGATTGATATTTTAATGCAGATTTCCACATGTATATGGGTATGCTTGCAACTTAGCAGCATTGATTGCATGCGTAAAGGAATGCTAAGTCTCTATAATGTGAATTAACAGATGATTGGTCTCATCATTGAAACATAATTCTTCCACCTGATTTTACATCAAGCAGATGACTCTGCTCATTTCTGTAATAAATTACAAACAACAAAAATTTGCCCCATAGTCTTCCACACAGGTAAGAATATCAAAATAAGTAAACTCACACCTTTCTTACAGTCTTAAGTTGAGGAGACCATTAAATTGAGGTCTGTCCTGAATTTTCAGATTGATACAAAGGATACCTAATGATAATGAAAACTGTAAGGATATTTTAGAGATAATAGGAACTGCAGATGCTGGAGAATCTGAGATAACAAGGTGTAGAGCTCGAAGAACACAGCAGGCCAAGCTTTCCTGCTCCTAAGATGCTGCTTGACCTGCTGTGTTCATCCAGCTCTACACCTTATTATGTAAGGATGTTTTCCCTGATTATCTGGACAAAATACCTTACTCAACACATATCCAAAATCAGATTCACTTGTTAATTCATCCGGCTCTTAGACATGTGGAGGGTCAGTTATCTAGAGTGTGATGGAACATTGCATCTAAGGAGTGGGTTCAGTCATCGTTGTTATAACGTTTGGAGGTGCTGTCTCCTTACCTTTCCCTGATCTTACAAAGTGGTGCCTCTCAAGCTATATCGAACTATCACTGCGTAAGGAGAGAAATGCTTTCAATTCTTTGTGAAGTACTGTTAGTTACCCTATTTTTAATGAGCTGCTCATAGAATTGGGGTTGCACTGGCTCAGTGACAAAGCATTTATTATCCATCCTCAGTTGCCTTCTTAAACTGATACAACCTTGGAGGATAGGGTTCATGAAGAATTTGACATCGACTCAGCAACAGTGAAGGAACAGCAAACTCTTTCCAAGCCAGGTGGGTAGCTCAGAGGGAAACCTGCAGATGGTGGTGTTTCAGTTGCGTAAGAAATCCAAGTGCCGTAAAATAGCTGCACCAAATTTTGTGATGTAAAATTATTTGTCTGATTAAACATGACTCAAGAAATATAATTTCACAAAATCGGTCCTACTACTTGTTTGATACTGTCAGAATGACTAATAATATTGTAACACCATATACCTAGAAGTATTAGGATTAACTATTAAGGAAGTAACAGCAGGACATTTGTTAAATCTTAATCCAATCAAGCAGCTGGCTTCATGAAAGGGACGTACCGTCTAATTCATTCAAGATTTACATGGAAGCCTCAACCGGAGTCGCTAATAGGGAACCAGTGGATGTGTTCTATTTGGACTTCCAGAAGGGGTTTGTCAAGGTACCTCACAAAAGATTAAGTCATAAGTTAAGAGCTCAGAATGTTGGAAGTAGTATATTAGCATGGATTGAGAAGTGGCTAATGTGTGGGAAACATGAGTGAGTATCGAGGGTTCTTTTTCAGGATGGTGATCTGTGACCGGTGGAGTTCCACATTAATAGGTGCTCTGGCCACAACTGTGTACAATGTATATTAATAACCCAGACTGAAATAACTACATAGAGGCCAGTATCCTATCACCAAGTCACCCTTTATTTACTTGTGCACAGTACACTGACTATGGCCAGCCAGCTCAGAGTCAGCCCCTTGAACAGAGGAGAGTCTAAATCCCCTGTTTATATTGGTCAGCCAGGTTTCTTGATTGGCCCAAGTTAACAACCCCAATCGAGATCCTGGTAATCAACAAGATCCACCTGGTTCCAATCACTACACAGAAGAAAGAAGCAAACGTACTGCAGCTGCATTAGCAATGAACACAAAAATACGTGGAAGGTAAGGTTGTGAAAGGGACACAGTTTACAGAGCAATATCTGTAAATTAAGAAAGTGGTTAAAAAGCAGGGAAACAGAGAGTAATGTGGGAAATGTGAAGTTGTTCATTATGGAAAGGAGAAAACAAGGACAGTATTATTTGTTTGGAGAAAACAACGGTCAAAAGCTGTAACTCAAAGGGACTTGGGGGTACTTGTGAATGAAACACAGAAAGCTGGCACACAGTTGCAACAGGTAATCAAAATGTCTCATGGAATGTAGACCCCTATTTCAAGGGGGTTCGGGTATAAGAGTAGGGAAGTCCAACTACAGCCGTACAAGGTGCTGGTGAGACCATGTCTGGAGTACTGTGAGCAGTCCTGGTCTCCTTATGGATACAAAATTGGCTTTGTCATAAAAGACAGAGGACAGACACAAAATTGGTTTGGTTCTCGAAGGCAGTGGGTAGTTCTGGAGGAGTGTTGTTTTGACCAGAGGTCCGTGAACGGTAGTGTTCCACAAGGAGCAGTGCTGTTGGTTATTTGTGTAAGTGATTTGGATGAAAATGTAGGTTGTCTGTGGTAAATTTGCAGACAACACAAAAATTGATGGAGTTTTGGACGGTGAGGAAGATTGTCAAAGGATTTAGCAGAATAGAGACTGGTCAGAAACTTGGAGAGAGAAATGGCAAGTATACGGTAAATGGCAGGACCCTGAGGAGTATTTTACAGAAGGGCCTTAGGGCGCAAATCCTTAGCTCTCTGAAAGTGGTAATCCTCGTAAAGAAGGCGTACAGCATGCTTTCCTTCATTGGTTGGAGCATTGAGCATATAAGCTGTCAAGCCGTTGCAGCTGTTAAAATACTTTAGGCCGCATTTGGAATACTGTGCCGTTTTGGTTGCCAGACTATAGCAAGGATGTAAAGACTTCGAAGAGGAAGCTAAAGAGGTTTATCAGGATATTTCCTGGGATACAACTTATCTTCGTAAAGAGAAGCTGGACAAACATGGAGTGTTTTTGCGAGAGTGTCGGAGGTGAAGGGTTGACTTGGTAGAAGTATAGTATGTAAAATATGAGAGGCATGGATAGAGTAGATAGTTGGTGCTAGTTTCCCCGGGTGGAAATGTCAAATACTGGAGGACACAGGTTTAAAGCAAGAGGGAGCATGTTGAAAGGAGCTGTGCAAGGGAGGCAACAGATGGTTGCAGGTGCCTGCAAAGTACTTTCTATTCTATGATCTATTCCATGGTCTATGATCTACTTCTAGGGAGGTGCGAGAAGCAGACTCGATAGCACCATTTAAAAGGCATTTAGATAGATATGAACAGGCAAGGAACGAAAGGATATGGACCATGTTTAGGCAGATGGGATAGGTTTAGACCGGTATCGTGGTCAGCACAGACATGGTGAGCTGAGTGGCCTGTTCCAATGCCGCACTATTCTATGTTCTATGTTCTTATTTAAGAAAATATGTTATTTTGTTGGAGGCACTTCAGAGAAGGTTCACCTGGGTGATCCCCAGTATGGAGGGATTGACTTATGAGCAAAGCCTAACAGATTGGGACTCTACTCGCTGGAGCTTATAAGAATGAGAGGTGATCTCATTGAGATATATAGGATTCGTAAGGGGTTGACAGATTAAATGCTGAGATCATGTTTCCTCTCATGGGCGAGTGTAGGATGTACTCTCAGAATAAAGGGGCACAAATTTAAGACTGAGATGAGGAGGAAACTTTTCTCTCAGAGGTTTCTGAGGCTTTGTAACTCCTTGCCACAGGGAGCTGTGGGAGCAGAGTCCAAGTATATGTTTAAGGCTGAGAGAGATAGATTTTTGATCAAGGGTAATGGGGAAAAGGCAGGGAAGTGGAAGCAAGTTACGTCAGATCAGGCTTAAACCTATAAAATGGTAGAGTAGGCTTGAGGGGCCAAATGGTCTACTCCTGTTCCTATTTCTTGCTGTTTTATGTTCAATTAAAGCACAAATTGGGCTGCAAATTCCAGCGTCTGTGCATGCACAGTTGAACAAAGAATATCTGGAGTTCCTGTCTGAGCTTAATTATTTTCCAAAGGCCAATGCACCAGCATTTTGCTGAAGGACTCAATATTGATACAAGATGGGGCAATGCAAAATTGCTGCATTTTTATAATTGATAGCCATCAGGACAGCAGAGAAAAATAAGCCAGAGGCATGTCCTTGCATTCCAAGTAAATTTTTAATGATCTCATATATCTTAATTGCTATCAAACAGTCTTTTCGGCACTGAATATAAACTTTTAAAAGTGTGGAATCTCATCTCATCAGCTTTATATTATTGTCAGAGATTTTAAGAGAAAGTAACAAAGCTCGATTTTAAAAATGAACATTTTTCTTTCTGCCTTTTTATGTGGTTTTGATTCCAATCTTTTCACTCACAATCTAAATTTTGATGCCTGATTTAATATTGAATTAAATATTCTGATATCTACTTCCTGGAAAGATAGTCTGCATTGCTGAGTAAAAAATTGCTAATTGATTGTTTAAAGAGGTGCACCACGGTTTGACCCCCTGACACAGGTTCCAGGTACCCAGTGGAATTTGATGCAATTGTTTTCCAAGCATTGTAACTTCCAGTTCAAGAACTGATAAGAAGTCCATTAGCAAGTGTAAGTGTAATGAAATATGAGTACAATTAATTCACTACAGATTGCAAAATCCAGGTTAATATGTCATCGTTTATACAGATGAGGTATTCTCTGTGTATTTCGATGGCCTGCATCGTTGGATTGCAGCAGTGTCGGAAGGTGTAGAATTCCATTCCATGCCTCTGTCTCCTATTAGGTATGTTTCCTTCTTCCTGCTCCTAGACGAGCTGCCATTTTATTTTCCATCAATAAACACCAAAAATGCCTTCATTCCACAAGAATTAATCCACGGTGTGTCATATTTCCCCAAACAATCAGGGAGGCAATTCATTTTCCTTATGCTAGCTCAAGGAGCTTCTCTTCCCACTTTTCTTCAATGAATACCTGTTAGCCTTCTGAAAACCATGCCAGCAATTTTTCTGCCTTTGTGTTCAAAGTCCACCTTTTATCTCCATTGAGTGTTGTTCATTCTGCGTTCTGTCAGATTCCGTTTATCGGTGTGCTTACTGACGATGATTGCTACAAAGTATCTTTAACTGATAAACATCGGTTTAGCGATTCCTGACCTCTGTTTAATGTAGTAGCCTATGCCATACCAAATTCATGAAGCAAACAACCTCATCTCATTGTTCCATTTGTCAGGAGTACTTAAGATATTTCGTGTTGTAAATTGAAATTTTCAAGTTTGGAATCTGAAGATCAAAAAGCAATGATTTATCCCAAAGTATGTAAAAAGGATCTTGATAAAGCAGATAAATGGGCTGAAAAATGGCAATTGAATTTCAGTCTGGATAAATGCGAGGTATTGCATTTTGGTACAACAAACAAGGGTAGAGTTTGAACAATTGATGGCAGCACCTTGGGTAGTGTTGTAGACCAGACATGCCTGAGGGTGCAGGTGCATAATTCTTTGAAGTTTGTGTCACATATAGACAGGGTGGTTAAAAAGACATATGGCACACTTACCTCCATTGCTCAGTCATTGAGTATAGGAGTTGGGATGTCATGTTGAGGTTCTACAGGACATTGTTGAGGACTCTTCTGGAATATTGTGTCCAGTTCTGGTCCCAGTTATAGGAAGGATATTATTAAGTTGTAGGGGGTTCAGAACAGATCTACAAGTTTTCGATGGATATGGAATTAGAAAGAAACACTGGATAGGCTGGGAGTTTTTTTCACAGAAGTATAGGAGATTGAGAGGTGAACTTATAGGAGTTGATAAAATAATAAGGGGTATGGGTGGAGTTAATGATAGATGTCTTTTTCTCAGGATGGGGGATTTCAAGACTAAGTGGCTCATTTTTAAGGTGAGAAGAAAGAGATTTTAAAAAGACATGGGGGGAAAATTCTTTACGCAGAGAGTCGTTTGTATGTGGAATGAATTGTCCGAGGAAGTGGCAGATGTGGATACAACTACAAGGTTTAAAAGACATTTGGTTAGGCACATGAATAGGAAAGGTTTATGAGGGATATGGGTCAGGAGCAGGCAAGTGAGACTAGTTTAGTTTAGGATTTTGTTCAGTGTAGACTAAGGGGTCTGTTTCTGTGCTGTGTGACTCTACAATACCTTCAGTCCTTTAGTTTACTGTTTTTTTTCCCATTTGTTCAATAATGGGATGAGGGCATCGCTGGCTAGGCAGCATTTATTGCTCATCCCTAATTGCCCAGAGGGCCGTTAAGAGTCAACCACAGTGCTGTGGATCTGGAGTCAAATGTAGGTCAGACCAGGTAAGGATGGCAGTTTCTTTCCCTAAAGGGCATTACTGAACCAGATTTTATTCCCCCAATGATCAACAATGGATTCACGATCATCATTACACTCTTAATTCCAAATATTTATCGAATTCAAATTCCACCATCTGCTATGGTGGGATTCGAACCCAGGTCGCTGGGACTGCTTTGCTGGATTAACAGTCCAGGGATAATACCACTAGGCCACCACCGCTACATAATGATCCAATTTACTTTAAAGAGAGATTATGCTTTTTAAAATATTCTTTCATAGGATGTGAGCATTACCAGCATGACTTGATGTCCATCCCCACTTATCTTTGAGAAAATACTAGTGCGTTGTCTTTTTGAATTGCTGCAGTCCATCTGTGCATGTGTACCCAGGGTGCTATCAGGAAGAGAGTTTGCAGGATTTTGTTTCTGAGACAATTTCTTGACAGGAAAAAGTCCAAGGAAGCAGTTTCGCATTTTAATTGTGCATGATAAAGTTACACTTGTCTCCAGCAACAATTTGCTGTTGCAGAGAGGAGAGATGCTAAGCAGTTGCAGGAACCTGACATTGAACATTTATGTGCAAACGGGCACTTTATTCACATGATGATGAAGTTCTTCTCTCCTCAGAAGTTTAAGATTCATCGGCTTGAAATTGATTTAAAAAGTGAGTTTTAGTCTCAAAGTTTTATATTGTTGAATTTTTCAAGCCAGAATACAGAAAATAAGAAATGGTCTGCACAATGCAGTGGAAGTCAATCGCATTCAAGGTGCGAGCTGCGTAGCAAGTTCTGGCAGCTGTGCATTCACAGTTAAGCAAAGAAATCCTGAAGTAATAGTCTAAGTTGTTTTGCCATCCACAAATCAATACACCAATATTTTGTTGAAGAATTCACCGTTAAAACAGCATGGAACAGTGTGAAATTGCTGCCTTTTTATGATTAATGGCCATGAACACAGTGGAAATAAAAAGAAAAAATCTGTCTATTTCAGTCCAAGTAAATTGTTGGTGAGCTGTTCCCTTTTTTTATTCATTTAAAGGATATAGAAATCACTTGACTAGGCCAGCATATATTGCACATCCCCATTTGCTCAGAGGGCAGTTAAAAGTCAGTAGCATTGCCTTTTGGGTCTGATGTCACATGGAGGCCAGACGAGGTGAGGATGGCAGTTTTCTTCCTTAAAGGACATAAATAAACCAGATGGGTTTGACAAGCCACAGTGGCTTCATGGTAATCACTAGTCTTGTAATTCCAGATTTTTTTTCTTGAATTCAAACTTCACCAACTGGCATGGTGGAATGTGAACAGAGCAGAATCTGTACTTCGGGATGAATCATAGTGATTATTGCCACTAGACTAATACTTCTTCCTAATGTCTTAATTATTATCAAACAAACTGCACTGAAATATCCTTTCAAAAGTGTGGAAATTCATTCCTTCAATTATTGATTGTTCTTGTAGGTTTTAAGAAAAATAACAAGTTTAAGTTTAAGAAAAGTATTTTTTTCTTACTATCTTTTTATGTTTCTTCCTGCAAAGACTGTATTTATATTTTTTCTGTACACCACCAAATTATGTAAATCATTGAGATCTCAAGACCAATTCTTTGTTTGAATGGAGGTAGCTGGTTGAGTTGTGCTATGAATTAAAATTAGTACTTCTGCCTCCATTGTCTTGGTTCAGTTCTCTCTCCAGAAATTTATATGCAAAATCTAGGTTGACAGTCGAGTGAATAACCGAAAGGATCTTGCATGGTTGATGTTTTATTTTGCCTAAGTTACTCTGCGAAAAGCTTTCATCATTTCGGACAGCCCTATTCATTGTGATCATTCAAGCTTCACTGCACTGGAGAGAATGGAGGCTGAAAAGTACACAAACAATATTTGTTTGATGTAACAGAACAAGATTAGTGTCCTTTGATAGAATTGGCTCGATGAGACTAGCTGCTGGTGAAGAGCTGGAGTTTCGCCTGTGAATGAGTACTGGGAGTGTAGGTTCAGAATCCAGGCGAGCTTATTTCCAGGAAAGAAGGTTGATGAATCAGAATAGGAGGGTTATTGGGGCATTCTAACTTGTTGAGAAAGAGTTACAAAGCCAGATTGTGAAATGTGAAGAATTGGAATCCGTTGTGAAGCTTAATGTTTGTTGACCCACTGTCGTCAATATCTGGTGCCACTTACTGAGAAATCCATGGCATCAGTCTAAATTGTATTTGCTATTTGATGAGTGATGTATGATCTTTGATCACAGTGGATTACGGATATTTACTGTCTATAACTTGTGTTAGAAAGAAATTGTACACATATTTTAGACTGTATTACTCAATTTGTAGGAGAGATTATTGTTGTTTGTTCAAAATGGATAATCATAAAGTTCATTTTTTTAGTTAGTCCCCTGGATCTCACACTTTGCCAACTTTAAAAACCAAAGTGATTGATCCCTAGCCAGATTGCAACATAAAGTTGGAAATCTGGTCTAGGATTGTGACACCTCAGTGTGATAATAGGTTTTTAATTGGTCGATAATTGATGCTATAATCATGGACATTCTGCAATATTGACAAATGCTCCTTTGGCATTAATTCTGACAATGTTAATCTTCCTTTTGAAAAAATTCTGGCACTATAAAACAAATACATGCTGTTTGCCCGAGGAAATGGAAGAGCAAAAACTGTGTGGCTCGTTTAACCTGAACAATCCATTGGTAAGATAAATTAGTCTTACCTTTACACTTGCAGTCAATAATTGGAAACTCAGCAGACAGTCATCATTATCTCTGAAACAAAGTGAATTTTGTCAGCTGGATCAACACTTTTGTAGCTCTGTACAAAATTTGTATTCCACTTGCATCTTTCATATTCTGAATCCATCGGTTTATGGAGTTGGCGCACTGAGCGCCTCAATTGGCTATTCATTTTGCACAAGCTTGGATGATGAATGTCACCAATCCAATCCACGTGCACTGCTAGTCTCCCCACATCCTTACTGCATCTGTCCAACTAAAACACCTTTCTTGGTCATCGCAGCCTGTATTGAACACCTCTGTGAAGTAGAGGTGAGGTAGATAGGAAGATAGTGGGGAGGGTCATTGCAAAACACAGAAGAATGTACTTCCTTCAGGTGCAGCAAATTTTAACAGCAATGTTCAATTAACAGTGTTAAATTTCCATTCCCCAGTGATGACCAAACTGATTGAAATGTGGACTGGCGCTTTGGTGGATGGACTTAAGGCACCAGCTCAAAACTGGGAAGGGGAAGAGTGTCAGGGACAGATCAGACAGACAATAGAGTGAGCTAAAGGTGGAGGACGATTAGACAGGTTAGGTTGGAAGACCATCAAGGAGCTCAAGCAACTCTGGATTTAAGTAAACTCTCCACTGGTTGGAATCATACCTGGCACAAGGTCAGTTACCTCAGCTGCCAGATATCTCTATAGGAGTCCCTCAGGGTAGTGTCTTAGGCCCAACCAGCTTCAGCTGCTTCACAACCACCCTCCCTCCATCATAAGATCAGGAGTGTAAATGTTCACTGATGATTGCACAATGTTCAGCACCATTCGCAACGCCTCAGATACTGAATCAGTCCATGATCATATGCTGCGAAACTTGGACAATATATTGGTTTGGACTGACAAGTGGCAAGTAACAATCACGTGACACTAATGCCAAGCTATGGCCATCTCTAATCACATACAATCTAACCACCATCCCTTGACATTCAGTGGTGTTACCATCATTCTACACCCACTGTTAACATCCTTGGGGTTACCATTGTCCAGACGTTCAACTAGACTCACCATAATTACAGATGCCATAAGAGTAGGTCCGAGGCTAGGAATGTTGCAACGGGTAACTCACCTTCTAACTCCCGAAACCCTGTCCACCATCGACAAGGCACAAGTCAGGAATGTGATAGAATACTACCTACTTACTTGCAGCTCCAACAACACTCAAGGTGCTGACTCCATCCAGGATAAAACAGCCCACTTAATTGGCACCACATCCACAAACAGTCCTTCCCCTCTCCCATGATGCTCAATAGCAGCAGTGAGTACTAGCTACAAAACATTCATCCTGGATTCTACGACAGCATCTTCCAAACCAATAACCACTTTCATCTAGAAAGACAACAGTAGCAGATACATGGGAATAACACCATGTGCAAGTTCCCCTCCAAGCCGCTGATCACCGTCACTTGGAAATACATTGCAGTTCCTTCTTTGCCACTGGGTAAAAATTGTGGAATTCCCTCTCTAAGGGCATTATGAATCAAACTTCATCACCTGCAGTGGTACAAGAAGGCAGTTAGCTACCACTTTCTCAAGGGCAGCTAGGGATGGGCAATAGATACTGGCCAGCCAGTGATAGCCATGTCCTATGAGAGAATTTTTAAAAAGCGTGCAGTTATGGGGAGGGAAAGTTCAGATCTCCAAGATGGTAAGGGAGGGATGGTCTTTGCATTGGAAGTTTTGATCATATCGCTTAGTGTGATCAGCAGGGACAGTAGTCCTGCACCTCTTGAGTCAGAAGCTGCGCTGGAAAGGTTTTAATCTGCTCAATCCAGCAAACCTCACTAGTTATTAGCTGCCAGATTTTTTAGCTTCAGGAAACCAAGCCTGAATTTGTGAGCTTAGGAAGGAGGTATAATTTGATGGACACAGACTCAGCTTAACATTTAAAATATGCACAAGCATTCACTCCCTCCATGACTGATGCTCAATAGATGCAGTGTGTACAAACAACAAAATACACTGCAGAAATTCACCAAAGATCCTCAGACAGCATCTCCTAAAGCCATGACAGCTTCCGTCCAGAAGGACAAGGGCAGCCGATACTTGGGAACACCATCACCAGCAAGTTCCCCTCCAAGCCAATCACCATCCTGATTTGGAAATATATCATTATTCCTTTGCTGTAGCTGGTCCAAAATCCTGGAATTCCCTCCCACAAGGCATTGTGAGTAAACCACAGCAGACGGACTGTCGCAGTTCAAGATGGCAGCTCATCACCACCATTTTGAATGCAAATAAAGATGGGCAATAAACGTTGGTCCAAACTGCGATGACTACATCGCACAAACAAATAAAAAAAGCTCACCACCTGGGGGCAGATTAGATATTTCCCCCTTTACACAACCTCCTGAGATAATAGAAGGGGAAAGGTGTGGGTGCTGAATTGGAGATTTTAGCCTTTTTTGAGTGTGTGCTACAGACATGAGCTCACCTTCTTTTGAGTCAGATTGCCAGGAAGACCTTTTCTAAATATATAGAGCCTGAAATGTGCTGAGGATGCCCCCAGTGCCCAGTAAGGTAATTATGAAATGCAATGATGGCTGCAAAGCATTGAAATGCTCACTATTTCTAGACAGCAAAATCCCACAAACAGCAATGCGGTCATGACCAGAGAACACTTTCCGTTTGGTGAAATTGCCAGAGGAGTGCATATTGGCCAGAGCACAAAGGATAATTATTTTCCATCCCCTTATACCAAGAATATTTTTATGTTGACTTGAAGCGGCTGACACGGACTCGGTTTAATGTCTTATCCAAAAGAGCAGTGCTGCTATGTTATTAATCTATTCATGAACTGTATTTCTGATCTGTGAAGCTTTCTACCCTGACAGTGGGAATTACAGTGCATGTGAGTGCCCTTTTCTTTGTACCCATAGGAATACTTTGTTAGTTACTAAGCGATGATGTTCTTTAAGGAGTATACTTTTCCTGCATAATTCAGGAGTTTCAATTTGCATATAAACATATGAAATAGGAAATGCAGTAAATCATTTGCTGCCATAAACCTGTTCTAGTGGTGCTGCTCTCTCACAGTGCCAGGGACCTGGGTTCAATTCCACTCTCAGGTGACTGTCTGTGCGGAGTTTGCACGTACTCCCCGTGCCTAAGTGGGTTCCCTCCGGGTGCTCCGGTTTCCTCCCACAGTCCAAAGATGTGCAGGTTAGGTGGATTGGCCATGCTAAATTGCCCGTAGTGTTCAGGGATAAGTAGGTTAGGTATGTTGGCTATGGGAAATGCAGGGTTGCAGGGAGACAGTAGGGGAATGGGTCCGGATGGGCTGCTCTTCGGAGAGATCAGTGTGGACTTGTTGAGCCAAAGGGCCTTTTTCCACACTGTGGGGATTCTGTTTTTTCTATGAATAATTACCCTCAATAATCTTTGGTACCTCAGCTGAGCATTTACTTTTCCCTTATAATTACTAAATGACCACATCTCCACTATCTCTGAGATAGAGTTCCAAATTCAGTTAACTCTCTGAGAAAATAGTTCTCTCATCTTTTTGCTACATAGTGCATCCTGGTTCTGAATTCATCCACAAGGCCCCACCTTCTCAAGACAATTCAGGGTTTTAAATGTTTCAATCAAGTTACCCATCACACTTCATAACTTTAAGAGAAGCAGGCCTGGCCTGTCTAACCCTTTCTTGTTGCCAGGGAAAGACTGCCAACATCATCAAAGACCCCTCCCGCTCTGCTGATGCTCTCCAACAACCTCCTCCAACAGGCAGAAGATACAGAAACTTGAACACACACACATCCACAGATTCAAGAACAGCTTCTTGCCTACCATTATTAGATATCTTCAAATAATGTCGATCTTGTTAATGTTGATCTTGCTTCGTGCTCCTCCTGTGCAGTTTAGCCTTGTATGCTTCACTCAGTCTAAGCAACCTATGATCTGAATGTCTTTGCTTACCATGATCTGCCTGTACAGCTTGTAAATAATGCTTTTCACTGTACTTGGGTACATGTGACCACAATAAGTCAAATCAAAATCAAATCCTTAAATGACATCCCACTTATTTCAGGTATCAGTCTTGCAAACATCCTCCGAACTGCTTCTAATGCATTTACACTTTTCCTGCAACAAAAAGACCAAAACTGCGCACAGTATTTCAGATGTGCTATCGCCATCACTAGCAAACAATTACCTTCATACTCTCTTACATTCCTTCAATAGAAAGGTACTGTTTTCTTTGTCACAATTCCCCACCGATGGTTGTCCTCAAAGACTTCCCTTGGAATTCTGGCTGCCGCCTGATCTGCGCCACAGTTCTAAAGGTATTTCAAAATCTCAAGACGTTAGGACATTAATTTTGAGGAAACAAGTGTTCCAGGAAGCAAAGAAATAATTGAGCCCCTTTTGAAGTTCGTCCTCCAGTTTACTGTTTTTTCTTTGAACTTAAAATTCTCATACCTTGAATGTTTGTTTACCTCAAATATTTTGACATTTCAAGAGTCTTTACATGCTCGTACAAATATTCCTGGAATCAACTTAAAGCTTGTTGCTGTACAGCCAGTTGACTTGCAGCGACTGGCTTTTGCATCTTGTGTTTGGTTAGTTAGAATAGTATTTGTTTATGGAAATCTATAATGTCACGTAACAAATCCTTTGTTATGACAGATGCCAAAGTCACAAGTTAGAGTATGACTTGACCTCCCTTCTCATAAATACCTTAACTCACAATACAGAAACAGGCCATTCGGGTCCATCGGGTCCACATCACCCTTCGAAAAGCATCCGACCAAGACCCACCTGCTTACCCTATCCCTACAACCATGCATTTCCCATGGCTAATCCACCTTGCCTGCACATTCCTAAACCCTACGGGCAACTTGGCATGGCCAATCAATCTAATCTGCACGTTTTTGGACTTTGGGAGGAAACCCACCCCAGCCTTGAGGGGATGTGCAAATTCCACACAGACAGACTAGGGAACTTGTTGACCGTTCTCTGTTTGCCTAAGTATAAAAACAAATGAGTTTTACCAGAAAATTATATGTCATTAAATCAAATTACAAATCATTTGCAATATAGCAACATGAGCCATCTTCCACCCCCTCTTTATTTAAATGTATATGCATATCCGTTTGCTCTCTTCTAGGAAGCATTTCCTTCAAAGCAGCAATTCTATCCACTTCAATACACTGTATCATAAATGGATCCACATTTAAGCCAGTCTCTATCATGAAGTTTACTCAAATTTCATACTGGACCTATAAACTTCCTTATATCAATGCTTTTATGCTTTGAAAAGTATGCCCTGTGATGCTGCTTATGATAAAGCAGGAATTAGAAATTTGTGATTTTTGCCTTTGTTGGAATCTGAGAAACATTGGAAATTAGGAGTCATGACTGGCAAATGTATTTCTATCTCTTGAGTGCTAATTTGCAAAAGCATGACCAAAATGTATAAACAGACTTCCATAAGATATAAATATTATACACTGAGATGATTTTATAGGAATTAAGGAGACAAACTACTCTGTGGCTACTTATAAACTTTAGGGGAAGTTAAATAAGACGGTGAACCTGCTGCCTCGAAAAATAACGTTGATCACTCTTCTTGTTCTTTTCAAGGTTCTGCATTATAGGTTTGACCCTTAAACATTCAAGATCTTTGGGAATTTCATTTCTCCTTCCTTTCTTTTGGGAGAAAGCCAGAATGTCATGGAGCTCTTGGAGTATATGTGCATGTGAGAATGTGCATGTTCATAAAATGATGGCGTGTGACATAATGTAACACTAACACCAGCAGTCACATACTGTGGGAGTGGATGGAAGAACCTGTTTGAAAGAGCTGTTTTGCGGAAGTCAGCATAAAGTATGGTTGTGGGTAAATAAAAGACCTAGCTGGAACTCCCTAGCATCAGAGAATCATCACTTTAGGCAAGATGCAGAAAGTCTAGAAGATTATTGGTCTGCCCTCTCATCAGAAGGAGTAGGTGATGATGCTGGCCTTGTCGCAAACATCTATATCAATTGAAAGAATGGCTAAACAAAAATAGAAATGCTGCTTTGGCATATCAGTGATGTGTTGAACCGCATCAACATTTCTGAACAAAGACACACTTCATGGAAGCTTTTAACTTGTACTCATCAGGACAATTCACAAGAAACACAAAAGTGAAGGGAAAGAAGCATCAATACTGTATGAGAGAAGATTGCTGATTGGTTAGCGGTGATGTGGAGATGCCAGTTTTGGACTGAGGTGGTTTGACCTGAGGGCCACCGTCTCAGGCTAGGGGAGAGATGGAGAAGGTGGAACATTCATGGTGACCTCAGCCAGTGTAGTAATTGAATCCCCACTGTTCATATCACATTATATGGCAAACCAGCTCTCCAGCCAACTGAGCTAAACAACAGCCACCATCTATAGTCAATACCTTGAGACGGCACGGTTATAGTGGAGGCAGTACAATGGATGGATAGATCAAACCATTCTAGAGGGTTTGCTGTTTTACCCCACTACAGACAGCTGAACTTCCTTCTAATTCTGTGTTTGTAAAGAACTAAAAGCTGTCCATCAAATGGATCATGGCAAAAATAGGATAAACAGATTGTTTCATCCTGTTATCATGGAAAGGTGAAGCTGACATTGCAAGTTCTAACAAAGGTTTAAAAGAATATGAAAGACAACTGGGGGTTAAAATTTTCAATTCTGTTTTCCCATCAAAAGTTAAATTTAAGAAGTAGAGTATAAGAACCAGGAGAGATGGTCTAAAGGGCCATTTTTACCCATTTTTGGTGCACTATCAAGTCTTAACAATTGCGAAAGGCAATCAGGAGCAACCATTTTCTGAATGATACTGATTATGGTAGATTATGGAATACAGACTAACAAGTCAAACTGAAGGAACCATTTATCATACTATTTGACAGCACGTAGATAATGAATATTAAGTTAATCAATGGCAGACGGTGTCATGTATAACATTCTAAAGGATGCAGTTGCACATTAAATATTTAGTACTTCCCCAGGTGTCTATATGGATCATTTCTTCAACATGAATACCTTAAATAGGAGAGAGTGAGCATTTAGTGTCCAATGGGTGGTCTCGGACCTAAAATGGTAACTATCAATCTACAAATATGCTGTTGGATTAGCTGAGTATTTACAACATTTAGTGTTTTGCTTTTGCAAAGGATAAACTCGAGTTCTTCACAGTTCAATTTGTGCAGCTAAATGCCAGTAATGTGCTTGGACACCTGCAAACAACATTATGAAGGAACAAGCATTGTTAGGGATCCTGTCTGGCCTGCTGTTTTCATCCAGTTCTACACCTTATTCATGCATTGTTAGGCTTGGCTCTATGGCTCAGTGAGTCACAAACCCACCTCTCAGTTATCGGCTCTGGATTTTGAGTCCCATTCCAGAGACTTGACCCCATAACTTAGGCTGACACTTTTTTCACTGGAGCATAGGAGGTTAGAGACGACCTAAGAGAGGCTTATAAAATCATGAGCAGTATGGATAAGGTAAATGTCACCTTTCCCTAAGGTGGGGGACTTCAAGACTAAGGGCATATTTTTAAGGTTCGAGGAGAAAGATATAAAAAAGATCATTTTTATACATAGAAAATGTGTATGGAATGAATTACAGAGAAAGATATAAAAAAGATCATTTTTATACATAGAAAATGTGTATGGAATGAATTACAGAGGTAATGGTGGATACAGGTACAGTTACAACATTTAAAAGGTATTTTGATAAGTACATGAGTAAAAGAGATATGGACCAAGTGCATGCAGGTGGGATTAGATTAATTTGAGAAACATGGGCAAGTTGGACCAAAGGCTCCGTTTCTGTGCTGTATGACTATGATCTGTATAAATTGAATGGATGTGGGTCTGAATCTACTCCACAAAGTAAATGTGGTGGCAGTAAATGTAGAGCTGGAAAAGCACAGCAGGCCACACAGCATCCGAGGGGTAGGAATGTCAATGTTTTGGGCCGAAACCCTTCATTCCAACAGAAACTGCAGGTAATCAGTTGGTGATAGACTCTGGAAGCCAGAGCTTGTCATTGAAGGCACACACTGCTTGATCATGATGAAGGGTTTTGGCCTGAAATGTTAACTTTCCTGCTGCTTGGGTGCTGTCTGACCTGCTGTACTTTTCCAGTTCCACATTCACTGACTCCAGCTTCCAGCATCTTCAGTCCTTACTGTCTCTAAAAGTGGTGTCAGGCATTTTCAGGAATGACAAGACATGGAATAGTTAACAAACTGCCTTCTTGGTGTAACATGAGGCTAGTTACTAAAGTTCCATCCAACCAGAAATTGCTGGGCAATCAGCTGATGGCAGACTCTGGGACCCAGAGTTTGTCATTAGAGGCCCACACTGCTTGATCATGAAGGGCTACATTGGATTTGGGGATTTTCTTTCGGAAGTTAGAGTCTGGGAGTTTCTGGGAAAGGCGTTTGGGGCAGTTAGAGACAAGCGGAAAAGAGGGGTTTTCAGCATTCAGTCATCATATTAGCAAGTTCAAGTATTTAATTTTAAATTTATTCATTCACTGGATGTGTGTCTTTGGCAAGGGCAGTGTTTATTTTCCTGCCCTGTTGTCTTTCCTTTTCATGTACCTGCCTGTGTAGTGTATGTAATTTACGTAGTGTCTCCAGTCTTGCTACCCAAAATGGAATACATCCAATATTGAGCTGCAGTGGCAGAGCTACACCCATAAAATGAATGTGCCGTCCTTTGCTGGTCTGGCCTACATATTTCTTCTGGCCCACAGTAGCTTGATTGACTCTTAACTACTCAAGAAGGAGTAGGTGATAATGCTGGCCTTGTCGCAAACATCTATATCAATTGAAAGAATGGCTAAACAAAAATAGAAATGCTGCTTTGGCATATCAGTGGTGTGTTGAACCGCATCAACATGAAGCAGGATGGTTTTCATTGTATGAATGCTGCACACGCGTGTAGATACAATGCGCAATAGAGTCATCAGCCATGTTAGCAATCACACTTGCTCCCCAGTAGCTGCACACTCACGAGTTTACTGTGATGACTCAAATATGGCTCTTCTGCAGCTTTCACAGCGTGTGGCCACAGAATGAAGTTGTCACGCCTGCTGTCAGGATATCGGACATTAACTTGCCCGATGTCCTGCCTTTGCCACACAAATGTTGACACTGAGGGACTGAAGTCTCTTTTAATTTTAGTATAGGCTAGAATTGACAGGTGGAGTTGCCAAGCCTTGTGTAGACAGCCCTGCATTCAGGACAATGCTGTCACTCAAACAAAGTAACATTCTCACAGTGTAGCTTCTCTCCGTCTGTTCTAACCTCCCTCACGTGGAAAGCCTCAGTGACCACTTTGATACAAAAGTGGGTGATAAACTGTGAGTTGTTGATATATCCAGCTTCAGCCAAACTAAGGCAGATGCATAGAAGTCTGCCAGTGGATCGAAAATATATGTTTCCCTTAAAAGCACAGTTCTGACTGCAACCCAAAATCACTTGTGCCCTTTTGAGGAAATGTGATCCTCAGTTTCACGAGGAATGTTTGCAATTTTGGTTCTGGAGATGCTGAGAATGACCAGGGTTTGAGGACTATACTTGAATCTCCATGACGATGTTAAACCTAGGTTAGAGGCTAATTCCAATAGTGAATAACTTTATATTTAACAAATATAATTACTTTTTATATAAAAGAATGAAGAAAATTTGGAAAAGAAACTGCAACATCTTCAAAAGGGAAGAAAAGACTCTGATCAAACTGATGCAAAATACAACAATTCAACAAAAATATTAAACTCTTAAAGGCATTCTTTCACAGTGCCTTAGTGAACACTTACTGGAAAGCATAATATATCATCCAACTGAATTCTGGACTTCCTGGTAATAACTGAGCTATCTGATCTGTCTTTGTCTGATGTTAAATTGTAGCATAGTTTACAATAAATTCCATCCAAAGTGAAATATTCTAATGAATATCATACCTAGGGGAGTTTTAGTTCACATAAAACAGACTTTGCTGATCTGAGTTTTATTATGGTTAATGAAGGAGTGACGCAATTCTGAATCACTGAAAATACTAAAGATAATTCTGCTATGACCTTATGTGAGAGGACATGTAAGAAAGGATGAGGGTAATAGGGGGATAAAGGGAAAGATGAGTCCAAAGACATTCACATCAACAATGAAAAAGCAATGAAAAGCATGAGGAAAAACATTGCAATTGAGGATAAAGCCTCTTTTGAGAAACAAAGGTAGAGGAGATCATGGATCAAAACCTTGAACGTCCCTCCCAAGGTAAAGTCACCATAGTCCTAGAGAATGCCAGGGATGGTCTCTCTTAGAGAAGCAATTGGTGATAGATTTACCTGAGGGTCACCATGCCTTGGGTGAGGTTGAGAAGGAGAATTCTTAGTGGTATACTCAGCTGGTGCAGGCTTTAAAACCATGATGTTGGAATCGTCTGCATTGCAAATCAACAATCCAACTAACTGGCTAACCGATGCCCCAATCCATGTCCTTTGGTTCTTCATTTTTTTGTTTGGTTTGAAGACGGCTTCTCCCTATCTACTCTATCCAGCCCTCTCGTGGATTTGAAAACTTCTATCAGATCTCCTGTCAGTCTTCTTCTCTCCAAGGAAGTGAGTCTCAACTTCTGTCCATCTCCATAGTTGAATTTTCGCAGCCCTGGAACCATTTTTATAAATCACGTCTGCACTGTTTCCAATGTATTTACATCATTCCTGTAATGTGGCATCCAGAACTATAGACAATACTTCAGACGGGTTCTAACAAGTGTCTTATACAAATTTGACATCAGCTCCTTGCACATATATTCTATGCCCTTCTTATAAAACTAAGAATAGTTTATATTTTATTAATTGTTTTCTCAAGCTGTCCTGCTATCTTCAGTGACCTGTTCAACCCAGTTCCTCTCTTCTTATGCCCCATTTAGAATTATAACTACCCCCTTTAGAATTATAACTCTATATTATCTTTCGGCATTTTTCCTACCAAAATGCATCACGTCTCGGTTCTTTTCATTAAATCTCATTTGTCACTTATCTGCCCACTCCACCAACCTGTCAATGCCCCTTTCAAGTTCTACACAATCACCCTCACCGTTTTAAATGGGTCCAGGTTTCATGGCATCTGCAAACTTTGAAATTGAATCCTGCCCTTGAAGATTAAACAATGGAGATAGCAAGATCTGCAGATGCTGGAGCCAGAGACAATACAATGTGAAGCTGGAGGAACACAGCAGGTCAGGCAGCATCAGAGGAGCAGGAAAGTCGACTGAAGTCCTGATGAAGGGTGTAGACACAAAACATTGACTTTCCTGCTCCGCTGATGCTGCTGGGCCTGCTGTGCTCCTCCAACCCCATATTGTGAAGATTAAACTATGAATATGCATTGAGAAAAGCAAGGGTCCAAATCCCTGGGGATTTCCACAACAAACCTTCCTCCAGCCCAGAAAATATCTACTGACCACTATTTTCTGTTTTCTGTCTCTCAGCCAATTTGTATCCACATTGCTACTGCCTTGTCTTTTCCATGAGCTATCATTTTCCTCACAAGCCTGTTTGTTCTCACTTATGGAAGAATTGGGAGATTTGCTTTAACAGTGCTTCAATGCTGAGTTCCAGAATGTAAACATTCTCTGTGTAGGGATGATTTTTGTCAACACATAATAACTTCTTTCATCTGGAGGCCAATTTACTGTGATCATTTGCAATTTGGGATTTTTGTGTTTGTTCTGATGTTTGCAAGACAAGAAAAGATTTGACAACACATCTCTTTAACAATATTCAGAATTAATCTTTCTACTAATTAGTTTTTGCAATTACCTTAAACAACTGCCCTTTGATTACTCTGATGATCATTGGAAATATGGAGAAAGCTGTTTGCCTCATCATAACCCTTCATAACCATGACAAAAATAAAGGCGATCCGAAATTTCTAAACATCCAACTTACAAATGCTCCATAATTAATAATGAGATTCCTTTTAGTATTAATTTTAAAGAATAGATGTTCAAATATTTGTTCATACTTATGAACAAGTTCTTTTTTATTTTGTATTGTATTGTGTTGTGTTCCAACTTGCATACAAATCAATTTACAAATGTACTCAAGAACAGAACTCTTTTGTAACCTAGGGACTGTCTGTAATTGAATTTATGTAGCACCTTTCATAGCCTCTGGATATGCCAAAGTAATTTCAATTCATAAAATACTTTTGAGATGAGGTCACTATTGTAATGTGTGAATTGCAACATCAAATTTGTGTCAAAAATTAATTAAATAACTGGCCAGATGTTCTATTTTCAGTGCTGGTTAAGAGATAAAATGTTGACTGGAACACAATGGAATGTTGCAGGGTTCTGAAAAACAGTCATCAAACTGCAGTGTTACATCTGTTTTTCTCTGTCTGCAGATTTTGTTCAACCTTCTGAGTATTGTTGACACGTTCTGATTTTATTTCCATTCTCTAAATGCACTTTTGGACCAAATGCACTCCAAACAACACAATGAGTGACTGATTAATTAGACTGCAGCTAAAATATGCCAATGTGTAAGATGTATGTAGTTTCACATCTTGAATGTATAGTAATTACTTTATGATCAGCTGTAACCTTGATAGTGAGCATTGAACTTAAGCCATAAAAACTGTTACAGTATTGTTGTGATTTTTGTGACATATAATATAAACAGATGAAAATGCTGACAATGTGGAACTGGAGGAACACAGAAGGCCAGGGAGCATCAGAGGTGCAGGAAAGCTGGTGTTTTGGGTTGTTCCTTCAGAAATTGTGTTGTCTTTGTCCCCGGCATCTGCAGTTCTTGCCATCTTCAGATGAAATTTCTAATTATTTTAACAGACTGAAACTACAAGCATTTATAATAGTAAAGTTAGTAAATGCCAGCTTTAAATTTCCCTGACTTTGCCCGCACTCTTTTAGGGCATGTGAGCTTTGAATACTCACTTGTTCTTAACCCTATCTGACTGCCCAATATTTGATTAACATGCCTGTGGATCAGAACCTGGGATGGACTAAGTCTCATGTAATGACCTCTACGCATAATCTGAGATAACTATGTAGTGCAGAGGGAGTGCTGTGCTGTTGGATAATCTGTCCTTCAGATAAAAATGGCACTTTGCCATATTGTCAGCCAACAATTGTCCCTGAGGTACAGCAATGCCAGTAGTTAACTGAGCATTCATATCACTGCCAGTGCTAGAGACCTTACCAAATCCTTTGATTCTCATTTTATATTGAATGTACACTATTCTGAATTAACTTTACACAGTCCTGGAACACTTCCGTGCTATAACTAATGACTATCAATACAATACTTCATTGTACCTACTCCAGATCATTTCAAGGAATTTAAGCATCAATGTGCTTAGAATAGAGTAGAATCCCTGGAGTGTGGAAGCCGGCCATTCAGCCCATCAAATTTACAGTAGTCCTCCAAACAGTGACCCCTTCAGACCCAGCCTACCCTATTCCTGTAACCTTGTATTCCGAATGGTCAAAACACCATGCCTGCACATCCCTACACATTATGGGCAATTTAGCATGGCCAATTCACCTAACCTGCACATCTCTGGACTGTGGGGGGGAACCTGGTGCAAAGGTTCTATGGTCTCATCATTCCTCTAATAAACCTAGAAACAATTTCTTGTGGTATGACTGACAATGGGCCAAGAAGCACAAAATGTTTAATCGCACCATCAAAGACTAGAATTGCAAAATCTTTCTGAAGAAAATGACCATTGGCTGATTTGCTATGCACCATGTTTAGATATTAAACTGGAGTGGATTCAGAAAAGACTTTGCAGTATATTGCCAGGAAGTGGGGGTGGGGGTGGGGGTGGGGGTGGGGGTGGGTTTGAAATATAAAAATAGACTGGAAAAAGTAGGACTTTTTTCACCAGTGTGTAGGAGGTTCAGGCATAATTTTTTGAGGTTTATAAAATCACAAGCAGCATAGATAAGGTGAATAGAAAAGGCATTTTCCCTTTGGTGGAGAAGTTCAAAACAAGGGGACTTCTTTTTAAAGTTGATGAGAGAAAGATTTAAAAAAGAACATGGGGGGCAACTTTTTCACAGAGTGGCTCGTGTGTGGAATGGCTTGCCAGACGAAGTTGTGGAGAGGGAACAGTACAATATTTAAAAGACATTTAGATAAGTTCAAGAATGGGAAATGCTTGGAAGACAAGCTCAGACAAGTGGGACTCGTTTAGTTCGCCAACATGGTCAGCATGGACGAGTTGGACTGAAGGGTCTGTTTTTGTGCTGTATAACTTTATGACTCTATTGACACATATGTATGTGTGAATCCATACACTAGACAATCTCTCAACTTTCTGGTCAAAACCTAAGTCAATTTTGACTTTCCAATAGATCTAGAGGTGAACCCTGAATGTTCTCATGCCATCAATTAGGTAGTAAATTAATAAATTACCAATTGTTTTTCAAAGAAATAAAGTTGTGAAACATCTCATTTCTGACTGAATGCTCGCAAATGGATCCAGAAACATTATCCCAAGCTTTTTCTCTTAATTTCTCTTGCCTGCACTCCTCCTGCTGCCTTGACAATAGGCAGAATTCCTTGCTTTTCCCTGGGATGAATTTGGAGGCAGGGATGTAAGGAATAGGGCTAGAGAGGGTGAGGTGGGGAATCTGTCACCGTCCCACATCAAACCCAATAGAGTCTGGGATGGGAGCCATACCTGATTACAGTAAATGCCATGGCTGTGGCAGTGGGTGTGTGTTGGAGGAAGGAGAGATTTTGGCCATGGTGCAATGGCTATCGTGGGGTGAGGCAGTTGAGTCTTTTATTTCCTGAGAAGATTGTTCCTTTTTAATGCCATAAGTCTTTGATCAAGGATAAAATAACTGCACAAAGGTTGGTATCCTATCACCAAGTCACCCTTTATTTATATGTACACTATACACAGGCTGCAATCAGTCAGCTCAAAGCCAGTCCCGAGACTGATGAGACATTCTTAATCTCCTGTTTGAATCTGTCAGCCAGGGCTCCCTGATTGGCCCAGGTTAACAATGCCAATTAAGGATCTCATCGTCAACAAGATCCACCTGACCCTGTTTCCAATCACTATAACTACCCCATACGTGATTTTGTTTTTCCTTCTGCCCGCATTGTGAGTCAGCTTAGACTCAATGGTAGCATTCCTACCTTAATTCCTAGCCCCAACACACTGAGGCTAAGCACTTCCCTGCAGTATCAATCGAAGGCTGAGGTGCCAAACCTCAGAAAGAACAATGAACTGAGGTTCCCAACTACCCTTTCCGTTGGTGTAAATTACCATATCAATAAGGCATCATTCATAACCTCTGAACATTGTCAAATTACTTTACAGACAATAATGTGCTTTTTTGAATGTGCTCACTGTTGTGGTTGAGGGGAGGCTTGCAACCAGTTTGTGAGTGAGGGCTTGCAAACAGTTTTGAGATAAATGACTGAATAATCAGTTTTAGTGTTATCACTTGAAGGATGTACATTGACCAGTGCATAATCTGTTTTTCTTCAAATTGTGCAATGGAATCTTTGATTTGATACCCATTTCAGACAACTGTTGCCACCCAGGTTGACAGGGCTGTTAAGAAGGCATACAGTGTTTTAGCTTTTATTAATAGAGGGATCGAGTTCCGGAACCAAGAGGTTACGGTGAAGCTGTACAAAACTCTGGTGCGGCCGCACTTGGAGTATTGTGTACAGTTCTGGTCACCACATTATAAGAAGGATGTGGAAGCTTTGGAAAGGGTGCAAAGGAGATTTACTAGGATGCCTGGTATGGAGGGAAGGTCTTACGAGGAAAGGCTGAGGGACTTGAGACTGTTTTCATTAGAGAGAAGAAGGTTGAGAGGTGACTTAATTGAAACATATAAAATAATCAGAGGGTTAGATAGGGTGGATAGGGAGAACCTTTTTCCTAGGAGGGTGACGGCGAGCACGAGGGGGCATAGCTTTAAATTGAGGGGTGAAAGATATAGGACAGATGTCAGAGGTAGTTTCTTTACTCAGAGAGTAGTAAGGGAATGGAACGCATTGCCTGCAACGGTAGTAGATTCGCCAACTTTAGGTACATTTAAGTCATCATTGGACAAGCATATGGACGTATATGGAATAGTGTAGGTTAGATGGGCTTGAGATCGGTATGACAGGTCGGCACAACATCGAGGGCCGAAGGGCCTGTACTGTGCTGTAATGTTCTATGTTCTATGAGACAGTATTCACTTCATACTGCACTTAATTCTCAATTTAGATGCCACTTTAGTCCTGGTGCAGTGTTGATAATTCAGCCTTCTGACTCAAATGCAAGAGCTTGATTACTGTGCCAAGGATCTGTCAATGTGAAAATAAAGCTTATCCACAGGTTTGTGATTAAACATCACCATAACTGTGGCTGCTCTGATTCATGGCATGAAAATTCTTTTAATCTTTAGACTTCAAATGCAGAACTAATTCAATGGTGTATTTTATCTGACTCCATTTGATCTTTAGTGAATTTTGCATCAAATTCCTCTGTGTCCAGCATTGGAAACACACATGGAATTCAGAAAGACCTGGTTTAGCATACAAATTGAAATTGAATTGAATTAGCTTTATTGTGATGCTTGCCCAAATTAATGCCTCAAATTTTAATGGTGTAAATATCTTAACTATCTGGAATTCTCTGCCTGAAGGAGATTCAATAATATCTGGACAAAGGAAAGTCAATGAATATTTATAAAGGAAATATCTTCAGGAAGAGGGGTAAAATTAGAAGATTGAATGAGTTTAATTGCTGTCTCTGCCCCTGAACAACCTGCAACTGTACAGCAAGGCACAGTCCACAAGCATCAGCTGCATGCACATTTTCACCTCAAATATTCGCACCCGAATTTCAATACATCATGGGCACCATCCTGGCACCTCTCGAGAGCACTGTTGCTGTGCCATACAAGGGCCTGTCTCTTGTCCTGAGGACCAGTGGCTGGGGTACCAGAATACAGGTGTCAGTCCCTCCCCAGCAGAGTGTGTGTGTGCTGGGGCCTGACACTCCATAGCAACAACCAGCCTGACCAATGAAGCGTTTCACCCTGACCCACCTCTCAGACACTCTCCGAGCTGGGCTCAGCCTCTGAGCTCACAGTTCGCATTGGCATGGACTCCCCCTCCTCTTCCCCCCCCCCCCCCCCCCCCCCCCCCCCCCACCAGCTGTCGCTTTTGGAGATGGCGGCAACGGGGTATATAGGTATCGGAGGCAGCCTTGCTGAAACTTCCTCTGGGGAATTGTGTGCTCAGGATGGGTTGTTGTGACAAGTAGCAGAGAAAAGGCAGGAGGAGTTGTGGCCGGTGATTAGTATTGATGCTCCCCACAGGAGTCTGACACCCTGGGTTAATATCCACATTGTAGTACAACAAGAGTGGTTCTTACTCAGTTACGAGGGCATGAATGTTTCAACAACCACCCCCTCCCTCTCCCCACCTCCCCCCACCAGGAGTGACGATTCTGTCCTTGTTTGGACGCAGATATACAGAAAGACCCCATCCCTTCCAACCTGCCTGTCATCTGTCCACCCAGTTATGTGATGCTTTTGTCTTCATTGACATTATTAGTGTGTAAGACACGCGTGGATAGTACATCTGTTAGCGCATGTCAGAGCAATATATTGAGGTATTCTGCGCGATAGAGGAGGCAGCGCACAGGGCATGCAGGATTCATGGTTTGGGAAGATGGGAGTCAGTTATGTGAGTGTGGGTAGGCTTTTTTTTCTCAGTTCTGAGGAGGGGTCAGTCGACCCAAAGCATTAATGCTGATTCCTCTCCACAGATGCTGCCAGACCTGCTGAGGTTTTCCAGCAATTTCTATTTTTGTCTTTGATTTACAGCATCCACAATCCTTTCAGTGTTTATTGAGTTGTCTTTTATTTAAATTCAGTCATGGGATGTAGGCGGCGCTGGCTGGTCAGGTTTTTTTGTCAGTCCCTAGTTGCCCTTGTGAAGGTGGTGGTGAGCTGCCTCCTCGAACTGTTGGAGTCCATGTGCTGTAGGAAGACCCACAATGTTGTGAAGGAATTCCAGAAGTTTTGACTCAGTGACAGTGAAAGAATATTGATACATTTTCAAGTCGGCATGGTGATTTGCTTGGAGGAGAACTTGCAAGGGGTGGTGTTCCTGTGTACCTGCTGCTCTTGTCCCTCTAGGTGGAAGTAGCCATAGGTTTGGAAGGTGCTGTCTGAGGATTCTTGGTCAATTTCTGCAGTGTATCTTGTAGATAGAACACACTGCTACTACTGAGCATTGCTATTGGAGGGAATGAATGTTTGTGGATGTGGTGTCAATCGAGTGGGCTGCTTTGTCCTGGGTGGTGTCATACTTCTTGAGTGTTGGTCGAGCTGCACCCATCAGGCATGTGCGGAATATCCCATCACACACCTGGCTTGTGCCTTGGAGATGGTGGACAGGCTTTGGGGAGTGAGGAGGTGAGTTACTCCCTGCTATATGCTTAGCCTCTGAGCTAAACTTGTAGCCATTATGTTCATGTGGCAAGTGCAGTTGAGTTTCTGGTCAGTGATAACCCCATGAATGTTGACAGTAGGGTTTCAGTGATGGCAATGCCATTGAATGTCAAAAGGCAGGTATCTCCTGTAGGAGATGGTCATTGTTGGGCATTTGTCGTGAATGTTAGTTTCCACTTGTCAGCCCAAGCCTAGATATTGACTGGACCTTGTCACTTATAAACATGGACTGTTTCAGTATCTGAGAGTACATGAATAATGTTGTGCAATCATCGGTGAGCATCCCCACTTCTGACCTTATGATGGAAGGAAGGTCATTGAATGAAGCAGCTGAAGATTATTGGGCCCAGGACGTTCCCTGAGGAACTCCTGCAGAGATACTCTGCTGCTGAGTTGACTGACCTGCAACAGCCACAGCAACCTTGCCAGATATCACTCTCATCCGTTATTGTCACTGAGACCAACTACACAATTATACCATAGTCATGGAGGGAGGTTAAATCAGCTTCTTTCAGGCAGCGCCAATCCTGTCCAGACATGTGGATGCAACTCTGCACATTTCCCTTTGATGTTGTTTGATGAATTAAATCGAGGTGGAATCCAAGGCTAGGGAGTGATGAGTTGCTTCAACCTACTTCTTTGAAATTTGCATCACAGATGGGCAGGTGGTTAAGGTGCGTTCATTGTTCAGACCTTTGAGCGTAGGAGTTGCGACATCACGTTCAGATTGCACAGGACATTGATAAGGCCTCTTCAGGAGTACCATGCACAATTCTGGTCACCTTGTCATAGAAAGGATATTATTTATTATTATTTAACTGGAGAGAGTTCAGAAAAAAAAAAGTTACCAGGATGTTGCCAAGAGTGAAGAATTTGAGATGTAAATATCGACCAGAAAGACTGGACTTTTTCTCACTGTAACATAGGAGGTTGATGGAGTGACTGTATGGTAATTTATAAAATCACAAAGGCCATTGATAAAGTTAATGACAAGGATCTTTTCCTGAGCTGGGGAGTTTAAAACTAAGGGGCATATTTTTAAGGTGAGGAGATTTGAAGAGGACATGAGAGGCAACATTTTTGCACAGACAGTGGTTTATATGTGGGATGAACTGCCAGAGAAAGTGATAGATGCTGCTGCAACTTTTAAAAGACACTTGGATAAGTTCATGAACAGGAAAGGCTCGCAGGGATTGAGGTCAAATGCAGGCAAGTGGGACTAGCTCAGTTTGAGAACATGGTTGGCATGGGCTGGTTGAACTGGAGGGTCTGTTTCCAATGCTGTATGGCTCTATAACTCTATAACCTGAAAGTTGAAAGAGTGATGTTAGACGTGGTGAATAGGCTGGGGGTCAAGAGTGTTTGGGACTGGGAATGGGGATTACTTTGTCCTGGAATGGCATCCAGAAGTGCCTTGAATGTTAATGCGGCTGTTTGTGGAGTCTGTTCCATCATTGTGCCCTTCGTATTCAAAGCACATTCACAAAAGGGGGAAAATTGTTAAAAGCAGAGAATTAAAAGGTTGATTTTAAGGTTTGAAGGAGAGAGTAAGTCCAGCGGGCAACCTATCCACTCACTACATTTCCACCAGTCCCTGCCCTTCCCAGTGCTTCCCCAGTGACTGAGGTAGCATTGGGTGACTAGCCTTCCATTGAGGAGAATTTAACAAGGCAAGGGAGAGGTCAATACCAAGAGTCCAGCCTGGCAGGTGTTACGCTGCATAGATTTTGCTGGCCAGGATGAGGAACCTTCCTTAACAAGCCTGCTGGGCCTTCTAGAGAGCGCCCAAAATGTTATCGTTTCCTCACCTTTCGTCTCCCAGCATTGCTGTGACCTTCTGTGGCCTATATCAAGTCCTAATCCCTCAACAGTCCCGCCAAGCAGTGCAGCACATACCCAGCAAATAATGCAAACACTTCACAAGTCTTGATCCAGCAGTGAAAGCCTTTTCAAGCCCCAAGAGTAGGCATTGGCAGAGGCCAGGCACCTTGGCAGTTCTGCTAGTACTGGAGAGATGCCCACCTTTGATTGGCTGGATCTCTGACTTCCTGACCCTGAGGTAACTTGTAAACCTTTTACTGTTCTCTTGTGTGTACATGTGACAATGAAGCTCATTCCAGTTCTAAGTCTCAGAGGACTCACCTTGGGTCTATTAAAGGACAGTTGGCCTTGAAATGGGTTTGAGGCATTCGTTTGTCCGCTAGGCGGTCTCCTCACGTTAGCAATTTAGCTGAAGGTTATGAAAGGGTGTGGGTGTGGGGACGCTGGTAGGCATCCTGCTTCCTGCAAAATCTAAACCTAATGAATGAACAACCACTGGCAAACTGTTTCGTCCACAGTGTTTGACTTCCACATTAGTATTTACACATTCAAGATGTAATTAGCTTTGTCTTTTATGCAATGTTAACAGTCAGACCAGATGTAAATCCTGTCTAAGCTTTGTAAGAAGAATTTGCTTATACAGGTTTGATTCGAGACAATATCATTCGTTTGGCATGTATATGGCTGCTTGTATCATCTTGTTTGCCGCAATTTAGACTTAACTGCACCAACCAGTTTAGCTCTTCTCTGTCTGATTAGTTATGTTAGCGATACAACTCGCCAATTCATCCTGTTGACCCATACCTGCTGACCCTGTCCCACCCGCAAAAGCCTCAATTTTTTTTTGTACTTTGATAATTTTATTATTCCACCAACCAGTTTGACAGTGTGATATAGACAGGATAAACAAATTGGCAAAAACACAGCAGATGGAATATAACCTGAGAAAGTGTTAGACCATATACTTTTGCAGGAAGAACAGAGGAGCGGAATATTATGTAAGTGGAGAAACACTGCAGAAAGCTACAACGTGGAGGGATTTGGAAGGCCTCATCCATGAGTCAGATAAAGCTTGTGCCCAAGTTCAACAGGAATAGGAAACTCGGATGAGATTTAGAATTTATTTCAAAGGAAGTGGTGTTTAAAAGTAGGGGCGCTTTACTAAAACTATGGAAGCCTTTAGTCAGACCACTGCTGGAATACTGTAAACAGCTTTGGTCCCGTTATTTAAGGACAGATACACTGACCTTGGAGTCAGTCTGGAGAGGGTTCACTTGGCTAATAACAGTTATGGAGGGATTGTCCTGTGAGGAGATGTTGAGTAAGTTGAGCCTGCACTCACTGGAATTTAGAAGCATGAGAGGTGACCTTATTGAAGCTGTTAAGATTCTTAAAGGACTGGACAGAGTAGATGTGGAAAAGTTATTTTCCTTTGAGGGAGAGTCTAGGTTAAGAAGGAATAATCCCAGAGTAAGGAGTTACATATAAAGACAGAGATGGGGAGGAATTTCTTATCTCAGAATGCTGTGGACCTGTGGAAATCATTACAACAGAGGGCTATCAAGGCCTGGCATTAAATATATTGAAGCATGAGACAGACAGATTTTTACTCAGTAAACTGAACCACACAGATACAATGGCTACAAAAAACAGGTCAGAGATGAGAAATCCTGCAATGAATAACTCAACTCCTGACTCCCCAAAGCCTGTCTGCCATCTACAATGAATAAGTCAGGAGTAAGCGTCTAATGGCTTCTGTCGAAGGTATCCTGGATAACTAATGGGAAAAATAAGTCTTCAACTAACTTGAAGTTGGAGAGATTTTTGGTGTATTCCAGGGAACAGAGGAATTGCCCAGCCTAACCTGAGAAATCCTGTGCCATTTCTAGAGAGATTTGGTTGGTATCTCTGGCTATGGGTCATCAAGAAACTGGAAAATATGTGTCACAATTGGCTTGAAGACTTTGAATTTCATGCAAGTGATGATTGCTGATGTTAACATGTTTTGGGCAACAGCAGGAGTTTATTTGATGGATTGTGATTCTACAGAATTGAGGCCAGCTATTTAAATTATACAAGAAATCTGCCATGCTAATCCAGTTTGGTTTACTTTTGACTCCAGACCTACAGCAATATAACCGACTTTTCGCTGTCCTTTGAATTGGCTGAGTAAGCCACTCTGTTTGAGTCAGACTGGTACAAAAATGTACAAGGCAACCCTGGGATCCACCATCTAATTGAACAAGTTCCTCCTCGTCTCAGTTGTAAAGGTTCATCCCTTCATATTGAGGCTGTGCCCTTGAGTATAAGTCTCTCCTATGAGTGGAGACATTTAATTCACATCCACTTTATCCAGGCCCCTCGGTATTCTGTAGGTTTCAATCGGATTTCCCTTCATCCTTCTAAATTCTAATGAGTACAGGCCCAAAGCCGTCAACCGCTCCACATTTGATAAGCCCTTCATCCCTGGGATCAATATTGCCAATCTCAACTGGACCCCCTCCAAGTCCAGCACATCCTTCCTTGATACAGGGCCCAAAACTGCTCTCAATATTCCAAATGCAGTCTGACAAGAGACCCAGAGTGACATTGCTACATTTCTATTCTATTGCTGTTATTACTCTCCTCATCAACAAACACATTCAAAAACACAGGACGACAACGTGTGGAGCTGGATGAACACAGCAGGCCAAGCAGCATGCCAGGAGCACGAAAGTTGATGTTTCGGGCCTAGACCCTTCATCACCTACACTCACCTCTACTGGCTCCATCCCCGTCTCTTTAACTTGTCTGCTTCCTCTCCAGCTATCTTCTTCTCTATCCATCTTTAATCTGCTTCCCCCTCTCTCCTGATTTATTTCAGAACCCTCTCCCCATCCCCCAATTCTGATGAAGGGTCTATGCCCGAAACATCAGCTTTTGTGCTCCTGGGATGCTGCTTCGCCTGCTGTGTTCATCCAGCTCAACACTTTGTTGTCTCAGATTCTCCAGTATCTGCAGTTGCTATTATCTCAAAAACACAGGACTGTTTATTTATCTATCTCACTGGTACACCACCACGTTTAACACTGTTTAGGCAAAATACTACAGGTGCTGGAATTCTGAACCAAATGCAGAGAATACTGGAGAAACTCAGCAGGCCTCACAGCATTTGTGGAGAGAAAAACAATGTTAACATTTCGAGTCAGATACCACTCTTCTTCAGAACTGCTGACCTGGTCATTTGAAGATGAGTACCTGAGGCCTCAGAGGAAGCATTGTTTAGGTTGCCTGCTGCATCCCCATCAGTATAGATACAGAAATCGCGGAGTGAGGGACGATCCTTTAGAATTGGGATGAGGAAGAATTACTTCAGCCAGAGAATGGTTGATCCGTGGAATTCATTTCTGCAGAGGGCTGTGGTCAAGTCATTTGAGTGTTTTCAAGATAGAAATAGATTTGTTTGGGAAATCAATTGTTACAAGGAGAAGGCAAGAGAATGGAGTTGAGAAACAAATCTGCCATGATTGAATGCAAATCAGACCTGATGGGCTGAATGGCCTAACCCTGCTCCTGAATCTTATGGTTTTATACTGCAAACATAGACTGTATGGATATGCAAGATAACTCAGTGTGGAGCTGGAAGAACACAGCAGGCCAAGCAGCATCTCAGGAGCAGAAAAGCTGACGTTTCGGGCCTAGACCCTTCATCAGACAGGGGATGGGGAGAGGGCTCTGAAATAAATAGGGAGAGAGGGGGAGGCGGACTGAAGATGGATAGAAAAGAAGATAGGTAGAGAGGAGAGTATAAGTTGGGAGGTAGGGAGGGGATAGGTCAGTCCATGGAGAGCGGACAGGTCAAGGAGGTGGGATGAGGTTAGTAGGTAGGAAATGGAGGTGTGGCTTGGGGTGGGAGGAGGGGATAGGTGAAAGGAAGAACAGGTTAGGGAGGCGGGGACAGGCTGGGCTGGTTTTGGGGTACAGTGGGGGGAGGGGAAGAGGTGGGCTGGTTTTGGGATGTAGTGGGGGAGGGAGAGATTTTGAAGCTTGCGAAGTCCACATTGATACCATTGGGCTGCTGGTCACCCAAGTGGAATATGAGTTGATGTTCCTGCAACCTTCGGGTGGCATCATTGTGGCACTGCAGAAGGCCCATGATGGACATGTCGTCTGAGGATTGGGAGGGGGAGTTGAAATGATTCGCGACTGGGAGGTGCAGTTTGTTGCAAACCGAGTGGAGGTGTTCTGCAAAGCGGTCCCCAAGCCTCCGCTTGGTTTCTCCCATGTAGAGGAAGCCACATCGGGTACAGCGGATGCAGTATACTGCATTGGCAGATGTGCAGGCGAACATCTGCTTAATATAGAAAGTCATCTTGGGGCCTGGGATGGGGGTGAGGGAGGAGGTGTGGGGACAAGTGTAGCACATCCTGCGGTTGCAGGGGAAGGTGCCGGGTGTGGTGGGGTTGGAGGGGAGTGTGGAGCAGACAAGGGAGTCACGGTGAGAGTGGTCTCTCCGGAAGGCAGACAAGGGTGGGGATGGAAAAATGTCTTGGGTGGTGGTGTCGGATTGTAAATGGCGGAAATGTCAGAGGATGATGCATTGTATCTGAAGGTTGGTGGGGTGATATGTGAGGATGAGGCGGATTCTCTTTGGGCGGTTATTGCGGGGCTGGGGTGTGAGGCATGTCTTGCAGGAAATGCGGGAGACACGGTCAAGGGCATTCTCGACCACTGCGGGGAGGATGTTGCGGTCCTTTAAGAACGTGGACATCTGGGATGTGCTGGAGTGGAATGCCTCATCCTGGAAGCAGATGCGGTGGAGGTGAAGGAATTGGGAATAGGGGATGGAATTTTTGGAGGAGAGTGGGTGGGAGGAGGTGTATTCTAGGTAGCTGTGGGAGTTGGTGGGCTTGAAATGGACATCAGTTACTAGCTGGTTGCCTGAGATGGAGACAGAGAGGTCCAGGAAGGTGAGGGATGCGTTGGAGATGGCCCAGGTGAACTTGGGGTTGGGGTGGAAGGTGTTGGTGAAGTGGATGAACTGTTCGAACTCCCCTGGGGAGCAAGAGGCGGCGCTGATACAATCATCAATGTAATGGAGGAAGAGGTGGGGTTTGGGGCCTGTGTAGGTGCGGAAGAGAGACAGTTCCATGTAACCTACAAAGAGGCAGGCCTGGTGAGCACCTCTCAGAGATAACTCTGCAGCTGGCCTGAGGAAGAAACAGCCCAGGCCACAGGCACATAGAGGACTGTCAGAGAACAGGCACTAGCTCAGCTAAAACTGGAAAAGGCCCTGTTGTGCCAGAAATTACTGACTTCATCCAAATGCACAGTAGGACTAGCAATGGCTGACAGGCATGTCAGATGCATTGAGATTTTTGAACATGAGTAAATTAATCCATTTTGGACTTTGCCAGGTCTGCGACATCTCACCAAATTCTGTGATTTTCCCCAAAATCTAGTCGTGTCCCTGACATGACATCGCTTGACATCACGTGGAAGTAAAAGATCCATTTTGTAATTGTTCGATGGGTCATAACTGAAAAATCAAAATATTTTCTATCTCAGCTTTACTTTTCCACCTGACATCACTCTAAATCTGGTTTCTGTGAGTTTTCAGGACTTTGAGATTTTGAGTATTGCATTGAGTAGCAGAGTCTGGAGCATGGTGATGGAGACAGGTGTTTCATTGGGAATGTAGGTGTCATGATGATGCAATGCAGCTTGCTAATCAGGCATCTGGAAATCTTATGAATCGGCGAGGATTGTAGTCATAAATTGGAAGATTCTGGAAGAACAAACCTGATTTCAGCTGACTTTGTTGTGTCAAAATTTACGAGGATGTCTTATGTATTTTTGGTGAGTATATTGGTTCCTTTAAACCCTAATAAACCTTCAGTTGTTTGTTTGGCTGCTTCAAACTCATATTGGCACATAGAATTGTTTCCTTTATCTAGGTGTTGTTGCACAATGACGTTCCAGACAGCACCAGGATCAGTATTGACAAAGTGGTGTTGCAAGGAGAATTGTGACATTGTATGACTGGTAAGGGAGAACTATCAGAGGTGAGGACTTCGCCACTCTTCCAATTTGATAAAGCGATGAAGTCCGAACATGTTTAAGGCAGGGCAATTTTGGGGATGTACCTTCTTCTCTACACTGTTGCACTGTTCAAATTCACCCAAGGAAGGATATATTACCCTTTGAGAGGGCGAGTTACAATGCAAAATTCAGCAGTTTAATTGCTGGATTGAGAGAACAGTTTTCTGAGGAGAGTTGACAAGTGTGCTGTGATGATACTATGGCTTTTAGAGGTATATTGTGCTTTGTTTATTTTTATGAACAAGTTGAGACAGAGGTGATGGAGAGGTCTGTTCCAAGTCAATCAAGTAAACATCTTGTGAGGCCTTGGGGTATTTTCTATTCAAATTTAGAGCAATAGGAGCAGCCTGAATGGGTGGGGTCAAACTCCCATTGGAAGTAGGATTTTTAGTTTTCGCTTTCTGCAGTTGCTGGGGTCATAAAGCTGGATGTGGAAGCTCTCATTCCTCTCTCTGTTATAGCTAAAAGCTAGGGTTCTCTTCCTGTTGCAAGAAATGCATGTGAGTTAATCTATTTCACTGAATTTGCCTTTATGGGATGTTACTGTATTGGAACAGTTATTGTTCAGTAGTTAAATAATCTATTATTATGTTAAATTTTCCAAGAGTGTTGTTATTCCAATTCTATTTTTCTTTTGTTTGTATTTTCGCAATAGAGTAAGAGTAAATAAAGTGTGTTTTACTTCAGGTCACGAAATGTGGAGCTGGAAAAGCACACTCAATGGGTCAGCATCCAAGGAGCAGGAAAGTCAGAATTTCAGGTCATAACCCTTTGAGCCTGGTAGCATGACCAATCCAATTGTATCTGGAACACAACACCTTACACTTGTCTTTGAAAATAAGAAAAAGTTAGGGTCTAGGCTATCTTCTTAATGCATTTGGAGAGAGGTTTGGTTTGGTCCATCACAGTGGGACTATATTGTTTCAAAAATGAGTAGAAGGCTCATTGAAAAGTATAAACTTTCACTGGATCCTGGTGGGGTGATGCTGACAGGCTGTTGTTCTTGGCTGAAGGGCCTAGAATTCAGGCACATGAATTCCGAATAAGGAGTCAGCCGTTTAGAATGGCTAAAGAGAGAACTGCTATGGGGCAGGCGATGGCTAGTTATATTACGGCTGGGACGTTAATGCAGAAACACAAGTGGCTTTCCGAATTAACTGCCATTCTTACCCAGCCTAGCCTGCAGACCCACAGCAACGTGATGGATATGGGCAATTAAGGATGGATAATAAATGTCAGACTAGCCAGTGAAGCCCTCAACCCATGAATAAATAAAACCACAAAGTGATAATTTTCACATGTAAAATTACAATTATTTCATTTGTTTATCCCCGAGAGATGTGGTTATGTATCAAATGAGAACAGTCAAGACTGACACTGACATGTTAGAGGGCCTGTGGGGATCAGTGAGGGGAGGAAATCATGGAATTGAGGCAAAGGTTGAGTCATAATTTTAAGGATTTGAGGGCCTGAATGGCCTACTTTCTCTATCTGTATGCTAGATATGTATGTAGGCAGAAAGAAAGAGGCTGGGTCAGGTGGTAAGATCCTAGAGTTAATAAAATGTGAGGCTGGATGAACACAGCAGGCCAAGCAGCATCTCAGGAGCACAAAAGCTGACGTTTCGGGCCTAGACCCTTCATCAGAGCATTATCCCATTATCACCAAGATCCTAGAGTTGATGGCTGATTGAGAATGGACTCGTGCCCACAGAGCTTTCATCTTTATAGTATTGCAGGGCAACTTGAAAGTCTAATGCCATCTCTGATGGAGAGCTCACTGTTTGGGCTAGATTTGCACAGTGGGTTTTGGTGGCTAGTGACGGGAATTAAATGCAGCGTTCCGCTGCAAAACCTAAAAGTCTGCAGCCATTTAAAGAGTGCCCACAGTTAGAAATTCATGCCAGCAGCACTAATTGTTAAGGAGGGTTAAAAGACTTTGCAGTTCAGCATCTGCCTGAAGAGCGGATGTGCTGCTCTGCAATCATTAGCACCTTTTATAAATGACCCTTAGTGTTTTACAGCCAACAAAGCATTTGTAGTCACTGTTTAAAATGTGGGGAACACTGTGTCTGAATTGCCAAGATCGGAAACTCATTAATGTGATAATTGACCACAATATCTGTTTCTTTGCAGTCTTGGTTAAGTGGTTAATGTATTCATAGTGCCAAATGGACTGCTCCTGTTCTTCTTTGGAGGTTTTAGTGTCAACCCGAGAGGACTTTGATTCAATGCCTCATCTAAAACTTACAGCTTTATAAGATGCAGAAATGAGAATTCTAGCCACTGAGACAAGGCTGCCACAGCTTAATCCTTTCCCTCATGCTTTTGCTTCTTTTTCCTTCTCAGACGCATATAAAATAAGAGATTCGACTTCCTGCAACCCAAAGAAGAGCAGATGACAATATCAACAAGGAATGCAAAACAAAACTTCAAATACAAATTCTGACGTATCTGACTTTGCAAACTCAGGTTGCATTTTGTAAATGTGTCTGATGTTGCTGCGTGTGACGTGTTCATTGAAAAATCAGACATAATAACATATTCTATGACAAATTGTTAGCCTTTCATTTATTTTTTAGTCAATAATTATCTGAACTCTAGCCGTTTGCTCTTGAAAACTCTGGCAGAGACAGCATGCTGAGCTGGTTCTGTGGAGACGGACCCATAATTGCACTGTGGCTGTTGGTTTCATGCTTGCAAATGTTTTATCTCCTTCATGATGTTTCCTAAGTATGGTTGGTTTGAGTCCAAAGCTACGCCTCTTTATTCAAATTCCACAGATCAGATTGAGACCTTTGATTTAAATAGTAATAGAACAGAGCGACGAATGTTTATAGTAAAATAAAGACTTGCATTTATCTGGCACCTTTTGTGACTACAGGGGAACTGGAAGTGCTTTACAGCTACTGCAGTGTGTTGCTGCTGCAAAAGTAGGAAACACAGCAGTTCCAGTTTAATATTTCACTAATGTCTGCTCCAACAGAGCAACAGGGACTCAGTACTGCATGCATTGCTTTGATCTGTGTACTCAGTTCCTGGAGTAAGAACTGAATCATAGACATCGGGGGTGGCACAGTGGCTCACAGCGCCAGGGACCCAGGTTCAATTCCACCCTCTGGCAACTGTCTGTGTGGAGTTTGCACATTCTCTTCGTCTCTGTGTCGGTTTCCTCCAGGTGCTCCAGTTTCCATCCACAGTCCAAAGATGTGCAGGCGAGGTGGATTGGCCATGTTAAATCGTCCATAGTGATCAGGGATGTGTAGATTAGGTGAGTTGTAGGGGGATGGGTCTGGGTAGGATCTTCCAAGACTCCATGTCGACTTGTTGGGCTAAAGCGCCTGTTTCCGTACTGTAGAGATTCTGTGATATGCCTCCAAGGCAAGGAAGTTGTTAATACCTCTGCATTTTACCAGTGTTGCCACAATTTTGCATTGCGAAATATGGGAAAAGAATCAAAGATGCATAGGGCTATCAAAACAAAAAGAAATTAAACATATGCTCTAGCACTAATCAGTGATGTATTATTGCGCACATCTCAGAAAAGAACTACAGCGTTAAGGCAGATAATTGATATCATAATATGTAATTCCATAGTCTAAGCAATCTCTATCTTATTCTTTGTGAGCAGTGAAGTGAAATTCTCCATAGGTGATTCTGTTTTTCAAGAAGGGACAGTTAACCTGAGGGTCCAACATAACCGAGTGTGGAGCTGGATGAACGCAGCAGGCCAAGCAGCATCTCAGGAGCATAAAAGCTGACTCTTCGGGCCTAGACCCTTCATCAGAAAAGGGGGATGGGGAGAGGATTCTGAAATAATTGGGGAGAGAGGGGGAGGCGGACTGAAGATGGATGGAGAAGATAGATGGAGAGGAGAGTATAGGTGGGGAGGTAGGGAGGGGATAGGTCAGTCCAGGGAGGATGGACAGGTCAAGGGGGTGGGATAAGGTAGTAGGTAGTCGGTAGTCATCCAGTCCCACACTTTGTTATCTTGGATTCTCCAGCATCTGCAGTTCCCATTATCTCTAACCTGAGGGTCACCATGCCTTAGCTGAGGCCGACGTGTTGGCCGTAGCTAGTACAGGAATTGAACCCATATTTGTGGCATCACTCAACACCCATCCAAGTTAGGAAACATGCAATCTGCTCATCAGTCAATTGGTCAGCCGTCAGTTATGTACATGATATAACAATCCAAGTAAGCATATAATTCAGTCTGTACATTTAAGCCTGAGGTGCCATATCTGTGCATGTGATCAGTCATTAATAAACTGTTCTTATAAAAACCTGAATTTCTGCAGCATCTGCTATGTGGGCTAACATGAAAATAAAACACGCAAGAAGCACATCATTGTGCCAGAATTGCAGCATGTGGATACCAGCATAAATACTTCAAATGTACACTAGAAACAGATGTCAGTAGATTGGCACTGAAGGCTGGGAAGATGATTTCAAATAATGAAAAAAAACTATATTCCTAACAGTCCCTATCACATGTTCAAATTCAGAGCCAAAGTTACAACTACTACTAAGACTGAAGGCTACAACTGTACTGTAGGGACAAAACCGTTTTCAGGAAGACACTCACTCTCTTTTAAAGAAAGAGAGTTCACCACTGATCTGATTTTTTTGAAAGCGAGAGTCAGTGAAAGGTCAGCTTCACCAAATTAAAGTATTCTCAAAACAAAATGTGAGCAAAAGCACCAAACGAATCATGAGATAAAGAGAAGTTAGGCAGCACGGTGGCTCTGTGGTTAGCACTGCTGCCTCACAGTGCCAGGGACCTGGGCTCAGTGTCCCCCTGGAGTAATTGTCTGTGTGGAGTTTGCACATTCTTCCCGTGTCTGTGTGGGTTTTCTCACACAGTCCAAAGATGTGCAGGTTAGGTGGATTGGTCATGCTAAATTGCCTGTAGTGTTCAGGGATGTGTGGGTTTGGGAAATGGGTCTGTGTGGCTGGTATCGTTGCTTAATGCATCTTACACAAAATATACCCAGGTAACTGCCACAGTGTGGTGCACTTCACCCTTGATAAACGAAACTTACAGTGGATCTGACATCCCATTTATTGGGATAACCAATCTTTCAGATCAAAACAGTGCCTTCTGTTGGACACCTGAAATCTTTCACATTGTTGACACAGCGTGACTTTCTACTGATAGTATGCCAGTGCACACAGATATATGCATCATCATGATCCACAGGGTAATTAATGCATCAATTCCAACACAAAGATTCCTGAAAAACCTTGACCCAGACCAATTTGATTCTATTGGTAAATTTAAAAGCAATGCAGTGCGTTACATCTGAAAGATGATACCTAGCAAAGCATTGACCTCCCTTGTGGATGCAACTTTCACATACAACTGGAGTCTATTATAGAAAACAACACTGTTTAAAATATTGAGCATCACACTAACTGTTATGGCTCCAGTACTTGTTTTTTGAAGAAATTTGATGCTCTATGTGCATGTTTACATCCAAGACATTGCATTAAAATGACATCCAGACATGATTCCTACCTTGGAAGAGTTTAATCCCTACTTTTTGGATGCAAAGCATTTTTCCAAGCTTGATGCTAAGAATGGATATTGCTTCAAACATCTTTCCCAAAGTCCCAGGAAATGACAATATTTGAAATATCTTTTAATTGTACATGGTAATTGTTAATAAACTTCCAGAAATATAACTCAACAAGAAGCTGACTCTCTGTGATATATGTTACTTGGACTAACATATTTTAAAAAATGCCACATGATGCACAGGGTGTCAGGCAATATTTATGAAGAGAGAAACAAAGTTAACATTTCAGGATTTGTCAACATTGTAGACTAGTGGCTGAGTGGCAGTATCTTTGTGTTTTCCAAACCTAAAAAATGCAGAGGACAAAAAAGTAAAGAATGAGGGTTTGGAGGTTGATTTATAGAGTCACAGAGCAATACACCATGGAAACAGACCCTTCGGCCTGACTCGCCCATGCCAACCAGTTTTCCTAAACTGCACTAATTCCATTTGTCTGCACTTGGCCTATATTCTTCTAAACTATTCCTATCTATGTACCCTTCCAAATGTCTTTAAAATATTGTAATTGTACTCACCTCCATCCTTCCTATGACAGCTTGTTCCATATATGCACCATCCCTTGTGTGAAAACATTATTCGTTAGGTCCCTTTTAAATCTTTTCCCTCTCACCTGAAATCTATGTCCTCTAGTTTTAGACTTCCTTGCCCTGGAGAAAATACCTTGGTTATTCACATTATCTTTTCCCCTCATGGTTTTATAAACCTCTATAAGGTCACCCCTCAGCCTCTTGTGCTCCAGGAAAATATGTCCCAGCCTATTCAGCCCCCACCCCCCCATAAACCTGAAGCCCTGGTAACATTATTGTAAATCTTTCTTCCACCATTTCCAGTTAAATAACATCTTACCGACAGCAGGGTGATGAGAATTGTACGCAGTACTACAAATATGTCGGCACCACTGTCTTCTTCACACATAATGTCATGTCCCAACACCTGTATTTAATACTCTGAGTGATGAGGGCAGGCATGCCAAATGCCTTCTTTGAATCCCACCACAGCACATGGTGAAATTTGAATTCAATAAATATCAGGAATTAAGAATCTAATGATGACCGTGAATCCATTGTCTATTGTCAGGAAAAACCCATCTGGTTCACGAATGTCCTTTATGGAAGGAAACTGCCATCCTTACCTGTGATCAGAGATAATAGGAACTGCAGATGCTGGAGAATCCCCTATTTATGGAGATTCCATCCCCTATTCCCAATTCCTTCGCCTCTGCCGCAACTGCTCCCAGGGTGAGGCATTCCCCTCCCGCACATCCGAGATGTCTACATTCTTCAAGGACCACAACTTCCCCTCCGCAGTGGTCGAGAACTCCCTCGACTGTGTCTCCTGCATTTCCCGCAACTCATCCCTCACACCCCGCCCCAGCAATAACTGCCAAAAGAGAATCCCCATCGTCCTCACATACCACCCCACCAACCACCGAATACAACTCATTGTCCTCAGACACTACTGCCATCCAAAATCCGACCTCCCCACCAAGACATTTTTCCATCCCTACCCTTGTCTGCCTTCCAGAGGGACCACTGTCTCCGTGACTCCCTTGTCCGCTCCACACTCCCCTCCAACCCCACCACACCCGGCGCCTTCCCCTGCAACCGCAGGAAGTACTACACTTGTCCCCACACCTCCTCCCTCACCCCCATCCCACGCCCCAAGATGACTTTCCATATTAAGCAGATGTTCACCTGCACATCTGCCAATGTGGTATATTGTATCCACTGTACCCGGTGGGGCTTCCTCTACATTGGGGAAACCAAGCGGAGGCTTGGTGACCGTTTTGCAGAACACCTACGTTCGGTTCGCAATAAACAACTGCACCTCCCAGTTGTGAGCCATTTCAACTCCCGCTCCCATTCCTTAGACAACATGTCCATCCTGGGCCTCCTGCAGTGTCATAATGATGCCCCCCGTAGGTTGCAGAAACGGCAACTCATCTTCCGCTTGGGAACCCTGCAGCCCAATGGTATCAATGTGGACTTCACCAGCTTCAAAATCTCCCCTCCCCCCACTGCATCCCAAAACCAGCCCAGCTCATCCCCGCCTCCCTAACCTGTTCTTCCTCTCACCTATCCCCTCCTCCCACCTCAAGCTGTACCTCTATTTCCTACCTACCAACCTCATTCCGTCCCCTTGACCTGTCCGTCCTCCCCGGGCTGACCTATCCCCTCCCTCCCTTCCCCCCCCCCCAATACTCTCCTCCCCACCTATCTTCTCCTCTACCATCTTCAGTCTGCCCCCCCCCTCCCTATTTATTTTGGAATCCTCTCCCCATCCCCCTTTACTGATGAAGGGTCTAGACCTGAAACGTCAGCTTTTGTGCTCCTAACATGCTGCTTGGCCTGCTGTGTTCATCCAGCTCCACATTTTGTTACCTGCCATCCTCACCTGGTCTTGTCTACATGTGACTCCAAACCCACAGCAATGTGGTTGACACTGAACTGCCCTTGGGCAATTAGGGATGCGCAACAAATGCCAGCCTAGCCAGAGATGCCCTCATCCTGTGAATGAATAAATAAAGAAAAAAAAAACTGCTATCTGCCATTCCTCAGCCCACTGGCCCAGTTGATCAAGATCCTGTGGTATTCTTCAAAAGTCATCTTGACTGTCCACTATGCCACCAAGTTTGGTGCCATCCATAAACGTACAAACCAGGCCTCCTACATTATCATCCAAATTGTTGACATAAATGATGAACAACAGGGGACCTAGCACTTATCCTTGCAGTACAGTACAGGTCTCAAGATTCCAGTCTAAGTAACGATCCTGTACCAACAACCTCTATCTCCTGATAACAAGGTGTGGAGCTGAATGAACACATCAGGACAAACAGCATATTAGAAGGGTCCAGGCCCGAAATGTCAGCTTTCCTGCTCCTAGGATGCTGCTTGGCCTGCTGTGTTCATCCAGCTCCACACTTTGTTATCTTGGATTTTCTAGCATCCGCAGTTCCTATTATCTATAACCTCTATCTCCTACCTTTATGCCAATTTTGTATCCAATTGTATAGCTTTCCCTGGATACCATGTGATCTAACCTTACTAACCAGTCTACCATTTGGAATTTTGTTGAAGACCTTGCTAAAGTTTAGGTAGACAATGTCTACTGCTCTGTCTTCATCTATCTTCTCGGCCACCTCTTCAAAACTCAATCAAGTTTGTGAGACACAATTTAGCACCCACAAAGCCATCCCAACTATCTCTAATCAGCACTTGCCTTTACAAATGCATATAGATCTCTCAGAATCCCCCCCAATAACTTACACAGCACTGATGTCAGGCTCACTAGTCTGTAGTTCACTGGCTTGTCCTTGCATCCTTTCCTAAATACTGGCACAACATTAGTCCCTTGTTGGACTTAATGATAATTGCAATATCAACAAAACTTTGAAAGAAAGTGTTGTGATGGGAGTAGAGAGGAGATAATCTGCCATGGAGTGCTAAGGAGTTTTCGGAAATCTTCCATGGGCGTATTGAGGACTTGGATGAGTCTTCATGTTATGGAGCATTAATAGTTACTGAAATCAAGAAGTTGCATTTGCATAATGCTTCTTCAAACCCTTGGGACACTTCAAAGAGCTTTGCAATCAATAGATTACATTCAAATACTATCCTTAAGACGACATATTTGACAGCTGATTTGCATCCTGTTCGATGTTGCAAACATCTAATGGATGAAACTGATTTTGGTAACCAAGTTTAAGAAAAATGTAGGCAACAATTTAACGTGGGCAACTTTCCAAACCTAATTCAGGGAACAAATGAATACTCATACAGCCAACCATATTCCTATAGGCTGACCCAAACCCAACATAAGAATGAAAATCCTCCAAACAAAAATATGAAGTTGTCAAGATGTTATCAACACTCACCTCCAACCTGTTAAACTCGTGAATGACATCCTTCAGGGGTCAAGCGGAATTGTATTAAGAGGCTTTCGTAAACTTTGTGTTGTAGATCTCATTATAATTATTTCATAAAGGGTAACAAGATTGGCATCATTACGTCAGGAGATTCCATTGTTCCTCTTTTGAGATAACCTTCACATTCTTCTGTTGCAGCTGGACAGGCACTCGGTTAAAGGCATCATTCAAAGAAACAATACCTCTGCCGGGGTAACACAAGATTAATAGCAGTAAGTACATTATCCTGGATTGAGTGATTGTGGGCGATGAAGATTGGTGCTGGGTAATTTCTGTCAACACTTTCCTCAAGTCATGGGGAATCCTTGTTTATAAACACCATATGAATGGCAAATTTGTTTTTTTATTCACCCACCCATGTGATATGGGTGTCATTGATTGGCTAGCATTTATTGTTCATCCCGAGATGCCTCTGAGAAGTGATAATGAGCTGTCTTCTTGAACTGTTGCTCAATGTTGGCCACAGTGAGATTAGGGAATTCCAGGATTTTGACCCAGTGAAAGCGAAGGAAAAAGGCAATATATTTCCAAGTCAGTTGGTGGGTGGCTTGTAGGAGAACTTACAGGTGATGATGTTCCCATACATCTGCCTCCCTGATGGTAGAGGTCATGGGTTTGGAAGGTGCTGTCTGAGGATCTTCAGTGAATTTTTGCAGTACATCTTGTAGATGGTACACTCTACTGTTGCTGAGCATTGGTGGTAGAGGGAGTGGGTGTTTTGTGGATGTGGTGTCAATCAAGAGGGTTGCTTTTTCCTGGACAGTCTCAAGCTAATGTTGCTGGAGCAATCCAGGCAAGTAGGAGGCTTTTCATCACACTTGAGACTTGTGTCTTGTATTGCCCACATGGACCCCAGTTATGCCTATCTCTTTGTGGTGTATTTGGAACATTCCTTGGTCCAGTCCTACATGGGACCCCATTCACAACACTTTCTCCAGTACAACAACAATGTTGTTGATGCTTGTCCCTCCCTTGTCCAGAGTTGGAAAAGTTTATCGATTTCACTCCTAATTTCCACTTCACTCTCACCTTCCCCAGGCCCATTTCTGACTCCTTCCCTCCATTCCTCAACATCTATGTCACTGTTTCTGAGCTAGACTGGCCACTAATATCCATTATTAACCTATTGACTCCCCCTCTCACAGTTACCTTGACTATACATCCTCACCCTACTTACTGTAAAGATGCTATTCCATTCTCCAACTTCTTCTGTCCCAGTCACATCGGTTCCAATGATGCCAATTTTGACAAAATGGCCACCACAATGCGCTACTTTTTCCTCAAACAAGCATTCCCAACCCTCCATGGTTGACAGGGCCCTTAGCCATATCTGATCCATCTCCTGCACACTGACCCTCACCCCCTCTCGTTCCTCCCACAACAGTGATAGGATCCACTTGGTCCTCACTTATCACTCCACCAGCATCCACAACCAAATGATTATGAGCTACAATTTCTGCCACATCCAGCAGGATGCACCACTGGATGCACATTCCCCTCCCCTTCCTGGACAGCTGCTCACTCCTGGGCCACTCCTTTTCCATTCTCAACATGTCCTCACACCCCTACGGCACCTTCCTCTGCAACTCCTGATGGTGTAAGACCAGCTTGTTTACCTCCTCCCTCCTCACTATCCAAAGTCCCAGACACATCTTCCAAGTGAAGCAGTGATTTACCAGCATTTCACTTAATCTATATTATACTCGCTGCATAAAATGTGGTCTCCTTTACACAGGGAAGATAAAGTGCAGGCTGGGTGACTGCTTTGACCACAAAAAAGACCCTGAGCTTCCAGTTGCCTGCCACTTCAAACACCATCTTGTTCTCTGGCCAACATCTCTGTCTTCAGTTTACTGCAGCACTCCAGCTCCAGAGTGAACTTTCACGCAATCTGGAAGAACAGCACTTCATTTTCCATTTGGGAACCCTGTAGCGTTCAGGGATCAATATTGAGTTTAATCATTTTGGGGCCTAAGCACCGTCTCCCATTGTCTTTCCCACAGCCCCCACATACCATGCCTTATCATCGCATGGACTGCTACTATAACCATCCCAGGTCAGCCACTAACAATCTCAATTAGCAGCTGTTGATACCCCCAGCCCAACCTTTACCCATTCCTTTGTCCGTCCAACTGTTGCTCTGTCTCTCTCTGGACTCCATCTCACCTATCATATACTCCTTTTCTTCCTTTTTCAGATCCATTCATCCCCTTCCTCATGTGTCAGGAACAGCAGGAGTAGTTCCTTCCTGGAATGTTGACAGGGGTGCATTCCTTTGCAGAAGTGGTTGTCCCAGGAGACGGCAGCAGCAGTTTAAGTATAGTGATTGGGTTGAGGACCAGGTGGGTCTCATTGACTATGAAATCCATGATTGGGGTGGTTAACCGGGGCCATTCAGGGATACCTGGCTGACAGAGATAAACAGATGTTTTAGAGAGTCTCCTGACTTTAGGGACTGACTCTGAGCTGGCTGGTCAGAGCCCATGTGTATTGTGCGCATGTAAATAAAGGGTGAGTTGGTGACAGGACACCAGCCATTGCGCAGTTATTTGGGTAATGCAGAACGAGGCATCGGCTACTTTGGCATGGTGGGCCTAGTGTCGAGTTTGAGCCCAGCGTAGACTCATGGTGACAACAATGTCAGTGGAGGCAAGATGGTGACAGTGGTGGCAGAGAGGCTCCAGGCCATGGTTGAGCCTGGGTACCTGATGGTGAATGCAATTATATTCTGGCTGCAGCAGTGTGCAGGGACTGGGGGCACCTGAGTACTTACAGCCTGAGGGATGGAATTTGTGGCTTTGGTTTTCAGGCAATGAGGACTCATGGTGGAGGTGGGGAAGTGATCTGGACATTTCCTTTCCATTTGACTGTTTCTTTCATTTCAGCTTCTGTTTTTAATCATGGAATCCCCACAGTGTGGTAATAGGCCCTTTGGCCCAACAATTCCAAACTGACCCTTAGAACATCCCACCCAGACCCATCCCCCTATATCTACACACCCCTGAATACTGTAGGCAATTTAGCACGGCCAATCCACCTAGCCTGCACCTCTTCGGACTGTGGGAGGAAACTGGAGCACCCGGAGGAAACCCACGCAGACACGGGGAGAATGTGCAAACTCCACACAGGCAGTCACATGAGGGTGGAACTGAACCCGGGTCCCTGGCACTAAGAGACAACAGTGCTAACCACTGAGCCACCCTGCCACCTGTAAACCCTAGCTTAACCCTGTGTCTTACACTAAGATGGTGCTGGTGAATGGCAAGTTTGCACACTTTTCACTGTAGTCCTGCATTCCTGTACTCAAGTACACAGGACTATAAATCTAAATCCAAATCTAAAGAAGTGCCCTCCAACATGCCCCCCACCCACCCACCACTAACCCACCAATCTTCAGCATATATCCCCCAACCTTGCTTGATCTGAAGAAAGGCCACTGGAGCTGAAAATTAGCTCTGCTTTCTCTCCACAAATATGAAGTGTGGTGACTGTTATATTTGCTAATAGAGTAGCTATGTGTTTCAGCAAAAGCTAAACAGCAGGTGTCATAAGCACATTGGTTCCTTAACTATTGTGATAACACCATAAAGGTATTAAATTTATTTAAACAAGAAACACATTAAATTTAGTTTATGTCATTAACATCTGCACTTAATATACAAGTATCTGAATATTCTCCAGCCAAGTCGAGAATTTGCTTTTGCAGGGCTTTTCTAATTTTCTTACAAGCTTATTTCAGTCTATGAGGTTTTTTTTAAGCTATGTTTATGAATAAGATTTGCAATAGGGCAGCAGGCATCCCTGCTCTGAGCTACACTTGTTTCAACCTTATGTGGAATATCTCTCATATGATGACTGAAGTCACAATTATATCACAGCATACCTCATCTGCAAATCCGTTGAACCCCACCCTCTATCTCCCCAAGTACTTTCACAGTTTCCAACATTATTAACTAAAAGTATCCTCTTAATATCATTGAAGGTGATGTTTATTTTATCTGTTTGAGGGGTGACAGTATCAGTGGCTGAGTCAGCAATTAATGTCTATCCAGGATAACAAAGTGTGGAGCTGGATGAACACAGCAGGCCAAGCAGCATCAGAGGAGCACAAAAGCTGACGTTTCAGGCCGAGACCCTTCATCAGAGAGGGGGATGGGGAGAGTGTTCTGAAATAATTAGGGAGAGAGGGGGAGGCAGACTGAAGATGGATAGAGGAGAAGATAGGTGGAGAGGAAAGTATAGGTGGGGAGGTAGGGAGGGGATAGGTCAGTCCAGGGAGGACAGGCAGGTCAAGGAGGTGGGATGAGGTTAGTAGGTGGGAAATGGAGGTGCGGCTTGAGGTAGGAGGAGAGGACAGGTGAGAGGAAGAACAGGTTAGGGAGGCGGGGACAAGCTGGACTGGTTTTGGGATGCAATGGGTGGAGGGGACGAACTGGGCTGGTTTTGTGATGCATTGGGGGAAGGGGAGATTTTGAAGCTTGTGAAGTCGTCATTGATACCATTGGGCTGCAGGGTTCCCAAGTGGAAGATGAGTTGCTGTTCCTGCAACCTTCAGGTGGCATCATTATGGCACTGCGGGAGGCCCATGATGGATATGTCATCTGAGAAATGGGAGGGGGAGTTGAAATGGTTCGTGACTGGGAGGTGTAGTTGTTTATTGCGAACTGAGCAGAGGTGTTCTGCAAAGCGGCCCCCAAGCCTCCACTTGGTTCCCCCAATGTAGAGGAAGCCACACCGGGTACAGTGGATACTATATACCACATTGGCAGCTGTGAGGGTGAACCTCTGCTTAATATGGAAAGTCATCTTGGAGCCTGGGATGGGGGTGAGGGAGGAGGTGTGGGGGCAAGTGTAGCACTTCCTGCGGTTGCAGGGGAAGGTGCTGGGTGTGGTGGGGTAGGAAGGGAGTGTGGAGCGGACTAGGGAGTCGCGGAGAGAGTGGTCTGTCTGGAAGGCAGACAAGGGTGGGGATGGAAAAATGTCTTGGGTGGTCGGGTCGGATTGTAGATGGCGGAAGTGTCGGAGGATGATACATTGTTTCCAAGGTTGGTGGGGTGGTATTTAAGGACTAGGTGGATTCTCCTTGGGCGGTTATTGCGGGGGCGGGGTGTGAGGCATGTATTGTGGGAAATGCGGGAGACACGTTCAAGGGCATTCTCGACCTCTGTAGTGGGGCAGTTGCGGTCCTTGAAGAACGTGGACATCTAGGATGTGCGGGAGTGGAATGCCTCACCCTGGGAGCAGATGCGGCCGAGGCGAAGGAATTGGCAATAGGGGATGGAATTTTTGCAGGAGGGTGGGTGGGAGGAGGTGTATTCTAGGTAGCTGTGGGAGTCATTGGGCTTGAAATGGACATCAGTTTCTAGCTGGTTACTTGAGATAGAGACAGAGAGGTCCAGGAAGGTGAGGGATGTGTTGGAGATGGCCCAAGTGAACTTAAGGTTGGGGTGGAAGGTGTTGGTGAAGTGGATGAACTGTTTGAGCTCCTCTTGGGAGCAAGAGGCAGCGCTGATACAGTCATCAATATAACGGAGGAAGAGGTGGGGTTTGGGGCCTGTGTAGGTGCAGAAGAGGGACTGTTCCACGTAACCTACAAAGAGGCAGGCATAAGCTTGGGCCCATGCGTGTATCCATGGCCACCCCCTTTGTCTGTAGGAAGTAGGAGGAAGCGTCCAGAGTTGCCTTGGAGAAGGTGGTGGGGAGATATTTTCTTGAGTTCAGATACACCCACAATGCTGCTCAAAGTATTCCCATTATACTGGTTACATTCCCAACCCCCAGTTCCTCACAAAGTCTGCTGCCCAGACATGCTGCCACTGAGGGGATCTCACAGTTCTCCCTCATCTGGTAATTCATAGAAACAGAGAAAATAAGTGGAGGAATCGGCCATTTGGCCCTTCAATCCTGCACCAATATTCAATGTGATTACGGTTAATCATGCAATTTCAGGATCCCATTCCTGCTTTCACTCCATGCCCCTTGATCCCTTTGGCCACAAGGGCCACTCCAGCTCGGGGCAAGTTCATAAGATATATTCCTCTTGAATATATCTTATGAACTTGGCCTGACAGCATTCTGTGCAAAAAAAAAATCCATAGGTTCACAATTCCTTGAGTGAAGAAATTCTTCCTTATCTCACCCTTGAAATGCTTACCACTTACTCTAAGATTGCAAGCACTAGTTCTGGGCTTCCTCAACAAGATAATGCAGGAAGACAATGACTAGGAGGCTGACTGCAAATTGTGTTTTCAGCAGCTGAAATGAAAAATGTAGATTGAACAACAACATTCCAGATCTAATCCTAATGAAAGAAGTGGTGCTGTTGGATTGCCATGGCAGTGTGAGGACCAGTGGGTGTGCATCATGAAAATAGCATGTCACCTTGACTGGACACTGATTTGTCATCGCTGTTTCATGATATTCTCGAATGATATTGTTACACTATCAAATAAGAGTTGGTAAGTATCACTGTTGATTTCATTCACAGTGGAGTAGCATCCAGAACCATGGGTCACAATCTAAGAATGCTGGCAAGAGCATTTAGGAATGAGATGAGGGAAAACGTCTTCCCCCAGAGAATGGGGAGTCTATGGAAATCTCCGTCACAGAAAGCAGTTGAGGCCAATACGTTGAATTTTTTCAAGAAGGAGTTAGATATAGGTCTCGGGGCTAAAGTGATCAGGGAGAAAGCAGGAACAGTGTACTAAATTGAATGATCATCCATCAAGTTGAATGATGGAGCAGGCTTCAAGGACAGAATGTTCTACTCCTGCTCCTATTTTTATTTTCCATCTTGACCTTCTTGAACTGTTTCTCAACTTTAGGATGTAGAGACAAGTTAATCATCAGGAAGATTTCAGAGTCTACAAACAGACCCTTCAGCCCAACAAGCCCACGTCGACCCTCAGAGGATCCCACCCAAACCCATTCCCCTATAACCTACCTAATTTACACATCCCTGACTACTACGGGCAATTTAGCATGGCCAACCCACCTAGCCTGCACAGCTTTGGACTGTGGGAGGAAACCGGAGCACCCGAAGGAAACCCACTCAGGCACAGGGAGAATGTGCGAACGCCACACAGACAGTCACCCCAGGGTGGAATTGAACCTGGGCCCCGGCACTGTGAGGCAGCAGTGCTAACCACTGAACCACCGCGCCACCTTTTTTAAGCTCTCTGGCTATCCACTCTATCTATGCCTCTCATAGAACCCTCTCATAGACTAATAAAATGTCAGGATAAAGAAGCTAAGCATCTTATCATAGCTTCAAAAAATGTTGCCATTTAAGAGAATGACTTAATTCTTTGTTATGATAGTGGTACATTTGGAAAGATTGAAGAGATGTTGTGTCACTCGCAAAGATTTTTCCACAAAGGCACCATATCCACTGTAGCATCACCAACCAGCTGAGATTATCAGGAAGACTCCTGGAATTAAAGATGGCAAATAATGTGTTGTCATTTATTTTGGACACTTTGATATTGTGGATACTCAAGGATCTTGAAGATGGAAACAAAGAGGACCATTTGGCTGGTTAGGATCATTAGCCTGAGATTATGTGATGACATTTCTAAGAATTTGTCCAATCAGAGTTGACAAGACTAAATATTTGTATCAAAACACATTATTGCAAGATGTTGCTGTGATCATTTTGTTGACTCCCTCGAATTTAAGACGGAATGCTGCCAGTATGTTTTTAAGTCCTGTTTAAATTAGCGGAATAATGCAAAAGGAACTTGCTGATATAATGGGAAAAGTAATTGGGCTTTTGGGTACTATATGGGATCAAGCCCATTTGGCATTTAATGACATTTTCAGATGTGGAAAAAAATTAATTGCTTAAATATGACCTTGAGTCCAGTGTATATGTGACTAAATATTGATCCATGGACAGCAATGAGAGGTGAAAGCAAGTCCTTTGTGTCAAGGAATTCTAGGAGAATTTTTTTAGAGATTTACTGCTCTCTCACTGGATTTTTACTTCCCTTCATAAGGTCAAGGGTAATAATTTTATTGGATTTCATCAAACCTCTTTTCAGACAAAAAGAAAATCCAAGATTGAAATAGCTGCTGATACATCAAACAAGTATTAACTGGGCATTTTCTACACAGACAATATTGCACAGTGGACAGCATTGAGTTCTTGAAATATATTTTGCTGCTGTGGATGATTCAACTGATACTTCACCAATGCTAGTGCTAATTAGTTTAGAAATGAGCAGAAAATTTCTCAATTTCCAGCTCTTAGCTCTGAAAACTCTGAATAGCCCAATCCAGAACTGAACAGTTGAATTGAAATACGCAGGATGAATGACGCTTCATCTTTTGGTTTCTGATGCTCACTCAGAGTGTTTGATACATGTGAACATTTAATCTTGTGACTTTTTAAATAGTTGATCAAATATTTTAGATCATGTAAGATGTAGGTGCAGGACTTTCAACCCATCGAGACTGCTCTGCCATTCAGTGAGATCATGGCTGCTCTGATAGTCGTCAACTCCACTTTCCTGCCTCTTTCCCATAACGCTTGATTCCCTTACTGATTAAAAATCTGTCTATCTCAGTTTTGAGTATATCTAATGGCTCAATTTCAACAGCTGTCTGTGCTAAGGAATTGTATCAACTATCAAATATCTTCTAAGAGATTAAATTCTTCATCACCGTCTTAAGTGGATGACTCCTTGCTCTGAAATTATGCTCTAAGATTCTCCCACAGGGATAAGCAGGGTTCCCACATCTATTCTGTCAAATGTCCCCAAAGAATCTTATTTGTTTCCCTCAACAGGACATTTGCAAACCAGAAAGCAGAAAATGTATGAGGAAGGAGAAACTCTTAAGATATTAGTTTTGGTATTTCTGAACATTGTTGATTGGATGCCTCATTAGGCACTGAGAAGTTGAAAAGTTCCACACTAGATGTAGGGAATGGAATCGAACAAAGAGAATGTTCAAAAAACTCAATGCTCTGGCAGCACCTGAGGAGGGAGAAACAGAGTTGATTCCGTGTTCAATATTACTCTTCTTCAGGTGTAAGGAACAGAGTTTTCCATCTTAGGACTGGCATGAAAGGAAAATAAAAGTGAATTATAAAATAAAACACATTATTCAATTATAATTATTTCGTTGAACAATGTTGTACAAAAAATGTCACAAATGCAATGTCTCCTTAATTCAAAGGGGCAAGATTTTAGAATTCCCTCGTTAATGGCATTGAGAGTGTTGCTGCATCAAATGGACTGAAGTGATTCAGATCACCATCACTTCACCAGCCAGTGATGCCCAAATCCTGTGAATGAGTAAAATGAAAGAAAGGTCCACACCATTTTTTATTTTATATTAAAGTCCATAGATCACACATTGTCAAGTTGATTTCCCAATCATTTAGGAAGCATTTATAGGTTTTATGCAGTAGAGGATTGGGCTGCCCAATAGGCTATTCATTTTCTAACTCATTTGTGAAATGTTGCCTTTACTTGTTCATTCCATTGACAAGTATGTAGTTGGAAGATTGGATCATAGCAATAGGAGATGGGACTGAAGATTTTCTCTATAAAGTCCATACCATGCTTTTTTTAGCCTTTCTGTACAAAGAACATAGAACAGAACACACAGGAACAGACCCTTCTGTGCACCACATTTCCATTTTAAACTAATCCCACCTGCCTGCAAATGATCCATAGCCCTGTATCCTTTGTCTGTTCATGTTTCTGTATAAGTGCCTCTTAAACATTGCTATTGTATTTTGCTTCTACCACCTCCTCTGGCAGCGTGTTCCAGGTACCTACCACCCTCTACATTAAAAAAATTGCCTCGCACACCTTTTAAACTTACCCCTCTTACTTTGAACCCATTTAGTATTTGTCATTTCCATTCTAGAAAGCTCTGCCTCCAACTATCCACCCTATTAATCACTCTCATAATTTTATATATTTCAATCAGGTTGCTCCTCAGCCTCCAATATTCTTGCGAAAACAATCCAAGTTTATCTAACCTCTCCTTGTAGTTAATACACTCCAAAACAAGCAACATCCTGGTGAAGGGTCTAGGCCCGAAACGTCAGCTTTTGTGCTCCTGAGATGCTGCTTGGCCTGCTGTGTTCATCCAGCCTCACATTTTATTATCTTAACATCCTGGTGAACCTTTTTTGCATCTCTCCGAAGCCTCCACGTTCTTCATATAATGTGGTGACCAGAATTGCATACAACACTCCAAAGTGTCCTTATAGAGTTTCATACAACTGCAACATGACTTGCCAACTTTTAATCTCAATGTCCCGACCGATGAGAGCAAGGAAACCATATGCCTTCCTTACCATCTTATCCACTTGTGTTTCCACTTCCAGGGAGCTAGGGTTTAGCACCCCAAGATCTCTCTATACGGTTATGTTCCAAATGTCCCTATCATTTAATTGTATACTTTTCTCTTGCCTGGGAACATGTGTTCAGTTGTTTGACTATATCAGAATAGCTTAATTGGGGCACGTACCATAGGATCAGCATCGATTCTCATTTCTGAGAACTTTTAAACTTACTCACATGCTCTTTGCTAAGCCCATGATCCCAAACATGCACAACATTTTCAATACATTATATAGATCGCAAGGTACATTGTGGTGCTAGAGAAGACATAACATCTGATGACTTTCACATGCTCTCTTAAACATTTTAAAAATGGACTTGGTGATCCACTTTGAGATCAATTTGAATGTAGACTCTTAAAAAATTAATTCATATTTGTTGCATGATCCCAGCACCACCTATGTTGATGGTAAGGAAACTTTTCGAGGTTGGATGAGTGGTTGAGGAAAAGATGATTAATGCAACAAGAGAACAACATGTGGGATTAATTTCACAACTAGTTGGAAAGTCAAATACCAGCACTGACTGCTTGGGCTGAGTGGCCACAGAGTCATGGAAGGTTCACAGCACAGAGGAAGACCTTTGAACCCCATTGTGTCTGTGCCCTTTAAAACCAACTTTTTTTTTTCTTTTGCAACTTAAGTGTAATTTAAAGTATCTACGCTATGAATTTGCCTTACAGTCCATATTAGCAACTAACAGGCACAGATCATGCACCAGCTCTCAGCTGTGTAAATATCAGGGCAGTCAGACAAAACAGACTGAAATATTGAAAAAGAAAACAACAGTACCAAGGAAGAAGCTAACTCAAAACAGGCCAGAAAGCTAAAAGGCTAAACAAACCAGTTTAATTGCAAAATTGCAATACACAAAAGCAAACAGAAAATCTAAAGGATTTTTATTTGGTGTCATCATAGTCATAATATTTATGTCATTGACTCTACAGGCTGTGGCTGCAAAATTCCACCAAGGAATTTCAGTGCCTATTTTATTCTGCCACTTCCGTGCAGTACTGAGGGAGCACTGCAGTGTCAGAAGTGCTGCAAACTGGACAGCATTTCAAACTACAGGCCATCTCATCTGAAATATGAACAGGAACCCGCAGCACAATCTGAAGTGGAGCAGAGAATTTCTCCTGGTGAACAGACAGGTATTTCTTCTTCAAGCCAACCAGTAACGCAAAGAAATAATTTAGATATTTATTTCACGACAATGGGATCTTACTATGTGCAGATTTCCTTCTGCGTTTTCATACATAACCATAACTATGAAAAACTGCAACACAAAGGGATTTGGGGGTACTTGTTCACAAAACACAGAAAGTTAGCACATAGATACAACAGGTAATCAGGAAGGTGAAAGGAATGTTGGCCCTTATTTCGAGGGTGTTGGAATATAAGAGTAGGGAAATCTCACTCTAACTGTGCAAGTGCTTGTCAGAAGATATCGAGAGTACCTTGAACAGTTTTGGTCCACTTATGTATGGAAACATACTGCTTTATAGGAGGCAGTTCAGCAAATGTTCACTAGGATGACCTCTATTGTGGAGGGATTGTCTTATGGACAATGGCGAAACAGGCTGGGACTCCACTCATGGATAGCAAAGTGTAGAGCTGGATGAACACATCAGGCCAAGCAGCATCTTAGGAGCACAAAAGCCAGTAGAGGTGAGTGCAGGTGGAGAGGTAGGGAGGGGATAGGTCAGTCCGGGGAGGACGGACAGGTCAAGGAGGCGAGATGAGGTTAGTAGGTAGGAAATGGAGGTGCGGCTTGAGGTGGGAGGAGGGGATGGGTGAGAGGTTAGGGAGACAGGTTAGGGAGGCTGGGACGAGCTGAGCAGGTTTTGGGATGCAGTGGGGGGAGGGGAGATTTTGAAGCTTGCAAAATACACATTGATACCATTGGGCTGCAGGGTTCCCACGCGGAATATGAGTTGCTGTTCCTGCAACCTTCGGGTGGCATCATTGTGGCACTGCAGGAGGCCCAGGATGGACATATCGTCTAAGGAATGGGAGGGGGAGTTGAATTGGTTCACGACTGGGAGGTGCAGTTGTTGAATGCGAACCGAGCGTAGGTGTTCTGCACTTGCCCCCACACCTCCTCCCTCACCCCCCCATCCCAGGACCCAAGAAGACTTTCCACATCAAGCAGATGTTCACCTGCACATCTGCCAAAGTTGTATACTGCATCCGCTGTACCCGTTGTGGCTTCCTCTACATCAGGGAAACCAAGCGGAGGCTTGGAGACCGCTTTGCAGAACACCTACGCTTCAAAATCTCCCTTCTCCCCGTTGCATCCCAAAACCAGCCCAGCTTGTCGCCACCTCGAGCCGCACCTCCATTTCCTACCTACTAACCTCATCTCGCCCCCTTGACCTGTCCGTCCTCCCTGGACTGAACCGTCCCCTCCTTACCTCCCCACCTATACTCTCCTCGCCACCTGTCTTCTCCTCTATCCATCTTCGGTCCACCTCTCCCTCTCTCCCTATTTATTTCAGAGCCCTCTCGCATCCCTCTTTTCTGATGAAGGGTCTGGGCCCGAAATGTCAGCTTTTGTGCTCCTGAGATGCTGCTTGGCCTGCTGTGTTTATCCAGCTCCACACTTTGTTATCTCGGATTCTTCGGCATCTGCAGTTCCCATTATCTCTGGGACTCTACTCACTTGAGTTTAGAAGAATGAGAGATTATTTCATCAAAACACACAGAACTCTTAAGGGGGTTGGCATGGTAAATGCTGGGAGGATGGTTCCCCTCTTGGGAGAGTCTAGAACACGTCTTAGAATAAAGTGGCATAAATTTAAGACTGAGATGAGGAGGAGTGTCTTCTCTCAGAGGGCAGTTAGCCTTTGCTAATTCTTGTGCAACAGAGACGTAGGGGCATAATCCTTGTGCATATTTATGGCTGATGTTGTAGGGGACATTGATTCCTATTCAGACAGGGAATCAAAGTTTATGGGGAAAGGGCAGGAAAGTAGACATGAGCATTGTTGGATCACACAGTCCTTTTAAATGGTGGAGCCTGAACTGAGAGACCACAGTAAGCATTCAATATAATCGACCATTATTACAATAGCCAGGAAATAATAACCCTATAATCTGATGGGTGTCTTTTGTTTTACATGCACTAAAGGACCATTGTGTTTCCTCAAGACCTGGGCAAGAATCTTGCAGGATTCAATACTTCAGTGTCAAGCTGTTTGCAGTGTTCTCACCTTTTCACCAGTGATTGGCCAAAATATTTCAATGCCATTGAAGCCATAAAGGGTCAAGTCACCGTAGTCCCAGAGGGCCTTGTCTGCTCTCTCATTAAAGAGAGATGACTGGTAGGGGTTTAACCTGAGGGTCACCACACCTCAGGTGACGAGAGAGATTGAGAAGGCGAGTCCTTCATGGTAACCTCAGCTTGTGCAGTAATGAGCAACATTACAGTGAAACACAACAGTGACAACTCTTCCAAATTGTTCGATGAGCTGTAAAGAGCTTTGAGTTGCCCTGAATGGTAATAATCACTATATATATTCAAATTCCTTTCCCTTACGTATCATTGAATTAATGATTTTTCACAAACACATCTTCTTGAAGGCCGTGCCTCTTTTAATTCCAAATTATTTTTTTTACTAGACAAGCATCGTGCTTAATGGTATAGATTACAGAATATGAATCATCATAAACATAGGCCAACTGTTTCAACCGCACACTGTCACTACCTGCCCCAGGAATGTGACCTGCCTGATAATTGCTTAATACAGTGATGACAAGCTCTCTCAGAGAGCTTTGATTGTTTCACGCATGCCTTGAAATGTCTAATGTATATACTTGCCAACAAGTTATCAAAATAAAGAATGATTCTTTTGGAATTGTCCATGAGATGGCAATATTTTTAGGAGACAAGCAATTCAAGGAGAAATTTTAAGTCCTGGGCAGAACAGAAGGGAAAACCATAAGTACACATTGTAGCTCAGAACCAGAGGACACAGTTTAAAAATAAGGGGTAGGCCATTTCGAACTGAGTTGAGGAGAAACTTCTTCACCCAGAGAGTGGTGGATATATGGAATGCTCTGCCCCAGAAGGCAGTGGAGGCCAACTCTCTGGATAGTTTCAAGAAAGAGATGGATAGAGCTCTTAAAGATAGTGGAATCAAGGGTTATGGGGATAAGACAAGAACAGGATACTGATTGTGGATGATCAGCCATGATCATAATGAATGGTGGTGCTGGCTCGAAGGGCCTACTCCAGCACCTATTGTCTATTGTCTATTGTAGCCATCCATTGGCTTATTGGATGCTTGAGCTGCTCACCCAACTCCAACAGTGATTTCAATGAGATAATGATTATAAAGCACAGGTTTTCGTCATTGATTATACAAATTGCAGGGGTGTGGTGCAGGAAGAGCAAATGTCAAACAAAAATTTTTAGACACCTTCTGCATTTGTGAATTCCTCTTCAAACTCCTTTCAGCAGAACTCATCAACCCCATTTCCATTGTCAAAGGTTTGTTGGCAGGTCAGCTTGCGTTGGCAAAATTATACGCAATTATTGGGCTATATCTGGGCGTTAGCTTGGGATGAGCAGGCATGTCACATCAGGAGAAATGAGATTCAACCATTAAGTGATTCAGCATGGAAGTTAGGAAGCATGACTGACCATTCCACCAGACTGAATTTTCAATTTCCGTCATAAAAACTGAAAGAACTGCAGACATTGTAAATCAGGAACAAAAACAGAAGTTGCTGGAAAAGCTCTGCAGGTCTGGCAGCATCTGTGAAGAAAAAAAATCAGGGTTAACCTTATGGGCCCAGTGACCCTTCTTCTGAATTTCCTCAGAACTATTGAAATTATCTATAAGGCGGCAGCATTTGTAATTGTCCATGAGATGGCAGCCACCCCTACACACCACCCCTTCCGTCCCCAAAATCTTCTGCAAATTTTTTAACAAGACATAGGCTGGAATTTGTTCTTCTCCCCTAATTATTCTAGGGAGAATTGTGATATCACTGAAGATCGGCAACACTAACTTAGCTGGTGACACCAACTAGCTGTAAGAGAATCAAGGGAAAACTCTGGCATTAATTTAATGTCCTTTGGAGGGTTTTGCTTTCTCTATTGCCTATTCAATGTCATCCTGATGGAAGAATGGCCAAGCATTTGTAAAACAACAGCTTGCATTCATCTAGTATCTTTAACATAATATTATGTCCAGACCCACTTCACAGAAGCATTGTCATGAAAAAAGTCGACACTGAGTTACATAAGGAGATATTAGGACAGGTGATCAAAAGGCCCTCAAAGAGATTCCTTGTTAGTTTCTCAAAGGTGTAGGGAAGATGCAGAGAGGGAATTCCAGACATTGGAAACTGGACAGCTGAATCGCCAACAACAGAAAGAATGAAGGTAAAACTTAGCAGGCCTGGCAGTGTCTGTGGAGACAGAAACAAGGTTAACATTTTGAGTTCAGTGTGACACTTCTGCAGAACTGAAGTTTTTTCGAAGAAGAGTCATACCAGATTTTGAAAAGTTAACTCTTTTCTCTCTCTACAGATGCTAACGGACCTGGTGAGTTTCTCCAGCGTACTCTGTGCTTGTTTCAGATTTTCAGTACCCAAGGTATTTTACTTTTATTACAGCTAATGAACATCAGTGGTCAGAAATCACTTTCCAAAACCCTAGAGCCCAGCCTCACTTTAGATAGAATGGCTGTAATCCAACAGGGCTGCTCTCTCATTAGAAAGGGGCGACTGGTTAAATGTGAGAGTCACCACGCCTCAGGCAAGGGGTGAGGTCAAGAAGGTACGGCCTTTATTGTGAGCTCTGCTGGCACAAGAATTGAACCCACACTGTAAAATGTATCTTAAATGAGTTGTCCAGCTGACTGAGCTAATCAATACTCACAGCCTATTCCATAAACGTCTCCCATTTCACTTCACCCTGTGCTTCAGAATTTGGCATAAGACAGACCCTGTCCTTTAACCCACACTATCGATACCACACTTCTCACACTTTCTGTGTGTTTATGTAGTAATGCAGTGAAAACATGGATCCTGACAGGATTACTTCCTTCCTGCTTAGGAACTAGAAGTCAAATGCTCACGTGTCTTCTGAACCTTCAGAGATTTGGGATTGTTATTTTTCATTTGGCCTTGGCACCCTTGCATCAACAGCTGCACTCATTTAAGACAAAAACCACTTCCTTCTCGGACGGCCTTTTCTGCAAAAGATTCCTGAGATCGTTTAACCTCAGGCTCACCCATGCTTATGTTGTTCTGCTTCAGTTAGTTGATAGTATTCTAACAAGAAAGTTGCTGTTCATACTTGCCTCTGTGGAGGATCTGGCCCACTCATGGATGTATCTGATGGGAGTGCAGCCTACTTACATACTTTCCAAAGTCATCTCATTTCCTGTATTTCCCCAAAGTCACCATGACTCTTCATCAGATGTAGCCTAATGTCCGCCCAGAGTACAACATGATGTAGCTGTCTGGACTTCACATTTGCCTGGATTTGGCGATAAAAAATAATGACTCTATTACTGCTCACCACTGCTAATATCTATAACAGACATTACTTCCAGTGACTGCATGTGTGCTGTTAAATTGAAAACTATTTTAATTAATACTGAAATAACGCAGTGTAGAGTTGGAGAAACACAGCAGGCCAGGCAGCATCAGAGGAGCAGGTTTCGGGTCTCTGTGTTATCTCTGACTCCAGCATCGGCAGTACTTACTAACTCTTAATTAGTACTGAAAGTTTTTTATTAATTTACCATGCCCAATCAACCTCACCTGCACATCCCTGGTTTGTGGGAGGAAACTGGAGAACCCGGAAGAAACCCACCCAGACACGGGGAGAATGTACAAACTCCACACAGACAGTCATCCAAGGTTGGAATCAAGCCCAAGCCTCTGCTGCCGTTAGGCAACAGTGCTAAGCTCTGAGCCACCGTGCCAAACTTAATATCATCTTTCTTTATCCCTATTTAGTTTGCTTTCTGTATGTGATTTGGTATCAAGCTGGCATTTGGCATGGTTCGATTAGTAATGGGTTATAATCTCAGAGTTGAATAATTTGGAGTTAAAGTCCTATTCCAAGACTTAAAAGCAAAAACCACAGCTGAGTCTCCACACACAATACTCAGGAAATGCCATACTCTCAGATGAGATGTTTAGATGAGGGAGTCATCTCAAGCAGGAGACAAGGAAAACCTTGTCAGAAACAAAAACAAAGTTGCTGGAAAAGCTCAGCAGGTCTGGCAGCATCTGCAGGAGAAAACAGAGTTAACATTTCGGGACCGATGACCCTTCCTCAGAACAGTCCTGAGGAAAGGTCACTGGACCGGAAATGTTAACTCTGTTTTCTCCTTCACAGATGCTGCCAGACCTGCTGAGCTTTTCCAGCAACTTTGTTTTTGTTCCTGATTTACAGCACCTGCAGTTCTTTTGGTTTCAATTAGGGAAAACCTGGTGGTTTTTTCATTTGAATTTGTGCCATGGAATCTTTTCTGTCATCCTAGGAGGGCAAATGAGGCTTTGTTTTCTCATTTGAGAGGCAGCACCTCCAACAGTGCAACAATCCTGTAATATTGCATTGTACGGTTGGCCGAGAGATGCTGGAGAATAGTACTGTGCCTCCTATTGCATTAGTTGGACTTTTCCTTCAGCATGTATTTGGGCAGTATATAACTGGATGTACATGTTGATAATGATTGCACATGGGCATTGGAGTATCTGGAAATGCTGTGATGACAGGGTTGACATGAAGTTTGTCTTGTTAACCAACGAAAGCAAAGAATCTTGAAATAAAGTGCAAATAGAGTCAACTAGAGTCAAAGCAGGCACACAGAGAGAAGGTGGGAACAAAGATTAGATTTGGAGAAGGAGAAGAGTTTGAAAGGAAAAGGATTCATACTTTTCAAAAGTGAAATAAAAATTTACATTGGGGTAGAATAGCATTTAAAATAACTTTCTTTGTGTCTTGAATGATGATTAAAGTGAAAAAGTTATGAAAAATGACAAATAGTCTCAAGGTCAGATGTAAAAGGCTGGCTGGTATTGAACCACAACTGCCGAAGACTTTCATCTCATAGTTTATTATCTCTTAATCCCCTGAAAGCCTCTGACTGCTTTGTACATTAATAACAGTGTGCAATATGAAGTCATTGTTTTGCTCCTAACATAAACCAGCTCTATGTGTCCAAGTCTCAGAAAGAGGACTTGATCCTACAACCGAGTGAAAGTCAGGAGTACTCCCCAGCGTGCACCCAAGCTACCTCTGGCCTCATTGATGTGTGTTGTGGCTGGGAATGGATTGGACTGCTGATCCAGTGAAGTTGAATTTAACCTTCACTTTTAACTTTTTCAGCACTCTATTGACATGTCAGTTGAGAAAATGTGCTCAAATCCTGGATTGCCGTTCATAGCTTGTAGCAAAATGTTTATGAGTCAGACAGGAGTGTCAGCTTGACACAATAAACATGAAGAAGAAATGCATTTAATTGGTATTTTGGATGTCACTGGATTCTTGCTGTTTGTTATGCAATAACATATGCAAGGCTCTTGTTTAAGTCCAATTATTTTAATAAAACCCATTTATAATTGAAAACAAACATAGAGAATGTTGGAGAAACTCAGCAGGTCTGGCAGCATTTATGGTGAGAGAGAAATAGAGTTACATTTCAAGTCCATTACAACTCTTCCTCAGAACTGAAGATTTATTTTGCCTTCATCCATATCTAATTTGCTTTCATCCATTTCTAATTTGCCTTCATAAAAACCAAAAGAGCTGTGGATGCTGTAAATCAGGAACAAAAACAAAGTTGCTGGAAAAGCTCAGCAGGTCTGGCAGCATCTGTGAAGGAGAAAACAGAGTTAATGTTTCAGGTCCAGTGGCAAGAGGAAGGGAACAGGACCCTTCTGAGGAAGGATCAGTGGACCCGAAATGTTAACTCTATTTTCTCTCTCATTAGCCTTACTTTAGTTTTGCATTAAATGCAGTTTTGCAGAAAGACAACATTAACTGTCAGGACTTGGATCAGTTAAAGCTTTAAGTTGGTGTAGAAGCTTGAGGGCTACTTGATGCTCAATATATAAAGAAAATGAGAAACAAAGAAGGTAGATCTTGAAATAATATATCACCTTATCATGTATCCCTGCTCGTGATTCACTGACTGATACATTGTTGAGTGCAGTTATTGTGAGGTTGCTAAATGTGTTAAATGGGAAGGTCTCACTAAGAGCACTGAGGCGAATAACCAATGAATTCGGCAGCATTCCTTATTAGCCAAGGCATCAGGTGCTCCCTTCCTCTGCACGATGGAAGGAATTACTGCACTTTTAATTACAAGTGACTGAAACTCAGTGTGTGTGGTGTTTACACTGCTGCTTTGTTCAAGCTGCTTTTTGGCAGCATGGCTCTGGTGTGTGTGTGTGTGTGTGTGTGTGTGTGTGTGTGTGTGTGTTTAGGGTGAGAGTTTGCCAGCAATGAGTGTCAATTACTGTATAATTTAACAATTATGCCCAATTGTGCATGTCAAAGGTCATCAGTTTGATGACAACTCTCTGATTGCTTCCTACGCTACTGTGTGTACGTAATAAGGGAGAAGGCTTCAGACTGCTCCAAGGGCAGGATGCGTGTCTCCCCCTCTCGCTCTCTGTCTACAGCATTGGAAGACTGAAGAAAGCCAGTTATTTTGTTGCACTAGTTGCTGTTGCCTGCAATCAGTAGAGACTTTGCAGTTAGAGCACCACTTGCCCTGTGCTTCTAATGAAGACATGAAGGAAGGTGGGGAAAGGAACTTGAAAAACAAAATAATGTGGCAAAAGTCACATTTCAATGAACCCTGTAAACGGCTGTTTTTGAACTCTTAGCTTTTCCCTCCAGCCTTTCTTGTGTGTGTTTGTGTGTGTATGTTTGAGTGTGTCTGTGTATCTGTATGTGTATGTCTGTGTGTCTCTGTGTTTGCAAATGTGTGTCTCTGTGTTTGCATATGTGTGTTTGTGTGTGTCTGTGTGTGTTTGTGTGTATCCATGTGGCTGTGTGTTTGCATGTGTGTGTGTATGTGTGGTGGGTGGGGGCTGTGTGTGTGCATGTGCATGTGCATAGGTGTCTTTAAAAGGGGATTAGAGTCTGAACAACTTGAGCCATATTTTGATAGCTCATACAGTTTGTTTATTATTTCAATTTACTTCTTTGAAATATACAATAATACTTGCTAAGTACAGCAACCTGGTAAATGCCTCCTGTTCAATGATTCCAATAGACAGGCAAGCTGGGGACTTTGATTAAATCATTATCCTTCTGGTGACCCCACGAATAGAGGGGCTTGAGCATCTGTGCAATTTCCCAAGTTGGTTGTAATAAACTTCAGGGTATATTCAGTTCATTTGGCCATGCAGCCAAGGCAGGAATGAATTGTTTTACTTTGAAGACAGCTGTCTAATGTGTTTGCTTTCAATGGACATGTATTTGACAGCAAGAGAGACAAATGTAAATTTCTTTTGATGCATTTCATATTTTTCTGAAGCTTTTCCTCAGTTGGAGTTATAGAGTTGCAGAGATGTGCAGCACAGAAACAGACCCTTTGGTCCAACTTGTCCATGCCACCCAGATATCCTAAATACATCTAGTCCCATTTGCCAAGATTTGGCCTATAACCCCTCTAAACCCTTCCTATTCATGCACCCAGCCAGATGCCTTTTAAATGTTGTAATTGTACCAGCCTCCACCACTTCCTCTGGCAGCTTATTCCAAACGCACATCACCTGCTGCATGAAAAAGTTGCCCCTTAGATCCCTTTTAAATCTTTTGCCTTTCGCCTTAAACCAATACCCTCTAGTTTTGGAATTCTCTATCCCGGGGAAAAGACCTTGGCTATTCACCCTATTCATGCTCCTTATGATTTTATAAACCTCTATAAGGCCACCCTTTCGATTCCATGCTCCAGGGAAAATAGCCAGAGCGTTTCTCTCTTAGTCAAGCCCTCCAACCCTGGCAACATCCTTGTAAATCTTTTCTGAACACGCTCAAGTTTCACAACATCCTTCCTATAGCTGGGAGACCAGAATTGAATGCAGTATTCCAAAAGTGGCCTAAACAATGTCCTGTACAGCCACAACATGACCTCCCAACTCCTATGCTCAATGCAGTGACCAGTAAAGGCAAGTGTACAAAATGCCTTCTTCACTATCCTGTCTACTGCAATTCTACTTTCCAGGAACGATAAACTTGCACTCCAAGGTGTCTTTGTTTGTCAACAGTGCCAAGGACCTTACAGTTAAGTGTATAAGTCCTGCCCTGATTTGCCTTTCCAAAATGCAATACCTCACATTTATCTAAATTAAACTCCACCTGCGAATCCTCAGCCCATCGGCCCATCTGATCAAGGCCCTGTTGTACTCTGAGGTAACTTTCTTTTTCATCCACTACACCATGAATTTTGATATCATCTGAAAACTTACTAACCATTTATTCATATGCAAATTATTGATATGACAAAAAGCAGTGGGCCTAGCATCGATCCTTGTGGCATACTGCAGGTCACGGGCCCCCAGCCTAAAAAGCAACCCTCCACCACCCCCTCCTGTCGTCTACCTTCGAGTCACTTACATATGCAAATGGATAGTTCCCCTGTATTCCATGTGATCTAACCTTTCTAACCAGATTACCACAATGAACCTTGTCGAACACCTTACTGAAGTCCCCACATAGACAATGTCCACAGCTCTGCCTTCACAAATCTTCTTCTTCACTTCATCAAAAAGACTTAATTAGTCAGTGAGATACCATTTTCCAAGCACAGAGCCATGTTGACTATCCCTAATCGGTCCTTGCCTTTCCAAATACATGTAAATTCCATCCCTCAGAACCCCCTCTAAAAACCTGCTCACCATGGATGTCAGGCTTACCGCTCTATAATTCCCTGGCTTGTCCTTACCACCTTTCTTAAACAGTGACACTACATTAGACAACCTTCAGTTCTCCGGCACCTCATCTGTTAATTATGTTCAAATTGATAAAGCAATCAGAAGGAACTGGAGAGATGCACAGGTACCCATAGACCATTTACTAATATTTAGCAACAAATTAATCTTCTCTTTCAAGACGTCCCTTTGAAAGTTAAACAGTATTTCTGCAACAAATATTTCCTCAGCTGGATTGTATTAGATTCTGTTGGTAATTGCTCCTGAGAGTCCATCTGGGTTGTCTCCCTGAGCTAACAGCTTCATATACATACACATTTATTTTGATATACACCAAGAGAGGAGAATTACAATGATCCAGGACAGGCCAGGAACAAGTTGCCATTAAATCTCACATCCCTGAAAGTGTAGTATTGAGAATGTCCTGGTTGAAATGTGAAAAAGCAAGGTTTTCTTCATGCATTAGATATGGATATCGAGGCTGACACTTGTGTCCAATGTTATTCGTCATTAGAAAGTGGTGGTGAGTTTCCATTCTTGAACCATGTACCTAAAATTGAAATTTCTAACATGAGGTTAAGACTGAAATGTTAAAACTCTCGGGGCCTGATGTAACACAATGCAATGATCTCCATTGAACAGCCAATGATCCAATCCTTTATTGCCTTCAAGATTTGTGATGCTTCATGATGTCCTTTACTTAATTACAAAAACCAAAATTACCCCTCCCTTAATCCATGACTTCCACTACTCTACGGAAGTATACCATGCCAATTACTTTATTTCTGGAATTTGAAGGCTTGCTATTTTTAAAGTCTAGACTGAAATTTGAACACAATGCACCCAGTAGATAAATCTACATTTTAATTTCAACACAATATCACTGCATTATGGATTCAGTGTTGGGTTCAGATGAAATCTAGTAATGCTTTTATGGGGGGATGTGCTGTTACTGTGGATACCACTACAAACACACTGTTTCTGTTTGGCTCAGTCTTTTCCCAGACGCCTCATCAGATAGAAATGAAACTCCAAGATAGATTGAGAGTGTATTCCAAGTTGACACTCTGGAGTTCTTTCCTTTTTTTAGTGCTCTCCTGTCTTTCTCTATCAGCTGGAAGTAAAGGTCCCATAACATTTCCAAGGAGGAGACATCGGAACAATGGGAGGCCATTCAGACCTAGAGTTTTATTCACCATTCAATTAGGTCATGAGGAGAATGTAATCCAGCCTGTGGAAGTGGGAAACACAGGCCATTCAATTTGAGTTAGGGGACGTATCAGTCCCCATGCAGCAGGAAAACTGCTCACAATCCATTTGGGGTGTGCACACACAGTTCACTCAGTCACAGCAGGATGTCAATTAGGTTCATTCAGGAATCCGTTGACGCCAATGATGCCTGAACCTACTGGAATTTAATAGCGGCTCAGGGAGCTGTACAGCTCTCCTGCCATGTTGAAATATTGCTGAGGAATCCCTGTCAGGCTTGCTAGCAGGTGGAGGCAATGACCCAGTGGGTGTTATCGTTGGGCTGTTAATCCAGGGACCTAGATCATGTTCGGAGTTTCCTGGTTTTTTAATCCCGCCTTGGTAGAGGGTGGAATTTGAATTCAATAAAATATCTGGAATTTAGAATCTAATGATGACCATGAAACCATTGCCGATTGTTAGAAAAACCCAGCTGGTCGAATAATGTCTTTTAGGGAAGGAAACTGCGATCCTTACCTTGTCTGGCCTACATGTGACTCCAGACCCACAAGCAATGTGGTTGATTCTCGACTGCTGTCTGGGCAATTAGGGATGGACAATAAATGCTGGCCTAGCCAGCGATACCCTCATTCTATGAATGAATAAAGAAAAGCCTACCAGGGTGCCTTTTGTTTGCAGGCCCATAGTGACCAATCCTGAAGGTCCTGGGCATCACAAAGGTGTTGAGGGAGCAGGGGGATGATTAAAAACCAGCTCTTGCCCTTGCCTTGGAACCCATCTTCCCAATGATATTCCCCCCACTGACAGAAATCCTATTCTGCCCTCATTCACCCATATCCTGGCATCCAATGATAACCCCTGGTGATGTTCTTTCAGATTAAAGGAATAGGTTACTTTTCTCAGTGGTACCATTGGCAGTGGAGAGCTGCGAGCCCCTGGTTAGCAGAAATCACTGGGAGGGCCGATATTGACAGTTAAGCAGATGACAAGCATTTTAATTTATTCAGGTTTCAAAGAACAAAGAACAAAGAAACCTACAGCACAGGAACAGGCCCTTCGGCCCTCCAAGCCTGTGCTAATCGAGATCCTCTGTCTAACCTGTCATCTATTTTCTAAGGGTCTGTGCCCATTTGCTCCCTGCCCATCCATGTACCTGTCCAGATGTATCTTAAAAGACGCTAACGTGTCTGCGTCTACCACCTCCGCTGGCAACGCGTTCCAGGCACCCACCACCCTCTGCCTTTCCGGTATACAAATGTCATAGGCTTCCCCTGGGGTCCCCAGTTGATGGGTAAGGCCTCCCGTTGCCAAAACCAAAATCCAGCGCCATGTCTGATCTGTATTTTAAGCTCAACTGCCTATCTTGGCTCTGTAATCCTTAATACTTTTGCCAAACAAAGATCTATCACTGATACTATCTAAACTGACATTGATGCATCACCTTCAATAGTCACCCTCTATTGTCAGCACAGTGTGGTGAGAGTGCATTCTATTAAAGAAACTTAGCAAGGCTCCTTCAACAGCACCTTCCAGTCCTGTGACCCCCACCGCCTTGATACTCAGTCACCAGGTGTGTAGGAACACCAACACTTCCAAGTTCCACTCAGAGTTACACACCGTCCTAACTTGGACTTCTTTCTTTGATTGGCACGGGGTTAAAATTCTGCAACAATCTCACTTATAGCACTAAAGGTTGGGTTACATCACACCAACTGCAAAGGATCCAGAAGGACACGTAGGAAAAAAAATGACGACCTCACATCCATGAGCAAGCAAGATTTTAAAAATTATGTATGTTTTGACATTCTCATTCAACCTTTCTGTAAAATTTCTGTGTTATTGCTAAATAACGCAGGTTAGATAGCATGGACTTGAAATTGTCATACAGTTTATTTAACAGCTCAGATTACAACTTGGCAGTTACAGATAACTGTGTACACATCCACCACTATTGTACTTCCTCATATTGCGAATGTGGTTTCATTCTGGTCCTTGGTTCGTGAGTACATCCAGCCCTTAAAACAACCCTTGAAACAATAGCTGTACACTTGTCTCAATAACTTCTTGAGGGATGAAGTTCCAAACACAGAGGTCCCTGATTTATGAATGCTCAAACTTATAAGCATGATCCCAGACATGGTTTTGAAATTTAAAGACCTGACAAATGTTTATTTTCTGGACTTACAGATGGCTGCTTTCCACTTCCCAGAATCAGATCTGACGTGTGAACACTCACAGTGGGGAGGGTGTCGGTGAAGGCGAGATGGCAGCCAAGAGCGGCTACTTTCATTCCAGCAGTGGCAGTGCATTGAAGAGCGCGTGTGCCTGGCCACCAGGCCCATGGCCCATGGCACAGCACTTAAAAGAAGGGCTGTAAAGTCGGACACTCTTTATTTCTTCAGTTTTCTATCTTTATATCACATGTTTTGATTTATTTTTCAGTGTTGTAAGAAGGTTCCGGAGAGTTTTTCCTTTATTCATTAATGGGATGAGGGCGTCGCTGACCAGGCAGCATTTATTGCCCAGAGGGCAGTCAAGAGTCAACCACATTGTTGTGGATCTGGAGTCACATGTAAATCAGACTAGGAAAGGATGACAGCTTCCTTTCTCTAAAGGACATTAGTGAACCAGATGGGCAATGGATTCACAATCATCAATAGACTCTTAATTCCACATATTTACTGAATTCAAATTTCACTACCTGCTGTGGTGGGATTCAAACCCGGGGTCCCAAAACATTATCTCGGTCCCTGGATTAACAAAACAGCCCAGCAATAATACCACCAAGCCATCAATTCCCCTTAGCAATGACCCTATCAATGCTTTTCACTGTATTTTTAAACAAAAAAAATGCATGCCAATAAATAAATCGAATTGAACGCAAGAATGGAACCCACTCGTAACCCAGAGATAGCCTGAAGCTATTTTCTCCACCATTATGTGTTTCTCTTCTGAGCTGTTTCACCGAAAGAAATCATTTCTCGCGATATATCCCAGCAACTCTTTTGTTCACTCTAAAACACCTCAATTGGATCAGGCATGAAACATCTATACTTGAGGGGATCAAAATTTAGGTTATATAAAAGCAAAACACTGTCAATGGAGATCTGGTGTTCCTGCAGAATGTGCTGAAGAAACTCAGCAGGTCTGGCAGCATCTGTGAAGAGTGAAACAGGGTTAACATTTTGAGTCCAAAGTAACAGTTCTCCACATCTGAGTTGACAGGTGAATAAGAGTAAATGGATAATGAATAAATGAATAAGGGTAAATAAGAACAAATGGACTTGATACATTAATTTGCTTCCTCAGTGCACAGATGCTGCCAGAGTGTTGACATTCTTCAGCATCTTCTTAGCCGAGTTATCATAATTTAACTGGGGAGTTTCCAGTGTTTCAGTCAAGACTTAATTCCTCGGACAACAAATCCAATTTCATGATTTCATTATCACTTGTGAAATTTTGCTGTGGACATGGCCAAATAATTTCCAACACTACACCAATACTAATCTCAAAAAGTTATCAATGAGCTACAGGCTCTCCCTGGTAGTCTAGTGGTTAGGATTTGGTGTTTTCACCGCCGCGGCCTGGGTTCGATTCCTGGCCAGGGAATCAGTTTTGGGTGGCACGGTGGCTCAGTGGTTAGCACTGCAGCCTCACAGCGCCAGGGACCCAGGTTCAATTCCAGCATTGAGCAACTGTCTGTGCGGAGTTTGCACATTCTCCCTGTGTCTGCGTGGGTTTTCTCTGGTTTCCTCCCACAGTCCAAAGATGTGCAGGCCAGCTGGATTGGCTGTGCTAAGTTGCCTGTAGTGTTAAGTGGTGTGTGGGTTAAAGGGGTTGGGTTTGGGTGGGATGCTCCAAAAAGCAGTGTGGACTTGTTGGGCCAAAGGACCTGTTTCCACACTGTAGGGAATCTAATCTAACTGAGAGTTCTTCAGGATGCCAAAATTACTTATGTTCTTGTTACGAAAAAACCTCATTCTTATCAAAATTGAGGGATCATTTATCCCTCAAACTTGTAACATTATTTGTTGAGATCATGGTCGGTCTATAGTCCGACATATAGCTGCCCTTACCTCATATTCATGTGTGTTTAGGGACGGTGATGTTTTAGAAATATTGTCAGTTGTCTATTAATCCAGAGACTCAGACAATGTTCTGGGGACCCAGGTTTCAATCCAACTGCAACAGATAGTGGAATTTGAATTCAATGAAAATCTGGAATTAGAGGTCTAATGATCATCATGCAACCATTGTCAATCATCCCAAAAACCCATCTAGTTCAACAATGTCCTTTACTCAAGCAAAGCTGCCTTCCATACATGTCAGACCTAGATTTGACTCCAAACCAAGTGTTTGATTTTTAACTGCTCTCTGAAATGGCCTAGTAAGCCATTCAGCCACATCAACCACTAAAAGGCAGAGTAGGAATGAACCCAAATGGACCATCTGGCATTGGATCATAGAATCTCTACAGTGTGGAAACAGGCCCTTCAGCCCAACCAGTCCACACCGAACCTCAATGCATCCCACTCAGACCCACCCCTTTATAGCCTGCCTAATCTGCCTATCGCTGAACACGATGGGCAATTTAGTGTGGCCAACCCAGCTACCCTGCACATCTTTAGACTGTGGGAGGAAACCCACACAGACACAGGGAGAACGTGCAAACTCCACACAGACAGTCACCTGAGGGTGGAATTGAACTTGGGTCCCTGGTGCTGTGAGGCAGCAGTGCTAATCACTGAGCCATTGTAGGAAATAATGAAGCAAATACAACCCTGTCAATCCTGCAAAAATGTTAACAACATCTAGGGACTTGTGCCAAAATTGGGAGAGCTGTCTCACAGACTGGTCAAGCAATAGTCTAACATAGTCATACTCACAGAATGAACCTTACAATGTCCCATGCAACACCATCACCATGTCTAGGGTATCTTCAGACAGGACACATCAACAAAAATGATGACACAATGGGATACAGACAGGAGAGGGTTGCCCTGGGAGTCATCCCATGGATGTCTCATGGCATCATATCAAACATGGGCAAGAAAGCCTCCTGCTGGTTATGATGTACTGGTCCCACCTCTTCACCGATCCTCACTCCCATTTGCCCATTCTGAACAAGGTTTGGAGGAAACACTAAGCGTAACAAGTGAGCAGAATGTATTCTTGGTGTGGAATTTCTGTGTCCATCAGCAAGGGTGCCTCAGCAAATGCACTACTGACTGAGCTGATCAAGTCCTAAAGAACTTTCATCATACTGGATGTGCAGTGAGTGGTGAGGAAGCCAATAATAGGGAGAAACATACCTGACCTCATCTTCACCAATCTACCTGCCATAAATGCATCTGTCCGTGACAGCATTAGAAAGAGGTTGTACTGAAGATGGCTCTGGAACTTGTGTCCTTATCGAAGCTGTTAATAACAATACTATCCAGCAGCACCTGCTCAGCAATAACCTGCTCACTGAAGCTCAGTTTAGTACCACCAGGGCCTCTCAGCCCCTGACCACATTACAGGCTTGGTTCAAACATAGACAAAAGAGCTGAATTTCAGAGGTGAGGTGAGGGTGACGGCTCTTGACATCAAGGCTGCTATCGACCGAGTGTGGCGGCGAGGAGTCCAAGCAAACTGATGTCAATGGGAGTCAGGATGAAAGTCTCTCCTGGCACAAAGGAGGAAGGTTGTAGTGGCCAATAGTCTGTCCCTTCAACTTCAGGACTTCTCTGCAGGAGTTCCTCAGAGTAGTGCCCGAGGCCCAACCATCTTCAGCTGCTTCATCAATGAATTTCCCTCTACAATTAGGCCAGAGGTGGGGACTGTCACTGGGCAATGTTCAGCATTCCTAAGAAACTGATGTAATCTATGTCCAAATTCAGCAAGATGTGGACAATATCCAGACTTATGTTGACAAGTGGCAAGCAGCATTCTTGCTACACAAGTGCCAGGCAATGACTATCATTTTTATGCCGTTATCAACCTCCCAGGGATTACTATTGACCAAAAACTGAACTAGGATCACCATTTAAATGGCTACTAGAGCAGGGTCAGAGACTAAGAATCCTGCAGCAAGTTACTCACGTCATGACCCCTCTACAAATGTAGAAACTCCTTGAAATGTTCAACAGGTCTGGCAACATCTGTGGAGAAAAATCAGATTTAATGTTTCAGTCCAGTGAGTCTTCCTCAGAACTGATGGTAGGTAGGAAAATGTTGGTTTGTATGAAGAAGATAGGGTGAAGGGAGGGCTAATGAGTAAATGATAGGTACAGATAGAGCCCAAAGAGAGAGCTGAACACTTGGACAGACAAAGGAATGGATAACAATCTAGCTAGGAAGATGAATGGCTGTTACTGGGGACTGTTTTTGGTTAACAATGTGTGTGTGTAATAGCAGATTATGTGATAAGAAGACCTGATGTATGAGGGTTGGGTAAGGACATAGGAGAGTTTGAACTCTAAAGTTATTGAACTCAATATTGAGTGCAGAAGGCTGCAGGATCTCCAAGCTGACCCAGACAACAACATGAATTAACAAAAAGAAACAACAACATACTACCAATTTGAGCTTTATATACAGCATAGAAGCTTTCCCTAATCTCACTACTGAAACGCTGGACACAATTGTTTTCATATCAGATGGTCTAATAATAGAAATATTTCCTCCTACTTATTCCCCTAATAGTTTGAAAATGTGGATGAAATTGCCCCTTAACATTCTAAAATTCAGCTAATGTAATCCTGGGGTTTTGTGTAATCTCTCATCACAATCTCACTCCAGAAGTTTAGGTCATTCTTTTTAGATTCTGTGAAGTTTAAGCATCTTTGTGATATTGGAAATCTTTCCTACTCCTATTATGGAGCAACAGTGGAACCTTTTTAAAAAAATTGCCTGTGTATAACAACATATCTACTTATCATTATACTCCTAATATCAATAATTCAAATTTCAACAAGTATCTGTCTCTATAAAACACACAAGGTCAAATTTTAAAGGCAACCATTGTGACTGTCTCAATCTAATTTTTCATTTACTGGAATTTTGGAGGTCAAATGAGTATGTGTTCTACATTAAGCATCACATCGCCACATTAACCCTGGGCACACTTACCGTACTTGGTCTCTCCTGTTTTGTTTCCCTATATTACGAAAGTGATTATATGTCAAAAATATTTTGGTGGCTGCTGACAACAGTCCTGAGATCAAGAAGGGGACAAGGTAAATACGTTCTCTCTTCCCTCCCACCTTTATTCCCATTCCAGATGAAATTGCCATGGAGCCATTGATTCCCAACCTTGACTGATACATTTTGACCGTCAGGTTAAACTCACTACCAATCTTCTTTCTGTAATGAGATTTGATTTGATTGACTCATTGTCACATATATTGTGTGATGATATTTTGGCTTTAAGGGATGTATTTTGTCCTGGATTTTTTGAAGTGAGGTTTTAAGGCAGAGAGGATGAGAAGTCTACACAGAGTCTCTAGAGTAAAGAGCTTGTGAGGCCTTTTTTTAAATGTAGGAATAATAGAAGCAGCCTGAATGGGTGTGGCCAAGCTCACAAAGAACCAGTATTTTTAATGTCTTAGTTTTCCAGTAACAGTTTTTGCTGGGGCCTCAGCAGAGTTGGAAGCTGCAGAACATCTCTCCCTGCTACATGCTCTCAGACTTTTCTCTTAATGTGTTTCCTCCTGGGCTGAAGAATTGCCTGTGAGATGATCTATTTTACTGAATTTGCCTTTGCCACGGGTGTGTTTTTGGGATGTGACTATCCTGGAGCTGTTACTGTTTAGTAGTGAAATAATCTATTCTGCTGTTTGGGTTTCCAGTAGAATAAGCTTATTCCAATTTCCTCTTTCTTTTGTTACATTTTAACAATGCTGTATGAATAAAGTGTGCTTTATTTCAAACTGGTAATTTGGCCAATCAAATTGCATCCAGAACAAAATACTTGACACTTGTCTTTAAAATAAGAAAAAGTTAGAGTCTAGACTGTCTTCTTACTATATTTTGAGGGGCTCTGGTGTGGTTCATTATGCTTGTAACAAAATACAGTGAAAAATGTTGTTTCGCGTTGCCACTCTCCTGTACCACTTTAAAACACAGAAAAATAAACCAAAACTTAGATTATAAAGGTAGAATAATGAAGAAATAAAGAAAGTATCCAACTTTACAGTCCTCGTGAAGTGCTCCATTATGGTAAATGGGCTTAGTGACCAGGCGTGAGTCCCCTTCACTGTACGACCTCTGCTGGAATGAGAGTCGCCACTTTTCAGTGCCATCTCACCTCCAGCAACGCCCCTTGTTGCTATGGGTTTTCATTGGACCTTGCCAATGCCGATCCCACCGATGCTGCTGGGTATTGAACCAGCTGAAACTCGGCTCTGCCAGCGCCATGAGTCCACTTCGGGGCTACGTCGGTGATACAGCCGCTGCCAATACCGCCACGCTTTGTACTGGGACCAAATTGGCCTCTTCCCCCACCTCCACGAATCTGTGCTGGAAGCCTATGCTGCTGGGAACCCGAACTCACCTCGACAGCAGCAGCAATGAGTGGGCACTAGGACTGCCATGATGTTGCAAAAGCTGTCGGGATCCCAAACTCACCTCCAATGCTACAGAAGAGGTCCTCTGTGACTGTGCTATCTTTTATTTCACCTCCTTCAATCGTCCTTTTATACTGTCTTCTCACTATTCTGTGAAGAGAAATTGGCATCTGGGGAACAAGTCAAATGATCAGCCATGATAGTATTAAATGGCAGGGTCAGCTGGATGGGCTGAATGGCCTGCACCTGCTGCTTTCAGTGTTTCCCTCTCCAGTTCTATGCTTTTCACACCCCGCTCTCCGTCAGTAACTGAGCCCCATCCGTCAGTAACTGAGCCCCATCCACAACTTGGTAGCTGAGCTGAACATTAAGAAACTAGCTCTCCCTCAATGATAGCAGTATCGTGAAGTTCTATCAATTGTCTTCTGCTTCTCTATCCCAGCGAGCTGTATGTACTCGGACGCAAATAGAAACAAATCCAGAGTTATTCATTTCAACGGAATGTTGTGACAGGATACTTTATGCTGGATTTTACACTGCTCCCTGTCCCATTTGCATATTTAAATGTTGGGCATAAAACAGAGTAGGTAACGTTTCCAGCCACCTCTGACCTAAGCCCCACATAACCATGGGCAGTAAAGGTGTTGGGCAGCCCACTTACCTTTAGGCCTATTGAAGCCCTGAGTTGGCCAGTTAAGGGACTCTTAAGGACTCCATTCCTGTAGTGGTTCTATGTGTGGCAGCGGTAAGTTGGATGAATGAATAGCTTTTACTATCAGCAAAGAGGAATAACCTCCACTTCTCCAGTCCCATGCCCTCCCCCGTGCAAGATTATATGGACCCTTTAACCCATCCTCCCTACCTTAGCCTCACAAATACAGCACCACCCTCACCCTATGCCACCTGCCTCAGCATCAGCCAATCTCTCACTGTAGCCTGCCAGTTCGATTTGCCAAACATTCCAGATCAATGCCTTTCTCGGCCCCATCAGACTTATTCTTTTGGGGCTCTCTGCAATTCCACCAGTAGCCACTGCTCGATCCTGGCGCTGTTAGGACTACAAGGAGCTGTCAAACAATCAGATTGGCCAGCAACTTCCTCCCAGACGAGGGCTGAATTAATCCCACTCCGAAACAATTAAGGTCTTTCCTTGAAGAATATCAGGCGGTTGGGCTGAAGACCGACTTTCTGGTCTCAGTAGGATGGAAAATATGGTGCCCCATAAAATCCAGCTTGTTGGCCACTCTGATCCCATGCTGCCTGACCCGCTGAGTATTCTGAGTATTTCCTATATTCTGTTTTTATTTATGTGACTTGCCATCCTGGTTTATTTCAGTGGAACTCCAAGTCAATCCAAAGAGGTTCATTTTGGAAATATAAGTCAGTTTCTGTATTAATGACTCCAGTGATACTTTGTAGAAGGACAAACCTTCAGACAGTTTGTTCAGCCAATTTGCCTATCCCTGTTCCAATTGCCCTGAGGCATTGGGTTGACTTATCTCTAAGGGAGAATCACCACAATCTCCTTGCATTTGTTTGAGTTGTGGCTAGAAAGTGATGAGAGGAATTTTAAGGAGCACAGGTTTTCTGTTTGAAGTTTTATCAGCAGAGATTGGACCTGTGTTTAGTTATTACTCTGACAACACTGTAATTGACAAACCTAAATTAAAAATCAGATCTCTCAATGACCAAAGAGTCACTATTGATTAATGAGACCACCGTGCTTTTATTTCAAATCTCTTTAAGACCCTCCCTCCGCTCCATAACTTATCTGTAGCTCCTCCTATTCCACATACCCTCCTCCCTCAAGATTCCAATTCTCAAAGCAACTTGCGGTAGGCTATTAATGTCATCCCATGAACAAATAGTGTTTCTGGCCTCCTGCATGATCCCGATTCTAATTACTTTATTGGCAGCCATTATTTGAGTTTCCTGGGCCCGACACTCTGGAATTCCCATACTCAGACTCTCTGCATTTTTAAGGCACTCTTTAGAAACTAACTCTGTGGCTAAACCTTTAGCCACCTTTTCTATCTCCTTATGCTTTAAGTTTTGTTGATAACATTTGTAAGAGCCTTGGAGCTATTTTATAGTGGTGAAGGTGATATATCAATTCCAGTTGCTATTATTGTTGTAGTTTGCCATTCAGATAGTGAGCTGTGATGACCAGTTCCAAATCTTGTACAAACACCTTCCCTGGAATAAATTGGGTTCAGAAATTGCTCCAATGCTTGTGCTCACTAAAAATAATAGCTCAAGGTGACCTGATCGTGCTGCTGTGAGCAGTCACCAATTATATGGCCCGTTGTAACCAAAGAGAATGATCATGCTCTGTAAGCATGAACACTATGATTGGGATGCAAGGTTACCCTAAATAGCATGGAACTTCAAATGCCATGCAATAAACACTCTGCAAGGTTCAGAGAATTTTGCAACTGCATTTGTTGTAGTCATAACTAGTGTTTGTTCTACTGAAGCCTCTACCACTAGGCCTCTGGGTTACTTGAACCAGCTTTGCTTAGCATTTTATATACTTTTAAAGATTCCCCAGCAGATTATTTCATAAACCTATCATCTTCTAGTCTTATCAGCCCAATCCTTCATGCAAACCAGCCTCCCACCCACTAACTCCGTCTATACTTCCCTCTACTTTGGGAAAACAACGAACATAATCAAAGACCCCTCCCTCCTCCGGCTACATTCTCTCCCATCATCTTCCCTTGGGCAGAATAGACAATAGGCAATAGACAATAGGTGCTGGAGTAGGCCATTCGGCCCTTCGAGCCAGCACCACCATTCATTATGATCATGGCTGATCATCCACACTCAGTATCCTGTTCCTGCCTTATCCCCATAACCCTTGATTCCACTATCTTTAAGAGCTCTATCCATCTCTTTCTTGAAAGTATCCAGAGAGTTGGCCTCCACTGCCTTCTGGGGCAGAGCATTCCATGTATCCACCACTCTCTGGGTGAAGAAGTTTTTCCTCAACTCAGTTCTAAATGGCCTACCCCTTATTTTTAAACTGTGCCCACTGGTTCTGGACTCACCCATCAGCAGAAACATTCTTCCTGCCTCCAGAGCGTCCAATCCCTTAATAATCTAATACGCCTCAATCAGATCCCCTCTCATCCTTCTAAACTCAAGTGTATACAAGCCCAGTCGCTCTAATCTTTCAACATATGATAGTCCCGCCATTCCGGGAATTGACCTCGTGAACCTACGCTGCACCCCCTCAATAGCCAGAATGTCCTTCCTCAAATTTGGAGACCAAAACTGCACACAATACTCCAGGTGCGGTCTCACCAGGGCCCTGTACAGCTGCAGAAGGGCCTCTTTTCTCCTATACTCAATTCCTCTTGTTATGAAGGCCAGCATGCTATTAGCTTTCTTCACTACCTGCTGTGCCTGCATGCTTGCTTTCATTGACTGATGTACAAGAACACCTAGATCTTGTTGTACTTCCCCTTTACCTAACTTGACTCCATTGAGATAGTAATCTGCCTTCCTGTTCTTGCCACCAAAGTGGATAACCACACATTTATCCACATTAAACTGCATCTGTCAGACATCCGCCCACTCACCTAGCCTGTCCAAGTCACCCTGTATTCTCATAACATCCTCCTCACATTTCACACTGCCACCCAGCTTTGTGTCATCAGCAAATTTGCTAATATTACTTTTAATGCCTTCATCTATATCATTAATGTATATTGTAAACAGCTGCGGTCCCAGCGCTGAACCTTGTGGTACCCCACTGGTCACAGCCTGCCATCCCGTAAGGGACCCGTTTATCACTACTCTTTGCTTCCTGTCAGCCAGCCAATTTTCAATCCAAGTCAGTATTTTGCCCCCAATACCATGTGTCCTATTTTTTCTCACCAATCTCCTATGTGGGAGACCTATCTCCTACATCTACTGACTGTCCCTTATCCATCTTCATAGATACATCCTCAAAAAATTCCAGAAGATTAGTCCAGCATGATTTAAGTTTGAATACACGTACAAACAGATTCAAGAATGGCTTTTTCCTACCCGTTGTTCGACTTCTGAATGGACTTCTTTTATGTAAACGTTGATTTCTCTCTGTACCTTCCCTGCAGCTGTAACATTGTGTCCTGCACTCTGTTATCCTGATGCAAGTGTACAATATGATCTGCCTCTAAACCACATTAAACTTCACTTTTCACTGTAATTTGGTAAATGTGAGAGGAATAAATCAAATCAAAAAAATCAGATCAAATGTACCCAAAATAATTCTTCCTTTTGACTGGCCTCAGCTTACTTTGCATCTGTTTATTTTGTTATTGTTTTATTTATGCGGCATTAATATTCAGCATCTTTGTTATTTAAACTATATAATAATTCAGATACTTAATCAAGTATTTAGCTCCAAACCATCTCCTCCTTTAATCTCTTTTTTAAAATCTTTTCTTGTACATAATGTACCTTGTGCCTGGGGAAAAAAGCTATTATTCTTTCATGGTTTCAATGAATACCTAATGTTAAACTAACAACCTATATTTAACTAAAGCTTCTAATGTAGCAGAAGTTCCTGCAGCCCTTAAAATGCATTCTATCAAACCAAATTTGACACTGAACTAGACAGTAAGACTTTAGGACAGGTGGGTAAACTTGGACTGAGAGATGTGTTTTAATTAGTGTCTTAAGGAGGTGGCAAAGATGAGGTTTGGGGAGCTTTTCTGTCGGGCAGTGTCTCTGCAGCTGAAGGGATAGCCACAAATGGTGGGGCAAGCAAAATTAGGGATGAACAAGAGACTGGAACTGAAAGTGCCCAAGAGTGTGACTGGACTGAAGGTGGTAACAATGATGGGGAGCAGGGAGAGTGAAGAGGCCACTGAGGGATTTGGGTATCAGTATGGGAATTCACTTGTAGAATCTTTTAGTGTCTTAGCACTTCAAATACACTCAGTTATTGTTCTTCCAGAAGCCAATATCTGCAAGTGTAGATGCGATGATGGAGGAGCCAGAATGAGCTTTTAGGCTTCTCAGTTGTAAATAAGGACCATAAGTATAGTATTACTCTGAAATCCCTTGTGGTTTTTGTTCATAACAGTGGTTAGCATCGCTGCCTCACAACTCCAGGAGCCCAGGTTCAATTCCACAGTCGGGCAACTGTCTGTGTGGAGTTTTTACATTCTCCCCATGTCTGCGTGTATTTCCTCCAGGTGCTCTGCTTTCCTCCCACGGTCCAAAGATGTGCAGGCTGGGTGAACTGGCCAGGCTAAATTGCCTGTAATGTTCAGGGATTTGTAGATTAGGAGGGTTATAGGTGGATGGGTTTGAGCGGGTGTTTTGAGGGTCGGCGTGGACTTGTTGGGCTGAAGGACCTGTTTCCAAACTGTCAGGATTCTATGATCTATCATCTATGATATCTCTGCTTTTCCTAATTCTTGCCTCATGCCTATCCCTGGGTTTGAAGCCCCAGCATTGAGAGCTCTGTCTTCAATAATCTAGGACTAGACTCTGGAACTCTGCTACCATCAGTTCAGAGGAAGAGTCACTGGACCTGAAATGTTTACTCTGATTTTTTTCTTCACAGATGCTGCCAGACCTGCTGAGCTTTTCCAGCAACTTTGGTTTTGTTCCTGATTGACAGTATCTGCAGTTCTTTCAGTTTTTATTTGCTATCGCTATTCAGTTGTTTCTTGCCATGAGCCTAGAGGAAGAAGACGTCATTGATGTAGATATAGAATCCTCACAGAGTGAAAATAGGCCATGAGACCCAACATGTCCACACAAACCCTGTGATGTGCATCCCACCCAGATTCATCCCTCTACCTTCTCTCTAGGTGAGTGCATTTCGCATGGCTAACACACCTAACCACACAGCCCTGAACACAATGGTAAATTAACATGACCAATACACCTACCCTGTACATCTTTGGACTGTGAGAGGAAACCAGAATACCCAGCAGAAACTCATGTAGACACAGGGAGAATGTGCAATCTCCACACACGCAATCACCTGAGGCTGGAATTGAATCCCTGGTGCGGTGAGGCAGCAGTACTAACCACTGAGCCACTGAGCTGCCCTGGTATCCATATCTAGTAGATGGCGTTGGTCTGAGGTTCTGTGCAGTAAAGAAGTCTTGCTTGAACTTGCGCATGAAAATGTTGGCATATTGGGTTGCAAATTTGGTCCCCATGGCTGTCCCGTGTGCCTGGATGAAGAACTGATTGTTGAAGGTGGAGAAGTTATGGTTGGATGAGTTGTCAGATGGCTTCTGGAAATTGATTATTTTTGGTATTGATTAATGAGGCTGGGGTTGCTGGCATAGAGTGCCGAAACACCGATTGTGATGAGGAATGTTCCTGGCTCGACTGGCCCATGGGTGCTAAGTTTCTGGAAGAAATCTGTAATGTTGCAAGAAAAGCTGGGGGTTCCTTGTACAATGGGTGTCAAGACATCCTTGACATAGCCAGAAAGGCTCTCAAACAGGGTCTCATTACCTGATACGAAGGGATGTCCAGGTGTGTTGGTTTTGTATATACTCAGAAGGCAGTAGATGTCTCCTATGCGAGAACTACACAGGATGAGAGTGTGTAGGGTACTCTGAAGGTCTGGATCAAACACCTTGATCAGTCAGCTCAGTTGATGGGTGTGTTCCTTGGTTGGATCAGCAGGTAGTTGTCTGGAGTGTTCCTGTTGTTCAGTTATTGGAATGTTTCTTTGCAGTAGTCCATTCCATTTTGTGTGACAATGGCTCCTCCTTTGTTGTGAATGGGCTTGAGTGCACAGATGGTGTTATGTTGTGCTTCGGTGATGTTCTGTGCTATCTTGTGAGCATGGCTGATAAAACTGGTGTTAATGCATCTCCTGACGTCTGGAGCATACATGTTGAACCTTAGGGCAGCAGCCTTCCAGAGGGATGCAATTCAACTCTTTCTTCATTGGTTGCTGCAGCACGGATCTCTCTGTCGAGCTCTCTGGTTAGTTAGTTGTCTCATTGGGCTTGCTGCTAGCACCTTGGGGTTTGTGGAAGAATTCCCAGATCCTCATTCACCTGATGAATTCCTCTGTGTCTGCCATGAGATCAAAGCCTTCTATTTTGGCAGTGGGGCAGAAATTGAGCCCTAAGCTGAGAACTTCGATTTTGTCCAGTTGAAGGGTGTGGTCAGAGAAGTTGATGATGGATTTCCCAGAGGGGGTACCAGTTTTAACCCTAGTACTAGGGGACACTTGGTTACAGCTGGTGGTGACACTAATTTGTTCCAGCTTCTTCCTTTTGGTATGCATGTAAGTGATGTAGTTTCATTGCCTTGCCCACTTGGCAGTGTCTTGTAGCTGATCTGCTGTGTTCTGAGTGCAAACTGAGAATATAGACTCAATCTCAATTTCAAGGTTGTGGCATCGGCTGTCGGGTTGGTGTACGAGATGATTGAGGAGTGTGTGAGAGGTGCGCTGGCAGAGTATCTAATCATAGTCTGTGTTGTAGGTCGACCTAAATGGGTTCGTGACCTGTAGCCCTTTTGGGATCTTCTCTGCTTTCTTGCATCTCTGCAGAAACTTGATGTCTGTGTTAATATGCGCAATCTTCTTGGAGATGCTTTCCACTTTGAGCTAGCAGTTTGTGTTCTCGAAGATAACCATGGTGTGGAGGTGCTGGTGAGAGGAGAGGCTACGGCATGTTCTTCAAAATGTCATCACTGACAACAAGCCAGGGTCATCCCTACGCATCCACTTCTCACATTCAAACAACCACAAAAACATAAACAGCCCATCGTTCGCAGCAAACCCCACAACCTTCAAGTCAACATTGACCACTATGCCACACAACTCAGCCACAGCAACCGCTGAAAGACATGTCAGATCATTGATATGGATACTACCATCACACATGGGAACACCATCTACCACATAGACAACAGGTACTCATGTGACTCGACCATACACTGCAGGCAAGGATTGCCCAGAGGCATGGTAAGTCGGCGAGACAATGTAGATGCATTGATAAAGGATGAACGGATACAATGCAACAGTCACAGACATTCTGCCTCTGAATTTCGTATCGGCATCATCCAAAGCAGCCTTTGAGATACACAACAATGCAGAATTGTCAAGTAGAAAATGATAGCCAAGCTCTGTACCCATGAAGACAAGGTTTAAGGGTGAAGTATGAGGCAAGTATTTTACACAGAGAGTGGTGACTGCCTGGAGCTCTTGCCGGTGGAGGTAGTGGAAGTGGATACTATAGTGACTTTTAAAGGGTGTCTTGACAAGTAAATGAATAGCATGGGAATAGAGGGATACAGTCCCTAGAAGGGTAGGGGTTTTTAGTTGTAAAGGGCAGCATGTCGGTGCAGGCTTGGAGGGCTGAAGGCCCTGTTGCTGTGCTGTAATTTTCTTTATTCTTTGATCTAAGATCACCTCAACTGTTATTTTGGGTTTATGTTGTGCTCCATGTAATCCCAGCATACCGTCCTATATTTGTACAATCTTACTTACTGTCCATGTTTTAACATAATCACCTTAATAGTTTGTTACAACATCTCTACCTTAATTAGTTTGCACAGCTCTGAATTACTTATTACTTTGGTTAGACCCTCGGCATATGAAGCTTATACCTACCATATTATTCCAGTCATTTGGTTCATCTCCTGCACCACCTTAGTTTTAATTTTTTGTAATTATTCCTGTGCCTCGTTTAATCAGATTATAGGTCATCCTTTTGCTTGTTATTCAGTTGTTGACACTTTACTCACACTATCTGACACTTTTGATCACCTGCAGAGACATATTATTCGACACTGTACTCACACCATATGTATGATCCTTCTGCCCTTGATCTCTCTGCCTATAAATTCTGTGTCTGTGTGCTTCTCTCTCACTTCACCTGATGAAGGAGCTCTGCTGCAAAAGCTTGTGATTTCAAATAAACCTGTTGGACTATAACCTGGGGTGTCATGTGACTTCTGACTTTGTTGTCTGTAGTATGCCTTTTTACAAGCGAGCAGTTGGTGTATTTTTCATGTCACTGGGCTAATAATAGAGACCCAAATGTCCCAAGCTCAGGGATTCAAATCTACCATGGTAGATACTGAGCTTGAATTGAAGTATTTAGTTGTACATTTGCAACACTTACAAGACTATAGACCAAGTGTTGGAATATAGATCAGAATAGTAAGATGATTCATTTTGATTGGTGCAGACCTTGAACTCTGAAAGGCTTTTCTCTGTGCTATAGACTTCTTTGGTTTTGGTCTTGTTCCAGTAGCTGACTCTCCACAGAACATGGAGGACTGATATCTATGTCTCTTTTCTGGAAGTTTCTGTCCTAAGTTTGAAGGTGCACAATGTCTGTTGGTTACTTGAAAGATAATGGATGGCCTTGCGGCATAGTTATTGGTTTGGACTTCTGTGTTGGCTGTTCTTACTCCTTGCTGTGGAAAAGTATGGTTGTGGGATCCAAGATGCCTTGCCCAATTTATATAGGACCACATGGCTGTGTAATTAATAACAGAAATGAAACCCCTTTCCCAAGGAAGCAGTAGAATTCCATGTGAGATCTTCAGACTGCACGGGGCTGGAGAGATAAAGAGTATTAACTGGTATGATTAAAGTAGCTGGGACAGAAATAGTTACTGTTTTCAATGTCCAACCAAGCTTTCCCTGAAAAATATTTACTCTTCAACTGAACATTTCTGGAATCGTTCATCAGATTGTTACAATGTGTTTGTGGGGGCTTGCTATGCTGGATTTAGAGTCATAGAGTCATTGAGCTTTACAGCATTATAACAGATCTTTTCTGTCCAACTTATCCATATTCTAAATTAATCTAGTCCCATTTGCCAGCATTTGTTCCATATCCTTCTAAACCCTTCTTATTCATATAACCATCCAGATGCCTTGTAGTTGTACGAAATTCCACCACTTCCTCTGAAAGCTCATTCCACACACGCACCATCCTCTGCATAAAGAAGTTACCCTTTGGATCCTTTTTAATACTTTCCCCTCTCACCTTAAACCCATTTCCTCTAGTTTTGGACTTCCCTCCCATCGGGAAAGACCTTGGCTATTCACCCTGTCATCTAACCTTGCTCCTCATGATTTTATAAACTTCTACAAGGTCTCCCCCCAGCCTCCAATGCTCCAGGGAAAATACCCTCAGTCTATTCACCCTCTCCCTATAGCTCAAACCCGCATTCTCTGGCAGTATCCTTGTCAATCTTTTATGCACCTTTTCAAGTTTAATGACATTTTCCTATCACAGCGAAACCAGAATTGTATGCACTAATCAAAAAGTGGTCTAACTAATGTCCTGCACAGCCATAACATGACCACCCAACTACTACATTCAATGCACTGGTCAATAAAGGTAAGCATACTAAATGCCAAATTTCTCCATCTATGAGTAATATTTGACTGTAAAGTTCTTTTTGTACATTCTCTAATCTTGTGTAATTGATGTAATGTTATATGATTGCATCAGAAGCAGCTCAGAGGAGATCCATTCAATTCATTTCTCAGATGAAAGACTTATGAGGAAAAGTGGGACAGGCTGAGCGTACACTTATTGCACTTTGGAAGAATGAGATGTGCTCTTTTTACGCATGCAAAATCCTGAGGGGACTTCATAAAGTGGATACAGGCACTCTCCAGCTCTAGAAGGTTGTGTGTGTGTGTGTGTGTGTGTGTGTGTGTGTGTGTGTGTGTGTGTGTGTGTGTGTGTGTGTGTGTGTGTGTGTGTGTGTGTGTATACACGCGCACGCGCGCTGGGGATGGGGACACGCAAGAATATGGAGTTGACACCATGACCAATTTAATCATGACCTTATTAAGAAGCAGGACCAACTCAAAGGGCAGAGCAGCCTGAACCTGCTGCAGAGTCCCACATCCCTCTGATGGCACATCCCGTCTTTCGTTCTCTGAGATCAAATGTTGCCTTTGTTGCCCCCACTTATGGTGGCTTATGCTGTACTTTGAATAAACATTGTCTGGCCAGAAAAATTGCCCAACAACACAATGAATCACACTCCCAATGTCGTACGGCTTGTAGAATGGATGTCCACTCTTGGGTTAGCCCGACCTGTTCTAGCCCAGAACAAGCCTTTGCTTGCATATATCCTCTAGCAGCCCAGGTCAAACTTATTTTTGGCTTGAAAGAAGCTAGAATGTCCAGCATTCCTCATTTAGAGTTAGGCTGCATTGTGCTCAAAATGTTCAAGTACATTTACATAACTGTTTTATTTTAATGAAAATATCTTGTTGTTTGCTCCTATATGTTTTATTGTTTTTCCCTAAGGCATCTGACAGCTGCACTAAACATCCTGGAGTCCCAGAATAATTGAACAATGCTAATTCTCACCATTGTTAATTCTGGCATTAGCCATGATAGCTATACACTACTCCAGGAAAACATTAAGATTTTGCAGTTTCTACTTAAATCCATGGTTTCAGAGCTGAACGCTTTTTGGCTGAAGTATTGTGTACATTTCTGGACTCCACATTGTAGGAAGAATGTGAATGCATTGGAGAGAGGGCAGGAGCAGTTCATAAGAATGGTTCCAGGAAAGAGGCATTTCAGATGTGAGGTTAGATTGAAGGAGACAGTACAGTTCTCCTTTGAGACAAGGCAAAGAGGGGATCTGATAGAAGTTTTCAAAATCATGAGTGGCAGAATAGAGTAGACAGGGAGAGACTCTTCCCTTCATAAAAGGAACAAGAAAGACAAAGTAACTATCAGAGATAATGGGAACTGCAGATGCTGGAGAATTCCAAGATAATAAAATGTGAGGCTGGATGAACACAGCAGGCCAAGCAGCATCTCAGGAGCACAAAAGCTGACGTTTCGGGCCTAGACCCTTCATCAGAGAGGGGGATGGGGAGAGGGAACTGGAATAAATAGGGAGAGAGGGGGAGGCGGACCGAAGATGGAGAGTAAAGAAGATAGGTGGAGAGAGTATAGGTGGGGAGGTAGGGAGGAGATAGGTCAGTCCAGGGGAGACGGACAGGTCAAGGAGGTGGGATGAGGTTAGTAGGTAGATGGGGGTGCGGCTTGGGGTGGGAGGAAGGGATGGGTGAGAGGAAGAACCGGTTAGGGAGGCAGAGACAGGTTGGACTGGTTTTGGGATGCAGTGGGTGGGGGGGAAGAGCTGGGCTGGTTGTGTGGTGCAGTGGGGGGAGGGGACGAACTGGGCTGGTTTAGGGATACAGTAGGGGAAGGGGAGATTTTGAAACTGGTGAAGTCCACATTGATACCATATGGCTGCAGGGTTCCCAAGCGGAATATGAGTTGCTGTTCCTGCAACCTTCGGGTGGCATCATTGTGGCACTGCAGGAAGCCCATGATGGACATGTCATCTAGAGAATGGGAGGGGGAGTGGAAATGGTTTGCGACTGGGAGGTGCAGTTGTTTGTTGCGAACTGAGCAGAGGTGTTCTGCAAAGCGGTCCCCAAGCCTCCGCTTGGTTTCCCCAATGTAGAGGAAGCCGCACCGGGTACAGTGGATGCAGTATACCACATTGGCAGATGTGCAGGTGAACCTCTGCTTAATGTGGAATGTCATCTTGGGGCCTGGGATAGGGGTGAGGGAGGAGGTGTGGGGACAAGTGTAGCATTTCCTGCGGTTGCAGGGGAATGTGCCGGGTGTGGTGGGGTTGGAGGGCAGTGTGGAGCGAACAAGGGAGTCACGGAGAGAGTGGTCTCTCCGGAAAGCAGACAGGGGTGGGGATGGAAAAATGTCTTGGGTGGTGGGGTCGGATTGTGGATGGCGAAAGTGTCGGAGGATGATTCGTTGTATCCGGAGGTTGGTAGGGTGGTGTGTGAGAACGAGGGGGATCCTCTTAGGGCGGTTGTGGCGGGGGCGGGGTGTGAGGGATGTGTTGCGGGAAATACGGGAGACGCGGTCAAGGGCGTTCTCGATCACTGTGGGGGGAAAGTTGCGGCCCTTAAAGAACTTGGACAGCTGGGATGTGCGGGAGTGGAATGTCTTATCGTGGGAGCAGATGCGGCGGAGGCGGAGGAATTGGGAATAGGGGATGGAATTTTTGCAGGAGGGTGGGTGGGAGGAGGTGTATTCTAGGTAGCTGTGGGAGTCGGTGGGCTTGAAATGGACATCAGTTACAAGCTGGTTGCCTGAGATGGAGACTGAGAGGTCCAGGAAGGTGAGGGATGTGCTGGAGATTGCCCAGGTGAACTGAAGGTTGGGGTGGAAGGTGTTGGTGAAGTGGATGAACTGTTCGAGCTCCTCTGGGGAGCAAGAGGCGGCGCCGATACAGTCATCAATTTACCGGAGGAAGAGGTGGGGTTTGGGGCCTGTGTAGGTGCGGAAGAGGGACTGTTCCACGTAACCTACAAAGAGGCAGGCATAGCTGGGGCCCATGCGGGTGCCCATGGCCACCCCCTTAGTCTGTAGGAAGTGGGAGGAGTCAAAAGAGAAGTTGTTGAGTGTGAGGACGAGTTCGGCTAGGCGGATGAGAGTGTTGGTGGAGGCGGACTGGTCGGGCCTGCGGGACAGGAAGAAGCGGAATGCCTTGAGGCCATCTCCATGCGGAATGCAGGTGTATAGGGACTGGACGTCTATGGTGAATATGAGGTGTTGGAGGCCAGGGAATTGGAAGTCCTGGAGGAGGTGGAGGGCGTGGGTGGTGTCACGGACGTAGGTGGGGAGTTCCTGGACCAAAGGGGAGAAAATGGAGTCCAGATAGGTGGAGATGAGTTCGGTGGGGCAGGAGCAGGCTGGGACGATGGGCCGACCAGGGCAGGCAGGTTTGTGGATTTTGGGAAGGAGATAGAAACGGGCCGCGCGGGGTTGGGGAACAATGATGTTGGAGGCTGTGGGTGGGAGGTCCCCTGAGGTGATGAGGTCGTGAATGGTGTTGGAGATGATGGTTTGGTGCTCGGGTGTGGGGTCATGATCGAGGAGGCGGTAGGAGGTGGTGTCGGAGAGTTGGCGTCTGGCCTCGGCGATGTAGAGGTCAGTGCACCATACTACCACTGCGCCACCCTTGTCTGCGGGTTTGATGGTGAGGTTGGGGTTGGAGCGGAGGGAGCGGAGGGCAGCCCGTTCTGCGGGGGAGAGGTTGGAGTGGGTGAGAGGGGTGGAGAGGTTGAGGCGGTTAATGTCTCGACGGCAGTTGGAGATGAAGAGGTCGAGGGAGGGTAGGAGGCCTGGGGGTGGTGTCCAGGAGGAGGACTTGTGTTGGAAGCGGGTGAAGGGGTCAGTGGAAGGAGGGTTAGGTTCCTGGTTGAAGAAGTAGGCATGGAGGCGAAGATGGCAGAAAAACTGCTCTATGTCCAACCGTGACTGGTATTCGTTGATGTGTGGTTGTAGGGGGACAAAGGTGAGCCCCTAGACAAAGTAACTATGCTTATTTAATGAGGGCATGGTGGCCTGAAGAGCCTCCTTCTGCACTTTTGTGAATCTTTGAAGTACACACAGACAACTAGTCAAAAAATATCACTCAAGATTAATCTTAACTGAAGAAAAGGATTGGCCCTTTGTTGCAAAACAAAATTTGTTGAACTATTACATGGATCTGAAACCAGTCAGCTTGGGATCAGTTTTTCAGATAGTCACATGACATTACAGCATGTGACATTCTAATATTAAGGCTTTCACTTCATCCTCAGCACTCACAGTACAATGGAATCAGTGCTGTGTAGAGTCAGTCAGTCAGTCAGCCATACGTAGTGTTAAAGCCATGTCACATAGCTAGCTACGTTAATAGTGTTGTCAATCACTTCAAGACACTGGCTCAACAAGAGCTTAACCTTGTCATAGGGTCATAGAGTAGTACAGCATGGAAACAGACCCTTCAGTCCAACAAATCCATACCAACAGTAATCCCAAACTAACTAGTCTCATCTGCCTGCTCCTGGCTCATGTCCCTCCAAATATTTTTTCTCCGTGTAATAGTTAAATGTCTTTTGAACACTGAAACTATACCCGCATCTACCACTTCCTCTGGAAGTTCATTCCACGCACAAACTTTGTGATATTTATTAAATTGTTTAATGCGTAGTTAAACGCTCATATCATTTCATACTGGCTGTGGTGTTTAATTCAAGAAACTGGGTCAGTGTGGCAGGTAGTTAGAGACAGCTGGTTGGTAACACAGGATGATAGTAGCACTGGCAATTATGAATTGATTTTTAAACCATTATTGATCATCTATGTGAGTTCAGAGCCAATGTTTGCAATAATAAGTGAGACCAAAGTACTCGAACCAATTCTGCAGTCCACTAACACCTTGTCAGATTTTTGAACAGTTAAAGAAAGTGTAAATTTTTACTTCAGAGGTAAAAAAAGGCAGCTGAGAAGGAAAGGCAGGCAGTCATACTTCTTGTTGCTTTGTGAAACAAAAGATTAGAACAACTTAATTCCATGAGTGCATCTAATGATTGCAAAGATTTTGGATGACACAGTTACTCAGTGGTCAGCACTATCACCTCCCAGCACCTGGGCCTTGGGTTTGGTTCCAGACTCAGGCGACTGTCTGTGTGGAGTTTGCATATTCTCCCCATGTCTGCATGGGTTTCCACTGGGTGCGCTGGTTTCCTCCTACAATCCAAAGATGTGCAGATTAGGTGAATTGGCCATGCTGAATTGCCCTATAGTGTGCAGGTTAAATGGGTTAGCTATGCTGAATGCAGGGATATGGTTGGGGGGTGAGGAGCGCAGATGCAGACTTGATGGGCTGAATGGCCTCAGTTTGCACTGCAGGGATTCTGTGATTCGGAGGAAATTTTCCAGCTTCCAGAAATTCAGCTTAAAGGTCAAATTGAAGGCAGACTAAACAAGGTTGAATTAATATCGTACTAGCAATCCAGCGATTCAATTGTACAATTTCTGGCAGCACAGAATGTACTAAAATTAATTTAACTAAAAGCTTATGGACCTGGTCTTTACTTCTACTTGTAGTGAATGTTTCAGAAAAGCATCTTTAGATGCTCTGTTAGATGGCAGTTGAAAGTTCAAAGCCATTGTCCAGGCAAGCAAAAATCTTCAGCAACTATTGCGACCATCAAAATGGTCAGTAAGACATCCATACCTTGTATGCAATGGCATGTCTCACTTACTAAATCAATGCTCAGTGTTTTGTGACATGTGCAAGCCATGTTATGCAAGAGGACTGTGAGCTAAAATGCTCAAGAAATCCAATTATTCAGGGAGACCCAAAGTGTAACACAACATCGAGGGCTGAAGGGCCTGTACTGTGCTGTAATGTTCTATGTATGTAAATCCCCACATCAGCATGTGAAGAAAGGTCAACCAAGGGACGTTGTCAGCCCTCACTAAAGTTCCATCCGTGGCATGCAAACATGTCAATGAAGCCCAAGAGGGATCTGAAACATCACAGCTTACAGATCGCAGTCACACAGTGCAATAGCCAATGTAGCACACCACATGGGCAATGTCAGAAACGCTGAAATGTTTACTTTCATCAAAGTTACAAAAGGATTGAGCCACATGCACTGAATGCCAAAACTGACACTTGTGCAAGTGGAAGTCTTACACATTCATGGATCTTACATGCTCAACCCAGCACTGATCTTGCTCAAAGTATGATATTCACATTCAGGATTAACTCGAACTGGAATTGGATTCCAAGCTGCAATTCAACATTGTTTGCAGAGTCGAATATCTTGCTGTCAGATGCAATTCTATCACCTGTTTTTTTAAAGGAAGGTGGCATTCCATGTGCGTGTTTAGGATCAACATTTTTAACATTTTATCCCCATATATTCCAAATTTATGATGAGAATACTGCCTCGTTGAGACCTTATCTGCAAAAATACACTGTAAATATATAGCTGGAAGTTCACCAGTATATTTCACAATTTCTCAAACATACTTTCTCATCCAGCAAGTGTGTTATTCAACATGATCCCTTCAAGCTTACCATTTTGGAAATAGATACATCACAGACAGGCCTCAGGGCACGTCTGTTATAGGATGACAAGCCTCTTACATTTGGTTCTATCTTACAATAGCTCTGGGTAAACTACTCCAAAATGGAAATGGAAATGTTTGCTCTTGTTTATGGAATACAATAGCTCCACATGTATTTATTCAGCGAGGTTTTCTTTTATTTATATCAACCACAAATTGTTTGAAATGATCTGTTGAAAAGCATCTCAATGATTCCATTGACTCCTTGTGAAGATCCAAGGGCACCATTTAGAAATACCAGACAAACCAGGTTCCCAAATGAGCATTTCCAATGCTGTTAGCTGACTTCCAACTCCTGCCTAGAACAAAAATATTCTTTCAACCTACAAGTGAATATTATTGCAGCTGAGTTAAAAGATAGTGGCAACACTGATCTCAAACACACTGGCCACAGTCAAGCAGAATATTTCAACAAACAATACCTGATGATGATAACAAAGTGTGGAGCTGGATGAACACAGCAGGCCAAGCAGCATCTCAGGAGCACAAAAGCTGATGTTTCGGGCCTAGACCCTTCATCAGCATCTGCAGTTCCCATTATCTCTGATGATGACCTGCATCCCTACATCGGACATTGTTGTTTGAATTATTCTGCATTTTTGAAAATGTTCCATAGGTCTGTGAGAAAGCATTTTTTTTCTGGTGATTCAGAGACAAACTATGACTTTCCAGAAAGAGAAATGTTAAAGCCAAGTAAGCAGTAATTCCCTGAGATCTAAGTCAAGACATGCTAACCATATATGCATAGGAAATATGAACAGAGGAAAAGCCAAGATTTTGGAACATGAATCCACAATTTGGCCTGGCATCAAATAGGACATCAATCGACTGATCAAATTGTGTGGAACATGTCAATTCCATTGATCTCATCAATCAAAAGAACTTCTCATTCCAAAACAAAATTTCTGCTGGGCTGTGTGGCAAAATTGCATCTGATTTTTTCTATTTTCTATGAATATGATTATGTTCTAGGAGCAGCAACAAAGTGGCTGGAGAAACTCAACAGGTCTGGCAGCATCTGTGAAGGAAAAAAACAGAGTAAACATTTTGGGTCTGGTGATCCTTCCTCGCCATAGTTCTGAGGAAGAGTCACCAGACCTGAAACGTTTACTGTTTTTTTTCCTTCACAGATGCTGCCAGGTCTGCTGAGCTTTTCCAGCCACTTTGTTGCTGCTCCTAGAACGTAATCATATTCATAGAAATTCATAGATACTTCCTCGGAACAGTTCTGAGGAAGAGTCACCAGACCCGAAACATTAACTTTTTATTTCCTTCACAGATGCTGCCAGACCTGTTGAGTTTCTCCAGCCACTTTGTTGCTGCTCCTGATTTACTGATCTGTAGATTTCTCTTCTGGTTTTTATACACGATTATGTTCTATTTTGCTAGCTATTTCCCAAGTTCCCTTTTGTGTGGCAAATCAAAGATACGGTTGTTGACATGTTGACATATTCAATATGTTTGGTTTTCCTCAAAAAACTGTGTATAACAGTGGGTCTACACACACCAGTGAATCCCTTCAAGGCATGTGGAAGAAAAAGGATAGCCAACATATTATCTGTTCTCTTCACTACCCTCAGTCTAATGGCCTGACAGAAAGTATTGCTTGTAATGTAAAATTCATGACCGTCAAGTGTAAAATGACTTATCAAGATTTCCGAAAGCTTTTCTAGATCTACACACTCTTACTCAAGCAATGATTTTCTCTCAGGAGCAGTGCTCGTGTTTGGAAGACAGATCCACACGTTCTTTTCTCCCATACGCTCATCACCCAACCACATTTGCATATTACATTGATGGATAGAGGGGAAACAAAAGGGACAAGAGCACGATCAACAAGCATGCAGACAGCTACCCCAACTTGAACCAAGACAATGGATAAGAGTTTGAGATTGGCACATGAACATGTGGCTTCAAGGAAAGGTATAATATTACTGGTTGCAGCCTATAACATTTTAACAAGCAATGGTCAATCTTTCAAAGAAACAGGTAGCATATGTGGACTGTTTATGATCAATCACCAATTATACAGGATGACAATACAGAAAGTTTCAAGCCAGTTGATTGTAATTTGTAGATAGAATTAATCTACATGCATTTACACAAGTTTATCAGAAAAGAGTTTTTTGTCTTTAAAGAATAAAGGGGCTGATGTATTATTGTATATATTCCAGAAAAGTAAGGCAGTGTACCTTTGAATCAGTTTAAACAGCATGCTGACAGGTGCAGTTCCAGTATAAAGCTCCTTGTCTCAGCTTCACAGCACATTACATCGGAGTCAGTACAGTCAGTTAGTCAGCTGAATGTAGTGTCATGTTCCTGTAATGTAGCTGCAATTCTGGTAAAGCAAGCATAGTTGTTGATGAAATAACTCTACAGAGGCCAGTATCCTGTCACCAAATCACTTGTTATTTACACATGCATTGTGCATGCCACTGACCCACCTAGCTCAGAGACAGCTCTCAGAGTGAACAGACCTGACACTCCTATTTATATCTATCATCCAGGGCTTCCTGATTGGACCAGGTAAACAGCCCCAGTCAGGGAGCTCATATTCTATGAAGTCCAGCTGGCTGACATTATTACGAGCACCACAGTTGGTATCCACTATCCAGCTAGTAATCATCTTTCTGTCTGGCTCTTTCTTGGTGCTCAGTTGTTAAGTCAAATTAATCTACATCGGTGAAAGGGACCTCTGAGCCCTAAGTGCTGTGACCACATCTGATTTCTGTCTCTCACTGTGAATTTCTACTAATTTAGGCAACAAGGCAAATCTTTCCCACATATAATACAGCTCCAATTTGTTTTTCAAGGCCACATTCTCATGAAATGCCTTGTTGAGTTTAACTTGATACATTGCTGGCTCACTGAGCTCTGAGTCAAAATCGTATCACTTCTCTATTGAAAGTTAGTTACAGTAGTCTTTCGACAGAACTTGCACTCAGTGTGTACGTGATCTGGCAAAACCCATAACAGAAATATTGAAAGAAGAAGTAATTACAACTTGGAGTCACTTTGAAAGAAAATCAGTCACTGGTGGAGCCTGTAATAACTTGGGCAATGAGTCATTTTCAGCTGTAAAATGTACAATGTGACAAGTTCAGCCACATTTCAATTCAGAACATTCAACAGTCGTCTTTTCTGTTAGGTTTGGATCTTTTTTACTGAGACTGTTTTGCTCATCAAATCCATTCAGGTGCTGAAAAAGTGAATGAGACATGATTTGCCCAAAGATTTTGCCCCTACCCACTTGTCACTGTTTTCTGGAAGCTAATCTTTCACTCATAAAAACTTCAGACCAATCATTGAAGCTTAGAAACCCTCGTTTTCTTCTAATTCCTGTTAAGGTAACTGCCAGCTTTCGTGATGGGATATGTCACATTAGAACCCTTAACTCCACTGCACAGCACTGTAGTTAGGATTTTACTCAGCTCTCAGAAGCACTGAAATCTTTATGTTGTACAGTGCACTGTACAGACATAATCGGGCTCTGTTTAAATTCCTAACCCACAGCGTCTGCTTGTCCTTCAACCTGTTTTTGATAGTTGGGAATGTGCGTTCTTGGTGTCTAATGTGACAATCCTTATTTGGAATATCTGACATTCGTGAAACATTTTGCTTGATCTGAATTTCAGCCAATTAGGCAACAATGGACCCAATTCACTGCCTCTGATCATCTCCTTTGAGCGTAGCCCATTTCCAAATCGTTTCCGTGGCCATTTTGGGAGTTCAATCAAATCACTCTTATAAATGTTCCTGTCCAATGCAATTAAAATGTGAAAAGTTCCAAATTCCTAAAAGCCATCGCGAAACGTGTCAAGTTCGCCCATTGTGTTCTTGTGTGGCTTCAGCCATTTACTCCTCTAAAGGTTTCCTCCACTATATGGCCTCAGCTTTGTCCTACACTTTTGGAATATCCATCATGATTCCCAACGTTATGAAGCATAATAATTCCCTCTGCCCCTACATTGCATCAATTTTATCAACACAAGTGTATTACTTAGTTCCTCACTGTTTTCTAAGATGGTGCATTCATCCAGTTCCATTTGGAATGCTAGAAAAAAAATGGTTTCTTCAACAGGAATTCCAACAAACTACCTCTGTTTCCCAAGTAATTTAGTTCTGAACAGCCAAAAATTGAATAATGGTTCCCTATGCTGCCACATTCACCTTAATGTAACTGAAGTCATGATGCACAGCATCCGATGTTTTTATTTCCAGTTTTCAACTCCGGAGTAGTATATGGTGGAGGTACAGATTTACAGCAAATTAAGATTCACTTTTGTATAATGAATTTCATAGCCACAAAATGTGCTAAAATGTTCTACAACTAATGAAGAGCTTCTGGAATTTTGCCACTGTTAAAATGTTGGGAAGCTTGCAGTCAATTTACACACTCAAAGCTCCTGCCATCAGTGATGAGATAACTTTTCACTGTTAGTTTAACCTTTTGCTTTTATTTACTCAGATGTTTTTCTTAGAGCAGAGGACATGAAGAGGGACATGATTGAGAGATATAAAACTATGAGGGGCATAGATAGGCTAGGCAGAAAGAACTTTTTCCCTTGACGGAAAGATCAATGACCAGAGGGCATGGATTTGAGGTAAGAATAAGGTTTATGTTTGAGAAAAATCTCTTTCACCCAAAGGGTGGTGAGAATTTGGAACTCACTGCCTGTAAAGGTGATAGAGGCAGAGAAGTCAGAACATTAAAGAAATAGATAAATATGTGCTTGCATGGCCAAGGCAAACAAGGCTATGGACCAAAGCGAGAAAGTGGGATTACAATAGTTAGGTGTTTTTTTTTTGACCTGTACAGACATGATGGGACGAAGGGCCTTTTTTCCGTGCTTTAGACCCCTGAGCATTTCTGTGATTCACCCTACTTATCTCAACAGTTTACAACTTCCCTGATATATGGATTGTCTACTTACTTGAATGCATTTTTGACATTTCTAACAAATGCACAAAGTCCAATAACAAAGTTAATTTTTATTTTTATTCTCCACTGTTTTGAGCTCTTTTTCTTTAGCTTCTTTAAGAAATATCTTACTGTATGATTAATAATGTATTATATTAAAAGCCTCATTCTATGTTCACTTCTTGAGATCGATTGATCTTTCTTGAGTAACGGTCCCAAGGGAGGTGCAACTAAACTGGATCAATAGAGCTGCATAATGGAGCATTCATGAGGGGCTGAGATAAGAACCAAAAGTGTTGGAATTGTTCATTCCAAATGGCAGCAACAACACAGAGAAAGAAAGAAAATTAATGGTAGGGCTTATGGTTTACCATCTGGACTGGTATGACACCCTTCTGCCCCCATGCTCTGAAAAGAGTTATGTTTCTCAAATCACATGGTCTTTATAGTTAAAATACAGATCTCTACATTGATATAAGTAAAATATTGATTTTCCCAATCTGATTCAGAAGTATGAGACCTGTCCTTTTGCCCAACCACGTTACCATCGACTCCCAAAAAAACATGCTTCAGGCTGATCCTTACTGAATTTTTAATCACTTGAGCTCATTAGACAATTGATAAGTAACTGAAAACTCTATTCAAATCATTCCACATAATTAGCTTTAAATCAAACTTCTCTTTAAGGGATATAGTTGCGAGAAGGGAGTCAGTCAAGCGATATTTAGGAATTGATCAACAATGAAGCAATGATAATGTTCTGCACTTTAATCTGATTGTTCAGATCTCATTCTCTTGGAGTCAGAGAGTTCCATTAGATCATAAACCACAAATTGATATTTTTGTTTTCTCTCTGAAGACAAAAATATAGATGGATTGAAATGGTGGTAATGGATACGATGGCCCATTTGGGCCATTAAACAGAAGGTTATGATCTTTGAGTACTTTCGTTATTTGAATAGCTAAAAATGTTCAATAATTTTTGACAGTTAATGTACCATCTAGCTTGAGTGCTCATTAAGCTGAGTGCTTCCACAGGCTGGGAATGAAATATTCTTGTCTGAAGTATCACCAACGCATTGAACCCTTGACTAGCTACACTGCCGAAGTGATAGATTTGGGCTGTTGATTTCATGTCAGTTCTCTGCAAGTGACACTTAGCTGGTCACCAAACCTGACAATGTTTCTCTTCAAGTCACTTATTTGCTTCATTTTAGACAGATACAATTGTATCTAACTCCACCACAGTCTCAGACAGGTCATTTCAGATTACAACAGTTTGCTGAGTGAAAAACCTTTGCTTTATATCATCATTGTTTCTTTTGCCCACACCCTTAAATGCTGGTCCTTAGTTTCTTGACTTTTCTGTCTTCAAGGAAGCAATTTCTCTATATCTACTGTCTCAAGGCCCCTTATGATTCTCTTGAACTCTCCTCCCAACCTTTTCTACCTAAGAAGAGCATTCCCTTAATCTATCCACCTAACTGAAGTTACTAATTCTCATAAATCTTTTCTGCAACTTGCTTCAAGGCTTCACATATTTGCTCATATGTGGTGCCTAGAATTGAACATAATTCTGCGGGTGAGGCTGAACCAGTGTGTAGAGACTGTATTTTTTTGTATTTTTGAATGTGGAATGAAGAGGAAAAGAACTGTTTTGAAAGCCAAGGGCTTTGAAAGGACTGCTGCACTTTTTAGAAGCAAGTTATTTGACACGTATTGCAAATGAGTCAGGGATTTTCTAATTTGTGAGCCAGTCACTCTGTGCCTCTTGTAAGTGAATGAAAGCATCTGGAGAAGGAAAATTGAGGAGCAGCAAGTCCTGACGCTCATTGTAAATGGTTTTTATGCTGCTGTCCATTCAAAGCAGTATGGAGGGGTCTGGAGCCAGGAGGAATGTACAAAGGCAGATTTGGCCAACAATAAATAGCTGATTGGTCCGTGAACTGCTGACCAGTTGATGGTGCAAAGGTCTTCTGCCTATAAACAACAATGTGATTGGCTCTCAGGTAACTGAACATGTTTAATTTTTTTTTATCACAAGCCTCCGAAATAGAAGACATTATATTTTACTCTGCTCTTCAGATCTGAACTAAGACAATTTATTTTGCCTCATTGGTTTCTGTAAAGTTGCAGTTCTTAACTGATAAGTCAGAGGTTTTCTAGGTTGTAAACCAGTCACTCTGTGCCTCCTGCATGCAAATAAAAGCATCTGGAGAAGGATGATCAAGAAGCAGCAAGTCCTGACAAGCCTAAAGGGTCAACTCAGTCAACCCTGTGCAAAAGAACAATTGATCTGACTTTCTAATCTTTTCCTCCATCCACGACACCCATCTTTTATGAGTATATATGCATGCAGGAGAGTTTTATGAGGGAGTTAGAGATTTTCATCTCATGTTATGTGTTGATGGTTCATAATTGTTTGCTATTAGTCACAATCCACTTACTTGTAATAAATCGTCAGTGTTGTTAAGTGTAGAAACCTGGTCAATGCTTCCTGCCAACCTAAACCTAAAAGACAGATAAATTGGGGAATTCTGCATGCTTTTATATAACCTTTAATTTTCATGATGACTCTAAAGATAATGTAATATGATTTGCAATGCTATAACACAGTGAAATGTAACAAGTCTTTTATAAATGTACAACATTACTTTCTTGCTTCTTTACTTGCTGTCTATTTATAAACCTTAAGAAATCATAGGGCTTTTAAACCATTTTCTCAACTTGAACTGCTGTCTCTGAAGAATTCTGAGCAATGCTACCAAGTCTCTCTGCTATTGCACCCCATCTAATGGAAAAATGCTAGTCATTGTTAACTTAGAATGATTGCATTATGTTTGTCTTCCACGCTCATTCACACTTAATCTTTCATCCAGGTAGATTTATGAACAGAGAATAGAAAACTTACAACACCAACTGTCTACTTTTCAATCATATCTATGATCAGAGTTTTCTGCACCATTGCCTTGAATCTCAGGTGAGCCAGGATGGAAAGTTCTGGTATATGTGTAGACACATTTTGTGGGTGACCTGAAAGCACATGGCAACAGCAAAGGGAAGGATTTCTTGGTGTCAGAACACAATCCTGCTTGATCCCACTGTGGCTGCCAAAGGTTTCCCAACTTGCCCCATCAAAGCTGACCTTACATTGTCATGGAAAAAGGAGGGTCGCACTGTGCATCTTCGGCAGGCAGCTGGCTTTATTCCGTCTCTCTCCCTTTTTAATTTAACCGTCTTCTCTTTTGAGAACTGTCATCGTTCTGGTGCATTTGTGCTCCATCTTCTGCAAGGCCCTTACTGAGGTGCAGTGCCCAACCTGAATGCAGTTCACTCCAAATGCAAATCATCCTTGTTATGTTTTATTGAATACCTTCCAATGTATGATATACAACTGAAACTGGGTGAGGGAAATTCATAGGCTAGGATTGTGTCACGATATGTAACAGCCATATCCTCCGTGCTCAAAGTAGGAAATTGACTGACGTTCAAAGCATGGCCCCAGTCACTATTGACATTCCATGAAGTAATCTCCCTTAACATTAAACTGACCCTATGGTCAATCCTTGAGCATGACTGATATCCTATTGTTAATACATCATATTGCTGTGTTAATTTTAATGATCATTAAATGATTATTCATATCCTTTCCCAGCTTTGTGAATGGAAGTTCTTTTCAATGTGTGTATTTTTTGATTTCCTGTGCCTTTCTGAGTCAGCTCACGATTATTTACATGGCAATTCATCTCCTGTTCCTCTGTTAGTTGGAATACAGAGTGGGAGACTGTGAGGTGATGCTCATTGGTAGCAAGAATAGAGACATAGACTATTCTCCAAATGGGCAGAAAATTCAGAAATCTGGGAGTCCAAGTCCAGAATTCTCTTCAGGTAAACTTGCAGGTTGAGTTTGTAGTTAGGAAGACAAATACAATGTTAGGATTTATTTCGAGAGGACTAGAATAAAAAAAGCAGGGAAATATTCTGAGGCTTTAAAAGGCTCTGGTCAGACTACATTTAGAATATTGTGGGAAGTTTTGGACCCCATATCTCAGAAAGGATGTACTGGCCCTGGAGTGGGTCCAAGAGGTTCACGAAAATGGTCCCAGGAATAAAAAGCTAAGCATATGAGGAATGTTTTGAGGATTCTGGGTCTACACTCATTGGAGTTTAGAAGAATGAAACAGATCTAATTGAAACTACACAATATTGAAGGGCCTGGTCAGGGTGGATGTTGGGAAGATGCTTCCATTGGTAGGAGAGACTAGGACAGAGGGCACAGCCTTAGAGTAAAGGGAATTACTTTTAGAATGGAGATGAGGAGAAACTTCTTCAGCCAGAGAGTGGTGAATCTATAGAAATCACTGCCACAGAAGGCTGTGGAGGCCAGGTTATTGTATGTATTTAAGACAGAGATAGGTAGGTTCTGGATTGTTGAGGGATCAAATGTTACAAGGACAAAGTGGGAGAATGGGGTTTAGAAACATATCAGACATGATTGAATGGGAGAGCAGACTTGATGAGCTGAATGGCCTAATTTCTGCTCCTACGTCTTACGGTCTTAACTGAACAAAGGAATCAGATTCCTTTGAGGATTTATCTCTTTATATTTGGCACATATCATCAGGAAATTTTGGGATATCCATTTAAATAATAAGTTTACCATGTGGCTACCATAACCTGTAGCATTTGTTTCAGAAAATTAATGTCTCTTAATGCTTCTCCCCTTCTACAGGAGAAGAATGTGCAAATTCTGTGTTTTTTTCTCATTCAGTTGTGGGATGTGGACATTGCTGGCTGGCCTGGATTTGCAGTCTCTGCCTCGATGCCACTGAGATGATGGTGATGAGTTGGCTTCTTGAACTGCTGCAGTCCATGTGCTGTAGGTAGATTTGAAGCCCCACACCTCCCGTGGCTAATCCACCTAAACTACAGAGATAGTAGGAACTGCAGGTGCTGGAGTCTGAGATAACAAGGGATGGAGCTGGATGACCAACACGTCCTTGGAAACTACGGGCAATTTGGTATGGCCAATCCACTTAACCTACACATCTTTGGACCATGGAAGGAAACCAGAGCACCCAGAGGAAACCCACACACTGGCACAGGCAGAACGTGCAATCTTCGAACCAACAATCAGCTGAGAGTGGAATCAAATGCAAGTGATAATGGGAACTGCAGATGCTGGAGAATCCAAGATAATAAAATGTGAGGCTAGATGAACACAGCAGGCCCAGCAGCATCTCAGGAGCACAATAGCTGACGTTTCGGGCCTAGACCCTTATCAGAAGGGTCTAGGCCCGAAACGTCAGCTATTGTGCTCCTGAGATGCTGCTGGGCCCGCTGTGTTCATCCAGCCTCACATTTTATTATCAAATGCAAGTGTCTGGTGCTGTGAAGCTGTAGTGCTAACCATTGAGACACCATACTACCCCAACTTGAACTGAGTGATCATCGTGTACTCATATATGTGTTTGTGTCTGTGTCTGTCTGTTAGTGTGTATATGTGTGTGTTTGTGTATACATAGATAAGTGTGTGTGTATATGTGTCGTGTATACAAATATACATTTCTGTGTCTGTCTGTTTGAGTGTAAATGTGTGTGTTTGTGCATATATAGATGTGTGTGTGTGTGTGTGTCTCTGTGTGTCTCTGTGTGTATGTTTGTCTTTTTGTGTGTGTGTTTGTGTGGAGGTCTTGTGTATATTCATGAGTACATGTCTTGTGTGTGTGTTTGTGCGTGTGTGCATTGTGTGTGCGTGCATGCGTATGTGAGCGTGTGCATATGTGCATGCAGGTGTGTGCGGGTGTGTATGTGTGTGTGTACATATGTGAGTGTGTGTATATATGTATGTGTGTGTGTGTGCGTGCGTGTGTGTGTGTGTGTGTTGGCAGCCGGACAGTGAGAGTTCTTCCAAACTGCTACTCTCAGCAGCAAATCAGGCAGCAAATTCTTCATGAAACCTTGGCTAAGGGAATCAACTTGCAACACTAACAAACCCTGATCTGTTTCTGTGCTGCTTCTGGTTTCCACTCCCTAGCCAGTGCCATAAAAAAGAAGTGCTCGAGCCCTAGGCCCATCCCCAACCGTCCTCACAGATGCTTCCACTGGAGGTGGTGCAAAGGAAATTTACCAGGATGTGTGTGTGCTCTGAGGAAGGGTCACTGGACCTGAAACGTTAACTCTGATTTCTCTCCATAGATGCATATGACCTGCTGAGATTTTCCAGCAACTCCTGCAGAGTGTTAGTTATGAAGAGGGATTGGGCAGACTGTGTATGTGTGTGTGTGCATATGTGAGTGTGCGTATATATGTATGCATGTGTGTGCATGCATTGTGTGTGTGTGCGTGTGTGTGTGTGTGTGTGTGTGTGTGTGTGTGTGTGTTGGTATATGTGTGTGTACATGTATATGTCTTATTGTTCCCCAACCCCGCACGGTCCATTTCTATCTCCTTCCCAAAATCCACAAACCTGCCTGCCCTGGTCGACCCATTGTCTCAGCCTGTTCCTGCCCCACCGAACTCATCTCCACTTATCTGGACTCCATCTTCTCCCCTTTCATTCAGGAACTCCTGACCTATGTCCGTGACACCACCCACGCCCTCCACCTCCTCCAGAATGTCCAATTCCATGACCCCCAACACCCCATTTTCACCATGGACGTCCAGTCCCTATACACCTGTATTCCTCATGCAGATGGCCTCAAGGCACTCCGCTGCTTCCTGTCCCGCAGACCCGACCAGTCCCCCTCCACCAATACTCATCCGCCTAGCCAAACTCGTCCTCACCATCAACAACTTCTCTTTCGATTCCTCCCACTTCCCACAGACAAAGGGGGTGGCCACGGGTACTCACATGGGCCCAAGCTATGCCTGCCTCTTTGTAGGTATTACGTGGTACAGTCCTGCTTCCGCATCTACACAGGCCCCAAACCCCACCTCTTCCTCCGTTACATTGATGACTGTATCGGCGCCGCCTCTTGCTCCCCAGGGGAGTTCGAACAGTTCATCCACTTCACCCACACCTTCCACCCCAACCTCAAGTTCACCTGGGCCATCTCCAACACATCCCTCACCTTCCTGGGCCTCTCAGTTCTATCTCAGGTAACCAGCTAGAAACTGATGTCCATTTCAAGCTTACTGACTCCCACGGCTACCTAGAATACACCTCCTCCCACCCACCCTCCTGCAAAAATTCCATCCCCTTTTCCCAATTCCTCCGCCTCCACTGCATCTGCCCCCAGGATGAGGCAATCCACTCCCGCACATCCCAGATGTCCACGTTCTTCAAGCACCGCAACTTTCCCCCCGCAGTGGTCGAGAACACCCTTGACAGCGTCTCCTGCATTTCCCGCAACACATCCCTCACAACCCACCCCTGCCATAACCGCCCCAAGAGGATCCCCCTCATTCTCACATCCCACCCAAACAACCTCCGGATACAACGCATCATCCTCCGACACTGCCGCCATCTACAATCCGACCCCACCACCCAAGACATTTTTCCATCCCCACCCTTGTCTGCCTTCCAGAGAGACCACTCTCTCCGTGACTCCCTTGTCCGCTCCACACTCCCCTCCAACCCCACCACACCCGGCACCTTCCCCTGCAACCGCAGGAAGTGCTACACTTGCCCCCACACCTCCTCCCTCACCCCCATCCCAGGCCCCAAGATGACTTTCCATATCAAGCATATGTTCACCTGCACATCTGCCAATGAGGTATACTGTATCCACTGTACCCGGTGTGGCTCCCTCTACATTGGGGAAACCAGGCAGAGGCTTGGGGAACGCTTTGCAGAACACCTCCGCTCGGTTCGCAACAAACAACTGTCACCAACCATTTCAACTCCCCCTCCCATTCCTCAGACGACCTGCCCATCCTGAGCCTCCTGCAGCACCACGATGATGCCACCCGAAGGTTGCAGGAACAGCAACTCATATTCCGCTTGGGAACCCTGCAGCCCAATGGTATCAATGTGGACTTCACAAGCTTCAAAATCTCCCCTTCCACCACTGCATCCCAAAACCAGCCCAGTTCGTCCCCTCCCCCTACTGCACCACACAACCAGCCCAGCTCTTCCCCTCCACCCACTGCATCCCAAAACCAGTCCAACCTGTCTCTGCCTCCCTAACCTGTTCTTCCTCTCACCTATCCCTTCCTCCCACCCCAAGCCGCACCTCCATTTCCTACCTACTAACCTCATCCCACCTCCTTGACCTGTCCGTCTTCCCTGGACTGACCTATCCCCTTCCTACCTCCCCACCTGTACTCTCCTCTCGACCTATCTTCTTTTCTCTCCATCTTTGGTCCACCTCCCCCTCTCTCCCTCTTTATTCCAGAACCCTCCCCCCATTCCCCCTCTCTGATGAAGGGCCTAGGCCTGAAACGTCAGCTTTTGTGCTCCTGAGATGCTGCTTGGCCTGCTGTGTTCATCCAGCTCCACACTTTGTTATCTTGAGCAGATTGGGATTGTTTTCCTTGGATCAGAGGAGACTCTGGGGGGGATATGATTGAGATGTATAAAAATACAAGGGACATAGATAAAGTAGACAGTGAGGAACTTTTTCCTTTATTGTAGGGTTCTGAAATTTAAGGCAAAAGTCACGGGGTATCATGGGGATGTGAGGAATGAATTTTATCTCAAGGGTGTTGGGATTCTGGAACTTCCTCTTTGCTAGGGTAGTAGAGGCAGGAACCCTCAGCACATTTAAGAAGTATTTAGATGAACACTGGTGATGTCAAGGGATACCACGCAATGGGCCAAGTGCTGGAAAATGGAATCAGAATAGATTGGGAAATGTTTTTGACTGGCACAGATTCATTGGGCTGATGGGCCTTTTTCTGCACTGTGGATCTCTATGACACACCTCTGAGGGGGAACAGTCAAGACCCTCAGAGGATGCAATGTCAAGGCCTTCCTCCCTACCCTCCACCAGCATAAGACATTTTCCTCAGTGTGTGACCAATCTAGACGTGGCTCAGTGTCACATTCTGGTGAGCTCAGCAGTGACAAGGGTCAACAGCTAGAGGTGGGAGAAATGACCAAGGTCTCTGACACTCTGAGGGCTGCTGACGAACAGGCCCAGGCTGAATCCAGTGCAGTTGATGAGCCTCTGGACCTGGACAATATTGAGCTGATGAAGGTGTTAGGCAAGGAATGTGGTACTAGGGGAGGGAGAAACAGAAAAAGAGAGATAGAATGAGAGAGAGAGAGAAAAGGCCAGTGGGCAAAAGAGTTCTTTGTCATTCCTGAGGAATACCTTTCAAAACCCTTGTACTCACATTTATTTTGGCCTGAATAGAACATAGGAGCAGGAGTAGGCCATCTGGCTATCTGAGGCCACTCTACCTCCAAAAAGATAATGGCTGATCTTTTTGTGGACTCAGCTCCATTTACTCATCCGGTCACCATACCCCTTACTTCCTTCATTGTTCGAAAACCCATCTTTGCCTTAACATTCAACAAGGTAGCCTCAACTGCATCACTGGACAAGGGAATTCCACAGATTCACAACTCTTTGGGAGAAGAAGTTCCTCCTCAGCTCAGTCCTAAATCTTCTCCCCCCGATCCTCCCCAATTTTGAGGTCGTCTTCTGTGCACTCCTTTGCTTCCCACCTGGTTTTGCCCTATGCAGGCCCTTGCTATTTAAAACTGCAAGGTGGTGCAGATCATCTGCATGAGTGGGAAATTGACACTCCTCAGAATTTGGCTTCTAGAATCCAAAACTTTGATATTCCAAAGCTTTCACAGTCTGAAGTCTCAAGACTCTTTGGAAGTCTCCTCAATCTATTGAATACATGAATCTATCTTGCTTTAAGATCCTAAAGAATGTAGTGACCTTTTAGCAAATGCGGAAATCTGCGGTCGGGCTTCTTCAAGACAAGTCAACTTGTTCATATTGTATCCAATAAAATATGGATGTTCAACCCATTTGTCAATGGGAACTTTGCAACAACACAATGAACAGAATAGCTGGACTGTCAAGATGTAGAATGGGGTGAGATAGTAGGAACTGCAGATGCTGGAGAATCTGATATAACAAGGTGTAGAGCTGGATGAACACAGCAGGCCAAGCAGCATCAGAGGAGCAGGAAGGCTGACGTTTCGGGACTAGATCCTTCTTCAGACAAAGGATCTCGGCCTGAAACATCAGCTTTCCTGATCCTCTGATGCTGCTTGACCTGCAGTGTTCATCCAGCTCTACACCTTGTTATCTAAGTTTTCGAATGGAATAGATTTCTGACAGAATTCAAAATGGCATCAAACATATGAAGAAAATAGTAGCTAAAAGCAAATGTCTTGCTGAAGCTGTTTTCATCATTTGCTCCATTTATTTTCTGAGTGCAGCTGGAATTTTCTTTGGAGCTGTTCCCACTCAGCTGACCTAACTTCAGTGGAAGTGTATTGGGAATGCGATAGTTTCTGCTGTACTCTCAGAGAAATGAGGAGCTGGCCAGTTATCAAGAGAACATATGTATTTATCTCACCATTATCCCTTGCAAATTTCTATCTACTCCATTTTTTCAGCTCTGATCGCTTATGCATTAAGAACTGAAAAGGAGGCAATGCAATGAGTCAGTGAGCATTATAGAGCAAATATACATTTTACAATGATATTACACGAGTAAATGTAGTTTCATAAATCAATAGAGTTTGACTTACATTGCTACAAATAGTGATGGGCATTCATGTGGATTACTTTATGATCTCCATTCTCATTCCCTTGAAGAGGATCAATTTTAATAACATTAGAAAACAAGATCAACTTACAGTAAGGCAATGAGGAACTTATGGCATCATGGTATTATCACTCAAACAGTTAATCCAGGGCCTCAGAGCTCTGGGTTCAAAACCTGCCTTAACAGATGGCTGATTTTGACTCAATAAAAGTCTGAAATTAAGAATCTGATGATGACTGCGATTTGATCGCTTGGGAGGGACAAATCCATTCAGTTCAACAACGTCTTTTAGGGAAGGAAACTGTTACCCTTACCTGGTCAACTTGTGATTCCAAATCCACAGCAATGTGGTTGACTCTTTACTGCCCTCTGTGGAAGGGCAATAAACGCTGGCCTGGTCAGTGTTGCCCTTATCTTACGAATGAATTAAAAAGAACTGTAATCCCCTGATACATTACCCTCTTTGTACATTGTACAATTAGTAGTTTAGGCCCAAATATGAGCATTAATTCTCAACGATTTTCTTTTCTCCTTTAAAACTTAAGTCGTTTTCAAGATATCCAGGCTGACAAACAGTGCCAGAGATAATGGGAACTGCAGATGCTGGAGAATTCCAAGATAATAAAATGTGAGGCTGGATGAACACAACAGGCCAAGCAGCATCGCACAAAAGCTGACGTTTCGGGCCTACACCCTTCATCAGAGAGGGGGATGGGGAGAGGGAACTGGAATAAATAGGGAGAGAGGGGGAGGCGGACCGAAGATGGAGAGTAAAGAAGATAGGTGGAGAGAGTGTAGGTGGGGAGGTAGGGAGGGGATATGTCAGTCCAGGGAAGACGGACAGGTCAAGGAGGTGGGATGAGGTTAGTAGGTAGCTGGGGGTGCGGCTTGGGGTGGGAGGAAGGGATGGGTGAGAGGAAGAACCGGTTAGGGAGGCAGAGACAGGTTGGACTAGTTTTGGGATGCAGTGGGTGGGGGGGAAGAGCTGGGCTGGTTGTGTGGTGCAGTGTGGTTCCGCTTTGCAGAACACCTCCGCTCAGTTCGCAACAAACAACTGCACCTCCCAGTCGCAAACCATTTCCACTCCCCCTCCCATTCTCTAGATGACATGTCCATCATGGGCCTCCTGCACTGCCACAATGATGCCACCCGAAGGTTGCAGGAACAGCAACTCATATTCCGCTTGGGAACCCTGCAGCCATATAGTATCAATGTGGACTTCACCAGTTTCAAAATCTCCCCTTCCCCCACTGCATCCCTAAACCAGCCCAGTTCGTCCCCTTCCCCCACTGCACCACACAACCAGCCCAGCTCTTCCCCCCCACCCACTGCATCCCAAAACCAGTCCAACCTGTCTCTGCCTCCCTAACCGGTTCTTCCTCTCACCCATCCCTTCCTCCCACCCCAAGCTGCACCCCCATCTACCTACTAACCTCATCCCACCTCCTTGACCTGTCCGTCTTCCCTGGACTGACCTATCCCCTCCCTACCTCCTCACCTACACTCTCTCCACCTATCTTCTTTACTCTCCATCTTCGGTCCGCCTCCCCCTCTCTCCCTATTTATTCCAGTTCCCTCTCCCCATCCCCCTCTCTGATGAAGGGTCTAGGCCCGAAACGTCAGCTTTTGTGCTCCTGAGATGCTGCTTGGCCTGCTGTGTTCATCCAGCCTCACATTTTATTATCTTGACAAACAGTGCCAATAGCCAACACTGAAGTTTGCTCCAGTTTATGTCATTTACATCAGAAATTCCATTTTGTGCATACTCATTGCTGAATTTTCAGGCTCTGCTGAGCTCAGAAAGGCCTGAAGAATTATGAATCTCTGACCCAACCATAAGAATCCCTCATTCACCCAGTAGACAGATAGATAATGAATCTCTGGATTTTCTAGGGGTCCTCCAATTCCCGATCCAAAGATAGGGTGAGCTGGTTAGTTAGTAGCAGGCTTCTCCTGCATTTCAGCTAGGCCTGTAGATTTTCCCTGTCTGCTAGGGCCAGAACACAGACAAAAGTTGGGCTCCAGAAGGGGCTCCCTCTCCCCAAGTAATGGTGGCTTTTGCCTTCTTTGTTCAAAATAAAGTTAATAAAAATATTAACAGAAAGAGAGCGCAGCTTCATGTTGAAGTATCCTTTCACACGTAATTTATTTACTACAGTCAGATATTCTTGTGAATCTGTAAGGGCTCTGATTTATGTTCCACTTTTCAGAATCCAGCCTATCTTTATGCCAGATGAGTGGACAACTGTCAAAATCCTTGTTTGCCTTTGTTCCCTGGGACATACTGGGGTCCTAGAAATTACCCCGGATGCTCCATCTTGCCCTTGAGGGGAGCATTCAGTTCCTCTGCATTTTGTGTGACACTTGCAAATATTTTCTGAACATTGAATACCAGGAGTCTTTAGTTGAGAGAGGTCGAGGGTTGGAAGAAAAAGAACAAGGCAAGAAGGAATAAGAGAGGGATGGAAGGAACTTGTGGTAAAACACCTCACAGCCAATGGAGTAATTTTGAACACAGTTTCAAAAAAGAGAAATATTAGACTGGAAATGCGAGCTTTGTTTCTGTCTCCACAGATGCTGCATATTGAGTCCCTCCACCTTTTTCGGCTTTGATTTCAGATGAACAGCATTCACCTTACTTTGCCTTTAGTTATGAACAGTAGTCAATATTATAAGTTAGGAAATTCAGGTGTTGAGGCTAGTGGATATGACAAAGAAACAAAAGGACAGGAGGGGCTTTGTTATACTATTCTTTTTAGCTTACTTGCCTTAGAAAAGCTTGATTACTCATCTAATGAATTGGAAAAAGGCTTCTGAACAAAATAAAAACAAAAATAGAAAGAAAATATATTAATTATTTAAGTTTATTTCAAGGCTGTGGCAGTCTTGGCTGGTTTGGTCTGTGCTGATTTTCGACTTTGGTCTGTGCTGATACATTGTGTTGCAATTTTCTGTCAAAGTTTACAGAAAATGGAAAGAAAGAATTTGTTTTTGTGGAGCACATTTCACAATTCAGGAGGGCCCAAAGTGGGCAACAGACAATTAATTCCTTTCACTTTCCAGTCACCAGTGTAATGCAGGAGATAAGCAGCCATGTTAAGGACAGCAAAATACTTCAATCAAGAATTAAACAACTGGCTAAACAGTTGGTTTTGTGATGTTGATTGAGAAAAATATTGCCATGGGCACTAAAGAGAATTCTCCAAATCTTTCCCATATGTATCCATGGGTCTTTTATATCCACATAGGAATTCAGACAGATCTTGGTTTAATTACTCATTCAAAATCTTAATCTATGTCAAATTTCCTAATAATTTTCTTCCCTGCAGACTCTTAGAAAAGAATAATATGAGTGAATTGTGCAGAGAAGTGTAAAGTTTAATTGACATTCCCATGTAGTAATGATAAGCCATATTATTCCATGATCTCTTTTGCTGATATCTCCCATGTCTAATTGTACAAAGCGATGTCAACTGCTGAAAGCCTCAGTTATTTTCAAATTAATGGCCTGTTTGATTGATATTTTATGCTGTTGTAGGAAAACCAGATTCATTATTTTAAAAGCATTTTTTCTAATCAATTTAACCCATGCCATTCTTGAAATAAAGTTAATTGTTTCTGAACATTTTCATTATTATTCATTCATGTGATCTGGAAGTCATTGGTAATACTAGCATTTATTATCCATTCTTAATTTCCCTCGAGCAGCTAGTGGTGAGCCATTAAGATAGATTAACAGGAGCTTGCAAGAATGCAATAAGACAGACAGCATCTGAAGGAAAGGAGCAGTCAATGTTTCACGTTTTACCCTTCAGGACTGTGTTCCCATGCTTCTGTTAATCTGGGTGGTAGCAGTCCCAGGTTTGGAAGGCCGTGTCAAAGGAGCTTTGATGCGTATTTGTAGTGCATCTTGGGACTGGTGTACACAGCTATCACTGTGCATCAGTGATGAAGGGAGTGGATGTTAATGGTGATGGAAAGTGCCATGGTTATACTGGTTAAATAGACATGGAAGGGCTGTGAGTTGGCATGGAGTGTGTGCATGTCATTGGAAGTTGGGCATGAGATGGCTTTAAGTTGAGATGGACCAGGCTTTGGTAAAACCTTCAGCAAGTGCTGTCTGAATCCAAATCATGGTCCAAAACTCCCCTGAGGTTCATGAAGAAGTAGAACTGACTCGACAAAGATTGCAGGAGGCAAGGAGGTGCCTATTCTATGTTGCATCTAGCGACATTGAGACCCCAGAATGTAGACTTACTACTTACATCCTTATACTGCACCAGCAAACATTGGGAGTACTGGGAAAATGGAGGCAGGAATAGTGGGATCAGGTCCCCTACACAATTTTTAAATTGTTCTGCAGGCATTAAGACTCAGTGAACATCTGACATGAAATTTCTTTTTGTGGCTCAGTGTCAAATTCTATCTGCTGCGTAACTCCCGTTGCATTAAAGCTGCCTTCGTGTTAGTCGGTGACCTTGTTTGGAAAATTTAAGATTGTTCATTTAATATGGAATCAACTACAAAAGCTGTGATTCTTCCCTGTACATCCACTGTCAAGTGCTGAGAGTTAGGGTGATTCTGAGGGAATTTTGTTCTAACTCTAACCATCTTCATTGGAAAGTCTCTGTGAATTTTGAATTTTCTATCATTTATGGACAGCCAATGACTCTGCTTGAAAGCAGCTGCCTTGATAATAAGTCGCTGGCAAGACTTGAATATTTCATTTGGCTTTCACACAGCTTAGAAATAATGCTTGCTGTCTGAATTAGTGGGCATGAGAAGATTAGAGATTACAGTAGGAATGAAGATACCGGCTGCTAATAGGAAGAGATTTTCATGTTGAGTCCTGTCTTCTTTTATCTTGCTTTATTTTCGGTTCAATCCAAATGACATTTCATGACGTGTGCTGGGAGTTAGGCCAAGTAATATTAGTCAACGACGGAAGTTGTTGGGAACTAAGCAAATGCTGCCATGTATTCTAAGGCATGGCTGTGTGCATATATTTTTGACATATTCCCAATTCAGCATCTGCAAAGTGTGTGACTTGTACTGGTAATGAGCCTATTTGTGTGCTCACTGCATAGTCAGGCTGTGGTTGTGCTACATAAGTGTTTCTCAATCAAATTTGTAGACCATTCCAGAGCAATTACATTTGTCCATATTTCAACAACTAATTTACCCATTCAGAGTGAATCATGCGGAAGGCCATAAGCAAATTTCTGACGGAAGTATTTGATCCTCTTGTTTGCAAACAGCATTTAGATCTGGATCTCCCCCAGAGCCTAGTTTAATGCTCACATTTTCTGCAGTGAAGACTTGAAAACATGCAGAGAATGGGCGTGGAATGTCACCTCAATTCAATAGCACTGAGTTTGCATTTTGTTCGTTAGAGAAAATGGCTAAGCCGATTTCTGAGGTGAGAGGTTAGACTTATCAAGATCGAGGAAACAGATTATGTTTTAATTTTTTAGACTTTAGATGTATGCGGGGAGACCTTATTGAAACATACAAGATTGTGGGGTAGGCTTGATAGGGTAGATGTCGAGAGATCATTTTCACTTGTGGGAGAGTCTGACATAATGGGACTTGAACACAGACACTCATTTAAAACTGAGATTCAATGGAATTTCTTCACCCTGAGGGTAGGGAATGGCTGTGGGGGCTAAATCACTGAAAGTACTTAAAAAGCAGATGGATCAAGTTTTGAAATATTGGGAAGTTGTAGTTATGTGGAGCTGGCATGAAACAGAGTTGAGGCCTGCAGTGGTTCAGACGAAGAGTATGGAATAGAATGGAATCGCAGAGTAAGCTTGAGAGGATGAATATTCTGGCTGCACTCCCTATATTCTTATGTAATTCCTTAGATTCATCGAATGCTTAAGAGACAACACTTTTTAGATTTGGTTGGTCAGCAGGGGACTACTGGCTGGCATAAATGAGGCACCATGTTTGAAACATTACTGCCAACTGCCTGCCCCACTTGTATTGTGAACCTTGAGTGCACACTAACAAACTTGAATTAATGAGTGGGCTACATTACTCAGTATTGATTGATTCTTGACCTGTGAATTCTATTTTCTAAAGGACAGCAAGTCATCTATTAAATTGAAAGATGTGGGCTCGAGATGCTTTAAGAAGTCATTTATATTTCTGCCCTGTCTAAGTCTCCTCAGGACAACCAGACAAATGTTGATCCTTCAGCCAGCTTGGCATAAGAATAATCCGCTATGTTTTATCCATCGGCTCTCCTTTCATTTCTTGGAATCACAGTCAATGCTCTCAGCTGGCTATTTGCGGTGAAGGAACTTTGGTTCACAGTCTTGTCAAGACTTTATTTGAAAGGCTGTAAAATAATTCAACTAAAAGAAGAACCTTGAGTTGAGAATGTGCTAAAGAAGAAGATTTTTGGACTGGAGGCTGTGACCCGAGGTGTGCCGCAAGGATCAGTGCTCGGTCTACTTTTCTTGTCATTAATAAAAACGATTTGGATGTGACCATATGAGGGATGGTCAGTAAGTTTGCAGATGACACTCAAAATTGGAGGTGCGGTGGACAGTGAAGAAAGTTACCTCAGGACCTTGATCAGGTGGTCAAATGGGGCAAGGAGTTGCAGATGGAGTTTAATTTAGATAAATGAGAGGTACTGCATTTTGGAAAGGGAAATCAGGGCAGGACTTATACACTTAATAGTAATGTCCTGGGGAGAGTTGCTGAACCAAGAGACCATAGAGTGCAGGTTCATTGTTCCTTGAAAGTGGAGTCATGTGAGAGTGAAAAGGGCAGTTTTATTGGTTAGTGCATTGAGTTGGGAGGTCATGTTGAGGCTGTGCAGAGTATTGGTTTGGTCAACTTTGAAATACTGTGTACAGTTCTGGTCTCCTTGCATTAGGGAAGATTTTGTAAAACTTGAAAAGGTTCAGAAAAGATTTACAAGAATATTGTTAGGGTTGGAGATTTTGAAACATACAGAAAAGCTGAATAGGCTAGGGTATATTCCCTGGAGCATTGGAGGCTGAAGCGTAACCTTACAGAAGCTTATAAAACACTGAGGGGCATGGACAGAGTGAATAGTCAAGGTACTTTCCCCAGGGAGTCCAAAACTAGAGGGTGTAGAGCTGGATGAACACAGTAGGCTAAGAACATCAGAAGAGCAGGAAAGCTGACATTTCTGAAGAAGGACCCAGGCCTGAAATACCAGCTTTCCTGCTCCTCTGATGCTGCTTGGCCTGCTGTGTTCATGCAACTCTACACCTTGTTATCTCAGATTCTCCAGCATCGTTCCTACTATCTCCAACACTAGAGAGCATAAGTTTAAGGAGAGACGGGGAAGATATAAAAGGGACCTGTGGGGCAACGTTTTCAAGCCAAATTGGACGCCTGTATGAATGAACTGCCAGAGGAAATAGGGTTATCATTAGGGTTAGGGTTAGGTTTCGGGTTAGGCTGGTACAATTGCAATATTTAAACTGTATCTGGATGGGTAAATGAACAGGCAGGGTTTCGAGGGATATGGTCCAAAGGCTGGCAAATGGGACTAAATTAATTTAGGCTATCTGATCAGCATGAAGGAGTTGGACCAAAGCGTATGTTTCCATGCTGTACATCTCTATGACTTTATGACTATAAGAATACATAGAGGAATAAAAACAGGAACAGGAGTTTGCCATTGAACTGCCTTGAATATTATTTTTGCCATTCAGTGAGATCATGGCTCATCGGTGCATGAACACAATTTTCCTGCCTTCATCATCCTGTTCTCTGCTTGACGGCAGATCTGACCCATAGTGTCACATCATTCCCACAGGTAGGGGTAACAGCTGGAAATGGTAGTTGAACCTCAAGCTGTAGGTGCCATCTGACATACACAGAAATGCAAGATGATTTAGCAATACATACTTTTAAATGTTGCAACCTGCAGCAATAAATGATTATGGTTGAGACTTCAACTATCTTTCCATTTAATGATTGATCAGAAATTTTTTGTGCTCTTACCAATTGTTATCGATATGTAAAGGAAGGATTCACAGGTTAATAGACAATCTGCTTGGTTGCATTATAAATGGACCTTCTTGAATACTCATGTCCTGGAGTGGGATTTAAACATAGAGTTTCTGGCTCAGGGATAGGTGCATTACTAACACACTACAAGAGTTTCTCTTGCTGGACTTATCCAACGACTGACTGATGTTATTCATGAATGCTCCAATTAGTTTGGCAGTCACAGCCTCATCAGCACAGAGGTAATAGTTGCTCCATATCAAGTTGTTAGGTGGATTGGCCATGCTAAATTGCCCGTAGTGCTCAGTGATGTGTAGATTAGGTGGGTTATAGAGGTATGGGTCTGGGTAGGATGCTCCAAGAGTCAGTGTGGACTTGTTGGGCCGAAGGGTCTGTTTCCACACTGGAAGGATTCTATGAACATGAACATCAAATCTTTGCAGCATTTTAAAAGCTTATTTTCTTTTATTAAAAGAGGAATCCTGAAAATGGAAGCCACTCAGTTGCCCTATCTGTGATAATGGGAACAGCAGATGCCGGAGAATCCAAGATAACAAAGTGTGGAGCTGGATGAACATACCACCCCACCAACCTCCGGATACAACGTATCATCCTCCGACACTTCCGCCATCTACAATCCGACCCCACCACCCAAGACATTTTTCCATCCCCACCCTTGTCTGCCTTCCGGAGAGACCACTTTCTCTGCGACTCCTTTGTCTGCCCCACACTCCCCTCCAACCCCACCACACCCAGCACCTTCCCCTGCAACCGCAGGAAGTGCTACACTTGCCCCCACACCTCCTCCCTCACCCCCATCCCAGGCCCGAAGATGACTTTCCACATTAAGCAGAGGTTCACCTGCACATCTGTCAATGTGGTATATTGTATCCATTGTACCCGGTGTGGCTTCTCTACATTGGGGAAACCAAGCGGAGGCCTGGGGACTGCTTTAGAACATAGAACATAGAACATAGAACAGTACAGCACAGAACAGGCCCTTCAGCCCACAATGTTGTGCCGACCATTGATCCTCATGGATGCACCCTCAAATTTCTGTGACCATATGCATGTCCAGCAGTCTCTTAAATGACCCCAATGACCTTGCTTCCACAACTGCTGCTGGCAACGCATTCCATGCTCTCACAACTCTCTGCGTAAAGAACCTGCCTCTGACATCCCCTCTATACTTTCCACCAACCAGCTTAAAACTATGACCCCTCGTGCTAGCCATTTCTGCCCTGGGAAATAGTCTCTGGCTATCGACTCTATCTATGCCTCTCATTATCTTGTATACCTCAATTAGGTCCCCTCTCCTCCTCCTTTTCTCCAATGAAAAGAGACCGAGCTCAGTCAACCTCTCTTCATAAGATAAGCCCTCCAGTCCAGGCAGCATCCTGGTAAACCTCCTCTGAACCCTCTCCAAAGCATCCACATCTTTCCTATAATAGGGCGACCAGAACTGGACGCAGTATTCCAAGTGCGGTCTAACCAAAGTTTTATAGAGCTGCAACAAGATCTCACGACTCTTAAACTCAATCCCCCTGTTAATGAAAGCCAAAACACCATATGCTTTCTTAACAACCCTGTCCACTTGGGTGGCCATTTTAAGGGATCTATGTATCTGCACACCAAGATCCCTCTGTTCCTCCACGCTGCCAAGAATCCTATCCTTAATCCTGTACTCAGCTTTCAAATTCGACCTTCCAAAATGCATCACCTCGCATTTATCCAGGTTGAACTCCATCTGCCACCTCTCAGCCCATCTCTGCATCCTGTCAATGTCCCGCTGCAGCCTACAACAGCCCTCTACACTGTCAACGACACCTCCGACCTTTGTGTCGTCTGCAAACTTGCTGACCCATCCTTCAATTCCCTCGTCCAAGTCATTAATAAAAATTACAAACAGTAGAGGCCCAAGGACAGAGCCCTGTGGAACCCCACTCACCACTGACTTCCAGGCAGAATATTTTCCTTCTACTACCACTCGCTGTCTTCTGTTGGCCAGCCAATTCTGTATCCAAGCAGCTAAGTTCCCCTGTATCCCATTCCTCCTGACCTTCTGAATGAGCCTTCCATGGGGAACCTTATCAAATGCCTTACTGAAGTCCATATACACCACATCCACAGCTTGACCCTCATCAACCTTACTAGTCACATCCTCAAAAAACTCGATAAGGTTTGTAAGGCATGACCTACCCCTCACAAAGCCGTGTTGACTGTATTTGATCAAGCCATGCTCTTCCAGATGGTCATAAATCTTATCCCTCAGAATCCTTTCTAACACCTTGCAGACGACAGACGTGAGACTTACCGGTCTATAATTGCCGGGGATTTCCCTATTTCCTTTCTTGAAGAGAGGAATTACATTTGCCTCTCTCCAGTCCTCAGGTACGACTCCAGTGGAGAGCGAGGATGCAAAGATCTTCGCAAGTGGCGAAGCAATTGCATTTCTCGCTTCCCAAAGCAGCCGAGGACAAATCTGATCCGGGCCTGGCGACTTGTCAATCTTAATGTTTGACAAAATTTTCAGTACATCAGCTTCCTCTATCTCTATCCATTCCAGCATGCACACCTGCTCTTCAAAGGTTTCATTCACTACACAGGTCGTTTCTTTCGTAAAGACAGAAGCAAAAAACTCATTTAGGGCTTCCCCTACCTCCTCAGGCTCCACACACAAGTTCCCTATGCTATCCCTGATCGGCCCTACTCTTTCTTTGACCATTCTCTTATTCCTCACGTAAGTGTAAAATGCCTTTGTGTTTTCCCGGATTCCTTCTGCCAAGCCTTTCTCGTGCCCCCTCCTGGCTCTCCTCAGACCATTTTTGAGCTCCTTCCTTGCCTGCATGTAATCCTCTCTAGCTGAACTTGACCCTAGCTTCCTCCACCTTATGTAAGCTACCTTCTTCCTTTTCACTAGAAGCTCCACCGCTCTCGTCATCCAAGGTTCCTTTATCTTACCCCGTCTTGCCTGTCTCAGAGGGACATATTTACTCATCACTCCCAACAACTGTTCCTTAAACCATCTTAAACCATCTAAACCTTAAACCATGCTTTGTAGAACACCTCCGCTCGGTTCGCAATAAACAACTGCACCTCCCAGTTGCGAACCATTTCAACTCCCCCTCCCATTCTTTAGATGACATGTCCATCATGAGCCTCCTGCAGTGCCACAATGATGCCACCCGAAGGTTGCAGGAACAGCAACTCATATTCCGCTTGGGAACCCTGCAGCCCAATGGTATCAATGTGGACTTCATAAGCTTCAAAATCTCCCCTTCCACCACTACATCCCAAAACCAGCCCAGCTCGTCCCCTCCCCCCACTGCATCCCAAAACCAGCCCAGACTGTCTCTGCTTCCCTCACCTGATCTTCCTCTCTCCCATCCCTTCCTCCCACCTCAAACTGCACCTCCATTTCCTACCTACCACCTCATCCCGCCTCCTTGACCTGTCCATCTTCCCTGGACTGACCTATCCCCTCCCTACCTCCTCACCTATACTCTCCTCTCTACCTAACTTGTTTTCTCTCCATCTTCCGTCCGCCACCCCCTTTCTCCCTATTTATTCCAGTTCCCTCTCCCCATCCCCCACTCTGATGAAGGGTCTAGGCCCGAAACGTCAGCTTTTGTGCTCCTGAGATGCTGCTTGGCCTGCTGTGTTCATCCAGCTCTACACTTTGTTATCTCAGTTGCCCTATCTGTCAGGTTTTAAGAAGAGGATTCTGCGCTCCATTGGTAGCAAATGTTGCAAAGAATGGAGTTGAATGGTACATATGCCTTCAGTTTGGAAGTTTCAGTTTGTGTGTGTCTCAAACGTTTGGCAGTATGAAAAAAAAGACCCGGTGACTTGGAGTATTGGTTTTGCAAATCCACAACATTAAAAGTTGAGACCTCAGTCAGATGGGCCAATGCACCAAGGAATGGCAAATGGAGTTTAATTTAGACAAATGTGAGGTGCTGCATTTTGGAAAGGCAAATCAAGGCAGGACTTATACATTTTATGGTAAGGTCCCAGAGAGGTTGCTGAACAAAGAGACCTTGGATGGCAGGGTCATAGTTCCTTGAAAGTAGAGTCACAGGTAGACAGGATAGTGATGAAGGCATTTGGTATGCTTGCCTTTATTGGTCAGTGCATTGGCTATAGGAGTTGGGAGGTCACGTTGAGGCTGTACAGGACATTGGTTAGGTCACTTTTGGAATACTGCATTCAATTCTGATCTCCCTGTGATGGGAAGGAAGTTGTAAAACTTGAAAAGTTTCAGAAAAATTTACAAGTATGTTGCCAGGGTCAGATAGTTAGAACTATAGGGAGACGCTTAATAGACAGGCTATATTCCTTGGAGTGTCGGTGGCTGAGGGGTGACCTTATAGAAATTTATAAAATGATGAGGGGCATAGATAAGGTGAATAACCAAAGTCTTTTTTCCAGGATAGTGGAATCTAAAACCAGAGGGCTTAGGTTTAAGGTGAGAGGGAAAAGGTTTAAAAGGGATGTAAGGAGCAATTTTTTTCACGTAGACGGTAGTGCATGTATGGATGAGCTACCAGAGGAGATAGGGGAGGCTGGTACAATTACAACATTTAAAAGGCATCTGTATGGGTAAATGAATCGGAAGGATTTAGAATGATGTAGGCCAAATGCTGGCAAATGGGACTAGGTTAATTTACGATATCTGATCAGCATGGATGAGTTTGACCAAAGGATCTGTTTCCAAGCTCTATGAGTCTATGACACTATGATTGTTAACAGTAAAGATATAATGCATGATTCTCACACCAAGTTGACTGTAGACACAATGCTCATCATGTTATCTCGAGGGGAGTTAGAAAGGGGAGAAACATAAATGAATTCTTAAAACACCTCAAGACAACTTATCTCAACTCCTGTCATTAGAAAATAGATTCACAGGTCAAGAATCAAAGGAATGAGTTGCACTGTCCCCCATCTCTATATTATTCAGTTATTAAAATTAATTTTTATCATTCTTCTAAAAAAGGAACTATCTTATAGAAAAGCCTGAATTTTCTGAGAAGGTATTTTAAAAGAGAAAACACAGGCGGGCTGAAATCCTAATGCATGTTTCATTCAGGAATTGGTTGATTTGAAAATACAGCTTAATTTTCTGTGCAGTGGTATGAAGATCATTCGTAGAAACCTTTGAAAATGTCTCTATTGTGAATGTTACATATCATTTTTTACACGTAATCTGTTTGACATGTACAGTTCAAAGACAAAAGAATTTTTGTGTTGCATGGAATTTAACTGAACGCACACTGCAGGCATGGGTCATTTGGTTTAACTGTTTGAAATTGGTGATAATGATCCTCCCAGCTCACTTCCTTGATCAGCTTATCCTTTCTTCCCTCATTTATCATGCTCCCCTTTAACGTACTAATGCAATTTACTTTGTGGTAACCAGTTTCTGACTAAAGAAGGTTCTCCTGCATTTCCAATTTGTATTTATTAGTGATTGCTTGGTACCTTATGGAATGAAGTCGTGATCATGTTCAAAAGTGGCAACACCTTCTCTCCATTTAGGCAACAATGCCTTGAGAATTTTAAACTCCTCCATCAGATCATCCTTTACCTTTCCCTGCTAGAATACCCTCAACTTGTTCAATTTTTCCTGATAAGCATAACTCTTTTGAAGGTAAATTTGAGTTGGGTTGACGTGATATATAGTTAGTAATGCATTTTCCAAGGTATTTTAATATATTTGTATGGCTGTTTTTGGACTGACTGCAGCATCCTATCAGTGGAGAATTTCACTTGCATAAACATTATACAATTAGTAAGCAAGAATTATATTTGTAATAATAATCCCTTGGGAGTTTAAGACTTTAACCCTGCTGCAAGGAATGGACTGTTTGCCAAAGTTTCCCATCAAGCTCGAATCAGGGCAAATACAAAAATGCCTAATTAAAGACACTCACAATAATTTATGCCACTGGTGAAAAGGGAATTGGTTTGGCTGGCTTGTCATCTCTAATGAGCCAAGGTGTTGTCATGGAAAAAGGAACAGGAAAGTGCAGACTCTGTGAGCAGATCAGTGTGTTTCTGGGTACTTCACAAAGATGGATTAATCCGTTAAACATGCCATTTTACACCATTACAATGTAATGACAAAGCAAGTGGAACTCTCCACGAATCGGATGCTCCATCCATCCTGCGAGATAATTGAACAATATTATCCATGAATTTCCACCGTGGAGCTACGTCAGACACATAAGCTGTTCATCGCAACAACTGGCTGATCACAGCATTCCCAGGCTGTTCATGATGCACAGAGTACGGACAATACTCAACAAGACTGCACTTATGAAACCAAATACAAAATGGCTATTGTTCGATATGATGGTATGTTTGAACAATCCTGAATATGTTAATAACTGAACTGACAACCAACATAAGATAATCAGCCAGACTAATAATGTGGCTAACTCACACACTCTAGACACAACATACTTTCATACATAGAATACAAGGTGTAAAGCTGGATGAACACAGCAGGCTAAGCAGCATCAGAGGAGCAGGAAAGCTGACATTTCGGGCCTGGACCCTTCTTCAGAAATGGGTAAGGGAAGGGGATTCGGAAATAAATAGAGAGAGAGGCGGAGGCAGATGGAAGATGGATAAAGGAGCAGATAGGTGGAGAGGAGACAGGCAACTCAAAGAGGCGGGGATGGAGCCAGTAAAGGTGAGTGTAGGTGGGAAGTAGGGTGGGAGTTGGTCAGTGCAGGGAAGACGAACAGGTCAAGGAGGCGGGGATGTGGCTGGTAGGTAGGAGGTGGGGGTGGGGGTTGAGGCGTGAGGAGTGGATAGGTGGGAGAAAGGATGGACAGGTGAGGGAGGCAGGGACGAGCTGGGCTGGTTTTGGGATGTTATTGGGGGTTGGGAGATTTTGAAGCTTGTGAGTCCACATTGATACCACTGGGCTTCAGGGTTCCCGAGTGGAATATGGGGCGCTGTTCCTGCAACCTTTGGGTGGCATTATTGTGGCACTGCAGGAGGCCCCAGATGGACATGTTGTCTGAAGAGTGGGAAAGGGAGTTGAAGTTGTTCGCGGCTGGGAGGGGCAGTCTTTTGTTGCGAACCGAGTGTAGGTGTTCCACAAAGCGGTCTCCAAGCCTCCACTTAGTTTCCCTGATGTAGATGAGGCCACAATGGGAACAGCGGATACAGTATACCACATTAGCAGATGTGCAGGTGAACATCTGTTTGAAGTTGAAGGTTTTCTTGGGGCCTAGGATGGGGGTGAGGTGTAGGTGCAGGTGTAGCACTTCCTGCGGTTGCTGGGAAAAGTGCCGGGGGTGGTGTGGCTGGTGGGGAGTATGGAGCGGTCAAGGCAGTCATGGAGAAAGTGGTTCCTCCGGAAGGCAGATAAGGGTGGGGAGGCGAAAATGTCTTTGGTAGTGGGGTCAAATATATTTGAATACATGGTGTGCTCAGGTAAGCAGAACTCATGCCCTTTTGGGATATATCCTAGTCCCTTTTGAGCTGAATTATTTTGAATACAACTCAATCTGTTAATGCCTGGACCAGTTTGATGCTGTAAATCACAACTTCATTTTAAGATTAGGAAAGTCCAGAATCGCAGTTATTGCACAATCGTGTTTGATTTCTCATTTTTCAAATCTAATGCATTTTGAAGCAATCACTGCTGACGAGCACTTATTGCTTAATGAATGCCTAAAACAGATTAGCTGTTTGTTGGCGCAATGCCGTGTGTGCAGATTGGCTGCTGCATTTCCTATATTACAATAGAGACACTTTAAAATATTTCATTGGTGATGAAACCACTTTCGAAAATTATGCAAGCTATTATGTGCCTACAGTTTAAATTGCAAATCAGTTCTGAATTACCTGTAGTTGCATTCTTCTGCTGATGCAAACCCAGCATTTCTGGCCTTTATCCAAACAGCTGATTCATTGCTTTGATGAAACAGTAGTACGTTGGGAGAATAAAATGATTTATGTAACACTTTACACAAAATGGAGCAAGTGATTGCAAGAAAACATATAAAATTCATTCAGCATTCATAACTGATAGATGGTATATTTAACGTTGAAACATTGCTCATAGCCTCCCCATATCCTTATTAAACCAGACCGGACATCAGAACATCAAATTAATTCTGGTACAAAGTATGTATAGATATTTATGGGGGGGGAGTGAGAACAAATTTATACAATAATAGATTAGTCACCTATTTGATTGTACATTGCTGAAGTGTACATTGGATTCTTCTTTCACATTAAAGGAACGATATGTGTGATCTGTTGTTATTTTCCACTTTTCTATCCTTAGTCCGCAAATGAAATTTAATACAATTAACCATTGCTGCTACTGAAGATGACATCTGCAAATTAAATAAGTGGCAACACTGCTCGTTTTCAAATTACAGACAGCTGTTACTTAGCTCTTCTTGTCCAGCAGGGAAAGGGCTATTTTTATAATACTCTGACAAATCTGACAACACAAACTATGACAAATCACCATCTCCTTGTTTGAGTGGCAGGAAACAATGTGGGAAACAGCAAGACCTTGCACTTCTAGATTGACTTCAACCCTGGGAAAGATTAGTGTCTAGCAGGGATTCGCTGGACATCAAGCTTGGGATGCGTCCCTGAGGCAGCATTTACGATAAGGAGCAAATTATTGCAGACGCTGGAATCTGTACTGAAAACAAAAAATGCTGGAGATCATGACGGGTCAGGCAACATCCATGGAGAGAAAGTAAGATGACATTTCAAGTCTAGGTGACTCTTCAGCAGGGCTGAAGTGTGCCATGGAGGGGGCAGCATTTATGCTATAGTAGGGGGCCTATAGTGTGCATGGACCCCAACCTTCCCATAGCCGGTCACTTTAATACAGCATCCTGCTCGCATGCCCACTTGCCTGTCCTCGGCATGATGCATTGCGCCAGCAAAACAAGTAAAAACTGCAGGAACAACATCTCATCTTCAGACCAGGCACTTTATAGCCTTCTGGATTTAATATAGTGTTCATTACCTTCCAACTGTGAACAATTCCTTCCCATTCCTTTAACATTGCTTATTACATTCTCTGTCAGTACATCCTCTCTCCTCTCCCCCCAACCCAATGGGACTGTCTGTTCTTCCAGTCAGGCGTTAGACACACCATTGTTTTGTCATCCTCACATTCCTACTACTTAATCTGAACTATCAATATCCTTTGATAATGGGAACTGCAGATGCTGGAGAATCCAAGGTAATAAAATGTGAGGCTGGATGAACACGGCAGGCCCAGCAGCATCTCAGGAGCACAAAAGCTGACGTTTCGGGCCTAGACCCTTCATGTGTTCATCCAGCCTCACATTTTATTATCAATATCCTTTCTCTCCTAACACTCCAAATCCCATACTCCAACCCCACACAACTGTACAAATGCTGCCCACTCTGCACTTCACATCAGCTCTGTTGAGGAGTCATCTGGATTCCAAACGTTAGTTTGATCTCTCTCCGTGGATGCTGCCTGTCTCGCTGTGATCTCCAACATTAGCTGTTTTCCACATTTGCAGTAAAACTGTTTCATAATGAGGCATTTTAGTCACAGAAGGGAAATCCCACTTCACTTTTTCCGAAAGATTAACCCAGAAATTTATGCAGGATTTGTATGAAGTGAAGCTGAACTGTGTCAAGGTGTCATCTTTGGGATATGCTCTCACATCCGGGTTCCACTTTTTCCTGTCAGGTGACTCATTCAAAGGAATACTTGCAGAAATGGAGGAAGATTCTCTCAGAGGAGCTCGAACAGTTCATCCACTTTACCAACACCTTCCACCCCAACCTCAAGTTCACCTGGGCCATCTCCAACATATCCCTCACCTTCCTGGACCTGTCAGTCTCCATCGCAGGTCTGTCCCGCAGGCCCGACCAATCCACTCCACCGACACCCTTATCCGCCTTGCCGAACTCGTCCTCACCCTCAACAACTTCTTTTTCGATTCCTACTTCCTACAGACAAAGGGGGTGGCCATGGGTACCCGCACGGGCCCAAGCTATGCCTGCCTCTTTGTAGGTTACGTGGAACAGTCCCTCTTCCACACCTACACAGGCCCCAAACCCCACCTCTTCCTCCGTTACATTGATGACTGTATTGGCACTGCCTCTTGCTCCCCAGAGGAGCTTGAACAGTTCATCCACTTTACCAACACCTTCCACCCCAACCTCAAGTTCACCTGGGTCATCTCCAACACATCCCTCACCTTCCTGGACCTCTCAGTCTCCATCGCAGGTAACCAGCCAGAAACTGATGTCCATTTCAAGCCCACCGACTCCCACAGCTACCTAGAATACACCTCCTCCCACCCACGCCCCTGCAAAAATTCCATCCCCTATTCCCAATTTCTCCGCCTCCGCCGCATCTGCTCCCAGGATGAGGCATTCCACTTCCGCATATCCCAGATGTCCACGTTCTTTAAGGACCGCAACATTCGCCCCGCAGTGGTCGAAAATGCCCTTGACCGTGTCTCCCGCATTCCCCGCAACACATCCCTCAGACCCCGTCCCAGCCACAACCGCCCTAAGAGGATCCCCCTCGTTCTCACATACCACCCCACCAACCTCCGGATACAACGTATCAACCTCCGACACTTCCACCATCTACAATCCGACCCCACCACCCAAGACATTTTTCCATCCCCACCCTTGTCTGCCTTCCGGAGAGACCACTCTCTCCGTGACTCCCTTGTCCGCTCCACACTCCCCTCCAACCGCACCACACCCGGCACCTTCCCCTACAACCGCAGGAAGTGCTACACTTGCCCCCACACCTCCTCCCTCACCCCCATCCCAGGCCCCAAGATGACCTTCCATATCAAGCAGATGTTCACTTGCACATCTGCCAATGTGGTATATTGTATCCATTGCACCCGGTGTGGCCTCCTCTACATTGGGGAAACCAAGTGGAGGCTTGGGGACAGCTTTGCAGAACACCTCCGCTCGGTTCGCAACAAACAACTGCACCTCCCAGTCGCAAACCATTTCCAATCCCCCTCCCATTCCTCAAACGACATGTCCATCATGAGCCTCCTGCAGTGCCACAATGATGCCACCTGAAGGTTGCAGGAACAGCAACTCGTATTGCGCTTGGGAACCCTGCAGCCCAATGGTATCAATGTGGACTTCACAAGCTTCAAAATCTCCCCTTCCCCCACTGCATCCCAAAACCAGCCCAGTTCTTCCCCTCCCCCCACTGCATCCCAAAACCAGCCCAGCTCGTCCCCTCTCCCCACTGCATCCCAAAACCAGCCCAGCTTGTTTCTGCTTCCCTCACCTGTTCTTCCTCTCACCCAGCCCTTCCTCCCACCTCAAGCCGCACCTCCATTTCCTACCTACCACCTCATCCCGCCTCCTTGACCTGTCCATCTTCCCCACTGACCTATCCCCTCCCTACCTCCTCACCTATACTCTCCTCTCTACCTATCTTGTTTTCTCTACATCTTCGGTCCGTCTCCCCCCCGCCCTCCCTGTTTATTCCAGCTCCCTCTCCCCATCCCCCTCTGTGATGAAGGGTCTAGGCCCGAAATGTCGGCTTTTGTGCTCCTGAGATGCTGCTTGGCCTGCTGTGTTCATCCAGCTCCATACTTTGTTATCTTGGATTCTCCAGCATCTGCAGTTCCCATTATCACTGAAGATTCTCTCCTCTCCTTTCCCTCATCTGGCCGATATTTATTCCTCTACTCAAGGCACCAAGATAAATTGCTGGCTTGGTGTTACACTGTTGTTCTTTGATTTACATAAAGATGGAACATTTACAGTGCAATGGAGACCATTCAGTCTCTGGCATCTGTACCTATTCTTTGTGAGAGCAACTCAACAATTCTGATTGCGTGACTTTTTCTCATAGGACTGCATGTGGTTCCACTTTGGATAACTATTCAAGTTTCTTCTGAAGACCATGAAAGAAGCTGCCCCCTTCCCATTCTCAGGTAGAGCTTTTAGATGGTGTGATAGTGATAATGTCTCTGCACGAGCAAGATAGAGCTTACAGTCATGACCTGGGTGATGGGTTTGAATCCAAACATGGCAATTTGTTAAAATTTAAATTCAATTATAAAGATGGAATATAAAGACAATCATCATTGATAGTGATGTTGAGACAGTCATCGATTGCTATAACATCCTATCTGGTTCACTAATGCTATGATGGGGAGGAAATTAGCCAATTTGACTCACAGCAAAGTGGCTAAATCTTAAATGCCTTCTAATATGTGCAAGAAAGCCATTCAGTGCAAAAGCAATTCAGGATCAGCAATAAATTCCAGCTCTATCAGCCACACTCATATCCCCCAAAAGAATAAAAAAAACAAAGATGCATCTGGAGGAGGCGTGAATGACAGGATGATGAAGAGCTGTGGTCTGAAAGCAAAACAGAGTAAAAATGGAGTGCTTTTCCCTCATGCCAAGATCGTCCCCAGTGCAGATGCAGTCCGTGACCTAAGCTGGCTGCATAGGATGAGTGAGGCGGGAAGGCTGGGGCAAATGGAGTCAAGATTCGCCCCTAGTTTGGTGTCTGCATGTGGGGTCTCCAGCCAAGTCACCATCTTCCACGTGGCCAGTCTTCTCCACCAACCATGCTGCCTGTCTCCTATCCAGAGGTAGGGATGGGTGACACTGCTGCATTGTTACTATTTTTTACCGCACTGTACACTGCTCGCTGCCACTTCTTCATCTCCACGATCCAAAATGGCTGCTGGCACAGGTACAGTCTGAGCCGGTGATGTCAGCGACATTGCTCCCGTGCATTGGCCCACTTGACAGAGGCATCCACCATAAACACGGGCAAGAGTAAAACAGAAACGTGAAAAAAACAGGGAACAAAATTGGAACAGAGATTAGGTTACAATCACCAGCCGGAATGTTTAGTTTGGAAGGCTGCAAAGTGCCTAATTGAAACAAAATATGTGAAATTTTGCTTTTGTGCATTCTTATAAAGTTCCACAAGTAGGTAATCTCTCGAAATACATTGGCTAATAACTTGTTAGACTGTTGCACACATGAATTTTACAAAACAAAAAGCTTTTAATGTGTGAACTTAATCTCAAACAACTTTATCCTCTGGCAGAACATCTTAGCATTTCTAAAAGCTAAGATTTTCTTCAAGTGTGTAGAACTTGTGGGTTTATCTTTAAAGTACATCATATAAACGCCAGTGAATAAATGAATGTGGTCCACCTCCCTGTAATTTATCATTGAAAGACTGTTCCATGAGAGGCTAGGCCAAAGGGAATTGGATGACAACATTTGAAGCCTCCCTTTTTATCCTCGGAACAAGAGTAGAGTACTCCCAGCAGAGTAATGGAACAAAAGCCAACTGTCGAGACCAACATTCATCAAAAGGAAGGAAGGGAAAAGGCACTGGCACAAATCACAACATTACATACAAATTGGTGCCAAAAGGCCACTTTAATGCTCTTGATTAGAGGATTTTCAGATGAATTATTAGTTATACACTGTCATCCTGCAGTGCCAGTTCAAAATATTTCCAATCAACACACTCTGGGACACAGTTGTCTGAAATGTATATATGTGATCATTCTGCTTCTGTTTCATTCTCACTTTAACTGGACATATGCAATGAATTTATGGACCCTTGTCTTGACTGTGCACATGTTGTTATCACCTAGTAGTTGTTGGCAAAAATAAAAGAATAAACCATTGCCTGACTATTTGATTTGCACTTTGCCTCAACTGTCCTTGGCTATTATGAGCAGTGAATGCTCAGAGGGCAGGCAAAAAAAAATCTTATTCCTCCGTCATGTTGTACCCTAAGATCATGGTGATTATTTTTCCCTCCCTGCCTTGGGTTTCTCCTGCTCCCCAAAATTTCTTACATGAATTTATTCCCGCTCTGATTAACACTACCCACCCTGCTTGTCTGACTGACTGCCTTTAACGTATACCACATTCCTCCTGAGATACCAAAGCCATTAACTCTGATGAACTCAGAACTTTGTTTTCACTCTTTGTGGCCTTGTCGACACCACCTGGCAATGAGTATCGCAAATTCACCACGCTCTGTATTAAAGAAAGATTCTTTATTTATTTCTACAGGGGATGAAGATGTTGCTGAAAAGGCCAGCATTTGTTGTCCATTGATTATCGACCTTCAGTTGGTTGGCTTGCCTGGCAATTACGCAGGGTAATTTGGAAACAGCCACACAACTGTCATATGTGGACCAGACTGGGTGAGGTGGCACATTTCCTTCCTTAAAAGGCTTAAGTTAACGAGATGTGTTTTCAATCAATGTAGTTCTATTAATGTAAACTACTGGAAATCTGAAATGAATGCAGAAAATGCTGTAGAATCTCAGCAGGTCAGTTGAGAGAAAGATTGAGTTAACATTTTCAAGTCTGATATGGCTTGAACAAATTGTAGCTCTCTGCTCATCACCAGAGACAAAGCACCAATTCCAGATTTATGACTTGAATTTAAATCTCACCAGCTGCTCTGATACAATTTGAACCCATAAGCTACAGCACTTACCTGACCTTGGATTATCAATGACAGTACCACTTTTTCATCAGCCCATTAGTCAGTAACCAGCTTTTGTTTTTAAATGCTTCCCTTGTTACAAGGTCAATGAGCCCCAGCTTTTTCAGCCTTTTACAACAATCACATCACCTTAATTCCTCAAATCAATTGTTCACATTAAAAAAAATAGAAATGACAACTGCGCACAGTGAGAGTAACTCCAATTTATGGCAACATTAAACATTAAGGGACATCTGATGGCGTATCGACTATATAGATTTTTTTGCTGCATTGATGTCAGTTACCAACAAGAGTCCAGATAAATGCAATATCACTTCACGAACCCCATTACTAAAATTGTACAGTTTGTGAGTTTGTTGATTTGGTCTTATTTAGAAATTCCTATTCCCAATCTCTCTGCTCCTGCAGCCCCATTTAGCTTCTTGCCTTCCATGGAAGAAATGAAAGGAACATAATTTAGAGATTGATAAAGATTTACTTATTAAAGTTTGCAAGAAATATTGAGAAGACACAGGAACATGGCATTGAGACAGATCATATTGAATGACAGAGTAGGCTCAAAGGGGCGAATGATCTAATCCTGTATTTAGTTTCTATGTTTCTATGTTTAATTATATTACACCTTTTCTGACATCAGGAATTCACCAAGTGCCTCATGACCAAGCCTATACTTTTGCAGCACGGTTGCTATTATAGGAAACATCACATTCTATTTGCTCACAGCACAAGATTTGATGTGTGGATGTTCTTTATTGATGGTATATTGTTCAGTGCCATTCAGCTTCTGAAGCCTACTCACAGGTAGCAAGGCGTGGGCAATATTCAGGCTTCAGTTGAGAAGTGACAAATAACATTCATTTGTAAGGGCCCACATATTTTTCCTTTTTGGCCGTAACCTGGAACAAAAGTCAGGCACTGATAGATGGCTGAAATACTCGGAAAGTTTTGCAACTTGGAAAAACGTGAGTGGTGGACATTTTTAGCTATGCAAGACAATGTTGCTTTTGGAGCAGTGGTCACAACAACCTCAAGGGTTTTAGAATTACAAGAAAAACTGCCTGACAACAGTCTTCAGATTGGTTGAGGTTCGATCTGAAAGTATGGAGCTTCCAGAAATCTCCAGACCTGACAAATGGAAAACATCCTTGTCAAACCTCTTGAGAATGCTATGTTTCAAAGAGATCACCTCTCATCCTTCTAAACTTCAGTGAGTAGAATCCCAAGCTGTTTTGTCTTTGCTTGTAAGACAATTCCTTGATGTTGCAGGTTATTCTGGAGAAAATTCTCTGAACTGCCTCCAATTAAATGGTATCTTGCCTCAAATGAAACTGTTCACAGTGCTCCAGCTATTGTCACACCAGTACTTTGTACAGTTAGAGTAAGACTTCCCTACTCTTTAGCTCCAAGGTCCTTAAAATAAAGGCCAACATTCCAGAGCCAGCAGCCTGGGGGAAGTGATGGCTTAGTAGTATTATCGCTGGGCTAATAATCAAAGACCCCGGTAATGCCCCTTGGATTGGAGATCAAATCCTGCTATGGCAGATGGTGGAATTTGAATTCAATAATAATCTGGAATTAAGAGTTTAATGACAATCATGAAACCATTGCCAATTAGCAGGAAAAAGCCCATTTGCTAATGACTTTTAAGGAAGGAAATCTGCCATTCTTACCTGGTCTGGCCTACATGTTATTATAGACCCACAACAATGTAGGTGACACTTAACCAACTTCTGGGTCATTGGGGATGGCCAATAAATGCTGGTCCAGCTAGCAATGTCCACATTCCATGAACAAACTATTTAAAAGAAGTGTTACATCAGTGATAGAGAAAAAGCTGAAAAGTGTTATAAATGACTTGATAAGTGGACTATTCTGAATGGACATAGCATGTGCATGTCAATGGAAAATCATATTCGATAAACATGGGAATTTTTTGAAGATATTACACACAAAATTGGTAAATGGGAGTCAATGGATGCATTTATAATATATTTGAACATTCAGATGAGTTTTAATAAGATTTGGCACAATGATTTGATTAGCAAAATTAAAGCACATAGTTTTGAAAGTAATGTACAGAAATGGACATAGGCTTGGCTAATTGACAGAAAATAGAATAGGAATAAATGGGTCATAGAATCATAGAGCCATAGAGTCAAACAGTATGGAAACTGTCCCTTTGGCCTATTTCGCCCATGCTAACCAGATATCCTAAATTAATCTAGTTCAATTTTCCAGCATTTGGCTTAAATCCCTCTAAACCCTTCCAATTCATGTACTTTTCCAAGCATGTTTGAAGTATTGTAATTGTACCACCTCCATAACCTCTTCTGGCAGCAAATTCCACGGATGCACTACCCTCTGTGTGAAAAAGTTGCCCCTTAGGCCCCCTCTCACCTTAAGCCTGTACCCAACAGTATTGGACTCCTCCCATCCTGAGGAAAAGACATTGTCTTATCACTCTATTCATGCTCCTCACGATTTTATAATCTTCTGTAGAGTCTCCCTCAGCCTCTGATACTCCAGGGAAAATAGTCCCATCCTAGTCAGCCTCTCCCTGTAGCTTAAATGGCAACATGCTTGCAAATCTTTTCTCATTCTTATATTGCTAGACTGTGACAACTTGTATAGAGCAAGGATCAGTGCTTGGGCCCATGTTGTTCACAAAATATATCAAAGATTTGGGCCTGGGAACCAATTATAATATTTTCAGATTGATAGGCAACATAAAGCAAGATACAAATGGGCATTGTGAGGAAGATGTAGAACATCTCAGGAGGATTTTTCCAGGCTTAGTGATTGGGAAAGATTATGGCAGATGGGATTACAATGTTGGAAAATGTGAGTTTATCCACTTTAGTAACAAGAACAGATGTGCAGAGTATTTCCTAATGGTGAGATGTTAGATGGTGTAGAAGTGTAAAGGAGCTTGGGTGTCCTTGTCAATAAGTCATTGAAGGCTAACATGCAAGTGTAGCTAAGCAATTGGAAAGGATAATGGAATAAAGCCTGGTCTTCTTACAGGGGGATTGTTGTAGAGGTTCTCCAGAATTGTTCCGATGTTGGCTGCACTGTCCTATGAAAAGAAAGTGTGTAAATTGGTCCTCTCTCATCTATAGTTTCAAAGAAGGAGAGATGGTCACATTGAAACCTGATTAACCCTTAAAAGAATAGACAGGTTAAGTGACTTTTCCCCTGTTTGGGAAGCCCACAACCAATGACCAATTTGAAGGAGGAGACCATTTAGGAACAAGACAAGGGGGCAGTGGAATTCTCTATTCCAGAAAGGAGTGTAGAAACTGAGTCTTTGAGCATATTTAAAGCAGAGGCTGTTAAATGTTTCATTATCAATGACATAAAGTGTTATGGGGGTAGAGGGGTGTAAAAAGCTTTGAGTGTTCAATCAGTCATGATCACATTGAATGGCGTAGCAGATTTAATGGGCTGAATGGGCTGAATGGCCTCTGCCCATTGCTAAGTTCCTAAGTTATCCATTTTGGCAGGAAGAATAAAAGGCATATGACATAAGACATAAGAAATAGGAGCAAGAGAAGGCCATCTGGCACATTGAGCTGCTTTGCCATTCAATAAGATCATGGCTGATCTTTTCATGGACTCACCTCCACTTACCTGCCCGCTCACCATAACCCTGGCACCATAACAACATTAAAACAAGTACATTGTCGAAATGGCATGTTCTGAGATTCAGGCAGATTTGGGTGACCTCATGCAAGAACTGCAAAAGGGATTATGCAGGTCACCAAGTAATTAAGAAAGCTAACAGAATATTATCATTCACCTCAACGGAATTGAAAACAACAACAAGGAGATTATGAGATAATAAAATGTGAGGCTGGATGAACACAGCAGGCCAAGCAGCATCTCAGGAGCACAAAAGCTGACGTTTCGGGCCTACACCCTTCATCAGAGAGGGGGATGGGGAGAGGGAACTGGAATAAATAGGGAGAGAGGGGGAGGCGGACCGAAGATGGAGAGTAAAGAAGATAGGTGGAGAGAGTGTAGGTGGGGAGGTAGGGAGGGGATAGGTCGGTCCAGGGAAGACGGACAGGTCAAGGAGGTGGGATGAGGTTAGTAGGTAGATGGGGGTGCGGCTTGGGGTGGGAGGAAGGGATGGGTGAGAGGAAGAACCGGTTAGGGAGGCAGAGACAGGTTGGACTGGTTTTGGGATGCAGTGGGTGGGGGGGAAGAGCTGGGCTGGTTGTGTGGTGCAGTGGGGGGAGGGGACGAACTGGGCTGGTTTAGGGAGATTATGCTTCAGTTACAAGAACACAAACACAAAAAAATACACAGGACACTGGGAAGCACATCTTGAGTTTTTTCACAATATTATTTGAGGACAGGTGCTAATGCTTTGGAGGTCGTGCAGTAAAAGCTTTACAATATTAACATTTGGAATGAGTGGTTTGTCTTTTGATGATAGGTTGAATAATTGAAGTTTGTGTCTGCTACAGTTCAGAAGAACAAGAGGTGAACTGGTTGAAACTCAAAAAACCCACCCCAATGCACTCCCACAGCCATTCACTGAAGTCCAAACCCAGCCTCTGGATTATGAGTCATTGCTAAGCATACTACCTCTGTATCCAGCCTGTGCGACGGTCTCTTCAGTTCTGCTGTTGATTTTTCACTCTACGTGCTGTCGCTATATCATTACTGTCTGCTATTTTAAGTTAGCTGAGGATCACCAAGCAGTAAGGAGCATCTGTAATGGAGTTCCAAATAAATTATGCAGAAAGGAATTCAAACAAAAGCCCTCCCTAAGAGCTGAAGTGAAGTGTGGAGAGGGCAGCATTTATGCTATAGTTGGTAAATAAATAAATAGATAAATGCTGCCCCACTCCCACCACCACCCCCCACCCCCCAACACCTCACCTCCACACTTCACCAGCTCTGATGAAGCATCATCTACACTAGAAATGTAAGCTTGCTCTCTGCGGATGCCGTCTGACATGCTGTGATCTCCTGCATTTGTTGTTTTCTGTACATATTCCAGAACCTGCAGTAATTTGCTCCCAGCCATCCCTAAGAGTTCATTGACACCAGTTGGAAGAAACCATATCCAGACTTCATCTAAGCATAAGATTGAGTTGAAAGTGCGGTGAGTATCTGAAAATGCTGGTCCCATGGGGTGTCAAAGAGAACACTGATTCCAATCAAAGGAAGTAACTTAATGGTGTATTTAATGGTGATATTTAAGAGGTATTTAATGGTGCAGCCATCTCTGTGAAATCACTGTTACAGATATGTTTATTTCAGGTGCAATTTGCTTCTTAAAAAGATGGCAGACAAATTTAAATTTAAGTATTACAGCCACCCAATATAGTATTGAAAACCACACCAAGCACATGGCCAGGTGATACAGAAGGAATTGCCATGAGCCAGAACCTATGATTTTATCTTCTAAATCACCAAGACAAACCATATTAACATACAGGAGGAGGTTGAATCGTACCAAAGATGAAAGGGACATATTGAACCAATCACACATTCTAAATCTCTTGATCTCTATGATCAGCAACTAATTTGGTCAAAGCAAGGACAGACATACACGTTCAGTAAGGGCATGTTAAACTGTTTCAAACTGAGAGATGCATGTTAGTCATGGTACCTAAAGGGGCATTTTGAGGATACAGTGAACACATTGGTACTGGTCTCCCTGGAGAGAGAAGGCTGAGAGGAGATTTGAAAGAAGTTTTCAAAACCATCGTGAGCTAGATGGAGTATACAGGAAGAACTTGTGCCTGCTCATAAAAGGAGCAAGAATGAGACGGCATAGATTTAAAGTGATGTGCAAAAGAAGCAAGGATGTTGTGAGAGAAAACAAAACATATTCATACAGTGAGTTGCTAGAATATGTAATGCGTTGCCTGGAAACATTGTGGAGGTTCAATAAATTGAGGCATTCAATGGCACCATTGAATGATTATTTGGATAGAAATAGTGTACAAGGGGTGGGGAGAAAGTGGAAGTTTGGCACTAAGCAATAATATTCAATTGGAGAGCTGGTGTAGGCACAATGGGCTGAATGGCGTCTTTTTGAGTCATAACAATTCTGTGATTCTATAATAAACTGCTGTTTGCAGGTAGTCAGGAGCCTTGGCACATCTCATCTGGTCGCTGGTATGTGAAAGTATTTTGGATAGTTTGCACAAAAAAGGCAACAGAAAATGAGGCCCCTTTTAGTGCTTAGTCTATTTTTCTTTATTATTGATGCCACTGGGGTGAAAAAGCAATCAGGACTGCAAAGGGCTGTCACCACCCTGAGATGTATTTACACCCCAATGCCTTTAGCAATGCTATACTGAGCGCAAGGCTCTGGTCAGCTCAACTGGTTGGCTTACAACGTAACACAGCAATGCCAATGGTTTGACTTTGAATTCCACACCAGATGACGTGACCACAAAGGACTCTCCTTCTCAACCTCACTTCAAGTGTTTAACCTCAGGTTAAACCACCAGGAGTTGTCTCTCTCTAGTGACAAAACAGTCCTGTGTTCTCATAAAATTGTGGTGATTTTACCTTTATGTTGAGCTCAAGTCCTTACAATGACCTTGAATCCATAACCTCCTGACTTTAGAAACTGAGAAAACTAAGTCACTGAGAAAACTATCTTAAATTTCAGCCATTTGATTGGATGTTTTTTTCAAATAGAATGCTAAGAGAGTGTGTAGAATCTGGAGTAGTTGTCCCTGTTAAATTGATGTACACAGTGATAAAGTGCTATATTAGCTTGGAACACATTGATCAATATGAACTGATCCAGCATCATCTCCTGCTCCATTTTACCATTTAGGCTCTACTTTTATCGCCATGTTAGCTCAATCTCAAATTAACTCCTACATTTTTACATAATCTTAACAACTTGCAAACAGTATAGTGTGCAAAGCAATAGGTATTAATAGTAAGACAATGATTCTGAAATAACCCTTCAGAGGCCAGCATCCCAACACCAATCACCCTTTATTTACACATGCATATCTTTTGGCAATATCACAGCCTCATACTGAGTCAGGCATTTCAGGGGCCAATAGTGATGCCATCATATTTTATGTCAGCCAGGGCTCCCTGATTTGGCCAGGCTAACGGCACCAAACAGAGAGCTCATATTCTATGAAGTCTAGCTGGCTGACATCATTGAGGTAGATACAAATAGTTATCAGTGTCCTGAAGTAAAATATACTGGTTGGTGTGAAGTTGAGTAATAAGACATCAGACATGGGAGCAGAAGAAGACTATTTGGCCCATTAAGACTGCTCCACCATTCTATGAGATCATGGCTGATTTGGTAATCCATAACTGCACTTTTCTGCCTTTTCCCCATAACCCTTGAATTTCTTACTGTTTAAAAAACTATCTCATCATATAACAGACTAATGACCCAGCTGCCACAGCTCTCTGTGGTAAAGAAGTCAACAGATTCTCTACTCTGTGAGAAAAGAAATTTTCACTCATCTCTATCCTGAGTCATTCAATCAAGGCTGATATTTTTCTAAACCTTATTTTCCTGCCTTCTCCCCATGATCATCGAGCCGTTTACTGATTGAGAATCTATGCTTCTCTTTCTTAAATGACATGGCTTCCACAACCTTCTGTGGCAATGAATTCCACAGGTTCCCTCGAGCTGAAGAAATTCCTCTTCATCTCAGTTCTAAAGTGTCGTCCCTTCACTTTGACACTAAAGACACTTGAATTTATCACTCATGGCATAGTTTATAAGAGCAGGGAGATTACATTGAAACTGTATAAAATTTTAATTCAACCATTAAAAATACAATTCTGGTTATGTCACTGTAGGGTTACAGCTTTCTGCAGTCTTTATCCATTTAAATAATATTCAGTTTTTCTATTCTTCTTGCAAATACATTTTCATACATCATATTCAATCTGCCAATTTTTCATCCACTTACATCACCTATCTATATCCCTTTGTAATCTCTTTATGCCACCCTCACTATTTGCCTTCCTGGCTATTTTTGTGTAATTCACAAAACTTGACAATAGTACTTTCTCTGTCTCATCCAGGAGATAGTAAAGACTGCAGATGCTGGAAGCCAGGCTCAATAAACATGGAGCTGGACAATCGCAGCAGTTCAGACAGCATCAAATAGGAACAGTCTCTGACTCTGAAAGTCAATGTTTCATGCCAAAAACCCTGACGAAGGGTTTCAGCCCAGAATGTTGACTCCTGCTCCTCTACTTCAACGTGATCTCCCTGCTCTTATAAACTATGCCATGACTGATAAATTCAAGTGTCTTTAATGTCAGAGTGAAGGTACAGAAATTTGGAATTGAGATGAAGAGGAATTTCTCCAGCTCAAGGGAATCTCTGATGCTGTCTAACCTGCTGTGTTCGTCCAGCTCCACGTTTATTTCATTTATCTCATCCAAGTCATTAATAAAGATTATGAAACATTGTGGTTCCAGCCTTCTGCAACATTGAAAATGCCTCTTTTATCCCAAATCTCTGTCAATGTGGTCTACTTGTTTATTCTTTATTCATTCACGAGTTGAGGGCATCACTGGCCGGACAGCATTTATTGCTCATCTCTAATTGCCCAGAGGGCAGTTCAGCGTCAACCACGTTGCTGTGGGTCTGGAGTCATAGAAGAGTAGAGCAGGTAAGAGTGGAGAGTGCAGGGAAGTGGAGTTGAAATGCCCATCAGCCATGATTTAAATGGTGGAGTGGTCTTGATGGGCTGAATGGCCTTACTTCCATTCCTATGTCTTATGGTCTTATGGTAAGGATGGCAGTTTCCTTCCCTAAAGGACATTAGTAACCAGATGGGTTCTTCCTGACAATCAACAATGGATCCACGGTCGTCATTAGATTGTTAATTCCAAATATTTATTGAACGCAAATTCCACCATCTGCCATGGTGGGATTTGAACCCAGGTGCCCAGAACATTATCTGGGTCTCTGGATTAACAGCCCACTGATAGTCTACCACTAGGCCATCGCCTCCCCTGTATCTGTTGCTCCTGATGTGGACTCCTCTACATCGGTGAGACTATGCGTAGACCCGGAGACCACTTTGTAGAGTATTTGCGCTCTGTATGCAACAAACGACAACATCTTCTGGTTGCCAACCATTTTAACACTTCCTCCCACTCTCTGGGTGACATATCCATCCTGGGCCTCCTCCAGAGTCACAATGACACCAACCACAAACTGGAAGAGCAGCACCTCATATTCTGCCTTGGGATCCTACATCCCGATGGCCTAAATATGGAATTCACAATTTTAAAATCTGTCCCCCCCAGCCTCATCCCATGTCCAACCCTCCCTCTCATCCCTGCCTCCTTGACCTGACACAACCTGTCTGTTTTCTTTCCCACCTCTCCGCCCCACCCACCTCACTGATAATCCCCACCAATCCCCACCTGTGCTCATCTATCACCATCCCCACCTACCTTGCCCAGCCACACCCCTCCTCTCTCTGTTTATTTTCCAGCTCCCTTCTCCCTCCCCATTTTTGAAGTAGGGTACCGACCTAAAACGTCAGCTTTCCTGCTCTGCTGATGCTGCCTAGCCTGCTGTGTTCCTCCAGCTCCAAATATGTACATCCCCTGGTCTCCCTCTATCTACCTTACTTGTTACTTACTCAAAGAATTTTAAAGAATTTGTTTGGCATGATTTCCACATCATGAAGCCATGCTAACGCTACTTGATCATATTAAACATTTCTAAATGCTCTGCTATTACAACTTTTAGAAGAGACTCTAATGTTGTTTCAATTGCAGATAAGTAGTTAATTGACTCTCATGATCTGTTCTTCTATCCTGTGTTTTAGAACAAAAGTGCTACATTTGCAGTTTTCCAATCCTTTAGGACTTTTCCAGGATCCAATTTTCCAAAAATCAGATTTTTTGAAGATTACTGCGAATGCATTCAATATCTCTATAGCTACTTCCCTCAATATCTGAGTATGCCTTCCATCAGGTCTTGGGAATGTATCAACTTTTATGGTCATTAATTTCCCTAGTATTTTTTCTCTACCGATAGTTATTATGTTTTTCTAGACTGCTTTTGCCCCTTGATTATTTAGTATTTTTGCAATGTTGTTAGCTTCTTTCATCATAAAGACTGATTCAAAATATTTATTCAATTCTTCTGCTATTTCCTTGTTCTTTTTTATTTCCTCAGTCTTACTCTCTAACTGATCATCTTTCATTTTGGCCTCTCTCTACTTCTTTTATATATGTATTTAAAGAAACTCTTAAACTCTGGTTTGACATTACTTGCTGGTTTACACTCAAAGTTTATTTTCTTCCTCCATTATATTTATTGTCATCTCTTATGACTTTTCCAACCCTTTAGGTTATCATTTATCTTTGCCACATTGTATGTTTCTATATCCTCCCAGTTTTATGCTTTCTTTACCTTCCTTTGGTTATCAACTGCCTTTTCTGCTAAACTCCTTTCCCAGTCCCCTCTAGAGAACTCTGCCATTCTTCCTTTATAATTTTCCTTATTTAAATTTAGCACAGCTATTTCTGACCCAGGTTTCTCATTCTTGAACTGAATGTGAAATTCTACCATGTTATAATCACTGTATCCTCGGGGATCTTTTCTCTGAGATCATTTGTTAAAGCTGACTCATTACGCATCATCAGAATGAGAGGTGATCTCATTGAAACTTACAAACTGGTTAAATGGGCAGACAAGGTGAATACAGGTAAAATATTTCCTCGGGTTAGGGAATCCAGAACCGGGGGACACAATTTAAAAATAAGGGGGTGCCACTTAGGCCCAAGATGAGGAGAATTGTATTTTACTCAGATGTTGTGAACTATTGGAATTCTCCACCCCAGAGATCTCTGGAAGCTCAGTTTTTCATTAGATTTAAAATAGAAATTGATAGATTTCTAAATTACCAATGGCTCAAAGGATAATGTTGATCGGTTGGATAAAACACTCTGAAGGGTTCGATCAGCCATTATCATATTGAACATCAGAGCAGTTTGAAGGACTGAATCCTACTGCTGTTACTATATTCCTAGAAAGCAAAACAGGAATAGAACTCAGTTGCAACTAGATAAGCTTACTGGACTAAATGCTAAATTCAGAGATAGCTCTGTATTATGAGAAAAATCTACAAAGGAAATGCAATTCCTTGCCGAAAACCTTATTTTGATATGTGCCAAATTAATATTATCGTTGCCAGTTGAGATAAAGCTTTGTCAACTGCCACACTGAATTGCAATGTTTCAGTAAGAACTAAAAGAACTGTGGATGCTGTAAATCAGGAACAAAAACAAAGTTGCTGGAAAAGCTCAGCAGGTCTGGCAGCGTCTGTGGAGGAGAAAACAGAGTTAACGTTTCGGGTCCGGTGACCCTTCCTCAGAAGGGTGTGTGTGCAATGTTTCAGTATTGGTTGACACCACAGAACAAGGTTCCAAAGTTATTCTGCCAACTCAGTCACCAATTTGTACAAGAGGATACCTTGCTGTAGGTAACACTTTAGGCAATTAATGAATGGTGGCTCCAACAACATGCAAGAAGCTCAACACCATCCAAGATGAAGTAACCCATTTGATTTGCTCCCTATCCACCACCTTCAGCATTCACTCTTTTCACTATAGATGCACAGTGGCTGCAGTGTGCATCATCTACAATGTTCACTGTAACAATGTACCAAGGGTCAGCTTATGGCATCTTCCATTCCTGTGACCTGTACCAACTAGAGGAACTAGGGCCGCAGATACACTGGAACACCACCACCAGCATGATCCCTGCCAAGCAACATGCCATCATGACTTGGAATGCTGTCATCATTCCTTTACTCTGGCTGGCTCAAAATCTTGGAACTCCCTTCCTAACAGCTCTGTGGGTGCCCCTACACCCCCAAGGACTGCAGTGGTTCAAGATGGTGACACACTAACACCTTCTCCAAGGTTATTAGGGATGAGCTATTAATTATCACCTAGCTGGCTATGACCACATCCAACAAAAAAAAGATTTCTTCACTCGGTATCTTCAGAATTCTCTACTCCACACATCTGTGGATGCTGCCATTGAACATAATAAGGAACTTGGGGGATAGTGTGAGAAGTGGAATTGAGGGAGAAATCAACATGATCTTACTTAATGGTGGAACACGATCAAAGTGAGAATGAAAATGAAAAAGCCTTATATATATACTTGGACGAGGGAATTGAAGGATGGGTCAGCAAGTTTGCAGACGACACAAAGGTCGGAGGTGTCGTTGACAGTGTAGAGGGCTGTTGTAGGTTGCAGCGGGACATTGACAGGATGCAGAGATGGGCTGAGAGGTGGCAGATGGAGTTCAACCTGGATAAATGCGAGGTGATGCATTTTGGAAGGTCGAATTTGAAAGCTGAGTACAGGATTAAGGATAGGATTCTTGGCAGCGTGGAGGAACAGAGGGATCTTGGTGTGCAGATACATAGATCCCTTAAAATGGCCACCCAAGTGGACAGGGTTGTTAAGAAAGCATATGGTGTTTTGGCTTTCATTAACAGGGGGATTGAGTTTAAGAGTCGTGAGATCTTGTTGCAGCTCTATAAAACTTTGGTTAGACCGCACTTGGAATACTGCATCCAGTTCTGGGCGCCCTATTATAGGAAAGATGTGGATGCTTTGGAGAGGGTTCAGAGGAGGTTTACCAGGATGCTGCCTGGACTGGAGGGCTTATCTTATGAAGAGAGGTTGACTGAGCTCGGTCTCTTTTCATTGGAGAAAAGGAGGAGGAGAGGGGACCTAATTGAGGTATACAAGATAATGAGAGGCATAGATAGAGTCGATAGCCAGAGACTATTTCCCAGGGCAGAAATGGCTAGCACGAGGGGTCATAGTTTTAAGCTGGTTGGTGGAAAGTATAGAGGGGATGTCAGAGGCAGGTTCTTTACGCAGAGAGTTGTGAGAGCATGGAATGCGTTGCCAGCAGCAGTTGTGGAAGCAAGGTCATTGGGGTCATTTAAGAGACTGCTGGACATGCATATGGTCACAGAAATTTGAGGGTGCATCCATGAGGATCAATGGTCGGCACAACATTGTGGGCTGAAGGGCCTGTTCTGTGCTGTACTGTTCTATGTTCTATGTTCTATATTTTAATCTTTTCAGGACCCTCACATTTCTCAAAGTGCTTTGGAATCAGTGACATACTTTATTTTCAGAGTGTAGTCAGTGTTGTAAAGTAAGGAATAGATTAGTCAATTTGCACACAGTAAGTTCCCACAGAAAGCAATGTTACAATGAACGGGATATCTTATTTAAGATGAGGACAACAGGGATAATTCTTTTCAAATGAATTATGCCATGGAATCCTTTACATTCATCAATATGAGGCATCGATTTAACTTCTCATCCTTAAGCGGTAGACTTTACAGAGGGATGTATAAGCCAGCACTCCACATACCCTGGTGTAAAACTCCATCACTGCTTAGTTGAATAGAGATTCAATTACACCTCAGCCATAGTACAATGGGACTTTCAATGGGTCTAAGAAATATCTCCACATCCCTGATCTCCCACTGAAATATGGAGAATCTCTCCCTCAAGAATAGAATAAACAGTAGGGAAGGTAATGACTTAGTGGTATTATCATCAGACTGGTAATCAGGAGACCCAAGTAATGTTCTGGGGTCCGGATTCGAATCCTGCCAAGGCAGAAGGTGGAATTTGAATTCTATAAAAATCCGGAATTCGGACCCTAATGATGACCACAAAACACTGTTGGGGAAAAACCCATCTGGTTCACTAATGCCCTTAAGGAAAGGAAGCTGCCATCCTTATCTTGTTTGGCCTACATGTGACTCCAGACCCGCAGCAATGTGGTTGACTCTTAACTGCCCTCTGGGCATTTAGGGATGGACAATAAATGGTTGTCTAGCCAGCGATGCTCTCATCTTGTGAATGAATAATAGAAAAAATGTACGTGGAGTAATGCCCACAACTTGGACTATAAAATATCCCAAGGACATACCAGAATATCATAGTATCCCTACAGTGTGGAAGCAGGCCATATTGACCATCCAAATAACATCCCACCCAATTTCCTCTATTCCTCCTGGCTAATCAACCTAGCCTGGACACTATGGGCAATTTAGCATGGCCAATCCACATAACCAGTACATCTTTGGACTATGGGAACAAGTCAGGTCGCCTAGAGGAAAGTAATGTAGACACGGGGAAAACATACAAACTCCACATAGCCAGTTGCTTGAGGCTGGAATTGAACCCAAATCCCTGGTGCCCCGAGGCAGCAGCACGAGCCATTGAGCCACTGTACCACTCTAAAGTAACAGAGACTTTTCCCAGACCTGAGGAAAGCTCATGGAATTTGTGTTGGTTTGGTTAAGGGGCCTCTGTGGTGTGATTAGTGTGGGTGTTGGGGTTGCCTTGGAGGTCATTACAGAGGCTGGGGTTCAGATTTGGGGTGGTGGGAATAGATGGGAGTATAGGATCTTTATGAAAATGCCCCAAGGGGCTAAGAGGAACAGCCCAGACCCCTCATATGCCCACAAGGAGGTACACCGCACATCACCAACTCCTCCTTAACAGCAACCGACACAGCCAAAGCAGGGAGGCTGTCTGATTTGCCCTTACCTTCCACAACAGATTGGAAAACTGTGGCGGCTGCAAATTAAGGTTATTTCAAGACAGTTAATTGATCACCTGAGAGCTTCGAAAGGTCGATGATCGTTCAGCCTGCCTGACACCTTACCCAGCATGCATCACACCATACCCACCCTACTTGACACCATAGCCATCCTGTCTGAAACCTTACCCATTCTGCCTGACACCTTATCCATCATGCATCACACCATACCTATCTTGCCAGACACCTTACCCATTCTGCCTGACACCTTACCTACCCTGCTTGACACCTTACCCAACTTGCCTGACACCGTACCCACCCTGTCTGACACCTTACCAATCCTGCCTGACACCATACCCATCTTGCTCAACACCTTACCTAACTGACTTGATACCATACCCATCATGCATCACGCCTTACCCACGCTGCCCGACAGCTTACCCATCATGCCTGACACCATACCCATCTTGCCTGACATCTTATCTACCCTGGATAATAAAATGTGAGACTGCATGAACACAGCAGGCCCAGCAGCATCTCAGGAGCACAAAAGCTGACGTTTCACGCCTAGACCCTTCATCAGAGAGGGGGATGGGGTCAGGGTTCTGGAATAAATAGGAAGCGAGGGGGAGGCGGACTGAAGATGGAGAGAAAAGAAGATAGGTGGAGAGGAGAGTATAGGTGGGGAGGTAGGGAGGGGATAGGTCAGTCCAGGGAAGACGGGCAGGTCAAGGAGGTGGGATGAGGTTAGTAGGTAGGAAATGGAGGTGCGGCTTGGGGTGGGAGGAAGAGATGGGTGAGAGGAAGAACAGGTTAGGGAGGCAGAGACAGGTTGGACTGGTTTTGGGGTGCAGTGGTGGAGGGGAAGAGCTGGGCTGGTTGTGTGGTGCAGTGGGGGGAGGGGACGAACTGGGCTGGTTTTGGGATGCGGTGGGGGAAGGGGAGATTTTGAAGCTGATGAAGTCCACACTGATACCATTGGGCTGCAGGGTTCCCAAGCGGAATATGAGTTGCTGTTCCTGCAACCTTCTGGTGGCATCATTGTGGCACTGCAGGAGGCCCATGATGGACATGTCATCTAAAGAATGGGAGGGGGAGTGGAAATGGTTAGTGACTGGGAGGTGCAGTTGTTTGTTATGAACCGAGCGGGGGTGTTCTGCAAAGCGGTCCCCAAGCCTCCGCTTGGTTTCCCCAATGTAGAGAAAGCCACACCATGTACAATGGATACAGTATACCACATTGGCAGATGTGCAGGTGAACCTCTGCTCTTATCTAGCCTGCTTGACGCCTTACCTATCATGCAACGCATCTTACCTATGCTGCTTGACACCATACCCATCACACTTGATACCATTCCCACCCTGCCTGACACCTTACTCATCCAGCTATAATAAAGTGGAACAAGTCAGGGGTGGATTAAAAGGTGCTATTCTGGCCATTGCCTTTACTGTGCAAAATCTCTCCACTTCTGCTTTCAAATAACCTAGCGGGTGCCACAAAATTCAGCTCCTGGTGATCACTAACGATGCATTGCTCCCTCAGTCTTGGGGCAGAGTGTCAGTACTGATTTTTGTTTTCAAGCCCAGGAGTGGAACTGTAACTCAAAAAGTCCTGCAAGCATGTGTGCTGTCAATTAAACTACAGCTGAGTGAATGTCTCCCCCTGTTCCTCAGGTTTTTGTACATATTATACAAATTGTTGCAGTAAATTAAGTATCAAGACTTCTCTAAATTTAGCTATGATATCTGATGGTCTTTCTGCCTGCTAGCTGTTGCTGTTTTATTCAGGCCATTTTATCTGGCCTACATAGGTTTGTAACCTGGCCTTCCAAATACCATAGCCCCCTCCACATTTAGATTAGCTGCAAAATGTCTGAGTCACTCTGTGTGTCACAAGTTAACCTGAAGAATAACAAAACTGACAGGTTGTAAAAATAATGAGCTGAAGATAAGTAAAGGAACAAAAATGTTAATATAAATTTGCCTTTGGTGTTTTCACTTCACACGAAAATGCACCTGAATTCAACCAATCACTTTCTCAAATTAAAATCGTTCTTTGATTCTGATCTGATTCACCAACCTTGCCAGTGTAAGTGATAGTCATGCGATAATGCTGGCACAATGATATCAGCCAATTTATTCTGGTCACAGGGAATTGGCCCTACTGTTCTTATTTGAAATTCATAACACTCCTCCTCAGCCTCATGGAAAAAGGCATGAATTCGCAATAAATAAACAGGTCATTCAGCCTGATGGCTCAATGCTAGTGGGTATGGCTTACAACAACCTCCTCCCATGTTATTTCATCTTCACTATCCCTCTATTCCTTTCTGACTCATAAGGTGCTCACCTTCCTCTTAAATGCTTCACTATTACTCGCTGCAACTACTGTATGTGATGTAGTATCTTTTACATTCTACCCGCTCAGGAGAGAGAATATTCTCCTGGAATCCTGATTGATGAATTAAATCTTAATTATATCGACTCATAGCCATAGGCATGTACAGCATGGAAACAGACCCTCCGGTCCAGCTCATCCATGCCAACCAGATGTCCAAAATAAATCTATTCCCATCAGCCAGCATTTGGCCCATATCCCTCTAAACCCTTCCTATTCATATATCCATCCAGATGCCTTTTAAATTTTGCAATTGATCCAGCCTCCACCACTTTCACTGGCAGATCATCCCATACACGCACCACTCTCTACGTGAAAAAGCAGCCCTTCAGGTCCCTTTTAAATATTTCCCCTCTCACCATAAACCTATGCCTCTAGGCTTTTGACACCCCTATGCCAGGAAAAAGACTTTCTCTATTTATCCTGACTTTATAAATAATGATTTAATCATGATGAATTTATTTTTATGGCTCCGAGTTTTAGACCCCATCAACATCCCCTCCTCCACTCACTCAACCCCAAGTTGAAACATCTTCTCTAAACCTAACGTATCAAACACCTTCCTATTGTCTATTTAATTATGCTTTTGTCTTTCCTATCTAGAGAAGAACTTGAACCTTAAATATAAAAAAAATCAAAGAACTGTGGATGTTGGAAATTAGGGACATAAAAAGGAATTTCTGGAAAAGCTGAGTCGGCCTGGCAGTATCCATGAAGAGAAAATAGAGTCAAGGCTTTGAGTCAAGTGACTCTTCTTCTGAAATGTTAACTCTGTTTCTCTGCATAGGTGCTGCCAGATCTGCCCAGGAATTTCTGTTTCTGTTAAAAACTTGAACCTTGTCCTGTTCAATTATTCTAAAACTCCTCAATCTGAAATGATTTTTGTCAATCTTTTCTGCACTTTATCCAGAATCCTCTGTCTTTTTGCAGTACGGAGACAAGAACAGCACACAATTCTTCAAGTGGGATCTATTTATGAGTTCTATTCTTTTGGATATGAGCTGTAGTGTTTTGACTGATGTAGCTTCTTACACTACCTGCTACTTTTTTAAAGTCTAAGTTTCTGAAGATGCGCGAGCTTGGATAAGAACCTACTACTGAAAATCCCTTGGAATGCTAGAAATTTCAAGCATAGAAGGAGGAAATGAAAGTTCAAAGTTCCTAGCCAGGGAAGGATTGAGGCCAAGTGAGTGCCAAATATATGGTGGACTAACGTCCAACAATACTGAGGTGTAAAGAGTCAACAGGGGACAGAAATAAAAGTCAAATGAGAACAATAACAATGGTATCCACAAGGAGCACTTTAGGAAATCTTGGATTGCAAGTTGAGTTCCATTCATTTTAATTTGTGTTTATGTAAGGCGGTTGAAGTATAAAAGCAGTAATGTCTGGCTAAGACTGTTGGTGAGACTGTAGGCAGAGAACTCTACACAGTTTTGAACTCCTTATTGAAGCAAGGTGATCCTTGCTTTGGAAGCAGTTCAGAGTTCATTCACTTGATTAATTCTTTGGATGAAGGCGTCATCTAATGAGGAAAGGGTAAACAGACTGGCCCTGTATAAATGGGAGGAGAATGAGAAGTGGTCTCATTGAGCAACCTGAAAATCTATAAGGGTTTGTCAAGAGTAGAGGCTGGAAGATGTTCCCCCTCATTGGAGAATTTGGAATTAAGGGAAATACTTTCAGAGTCAGGGGTTGAGATGGAGGTAAGCAGGACGTGGTTCTCTCAGGGGTCTTCATTCATTGAAATTGGATGTAGAGGCAGACTAGAGGCCGTGTTATCATCTTTAAAACTGAGGTAGACAAATTCTTCACCTGAAGGGGAGTTGAGGGCTAAGGAGAATGGATCAGAAAGGAGAGTTGAGACAAAATCACGATCTTATTGAATGGGGAGCAAGATCAAACAGTCAAATGACCTAGGCTGGCTCTGATTTACAACTCTAGTATGTGTCAGAGAATTTTGTTTGTGTGTGGGGAGAGGGTATAGAGACTGAACTCTAGCCTTTTACCTGTCTGGCATCAATCTAGTGCCCAAGTGTGAAAAAGCAACTACCCATAAATCTTCCTGCTCTGTTCAAACAATGTGGCTTAAATCCAAGTTCAGAACACTCAACCTTCCTGAAGTAGCATGCTATTTTAATCTGATCTAATTTAGTACCAATGGATAATCTCACAATTACCAGTTCCACAGATATTCCTGCTCTTTATTCCCACCATCTTTCCTTTAATAAACTAAGTGTCGCTATAGCAACAAAGAGATCTGGAGGGCCTCAAGTACATAACTCTTTGAAGGTAGCAAGACAAATTGAGAAGTCTGCTAAAATGTATGACATGTTCTGACACTTTATGAGCTGAGGTACAGAATACAAAAGTAACCAAACAGCAACAAAGAAAAGTTGAAATTGCTGGAGAAACTCAACAGGTCTGCACCATCTGTGGAGAGAAAAACAGGGTTAGTGTTTCAAATCCAATGACCCTTCTTCAGAACTGCCAAACCTTATTAAATGGCCTCAGTTTTACATTCCCTGGTTCCACATGGTTCACGATGGGAAATATTCTCTCAGTGTCCACCATGTGAAGGACACTGGCCCTTAGGTTTTTGGAATAAATAAACAGTGTCATTCAAAAGACCCTGAATGGATAATTGAAAGATGTCACACGGTTGCAGCACTAACTCCCAACATATAAACAGATGAGTAGGAGTAGGCCATTTGGCCCTTCAAGCCTGCTCTGCCATTTAATCAGTTCAATGTTGCTCTGATTCTAACTTCAATTCCACATTCCCTCCTAACCTCAATAACCTTTCACTCACTTGCTTCTCAGGATTCTAAGTAGCTGCACCTTAAAAATAGCCAAAGACTCTGCTTCCATTTCCTTCTGAAGAATGGAGATTCTTAACCCTCTGTGAGAAAGAAAATATTCTTCCCATCACTGTCTTAAATGGGCAACTTCTTTTTAAACTGTGTTCTATGTATAGTTCTCGATTGTCCCAAAAGTGGAAACATCCTTTCCAACTCCCCTCTGTCAAAGCCTCTGAAGATCTTAAATGTTTCAGTCAAGTCAACTTATCCTGGAATGAGAATGATAAAAATAGGTACAAGTTATATTAACTAGTTATGGTTAATCATTAAGGCCAAAGGTAAAGTCACCATCGTCTTACCAGATCATAGGGCAGCTCACACATTAATGAGAGGTAACTGGTGTTGAATTAACCTGACAGTCACCATGCCTTAGGCAAGGGAACAGGTTGAGAAGGAAAGTCTTTTTGATAACTTCAATCAGCATTGACATTACTCTGCATTGCAAACTGGCCATTCAGCCAACGGGCACCTAATCATTCAGCAAACAGGAGCTAAAGATGATACATCTGCCTCCAACAGGATCCCAATCTAGACTCTTTGATTCTCCACCTTAAAGTGTCACATCATCAGATTGGTTGGAACCTGACGCAATCTCCAACATTACAACATTCTCAAAGCCTTATGTAATGACTCCTTGACTAAAGTTTGTTTACCTGTGCTCATAGCTCTTTATGCAGCTTGGCATTAATTGCAAATGCTCTTATGCAGCACGTGACAACAGCAAGGTATGATATAAATCCAAATTGTTTTGGCCATTGTTGGGAAAAAGAATGAGTTATAGTGTTTGGTTAGCTATAAATGGATAAAATATTGTTTGCATGGCATTTAACATAAATGGCTATCTTTTTCAATTCCTACATAACATTTTCCTTTAACCTTGAATGCAATGACTGTACATTCCCTTTTTAGTTTCGAGCTGCTATTTGGGACAGACAGGTTGAAGCTGTCCTTGTCTCATTGATTCTTCCGTACAAGTGGATTTAACAAGCTGTCCTATATTTACTGCCAGATTTCACAGAAACAAATTGTGACTCCTTACTGGGTAAATCCTCTGTGCCTGATGTACAGTTTGTACAATTTTTAATGATGATTGCCTTCCCCACTCAACAGCTGCATGGTCTTCATGGTAGAAATCCAAATGGGATATTTCGATGTAATTCAGACTCAATCATTAAGCTTACAGCAAATGCCCAAGATAATGAGAGGCATAGATAGAGTTGATAGCCAGAGACTATTTCCCAGGGCAGAAATGGCTAGCACGAGGGGTCATAGTTTTAAGCTGGTTGGTGGAAAGTATAGAGGGGATGTCAGAGGCAGGTTCTTTACGCAGAGAGTTGTGAGAGCATGGAATGCGTTGCCAGCAGCAGATGTGGAAGCAAGGTCATTGGGGTCATTTAAGAGATTGCTGGACATGTATATGGTCACAGAAATTTGAGGGTGCATACATGAGGATCAATGGTCGGCACAACATTGTGGGCTGAAGGGCCTGTTCTGTGCTGTACTGTTCTATCTATGTTCTATGAATGTACCAAAGTCTATGAGGCACACACACCTCCTCTATCACCTCCTTCCAACCTTCTAAAGATTCATCTTCCTGAACAGCATATGTTTTTGTTTAAGAAGATAGAACAAAGGGCGAGAGTAGCAAGGGACAGATAAAGTTTAATATGATGCTGAAGACCACACCACAATGATCATTTGAGTAGGGCACCCAGTGGAAGACCTAGCCAAATGAGGGCCTTTCATTTAGAGGAAAGGTGTCAGCCAGGGTCCCATCATGAATTTGATGCCAATGCTCTCAACCATAATGCACTCGTGAACTGCACAGACCAGTCCTACAATAGACACACCTGCAGGAGATGCAGGGAGTGATGGACAAAGCTGAACCACTGGCAGAGTGCAGAAGTGGGAGGGTCAAGTTTTGAAGGGAAGGCAAAATGGTAAGATTGGTTCTCAGTGGATCTGTTTGGTGAGAAAGTCAGTGAGAGAGTATGAAGAAATTTGGATTACTTACAGGATAAGCAGTTTCAAGGGCTTTACATGACGAGGCATGGAGGGAATCCTACGATTCGTGACAGTTGTCTGCCTACTAATTCCAGGAGCTCCTCCTGAGTTCTAATTGTTGAATCGCTGCACAGAATCTGAGTAAGCGAACTACCTTCCCACCAGTGCACAGAACTGTAAGGTGGAATCAGGCCTGGGATTGTGACAGGAGAGTAGGAGATTTCGGAGTGTTGAAGGTTGGAGCAGGAAGTTGGGAGTCCCAAAGAGATGTGAAATGAAAAGGATTCAGTGGGTCTATGTGGGGCAAAACGACACATATATATACAGACAGATGCACATGTTGTTGTGATCCCAGATCAGAGTGCCAAATTCTACTATGATCTGGCTGGAGACCAGTGACTTCTATTTTCAAACCAGACAAAGTGTGAGATCCAGGGGATTTAGAGAATGATGTCACAAGATTCCACTCATTTAAACGAACAAGATTCTACTTTACAAAGTTAGAATAGTAATGCAACCTGCAGAACATGTACAACTCATTTCTAACATCCAGAACTTTTGTGTGGTTAATATGGGTAATAGATTGTGATCAAAGAATCTACTGTGAATGTCAAATAGCAACTGCAATTAAGTCAGATTCTATAGATTTCTCAGCAATTTCCCCTCGACATTAATGACATGATAGATCATCAAGTCTCATTAAACTCACAAAGGATTACAATTCTTAACTTCTGCTGTGTGGCTTTGAAATGCTGTCTCAAGATCCATTCCATCATGAGCTGCCTCAATAATCCTCCTATTTCATCACCTTTTGTGATCCTCAACTCCCTTGACTATAAAACTTACTCCAGGACTTATTCACAAACATAGCTCCAGCTCTTCAACAACAGCCAGCTTCATTGAGCCAATCCTACTACTGGGTTTTTCACAGAATCCCAATCTGTCTCAGTTACTCCAGGGACCTGGGTTCAATTCCAGCCTTGGGCAACTGTGTGGAGTTTTCCACATTCTCCCTATGTCTGCATGATTTCCTCTGGGTGATCTTGTTTCCTCCCAGATTGGAGCCCAAGCATCTGCAGTTTAGTTAGATTTGCCATGCTAAATTGCCCACGCTGTCCAGGGATGTGCAGGATAGGTGGATTAACCATGCGAAATGCAGGGTTATAGGGATAGTTTAGGCAGGTAGGTCTGGGCAGGATGATCTTCGGAGGGTTGGTGTGGATTCGATGGGCCCAGGCAAATGGCCTGATTCTACACTATACGGATTCAATGATTCCTGATTCCAACACTTGTCTGCCTCCTAAGTCCAAGAATTTCTTTTGAGTTCTAATATTGTTGGGTTACTACATAGAATCTGAGTCAGTGAACTACCTTCCCAACAGTGCAGCCAACTATAATACTCCTAGTGTGGATTGTGGTGAGTCTCCCTGTCTCTTTCTTCAACTCCCTGTATTCTCTAAAATCCTCTTCAGTGATACTCAGATGGACCTATTGAAAATTTTGCAATAAGCACACAGATGTAGTAGGCAATCAAGAAGGCTAATGGAATATTGGCACTTACACCAACGGGGTTACGGTATAAGAGCAGGAAAGTCTTACCGAGACTGAACAAAGTGCTGGCAGGACCACATCTGGAGTACTGTGAAAAGGCATTGTCCCTTTATTGAAGAAGGACACCTTTTCATTGGAGGCAGTTCAGAGAAGATTCACACAGATGAACCCCTGTATGAAAGGACTGTCTTATGAGCAAAGACTAAACTCACTGGAGTTTAGAAGACTGAGAGGTGATCTCAAAGAAACACATAGGATTCTTAACAGGCTTGACAGGGTAAATGCTGGGAGCATCTTTTCCCTCGTGGGTGAGATCCTCAGGATAAAGGGGCAACAGTCTAATACTGAGAAGAGGAAGAATTTCATCTCTCAGTGGGTTATGAACCTTTGGAACTCCTTGCCACAGAGAGCTGTGGGGTCAGAGACCATGTTTACATTTTGGGCTGAGAGAGATAGATTCTTGTTCATTAGGGGAATCAAAGGTTACAGGGAATAGGCATAAGAGACATGATATTATTTAATGGTGGAGCAAAATAGACAATAGACAATAGACAATAGGTGCTGGAGTAGGCCATTCGGCCCTTCAAACCAGCACCACCATTCATTAGGATCATGGCTGATCATCCACAATCAGTATCCTGTTCCTGCCTTATCCCCATAACCCTTGATTCCACTATCTTTAAGAGCTCTGTCTATCTCTTTCTTGAAAGCATCCAGAGAGTTGGCCTCCACTGCCTTCTGGGGCAGAGCATTCCATATATCCACCACTCTCTGGGTGAAGAAGTTTTTCCTCAAGTCTGTTCTAAATGGCCTACCCCTTATTTTTAAACTGTGTCCTCTGGTCCTGGACTCACCCATCAGCGGAAACATGCTTCCTGCCTCCAGAGTGCCCAATCCCTTAATAATCATATACGCCTCAATCAGATCCCCTCTCATCCTTCTAAACTCAAGTGTATACAAGCCCAGTCGCTCCAATCTTTCAACATATGATAGTCCCGCCATTCCGGGAATTGACCTTGTGAACCTACGCTGCACTCTGTCAATAGCAAGAATGTCCTTCCTCAAATTGGGAGACCAAAACTGCACACAATACTCCAGGTGCGGTCTCACCAGGGCCCTGTACAGCTGCAGAAGGACCTCTTTGCTCCTATACACAATTCCTCTTGTGATGAAGGCCAGCATGCTATTAGCTTTCTTCACTGCCTGCTGTACCTGCATGCTTGCTTTCATTGACTGATGTACAAGAACACCTAGATCTCGTTGTGCTTCCCCTTTACCTAACTTGACTCCATTGAGATAGTAATCTGCCTTCCTGTTCTTGCCACCAAAGTGGATAACCACACACTTATCCACATTAAACTGCATCTGCCAGTCATCCGTCCACTCACCTAGCCTGTCCAAGTCACCCTGTATTCTAATAACATCCTCAAAATCAAAGGGCTGAACAGTCTATTCCTGATCCTATTTCTTATCGTCTTCTGGTTTTAAGCCCCTCTTCTATTGCTAGGCTGAAGACTTTGAAACAGTTAAATATAGCATATTCAACCTGAATGTACCCTGAAAAACATATTCTGACGGAATACTGGAAATGGATGTCATCACAACACATGAAACACACACACTTGCCCTCACATCTGGGCATAGAGACACAAACACACACACACAAACACACACACACACACACAAACACACACACACACACACACACACACACACACACACACACACACACACACACACACACACACACACACACACACACACACACGCATAGGGTGCATTCAAGATGCCGTTTATATTTAACACTAAATTCTTTAGAGTTGCTTCTTTCTTTGGCAATCGTGCAGTTCAGCTGTTCGAGATTGAAAGTTGTGGCTGATATTGGAGCCAATGTGGCATCGGCAGAGGAAGCACAACAACTAGCATGAAATGCAATGAGATCAGCTGGGAAGTAATCCCATGAATGCATAAAAATAATGACTGTTACCTACTAAGAGTGGCCCGTGATTTGCTCATGCCACAATCGTCCAACACTTTCCTGCCCATCTGAGTAACACTGGGGCAGTGCCTAAAATGGTGCCCAGCCTGCCTGGCCACAGTTTGCAGAGCACAATATAAATCTTTAAATAACTCATTATTACAAAGCAGTTGGCTGTAATTGCTTCTACAAACTCATCTCTGGCTATCACCAAGGTGCTGTATCAGGTCATGGTTCTGAAAGAGCCAATGATGAATTTTTATTAGGCCTGCTCAAATTGATGACGCAACACAGTCTTTGAGAGTTGCCCTTGAATGAGGCATTGTTGAAGACTTTGTTCCCGATGGTTGTAATTTTGCTTAACTAGTTTTATTTTATTTTCTAATCAATCTGTTCAGAGATATTATCACAAGCATCTGGAGCAGGTGGGACATGAACTCTAGTCTCAGGTTCTGGTCCAGAGGCACACTACCACTTCATCATAAGAGCTCTTGCTTAACTTTCTAATGTTAATTAATCTATTATTATTATGCAATAAACTGCACCTTGTTATGTAAGACAAGTGCCTCTTCTTGTTAAACTCTAAAGTAATCATCCTCTATTGCTGCTAGAACACAGACACTTGAACTCAGAAGAAAGCAGGGTATTGTAGGGGTCCCTGTGGTACAGTGATAGTGGCCTTGCCTCTAGGTGAAGAGACCCAGGTTCAAGTCTCATGTGCATGAGATGGGTGCCAAAACATGGTCTGCACAAACTGATTAAAAGTATCCAAAAACAGCCATTAACCCTGCCAGAAGCAACAACTGGTGGAAATATGGGATGTGTAGAATGATTGGGGATACTGGGAATGTATTCCTCAGAGTTTATAACAATAAGATTTCATTAACTTTACCTCATTGAAACTGAGGGATCTAGAAACAGGGAACATAGACACAAAACAAGGGTTATGACCATTTTAGGCTGAAGATGAGGAGGAATTTTTCACTTGTGTATACTGCCACTCTGGAAGTGTCTACTCCGTAGAGTTACAAAAGCTCAGTCATTATCTGCATCCAATATAGAGATTGATGGGTTTCTAAATACTAATGACTTCAAGGGATATAGGAGAGAGGGGGTTGGTGCAGGGCAGCACAGCGAACTGGCATTAAGCGAGATGATTGGACATGGTGGAGTTGAAAGGCCAAATATTGCTCCCTCAGTGACCATGTTTATGTTTGAGTAGCTGAGATCATCCACTCAATGGTGAAGTCCAGGTATGTACAACTGACCAGACAAGCCAGGCCATGAGAACGCAAAGTACCATTTTACAAAGAAATGGTGAGTACAATTTGCTGTGATCCATCAAAGATGAGGTTTAGGCATACATATGAATATTTCAACAATGTTTCATTAGTATTATGAGTTTTTTTTTAAATTTACCTTGGTACAACTATTGTGTGAATTTATTTTTTTTTTAAATAATTGTCTCTTAAAACAAAATAAACTTTCAAATCAATTTTGCAGTGTGGGAAATTCAGCCAAGGAAATAAATAATATTTATTATTTTCAACAGTTTTTATTGCTTGTATACACTTGCTTTTAATCATTTACAAGTAGTTTGACTCATTGAGTGAGATCTTACGATATTTTGGCTCAGTGTCAATTTCGTCAAGTTCTATGAGGCTCAACAAGCTGTCTCAAAGAACTGTCCCAAAATCACCTCATTAGCTATAAACCCCTGCCAGTGCCATATCTTGGCCTGATGCCAGCCTGGAACACTTACCGGATATACTAGAATGATTGACCTCTGTGTTTTCTCTTCTATTTTTAAGGTGGAATTGTGTAACAGATCAAGAGCTCGCAGTCTGAAGTTCATAGAATCATTGAATTATAAAATCTTAAAAGTGTGGAAGCAGGCTATTTGGCATATTGGTCCACACCAACCCTCTAAAGGGCATCCCTCCCAGACCCACCCCATCTATGTAAATCTGCATTTCCCACAGCTAATCCACTTAGCCTTCACATTCCTATACACTGTGGGCAATTTAGCATGGCAAATCTACCTAAACTGAACATCTTTGGCCTGCACAGTTTGGCATCTTGTTTTGCGAATGTGACAATCAAGGGGAAATTGGAAACCTGTTTTGCAGATAGGGGCCTAGATGCCCTGATGGGCAGGGTGGAACAGAGGAGGAACTGCCGCTTCCCCAGGACCACCAGAGAAGATGATGCCATCAACCCCTAAAAACCTGGTCCAACGTTGCTAACATAGTCTAGAGGTATGCATGACGTTGGCAGGAAAACATCAATAATCTGCTCTGCTTCACCAGGATACGTGATCCCATCTTCTCACTTCTATCTTACATTCACTCTCTGTTGATTCCCAAAAAGATCTGGTATCAAGAAGAGAGTGATGGCGCTTATTCTCAGCCCTGGATGGTGAGTGTCCATCACAGCTCAAGACTTCATAGAACTCTCCCCCAGGAACCAACTGATGAATTGAACAACTTGAAGTATCGTTGCGCCTGTGGAATATTAAAGGGCGAGAGATGCCTATTTATTTACCGGTGACAGTTCAGATCAGCACAAGTGACTTATTGTGTTATTCGAATCATCAAGGATCCAGATGTTAACAGATGTGCTCAATAATTGAAAACATGCCTGGCAGGATTATCAAACCACTAGTGTGCAGCAGGATGACAGGGCTTCTGTAAACATTCTTTTGGCAGATTTTGCCACAAATCATCAACAGAAGAAGAAAACATCATCTCATCTGCATTTAGTCCCAGGAGAGTTTATTTGTTAAGTCTTTTTGAAGGCAATTTACAGAGTTGGCACCAAATGATGCTCACTTCTTACACCAGCCTGGGGCCCACTCTCAAAACAGTTTCAAAGAATTAATCTTTCGATTGCAGTTATTTGCTGAATCAAAATAAATAAATAACAAGCAATATACAGACAATGCCTCTCAATGCAAGTCCAAATGTCCATTTCCATTTTGAATGATTGTGTTCTTCTTTGTCTTTAAAAATTGTGGAGGGGAATTTTAAAGAAGCTCAGTAAGTAGGAGTTCCACTGATCCAGACAGAACACTGGTTTTACATTGCACTCAAGAGAACTGCAATGGGGAGTAAAGTAGGATGTGTGGAGTGTAAAGCTGCTTGTAGGCATTTTCGGAAATTTACCTAGTCATAATAATGAAAAACATAATCCTGTTTTTATGCTCCCTTTTTGTATTTGTTTCGCTTACTGTAATGTTCAGTGGTTCAATTGTTCTTTGCTTGATCAAGTAAGGACGGTAACTGATTTATGCTCAATGTGTTTGATGAGTTGAGCCTCAGTGTTGAAACATTGCAAATTAAACAGAAAGCATAAAAACTACTGAAGCTGAAGCAAACACAGTTTCTTTATATTTTTACAGAAGATATATGAAGCTAATGACTGGGTCAATATTTCTTGCTCATCGTTAATTGCCATGGAAATGAGTGGCTAGCTAGGTCATGGGAATCAACCATACATAGATCAGGCTAGGCTGCGATGGCAAATCAAATGAAAGGTGTTACTGTCGCTGTCACACAAACTAATTTTACACTCCAGATTTAGTCATCGCAATCAAATACTATTTGCTGTGGTGGAGTTTTGAACCCATGACCCTACAGTATTAGCCTAGACCTCTAGATTGCTGGTCAAATGACATCACTCCTACACCACCATCATTATCCAATGATACAAGTGAGTATTGTGAACTGAACTTCAGGAAAGGAACAGACAAAGGTCTGGTCAAATTTCAGAATACATGAAATAACCAGTGCTGAAACTGGAAACTTTAACCACATGTACTGAAGACAACAGTTTGTGATGGGCAAGCCATGCCTGCTAAATGACTGAGGGATAGCTGTTTTGGAAGGTAATGAGTCTTAACTAAGGTAGATTTAATTATCCACATAGAAGGCCAATGCAAGGATTTGGATCTAAATGCAGGGCGACTGGAAATGGAGTAATGCTCCAGTTTTCAGCAGAAAGAAGAGCTTATTTGCTAATTTATGAAGTACATCTGTCCATTAGTTGCAATCAATTACATAACCTCTTTTCTCTGATGTATAAAGCTTCAAGACCCTGGAGTAACCTTGTGATGATGTCACAGAGCTGCTCATTACTGAGCAAATATGGCACAGTATGAGCGGAGTTACGGTCTCTAGACCAGACCACATGGCATTGAACTACACTGGACCATAATAGACACTACACCATAGTCTAGAGTGCAAGACAGTGTTGTGAGCTCATGGGCATGAACATAAACAAAGAGAGGTTAGTTTTTATTTAGTGCAACTATATGTCAGAGCCTGGTATATCTATGATTAATATCTATGATTAACAGCAGCAGCATTTAGTATGATTGCATAATAAATAGTGTTCCTTTGAAATTTAAGTGGAAAGACAGTTCTTGACTTTGTCTTATCATCAACCAGTCTGTCTTAAGACCAAACCCATAGTGTGGCACCCAATCACATGATAAAAGACTCCCTCACCCTCTTGTATGATTGTCTTTCCCATTTAGATTCCTTCTCAGCCAAACATTTTTGTCAGACAGGAAGGAATCTCGATACCGTCAGTTCTGGTGAGGCAAGTGCTGAAAATTTAAATGGGAGTTAAAGTTTACCACACATGCATGGAAAGAATTGAAACAGACTTCCTTTTGGCATGTTGTTAGGTAGCTGACTCATAGATAGAGACTGGACAGGTGTGGGAAGTTCTCTGACACAAGTCTTCTTTTGTACAGTAGTCGTGAAATACAGAAGTAGATATCCATATCAAAAGAAAACGTTGAGGTTTCTGATGCAAGGATAGCTTGAACGCTGTTTGTGAAGTCCTTATGAGGGTAGAATTTGATAAACTCTGACAGGTCCTGATTAGAAACTCCATAGTCACATATTGGGAGTGATTTAGCCTATAGAAAAGATGGGAAAATCTATCATTACTGACTTGGAGAAAGGGATGGTTGTCCACTGTTTGTGCAGAAGTTTTGTGCTTCAGATGGTACTGTGGGTTCTTCTAAAAGAAATCCAGTTTTATGTGGTTATCCTAATTAGCATAGCACCAAATGTCATTGAGGCTGAGGGGTAATCACTGGAAAACTCAATATGGACCCACAATGAGATCCTAGATTTTACACTGTCAAACAGTTTGAATTTCATGTGTCTTTGCTGATAGCACAGTAATACTCCCTGGGGATGCATATTTGCAGCTTAGGTGTGATCTTTGCAACCACAGGCAGCCAGGAAATGTTGATATTGATTAAAATATAAAATCAACAATAACTTTCATATCGGATTTCAGTTGGACATCAGCAAATTTTTTATGGTTTTCATAACCCTCCTGGAGAGCCCTTCTCTGCTTTAGGATTACACCAGTCACTGCTCTATGGAAGGGTTTGAGTAACTGCTACTACAAGGATTTGGCAAGTTTCTGGATCAGCCTAACCCTCCTCTTCAACACTCTCCAGACACTTCAGAGATGCTATTTAAATGCTGACATGCACGAAGCAAGACTCTCCACCAGCAAGAGGACACAAGCGGATGATTTATAGGGGATACACCTGTCAACTTCAGCCAAACTTGCAAAATGTTGTCCCTTCGGTATTCTTCCTTTCAGCCCATGAAAGCAAACCGAGCACTGAAAGTTGCCTCTATAGTGCAGAGACAAACCATGCCAAAAACACCTCCTATTTTTAAAGGTCACACTCTAACACAAATGGAGACAATTGCTGACTTGTGGAAATTGCTTCCCAAACTCATGAATTTTTAAACCAAAGGGAAAAAACAGAGTATCTCTTACTGCACTTATCCATCTTGGTGTCAGAGGCCACAGAGAAGGGAAGTGCTCTCATTATAATTGCCATGAATTGCCATGATCCCTATATCTGAGAGTACAATGGATGCAAGTCGTACCTCTTGAATAGTCATTCAAATTCTAGTTGGAAATACTTATCCCTCTGCCTTCACTCATTCAGGGCCCCATACATTGGATCAATCAGTGTTTAGTTTCCTCCCCAGAATCCAAAAATAGGCTTTCCAACAGCTACCATGCTAAAGTCTAATTGTTAATTCTATAATGAAGAGTTGTGTGGTGGAATGACCTATGTAGGACAGAGGTTGCTGTTGTGAGATCAGTTTATTTTAAGATGACGCAACAAAGAAACAAAATTCAAATAACCAATCATTTTCTGAAGAAAGGTCTAGGCCTGAAATGTCAGCTTTCCTGCTCCTCTGATGCTGCTTGGCCTGCTGTGTACATCCAGCTCCACACCTTGTTACCTCAGATTCTCCAGCATCTGCAGTTCCTACTGTCTCTCGAACCAACTACCTCCGTGTTACCATGTCTTTACACAAAAGAGTTTAATAGCAGAGTGGTAAGGAATGGCAGAACATTAACTGCACATGCGGTCACTCAGTTCACATCTGCTGTCTTTAATTACATCCTGAATTGTATTCACTCAATCATATATGCCAAAAACATTGATTGTAAGTTAAGCTTAATAACTTGCAGATTGCTGAATTGATGGCTTGATTCTTTTTTGTGTCCCACAGAGATACTTACAGCTGCACACTTCACCCATGCAGAAGACTTATTAACATTACCTTGCTAGCAAACTAATTCATGGCTAACAGTGGATCAGGTTATTAAATTTGACCCTGTCTACTACCAGCTTTCAGTGGGTCACTTTTGGAATATTGCATTCAGTTCTGGTCTACCCATTATAGGAAAGAAATTTCTAAACTTGAAAGGGCGCAGAAAAGATTCACAAGAATGTTGCCGAGGTTGGAGAGTTTGAGCCACAGGGAGACACTGAATAGACTGGGGCTATTTTCTGTGGAGCACCGGAGGTTGATGGATGAGGAGCATGGATATGGTGGAAAGTCAAGGTCTTTTTTCCCAGGGTAAGAGGACCCAAAACTAGAGGGCATCAGTTTAAGGTGAGAGGCGGGAGATATAAAAAGGACCTAAGAGGCAACTTTTTCACACAGAGGGTGGTATATGTGGAATAAGCTGCAAGAGGAAGTGGTGGAGACTTGTACAGTTACAACATTTAAAGGGCATCTGGATGGGTACAAGAGGGAAGATTTAGAGGGATATGGGCCAAATGCTGGCAAATGGGACTAGATTAGGTATCGGATATCTGGTCAGCAAGGACAAGTTGGACCAAAGGTTCTGTTTCCGTGCTGTACATTTCTTTGACTCTCATGGAGGGGCTGTCTATTCTAGAAGGATTAATACTCAAGCACAGGACTGGTGAGGTTGCCAGAACTCTGTGATTAGCTCTCAGGTCGTCCAGACCACCAGGTGCTATCTGATGCTGCCCAGGGAGGTTGGCCAAAAGAAGATGTGTTGAAAACGTCAAAGACCCTGTTCATCAAAAACTACATTATGCAGGACTTTGCAATGAGGGAAAGATGCTGGCCCCAAATGTGATCAACATGTGGGGACCAGCCAGTACCTCACTGCCTGGGGCTAAGTGAACAAGGAAAGCAAATTACTTCTGGTAAGCATTTTTCATGTCTATTTCAGGGAAGCAGCAACAGAAACCATGGGATCAAAAAGCACAAAGAGTTCATAAAGTATGCAGGTGATATCATTTACATTAATATTGTGTCTTTTTTGACCATGAAATATCATAAAAATATTCAATAAAGAAAGTACTTCAGTTTTCCAGTGCTTTTCACTATCATGTGAATTTTTCACAGCCAATTAATTGCCTTTAAAGTGCATAGAGAGGAACAAATTTTTTTGTCAAATTGTGCAAAGTAGGTTCCTATTTTTTTTTCTGAAGAAGATTCCTGGCCCGAAACGTCAAACTTTCTGACTCCTCTGATGCTGCTTGGCCCGCTGTTTGTCCAGCTTCATACAGTGTTATCTCAGATTCTCCAGCATCAGCAGTTCCTGCTATCTCTCCTACAAACTACGATAAGGTTGATAATGTATTTTCAGTGTTGCTGAGAAAAGACACATTTTGTTGAAACTATAAGCTATAAGAGCTGGTCGGAGGCTAGGAAAACTGTGGTGGCTAACTCGCCTCCTGACTCCTGAAAGCCTGCCCACCAACTACAAGGCACAAATTAGGAGTCTGATGGAATACTCCCCCCTTGCTTGAAGGTATATAGCTCCAAAAACACTCAAGAAGCTTGACACCATCCAGAACAAGTTAGCCTGTTTGATTAGCAACACATCCACAAACGTCCACTCCCTCCATCACCAAAGCTCAGCAGCAGCAGTGTGTATTATACACAAGATGTACTGCAGAAATTCACCAAAAATCCTCAGACAGTACCTTCCAAACCCCTCCTCTAGGAGGACAAGGGAAACAGATACAAGACAAGGCTACAAAGTTCAAGTTCTCCTCCAAGCCACTCACCATCCTGGCTTGGAAATATGAAAAATTGGAAATTTCCTTCACTGTCGCTGGGTCACAGTCCTGGGATTCTCTCCCTAATGGCATTGTGGATCAAACGACAGTGCACGGACTGCAGTAGTTCAAGTAGGTAGATTACCGCTACCTTTTCAAGGGCAACAAGGTTTGGGTAATAAGTGCTGGCCAGCCAGTGATACCCACATCCCACAAATGAAGAAAGAAAAGTCTTTCACTCAGCAGGACAATTCCCAAGAAATACCAAAATAAATGGGATACAACATGGATATGAAGAGATATGACGATGTTCCTGATTTATAGCATCTGTAGTTCTTTCGGTTTTTATTGACTATGAAGATAGGCTGGCTAGTGGACTCCAGTAGAAGTGCTGCTGGAAAGAAGATCAATTTCTGTGACCTCCCTCTTTGATTTCAGTTGTTCTGATTTGTCGCATGTACCGAGATACAGTGAAAAGTGTTGTTTTGCATGCTACGCAGGCATATAGTACCATATAATGTGCATCAGGATAGCAGGAGAGAGTACAGAATACAGTATTAGAGCCACAGAGAAGGTGGAGAGAGAGAGATCAAAATCAACATTTGAGAGGTCCATCAAAAGTCTGATAACAGTGAGGAAGAAGCTGTTCTTGAATCTGTTTGTACGTGTATGCAAACTTGTATATCTTCTACCCAACGGAAAAAGGTGGGAGATAATATAACTTGAGTGGGAGGGGTCTTTGATTATGTTGGTTGCTTTTCCGAGGTGGCACAAAGTGTTTTTTTTCTACTCATTTGGGTCACTGGCTGCCCAACATTTCATGCCCATCCCTAGCTGCCCTTGAGAAGATGATGATGAGCTGCCTTCTTGAGCCACAGCAGTCCTCTACTGTAGGTTGACCCACAATGTTATTAGAGTGGGAATTCCAGGATTTTGACCCAGCAAAAGTGAAGGAACAGTGATACATTTCCAAGTCAGGATGGCAAGTGGCTTGGAGGGGAACTTGTAGGGGGTGGTGTTCCTGTGTATCTGCTGCCCTTGTCCTTCTAGATGGAAGTGGTCGTGGGTTTGGAAGATGCTGTCTGAGGATCTTTGGTGAATTCCTGCAGTGCATCCCGGAGATAGTACACACTGCTGCTACTGAGACAAAGTGTAGATAGAGTCAATGGATGGAAGGCTGGTTTGCATGTTGGACTGGGCTGTGTTCATGTCTCTCTGTCATTTCATGCCATCTTGGGAGGAGCAGTTGCCATACTGTGATGCCTACAGATAGAATGCTTCCTGTGGTGCGTCAATAAAAATTGATAAGAGTCTTTGTAGACATGCCAAATTTCCTCGCCATCCTGAGGAAGCAGTAATCTGAATGCCACAAATTATAGCCTCTTGCACTTCCTTAATTTCCTTTGCTGCATCATCAGCAGACATGCCTAATTGCCAAGATCCTACCCTTTGGACGTCTGTCACTAATTCTCTTTACCTCTCTACTTCTCTGTTTTACACAAATGATCACTGCTTTTTCTATATAATAACACTGATTATAATGCTAAATACTTTACTGGCTGCAGAGCACTTTGGAACATCCTGAAACTTGAAGAGACACTTTAAAAAATGCAAGAATTTCTTCCTCCTTTGAGTAACTTCTTAATACTTGACTAAACTTTTCGGCACCTGTTTCACTATCTCCTTATTTGATCTTGGTGTCACCTTTTGGTTGATAATGCTCTGTCGAAGCAGCACGAGCTGTTTATTTACTGCTTTGCATGTGTGTGAATATTAGAATATAACATAAAAAGAAGTACAAATGCAAATTGTTGTTGAAATGAGCAGAGATGCAAAGTCCCATCAACTCTTTGAAAATTGCATAAATTCAGCCTGAATCAGTGTGTCATCGCACTTTTTTTTCCTTCTTTACAAAGAGAGTGGTCCGTGTGAGGAATAAACCTCCAGAGAAAGTGATGGATGTGGGTAAGGTTACAACATTTAGAAGAGTGCACGAATATGGAAGGTTTGGAGGGATATGGGCCAAGCACTGGTAGGGTGAGATTAGTTTAGCTTCGATTATGGTCAGCATGGGCTGGTTGGACCAAAGGGTCTGTTTCCATGCTGTATGATTCTATGACTATGACCCTGAGTGATTTGATGTGCAAAGGGTAAATTATCCCGTTGACAGGAAGTAAGAATGCTGACTCTCCAATGTTTCATCCATTTCAAAGAATGTAGAATCCCAGGCAGTGCCGCAACAATTTTCAACCATACTCTAGCTGTACATGCAGCCATGCAGAGAGAGGCATGCTTCACCATATTTACCCTTGTGAAATCCAGCCTGGACTAACTGATGAAATCTGCCCACCCACCCCACAATATCACAAAATAGCTGCAGACAAAGATGAAACTGGGCACTATGAAGATTTTTTTCGGCTTAAGATATTATACCAAGCTTCCATCAGTCATCTGCCTCAGGTATGTTAGACCCCTCAGTAATGCAGTTCTCATTGTTGTCCAAACAAATATGTAACTGAACTCAGATCACAGAAACGGATGATCCATCCATTAGAATCGTGTAAATGGTGCGCAAATTGGGCCAACACATTTCCTACTTTAAACAATAAAGACTTGCATTAATTCAGCATTTTCCATTGCGTTAGGAAGTCCCAAAGCACTTTACAAGCACTTAGACACTTCTGAACTGTAGTCACTGTTTTAATGTGGGGAGTACGTATGCCAGCCAATTTAGAAACAACACAATCCCATTAACATGAATATGATAGCAACATTACAACAGTGATTATATTACAATTAAGGGATGCATCAAGTGGTTAAGACATCACTATCTCGTTGATATTTAACCATTTCCATTTCTGGGCTTTTGATCAAAAGGCCCTACCACTTTTGGTTTGCCTGATGTTAAAAATCATTGTTTATAGAGATGAGGGAGTTTAAGATGAAGGAAGCCCTAGGCGGAAGTGATCACAATATGACAGAATTCACCTGCAGTTTAGAGGGAGAAGCTGGAATCAGGCGTAATAGTATTACAATTGAGTAAGGGTAAGTTCAAAGACATGAGGGAGTTAATTTGAAGGAGGCCCTAGCAGGGAAGATGGTGAAGCAGCAAGGCAGAGGTTTCTGGAAATAATTCAGGAGGCACAACAGAAATTCGTCCCAAGGAAGAAGAAACATACTAGAGTAGAATGAAGCAACCGTGACTGATGAGGGAAGTGAGGGCAGCATAAAAACAAAAGAGAAAACATACAATGTGGTGAATGTTAGTGGGAAGCTAAAGGATTGTGAGGCCTTTAAAACTAGCAGAGGATAAATGAAAACAAGCAATAATGGGGAAGAAGGTGAAGTATTAGCTGGCTAGTAATATAAAAGAAGATTGCAAGGTCTTTTTTTCAGATATCTAAAAGGTGAGAGAGGCAGGGATGGATATTGGATCACTGGAAAATGAGGCTGAAGAAGTGTTGGTGGGGAACAAAGAAATGGCAGAGGAAGTAAATAGGTACTTTGCATCAGCCTTCACGCTGGAAGACACCAGCCGCATATCAGCGCTTCAAGAAAATCAGAGGCAAAGGTGAGTGTAATGGCAATCACTAAAGATTCTGAGGGTCACTGGACCCAAAATGTTAACTCTGTTTTCTCCTTCATAGATGCTGCCAGATTTGCTGAGCTTTTCCAGCAACTTTGTTTTTGTTCTTGATTTACAGGAAAGAGAAGATACTGGGGAAGCTGAATGATCTGAAGTTGGATAAAACATCTGCACCAGATGAACTAAACCCCAGAGTTAGGAGATAGCTGATGGGATTGCAGATCTTTCAGGAATCACTGGAGTCAGGGAGTTGTCCCGAGGATTAGAAAATGGCTGATATAACAGCACTAATTAAGAAGAGAAGACAAGAAATTATGGGCTAGTTAGCCTGACCTCAGTCATTGGTAACATTTTAGAATGAGATTATTATTTATTATTTATTGTTTATTATCTCATTATTGAGAATGAGATTGCAAAGCACTTGGAAGTACATGGTAAAACACAGCTGAACCAGCACAGTTTCATCAAGGGTTGGTTATGCCTAATAAATCTGTTAGAATTTTTTGAGGAGGTAATGATCAATTCAGACAAAAAGAGAGCCAGTGGACATGATGTATTTGGATTTCCAGAAGACCTTTGACAAGGTACTGCATAGAAGATTGCTAAGTAAGATAAGAACCTATAGTGTTCGAGGCACGGCACTGGCTTGGATAGAGGATTGGTTGACTGGCAGAAGACAGACAGTGTGGATAAAGGGGTCTTTTTCACAATGGTAGCTGGTGACCACTGGAGTTCCGAAGGGTGTCAGATTAGGACCCTAACTATTCATGTTATACCCTTCTTCAGAAATGAGTGCCGAGAAGGGTCCAGAGCCAAAAAGTCAGCTTTCCTGCTACTCTGATGCTGCTTGGTCTGCTGTGTTCATCCAGCTCTACACCCTGTTCTAACCAGCTTTTATTGTTTTGCCATCTGTCATAAAGTACCAGAGAAATAATTTGCCATTAACACCACAGGAGTCTACACGCCAATTTGTTTTCAGAGTAATGCTGGAATAGGTCACTATTCTGGAAGGACCCACTGACCTTCATTTTCATAAAAAGACTCTACTAAAGTAGTCAATATCCCTATGCCATTATTTTGAAATCCAAATTCCAAAACTGATATTAATATATGAGTGTTTCATTATAGTAGAGGGGAAATATTATAATTTTCCTTGGTCCAGTTGTGTGTGAATCAATTTTACATCTTTGCTGAATAAGTCTTGTTTTCTTAATACACTAATATTGTTCGTGTCTATTATTAAAGCCTGCTTAATTTTCCTTTCATTCTGAATTTGGGCCATTATTAGTAACTAGGTAAAACATTTACATTTATATTGTGACTTGTGGAATGTTATTTCTAGACTGCAAACATTCTCCAATCTCGTTGTTACTTACAGGATGGATGAAGTTTACAGTTTGTAGTACTGAAGCAAGATTATCGACTCGGGCCTGTCTTGAAAATCCAGCATGCTCCCATTTGCGTAGCTGTGTTGGCTTACATGGAAATGGTTAACAGGTTACTGCTTTGTCAATTTCAGGTCAATTTCTCATGCTCAAAATCATCAATTTCATTTACATTTCTCTTGTACACAATCAATGAATAGCCAATCTCTGTGTGCAGTCAGGACTAATGGGAAAGCTAATTTGCAAGTTCATCTCCAGCTCTTTCTCAAGCTTCAAGCATAAGGCCAGTATTTACCTTTGACTGCAAGGGTCTTCTGCTGAAGGCAGCATTGGTTTACAGTCCTACAAATGAGACATCGTTTCAGTTCCACTGTCTTTCCAATCCTGGCCCATATCCAATAAAGGAAATTAGAGTTCACACAAAGTAGGATGATGGCAATGTGAATAAAACAAAAAGTGGCCAATATCGAGGCAGTGATAACAGTAAAGTAATTTTTACAGCATAGATTGAGCAGTGTCAGTATTGGCTACTTGGTGGCATTCATACTCTGAATCAAATGGGCGATGGGTACAGGTTCTAGCTGAAACACCAATTATTTTTTGCCATTTCGGGTGTAGGTGTCATTGGTTGGGTCAGCATTTAGTGCACATCCCTAGTTACCTCTTGGGAAGATGTGGTGACCTGCCTTCTTGAATCACTGCAGACCATGTGTTAAAGGTTGCTCTGTAATGACACTAGGGAGGGAATTCCATACTTTGATCCAGGAACAGTGAAGGAATGATGAATAATTTCCAAGTCAGGGCAGTGAGTGTCTTAGAGGGGATCTATGGTGGTCCCATGTATCTGCTGAGCCTGTCATTCCATATGGAAGTGCTTGTGGATTTAGAAGGTGCTGTCTAAGGATGTTTGGTGAATTTCTGTAGAGCATCTTGCAGGTGATACACACTGCTCCTACTGAGTGTTGGTGATAGAGTGACTGAATGTTTGTGGATGTATTCATCAAAGGCTGCTTTGTCCTGGATGGTGTGAAGTTTAATGTTGAAGCTGCACTCCTCCAAGAAATTTGAGGAGTAGTCCATCACACTCTTACAACCTTACCTGACATTTCCATTATATATTGTCAGATGTAGTGTCCTACAGCATTTTACATCCTGGATGATGCTGTTGAAATGCAATGTAGGAAATGTAGCAGTTAATTCGGGACAATGCGATAATGTCCAGTGAGCATGCTCTAGTGATATTCCTAGTCACAAAAGTATTGGTAAGATACCATTGTGGATTTGCTGTTCTTCCATTAAATTGTAGCGTGAGATACTTTATATCTACCTGAGAGGGTAGAATGATTTAATAGGATAGACTGCAATGTTTGAACTTTCAGCTATATTTCTTTATCATCTACTCAAAAATAAGATGATATTTCATATGTTTTACACTATTTTATAATTACTGCAATGTTTAACCTTTAACTTTGTTCTCTCTTTCTATCTTGAGATTCTGTACCCTAGGTACTTGCATCTAAGAAGGAGCCTTGTGTGGTGACATTATACGCTTTTCATGGTATTTCTGTACTTCTATACTTGAGTACATGTGGCGATAACACAATCAAGATGTCTCAACTGAAAGATGAAATATCCAGCAGAGCAGCATTGTAACGTACTGTGTGAGTATTAAAACTACAGCCTCTCCATCAAGACATGAGAGTTGACCAAAATTGACACCATAGACTAATTGATGGAAATTGACTGCTGTACATCAGTCAATGACTACTTTATCATTAAAGTTTCTGTCACATTGTTGGAGAGAGATTTATTGTTTTTATTCTTCTAACATTTCCCCTGATCTTATGAAGGTGGATTTCACAAAGGGAAACATTCCTTACCATTAAGTCTAATATGTATCAAGTGATAAACTGTCACTTTGATCTGAGAAAAAAAAGCATTCCCATAAGTAAAACATTAGCTTTATGCTCCATAACGCATTCTTTCAACAGTTGACATTATGACAGTGGGGCAATTAGAATTAAAAAAAAAGCATTAAGGCACCAGGGAATGTTTAAACATCTGCAAGACCAGTCATTAGTTGGGTGGGGAAGAACGGTGAAAAAAAATGTTTATACTATCTTTCTAATTGTGGTGATTGCACAAATTGATAGCACAGATCAGCAAATGGCTTCCCTGAAAAATATGAAACACGGAATAAATCCTTCTTTTCATCACTGATCAGTTGGTTGAATAGCAGGAACTGCCAGCTGACCTCAATTGGAGAAAACACAATAACGTGACAAACTTACTCAGGCTTACTTTCATAGTACTTTGTGAACTGAAACAAGATGGACACTAATCGATTCTCACATTATACAACACACCCATTTTGCATTCAACTGGAGTCAAAGGAAAACAAAATAAGATTAGGTGTATAATGGGTGACCTGCTTGTCAACATTGCACAAAATTAATGTTACTCCACTGCATTTGTGTGAAACAGTTGAAAGAGCCAACATTCCTGTCGCAACTTTCAGAATCTCTAGGTTTTCAACAGACAGTGAAATACTTTTAAAACACAATCACCTTTGCAACTAGGAATTGGGCATGCTAATGTTTTAGCTGGCAGGCTAATCGATCTATTTTGACATCCCCCTGACAACAGCATACAAAGTGCTACTGTAGAATGGCTGTTAGAATGAGGAAGGCTCTGGAGTAGTGTGACACCACTGAACCAATCATCCTCTTGTGGGAGTTTCTAGGACCAAAGGACATAATTTCAGAGTAAAATGCAACCCATTTAAAACAGAGGATTGGAGGATTTATTCATCTCTGAAGGGAGTGAATGTGTGCAATTCTTTACTGCAAAGGGCTATCAAGGCTGAGACATTAAGAATATTCAAGGCTGAGATAGACGGATTTTTAATCAGTAAGGGAACTGAGAGGTATGGGGGAAAGGCAGGGAAGGAGAGGGGAGGATTATCCAATCAGCCATGAGGTCACTGAATGGTGAAGTAGACTTGATAGCTTGTATAGCCTACTGCTGCTCTTATGTCTTATGGTCTTATGGCCATCTGAGACAACAGATGAAGGGGAAGATTGAAACCTTGATGGATTAAAGTTGTGGATCTACAAAGGAATGTTGTGCAGCGTGCACAGAAATGTGCAGCTATCGTCTCTATGTCAGTCTTTTTGCACGTCCAGAAGAATAGCATTTTGGTATCCAATGGGCAGTCAAGTTGACTTTGACTACAGTATTGTCTCTTTTAACACCTCACCTTCAAAATGCAACACTCTGCATGTTACTAGCTTATTCTTTGGAAATATCTGATACAAGACTGGAGAGTTGGGCAGATAAATGGCAGATGGCGTTCAATCTGGGCAAATGCGAGGTGATGCATTTTGGAAGATCAAATTCAAGGGCAAACTATACAGTAAGTGGAAAAGTCCGAGGGAAAATTGATGAACAGAAAGATCTGGGTGTTCAGGTCCATTGTTCCCTGAAGGTGACAACGCAGGTCAATAGGGTGGTCAAAAAGGCATATGGCATGCTTTCCTTCATTGGACGGGGTATTGAATACAAGAGTTGGCAGGTCATGTTGCAGTTGTATAAGACTTTGGTTTCGCCACATTTGGAGTACTGTGTGCAGTTCTGGTCGCCACATTACCAAAAGGATGTGGATGCTTTGGAGATGGTGCAGAGGATGTTCACCAGGATGTTGCCTGGTATGGAGGGTGCTAACTATGAAGCGGGGTTGAGTAGATTAGGATTATTTTCATTAGAAAGACGGAGATTGAGGGGGGGCCTGATTGAGGTCCACAAAATCATGAGGGGTATAGACAGGGTGGATAGCAAGAAGCTTTTTCCCAGAGTGGGGGACTCAATTACTAGAGGTCATGAGTTCAAAGTGAGGGGAGGAAAGTTTAAGGGAGATATGCATGGAAAGCTCTTTACACAGAGGGTGGTGGGTGCCTGGAACGTATTGCCAGCAGAGGCGGTAGACGAAGACACGTTAGCATCTTTTAAGATATATTTGGACAGGTACATGGATGGGCAGGGAGCAGGACACAGACCGTTAGAAAATAGATGACAGGTTAGACAGAGGATCTCGATCGGCGCAGGCTTGGAGGGCTGAAGGGCCTGTTCCTGTGCTGTAGGTTTCTTTGTTCTTTGTTCTTTGTAAGACACCTTCTACTAAAATAAAGGGCTTGCATTGAAAATGGCCTCAAAATGTTGTAGAGATCTTACAGTCAATGAGGCAAATTTGAATTGCAGTCACAACTCTAACGTAGCAATACTTACAATCAATTTGTCCACAAGTTCCCACACATGACAAGGGAATCAAATGTCAGATCACCTTTTTATTTTGTAAATGTTGGTTGACTAATAAATATTTGCAAAGTCACCGTGTGCATTTTGGAAATCGTGGCAGTGTGATGTAGGCTGTGTGATTTATATATATCTTTAATCTCATTTGTGTTAAATTTGGACTTTTAGATTGTGTATTTTTCTGTATCCGATGGAACAACAACAAAAATAACTGGTGAAAACAGCAGGTCTGGCAGCAACTATGGAGAGAAGACAGAGTTAATATCTGAACCTTCTTCTAAACTTGTGAGTGTTTCTGTAGCCATGGTGATTTTTAAATAGAATTTGTGAATATAGTCATCAGAACTAAAAGATTTTTATTTATCTTGTAATGTACACAGTTGTGTTTCAAGGTTAAGGTTAGTAGAAACACCCATAGCTTAGGGAAGTAAAGAGATTGTGTGTGTGCGTGTGTTTGTGTGTGTGTGTGTGTGTGTGTGTGTGTGTGTGTGTGTGTGTGAGAGAGAGAGAGAGAGAGAGAGAGAGAGAGTTGGGGGTTGGGTAGGGAGAGAGAGAGAAAGACCTTTGCACTTTTCACTTTTGGGAAAGTTCTGCAAAAATTCCACGTGTAAAGTTGCTTCTGAAAAGTGATAAGGTAGTTTCATTAGCATTAGATTACATTAGAAAAAGGAATTAATAATATTTCCAGACCAAAAGTGCTTGTACATACCTGAAGAGATTATTTGGCACTGAGTCTGTTTAAGCTCCAGTTTATGATAGCCCTGGGAAGAAGCAATCAGATTTTTAGACAAGAAGTTGAAGACAAATTGAATCCCTTGAGTTTACTAGTGCATAAGGGGTTATCCTTTGGTGCTGTACATCAGTATCTTGCGTATCTATAAAGGAGCGTTTTGAGATTAATGGGATTGTACTTTTATTGTGCGTTAAAAATGTTTAAGTTTGCATTATGCATAAAAAGATTGGTTTATTCTGTTTTAACTGAAATTCTCTTGCTTAATAAGTTTAAGTTTTATTGTTAAAAACAAATTTGCAACATTACACACTTACATTTCAGTGAGAGACCACCTCTATTAAAACTAAAACAAAATATCATTTATCTAGCCAGATTTCAAATTGGGATCTTTCTGGTCCACTAATAACTTCAGCTGGGATCATGAAACTTTTACATCCACTTGAGGGGCCATGCTTTGACATCATATCTGAAGCTTAGACCTCTGACACTCTCTTAAAACTGCACAACAGTTGATTACATTGGTAACATCCCTTCTCAGAAAGGAGTGGAGCTTGATTCTATAACTCTGATTCAGAGGAGAGAGTGCTACCAGCTGTGTTATTGCATCAAGCTAAACCTTGAGGCATCTCATGGCACAATGGATAGTGCCCCTGCCAATTGGGCTAGATGTTCTGGGTTTAAATCCCACTCTAAGACTTGATGGGTGAAGAAGGTGTGTCTACATTCAAAACAAATAAGTTGGCTGTTAACTTGTCGATACTTCCAACACATTTGAATGGCAGGCGGGAAGAGCAGGGGTAATTCCTAATCATTCACGCAAAGGAGAAAATGTTAGAGCCTCTCTTGCACTTGTGCAAAGGTGAAGTTTGCCACAATGGATGGGACATCTTTCGTGAACTGCAACACACCACCACAAAACTGTGAACTCCAGATGGGAGTTACACGAGCTGAGAGGAAGACAAGTTTGTGTTTATGTAGCTTCTTTCAAAACAGTAGGATATGCTATGACAGAGTCATACAGAAGTACAGCACAGAAACAGACCCTTTGGTCTAATTTGTCCATGCCAACCAAATATTTTACATTAATATAATCCCATTTAGATGAAGTATTATTGAAATACAGTCATGCAGGCAATGAAGCAACTAGCCGTCAGTGGTGGCTCACTGGTTAGCACAGCTACCTCACAGCACCAGGGACCTAGGTTCAAATCCACCCTCAGGTGACTGTCTGTGTTGAGTTTGGACATCTTCCCTATGTCTGTGTGTGGGTTTGCTCCAGTTTCCTCCCATAGTCCAAAGATGTGGATTGGCGTTGCTAAATTGCCCATAGTGTTTGGGGATGTGTCTGGGTGGAAGTTCTAAGAGCTGGTGTTGACGTTTTGGCCAAAGGACCTGTTTCCACACTGTAGGGATTCTATGATCTATAATAACCAGATAAACGCTTTCAATGATGTTGATCGAGAGTATGAATAAACATCAAGCTATGAATTGTAACTATTTACACAAAATAATTATTTTACACAATAATATGTGTTAAAATGAAATGTGCTAAATTATTTAATAATATAATTCAAGCTTGCACGAAATTTTACAAAAGATACACCATCCCAATGACTTCTGCTGGTGTGGGACAATTCAACTCCAAACCAGCCACACACCGGGCGAAGATGACAAACTCCTTCACTTCCGCATGAGTGAAACTGACATGTGTCATTCGCTCTGCATTCAAACGAAAACACACTAAAGCACTGCGAAGTTTGCGGGGGAGGATGGTGTTCTTTTCAATGAAACTCCCGGCAAAGAAAAGAAAAGCATCTTAGAATTAAATCTGGGGACATCGGGTTTGTAAAGGAGGTCTGGTTAGTTTTAAAGAAAAGAACATTGAGCACTTTAGAGTCAAAATTCTGACTGATAAGTGAGAAAACTGATTAGCCCAGGATGAATGGCAGTTTTCACAATTTCCGGGGAGGTGGAAACAGGGACTGGGTAAAATGTAATTTGTTGCAGAGGCTGTCACATTGATTAAGAAAGAACAAGAGACGGGCTCCAATGCCACGCCTGTCCATGACGTTCCAGCAGAGAGAGAGAGAGCTGAGGAGGCAGAACTGAGTTTAGAGTGTGTTACTGTTTCAATCAATCCCCCTTCTTTTTTTATTAAAAAAGCGTGAGATCTGTGGGGAAGAGCCGGACTGTCAATGAAAGATGTTAAAAGAACAAAATGAAGAGGAAAAATAAATCCGTTTGATCCTGGTGTTCCTACCTTTAGCCCCTCACACACACGCTCCTGGAGGATCTTAAAGCATGGGACTGTGCCCCGGAGCTGCAATTAGGTGTTAAATGTTCGGCAATATGTGGTAGGAAAATTTTTAAGGCTGTTTGTCAACATGTTATAAAAATGCGCGTGGTTAAAACTGAGCAACAGGATTTAATTCTGCGTGAGATGTTTCAGAGTTCCCTTACGAAGCAGCAAAAACCATTTTCTTTTCTCCTGGGGAAAGTCCACTTTAAAACAAACTTCCCCTGAACAAACTCGGCAAAGGTGTTTATTTTGAATCTGTGCCTTGAGTTAGGGAAGGGTGGTGAACATGTTTCGCATAACAAATGCGTGTGGTTTGTGGACAGGGTTTGAGTTTGTCTGTGTGTGAGGTGCGTGTGTAGACAGAGCAACAGCCAAAGGGTCAGTGCAGCTCTCAAGAGCAGAGGAGATTTAACAGAATGGTGAATGAAGAATTTGGAACCAGTTTTAAGATCTGTTGGTATAAGAACCAGAACAGATCTTTTTTTTAAACCTGGTGAGTTGTGACTTGCAGTATGCTGCCTGACTGGTTATGGGAACCAGGTTTCAGAGTAATGTTGGAAAGGACAGTTGGATAAATGCTCAACATGTTAACTGGGGGAAGACGGTTGCTGAGGAGTGGGACACATTACCTCATGGTGTCAATATGGGCATGATGAGAAAACAGGGGGCACATTTCATGGCACAGGTAATGATGCTCAGTACAACCACGATGGGCTGATTGGCCTCCTCCTGTGCCGTAACACCTCTGTGAAAGGATAAGGGGCGAGACTATTCGGGACTCAGATAAAGAAAAAATTTCTTCGCTTGGAGGACAGGGATGTTTTGGATCTCTCTACCCCAAGGGGTTGTGGGCATTCAGTTATTGAGTATTATCAATGTGAGATTTATCTGTCTTTGGGTACTAAGAGATTTAAGGAATACTGCAGGCACACGCTGAATAGCAGAGAAACTTTGAAGGGCTAAATCACATCACCCAGCTTCTACTTCTTGTGTCCTTCTGATAGTATTCATGGTCTCCTTCAGTGCTGTCTGATTCTCTGACATTGGGGGTAGACCGGCATTTCAGGAGTTCATTAGCAATCCTTTATTGTGATGGAAGGTTGTTCTATTTGGAGAATCACTGAGATTTGATCAATGTGAGTTGGTAGACTTTATCCACTTCCATTTCAACAAACTTGACCCAAGATTTCTGTTGTCAGCTCGGCATCCTGATGTGGTTTCCATGGTTTCTCTGATGCAGCGATGATTTCTGTAAAATCTTCCCATCCTTGCTTTGTACTCGAGAACGCCAGTGAGATTATACTCATGTGTGTGTGGAATAAAATACAGGATAATAGGGCCTTGTGCAAGGAAATAACCCAAATTGAAGGGTTCGGGATATCATTAGAAGATAAAAAAAGTCCATAGATTTTTTTTCATATTTAGCATATACTCAGAATAGTTGACTTGTAATTAAAATTCTTTCAAACACAGTCTAATTACGGATGTGGATGAATTCCACTGCATAATTGCAGCAGATGAAGATAAGTAAAGGAATTTCCTCAGTTCAGTAAATGACTTTTAGATTTAATGAAGTGGATTCAGGGTATGAACAGTGTGTCCTAACCATCAACCTGTTCACGCCCACTGACCACTGGCTCAGGATGAACAAAACTGTCTGCAAATCTCTCATTCTATTTCACCTTGAACTGAGTTTCTGAACTGATTTGTGCCTCTCAAACATCATTCATCTCCGCGTTTCCCTCAGCTCACCCGATCCTGAAATTGGCCAGCTTCCCCAAATCTACTCTCTGTAACTGTGTGTGCGTGTGCGTGTGTGTGTGTGTGTGTGTGTGTGTGTGTGTGTACGCTAATGTACCCTAACTCTCGCTAAATCCCACTCATCTATCTTTCATGTGATCACTGAACTACATTGGCTTCTAGCATGTCATTGCCTTGATTTTACGTTCTCATCCTTGTTTTCAAATCCTTTCATAGCATTGCCTGTATCTATCTCAGTAGCCTGCTACAGCTCTACCATCTTCTGCAATCTCCAGGTCTTGCCTCAAACAATGTTTGTTTGAAGTTGTTGTCCAGTACCTTTGCATTGCTTACAACTCTCCAACTCTTTGTCTCCCTCAATCTTCATTTCAGATCTTTGTTAAACTCTACATCTTTGACTAGTCCTAATATTGCCAATAAATTTGCAAACATAGGTCTGGTGAGTTGAATCGTCTCCTGCTATGCAGTAAATTTCCTGGTTATACCTCCTTCAATAGCTCTGTGTCACATTTTCAGTTACTGAGCTATCTCCTCATGCTGGCAATTAATAATGCTAACGCATTACAGCAGGTGCTTCAAGAGTACAGACTTTGATTCACCCATTGACTGAAGGTTTTTACCATTCTGGGGCATTTTTTCAGGAATTCACAATCTCAGCTAACATCAACTGATCTCTATGTGTTTAACGCTCAGTAGTTTATATTTGAAGCAAGCTTATTGAATCGCCGCCCATACTTAACACCAACCCATCAAACCAAAGACAAGTCAGCATTCATTGCAATATAATTACAATATAAAAGTAAAAATCTCCGTCAAATTGCACGGGGAGCTAGTGAGACCCCACCTGAAATACTGTGCACAGTTCTGGTCTCTGTTCCTAAGGAACTTGCCTTAGAGAAAGTATGGTGAAGGTTCAGCAGACCGGTTCCGATTACACAGGGATGGTTTATGAGGAGACATTAATGTAAACGTAGTCTATTTATCCAAGAGTTCAAATTAATGAGTTAATTTATTTAAAACACATAAAACCCTTAAAAGTACCACAGGATAGATGTTAGAAGAATGTTTCACATGCTGTAAAGGTAAGAACTAGAGATCACAATTTAGGGATAGGGAGTTATCTGTTTCTGACTGGGATGAGAAGAAATGTCTTCCCTTGAAGAGTTACAAGCCTTTGGAATTCCCTACTGCACAAAATCATGGATGCTTAGTTCTTGAGCATTTTTAAGTGGGCAATCAATAGACTTGAGTAAAAACTAAGACAATTAAAATGGCAGGCTGTAATTAGTGAGATACCACAAGAGTTAGTGCTGGAGGACCATGTGTTCACAATCTGTATAAATAATATGTTAGTGGAGACCAATTGTAATATTTCCAGATGTGTCAATGACACCAAAGTGGGTGGGAACTTAAGTTGGGAGAAAGGCACAAGGAAGCGCAAAGAAGACTTGAACTGGCCGAGTGAATGGGCTAGAACATGGCAGAAGCAATATAATGTGAATAAGTTTGAAGTTATTCACTTTGGTGGAAATATGATGGAAAGGGAGACTATTTCTGAAATTGTGAGAAGTTGGGACATCTAAGTTTCGAACGGGATCTTGGTGCCCTTCTTTGCTAATCATCAAAATCTTGCAAATGGTCTGTTGGCCTTCATTGCAAGGGAATATGACCACAGGAGAAAGATGTCTTGCTGCAGTTATGTAGAGTCTTACAACAGGCACCTGGAGTATTTTGCACAGTATTGACATCCTTATCTAAGGAAGGATATACATGCCATTGAAATTGTGCAATGGAGGTTCTCCAGATTAATTTTAAGATAAAGACCTGTGGATGCTGGAAATCTGAAACAAAAACAAAGTGCTAGAGAAACTCTGTGGATTGAAAACAGAGTTAATGCTCCATAGAATCCCTACAGTGTGGAAACAGGCCATTCAGCCTGACAAGTCCACACTGGCTCTCCAAAGAACATCCCACCTAAATTCATCCTATCCCCTGCATTTCCCATGACCAATTCACCTAACCTGTCCATCTTTGGGCTGTGGGAGGAAACCAGACCACCCAGGAGAAACCCACACAGACACAGGGAGAATGTACAAACACCACACAGACAATTGCCCACAGCTGGAGTTGAACCTGGTTCCCTGGCACTGTGAGGCAGCAGTGCTAGCCATTGAGCCACTGTGCAACCCCACATGTGCAGTGGCCCTGCGTCAGAACTCAGAGTTTCTCCAGTCCATTCTATTTTTGATTTTGTTTCACCTGATTAATTACTGCAGTATCAGAAGGAAAATTGAGGAAACTGGACCTGTATTGTCTAGGGCTTCAAAGAATGAGGGGATGACCTCATTGAAACGAACAAAATTCTAATGGGTGGGTCAGGATCGATGTAATTAAAATGCTTCACAAGGCTAATAAATTTAAGGGCAACACGGTAGCTCGGTGTTTAGGACTGCTGCCTCACAGTGTCAGGGACTCAGGTTTGATTCCACTCTCGGGTTACTGTCTGTGTGGAGTTTGCACATTCTCCCCGTGTCTGCGTGGGTTTCCTCCGCGTGCTCTGGTTTCCTCCCACAGTCCAATGATGTGGAGGCTAGGTGGATTAGGCTAACTTGCCCCATAGTGTTCAGGGATGTGCAAGCCAGGTGGATTAGCCATGAAAATGCAGGGCTACCGAGATGGGGGTGGGTCTGTGTGGGATGCTCTTCAGAGGATTGGTGTGGACTCAGTGGGCCTGCTTCCATGCTGTCGGGATTCTAAATCATCTCAGAATAAGTGGTAAGCTATTTGAGACTTGGTCATTGACCATGTCCAAGGCATTTCTATCAATTAATGGCATAATGGGATATGTTGATAGAACAGGAAAGTGGCATTCAGGCAGACATGAGCTGCGATATCATTGAAAGGTGAGCAGCCTCAGGGAACTGAATAGCTCCAATATCTGAGATAATGGGAACTGCAGATGCTGGAGAATTCCCAGATAATAAAATGTGAGGCTGGATGAACACAGCAGGCCAAGCAGCATCTCAGGAGCACAAAAGCTGACGTTTCGGGCCTAGACCCTTCATCAGAGAGCTCTCTGATGAAGGGTCTAGGCCCGAAACGTCAGCTTTTGTGCTCCTGAGATGCTGCTTGGCCTGCTGTGTTCATCCAGCCTCACATTTTATTAGCTCCAATATCTTATCCCTTTCCCATCTTCCTCCCTGCCTGCAGGTTTAGCACTTTCCCCTGCTTTATAATTGTAAATACACAAGCAGAACACATTAGGCAGAGAAATAAATGGCATTGATAAAGCATCATTTCATTTATTTAATAAGTCCCAAGAAGCCAGATAAAGCCACAGTGAATTACTTTTGAAACACAGTCACTGTTGGTGTTTTAGGATATCTCACCAACAATTTGCAAATAGAGACACACCGCAGAGAGAAAGTCAATAAAAACCTGATCATTTGTTTTATCATTATGAGAGAAGTGATTCCCTGTTCTCAACCAGTGTCATGGGACTTTCTTTATATTTCTGCCAATGTGCAGACCGAGTCTCACTTTATCACTGAATCAGAAAGATAGCACTGGCTCCAGTCTGTTTCCTACTTTGTGGTTGGGACTTTGTGGAATCGGAGAGGAACAAAGGAAAAAGAAGTTGTATTTACATAGTACTTTATAATTCCCTTTGAAATCTGTTCCGTGTGCTAAACACTTACAATAGTTAAAGGAATTAGGGTTAAAGAGGTAGATTTTGTAATGCTAATACTTAGTTCCAAAAGGTTTCGCAAATTCCATCGTTACCATTCCACTTGTCTGTACTGTGTCGAAATTGCTGGCTATCAATACTGTTGGGGGGGACTTTGTATCAGATGCACTGTCCTGATTTCCAGACACAAGACATATTAAAGGTGCTCCACATAAGCAAGGTTAACCCCATTGTTAAGAAACACATACAGGCAAATCGAATTGAAATCAGTTGTAATTGCATCAGCTCATTGGACCAAGTACTCTTTCAATCCAACAGGTCCAAGATTCAGCCCAACATTCTGCTTCTCATAGAATCTCTACAGTACAGGGAAAGGCCATTAGACCTATCAAGTCTGCATTGAACCTCCAAAGAGCATCCCACCCAGATCTACTCCACCACTCCATCCCTGTTACCATGGCTAACCCACCTAGCCTGCAAATCCCTGAGCATTATGGGGCAATGTTTAGTGTGGCTAATCTACTGAACCTACACAGCTTTGGAGTGTGGGAAGAAATCAGAGCACTTGGAGGAAACCCACGCAGGCACAGAGAGAACATGCAAACTCCACACAGACAGGTACCCAAGGTTGGAGTCAAACCCATGTTCCTGGTGATGTGAAGAGGCTAAGTTAACCACTGAGCCACCCTAAACTCTGCAAATACTCTGCAAATTCAAATCACCTGACGTCAATCTTATACCTTTTAGCCGTAACCCTGCAAATTCTTTTTTCAGATAATCAATTTCCTTTTGAATGCCGTGATTCTATCTGCCTGCACCACACCCAGACAGTGAATTCCCCAAGTCCTAGCCAAGTGCTGTGCGTAAAAAAATTCTTATTTCATAATAATTCCTTTTGCCGATTTCCTTATCTCTGTGCTCTCTGGTGCTTAATCATTCCAACAATGGGAACAAAAATGACTTTAAAATCAAAATGGAGAGATAACTTCTGGTCTCTATGTGCACTGTAAGAGACTGCCTACGTTTTTAGTTATGATATTGTTACACATCGTGATCAGAGTAATTGTTCCCACCAAAGCCTGTGATCTATCGCTGTATTGTTTGGATGACAGAAGCAACAGCGTCATAAGGTCTGTGATGTAGATTGCTACATTCATTGCAACACTTCACAGCGAACAAGATTTTGTTTTGAATGGCAGGAACTGAAAAGTTTTCAGAAGTCCAAAAGGATTCCTTATTGAAAGCAAGCCATTAATCCACAAGAGCTCTTGCTGGGGATTTGTGTGATTCTAAGTGCCTTTGTTGAGAAGAAAAGCCAGTTATATTTTTTCTCTCTTGAATCAGATTAAATTTGCACATGTGCACAATGGTTATTTGTAACTTGGCATGATTGTGTAAGGCCAATCACACTGCATTCTACCAGTAAAATGAAGGCAGAGAAATTTCCATTTCTGTAGCACTTGTCATGACTTCAAGATGCCTAAAAGTACTTTACCAACAATAAAGGACTTTTATAGCTGTTTTGTCACCATTGTAATGTAGAATGCCATCTTGCACACAGCAAGTTCTTACACGCACAACAAAGCAAACCTTTTTTATTTTCTCCAACATTTTCTATTTTCTTTTCAGATTTCCAGCATCCACAGTATTTTGCTTTCAGAAGTCTGTATTATGTGTTTGACTCCAGATTGTGGCCTGAGCCTATGACTTTTTGATATGGCAATAAAATAACTATAAATTAAACCAAGCTTACTAAGTGATTCAGTTTCATATTGAAGTGAAAAATTGGATACAAAAGATCATTTTCACTGAAACATAGGAGGTTGAGGGGTGACCATATAGATGTTTATAAAATTATTACGGAAGTAGAAAAGATAAATGGCCAAGGTCTTTTCCCTAGCGTGGGGGAGTTTAAAACTAGGGGGAATATTTTCAAGGTGAGAAGAGAAAGATTTCAAAAGGACATCAGGGGCAACGTTCTTACACAGAGAATGGTTCATATCTGGAATGAGCTGCCAGAGGAAGTGGTGGATGCAGGTACAGTTACAACATTTAAAAGAGATTTAGATAAATTCATAAATGGGAAAGGTTTGGAGGGATATGGGCCAAGCCCAGGCAGGAAGGACTAGTTTAGTTTGGGAATATGGCATGGACTGGTTGGACTGAAGGGTCTGTCTCTGTGCTGTATGATTCTATGAGACTATCTCAAGATGCTACATTGAAAGAGAGCAGAAACACTTTTCCTGATATACTGTGTAATATTTAGCACTTGCTGAACACCACTAAGAACAGATTGCATGGTCACTGTCACATTGCCACTTGAGCAAGTTAACTGTGTGTGAATTGGTTGCATTTCCTGTATTACAGCCATGAATTCAAAAGCGCAGCATTGGTTGTAAAGCATTTTTGGTCCTGAAAGTTTATAGAAATTTTTTTTTAATTTAAAAAAAAAACCCACAGTACAAGACTTTCATTCTAGTAGCACTAAATAGTAGAGATTTTAACAATTCTACACTGAAATCCAGATGAGGAAACGGATGAAAATGTTGGAAATAATGAACAACAAGCCCTTTATATTGGAGAGTAAAGACACATTTATGAGTTCCCATTCCATTTCTCAGTTGATCATTCTGATGAACATTTTTCAGCTACAAAAAAAAACAGATGTCAATGTGGAAAAAACATATTTGGATCAGTTTCTGAGTCATTATAGACAAGATGTGGATGTGGTATGAATGGTTGACGTTGGGCTTATCGTTCCAAAGCTGTCCCATCACTGGGTTGTCGCTTTGTGCCAACTTTCTGGGTCTCTTGCTGGCTAATGGAGATTGTTTGATAGGTTCAATCAGTAATTCCATTATCATTGTATTATGTATCATGGACGGATTGTAACTTGACGACAAAAGAGAAATACTGCAGGTGCTGGAAATCTGAAACAAAGACAAGCAAGCACTAGAAATACTCAAATTATTAACTATTCTAAATCATAAGGGACCTAGACAGAGTAAATTGGAAAAAGCTGTTTGCGTAGGGTGAAGGACAGAGTGTGAATAGGTTGTCGGTTTAAGATAATTGGCAAAAGAAGCAATGAAACATAACAAGTTGCCAAATGAACTTTTTATGCAGCAAGTGCAATATCAAGAGCCCAGGGACATGACATTAAGGTGGATAAATCTCCTGGGCCTGATCAAGTCCATCCTCAGACGATGTGGGAGGCTAGGGACGAAATTGCAGAGGCCCTTGCAGAGATTTCTGCTTCATCTTTAGCCACTGGTGAAGTTCCAGAAGTTTGGAGGGTGGCTAATGTTGTTCCATTGTTTAAGAATGGTAGCAAAGACAAGCCAAGGAACTGCAGGCCAGTGATCCTGGCATCACTAGTAGATAAGTTAGTGGAGAGGATACTGAAGGATCAACCAACATTTGGATAGTCAAGGTCTGAAGAGGGCTAGTCAGCATGGATTTGTACGTGGAAAGTCATGTCTGACAAATGTTTTAGAGTTTTTCGAAGAGGTAATCAGGAGGATAGATGAGCATAGGGCAATGGATGTTGTCTATATGGGCTTTAGTAAGGCCTTTGACAAGGTCCCACACGGCAGGTTAGTCATAAAGGCTAGGTCATATGGGGATCCAGGGAAAGCTACCTAATTGGATTCAAAGTTGGATCAATGGTAGGAAGCAGAGGGTAATGGTTGAAGGTTGTTTTTCGCACTGGAGGCCTGTGACTAATGGTGTGCCATGTTGATCAGTGCTGGGATCTTTGGTATTTGTTATTTATATAGATGATGTAGATGTGAATGTACAAAGCATGAATAGTAAGTTTGAGGATGATCCAAAATTAGAAAGTATTGTTGATAGCGAAGAAGGTTATCCATAATTACAGAGGGATCTTGATCAAATAGGAATGTGGACTGAGGGTTGGCAAACGCAATTCAATACAGATAAGTGTGAGGTGCTGCACTTTGGAAAGTCAAACCAATGGAGGACTTAAACAGTAAATGGTAAGTCCCTGAGGAGCCTTGTGGGACAGAGGGACCTAGGAGTACAAGTGCATAGTTTGTTGAAAGCAGCATCACAGGTAGACAGGGCAGTGAAGAAGGCATTTGGCATGCTTGCCTTCATCAATCAAGGCATTGAGTGGAGGAGCTGTGACATTATGTTAGTAGCTGTGTAAGTTGTTGGTGAGACTGCACTTGGCGTATTCTGTCCAGCTTTGGCCACCCTGTTATAGGAAAGACGTAGTCAAACTAGAAGTGTGAAAAGAAGATTTATGAGGAAATTGCCAGGACTAGTAGGCATATGTTGTAGGAAGAGGTTGACCAGGATAGGGCTTTATTCCTTGGCGCGTAGGAGAATGAGGGATAATCTTATTAAGGTGTATCAAATCATGAGGGGCATAGATGGGATGAATGCATATAGTCTTTTTCCCAGAGATGGAGCAATTGAAAACTAGAGGCATAGGTTTAAGGTGAGAGGCGATAGATTTAAGAAGGACCTGAGGGGCAACTTCTATCCGCAGAGAGTGGTGCACAAATGGAATGGGCTGCCAGAGAAAGTGATTGAGGACAGTACATAGCAACACTTAATAAGCATTTGGATAGGTTCATAGATGGGAAGGGTTTAGAGGGATATGGACCAAATGCAGGCAATTGGAACTAGCTGAGTAAGCATCATGGTCAGCATGGACCAGATTGGGCTGAAGGGCCTTTTTCCATGCTGTATTATGATCAGCAATGTGCCCTTTGCTGGCAAGTTCAATTAAGACATTCAAGGGAATTGGATTCCATCTGAAAAGGAGAAATGTACAGGGCTATGAGGACAAGGTGGAACATTATCATCAAATGCACCATTCATTCATATACCCACCATTTGTACAATGGGCTGAATTGTCTCCTTCTGAGCTCTAATTTTTTTGTGGTACTCACCAAGCCAAGGCAGCATCTGTGCAGAGACACAGGGTTAATGTTTTAGGTCAATTCCCTCACATTAAGTGGATTATAATCTTTTATTATCACTCAATTCCTATCATTCCAGCATGTTAATTTCATCTTTCATTTGTACAAATGCTAAGTATGAGGACTGCCTACACTGTTGATAGCCAACACCCATCTTAGCCATGTATCATTAGCAGCAACTGTGATGTTAGAAACAACTGAAATTACCAAATTTATAATCTGTCAAAAAGATTTTGCATAGTGTTTCTCACACCCTTGAGACCACCTATAGAGCTGATAAATTATTTTTGTTCAGCCACTGTTGCAGATGCTAACATGGCAACAAATTTGTGCTCTGTAAGGTGCCACAAAAAATATCTACTAAGTGGTAGTTTAATATGCTGATGTTTGAGGGTGGAATATTGAGAAAGGCTTCAAGGAAAATTTTGTTGTTCTTCAAGAAGGTGGCATCAGATCCATTGCTTTCTGACTGAGCAAGCAGTCAGATCTTCATTTTAAATGTTTCCTCACAATGGCAATGCCTCCAACACTTCGGTGCTCCCTCAGCACAGTACTCATGTGCCAGTCTAGCTCAGGTGCTCCTGTTACATATGGACAGGTCTACTACTGAACCAAGTTAATGCTGGCTTTGCTGTCAATCCAGAGCTTCATGCCATGTGGCTGACTGAAATATAATCTCTTTCTCGAGAGACTGATTTGGAGACCAGTGCTTTTCACAACAGGAATTTGTCTGTCGTGGTCTGTGCATTTTACTTGCAGTGAGTACACAGCCACCTATATGTAGAAACTTTCTGATTACTGCCTCTGTGACTTTGGTGGAGATGTAGTCGAGTGAGAGTGAAGAGCTCCCTTGAACACAGCTTAATGCTGATGCCTGCAGGCATGTCGCTGCTGAATTCTTTCAGCCATGTGTCAAAGGAGAGATTGAAGAGTGAGGAGGCTATGCCACATCCTTGTTTAACAAGGCTGCTACCAGAAAGGGCAACCGACATCTTACATCGCAATCATATCCACCAGTCTGCGAGCACAAGCTTATTCAGACCTCCTAGCTCGGAGAGCAAGTGCTGTAGACCAGGTTAACTTAGACTGTCAAAACTTTACTTAGGTCTATAACCAGCAGCCAGAGATAAGAAATGGGTCCTGATAGTGCTATCTGCACTTTTTCTTCAAGTTCACAGAATCCATACAGTGTGGAAACAGGCCACTCGGCACACCACCCCTCCAAAAAGCATCCCACCTGGATCCATCGCCCCACCCTCTCCCTGTAAGCCTACATCTCCCATGGCTAATCCACCTAACTTACACACCCATGGACTCTCTGGACAATTTAGCATGGCCAATCCACCTAACCTGCACGTCTTTGGACTGTGGAGGAAATCGGGGCACCAGGAGGAAACGCACGCTGACATGGGGAGAATGTACAAGCTTCACACAGATAGTGGTCCACGGTTGGAATCAAACCTGAGTTCCTGGTGCTGTGAGGCATCAGTGCTAACCATTGAGCCACCGTGCCACCCATTGTTTGCTGTTATGATAGATACCATTCCAAAGCTCTCCATCACTATCTAGTGTACTTGGGGTTCTAACCCACAAACATGACAACAGTTAACCCTCAACTTCACTGTGGTTCTGGGAGGATATTACCTAAAGGTTGTTTTGTAAGAGGTTTAATAGGATCCATGTAAGGTTCTTAATTGTGATTGAGAAAATATTCATTCACTGATTCCACTTTTTAATCCTTTTTTCTTCTAGATGCTGACTACATCAATTAGCATCCTTGAGGACCCATGGAGAATTTGCCTGATCCTGGATATTCTTGACGATGGTTGTAAGTTTTAGTTCACAAGCCTTGGGTGGTTACATTTCGAAACCTCTGCTGGAAGGCTGACTGGACTTAAGGGTATTGCTTTGTTTGGTTGATCTGAACATCATATTGAAGTTGGACAGGATGTTAGGAAGGCCTCTTCTGGAATACTGTGTCCAGTTCTGGTCGCCCTGTTTTCAGAAAGATATTATTAAGCCAGAGAGGGTTCAGAAGAGATTTACCAGGATATTGCCAGGGTTAGATGGTTTGAGTTATAAGGAAAGGCTGGATAGGCTGGGACTATCTTCACTGGAGGATGGGAGGTTGAAGCCTGAACTTATAGAGATTTTTAAAATCACGAGGGGCATAGATAAGTGACTGGCAGATGTCTTTTCCCTGGTTCAGAGATTTCAAGACTAGGGGGCTTATTTTTAAGGTGAGAGGAGAAAGATTGAAAAAAGATGTGAGGGGAAATTTTTTCACACAGAGTGGTTTATGCGTGGGATGAACTTCCAGAAGAAGTAGTGGATGCACGTACAGTTTCGCCATTCAAAAGACATTTAGATAAATACATGAATAAACAATCTTTGGAGGGATATATGCAAGCGCAGGCTAGTGGGACTATGGCCAACATGGACTGGTTGGATCGAAGGGTCTGTTTCTGTCCTGTATGACTGTAAATGAGCAATCATTACTGAGTGCTAGCCTCTTTTAAAACAGAGATAAGGTGAAATATTTAACTAAGAGGATTGTGAGTCTTTTGGAATCTGAAAACATACAGGAAGCAGATCGCTTGAAGTATTTTTGAAGCAGAGTTGCATTCTATTAAGCTGGCAAGTGAAAAGTCATTAGAGATCATGAGAGCGTGATTTGAGGCTACAGTTATATTGCCCTTATCTTATTAAATGATAGAGCAGGATCAAGAAACTGATAGCATACTTTTGCTCCCAGCCACTTGATAATATTGTGGTAAATTTGTGTTTTGAGTTTCACATTCTCACCTGCCCCTGGCAACCTTTATGCCCCCTACTGAACAGGATTTTGTCCACCTCTGGCGTAAAAATATTTATTGCCCCCTTCACCACCAAATTCTAAGGTGGAGCTGTCCAAAGTCATTCAGCATTCATTTACCAAAACTCAAAATCCTCATCTCTGCCCTTAAGAGCAACCTCTAATTTTTATCTGACACATCTTCTTGGGGAACCATCTCAAGGCAAATCACATCAAGCTGATTGATAGAAAATAAAGGAGCATCCTAATTTAGAGTCTAATAAATTTGTGCATTGTGGACTATCTCTCATGATAGCTTTAGCCCTAAGAAGTATAACTAACCCCTGTATTCATTATTTTGATATCCATCACTTCCTGTGGCAGAGAATTCCACAGGCTCTCCACTCCTTGGGTGAAGAAATTTGTCCTCATCTTGGCCCTAAATGGCTTAATCCACACTCTTAAAGTGTTATCTCTGATTCTGGACTCTCTGGTCATTGAAACATTCTTCCTATATTTTCCCTGTCTGGTTCTGTTAGAATTTTATAGATTTCTGTAAGATACCCTCTCATTTCTCTTAAAAATGGTGCAGTTGAAGGTACATGCTTAAATTTGGTTCAGCACCTTTTTGAGGACCATCAATGCCAAAATTGCAATTTTCAATGTGCCCATAAAAAGACCATAGGTGATACAATGTAATGACCCCCCCCCCCACAGCATCAATAATGACAATATAAAGTATCAGCTCTGAATATTCATACCGATCCTGCATCAAACTCCTCAATCAATAGAGAATCCACAGAAGATGATTAATACACTCAGAGACATTAGAACAGTAAGAACTCGATACAAGGATGACCTGAAAAGGTGCCTGATCTGTTGGACATTTCAGATTGTTCGCTGCTCATTTAATCTTGGAAGGAATCTCATTGTCAGGGTGGCCTTTGTTTCAAGTGCAAGAACTTACGTTGAGAATTAAGAAACATGGATCTATCCAACGTCGATCATTTCCTCAGGACGTTCCAAAATGACTCACAGCCAACAAAACCATAATTTTTTTTCAAGTGTAGTCACTGATACAAATTAACAGCCACAGCAACCAAAAGGCCACAAAGAACGTATGAAATAAATGCACATTTCAACTCAATTAGCAAAATACTGTCCTGGCTGGAAATCACAGGTGAAAATAGAGAATACTGGAAATATGCAGCAGGTCAGACAGGAAAGAGAACAGGAGTTAATATTATCAGGAGAGGATGTTTCACTGGAAAGCAGATTATGTTTTTTTGCGGATTAGTTTAGGGGAAGAAAGCCTGACTTTAAATGCTGCCATGAGTTTGTTTCCAACTACATGCTGTGTTTCAGTTGAGCATCTTAGCCTCCAGAAGTTCTGCTTAAATTATGCATAGAAATCTCCAGAGTCAGGATTGAACCCATGACTTTCTGACTCAGAAATAAAAAAAAACTTCAGCTGTGGCTGACACCTCAAGCTCCTTTGCCAAACAGTTTGAAATATGTTAAAAAGATACAAGTTGTTTGATTTATAAGGCCAAATGGACTACTATTTCAGAGGCACAATGCTGTGTAATTCAAATATTTGAACAATGAGCGTTATTGAGCATGGACCAGTGGAAGGCCATTCAGCCCTCAATCCTGCTCTGACATTTAATAAGGCCATATGTGATATGATTGTGGGTTAAACTTCACTTTCCCACTCTTGAAGCAGATGTTCACCTGCACATCCGCCAATGTGGTATACTGCATCCATTGTACATGGTGTGGCTCCGTCTACATTGGGGAAACCAAGCAGAGGCTTGGGGACCGCTTTGCAGAACACCTCCGCTCGGTTCTCAGTAAACAACTGCACCTCCCAGTCGCAAACCATTTCAACTTCCCCTCCCATTCTTTAGATGACATGTCCATCCTGGGCCTCCTGCAGTGCCACAATGATGCCACCCGTAGGTTGCAGGAACAGCAACTCATATTCCGCTTGGGAACCCTGCAGCCCAATGGTATCAATGTGGATTTCACCAGCTTCAAAACCTCCCCTCCCTCTACTGCATCCCAAAACCAGCCCAGCTCATCCCCGCCTGCCTAACCTGTTCTTCCTCTCACCTATACCCTCCTCCCACCTCAAGCCGCACCTCCATTTCCCACCTACTAACCTCATCCCGCCCCCTTGACCTGTCCGTCTTCATGGGACTGACCTATCCCCTCCCTACCTCCTCACCCATACTCTGCTCTCCACCTATCTTCTCCTATATCCATCTTCAGTCTGCCTTCCCCCTCTCTCCCTATTTATTTTAGAATCCTCTCCCCATCCCCTTTTTCTGCTGAAGGGTCTGAGCCCGAAACGTCAGCTTTTGTCCTCCTAAGATGCTGCTTGGCCTGCTGTGTTCATCCAGCCCCACACTTTGTTGTGTTCCAGTGTATTCTGTCTAATTCTGTTAGAATGTTTGGGGTTTCCATGAGATTCCCTCTCATTTTCCTCAACTCCAGTGAATACACTTCTAACCAGTCTGGTCTCTCTTCATACACTACTTCCATTGTCATCCCCTGATTCAGTCTGTAGATGTAAATGAAAGAGCACTACAGGATGCGAGGTGTTGAAGAGCGTTATTAAGTGATGAGGATGAGTTTAGTCTGGGATTGTGATCAGCATGGATTGGTTGGATCGAAGGGCCCGTTTCTGTGCTATACAACTCTACACTTCCATGACTGTATAAATTAACCAAGGAACACATATACTGGTTTGCATGGGACACAGCAACCATGTAATCAATAGTCTGGAACACCATTTCCTGTTTCGCACCATTTATAAGGGAGAGGACTGTCTCTCAATGGAATGGAATGAAGCCAGCTGTCATTCAGCAATTGTTATATACAAACATAGAAACATAGAAGATAGGAGCAGGAGGGGGTCATTCGGCCCCTTCGGACTGCTCTGCTATTCATCACAATCATGGCTGAGAACGTACAACTCAATAGTGTGATTCTGCTTTCTCCCCACAACTTTTGATCTCATTTGCCCCAAGTGCTATATCTAGCTACCTCTTGAAAACGTTCAATGTTTTGGCACCAGCTGCTTGCTGTAGTAATGAATTTCACAGGCCCACCACTCAATGGGTGAAGAAATGTCTCCTCATCTTCGAACTGAAAAATGGGACAAATCTCGTCAGATTTGTTGAATGGCTTGGACACAATCGCCTGCATGGGCTCCTTTGGTGTGGTTAATGTCTTTACGTTTATGAGAGAATAGGCGAGAGCTAAATCGAGGTCGCTCCTCTAAGCGCTCCTGTCTTCAGGAGATTTTTCTAGGGCTGATTTGGGAACAGCCGGTAGCTGTGATAGGGTTAGGGTTAGTGCAATAAAGACACCGCTTTAGTTGAGGTAGTCCCCTGATGTTAAGAGGAAGCCATCAGAAACAAAAGCGTTCACACCTCAATGACTCTGTGAGGCTGAAGATCACAGACCTATGCTTTTATTCATTTTGTTGAGGAGTTTACTTTCAATCCCAATGTTCCTACCAACCTCACACCTCATTAGTTCATTAATGATAGATATTTTCCAAACAATCTGTTCAGAGATGTTAATACACACCTTGAACTGTGGCCTGCTGGCCCAGAGATAACGGCTCTAGCACCATGCCACAAGAACCTCCAGTATCCAAATCGGTAGTGCACACCACAAGACCGTAAGACCATAAGAAATGGGAGCAGGAATAGGCCATTCAGTCCCTCGAGCCTGTTTAACAGGATCCTGGCTGATGTGGCATTCCTCACCTCCACCCTCCCGCTGTTTCCCCGCAACCCTTGATTCCTATACTGCTTATGAAACTAACTATCTCAGCCCTAAATATATGCAAGGACTCTGCCCCCACAGCTCACTGTGACAAGGAGTTCCAAAGACTCACACTCCTCTAAGACAAGAAATTCCTCCTCATCGCAGTCTTAAATTGACACCCCTTTATTCTGAAACTCTACCCTCTGGTCCTGGACTCTCCCATGAAGGGAAATATCCTTCCATCGTTTACTCTATCAAGCCTCTTAACAAACCTATACGTGATCGCATTGTTTTATACTCCAATGATGAGAGTCTCAACCTGTTTCGTCTTTACCCTTCAGACAATCCCTTCACACCAGGGATAATCCTAGTGAACCTTCTCTGAACTGCCTCCAAAGAAACAACATGTTTTCTTAAATAGCGGGACTCAAATTGTTCACAGGACTCTGGATGTGGTCTTGGTATGTCAAATGTGGTCACAATCAGCAAGGTGGAACCCCACTGGAAACAGACTTGCTATCGTAGAAACATCTGTATGTCATCACCTTCTGCTTGCTAACTTCCAGCCAGTTTTGGACCCAATGTGCCAACTTGTCTTGGATCCTCAGACTCTTACATCTTAACCAGTCTTCCATGAGGGAGTTTTTCAAAAACCCTTCTAAAATCCATGTAACATCAAAAGGACTGCCTTATTGAGCCTCCTGGTTTCCCCTCAAAAAAGATCAAGGTGCTAAATATGACATTCCCTGAACACATCCAAAATGACTCTCCTGAATAATCCTTGTGTACCCCAAGTGTAGATATATTCTATACCCCAGAATTCAACTTAATTACTTCTCACCACTGTAGTCGTACTGATTAGCCTGTTATTTCCTGGTCTATCCTTTCCTCCCCTCTTGTAATAATGGCACAAGATTAGCAATCCTCCAGTCCTCTGGCATCTCAACTGTGGTCAGAGAGGATTTGAAATATACTGGCAGGTCTCTTGGTATCTCCTCCTTTGCCTCCCTCAACAGCCTAGGCTACATCACACCCAGGTCAGTAGATTCATCTACTTTCGATGCTGCTAAAGCATTTAGTAACTACTGTCTCTCTATGTTAATTTTTCCTAACGTTTCACTGTCCTCCGACCTGATGTCTAGACCTGTGTAGCCCCCTGGAAGGGCCCCATCTGCTCTGGCTTCTGAACATCATACCCAAAACCCTCCCCCAACCCCCACCCCCACCCAGCACACCCCCAATGATTTTTGGGGAATTATCCAGTTTCAGTGTTGGTATTCAGGCAGAAAGGGATCTCAGAATATAACAATATGTGCATAGACAAAATGTAACAGGTTACTTCAACTGAAAGAGGTCAAAGATTTGGATTTGAAATGATCAGTTAGATAGGATATGGACATAGGACTATCACATCCATATCCGTATGGAAAATTATATTATTCTATTTTGTTGAGTTTTTTTACATTTACAGGAACTTATATATTCCTTCGGGAATCCTAGGTGTCCATGAATGAAGGACCTTGAAGTTCCTACCCTGTATTGCGCAGTATTATAAGGTTGTGTCCACAAAAAAGTGATCTGATTTTACACTATTCTTGATCTTGTCGCAGAGAGTGTCCATTGGCACCATATCATTCCACCTGCTAATGAGCTGCACAGTCAATTTAAGCCAAGAACCAGCAAACTAATGAGAATCACCATTGATGAGATAGTGGTCTGGGCCTCCATTTAAACCCTGTGACTACAAGGGCTAGTCAGAGGCTCTGAATTCTGCAGTAATTCACCTCGTGGCTACCTAAAGCCTACCCAACATCTCCAACGCACAACTTAGGGGTGTGCTGGGATGTTCCCCACTAGCCCAGATGGATACAACTCCAACAACATTCAAAAAGCTTGACACCAAAGAGGACAAACCAGTCTAATTGATAAGCACCCTATCCACCACCTCAAGCATTCCATTGCTCTGCCACTAGGGCAATTGCAGCAGTATGTATCATCTAAAAGGTACACTGCAACAATTAATATTGCTCCCTTAAACAACACTACACATTCGTTAACCTCATCAACCACATTGTTTGCAGATGACTTTTTAGCAATGCAAAATCATTTTTTTTAATTGTACACCATATATAAGTTAACTGGAAGATAACAGAGAGAAATTATGCTCTGTCGAAAAGCAAGCTTCCCTCTTGCATTGCACAATTATATGAATCACATATGGTTTCTTAACAATACTAAACCTGTATAATGCTCTTGTTGCCAATAGATTTGATTATTCTAATGCTTTCTTGGCCAGCCTCCCAATTACCACCCACTGTAAACCTGAGCTCATTTGAAACTCTGCTACCCGTGTTATAACTTGTACTGAATTCTCTTTCACTCCATTGCTTGTACTTGCTGATGCACTCACACTCTGGCAATGCTTTGATTTTCATTCTCATCTTGTGTTTACATTTTCCCTCCTGCCGTCTTCAATCTCCTCCAGTCCTACAGAAAGGGCAGTCCTACAAGCTGTCTGCATGGATCCAGTTCTGAACTCTTGGGCACTTCCAATTTCCTTGCTCCCCGAGCTGTCATACCTTCCACTGCCTTGATCCTAAGCTGAGGAATTCCTGCCCTAACCCTCTTTACCTCTCAACCTCAGTCTCCTCACTCATATGTCACTGCTTGCAGCTTCTTTAACCAAGCTTCTGGACATCTCTCATCATTTTTTTTCAAAAAGTTACTGACAACAGTATTTATTACTCACATTACATAATTTGAATACTATACAAACCAATTACTTCAATTCTGAAATTGTTCCAACAGTGTGACTTGGTTTGGAAGAGTGAGGCTTAGATTTCAATTCACTGAATAAAGTCAATTGAGTTTCTGATGAAAAATACCTTTTGAGTTACTATGCCATCCCTTCTCTTTTCAAACCTTTGCACAATATTTACGAATCAATGATTGTGCTGCATATGCCTTTTTGTATAGCCAGTCTTCTTTTCCCCCTTCTGTTGTCATAGACCTTCATGAGATTTGGTGCCAGTGTTTCTCTGATAATTCACCACTGAACTGTCCAGGGATGTTTAAAAGAAAGACCTGGAATTATATAGCGATAGTAGGAACTGCCAAGGCTGGAGAATCTGAGATAACATGGCGTGAAGCTAGATAAACACAGCAGGCCAAGCAGCATCTCAGGAGCAGGAAAGCTTGACGTTTTGGGTCAAGACCCTTCTTCAGAAAGGAGCCTGAAGAAGGGTCTTGACCTGAAATTATATAATGCCTTTCTTAATTACAGGGAATCCTAATGCTTCACAACCTGTAACATCTCCTTCAAGAGCAGTATTGGTTGCAACGCAGCCAATGCGCACTCAACAAACTCCCTCAGACTGCGGTGCATGAGCAACTGGATTATCTGTGAATGTTCAACTGATTGAGGAGAGTGTGTTAGCCAGAACACAGAAGGAACTAACCTGCTCTTCTTAAAAAATCAGTGGAATCTTAAAGGTACACTTGAGGGGGAGTATGGGGCATCGTGTGAGAAGTGGAACCTCCAACAATGCAGCACTGTCTCAATGCTTTACTGAAATTTTCAGCTTTGATTATGTCCTCAAGTTTCTGGACAGGATTTAAACCTGGGACTTTCAGTTTTCAAGTTGTTGTACAATTGATGCTATTCCAATAAGGTGGGTGGGTGGTCAACCGCAATAAAGAATCTGAGTGCACAGTAAAAATTCTCTACAGAGAGGCTCTCTCCCCTTTAACATCATGACCCTGGTTTCAAGCCAACTTGATACAATAACTGCAGTGCCATAACAATAACATTCCTGCTATCGCATGTCTGAACCTATAGATCACATCTTGAGTGAGAGCTATTGATAAGGGAGAAAAGCTGGATAAAGATTACATTTCATACCCTCTTTCAGATCAGGCAATAAAGTAAGCTTCTGTTTAGCTTTGTAATGTTGTTGTGAAGCATCTTAGGAAGTTCAAAGGGTTGCATAAATGCAAGCTGCCTTTGTTGTCTCACCACCCTTGCTAATGATTTTAAAGCTATTCAAACTCGACAGGATACCTCACTGTGGCATGTGCAACCTGAGCACAACCTTGTGGCCATGAGATAAGGATACTACCACTGACCCACAGGTGCTCCAGGGCCCTTGATATGTGCACACCTGAAGTTAGGTTTAACTGCATCAGTTTAGTGAGCGTAAAATAGGTTTTGGAGCATCCTGTAACAGTTACAAGGAACAATGTCAATGGAATATGGAATATAGTTTGCGAAAATGTGAGGTTATTCACTTTGGCAGAATAATACAGGAGTTGGAGGTTTTTAATTGTGGAAAGACTGCAGAAACTCAGCAGAGAAGGATTTGAAATCATAAAATGATTGCATACTAGTTCAGCAAGTAAAAGACAATTTTTGAGGCTGAAATAGTTAGACCACATCTGGTATACTGTAAACAGTTCGGGGCTCTTTATCTCAGGAAGGATATACTGTCATTGGAGACAGCCAAGTGACATTTTACCAGGTTAATCCAGGGTAGAGAGAGATCTCCTTATGCAGAGAGGTCGAGTCGGTTATTCATTAGAATTTAGGAGAATTAGAGATGACCATAATGAAGCATTAAGATTTTTGAGGGGTTTAACAAGATAGATACAGAGAGTTTAGTTTACCTCATGGGACAGTCAGGATCAGATGGCAAAGTCTCAGAGTAAGTAGTCGCCCAGATACATCACAGAGAAAGAATTTCTTGACTCAGAGAATAGTGAACCTGTGGATTTGTTTCTTTTTACCATAGAGGACTGTCAAAGTTGGGTGGTTAATTTAATTTGAGGCTGAGATAGACAGATTTTTCATCAGAAAGAGAATTGTTGGTATTGGAGAAAAGGCAGGACAATGGAATTGAGTATTATCAGATCAGCCATGATTTCATTGAATGGTGGAGCAGACTCAGTGGGCCAAATGGCCTATCACTGCTCCTATGTTTTATGCTATTCTGCATGAACGCAAATTTGGTCTTTCTTTGCACCATTACTTTGACCATTTATGCACCTTTGGTAACTTTTTTGTAGAATGAGAACAATATTCTGAAGAAAAGATATCACTAATGAGTCAGATTGTTTCCCAAAAAAATCATGCAAGCTTAAACTGGATTGTTTGCTGTTTCAGATGTTCTGTTTCTTGAAGGGAGGCACACCGTTCTGTTGATGCCAAATGGAAGACCTTGAGTTGGATACAATGCAGGAGGCGTTATCAAATTTTTCAAATTTGACCAGTGACCTGACTGCTAGCATCAACAAAACCTGCTCCTTGAACAAGGGCTTCCAGTTTTACTATCTGCCTATCATGTACATTATCGTGTTTGTCACTGGATTCATTGGAAACAGTGTTGCTCTCTGGATGTTCATCTTTCACATGAGGCCTTGGAGTAGCATCACCATTTACATGTTTAACCTTGCCCTGGCTGACCTCTTCTACGTCTTCTCTCTGCCCATTTTAATATTTTACTATTTTAACAAGACTGACTGGATCTTTGGAGAGGCACTGTGCAAACTGCAGAGGTTCATTTTCCACGTTAACCTCTACGGGAGCATCTTGTTTCTGACCTGCATCAGTGTTCACAGGTACACGGGGGTGGTGCACCCCATGAAGTCACTGGGCAGGTTGAAGAAAAAATCGGCCACTATTGTGTGCGTGTGCGTGTGGGTTGTGGTCATGGCTGGGATCTCCCCAATACTGTACTTCTCCCGAACCGGGCCAAGGAAAAATAAAACAATTACATGTTATGATACAACGTCTAAAGAGCTCCTGGGCACTTATTTCATTTACAGCATGCTGACTACGTTCTTTGGTTTCTGCATCCCCTTCGCCACCATTCTGGTTTGTTATGGATTTATCGTGAAGGCCTTAATATCTAACGACATGAGGACACCTCTCCGGGGCAAGTCTGTGCGTCTCGTCATCATCGTGTTGGCCGTCTTTGCCATCTCCTATCTCCCCTTCCATGTGATGAAGAACCTAAACCTACAGTCCAGACTCTATTACCAGGGGCCAGAGACATGCGAGTGGAATAAGAGGGTCTACGCCACTTATCAAGTGACCCGGGGGCTTGCCAGCCTCAATAGCTGTGTGGACCCTATCTTGTACTTTTTGGCAGGAGACACTTTCAGGAGAAGGTTCACTACTGCGGCTAGTAGGTTCATGTCTAAGCGAGGTGAGACCAACCTACAGTTTCGGAGTGAAGACAGTCCACTTCATGCTGTATCGAACATTTCACAAAACGGTGACACTTCTCTCTGAACTTTGTATTAGAGAATTTTGCAACATTTCTTTTTAGGTTTCTTGGAGGTACAGTAAGAATTGTGTTCATGAGATCGTTATCAACTTAAAGCTTTGATCTAATATAGGAAACAATGGAGAGTAAAGCACCCAGCATTTATAAATTCAAGAGTACTGTGCATAGTTAACTGTTTATCTTCTGAATCTATCACCATTTGAGTATTGCTGTCAAATGACAAGTTTTGTTGAAGTTTCCCACCTTGCACTCAGGAGCACTAAATCGCTCACAGTTGAATCTGAAATTTTTAATTTCAGAAAAGTAGATTTTCTTCCATGGCTTGAAAAGAGTTTCGTTTTGCCACTCAGTGCTTTTCCTGTGCCCACATGGGAAGTTCAGCATCCTCATACTATTCTCAACTCAACACAGAGGAAGCATAGAAGGGAAGATCTACACTGAGTGACCTCATGAGGTAGTTGCTCTCTGCTGCTTACAGCGCCTCCCTGTGATGACTTGGCAGAGATCTGGAATGCACCCTGTCCAAGTGAACGTGCCTCAAGCTCAGTTGATTGTTTGATTGATTTTATTGTCACGTATGCCAAAACACAGTGAAAAGCTTTGTTTATGAGTGGTACAGGCAGATCACAGCAAGCAAAGGATGTACAGATTAGAAAGTCTCAGTGGCAAACAGGTTACATTGCAGACTACATTATTTGAGGCTAGAGTCCCTTCAACAGTCTGGCAACAGCCAGGAAGAAGCTGTTCCTAAACCTGCTTGTGCCTGCATTCAGGCTTCTGTATCTTCTGCCTGATGGAAGAGGTTGGCGGAGAGCATTACCAGGGTGAGATGGGTCTTTGATGATGTTGGCTGCCTTTCCACAGCAGTGAGTCATGTGAATAGAGTCCATGGATGGAAGGTCGGCTTCCGTCATGGTCTGGGCTGTGCACACCACCTTCTGTAGTTTCTTACAGTCCTGGGCCGAGCAGTTACTATACCAGGCTGCTATGCAGCCATACAGTATGCTTTCAATGGTGCATCTGTAGAAGATGTTGAGAGCTTCTAGATACTTCTACTCATGATTACCCTGACATTTCCACTTCCCTGAGGCTGGCAACCAGGTGGGGCAAGTGACTCTGCATCCATTTGCCAACTCATTGCTCTTCAACAGAACCTTTTGAAAGTCAATCTAAATTTAAGGTCTTCTTGGAGGCCATGATTTTCTTTTTACACAAAATGTTTAGAACTTTAGCAGGTTCAGATTGTGTGGGCGTGCTTTAAGAGAAATCCTGGCTGCCCACTCTGCTCAGGAAATGGCGACAATAGTCATCAATGTGCCGGGGAAAGAATGGTGGGATGAGGCCTGAGTAGAGTGGAACGCAGAATGGATGAGGATCTCTCATCAGTAAGCAAATTTTCAGTTATGGGGAGAAGACAGGAAAGTGAATTTGAGGGTCATCAGATCAGCCATGCTGCCATTGAATGGCAGAGCAGGCTCGATGGGCTGAATGGCCTACTTCTCCGACATCTATTGATGTTACATGCACAAATGACAAGCTTAAGCAGACCCCATTTATTTGAATGAAGTGAGACAGCTGAAAAGGATAAGTTGTTCAATGAAAGAACAACTCAGCCAGGCACAGAAAGGTGGCATTGGATAGGGGCTGTTCGGGCTACCGATCAAGAAAGAAGCAGAGAGCAGTCAGAGCATCCCAGTGAGGGATGGAGACATAAGGATATTGGACGTCCATAGTGAAGGGGTAGTTTTTAATGCCAGGAAAGTGGAAATTGTTGAAGTGATGTTGGGCACATCATAATTATGAATGTAGGTGGCAAGATGTGTAGTTGAGAATGCTTGTTTGCAGTAAAATGTCACAATGCACGTAGAAATCCATGAGCTGGCCCTTGTAGCACTAATGCTTCTACAGTCCCTACAATACAGGGATAGCTTTACTGTCCATGGTAGTAGCTCATTTCCTGCTTTGCTCACAATGTCGCTAATACTGTAAGATATGGAGTATGTGTGTCCAATTCTGGACACCGTAATTTAGGAAAGATGTGAACACCGCACAGGGAAAAGGTTTACGCAAATGGTTTTGGGGATCGGGGACATCTCCACAGTTGGGAGGAGATTTGTTAGAAGTGTGAAAATCAAAGCTGTAACCTATTTTACACTCTCACACAAGGTAAAGATCAGCTCCATTCAACTTTGATCCCACACCATATAAAACTGTGTTGTATCAATTCTTTTGACATTGTGAGATTTGATCAGGTGAGAATGAACCATTTATTGAAATGATGAGTCATATTGTGCAACTGAACTATTGCAGTCTGCCAGTCTTGCAAAAGAAAACGTGTGTTTTGTGGGTGTTTTGTTCTCTGTAATCCTAACTTTCATTGGACAAATCATACTAGAATATTTTATTTGTTGCAATGAAATATACCACGTCTTTTAAAAGAGCAAGAGAACATTTACTCCATTATATTTAATGTATTTCCCATTTTTATCACCATAATTCTTGTGTTATTCCCCTTCCAAAACCAGCAAGACATTAATCCATGTTATTTTCTGGGAGTGTTTTCCCCAGCGACAGTAATAGCCTTAGTGTAGCAAGGTTTTAGCACAGTTTGATTTCATCATGGCTTTTGGAAGCTGCACATTGTTTGGTGCTGTCTGAAACTAGCCGATATAGAAATCAGTTTCCAATGTGATTTAATATTGTGACAACGTCTCCCAAACTACTATTAAACACTCATGTTAATGTGGTGACACTCCAAGGCTTCAGGTTGTGTAATATTATTGTGCATTATCTTTAAGCCACTGATTCATGTATTTATTTTAAATTGTGGTGGTTAACATTCTCTACATGCTTTCTGATGTTGCTGCATTGCATTTGAAGCCCACATCTGCTTGAAACCACTTAGAGTTGATAAATAGGTGTGTGTATCTAAAATTTCATCCGACAACTCCAGATTCTGTTCATCTGGTTCAATGATATGTAATCCAATTGCCTCGCTCTTTTAAGGGACTTTTAATCTACAGCATGCAGTTGGGGATTGTGCGTGGGCAAAAAAGTCAAACTGCTTAAAATTTTAAAAATAACCCCAAGCAGTATTGATCCTGCTCAAATCCACCTGCATTGGAGATGAGGAGGGAGAGCAACCAATCTTCTCCCAGGCAGCAGTTGGACTATTGACAGTTTTCAAAGAGACGATATGCCCCCTATTTTTGCTTGCTTTTTTGGCTAATATTAACTTAGATATCCAAACTGCAGGAATTCTGACAGGTAAAAGAAACAATGCGGAGTATCATACTCCCAGAGTGCTGCACTGACTGATGTGCAGACACTCAGCCAAGATGTAACATTGAGGTGTCTGCTGCCCTCCTACTTGGATGTTGAACAGCCCATTGTTCCAAGTTAAAGAGAACCAGGGAAGTTCCCACCCGTAGACTGACTTCCCTCAAACAGCATGGGGAAAGCAGTCATGTGATCACATTGCTGTTTGTGGAAGCTTGCTGTGCACAAATTGGCTGTTGCATTTCCAACGTTAAAAGAGTAACTGCGTCAAAAAGCATTTCAATGGCTGTGAAGTATTTAGAGATTTCCAATGGTAATGAAAGGACTTTCCTGCTCCACTGATGCTGCTCAGCCTGCTGTGTTCATCCAGCTTCACACAGTGTTATCTCATAAGTTTTTCCATTTGAGTTTTCCCCAAATTTGAGGGAAAGAGTTCAAGGTTTTTTTGAGGCTTCATGCAAGGTTGCACTGGTGATTATATTCAGGCTGACAGGATTAGGGCTTCCAGTCACTTGGAGGGTTGTGAATCTTTTAGATTCTCTCCCTCAGAGAGCTGTGGGTTTTCAGTCATTGAGGACATTCAAGGCCTAAATTGGTAGTTTGTTTGACACTAAAGTAATGTGGAAATAGGGTGGGAAACTGGAATTAATGTAAAACTGTAGCCCAGGGTCCCATTAAAGAGCTGTCCAGCCTTTTTATTCATTATGTTCATATATGCAACCCTGAAGGGCCAAAATCTAACCTTCCCTTTGTGTCCTCACCCAGCGGCTTACCATTTTAAATACAGTTCCTAATTTGCCTCACATTAGTTTCACTTTATGCTCACACATCCAGGTGACCAGTTGACATTGCTTCCAACATTTTAATCATTTATGTCTATTGAGATACATCTATTTCTTCCCACCATCTCAACCCTATAAACAGTCCCTTACCCAAGGTGCCAAATTTAAACCCTAGTCTTTCCTCATAGTTTATTGGATAACAATGAACTGCATTGGAGTTAGAAAAGAAAATAGAAATTGCTGGAAAAGCTCAGCAGGTCTGGCAACATTTGTGGAGCAAAATCAGAGCTTGTGTTTCGGGTCCAGTGACTCTTCCTCAGAACTCAGATTGGAGTTGCACCGTTTTTAAAAGAAGTTGTTCTTGGAATGCAGATATCATCGGCATTTATTGCCAATTCCTAATTGCTACTGGGAGGATAGTGATGATATCCTTCTTGAATAACAACAGTTTTAATCACTTTTTCCAGTTGTGTGGTTTGTTTGGCTGTTTCAGAGACAGTTCTGAGTAAACCACTTTGCTGTGAGTCTGGAGTCACATGTAGGCCAGACCAGGTAAGGATGGCAGTTTTCTTCCCTAAAGGACATCAGTGATCCAGATCAGTGTCATAGAAATCTATTATTTTCATTATTACTATTAATTCTTATTTTCAGATTTACTTATCTCATGTATATTTTCCAAATTGGGTTTAATATGTCTCAGAATCTCAGCGATAAGCCTGTACCTATATTAAATATGTGAGATTATGAATTAGTGAAGAGACACTAGGTCAGTTCAGACTATATTCACGAGAGGGAATCTCATAGAAGCCTATAAAATTCTCACAGGGCTCCAAGGTAATCCTAACAGCACTACAGGGTAAATGCCGGAAGGATGTTTCAAAGGACTGGAGAGTTCAGAACAAGCAGTCACAGTCTAGAGTTATGAGATGTGTCATTCCGGACTGAGACAAGAAGAAATATCTTTACCTAGACAATGTTGAGCCTGTAGAATTCCCTGCCACAGAAAGTGGTTGAGGCCAAACCATTGAATGTTTTCAAGGAGTTAGACATAGTTCTCAGAGCTAAAGGGATCAAACAGTATGGGGAGAAAGCAAAAACAGAGAACAGAGTTCGATGATCAGCCATGATCGATATTGAATAGGCTGAAAGAATTGACTGGTCTATTTCCCCTATTTACTGCATTTCTTTCTGAGAAGTTGCAACAAAAATGAAGTGATACAGCAGCAAATACAATAAGATATAGTAAACGCATACATGACTTGTCAGTTATAAAGCCAAGGTATTACAGAAATTATTGCATGACTATGCACACTGATCATACAAGTTCACTCAAAAGCCACATCATTCCAATCATATGGAGCCAGGGATTCCCAAGGGTCTGTCAGGGTTTGTAGGCAGATGTGCTGAGATAAGGGGTCATTGGCTGTATGGACTTGAACCAGCATTCAGGAAGTAGGGAGTGGGATTGTTGCAGTGATGTCAGGGAAGGGTGAACCTGTTAAGGAAAATTTACAATCTCAGTTTCAAATTTCAAAATTCTCAACTCCCATCAGAATTGTGGAAATGATTTTCAGTGGGGTGAAATGGTGAGTTGCACTATCCATGTACTCTGTAAAATTTATTAGGAAAATGGAAACTTCTATCATTCTCCTAGTGACTTCTACAAATCACAAAGATTGGGCTGCAATGGAATTTCCAATGGAATATTATTTTTTCAAACTGTGTTTGCCAAGCTTAAGTTACAGTATGTGATATTATTAATATCTTCTTATATCTGATGTCTGGTCCTACATCAAAAGTGCTGTCATTTCTTTTACGACAGATAGGATAAGAAGACAGACCCTGAGTCTACTCCAGCTAGAAAAGAGCTTGAACTCTCTCTTATTGGTATTGACATGAGCAACCCAAACTCACCAATTATTAAAATCAACACTGCAATTGTATGAAAATCCTTTGATAAGTTTCTATCAAGAAGTGAACAATCATATGGATCACTTATGCTAAATAGCCTGTTTCTGGGTTCCACATTACCTCTGGCTGATTTCAACAGGGGATAGTTTGACGATATCTCGAGCATGTTTCCTGGTGGTTTCCTGTTGTGACCAGAATTCATACAGGGCATTTGCTGTAAGTGTCCAATGTAATGTTACGATTGTCATGTGCCAGTCTGTGGAGGTGAATTTCAGCACTCATTGCCTTAATGCTATACCAGCTGGTGCAGGAGAGGTGGACTGCTCGTCTTTCTAACTGGACATGGAGGATCTTGCAAAGGCACCATTGCTGGCACTCCTGCAGTGCTAGCTGCATGCCTTTGACATCTGTGAACAATTCAGGAGCATGGGGACTACCACAGCCCAGTACACAGTGACCATTCTCTTGGGTTTGAGATCGTGGTCCTCAAATACCCTCCCCCCTCAAGGCTGAAGACTGAGCGGGCACATTGGAGGCGAAGGTGGACACCTGTGTTTGCATTTTTGGAAAGAAGGTCAAATTCACTATCTGACTCTTGTAATGTATCAAAACAGAGATGGTTTATTCAGTAAGGTGCCAAGAAACCCGAGAGACTTAAACAGGATGATGGAGAACTGAAGCCAAGTTTTTGAAGGGAGTGCAAAAACTGCCAAAAAAGAAACCCATCTACTACCCAGTTGCCCCACATGTGGCAAAATCCGCAGGTCTGTGCTTTACACCTGTCAGCCAATTCAGAACAGTGCACGACTGGAGTAGAAACATGTCATCCTTGATTTTGAGGGACTGCCTTGGCAGTTAGGAAATATTACACGTCTTCTGTGTAAAAAGTGCCGTAAGTTTCATTTTGAAGATAGCTCAGAATGTTGTTTTGTCTGTTTTTGTACACTTGTACAAAATCATCGCTCCGCTCTACTCAAACCAAAACAGCAGTCCCCTTAAAAAACAGGTTAACAGAGGAATTTGAAAAAAATAGGGCCACCATCCACAAATTTCTGCACTTTGGAGTTCACTGAACTACCACAAAGGGCAGCAGCTGACAGACTGAAACCTGAGCAGTCATAGAGAGTCGTAGAGTTTTCCCACAGTAAAAAGAGATTCTTTGACCCTTCGTGTCTGGTCATCAAACATCATCTATTCTAATCCCATTTAACAGCACTTGCCCCATAGCCTTGTAGACAATTACGTTCCAAATGTTCTCCTGAGTAGTTATTACATGTCCCGAGGGTTCCCACCTCAACCACCCTTTAAGGCAGTGAGTTCCAAAAACCCATACCCACTGAGTGAAAAGATTTTCCTCAAATCCCCTCTGAATCTTCTGCACCTTACTGTTCCCCTAGTTATTGACCTGTCTACTAAGGGGAAATGTTTCTCCCTATCTATCCTGAACACTACTCAGCACTTTGCACACCTCAGTCAGATTCCCAATCCTCCCTCGCTCCAGCCTTCTCTGCTCTAAGGAAAATGATCGCAGTCTCTCTTCTCTATCTAGCTCCTTTAAGTTGAAGCACAGGCAGTTTTGACTCCAATTTTTACATAAAGGCTAGTGGAAACCATTCCCTTACAAATCTACCGAGACCGTATGTCAAATTAAACTTTCAAAACTGAGATTGGTAGACTTTTTTTTAGGCAAAATTATTGAGGGATGTGAAACCCAAATTTGTTGGTAGAGTTAAGACATAGGCCCACCGGCATCTAGCTAAAGTTAGAACAGGCTCAAGGAGCTGAAAAGCCTACTCTGATTTCTTTATAAGGTAACAAAGTGTGAAGCTGGATGAACACAGCCGGCCAAGCAGCATCTCAGGAGCACAAAAGCTGATGTTTCGGGCCTAGACCCTCTCGGCCAGAAACTTCAGCTTTTGTGCTCCTGAGATGCTGCTTGGTCTGCTGTGTTCATCCAGCTTCACACTTTGTTATCTTGGATTCTCCAGCATCTGCAGTTCCCATTATCTCTGATCTCTTTATGATGACTAGCTGAGATCAACTTGTTGACTTTACGGTATCTGTCATTGTCCCAATGAGTGTCTTCACCCCTACTCGGTGAAATCAACTGCTGCATTGCATTTATGCAAAGTGGGGAGGGTGGGGTGGTACTGTCCAGTGATGTGCAGGCTAGGCGGATGAGCCATGGGAAATGCAGGGTAACAGTGTGGGGTGGGGAGCGTGGATCTTATGAAATGCCCTTCAGAGGGTTCGTGTGTGCTCAATAGGTCAAATGGCCCGCTTCTACACTGAAGAGATTTTATGTTTATTAAACTAGGAGTGTGGGCAGACTTTCACGTTAAATGTAGAACTGGTTCTATGGATTTCTCACCAATTTTGGAAGGCAACTCATTTGCATTGCCCCTGATACTGCAGAGTTTCTGACAGTTTTGAAGTAATGGGGCTTTAAGGAGGACATTGAGGAGACTTTGCTGTCCAGCTTGGGTGCAACAAACACAGAAGTGCCCCACTATCAGTGGGTCCGAGGTTACATGTTTCTTGTTGCAGTGTTCTCTCACTGCAGTTCTGCTCTCTAGAGTTGAAAACTTTCAGAACTTCAGGAAAACATGGCTCTAGTTGTAGAGGGAATTCTAGGAGATCTTTCACCTTCAGGATGTTTCTTCACAATCCAGAGTTGGCTATACAGCCCCTGTCCCACTTTGCATAAATGCAATGCAACAGTTGATTTCACAGAGTAGGGGTGAGGACACTCATTGGGACAGTGACAGATTCAATTAAGTCAACAAGTTGATCTCAGCTAATCGTCATAAAGAAATCAGAATAGGCTTTTCAGCTCATTGAGCCTGGATGACTTTAGCTAGATGTTGGTGGACTACGTCTTAACTTGACCTACAAACTTGGGTTTCACATCCTTCAGTAATTTTGCCTTAAAAAAGTCTATCAATCTCAGTTTTGAAAGTTTCATTTGACGTACAGTCTCAGTTTGTAAGGGGATGATTCCCACTGGCCTTTATGTAAAGATTGGAATCTCCAATAATATTTTGGTGCTCAGAGGTTGTGTTTTTACACTCAGGCCACAATTTAAAAAGATTCTCCTAGTTTGTTTAAAGTTATATGTTATAAGGCTTAGGGAAGCCAAGGATTCTTGACACAACAGTGCCATTAGGGAGAAAGTTTGAATAATGGAGATGTAAGCGAAGATGAACATTGTGGAGATTCTGCTCAGAGATAGGTTATGGAGCTAAAATATTGCAGAATTCTTCTTCAGAAAATGTAGATTGTTTCATGTTGCAGTTTCTTTAGAGTTGCTAATAAAAGGCGCAGCTCTTATCTTGCGTCCATCAGAGCATTAGACAAGAGTACAAGTAATATAGGTAGGAAGACCGCTGCCTTGAGGACTAAACCAGCAAATGGCTAACACCTTTTCTAAAATCTGAAACAGGCGCAGTGTGTGTATACATTATTTCTGCAGGAACTGTTGTGAACATCCAAAGGGAAATGTTATTTAACATAAGCCCCCCACCCCCAATATTTGGGAGTTGTGGCGGCCTACGTATCTGGCATCACACACCGACATTAGATATCGATTAAAGTCAACCTGTCTGGTTCAAATTTTAAACATGGCTTGGCTGTTAACTGTCAATCAGTATTATTGAGTACATTTTAGATGGCAACACTTCTACCAATCAGGATCTACTTGGCAACCAATCAGTACTCTCCTGTCGTGCAATATAAATGTTGATTTTCCCTTTAAGTTTGTATCCTTGCAAGTTGTCCTCATGAATCAAAACAAAAGGTTCAACCAATGAGTTTTTTTTCCGGCAATATTTTGTACTGACAAGCAACTATTTTTAAAAAATGTTTAAATCCCACAAAAATAAAATCTTGAATAAGTGATTAGGAAAAGAAGATATTTGTAAAATATATAGAATTTCTAACCATATTTTCTAACCTGTTCACAGTCTCCGATATTATCTACATGCATTGTATTTTAATTTATCAAGCCCCCTTTTTTTAAGAGAACTTATCCATGTAAGGATAGTGGGTTGATGCTTTGTGAAAATAACGAAAGAAAAATTTAAATGAATGCAGAAGTTATTTGTATGATAATATTGCACAACACACACTGCAGTTTCCAATATAATCTCACTGAGTGGAAATTTGAGACAAAACATGAAAGAATTTTCAGAGTCTTCATAAACTGCTTCTCTAATTAGTAAATATTGGAATTTGATTCCACCGCCATCAGATTTAGAGTATCAGAACAACCCAATAGCAATGGCTGACACTTATAAATTACTTACTGTTGCTGATTTTAAGCTGTTGTATATTTTTACTTTTCTCTTCTTCCCAATCTTGCTGCTGTATTGTAAATTCACTCATTTAAATGGCTTCACATTCTACATATCAGCCTGTTTGAGTGTAGACTGCATCACAATAGCTGTCAACAAGATAGGAGTGTGAGCAGAGATGATAGGGAGGAATTGAAATCCAAGGGCAGTGATGATGACATTTTCCTCTAGTGAAGCGTATAATGGATTGTTCCAGAACAGCAGGGCACACAATGTTCACATATATAGCAAGTAGGGTTTGTGATGGATAACTGCAAGAGTGTGAAATTTATAAAGATGGACATGTTTCACTGTCACTGTGTATACCAACAGGATATTTAGCAGAAATGGTGTGTCATAGATATTTATCAAGAGTCCAATTTGCCCACTTTGCACATGCACAGTTGTTGAATTTCACCTGTGAGTTAACGGAATTTACTTTTTCTAAGTTACTCACAGGATTTGGGGTGAAGCAGCTTTTATTGCCTATCTCTGTTGTCTTGAGTAGGTGATGGTGAGCTGTCTTCTTTGAACTGTTGCAGTCCATTCGTTGAAGGCAGAGATACAATGCCGTTAGGAAGGAAGTTCCAGGATTTTGACCCAACGACACTGAAGTAGCAGTGATATATTTCCAAGTCTGGAAATTGCAGTACTATTAATGAAAAAAAAAGAGATTTGGCTGAACTTATCCATCCACAGTTCAGAAACGCTGCAACCCGTGCATTCTTATCAATTGTTACGGACGTTTGTCTAGATTTTGTGATGGCCAAGTCATTGGGTTTTCAACATATTTGGGAGTTGTGTGTCAGGACCCTGTGCCGTCTCGATATGGCAGGCTCAGAGGGAATTGCTATGCAATTGAAATTTCTTCTTTTTTCTAAATTCCAGGCTCAACCTCACATAAGGCAAAGGTTCACAATCACTGGCATAAAGTGAAGCGGAGATGATGTAGGACGTGGACATAAATAAGGCTTTGCTGGCTCACCGGCCTGCCACAAGGAATGTACCTCCATCTTCCAGCAGGTGGCAGCCTCATTGAGCCGGGAGATATATGCTGTCTGGAAAAGCCTGCATCAATTGTCTGAACTGTCCTCAATTGGCACCTTAAGTGGGCTAATTGACTACTTCTCATTACTTGCCCACGCTGTCCACCATCGTGCCCCTCCCCATCCCCAGCTCAACCCTCAAACACACTAACCCATTTCAATTAAAATAAGCCAGAGTGGAAAGGATAGCCATTGTGCAGTGCACTGTACAGTAGAGCAAATTTTCCAGCACATCCACTTCCAGTCCTTTACAAGTTGAGAATCTAATGTTGAAGGTCAATGACCTTCTTACTTTGAAAATACAAAGCTGCTAGTGAAAGCTGTGGAAAAAACAGTGGATAAAGTAAACCTAACCCTAACCCTATCGCACTTGCTGCCTCGCAGTGCCAGGGACCCGCATTCGATTCCACCCTCAGGCGACTGCTTGCGTGGAGTTTACGCATTCTCCCTGTGTCTGCGTGGGTTTCATCCCACAGTCCAAAGATATGCGGGCTAGGTGGATTGGCCATGCTAAATTGTCAGTAGGGATGTGTAGATTAGGTGGATTGTAGGGGATGGGTCTGGGTGGGATGTTCTGAGGGTCAGTGTGGGCTTGTTGGGCCGAAGGGCCTGTTTCCACACTGTAGGGATTCTATGATAAATGCTACATTTCTTGTCCATGACATTAGCTGAAGCAATACCCATTGCCACAAATTGATTAACACCCACTACCCATAAAAAGGATGGATGCAGTGCCTCGAGTGCTCATATTGCCTGTGAATGCTGTTCAATTAATTTTCTCTCTTACAGAAACAAATGAACAGAGGAAATCAAGAGGTCCTAATGTAAAGCAGGATTCAGAAATGAAGTAATGGGATATTGTATGTTTTATTAGATAACACCATCATTCTAATACCATGTGGAAACAGTGTTGTATTGATTGATGTTAAAACAGGCTGGAGTCTCAGAACTGAAAAAATGAAGGAAATAATTCATCTCATTGTTCCACAGCAGGATCATCTGTCAAGTTCCATTCCATTCTCTTTAACATCTTTTTCTTCAAGTGGTTAGTTATCCAGATCCCCCTCAAAGGTCATGATTAACTGAGATTGAATAGCCAATTGTGATAAAGCTTTCCATAATCTCATAACCTTTACATCAAAACAACTCTTCCACCCTCCCTGTGTATGCTCCAAAGTTTTCTTGTCAATTGGTGACCATTAACTGTCAGCATGACAACAGCCTGCCTTTTCACAGTCTCTCTTTCTCCCAATGTACTCAGCTTGTGTTTTGTACGATGCATTGTGTTGTCGCATGCAGTTTCAGTACTTATGCAGCATGCCAGGATAAAACAATGTGTTAAACTTAGCATGTTATCAAAGAGCACAGCTCATTGACTTCAACAGTATAACACGGAGACCAGTAACAAAACTGCAACAATAAAATCTGAAAGCAATGAACATCTTTCGTGGTATGTTTTATATCATTTCTGGACACTTTTCCATTTTTTTACTGAATAGTTTATTACCAACTGATGTTTTCACTGGTGGGAGAGGCAACAAGATGGTCAATAATAGATACATAAGATATTCATAAAAACATGCTTCAGAGACTAGCCTGTGAGTGTTTAGAATGTGGAATTGGCTGACCATGTTCATATTAACTTCTCAAATAAAGGCAAATTATTGCAGCTGTTAGAAATGTGAAGCAAACACAGATTGCTGGAGAAACACAAGTCTGGCAGCATCTACGCTGAATGGAACAGAAGAAGAGTCAAACTGATTGCGAAATGTTAATTCTGTTTCTCTCTCCACAGTTGCTGCCAGACCTGCTGAGTGTTTCCTGCATTCTCTGTGCTTGTTTCACATCAGTTTCTGTTTTGTGTGTGTCTTCTGTTGCATGGGGCTTTTAAAATTAAGACTCAGCTGCTCATGAGCACAACACAAAGGGAGTGACGCTTGTGAGGCAAATTTCCAGTTGGTGCATGTTCACAGACCTCAGAGACAATGTTGCTTAGCATCTCTCAGGGTAGATGAGGTGAATAGTGCAACTGTCTCTAAGGGGAAGCTAAATAAACATGAGAGGAGAAAGGGCCATTGAAAAATTGCTGACTAAAAACCAGGAACAAAATCAGAAGTTGCTGGAAAAGCGCAGCAGGTCTGGCAGCATCTGTGAAGAGAAAATCAGAGTTAACATTTTGCATCTGGTGGCCCTCAGAATGCTGAGAGAAAAAAATGACGATGGGGCGAGATGAAGTAGGCTGGGAGGATGATGCGGAGCATAAGTACTGGCATAGACCAGATAACTCCATTGGCAAAATCCTGTGCTGTACACTCCAAACTCTCCTTATAGTGCTGGCAGACAGTACAGTACAGCCCTAAGGATATCATATGCACAGTTTATGTAATATTTTTTCTGCAAAATTAATAAATGAATATTTGCACTTGCAAGGGAGGCAGTAGCATGGTGGTAATGTCACTGGATGAGCAATTCAGAGATCCAAGCTAATGCTGTCAGCTCATGAGCTCCTATCCCACCATGGCAGGTAGTGAAATTAGATTTCAATAACATTTTGGAATAAGAAGATAGTCACAGTGACCATGTTAACACTTTTGATTGTCATAAACCCTGCTGGTTCGCTAACATCCTTTTGGAAAGGAAATCTGTGTTCTATACCTGTCTGGCCTATGTAGAACTCCAAACACACAACAATACGAGAACAGAAAACAGTACAGGCCCTTCGGCCCATGATGCTGTGCAGAACTTTTACCCTAAACCTAAGGTCTATCTAATCTCCACCCCTACCTTATACTACCATCCATTTGCCTATCTAATAGCCGCTTAAATGCCCCTAATGAGGCCAACTCCACTACCCTCTCCAGCAATGCATTCCACACCCCTACCACTCTGAGTAAAGAACCTACCTCTGATGTCTCCCCAATATCTACCTCCTTTCACTTTAAACCTATGTCCCCTCGTAAAAGCTACCTCCAACCTTGGAAAAAGTCTCTGGCTGTCTATTCTATCTATACCAAATTAAAAACATCTATATGATTGACTCTTAACTAGCGATGGGTAATAAGTATTAGTTTTGCCAACAATGCCCATTTCCTGAGAAATAAACTTCTTTTTAAAAAAGAAACAAACTACCAAAGTTCATTCATGGGTGCAAGTGTCACTAGTAAGAAGAACATTTGTTGTTCATTCCAAGTTGCCCTGAAGAAGGTAGTGTCCCATCTTCTTGAACTGCTGCTGTCCACGTGTTGAAGGTTCTTGGGTAGATCTGTAGCTCGGGTTGTGGATGCTGTAGACGGTTGGCTCGCCAAGCTGGTTCGTTCATTCTCCACCAAGAAGACATCAACAAACACATAGAACTAGAACCTATATATACACCGCTGCGAAGGAAAACCAGAAATGATGTCCTCAAATCTAACAGACACCAGAGTTTAAAAACCAGGTGGGAAAACACAACAGCGCTTCATCGGAGGTTGCACTGATGACCCAGCAGGGTAATGAAATGTCTGTGAACTAACGAACCAGTTCCGCGAGCAAACCAACCTCAACATGTGTTGAATGTCTAGCCACACTACTGATGGGGAGGCCGTTCTGAGAATTTAACCTGGTGAACCTGAAGGAAGGGTCATGTATTTTTTGGCCCAAATTTGTGTGTGACTTGGAGGTAAACTTGTGCTTCACTGACAAGTCAATCAGAACGCAGTAACCACTTTTATGTGTAGCAAGGTCCCACTGATAAGATCCCACTAATTTGTAACACCCACCAATTTATTTTCACTGGAGCCAGTGAAGGAAAAAAACTTTGTTCAGGACATCAAGGAGCTCCGTGCTTTTGTTTGGAAAGTGATGTGGAATCATTAACAGTGACATGAGGTGAGACCTGTGTCTGCTATCTCGATGAATGGGCAGCACTCGCAACAATGCAGCATTGGGAGCCTCAAATAATGCAAAGAAAGCAAGGACGTGTTCATTTGGACCCTGACTCCATTGACTGGAAGCCAAGTGCTGGCATCTGAGCCAAGCTGACCTATCCTTGTTGGAAAAAGGTACAGTATGAGCCATAGATAACAAGGTGTGGAGCTGGATGAACACAGCAGGCCAAGCAGCATCTTAGGGTATGAGCCATTGTACTATATCACTTGGTATAATTTCAGTGTATGAAAATTCTCACCTCACTATTTTGGCAGGCTGTGAGTGCTATTGTATCTTTTGCTTTCTCTTGGCTCCCTCATGGCTGAGCTAGATTCACTGTGTGGAACCTCCTGGCCACAGAGGTGCTGAACCCTGAGGTATGAAGAAAACTTGGTGAGACGGTGTGTTGGCTTACCAGAAGCCCACCCCCTTCCCACATCCACACAAATTAAATTCAGGGTGGGCCAGATCTTCCCAGTCACTCCCTGTTGCCAATTTGCAGCTATTGTAAAGAAAACTAATCTCAAAATCTGAAGGAGATTCCTTGCTTGTTGTGCCTGCATCAGCTTTTTAATCAGTCTGGTTGAGTGCCAGCGTTAGAAGAACAGGTTAAATGGCTTAAACTGGTTCACTAGGACTTATGAAAGTCTACATGCACTCACTGATGAGTCTGAAAATCATGCAGTCCTTAACATGTCTGGGAAAATGCTTACACCCTGACCTGAGTCTTTCATGACCAAAAAGAATCCACCATTTCATTCCCATGCACTGGCCTGTGATGCTTTCTGAATCTACAGTCCTGCCCTCAGTTAAATGATTTAATTCTGATGAACTCTCCACTATCTATTCAATTGCATTCTGCAGAGTTGAAACTTTTGTGCTATGTACCATTTGCCCATTACGATATGATGCCTTTGAATGATTCTCCTCCCTATTCACCTTGTTGCTGCCCTCCATTATTCAAGAAGTCAAAAATGCATTATCCACTGCATTAGTGAGCAGCCCTTCCTGCTTGTTTGACCATGATATTATATTTAGCTGGGGTGGATCACGTCTATTATCCCAACAGCTCTCTGTATTTATTTTGGTCTGTGCGGAAGTACTATTTTAAAGCCCAGGCTGTTCTTGAGTCGGATCATTTCCTCCACAGCAGTTACGTTGTGGTTTCCCGGTGTCTGACACTAGGAGTTCAAGGCCTATGGTATGCAAAGTGTTGCGTACAGACTGACAGCTTCTGGGCTGGTCCAAGTGGCGCCAAGAATGAACGTTGACCAAGGTCAAAACCTTGCATGAAATTCTCTTCTTTTCCATGGACAATTTTTAATGTTAGGAGACAGAGGAGTGGGGCATCCACTTTATAACAATATATAGAAGGTTGCAGACTCACAATGGTTCATTTTTGTGAAAGCTGAATACTGCGGGTGCTGGAAATCTGAAGCAAACACAGCAAATGCTGGTGAAACTCAACAGGTCGGGCAGTATTGGTGGAGAGAGAAACAGTCTTAACATTTCACATATCTGGATCTGAACTCAATGGTGCTTAGAAGGATGAAGGGGAACCTCATTGAAACTTACAGAACACTGAGAGGCCTGTATAGAGTGGACATGGAGAAGATGTTTCCACTTGTTGGAGAGAATTGGACCTGAGGGCACAACCTCAGAGTGGAGGGATGACTCTTTAGAACTGATCTGAGGAGGAAATTTTTTTTCAGCCAGAGAGCAGTTGATCTGTCAATCTCATACAGTTGAATAGGATAAAGTAGAATGGGATAGAATAGCCTTTATTGTCATGTGTACTCAATGAGAATAGTGAAAAGTTTATGTCACCAATTACAGCGTTGACTTAGATACAAGAGTAACTAAGCACAACTTCTTTCATTACAAGATTTTAACCAATGCAGAAATAAAATGTCCAGCATTACAGAAATAAAACTCAGTACAGCAGACCACGTGGGCACCGAGCTTCCAGTCCACATAGAGCTCTGCCCCTCCACACTGCGCCAGTGACACGCCACACCAGGAGGCCACTGTGCCAGGCTGGGTGGTCACCACACCACACTGGGAAGTCGCTGTGCCAGGCTGGGAGATCACCACACCATGCCGGGAGGCCGCTGTGCCAGGCTGGGAGATAACCACACGACACCGCTATGCCGCTGTGCCAGGCTGAGAGCTAAACACACCACGCTGGGAGGCTGCTGTGTCAGTCTGGGAAATAACCACACCACGCCAGCAGGCTGCACTGGGAGGACACTGCTGCGCCAGCTGCCGATGGAGGCTAGGAGTCAAAGGGAAAGAAAGAAGAAGAGGGGAAGGAGAAAATAAAAAGTACCAGGAGGAAGAAAAAGACAAAGAAAAGGATGAAAGAATGTATAGAGAAGATGAGTTCCAGCTGAAGTGCCTTACTCTGCCACCATCTTCCAACACAGAACGTTAAGGATGTCAAGATAATGAGTGTATTTAAGACAGAAGTAGATAGAATTGTGATTTGTAATGGGTTTAAGAGTTGTGGGGAGAAGGCAGAAAAAAGAGTGGACAAACCTATCAGCTATGATTGAATGGTGGTGCAGATTTGTTGGGCTGAATGGCCTCATTCTGCTCCTCCATCTTATGTTTGCAATGAAACAGAAACTCTGGGTCTGTCTCTACTGATGTTGAATTTCTCCAACATTCTCTGCTTGATTCACAATTTTTTTTATGCACTGAAATGCCTTGGGACCTTTTCTTTCAGCATTAGAAGCACTGTATAAAAGCAAATGATTGCTGTTTTTTTGTGGACTTTGCAAATTAATAGGATTATGGTGGCCTGTATTTTAGGTTAGGGCACTAGTCACAGTATTCCGTTAGCCCATATCGACCTTGTACAAGTAGGAACCCCCTCGTATTCACACAATACAAACCATATTCAGAGTCTTCTGTTCTTTGAAACATTTCAGGCCTCGGAAACATTTCTAGGAGGTGATCCCGCAAGGAGCAGAGACATGTTGACAGAGGGAGACTGACAGGAAATGGTCAAGTAAAGAACCATGAGTGGTTTCTCTTGGCTGCCAAGACATCAAAAAAAGGCCAAGCCCCCAATGTGACATCAGTGGAAGCATTGGCCGGATTGATGGAGGAGTCGGCAACATGACCTCCATAAGCACCCAGGGACTATCAGGAAAGGTACAGTGGAGGAATCCATCCCCACTAAGTCAGAGCTCAATGGTGAAGCTGAATACTGCAAGGAGAGGAAAGAATGGTGTTGGAATTGCTAAGAACAGTGAAACCTCAACATGCACCACTCATATGCTCATTTGGCGTTTTGTTTCACATTGCAAATTCAGCTAATCGCCTGATCCACCTCTAACCCACCCCACTTCACTAGAACATTGCAGTCTTTCAGCTTGCTTCTGCATTAAAAGTATTTAATAGTTCACTACGTTACTGTGCACAGATGCCACATAGGCCAGACCAAGCAAGAACAGTAGATTTCTCCCCAGAAAGGTATTAGTAAGTCTGGTGGAATTTGATGATAACTTCACAGTCACCAATGCTGAGGCTAGCTTATAACAATTTTTTTTTTCATTTGTTCATGGGATGTGGGCATTTCTGGTGGGCCAGCATTCACAGCCCATCCCTAATTTCCTATGAACTGCATAGCTTGTTAGGCCTTTCAGAGGGCAGCTAGGATGCAGCCATACTGCTGTTGATCTGGAGTCACAAGTAGACCACATCAGTTCAGGGTGGTGGGTTTCCTTCCATAAACAGCATTTGTGAATTTTTTTTAATGACAATCAATAGCGCATGCCATATAATGGTTTTATTGAATTCAAATTACACCAGTTGGATGTAAGTCACATCCCCAGTACACCAAACCTGGGGATCTAATGAGCCTGTTTCCTGTGGTTTTTCTTAATGGCTGCATAGGCTTCCGAGGACTGTGCACATAATTGACTTCTGGAAGTGGAAGACAATGCCTCAATTTCAATGTGCAGACCATGAGTGACTAAGAGTGCAGCCACGCAATTTAAACAGAATGTTGATTACCAATCCAGTGTTATTACTGTCGTTCCAGCACCTCCCCCTTTTGCCTGAGTTTAATTCCACAAAGCTACGATGGTGAGATTGGTACCAGTGTCTCCAGAAAATCCTGGACAGTACCACTACACGGCCATCTGTTCATAAAATCCACTGATCTTTGCCTTAAATATACCTGACCGCTGATCATTCACAGCTCCTGAGGGAGAGAATTCCACATATTCATTTAATCTAAATGAACGAATTGCTCCTCAACCCAATACTAAACAGTTGACTCCTTTAGCTGAGACATGATCCCACATTTAGTCCATGGGAAACAGCTTCATGATATCCCCTGAATTTGTTGAAGGAAGCATCCCAGCTGTATGTATTACATTTATAATATGATCAGGATTGTTTAAGAGTGGACTTAATTGTGTGCTCAATAAAAATGAAGGTTTTCACGAAATTAATGGAAAGAAATTATATGCACTTGCAGGAGTCTTAGTAATCAAAAAGCGTAGACTTAAGACAATTGACTATGTGTGTAACATTGGCTTCGGGAAGGATAGAAGCACATTTGAAGCAGTTCAGAAGTTTAGTAGAATGGCCCTGGAAAGGACAGGTCACGTTAGGAGGAAAGGGTAGGTTTATATCTCCTGGAGTTTACAAGTGTAAGAGATGACTTGATTGAAACTGATTGAGGTATATAAAATACTGAAGGGGATTGTGAAGGTGGATGTTGATCTGATGCTCCCCCTAGTGGGACAGTTTCAAACAAGACGTCGTAGATTATAATGTGAGAGGAGGTAGGTTCAAAACTGAGGAGAAACTGTTCTCTCAGAGGGGTGTGAATCTGTCAAACACACTGCCCCAGAGAGCAGTGGAGGCAGAATCTATCGAGAGATTCAAGAAAGAAACATATGTGCTTCTGATGAAAAGCAGGATAAAGGGCGATGGGGACCAGGCAGGAAAGTGAAGTTGAAATAAGGTCAGCCATGGTCATGTTAAATGGTGGAGCGGGCTCGAAGGGCTAAATTGCACACCCTTGCTCCGAATCCCTATGATTTCTTTTGAAACATGAGATCGTGAGGAGTCTTGATAGGGTGCAGATGGAAAAGATATTTCCTCTTGTGGAAGAACTGGAGGCTACAATTTAAAAATAGGGGATTACCATCTGAGACAGCATGAAGAGAAGAATTTCCTCTCAGCGGGTTGTGGGTCTTTGGAAGTTTCTTCCTTTAAAGGCAGTGGAAGCAGAGTCTTTGGATATTTTTGAAACAGAGGTGGACAGATTCTTTATAAAGAAGAGATAACACAGGGTGGAGCTGGAGGAACACAGGAGGCCAGGCAGCATCGCAGGAGCAGGAAAGCTGACGTTTTGACCCGTAATGTCAGCTTTCCTGCTCCTCTGATGCTGCCTGGCCTGCTGTGTTCCTCCAGCTCCACACTGTGTTAACTCTGACTCCAGCATCGGCAGTTCTTACTGTATCTTTGTTATAAACAAAGTAGATAGCAGAAATGTGAAGTAATCAGATCAGTCTTCAGCTAATTCTTCTGGTTGTGAAAAGAAACAGGAACAAACCACGACATTATTTCAACCAGTTTTATTGTTCTGTAAAGTCATGATTGACCCTCTCTTAATGCATCATGGGAGCACACGATTCCCACACTTTCATTGTTTCTTTTCTCATTCCTATAATGTGGGCCTTGCTGGCTGGGCCAGTATTCACTGTCCATCCTTCATTGCTCTTGTGAAGATGTCAGTGATCCACCTTCTTAAACTGTTGCAGTCCTCAAGATACGATAGGTATAACTTCAATATTTTTAGAAAGGCAGAAATTGAGCTGATTTTGCCCCAGCTGTAACTTGAGCCCTGCGCTATCATATTGAATGTCTGGCACTTGCTTCTGAAGCATTCAAATTTCTTTTAACTCATGGTCTTTAAGTCTTACTAGAATGGAGCCAGAGCTGAAAGGTTTCCATGAGGAAAAGCATTGAAAAAACTGATGCTGGTCTCTTTAGAGGAGATCCAAGTATTCGGTCGAGTTTTTCAAAATCAGTAATGGTTCAATAATTTAAGAAGAAACTTTTTTTTCAATGGCAGTAAGGTCAGCAACAGGAGGACACAAATTGATAGCAATTGGTCAAAATATTAGAGTTGACAGAGAAAGCCAATTACAGAGTGCCTATGGCCATTATTCTATGGGGAGAAAGCAGGAGAATGGGGTTGAGGAACTTATCAGCCATGATTGAATGGCAGAGCAGACTTGATGGGCCAAATGGCCTAATTTCTGCTCCTATACCTTATTGTCTTATGGTCTTCTTACTCTTGAACCCTCAGTTCTAGGTCCTAAGTCTCACATTCCCTGGTGGTATGATACAATGTATCAAAAGAGCTTTTTTTTTGTATTTCAGGAACTTTATTCTTACATGGCAGGTTGTTGTGATTTGCAATGCACTGTTTGAAAGCATGGTGGAAACAGATTCAGTACTGAACTCCAAGGGGGAGTGGATACACACTTGAAAAGGTAACATTTTCCAGTAGATAAATCAGGGACGGGGATTAAATGGATATATATTTCAAGGATCTGTCATAGGCACAATGGACTCAATGGCCTCGTTCTGTACTGTACCATTCTACTCTGTATGCATGCAAGGAGCTGCTCTCTCCAACCACTCATTTGCCTACACGTTTCTGAAGCACTGAGACTGTGAGCTGGAATTTAGCCATGAAGATTATACTTTGGTCATTATATTTTGTCCTACAAAAGTCATTACAACAAAAACGAGGCTTATTTATACACAGCCATTAAAAATGAGAGTAGAAACTGGATTCCCTTTCAACACCAACAAACGACAGGAAACCATACTTTAGAACTTATTGTAATAAAATGCTGGGTGAAGTCAAGGCTCTCTGACAATGGAGAATGCTTTCAACTACAGCCTAGAGTTTTCATGTAATAATTTTGGTGTACAGGAAGTTGAACAGTTGTTAGCAGTATACAAAAGAAGTGTGGGGTAAAATGTTTTGACAGAAGGAATGGGAGGGAGACAATATAAACATAACAGCACAGTTCTAAAGAACTAGATGTAGACACAAAAGAGTTTTCATGTCCAGAGATCTTTGAAGGTGGCAAGGCGTATTGTCTTGAGTCTTGTACTCCTGGGTCAGAAATATGCAGTCTGGATACTTCCTGGCTTAGCGAATTCAAACTGGGAAAGAGATAGCTCTGATTTTTATTCTGGGGTTGTATTGATTGGCAGGCTTGGTTTTATGAGAGACATGACAGCCAACTCCTGAGTGAGTTCAGAGGCTGTCCAGTGCAGAGGCAGACTTGTTGTATCAGCAATTCACCAACGCAATGAAAATAAGAATTAACGAAGAAACAGCCCTGTAGCCCTCACCTCACATGTCTCGCTGACATGCTCCTTGTATCCAAGCCAGCCCATTCCACCTCGTGCAACTTGCCTACACCTCAGGGATCCTACATATCCTCTCTGCCAATTTATGCTCCTCTGCCCATACCCATGGCCTTTTTTAGTCCTTATGCCAACAATGGTGCTAACCCATCTCATTATAGGAAGGATGTGGAAGATTTAGAGATGGTGCAGAGTGGCTTTATCACGATGCTGCCTGAACTGGAGGACAGGTCTTATGAGGAAAGGTTGAGGGAGCTAGTGCTTTTTTCATTGGAGCGAAGAAGGCTGAGAGGTGACTTGATAGAGGTGTGCAAGATGATGAGAGACAGAGATAGAGTGGATTGTCAGAGACTTTTTCCCAGGGCAGATATGACTGTTAGAAGAGGGCATAATTTTAAGGTGATTGGAGGAGGGTATAAGGGAGATGTCAGAGGTAGGTTCTTCCCACAGAGAGTGGTGGGTGTGTGGGATACACTGCTGGCAGTGATAGTGGAGTCAGATACTTTAGAGATTTTTAAGCAACTCTTGCTTAGGCACATGGAGGATAGTAAAATGTAGGGTATTGATCTTAGTAGGATGATAGGCTGACACAACATCGTGGGCCGAAGGACCTGTACTGTGCTGTACTATTCTATGTTCTATGTTCTATGTTTGTCTCCCATCTATCCACCACATTTTAAAATGCACCTACCATGCCAAATCACCCAGGCTCCGTCATAGACAGATCTCAGAACTGATGTTAAGATTAAATAAAGTTCATTAAGCATCTTATTCTAGCTGTGACAGAAAGAACGCTTAAGTATTCAAGCCTTACTCTTCCATGAGTCATGCTAAAAGTGGAAATATTTTAATAAATCGCCAAAATGGCCCATCAGTGTCTCTTCTGTACTTCTATCCAGAGTAAACGAAATTTCTATCTGGCTTCTTTAAAGAACTCAAAAATAACACGTTTACTATAAGGAAGAGTTAAGCATTTAACCAGTGGCATAAAATAGTTAACAACTGAGTTAGGAAGCATGGACTGGGAGCAATTGTTCCATGGTAAGGGAACTATAGACATGTGGAGACTGTTTAAGGAACAGTTGTTGCGAGTGATGAGTAAATATGTCCCTCTGAGACAGGCAAGAAGGGGTAAGATGAAGGAACCTTGGATGACGAGAGCGGTGGAGCTTCTTGTGAAAAGGAAGAAGGTAGCTTACATAAGGTGGAGGAAGGTAGGGTCAAGCTCAGCTCGAGAGGATTACACGCAGGTAAGGAAGGAGCTCAAAAATGGTCTGTGGAGAGCCAGGAGGGGGCACGAGAAAGGCTTGGCAGAACGGATTAGGGAGAACACAAAGGCATTTAACACTTATGTGAGGAATAAGAGAATGGTCAAAGAAAGAGTAGGGCCAATCAGGGATAGCATAGGGAACTTGTGTGTGGAGTCTGAGGAGGTAGGGGAAGCCCTTAATGAGTTTTTTGCTTCTGTCTTTACGAAAGAAACAAACTTTGTAGTGAATGAAACCTTTGAAGAGCAGGTGTGCATGCTGGAATGGATAGAGATAGAGGAAGCTGATGTGCTGAAAATTTTGTCAAACATTAAGATTGACAAGTTGCCAGGCCCGGACCAGATTTGTCCTCGGCTGCTTTGGGAAGCGAGAAATGCAATTGCTTTGCCACTTGAGAAGATCTTTGCATCCTCGCTCTCCACTGGAGTCGTACCTGAGGACTGGAGAGAGGCAAATGTAATTCCTCTCTTCAAGAAAGGAAATAGGGAAATCCCCGGCAATTACAGACCAGTAAGTCTCACGTCTGTCGTCTGCAAGGTGTTAGAAAGGATTCTGAGGGATAGGATTTATGACCATCTGGAAGAGCATGGCTTGATTAAATGCAGTCAACATGGCTTTGTGAGGGGCAGGTCATGCCTCACAAACCTTATCGAGTTTTTTGAGGATGTGACTAGAAAAGTTGATGAGGGTCGAGCTGTGGATGTGGTGTATATGGACTTCAGTAAGGCATTTGATAAGGTTCCCCATGGTAGGCTCATTCAGAAGGTCAAGAGGAATGGGATACAGGGGAACTTAGCTGCTTGGATACAGAATTGGCTGGCCAACAGAAGACAGCGAGTGGTAGTAGAAGGAAAATATTCTGCCTGGAAGTCAGTGGTGAGTGGGGTTCCACAGGACTCTGTCCTTGGGCCTCTACTGTTTGTAATTTTTATTAATGGCTTGGATGAGGGGATTGAAGGATGGGTCAGCAAGTTTGCAGACGACACAAAGGTTGGAGGTGTCGTTGACAGTATAGAGGGCTGTTGTAGGCTGCAGCGGGACATTGACAGGATGCAGAGATGGGCTGAGAGGTGGCAGATGGAGTTCAACCTGGATAAATGCGAGGTGATGCATTTTGGAAGGTCGCATTTGAAAGCTGAGTACAGGATTAAGGATAGGATTCTTGGCAGTGTGGAGGAACAGAGGGATCTTGGTGTGCAGATACATAGATCCCTTAAAATGGCCACCCAAGTGGACAGGGCTGTTAAGAAAGCATATGGTGTTTTGGCTTTCATTAACAGGGGGATTGAGTTTAAGAGTCGTGAGATCTTGTTGCAGCTCTATAAAACTTTGGTTAGACCGCACTTGGAATACTGCGTCCAGTTCTGGTCGCCCTATTATAGGAAAGATGTGGATGCTTTGGAGAGGGTTCAGAGGAGGTTTACCAGGATGCTGCCTGGACTGGAGGGCTTATCTTATGAAGAGAGGTTGACTGAGCTTGGTCTCTTTTCATTGGAGAAAAGGAGGAGGAGAGGGGACCTAATTGAGGTATACAAGATAATGAGAGGCATAGATAGAGTTGATAGCCAGAGACTATTTCCCAGGGCAGAAATGGCTAACATGAGGGGTCATAGTTTTAAGCTGGTTGGTGGAAAGTATAGAGGGGATGTCAGAGGCAGGTTCTTTACACAGAGAGTTGTGAGAGCATGGAATGCGTTGCCAGCAGCAGTTGTAGAAGCAAGGTCATTGGGGTCATTTAAGAGACTGCTGGACATGCATATGGTCACAGAAATTTGAGGGTGCATACATGAGGATCAATGGTCGGCACAACATTGTGGGCTGAAGGGCCTGTTCTATGCTGTACTGTCCTATGTTCTATGTTCTAACTAAATTGCTACTTTGATTTACCCATATCCCCTCAATGCCAAATGCACATATCCATACACAGAAAGACACAATAAGTTTCCAGGGATGTTATGGACTTTTTTATTTAAAAAAAACAAAAATACACACATTTTTGTGTGTCCACTGCACAAGCTCAGAAGAAAGAACGAGTTGACTTTTGACAGTTCCATCTAAAGACATCCAGTGACTGACATTCACAGAATGATGCAAGATCTTCAGGTGTGACTGCATACACAGATGGGAAACAATTAAGAATTTTGATGTTTGAAACTTTATCACATTTCACAAGCACTTCACTGAGATTTTTCAGTTAGTTTTATTTCAATATGCTTTTACCTACAAGCTTCTCTAATCAACCGGATCACATTTCAATTTGTGAGAAAACACAACAATTTGAACCTACGGATTTTTTCTAACTAAGAAATCTAAAGTATGAAAATCACATCTTAACTCTCTTAAAAGATTTGGTGGGTACATCACCCAAAATACTTTTTTTCTCCAGTAAACAGCAGATAATCTATTATTTGATTATTTTTGGGATTTGTCATTTTGAAGAAATCGTGTGTTAAATCCTTATTCCCACTTCAAAGAATTTATAACCACTCAGAGCTGTCAATCAAACTGTTAACTAACAGGCACCCCACTGTCATAATGCAAGGTTGAGAAACAAGTCAAGTAGCTCTAACCTTGTATTGGTAACTCTGGCATATTCCAACAGAGTGATGAAGCAAGTTATTTTGTTTAACTGCTACAGCCGGTTTATTTCAAATATCTAAATGGCAGTGATAGCAATTGTTTGTCACCTTCAGCATTTTGTTTTTGTTTTGACAGTTTCAACAACTATTTTGACAGTTCCTTCAAAAGTTTGATGATCAGCTTTCTTGACAGTTCCAATGAACTTGACAGTCTCCATTAGTTTATGCACTATTTATGCATATTCATGTCAACGTTTAACAATGTCAAAACACCTCTCCCAAAGTGAGGCCTACCAGTTAGAAAGGCCAGCTCACCTCTGCCAAAGGTCCTGGGGCTGTCTCCAAAGAGGTACCCCACTTTACCAACTTTAGAACTTTTCCTACCAGGTTTAACATACACACCTCAAGTTTGGGACGTGCCACTTGTAAAAATCAAGTCAGCTTGAGGTAAGTTACCCTTTAACACAGACAGTTGCCTCAGTGAACCATGGATATGCAAAGAAGAACCTGCCCTTAATTCAATCTCTCCCACAAAAGAACAAAAATACTGAGTGCTGAGTTGGGAGCTGCAATTTCTGGGTTTGTGCCGTCCTTGCACTTGAACATGATGGAGACCCTTTCTACCTGCATGAGGTTCTACCTGAAGCAAGTGGAATTGAGAGGAGATTTGATAGTGATGCATAGAACATTATCAGATAGACAAAGAAAAACTTCCCATTACTTGCTTGTGCATGCATTAGGGAACATAGATTTAAGGTTTTGGACAAAAGGCCTAATTTTAGTATTATTTCTAATACAAGGGGGCATGCATTTAAGGTGAGAAGGGGAAAGTTCAAAGGAGTTTTGAGGGGCAAGACTTTACACAGAGAGTGGTAGGTGCCTGGAATATACTACCAGGGGCAATGGTGAAGGTACAATTGGGCCATTTAAGGGGCTTTTAGACAAGCACATGAATAAGCAAGGAATGGAGGATGTGGACCATGTGCAGGCAAAAGGGCTAAGTTTGATTTGGCATCATGTTTGGTAAGACATCATGAGCCAAAGGGCCTGTTACTGTGATGTACTGTTCTGTATTCTAAGTGCAAGAGGATACAAGTACAAATTATTTTATGCAGTTAATAATAATGACCTGGAACTTGAGGTTAGTAGAGGAAGAGCTGCTTAATGATTGCAAAAGAAATTTGGATTGACACTTAAGGAAATAAAACTGTCGAGGTACCAGGATGCAATGAGGGAATTGCTCTACACAGGGCCAGCATAGACTTAGTGGATTGAATGGCCTCCATTTCTGCTGTAATGACTCCCATAACTCTAGGGGTGACTCTAATTCTCTCCAACTCATTCAGACGATAAAAAAAAGTTGATTTATACATTCTAATTTCCCAGTGTCCCAGGATTCCTTTAGTGCTCAGGGAATCTTTAAATCTCGACCTTGAATACACTGAATATCCACAGTTCTTCTGGGCACCTAATTCCAAAGGTTCGGGAAGCCTCCGGGAAAATGAAAGTTCTCCTGAACTCAGTACTTAATAGCTGACCTCTTATCCAAAGAATATGAATTCTGGCAATGGGTTCTCGAGACATTCTTGCAGAACTATGTTGTCAGCCCTTTCTTAATTTTACATTCTTTCTGTTCTTTGTTGGGTTTCTTTTCATCTTTGTACATTTGGTGCCCGAAGTCATTCTCTTTCCTGAGCTTTGATCTGATGATCAGCTCATAATTAATCTGCTTTATTTCCTTTAAATGTTCTTCTTGTTCTTTCCTTTCACTAATTTGTTCTGGCTGTGCTGCATTTCAGTGCTTGAGCTGCTCAGCCATTGTTCCTTTAGTTCCCCATATGTTTGCTTGGCTGAAACTCCAGTGATTGAACTCACAGCTGGCATCAGAGGGTAACAGTGAGAGCCAGCCTACCCAGAAATGAAGGAGATGTTTCTGAAGGAGCCGATGGAGAATGTGCCTGCGGCTTCACATGGCAATGACAAACCTGAGTCTGTCTTCATTCTCAGTGACTAGACAATGACCAGAACTCCCTCGAAGCCATCAAGAACGTACAGGTCAGAGCCAGTTAGTTGCTAAGGTTTGAGAATGGACGTAATTGAGGGAGCAGTAAAATAGTCAATAGAATATTTCCTTTGGCTCCCAGTTACCACAACGTGATCTGCGAATAAACTACTGTGACTGTGCAGAAATGATTTGATGCATTGTAATGCCTGTTGCTGCTCACACAAAGAAATGTGTATTTCTTTGTGTTTTATTTGCATTGAGCTCTGAAGGTTCATTTGGGATTTATATGCATATATTTGAATGTTCGGTTTGTATGAATACATGTAAACGTGCATGTTTGTCTTTTTGTGCGCAGCTGCGTGCATTTGTGTGTGTGTGTGTGTGTGTGTGTGTGTGTGTGTGTGTGTGTGTGTGTGTGTGTGTGTGTGTGTGATTATGCAGTTTAAGGCAGAAGTGTGTGTGTGTGTGTGTACGGGGTATGCATGTACATGTATGACAATGCATGTGCAACTGTGTTCCTACGTGCATGTATTGTGTGTATGTGCAAATGAGTGTGAATGTGTGTGCGTGGTAGGCATCCTGATGGGTTGAAATCTGCTTTCGATATATTCAGAGGCGAATACAACCCCCAAAGTGCCGAGGAACAAATAATCACAGTGAGGATCAATTGGAGAAATGTTGTCACTGTACATGGAACTATCAGAATCCCTCAAGGAGTTGCTCCTGCAAGTACAGACTGTTTTTCTTCCTCACCACCACTAGTGAACCTATCAGAGGCAAACATGGGAGAGTAACACATGGCAGGAAGTGAAATAGTGAGTGATGGCAGTGAAAAGCCAGAGATGGGAGTTGCCAGGCTGTAGCCAGTGGGGTGAAAAGAGGGTGGCTACAATATGGGAGGAAGGCTACAAAGGGAATTGTTTTAAACCAGTCACAGGAATACCAGCAAGATGACAGTGTGGGAAACTTGCAATTGTAAGCATAATCAATTCCTGACTAATGAATGGTGAATCTCTACCTTAAGGTTGCATAAGTTCAGTGGATATCATAGTTGAGCATGGAAGCAGGCCATTCAGCCCAACAAGTGTACACCAACCCTCTGACGAGCATTCCATCCAGGACCACCCATCCTATAACCATGCATTTCTCAAGGATAATCACCAAGCCTGCACATCAGGGGTAATTTAGCATGGCCAATCCACCCACACTGCACATGTTTCAACCATGGGAGGAAACACATGCAGACACAGGGAGAACATGCAAACTCCAGCACAGACGGTTGCCTGAGGGTGGATTTGACCCTGGGTCACCAGCAGTGCCAACCACTGACCCACCTGGCCATCCTAATTAGGAAATTATGTGGGTTGCTTTAATAATGATCAATGTGTCAATTGTCAAATTGAAATCTGAGATGCAATGAAATGATGAGTAACCACCTGGATAAACTCTTCCAGGTTTGTACTTGTGCGATGAAAATACTCTAGCTGTGTCCTCACCTGCCTGCGGAAGGTGTGTTTGATGTGATTTATAGTTGTGTGCAGTTATTTTCAAAAAAAATCTTTATTCGTTGACTTACGACTGCAGTCTTGTGCCAATTTAAATTCAGGGGTAGCTAGGAAATGAATGCTTTCCTTATGTGTTGGAGCATAAAGATTAATGAAACTGTGATGATTATTGAGAATATTGATGAATTTTTCCTAATGCAGCTTCTGTGACAGTTATATTCCCAAAACACCGACACAAGTACAGAAGATATTGTTACTAAGTGATTGTAACACCTGGGTGACACGGTGGCTCAGTGGTTAGCACTGCAGCTTCACAGCACCAGGGGCTTGGGGTCGATTCCACCCTTGGGTAACTCTCTCTGTGTGAAGTTTGTACGTTCTCCCCATGTCTGTGCAGGTTTCCTCCGGGTGCTCCAGTTTCTTCCCACAGTCCAAAGATGTGCAGGCTGGATGGATTGGCCATGCTAAATTGCCCGTAGTCTCCAGGGATGAGTGGGTTAAAGGGGAATGAGCCTGGGTGGGGTGCTCTGAGGGTCAATGTGGACTTGTTGGGCCAAAGGCCATACTTCCACACTGTAGGGTTTTTATGATGTAAGAATAAAATATGACTGAGAAAAAGAATGAAGCTCCTGAACAACAAACAGTAGCCCTTGAGAAAACCTCGGGAAAAGCCCTCAAAAGCTATTTTAAACCCTGGTTCAATCCTACACATTCACATTCCAAATCAGTCCAAATATTTGAAATTAAATAAAGATGTGATAATCTTACTGAGTGCAGTTGTGAAGAGTTAAGAATTCTCTCTAGGCTGTTTGAACGCTGGCGTAGTGAATTTGTTTTGTTGCTTTTGCTGAACTCGCAATGTTTGTTTCCCCACATACTTTAAGTTTGCCTGGCTTTGTATATACTGGTAAATGCTGGCATGCAATTGTGGACTGAATCTATTGCAGTGATCACATGATCGCTATTGGCAGAGGCTTGACATTTTTTAACACCCTGAATTAACCTGTTGCAAACAACAACAGGAAGGCAATCAAAGGTAAAAATTGTATCAGTGATAATGAAGAACTGGGCTAACCTTCCCCTGGAACCGCAGGAAGTGCTACACTTGCCCCCACACCTCCTCCCTCACCCCCATCCCAGGCCCCTTCCATATCAAGCAGATGTTCACCCTCACATCTGCCAATGTGGTATATTGTATCCATTGTACCCGGTGTGGCTTCCTCTACACTGGGGAAACCAAGCGGAGGCTTGGGGACTGCTTTGCAGAACACCTCCACTCGGTTCGCAATAAACAACTGCACCTCCCAGTCGTGAACCATTTCAACTCCCCCTCCCATTCCTCAGACGACATGTCCATCATGGGCCTCCTGCAGTACCACAATGATGCCACCCGAAGGTTGCAGGAACAGCAACTCATATTCCGCCTGGGAACCCTGCAGCCTAATGGTATCAATGTGGACTTCACCAGCTTCAAAATCTCCCCTTCCCCAACTGCATCCCAAAACCAGCCCAGTTCTTCCCCTTCCCCCACTGCATCCCAAAACCAGCCCACCTTGTCCCCTCCCCCCACTGCATCCCAAACCCAGGCCAGCCTGTCTCTGCTTCCCTCACCTGTTCTTCCTCTCACCCATCCCTTCCTCCCACCTCAAGCCGCATCTCCATTTCTTACCTACCATCTCATCCCGCCTCCTTGACCTATCCGTCTTCCCTGGATTGACCTATCCCCTCCCTACCTCCCCACCTATACTCTCCTCTCCACCTATCTTCTTTTCTCTCCATCTTCGGTCCGCCTCCCCTCCTCTCCCTATTTATTCCAGTTCCCTCTCCCCATTCCCCTCTCTGATGAAGGGTCTAGGCCTGATACGTCAGCTTTTGTGCATCTCGGGAGCACAAAAGCTGACGTTTTGGGCCTAGACCCTTCATCAGAGAGGCTGCTGAGATGCTGCTTGGCCTGATGTGTTCATCCAGCTCCACACTTTGTTTTCTTGCATTCTCCAGCATCTGCAGTTCCCATTATCTCTGGATCAGAGGTGGAGATGGCGATGAGAGAGAGGAAAACAATTAGGGAGACAAAGCAATGGCTAAAGGTCAGTCTGAAAGAATCAGTAGCTACTAATGGGGACCATTAGTGACTGACAATGGGTTGTTTGCGGTAGCAGTCCATGTGATGATATGTGGGGTTTGGGGTAAGGACATGGGAGAAAGTGCTCAGGCCCAAAGTTTGTTCAACTCAGTATTGGCTCCAGAAGGCTGCTGGGCTCCCAAGTGGCAAATGAGGTGCTGTTCTTCCAGCTTGTGCCAAGCTTCACCGCTTGCCACTTCAACACACCACTGTGTTCCTTGGCCAAAGTCTCTGTCTCAGGCTTGCTGCAGTGCTTCAGTTAGGCTCAGCGCAACCTGGGAGAACAACATCTCTTTTTTCATGTGAAAATGTCCCTCTGATCCTTGGTACTTCACAAGGTCCTGCTGTGCATCATATATTCTCTTACCTTGTTTGCCCTGGCCAAGTGCATCATCTCACACTGATTTGTGGTGGATCCTTAGTTGCTGTTCTTTGAAAGAAGGGGAGTGGGATCTTCAGCAACCACCATCAATGCACCTCCAACAATGTAACACACCCTCAGCATTGCACCAGAAGCCTCAGGCTTCCAGGCTGGCATCTGGTTCTATGCCTTTTTGGCTCACAATGCACTACTATCGAGTCAAGAACACTGCAGAGACTGATGAATTTGAAACAAAAACAGAAATTGTTGGAAAAGCTCAGCAGGTCTGGCAGCATCTGTGGAGACAAGTCACAGTTAATGTTTTGGGTCCAGTAACCCTTCCTCAGAACTAGAACTTCCTCGCTGTCACTGGACCTAAAACCTTAACTCTGCTTTCTCTCCAAAGATGCTGCCAGACCTACTGAGTTTTTCCAGCCATTTCTGTTTTTGTTTCTGGTTTCCAGCATCTGCAGCTCTTTGGGTTTTTCTTTTAACTGACCAATTTGGAGTTGGCCTTACAGTAGGGCATGGCATGGTGGTGGCACTGTGGTAATGTCACTGAACTCGCAATCTGGAACTCTGGGTAATTCTCTGGGGACGTGGGTTTAAATCCCATACAGAAGACAGTGGAATTTACATTCAATGAATACACCTGGGACTATAAAGTTAGTCTCAGTACCGGTGTGATGAAACACCCCTCTGATTCACTAATGTCTTTTAAAGAAGAAAATCTGCCACAAAATCAAATTTGCTGGAAAAGCTCAGCAGGTCTGGCAGCATCTGTGGAGGGGAAAACAGAGTTAACGTTTCAGGTCCGGTGACCCTTCCTCAGAACAGAAAATCTGCCATCCTTACTTGTGACTTCGGACCCACAGCAATGTGATTGACCCTCAACTGCCCACTGCAAAGGCCTTGCAAGCCATTCAGTTCAAAGGCACTTGTGGATATGCAACAAGAGTTGGCACAGACAGCGATGCCCACATTCTGTGAAAGAAGCGGAAAAGATTTAATGGAAGTGTTCAAAATTCTGAAAGGGTTTTGATGGGGAGACACGGTCCCTACAAGCAGGAAGATCATCAAAAGGGCATAGTTATTAGCCAATTCCACCTCAGCATGCCCTTGTGATCTAGAATATTCTGCCTGAAAGGTCAATGGGGGAATGATTCAAAGACAACATCTAGGGAAGGAAGTTAGGCAAATACTTAAAGAAAAAGGAAAAACGACTCAGTTCCTGCTTGTAGGAATTAGTAGTTGGCTACCAATTGTATCTATAGTGCATCTACAGACATAAAAAGCCAAGAAAGATATCTGTCTGCAACCCCTCGCGTGATCGTGTGTCGGTTCCAACTCAGCAATTATTTGGGCAGCCCCAGCCTCATGACTAGGCCCTTGTACTCTTGGCTTGTGGTATCCTCAAGACCAGGTTATAATTATCTCCACCCGTTAATTTTCACAGTCTGCTACTTGGCCAAGAACCAGCAACAATACTGTGTAGATGACTGGGTACACTGAGGAAGTATGACTGCTGTAAAATATTCACAGTAACAATCTGGCCGAGACTTCTCACATTACTTCCGGAATTCGTGTTAAAAAAAACAAAAGGGCACCTATCCTTACCTTGATGGGATTAGAAATGGAATTCTAGTTTTCCTTCTTGCAGAAACTGATACCTCCCATCCCCCTCCCGCAGAATTTACCTGCATAACAAGGTGTGGAGCTGGATGAACACAGCAGGCCAAGCAGCATCAGAGGAGTAGGAAAGCTGACGTTTCTGAAGAAGGGTCCACACCCGAAACTGCAGCTTTCCTGCCCCTCTGATAATGTTTGGCCTGCTGTGTTCGTCCAGCTCTACACCCTGCTATTTCAGTTTCTCCAGCATCTGCAGTTCCTACTGACTCTCAATTTACTTGCATGTTTGCTGCAACACCACATATTGAATAAAAACAAAGTTGCTGGAAAAGCTCAGCAGGTCTGGCAGCATCTGTGGAGGAGAAAACAGAGTTAACGTTTCAGGTCTGATGACCCTTGGGGTCCACTGGATCCGAAACATTAACTCTGTTTTCTCGTCCACAGGTGCTGCCAGACCTACAGAGCTTTTCCAGCAACTTTGTTTTTGTTCCTGACTTACAGCATCCGCAGTTCTTTTGGTTTTTACCACGTTTTGAATGCCTGACATGTGAATGTGATAATGAGGTTGCCTGCAGCCTCATCTTTAAATTTTCAGCCCTTCTTTTCACTGATTTGTACCAGCCCTTGTGGCCACCTCAATCTGGATCATGGAGCGCTGTCTGCCTGACCTAACTTTTCATGATAATGAAGCCCTCAACAGCCAGTAAAATGCTGGTAGACGACCTTAACTGATCAATTAAGTGGCTCTATTGGGCTCCAGGTAGATAAGCTGGCTTCTATTTTCTGGCACTAGCAAATTGGCATGATAGCATTGAACATTTTCAATACACACACAGGATGTGGGTATCTTTGGCTAAGCCAGCATTTATTGCCCATCCTGAATTGCCCAGAAGGCAGTTAAGAGTCAATCACATTGCGGTGGGTCTGAAGTCACAGGTAGGCCAGACCAGGTAAAGATGGCAAATTTTGTTGCCGAAAGGGCATTAGTGAACTGGATGGGATTTTCCCAACAGTCGCTCCACAGCCGTCATTAGACCCTTAATTCCAGATTCTGTGAATTGAATTCAAATTCCACCATCTGCCACAGGGGGCTTTAAACCCAGATCCCCAGAACATTCTGATGAAGGGTCTAGGCCCGAAACGTCAGCTTTTGTGCTCCTGAGATGCTGCTGGGCCTGCTGTGTTCATCCAGCCTCACATTTTATTATTCCCAGAACATTTGCTGAGTTTCTGGATTAATGGGCTAATAATATTACCACTAGGCCATTGCCACCTGAAGACTCCTGAGACTATTTTGCCAGCCTTCCCACCTCTCTAATACTCCCAAAAAGCCCTGTAAAGTTCTGGCCAAAATGCTGACAGTGCAACTGACAGATAGGAACTCAAATGTCAAAAGGTTCAGAGGCAGTAACCTGCACATGTTTTACACCTGGTCTTCCCTACACATGAATGCTGCCCAACACCAATGTGGGTGCAGCTACAATTCTTCCTGGTTGTTTACACCATTCAGTAAGTCCCAGCATCATCTGATACAGCCTTGGGGGCAGCTACAGGAGGATGCAAATTTCATTTCCTGAGCACGTTGGCAGAACAGACATCTAGTCTATGAAGAAGAGAGACCAGAGTGAGTGCTAAAACTTCCTGTAAATTGTTGAAAGGTTAATTGATTAGTGGAAGCCAATTGAGACTGAGTTGAATGAAGCAAAGCACAGTTAAAGAGGTTGCTGGCTTTCAATAAAAAAAATATTGATTTCCTGAAAGGCCTTCCAGCTATTTCGAAGAATAACCCCTGGTGACATATTTGGGTTCTGTTGTCACGTGCATGGCTTTCCAGCTACTAACCACACTGAATGAATTTACCACATGTAATTGATTTCTGATCCTTCCAATATTCCAGAGAAGTTGTACATTACCTTTGTGAATAACACAACACAAGCCACATCACAGGAACAATCGACAATTGCTGCTAATTCAACTGATGGCTCTTCATTAAGGAAATTGCCAACTCCACTGATTTCAATTAATCTTAGTCATTTTAGAATTTAAATTCTGAATTGGATTCACAAGTCGCTCAGACATTGACCCGACAGAGCAAGTTATACTACAATGCCATTGAATTAGCAATCCAGAGCTCCAAACGATAGAGTTGTATTCTGAGAACATTGGAACTTGAATTCATTAAAAATCTGGAAACAAAAGAAAAAAGATTAGTGGTCAACAAGTAATCATTGGTGATTGTTGCAACACAAAACCCACCAGGTTCACTAACGTCCTTTAGGGGAAGGAATTCTGCTGTCCTTACCTTGGTCTGGCCTACATGTGACTCCAGATCCACAGCAATATGGTTGGCTCTTAAATGCCTTCAGGGAAATTAAGATGTAGAAAAAAACGTAACCCATTGAATCTGCTGTACCATTCAATAGGATCATGCTGGATTTGACAATCCTCAACTCAGCTTTTCTGCCTTTTTTTTGATTCCCTGACCGATTAAAAATAAGTCTATCTCAGCCTTGAACAGATTTAATGACCTAGTCTCGACAGCCCTCAGTGGTAAAGAATTCCATTGATTCACTCCCTTAAGAAGAAGAAATTATGCTTCATTTCTGTTTTGAATGGGTGAGCCCTTATTCTGAGATTATGCTCTCTAGTCCTCGACTCTCCCACACTGGAAACAACCTCTCACCATTGATCCTGTCAAGCCCCAAAGAATTGTTGATGATTCAACAAGTGCTGCTGTCATTATTCAAAGATCTAATGAGTATAGGCCCAGCCTCCCCAAAATTTCCTCATGAGACAATCTCTCCATACCCAGGATCAACCTCATTAAACTTGTTTGGACTGTCACCATAGCAAGTACAATTTTCTATTGACAAGGATTCAAACTCTTCAAAGTATTTCAATCATAAAAGATCTTTGGCTTGTTCATTGAAATTATAGTAACTGCTGAAGGAAGGATAAGTTGGCTTTCTTCAGGCTTGTTGCCAAGAACAAAGAGAGACTTCTTAGGATGGAGATAACAAAGTGTGGAGCTGGATGAACACAGCAGGCCGAGCAGCATCTTAGGAGCACCAAAGCTTATGTTTCGGATTTCTGATGAAGGGTCTAGGTCCAAAAGGTCAGTTTTTGTGCTCCTCAGGTGCTGCCTGGCCTGCTGTGTTCATCCAGCTCCACACTTTGGTATCTCGGATTCTCCAGCATCTGCAGTTCCCATTATCTCTCTTCTTAAGATGGAGGTGGGGTTTGAACCAACACCCCTGAAACAATAGCCTGGGAATACTAAGTGACATCACCTCTACACCACAACATTCCCGAAGTGCCAGCTGTAATCTCCATTAAGTATATTGGTTAGAACACTGAGCAGTGCCTATTCCAACTATGTGTACTTATATCTAACAATCAGGGACCTGTGACTGGTATTTGCATTGACTCTGATTTGCATACTTTAAACATTCTACTTTTGTTCTGGACAAGACAAAATGTCACTGTAAGATTGCTCCAACTTGAGAACATTGTGATCGCACTTCTATCAAGATTTTACCTGGCAAAAAAAACTGTTCAAATGTACATTCATCTCCTAACATCAATTTATCAGGAAGGGAATCTGCCAGTCTGTACAGTTCTAGTTATTGACATGACTCAGTATGAGCAGTGCAGATAGGGATTACACAGAGACAAAGCAAAGAATTTTACTCCACCTTATGGTCATTCTTGGTACTTGTGTGACTTGACACTTGCCAATACGTTTCATCAAAGCCAACTAATAAAATGTGAGGCTGGATGAACACAGCAGGCCCAGCAGCATCTCAGGAGCACAGCCAGCTGTTGTGTTTCGACGGTTGCTTTATAAATCTGTGGTGCAGTAGCAACTAAGAGTTGATATAGAGGAAAATGTTCCAGTGGATCCCAGAGCTTTGTATTAAAGAATCATGGCAACTTTTCTTCAGCTCAGAAGCTATTTCAAATGAATTCAATTCGCATCCAACTGTTTCTGTTCTTCGTCATAGTTTTGATTCGATTGCTAACGTTTGGGAAAGTCTTAGGAAATGCACTTGTCCCTTGTTTTCTGTAAATTTGTATTTCACTCTCCCAAAAGACTCGGTGACATCCCTGACTTCCTGTGGTCCATGAATGGGGGTCATGCCTTCTGTCGCCAAGATTATCAGCTCTGGAATTTCAAGCTTAAACCATTGCTCTATCTCATTTCCTTTAAGATGCTCCATAAAAACTATTGTTCAATCAAGTTTTTGATCATCTCTCCTGGCACCTCATTATGTGGCTTCGCATCGAACTGCATTTGATAATGATGTGCAGATGCATGTTGGGACAATGATCTGTTTGAAAGTTGCTAGATGTGGTCATTGTTGATATTGACTCAATTGACATTTTCAAGATTTCAATCTTTAATGATTGTAATGAGGTCAGCCAGCGAGGCATCATAGTATATGAGTTCCTTGATTGGGAGTGTTAATCTGGTCCAATCAGGGAGCCCTGCCTGACAGATAAAATGGCAGTGTCAGAGATGCTGACACTTTGGTAGTTGACTCTCAATGAGGCAATGCTACAGTCAATGACTGTTCATGTGTAAATAAAGGGTGATTTGGTGACAGATGCCAGTTTCTGTGGAGATATTTGACAATCGAATGTACTTTTTTGTTGGTGAGGACATCAGGGAATATAGAAATAAAAAGTTCTCAAATGAAATTGTGTTGCAGAAAAGCCACAACCTAATTGAATTACAGAACATGTTTAAGGGGCAGAATTGCCTCATCCTGCTTCCATGATCCCATTCTATCTGGATGCAATGCATGGTTGGTCTCTGGTTACTAAAAGGATGTCAAGTCTAGCACATAGAGAAAAGTGAACAGAAGAACTTGAATGTCTAAAACAAGATTCTCAAACTCAGGTCATCTCAAAGTAGTTTAAAGCTAATTCAATCCATTTGAAGCATAGTCACTGTTGTAATGCAGTGGCCAGTTTGTGCACATTAATCTCCCACAAACAACAACATGATATTTGCCAATTCAGGCCTTGCTTTTGTGATTGTGGCTAAGGAAAAGATATTTGACCTGAACACTGAGAAGAACTCCCCGGCTCTTTCTCAGAATAAGGTTATGTACCTCAGACCAGCTCTAAGAACTGCATTGGGAGTGTCAACCAAGATTGTTATACTCAGTCTTCTCACACAGAATTGGGAGTGCTGAATGATGCTGAATTTTCCTTGGGGAAAACACCATTGTTAGCACAATGTTGTCTGAGGTTCTCTTGATATTATTTCATGTAACAGAAACCACAAAGACTAGATACTCATTGAGACAGATGTCTTGAAGTTAAATAACAACACTGACTATATATGCTGATAAAATATCTCAGGTTACATATAGTCTGGGTTAACTACTTATGTTACTGTTACACTAATTGACTAAGTGACTGAATGAGCAACTGACTGGTTGTTCAAATGAACATTACCTGTCATGATGGAATTTAGCTGCCTTTCTGAGCTAGAGTGCCCTTCTGAGATCAGTGTAGTAGTTTGATTTTTTGATTGGTTTGATTTATTATTGTCACATGTACCTAGGTGTAGTGAAAAGTTTTGTATTGCATGCAGTACAGGCAGATCATACGATATAAAGTGCATTAGGGTAATATAACAGGGTGAAGAATGCAATGTTACAACTCCACAAAGTTGCACAAAGCACGAGATCAACATTAAATTTAAAATTTGAGAGGTCAGTTCAGAAGTCTAATAATATTGGGGAAGAGGCTGTTCTTGAATCTTTTGGTACATGTGTTTAAGTTTTTATATCTACTGCCTGACAGAAGAGATTGGAAGACCCATTGAGTCATGCCAGACCCTTAAATCCACTGCAATTTCAGAAATTCTTCCTAATCTTTCTATTACCAAAAATAAGCCCAAGAGCAAAAAACTAAATTCTCTATCCAAGTACAAGTTCTATGACTTTCCACTTAGAGGACTGTGAGCAGATCTGGGTACCACATCTTAGGAAAGAGATACTAACGTGAGAGGATGCATAATGTAGGTTTAGATGAATGATACCTAGACTTCAGGAGTTAAGTTATGAGGAGAGATTATACAAATCAAACCTGTTTTCTTTGGAAGAGAGAGAGAGAGAGAATTTTGGTTTAGGGTTGAATGTGATGAAAGTCTTCAAGATAGAAACAGGAAAAGACAGGATAAAGATAGACTATTTCCACTAGTTAACATTTACAGAACTTGGGGGTGCAGTTTAAAAAATAGTGTCAAACCATTCAGGTGAGATGTTAGGAATCTACAGGAAGAGTGGTAGATATTTGGAACGCTTCCACACATGGCAGCATATAGTGGATCAGTTGTTAATCTTAAATATAAGTAGATACATTTTTGGTTAAGAAAAGATATGAAGGGATTTTGGCCGGAGTCAGGTCACAGATCAGACATGATCTCATTGAATGGTTGAACAGGTTTGAGGGGCTGAATGGTCTACTCCTGTTTCTATGTTCCTATTTGGAAATGCTCACTAAGAGACTACTGCTTGAAGAAACAAACATGGAGAATGCTGAAGAAACTCAGTGGTCTGACCACACTGTGGAGAGAGAAAGGGGGTTAATATTATGAGTCTGGTATGATTCTTGTTCAGAACTTTGAGGTTTCCAGCAGTATTTTGCTTTTATTATTAGTGTGTGAAGGAACTTTTCTTTAAATCATTCACAGGATGTGGGCAGCACTGGCTAGACTAACATCTCTTGCCAATACATAATTGCTTTTGAGGTGCTCATGGTCCAGGCCAAATCAAAAGACATTGTGAGTCAAAAGCATTGATGCAGAGGTAACATTATGTAACAGTCCAAAGATGTGCAGGCTAGGTGAATCGGCCGTGCTAAAATGCCCGTAGTGTTCAGGGGTGTGTGGGTTATAGTGTTTGGGTCTGGGTGGGATGCTGCAAGGGGCAGTGTTGACTTGTTGGGCTGAAGGGCCTGTATCCACACTGTAAGGAATCTAATCTACGCTCGGGTTACAGGATTAGACTAACAGATTTCCTTCTCTAAAAGGTGAACCAAAGAGATTTTTTACAACAGTCTGCTGCATTTTTTTTTTCAATTCATTTATGAGATTTGGGGGTCATTGACCATTAACAGTCAATCACATTGCTGTGGGTCTGGAGTCACACGTCGGCCAGACCAGGTAAGGATTTCCTAAAAGGGCATTAATGAACTAGACAGATATTTTAAACAACAGTACTGTTTTGTTTATTTAGTTTGTTTTAATTTAATTCAAACTTTAATCACTTGTAATTTTGAGATTTGAACTCACAGCTCCAGGGAATTAGCCTGTGGCACTGGGCCATTCGGTCAATGACTTTGCCATTACATCAACATCACTCCTTTTCACAGAGGTAATTTTTCCACATTCAATCAGTTAAATTTAAATTTACCACACTACAAAACAGATCGTAATGTTCCTCTTGGCAACTGAAAAGATTTCCTACATTTCTAAGCCTTTTTTTAGTTGTTTATGTGACATAAATTTTACTGACCAAGGTAGCATTTAATGCCCACCCCCGCCCCTAAACACCCTGGAGAAGGCGGTGAGGCACTGCCAGCTTTTGGGAAAAGGGAGTTCCAGGATTTTGACTTGCTGTTTCAATCACAGGAAAAGGTGTCTCGGAAATGTCCAATTTCCCAGAACACAAAGTGGTCAATGTGACATGAGTCATGAAGAACAAAAATCATTTTCTCATTTTTCTTTGAAGAAGTTCAATCCTCATTTTACTTCAAAATAATTAACCACCAATGCAAGCATTTTGGTACTCTCCAAAGCTAATTACTTAATACATGTTTTTTGGTCTTTTTTCTTTGTTCTATTATAAGATGTGGGCATCACCAGCAAGGCCAACATTTATTAAAGTGTACTCCAAACCAATGTCACATTTCTCTGTTGATTCAGAAAGGATTGATCTCCCCTCTGCATTAAGTTATAGGAGATGATGTGAATAGGATCAAAATTGATACAGAGACTATTGGGAGCACAATGTTCCCAGATCTGTCCCTACTTCCTCATTCAGGCAGGTTCTCAGTCCTGATTGGACCATAGCAATATTTGCTGGACCCTGTAACAGTCCAGTCCCTCCTTCAGAGCAAATTGGAGAAGTTTTGATGGCTCCCTTGGTTGAATGTCTTGCAATTATCATTGTCCAGATTTATATATGGTTATTTGAGTAAAATCACTGCTGAACTGTTGACAGGCATGCATTATATACTGAAAAGTATCACGTAGGAAAGGAAAATTGAACATTAGCTGTTAATAGATTTTAAGGGTTGTTTTAATAAGGTCTTAGCGAAAATTTGTAGTTCAGACTGTGGATGCAGTTGTCTGTTAGCTCACCGAGCCAGTTGTTCTGTGGCTTGCAGAAGTTTCGGTACCGTTTGAGGCAACATCACCAGTGAGACCTGTAATCGAAACGTTGGTGTTCTGTTTCCTTCCGCATTTGTACGATCCTCTGGTGTGATGGTCTTGTCACTTCTGGTTTTGTTGTTTTAGCAGCGGACTGCATACAGGGCCTATTTTTATGTTTGTTAATGGAGTCCCGTGTTGAGAATGAGGCTGCCAGAAATTCCCTTGCATGTCTAGTGTCTACTTGTCCTAGTATGGTCAATTTGTCCCAGTCAAACTGATGGCCCTCATTGTCTGTGTGTTTTGAGACAGTCTGGGTTGAAGAAGCCTAGGTTGTTCATCTGGATGAAACAAAGCTCAATTCTAGACTCGAACCAATTTCAGTTTTGGAGTTTCAGGAGACCCAGCTCTGGGTGAGAGACAGAAGGCATTAGCGTGTTTACTGCTGTACAGAGATCCCATAAAATTGCTTGCTCGTCTCGGCGTTTAGTTGGGTTAAAAATACAGGGCCAGAATGTGACAGCGTCTGAGCAACGTGCACCACGGCATGAAGGGTGGCAGAATCAGATTGTGAATGTGTTGAGACCTACCTCAGTGTTGAGATTGTCTCGCTCCATTATTTGTCCATTCCACAAGCAGCCTGGTGAGACCCTTGCTAGACAGTGACAAGGTGGCAACTGACAATCATTGTCAGTCAAGGCCATAAAAGATAGGAACAAGAGCAGGCCATTTGGTCCCTTGAGCCTGTTCTGCCATTCAATAGGATCATAGCTAATCCAACGTTCTTCTGTTCCACTTTCCCATTCTTTCCCCACAATCCTTGATTCCCTGACTGATCAAGAATCTATTAATTTCAGTCTTTGATATACATAAGGACTCTTCCTGCACAGCTCTCCATGGCAAGGAATCCACAGACTCACAATCCTCTGAGAGAAGGAATTCCTCCTCACCCCAGTCATAAATTAGTGTCCCTTAATTCAGAGACTATACCCAGTGGCCATAGAATCTCCCTCAAGGGGAAAATTCTCTCAGCATTTAACATGAAAAGCCCCTTATGAAACCTATATGTTGCAATGAGATCTTGTCCTATTCCTTTAAACTCCTGTGTAGAGTCCTGTTTTTCATTTGGCTCATAACACTATCACATACGGGGATCTTCTTAATGAACCTCCTCTAAACTGCTTCCAATGAAATATTATTTTTCTATGAAATAAGGGGACCAAAGCTGCTCACAGTGTTCCAGATGTTGTCTCACCAGCACCTTATACGATTACAATAAACTTTCCTACTCTTATATTCCAACCCCCGTGGAATTAGTACAAACGCTCCATTACCCTTTCTGATGACCAGCTGCACCTGTCTGCTAATTTTCAGTGTTTTGTGCCCAAGTACCCTCAAATCCCTTTTTGTTACAGCTTTCTGAAGTTTTTCTCAATTTAAATAATACTCTGCTCTTTTGTTCTCCTTTCCAAAGTAGGCAACTTCACATTTCCCCACATTATATTCCATTTGCCAACTTTTGTCTGTTTACTTACCCTATCAATATCGCTCTGTAAACTGTTTGCATCCCTCTCTCAGCCTGCCTTTCCACTTATTTTTGCATCATCTTCAGATTTGGCTACAGTACATTCACTTCCTTCCTCCAAGTCATTAATATATATTGTGATCCCAGCACTGATCCCTATGGAATCCACTGGTCATAGGCCACCATATTGGAAAAGAACCTCTTCGCACACCCTTGTTGTTTTCTGTCAACAAGCCAATTCTCTATCCAAGCCAATATATCCAACTCCCTCAGAGATTATCTCATGACTTAACCTTTTGTGAGGTACCTTGTTGAATGCCTTCTAGAATTCCAAATACAACACATCTACTGGTTCCCCACTCTGTTTGAGACTTTCTTGAAGAATGCTAATAAATTTGTCAGACACAACTTTCCTTTCCTGAAGCCTTGTTGACTCTGCTGGATTAGATTATGATTTTCCAGATCTTCCTCCATTACTTCCTTAAAATCAATTCCAATTCTTTTCCAACAATAGATGTCAGGAAAACTGGCCTACAGTTCCCTGCTTTGTGCCTTGTTCCGTTTTTGAATGGTTTGTCACATTGGCAGTTTTCCAATGATTCATTCTTCTCAAGAATCCAAGGAGTTTTGGAAAATTAGAAGCAATGCATCCAATATTTCTGTAGCTACCTCATTTAGGATACTAGGATGGAAGTTTTCAGGGACAGGGGACTTATTTTCCTTTGGCTCCATTAGTTTGTCTAATGCTACTTCTTTAATGATGATGATGACAGTTAATCCACACATCCCAACCCCCCAGGATTCTTTCATATTAATGGGAAGTTCAAAGTATTTCCCACTATAAAGACCCATGCAAAATAGTTGTTTATTCCTCTATCATCTCCTTCTTCCCCATAATTGTCTCCCATTTTCAAAAGGCTTATGTTCACTTTGACCTGTCTTCCTTTTTATTTATTTAAAAAAAGCTCTTGTCAAGTTTTCATATTCCTCACTAGTTTGCCCTTGTGGTTTATTTTGAGTAAGAGTCATACAGTAGAGTAATACAGCATGGAAACAGGCTCTTCTGCCCAAACTGGCCCATACTGACCATTCAGCTGGTTTCCATTGCCTGCATTTCATACATATACTTCTAAACCTTTACCATCCATTTAACTATCAAATGTTTTTTGAATGCTGCTACTGTACCTGCCTCAACCACTTTCTCCAGCAGCCCGTTCCATACATGCACCACTCTGGAAAGAGTGCAAATAAGATTTATGAGGATCATGCCAGGACTAGTAGGCCTGGTTACAGGAAGAGATTGACCAGGATAGGACTTCGTTGCTTGGAACATAGGTGATCAAGGGGTTACCTTACTGAGGTGTATAAAATCATGAGGAACAGAGATGGGATGAATGCATATAGTCTTTTTCCCAGGGATAGGGAATTGAAAGCAAGAGGCATAGGTTGAAAGTGAGAGGGGATAGATTTAAGAAGGACTCTGACTTTATTATCTTTTTAGTCCTCCTTTGCTGGATTCTGAATTCATCCCAAACTTTGGGCATTTGATAAGGTTCCCCACAGCAGGCTCATTCATAAAGTCAGGAGGTATGGGATACAGGGTGATGTGGTTGTCTGGATTCAGAATTGGTTGGCTGACAGGAGGCAGAGAGTGGTTGTAGATGGTAAGTATTCTGCCTGGAGGTCAGTGCTGAGTGGTGTCCCGCAGGGCTCTGTTCTTGGGCCTCTGCTCTTTGTAGTTTTTATAAATGACTTGGATGAGGAGGTTGAGGGTTGGGTTAGTATGTTTGCTGATGACACAAAGGTTGGAGGTGCTGTTGATAGTATCGAGGGCTATTGCAGGCTTCAGCGAGACATTGACAGAATGCAGAGCTGGGCTGAGAAATGGCAGATGGAGTTCAACCTGGATAAATGTGAAGTGATGCATTTTGGAAGGTCAAACTTAAATGCTGAATATAGGATTAAAGGCAGGATTCTCAGCAGTGTGGTACAGCGGGATCTTGGTGTTCAAGTGCATAGCTCCCTCAAAGTTGCCGCCCAGATGGATAAGAGATAATGGGAACTGCAGATGTTGGAGAATCCAAGATAATAAAGTGTGAAGCTGGATGAACACAGCAGGCCAAGCAGCATCTCAGGATGCTGCTTGGCCTGCTGTGTTCATCTAGCTTCACACTTTATTACCCAGGTGGATAAGGTTGTTAAGAAAGCACATGGTATTTTGGGTTTTATTAACAGGGGGATCGAGTTTAAGAGCCGCGAGGTTATGCTGCAGCTCTACAGAACGCTGGTGAGACCACACTTGGAATATTGTGTCCAGTTCTGGTCGCCCTATTATAGGAAAGATGTGGAGGCTTTGGAGAGGTGCAAAGGAGGTTTACCAGGATGCTGCCTGGACTGGAGGACTTGTCTTACAAGGAGAGCTCGGACTTTTCTCTCTGGAGAGAAGGAGGAAGAGACGTGACCTGATCGAGGTGTACAAGGTAATGAGAGGCATGGATAGACTCGATAGCCAGAGACTTTTCCCCAGGGCAGGATTGACTGCCATGAGGGGTCATAGTTTTAAGGTGTTAGGTGGAAGGTATAAAGGAGACGTCAGAGGGAGGTTCTTCACTCAGAGAGTTGTGAGCACATGGAATAGTTTACCAGTGGTAGTCGTGGAAGCGGAGGCATTAGTGACATTTAAGTGACTGCTGGACATGCACATGGACAGCAGTGAATTGTGGGGAACGTAGGCTAGGTTATCTTATTTTTGGATTAGGATTATTCCACGGCACAACATCGTGGGCCAAAGGGCCTGTACTGTGCTGTACTTTTCTATGTTCTATGTTCTGTGTCTCATTAAACCTCTATGATTCTGCTAATGTACTACACAAGCCAAAATCACCTGCAGTGTGTGATGGACTCTTCATGACTGGCATTTTCTTGCAGGCTCTACAGCTTCTTAAACTCCTGAAAGAGACAAAAGACTGAACGTAATAAGAGAAAAAAAAACCTTTGAAAATTGCCCTGACATCCTTTCAGGTGATGAAAGCTTCTAGCCACACCCTACATCCTAGTCAAGTAATGGCCCAGATCTCGCTCAAAAAAATTAGTGCCATTTATTATTTTTACAGTATTCAATACCCAGTCTAGGATGAGCTGTTCTTGAGTTGGGGACACATATTGGGGATCCAGAAAAATGCTTCTGCACATACTCCAGGAATTGCATCTTTGCAGCATTGTTACTGAGTTGATTTGTCCAATTTATACACAGGTTAAGGTCACCCATGATTACCTTTTTGGTTTGCATCCCCTAATTTTCTGTTTAATGCCTTCCCCAACATTACCACTACGATTTTGCAGCCTATATCCAAACCCCACAATTATTTTCCATATAGATTCCACTTCACTGGAGCTAATCTCCTTCCTCAATAGTTCATCAAACCTCCTCTGCAGCCAGAAATGCTACCCAACCTCCTTATCGTTTTTGTCTGTCCTTCATAAAATCTGGATATTCAGAGTACACTACTGATTACCCTGCAACAATGTCTCTGTAATCCCAACAATATCAAACCCACTCATTTCTATTTGCATGACGAGCCCACCCACTTTGATGTGAATGCCCCATGCTTTAAGACACAAGGCTTTAAGTCTTGGCTTTTTAACATTCTTAGACCTGTTTGCATTATTTTGCACTGCGGCCTGATTTGGTTCTTAGCCTTGACTTCTCTGGCTATCTAGTTTATCATTCCCTGTTCCATCCTTTGCTTTTGCCCTTGTTTCTGTTAGTTCTGTCTCCCTGTATTGGTTCCTATCCTTTTGTCAGTTTCATTTGCACCATTCTCCAGGCACTAACAAATACTCCTCCTCAGACATCAGATCCAATCCTGCCCAGGCACAATGCATTGAGCTTGTCCCCCTTCTTGAATTCAACAGAACTCATTCTTGCCTCAAAACATGTAACAATTAACAAAGCATGGCATAACAGCAAATGAAGCATAAAATATTAACTACTGTGACTTGCAGTTATATTTAAATTTAGATGTATTTAAAATTGTCACTTGTATCAAGGTACAATGAAAAGTAGATAATGTCACTATGTTTTGGTGCTGTCTTGGAGTACACAATAAGTTACTGAAAAAATTGTATAAATGGTAAAATACTGAATGAAATAATATTTCATTGATTTTTAGAAAAATGAAACGGCTTTGACAGCTCATCTTTCCCTCTCCGTTTCCGGCTTCACTCCTCCAGTTGCTGCCATCCAATATTGTCCCTGGGGTCCTGGCAACATGCTCCTTTCCTTCGACCACCAGCACCATATTGTCTGCATCCACCATCTCTGAGCTGGAGATGGCTGTGCCACAAGGATCTGACGCTGGAGATGTTTTCAGCATAATAAAAGTCCCCAGGCATTTTGCAAGAGCATCAAGCAGCAAAATCATGCACCAATATACATAAAAAAGACTTAGAGTGGGTGGTCAAAAAGCTTAATCAAGGGGTTTACTTTTAACAGAGTGCCTGAAAGAATGAGAGAGCAGTTGATTGCTTCACATCCGGGTCGGCAAGGGTTGAATGATTAAAATTGGAGATGATCAAGATATATCATTTGTTCCAGTGCGAAAACAATTTAATTTTGCCACTGTGGGTGGAATTTTCCCATATGCAGTTCATGTGTGATGGCGAATGAATTTCATGGCATATGCTCCACTATGGTTCAAGGTGAATTTTCGCACACAATCTTTTGCCTCTCCCCTGGCACAATCCTTGGGGAACGGTGTGGCCAGAGGGGTGGAAGTGCTTGCCACTAGTGCAATGTACTTGCTGTCATGCTCTGGTGCCATTTTGAAAGGATAACTTCACACTTACAAATCAGACCATTCAGACGCCCAAGCCTGCTCCACCATGCAGTGGTGTCAGGGCTGATCTGGCTGTAATCTCAAATCCATATTCCCACTAATCCCTGATAATCTTTCACCCCTTTACTTAACAAAAATCTATCTCCCTCAGCCTTAAAAATATTCAAGGACTCTGCTTCCACTCCATTTTCAGGAAGATGGCTCTATAGATTCACATCTCTTTCAGAGAAAAATATGCCTTCTCATTTTTGTTTCAAGTGAGCAACCCCTGATTTTTAAATAGTGGCCCCTCGCTTTTAGATCTTCTCATGAGGGGGAATATCACCTCCATATCTGTGCTGTCAATGCCCCTCAACACTTCACATGTTCTTTTCAAATTGCATCTAACGCTTAGAAACTCAAGCAGATACAAGCTTAGCCTTTCCAATCTTTCCAACCAACCCATTGCATGTACAGCAAACTTTATTTTAATCATCACTTTATGAACCAGCACTCTCAATAAACTGGCAAAAATCATATACCCCATGTATCAAGATGCTTACTCTATTATTACAGTCAATTTATTTACCTCAATGTAAATATACCTGTTGATTAATTGAATGATATAAATGAAATATCAACAGTTGACTCAATTTTGAGTCAATCTCTCCTCAGATACTGTAATCTATCACAATGTCAGTGTAGACAGTCGACAGTGCAAGTGAGAGGACTGTCTGCCAGTTAGTTTTCTTTAAGGCAAAGTTGCATTATTATTTAAGTGACTGATGCTGTAAATATAGTGTAACAGTGATGTGTATACCCCCTGCATAACATTTCCACCATTTAGTGTTTTTCACACTGATTACGCGGACCTCTTGATTATCCAGAATATTTGATCAATAGGCACACTCCTAGTCCCATAGGTGCTGGTTAATAAAGTGATTGTTGTATTAATCTAATGAACATAACACCATTTCAGATGCTGCATGAACTTCCTCTGACAATGTAGTGTTTGAGCGTCAATATTGAAGACATGGCCCTGAGGAAAGGCAAGTAAGCTCTTCATTTTGTCGACTTGGACCAGAAGGTGTTGATGGAGAGGGTGGCGGAGAGGATGGCAGACCATTTCCTTCTTGACTACTACAAAAAGGCACACTACCAATCCGAACAGCCAGGGTCACTGCTACATCCCAGGAGAAGCAGGACAGTCAACAGCATAGGGAGAAGGTCATTGACCTTCTGTGCTCCACAAGGGTACTTTCTACTTCCTTCTTTCTACTACTTGACACAAACAACGTCAGCACTCTGCCACTGCACCAACCTCTCACCTGAGCTCGTGGGCTACAACTCTCACTATTGAATGGATCCTATCTACTCAATGACTCTCACCCATCGCTCTTAAATGTAGTAGAAATATGTATTTATTTCTCACTTGAGATTGTATATCCTCAAGGTTTGATTGGAGATTTCAAAACTGAAACCACTGGATGCCTAGTGGATAAAAATTTCAATGGCAGGTCCATGTGGATGAGATACAGATTGATGTGGATTTTGCCTCTCGTGAGGAAAGCGTAAATCATCTCCCAGAGATTAAGAAACTTGCTACGGATGTTGTGGTATGGAAGAATCCAACAGATGTCTATCACAGCTAGCTATTATGCACAAACCATACACTTCACAGACACCTGTGTGTCTTGGCTCTTATTAAGTTATTATTTTATCAGCTACATAGAGTAGCACTCTCCCATTAGAGTATTAATCTTTAAGTGATCCTAGGCAAGATGAAGAGACAACAAAGTGTGGAGCTGGATGAACACAGCAGGCCAAGCTGCATCTTAGGAGCGCAAAAGCTGACGTTTCAAGCCTAGAACCTTCATCAGAAAAGGGGAAGGGGAGAGGGTTCTGAAATAAATAGGGAGAGAGGGGGAGACGGGTCAAAGATGGATAGACGAGAAGATAGGTGGAGAGGAGACAAACAAGTTAAAGGGCCGGGCCTGGAGCCAGTAGAGGTGAGTGTATGTGGGGAGGTAGGGAGGGGGTAGGTCAGTCTGGGGAGGATGGACAAGTCAAGGGGGCGGGATGAGGTTAGTAGGTAGGGAATGGAGGTGTGGCTTGAGGTAGGAGGAGGGGATAGATGAGAGGAAGAACAGGTTAGGGAGGTGGGGATGAGCTGGTCTGGTTTTGGGATGCAGTGGGGGGAGGGGGAGATTTTGAAGCTTGTGAAGTCCACATTGATACCTTTGGGATGTAGAGTTCCCAAGCGGAATATGAGTTGCTGTTCCTGCAACCTTAGGGTGGCATCGTTGTGGCACTGCAGGAGGCCGAGGATGGACATGTCATCTAAGGATTGGGAGGGGGAGTTGAAATGGTTCGCGACTGGGAGTGCAGTTGTTTAATGCAAACCGAGCGGAGGTGTTCTGCAAAGCGACCCCCAAACCTCCGCTTGGTTTCCCCAATGTAGAGGAGGCCACAACGGGTACAGTGGATGCAGTATACCACATTGGCAGATGTGCAGGTGAACATCTGCTTGATGTGGAAAGTCTTCTTGGGGCCTGGGATGGGGGTGAGGGAGGAGGTTTGGGGGCAAGTGTTGCATTTCCTGCGGTTGCAGGGGAAGGTGCCAGGCGTGGTAGGGTTGGAGGGGAGTGTGGAGCGGACAAAGGAGTCACGGAGAGAGTGGTCCCTCCGGAAAGCAGACAAGTGTGGGGATGGAAAAATGTCTTGGGTGGTGGGGTCGGATTGTAGATGGCGGAAGTGTCGGAGGATGATGAAGTCAGATCTTTATACCATCACATCACATGCTATCATACAGTGATGAAAACTGAAAAGCATGTCTGTTAGAGATAGTAAGAACTGCAAATGCTGGAGTCAGAGACAACGCAGTGTGGACCTGGGGGAACAAGCAGGCCAGGCAACATCAGAGGAGCAGGAAAGTTGACATTTTGGGTTGGGACACTTCTACAGAAAACAAAACATGTCTCTTAAATGTATATTGACATACTGTGTTTCTTAAAGGTGCACTATCCCTAATTGCCCAGAGGGCACTTCAGAGTCAACCACATTGCTGTGGGTCTGCAGTCACATGGAGGCCAGACCAGGGAAGGATGACAGTTTCCTTCCCAAAGGACATTAGTAGACCAGATGGGTTTTTTGAACAATCAACAGTAGTCATCATCGGATTCTTAATTCCAGATTTTATTGAAATCAGATTCCACTACCAGCTGTGGTGGGATTTGAACCCAAGTACCTAGAACATTATCTGGGTGTCTGAATTAACAGCCAGCAATAATACCACAAGTCCAACGCCTCCTCCTTTGGTACTGTGTCTATTAAAAATATCTACCAACCATGAGACACAAGACAACACAGATTAGCCACGATTTTATTCAATGTCAGGTTGGGCCTTGAGGGACTGAATGGCCACCAGCTGTTACAAAATTCCCATTATAATGCCGAATTGACCAACAATTGAGAGAAAAGTTTCAGGGCCTATATTTGATATCTCAGTTTCCAGATTTACCAGCAATAAAGCCTTGCATTGATGGCCGTTTGTCAATTAATGGTTTGCAGACCTTTGATATAGCAAGTGGCTATGGTTAGCAGTGAACCTACTTGGATTTGCCCTTTCTCATCCTGCACCATCTTATGGTAACCCTGGCCACCTCTTCCTTTACCTTACATGTTAGAAGGAGGAGCCGGTATCCAAGAGCCAGTGGTTATTTAATACTGGCATGTTGTGGGCAAAGCTGGAAACACCACGTTCTCTCTGTAAGTGCTGCTAGTAGAGAAGGCTTGGTAGCTGTCTTTATCAACATATTAACGCCTTGTCAGCTAAAATTACTACATTGATATTGACTCTGAAAGTGCACCAGGGCACAAAAATAGCTTCAGATTTCTGGACCTTTGAAGTTATTAGTTTCTGTGAATTTATTGTTTTCATTCCACAGACCAAGTCAACGGTGAGAGTCAAAATGCATGGAACTACACAGGATAACATGTACAACTGGGCCTTGCACACAACACTCAAGATTATGCACAGCAATGGTTATGACATAGTGACTGCCTTTGCATAGCACCCATCTTTTATACCCTTCCCATCATCCGCAGGGTGCTGGCAAGACCAGAAATTAGGGCATAACTAACAGGCATGCTGAGCCTTTTCCAAGGATAGTTCAGAGTTAACCTCATTCCCAAACATCTGGAATCACGAGAGACCAGGTAGCCATGGGCAGATTTTCTTCCTCATAGGGCATGAGCAATTCAAAGACATTAGTACTTCATTTTTGCATACTTATTAACCAAATAACTCTCTGCAGTTGCTATGATGGGATTTGAACCTATGGCAATGGATTAGATCAGTTTGTAAATCCTTATTAGGCCAGCAACATAACTGCTATTCTACCAAAGCCACTGAACAATGAAATGTGGGAAACATTGCAGCCAATGTGTACACAGCAAGCTACTACAACCAGCATTGAGATAACAACAATATTATCTTCCCTTTGGTTTGTGGATTGAGGGATAAATATTTAACAGGGCACAGTGATAAACAGTCCTCATGTTTTGTCTTAGAGTTCCCTTAAGTTTGAAATAATTACATGTATAGAGTGGAATCCTGTTGAGGTTTTCGGTTACTGTTGGACTGAGATCCAGCGAGAGAGCAGTGTTGGCTCCTCTATGGAAGGCTTGTTGAATTACATACCAATCAGTCAGTGGTCAGCTTTCCCTTCGAGTGAGGACCCTGGCTGGGTTCACAGGTCCTGTCCAGCAGCTCTTGCACTCAATTGTATAGAATTTTGGTAAGACTGTATTGTTCTCAGTTCTAAACTGTAGGTGTTGTATACTGCATGAGGATATACTTGCCACAGAAGGAGATCAGTAGAGTTTCACCAGACTGATTCCTGGGATGGTGGGACTAGCCTGTGGGGAGATATGGAAGAGAATAGGCCTGTATTCTCTGAAGTTTTGAAGAATGAGCAGCAATCTCATAGAAATTTGTAAAGGGATAGATAGAGTCAGTGCAGAAACAATGATTCCCCTTTGTGGTGCAGTCTCAAACCAAGGGACACAGTGTCAGGACAATAGGCAGGCATTTAGCACTGAGATGAACTTCTTCACTCAGAGGGTGGTTAATCTTTACAGCTTTGTACACTACTGAGCTCAGGATGCTCAGTTATCAAGTAAGCTCAAGATGAAGATCAATAGCTTTCTTGCTACTGGTGGCATCAAGAGAAATGGGACCACGCAAGAAAATGGCATTGAGATAGATGACCAGCCATGGACGAGAATATTGGAGCTGATTCAACTGGTTGAATGGTTTACTTCTGTTATAATGTTGGAAGGCTCATTCACTGCTTAATGACTACTGTTTTTAAGAGGTTTCTGAATTGTCAAACTTTATCATTAACTGCTGTCTTGAAGTGAATATATTTAATGATTAGTTTTCTCAGATTCCAGTGCAAATTTGAAAACTGAGAGTTTATCAAAAACATAATGATTCTTCAAAAATGTATGTTGGCATGTGAAACACAAGACAAAACTAGAAAAGATAAACATGTTAATAACTGCACACAGTACGCCAAGTGTGATCTAATTAAGTTTTAATGTTTATTAAAGTCATATAGAGAAGTACATCACAGAAACAGACACTTCTGTCGAACTCATGAATGCCGACCAGATATCCTAAATTAATCTTGTCCCATTTGCCAGCATTTGGCCCATATCTCTTTAAACCCTTCCTATTCATATACCCATCCAGATGCCTTTTAAATTTTGTGACTGTACTAGCCTCCACCACTTTTATTGACCGCTCATTCCATAAACGCAGCACCCTCTGCATGAAAAAAATGGCCTTTAGGTTCTTTTTAAATCTCTCCCCTTTCCCCTTAAACCTATGTCCTCTAGTTTTGGACACTTCCACCCCAGGAAAAATACCTTGTCTATTTACCCTATTCATGCCCCTCATAATTTATAACCCTGTATAAGGTCACCCTTCAGCCTCTGATTCTCCAGGGAAAACAGCCCCAGTTTATTCAGCCTGTCCCTACAGCTCAAACCCTCCAACCCCGGTAACATCCTTGTAAGTCTTTTCTGACTCCTTTCAAGTTTCAAAACATGCTTCCTATAGCAGGGGGACAAGAACAGCATGCAGTATTCCAAACGTGGCCTAACCAATGTCCTGTCACTACAGGCAGTCCTGTTATAATGCATGTTTCGTTAACATCAATGGGCTGTAACACGATTGATGAATAGTGGATGCTGTTTGGATAATACAAACTTTCTGTTGTACAGGCATAGCAATTTTCTGTAGCAATTTCCCTATAATGCAATTTTCTATGGCGATTTTCAATAGTGCAAGGTCATGCAAGAACGCAACTGTTGTGTTACGTGACAACTACCTGTATACAGTTATCCTATCCTTTAACATTCCAAAATTGACCCCTAATAAATGATAACAAAGTGTGAAGCTGGATGAACACAGCAGGCCAAGCAGCATCTCAGGAGCACAAAAGCTGACGTTTCGGGCCTAGACCCTACATCAGAGAGGGGGTGGGGAGAGGGTTCTGGAATAAATAGGGACAGAGGGGGAGGCGGACTGAAGATGGAGAGAAAAGAAGATAGGTGGAGAGGAGAGTACAGGTGGGGAGGTGGGGAGAGGATAGGTCAGTCCAGGGAGGACGGACAGGTCAAGGAGGCGGGATGAGGTTAGTAGGTGGGAAATTGAGGTGCGGCTTGAGGTGGGAGCAGGGAATAGGTGAGAGGAAGAACAGGTTAGGGAGGCGGGCAAAAGCTGGGCTGGTTTTGTGATGCAGTGGGGGGAGGGGACGAGCTGGGCTGGTTTTGGGATGCAGTGGGGGAGGGGGAGATTTTGAAGCTTGTGAAGTCCACATTGATACCTTTGGGATGTAGAGTTCCCAAGCGGAATATGAGTTGCTGTTCCTGCAACCTTAGGGTGGCATCATTGTGGCACCGCAGGAGGCCCATGATGGACATGTCGTCTGAGGAATGGGAGGGGGAATTAAAATGGTTCGCGACTGGGAGGTGCAGTTGTTTATTGCGAAACGAGTGGGGGTGTTCTGCAAAGCGGTCCCCAAGCCTCCGCTTGGTTTCCCCAATGTAGAGGAAGCCACAACAGGTACAGTGGATACAGTATACCACATTGGCAGATGTGCAGGTGGACCTCTGCTTAATATGGAAAGTCATCTTGGGGCCTGGGATAGGGGTGAGGGAGGAGGTGTGGGGGCAAGTGCAGCACTTCCTGCGGTTGCAGGGGAATGTGCCGGGTGTGGTGGGGTTGGAGGGGAGTGTGGAGCAGACAAAGGAGTCACAAGTGAGTGGCCTCTCCAGAAGGCAGACAAGGGTGGGGATGGAAAAATGTCTTGGGTGGTGGGGTCGGATTGCAGATGGCGGAAGTATCGGAGGATGATGCATTGTATCCGGAGGTTGGTGGGGGTTATGTGAGGACGAGGGGGATTCTCTTAGGGCGGTTATTGCGGGGGCGGGGTGTGAGGGATGTGTTGCGGGAAATGCAGGAGACATGGCCAAGGGCATTCTCGACCACTGCAGGGGGGAAGTTGTCTGATGAAGGGTCTCGGCCCAAAACGTCAGTTTTTGTGCTCCTGAGATGCTGCTTGGCCGGCTGTGTTCATCCAGCTCCACACTTTGTTATCTTGGATTCTCCAGCATCTGCAGTTCACATTATCCCTAATAAATGAGATGCTTATTGGAATTACTATTCTGCACGAATGCATAAGGAGCTGTAATTTTTGTATTAAAAACCCTTTGCTTACCTCGAACCTACTTGACCCCAAAATCCTCTTAGTTACTAATCCTTAACAATTTACTAATTCTTAGTTTTCTAAGTCTTACAATGCAACTTCTGCTTGCGTCTTCCTTTCTCAAAAGGTGGGGATAAGGGAATGTTTTCTTATAGAAGATGCTGCGTCATTGGAATTCTGTCCTTCAAAAGACTATGGGAGCTAACTCATAGAATCATACAGCATAGATACATACGCTTTGGCCAAACCAGTCCATGCCAGACATAACCCAAACTGAGCTAGTCCCACCTGTCTGCAGCTGGCCCATATCCCTCCAGACTTTTCTTATTCATGTACTTGTACAAGTGTCGTTTAAACGTTGTAACCGTGCCCACATCCACCACTTCCCCTTGAATATGTTTTAAGGGCAGAAAGTTACAAAACCAGATCATTTGGTCATTTCTGTTTATCAGAGCTTGCTGTCCGCAAATTTACTAATGTGCTTCCGACATTGCAATAGGGACTAGACTATTTAGAACATAGAAAGATTTGAAACCATACCTGAGGTTGCGAATGGTGCCACATAAATGCAAGTTCTTTCCATCTTTCTTTGGCCAATTGTCTGCCTTTCATTCCAGCAGCCTGCAGAGGGCACTCTGATCCCTCATTTCCTAAAGCTGGCAGTCAAAGCTGTCAATCACCCTAACTCTGGGGAAACAGAGCATCAAACAGCTTTCCACCTGTAGCTAAGTGGAAATATGGAAACTAAATAATACCAGGCAATTTCACCAGGGAGACAGAATGTTTAGCATGATGAGGAACATGTATTGATTGCACGTTTTGTAAACCTTGAAACAAATGTTTACAGATTTCTGGGTTTGGAGTTATATCTTTGGTGTACAAGCTCAAAGAGATCACAGGAACACTGAGTATCAATCAGTCTCCGGTCAGATACGTTAATTCTCCTCACTTCTTCACTAAAACTTTCTTTTTCTTGCTCACTCCTTCAATGTTAACCTTCTGTGTCAGAAATCTGGAATCCAAGGACAAAGTAATGGTGAAGCTATGCACTGAGTGAGACTCAATACAGTGTGGAGCTGGAGGAATGCAGCAGAATGTACCAGAAGGACAGGACAGTTGACATTTCGTGTTTACAGCCTTCATCATGCTCCCTTGATGCTACCTGACCTGCTGTGTTCCTCCAGCTCCACACTGTATCGGTTCTGACTCCAGCATCAGCAGATCTTGCTAACTCCGAGTCAGTGAGTGAGACTTACTGTTTCAGATCTCGCTACTGAAGTAACGCTGCCCCATTGGTACTTGCTGTCCTTCAGGTGTCAGTAATGCAGCAAACACCAGGCAGGAGGCACTCATCCACTAATCCATTAGTTTGACAACATGAACTCTTGTTCTCTACTAAAGTTAAAATCAAGAACTTGAAAAGCACAACGGCACACTGAACTAATAGCAGATTGGCTTGTGTAAAATCTGGGCCATTGCATTTAAGGACCGCTGGTGGTTTGTTTAAAAGTTGCACATGGCTGATGTGGCTTTGAGCAATGCAGAGAGGTAAGAATCCGGGTTCAGCAACAACTGGCATTTTTCTTCAGGCAGCATTACAGGTTCCAAGACTCTTTGCAGAAGTGCTATCAAGCAAAATTTGGCAGAAGACGAAGAAACAGACATTAAGGGAATTGAGAGGAACATTTCTTCAAGTACAGAAGAGCAGACAGGCCAAGAGGGAGCCATTTGTGTGCATGGCTGGTTTCAGATAGAGGTGCAACGGACTGGGCATTGGCACCATGGCCCTGCCTGCCTTTACCCTGGCTTGGTTTTTCCCAGTCCCCTTAGACTTGATTCAGTTGGTTACACTCAGCTGTCTACTCCACCAGTCATACAAATAGAAAGTGCTAAGATGGGTAGGATGAATAGCCAAGTTTTTTTTTCTCCCAGGGTAGGGGAGTCTGAGCCTAGAGGGCATTGATTTCAGGTGAGAGGGCTAGGATTTAAAAAGGAGCAACCTTTTCATACAGAGGGCAGTGCAAGTATGGACTGAGCTGCCAGAAGTAATGGTGGAGGCTGGTACAATTGTGGCATTTCAAAGGCAACTAGATGGGTCCATGAATAGGAAGGGCTTAGAAGGATTTGAGCCAAATGCTGGCAAATGGGACTAGATTAGTTTGGGATATGTGGTTGGCATGAATGAGTTGTCTGAAGGGTTTGTTTTCATGCTGAACATCTCCATGGTTCAGCAGTTCTGCCACCTTCTGTGGAGACAGAAACAGAGATAACCTTTAGATTAAAATATGACCCTTTGGAACTTGTATTGTCTATATTAGCAATATGGATGTAGGTGTGGCAAAGTAATTCCAGCCCTCTATTCAGACTATATAGATGACTATGGTCTGGTACAGGCCACCATTTATCTCTCAGCCTCCAGATTCTCTGAGTGTTCTGTTTCTGCTAAGTTTACAATATCAGTTATATCATGGACTGATTTACATGAACCCTTTATTCTGTAATGGTGGAGCGATTACAATCAGGAAAGTGCAGCACAGCAAGAATTAGAGAAACGCAAAATTCCCAAAGGGTTACAGGGCTGGAGAAACTAACAAATTTAGGGAGGAGCAAGAGCATAGAGACAGATTAGAATGTAAGGTTAGGAATTTTAAAGGCAATGTGTTACATCTGGGAGTCAGGGCAGATCAGAGAACAGAGTTGGATGGAACTTGGTGGATGATAGAACATGGGCAGCAGGAGCTTTAGATGAGCTCAAGCTAGACTTGGGAGGGCGATTGGAAAATCAATGGAATTGTTGAACTTGTTGATGAAATATGAATGAACAAAAGCCGAGGCAGGGAAGATATTGCGGAGGTATAAGTTGGCAGCCTCTGTGCTAAAGATGTTTTTTGCCTGTGCAAAATCTACTGATCCCATCGGGTTGATTGTGTCATGAATCTTCAATATGCTCAGGATCAGCAGGAATGATATCCTGCACCACCATCCCTCTGCCATCACTTTGCCACCATCTACACTGGACCCAATCAACATTTTATTCGCCATTCCTCAGGCACCGTCTACTGCTGGTGGGCCAATTCTCCTCTGCCACGCCTTCCTGCTGCCTGTGCTAGACCAACCAACAACAGAGTCACATCTCCCGATGCTGGGCCCATCTCGTTGATGATGTTGCGATGACCTTCCACCACCACTTCACCGCCTCCAGTGCTGGGCCCAACCAACAACTAAGTCACTGATCCTCGGGCACCATTTTTTGCCACTGGGCCAACCTCGCTGATGTCACCTTTGCCAAGGTGGCAGCTGATTCCGATGCCAGGTCCTTTGCCCTCCCCAGAAACATAAGTGAGGTCTCACTTGAGGTCTATGCTGGTAGTCTGCTTGCTGGACCCGCTCAATGTCTGTGCTAGGCTCGCTCGAAGTCTGCTCTGAGCTTTCACCACAGCCAGTGCCATCCAAGCTAGAGGTCAGTAAAGATACAGAGAAAGATTAAATAAAAAGAGGGAAAAGAACGAAAAGTGCTTGAAGTGGACAAACTCTGGCACGGGAGGCTTAATCCAATGCCATCTTATTCTAGTATGTATCTAGAGCCATAATAACCCAGAGTTCCTGACTAGGATGTGGATCTAACAAAAGAGGTGCTTGAACTGACATCTCGGGTTAAGAGGGCAGATGTCAGGTGAGGGGGTGATTAGGACTGACTGTACCATGTACAGACAAGTTAGGGGCTGAAATAGTTTCCTAGACCCCTCAACTCCGCACAGCCACTCAATGAAATTAGAGGTACCTGGTCATTCCGCATTGCTACATCTAACCTCTCCCCCTCCCAACTCTGTTACATCTTCAACTCCTTCCTTATCGAGAATCTACCTGCCTCTGCCTTAAAAGTATTCAAAGTCTCTGCTTCCAACATGCTTGAAGGCAGAGCATTACAAACACACAAGGCTCTCTAAGAAAAGTAAAATCTCCTTGTCTCTGTCAAATGGCAGTGGCCCCTTATGCTTAAATGGTGACCTCGAGTTTTCGAGTCGCTCCAAGATTCCCACATTCAGGCTCCTTGGTCATGTTGTGGGATCTCACTGTGCACCGAATGGTTACCAGATCTTCTGCTGTGACAAGACAACCATTCAAATGTTCATCATCTGTGGAAATCAATTTGGTGCTCTCTGACATCTTGGGGCAGCACAGTGGCTCAGTGGATAGCACTGCAGCCTCACAGTGCCAGGGACCTGGGTTCAATTCCAGCCTCAGGCCACTGTCTGTGTGGAGTTTGCACATTCTCCCCGTGTCTGTGTGGTTTTCCTCCCACAGTCCAAAGATCATAAGATCATTGAATCTCTACAGTGTGGGAATGGGCCCTTTTGCCCAACAAGCCCACACTGACCCTTGGAGAATCCCACCCATACCGATTCCCCTATAACCCCACCTAAGCTACTCATCCCTGAACTCTATGGGCAATTTAATATGGCAACCCACTTAGCTATGCTAAATTGCCTGTAGTGTTCAAGGATGTGTAGATGAGGTGGATTAATGCAGGATGGGTCGGTGTGGATTGGTTGGGCTGAAGGGCCTGTTTCCACGCTGTAGGGATTCTGTGAAAGCATTACATGGGTGTGATGATGCCATGACACATTTTACATGGGTATGTGCAGCTCCCAGCCTTACCATCGACATCGGTCTCTCAGTCACCACCCCGGGAGCTAACAAGGGGTGGAGCTGGATGAACACAGCAGGCCAAGCAGCATCATTGGAGCAGGAAGGCGATACGGCCTGCTGTGTTCATCCAGCTCTACACCTTGTTATCTCAGATTCACCAGCATCTGCAGTTCCTATTACCTCTGGGAGCTGGTCGTTCTTCTTCTTGCTGCTCTGTACGTTTTAAAGTAGGCGGACAGGCATGTCACGTTTATCTTCAGGGGGTGAAGCTCACAGACGTAGCAGGATGCGATAAAGGTGCAAATATTCCTTTCTGTAGTGAGCCTTCCCCAGTGATGCCACTAGAATTCTAAGCAGGGAAGTCAAGGAACACGGATGGGACGAAGGGGTGGGGGTGGGAAGGAAACAATGAAGCCTCCAGATGGTCTTTAAAACTCTCTGCATCAATCTTCGGGGTGGAACAGGGTTCCATGTGATATTAGAATCTAAATTAGCTGGTAATGTAAAAACGTGTGACAATAGTTCATCACTGCAATCTGCTGGGCAACATAAAAGGAAATTAATGAGACTTCAATTTAGTGTTTTGTCATTGGTTTTATGGGAGGGGGTGGGGTAATCTTAAACATTTATGGTAACACAGGGCATTCTTCAATTTAATTACACGGAATTGCCAGAATTAAAAGATCTACAATGCAACTGCTTTGTACAAATCTAATTGGAATGGATGCATTGACAGCTCTGCACTGCATTAAAATACAGAGAAGACACTGCAAATTGGAAACCGAAAATCAAAACCCCAGAATACAATCAGGATCCGCAAGGTGGGGGGAGTCAGGTTAAAGATACAAGGTTCAGGCTCGTCATTAAAGCTGAGAACCAGGAAATAACTGGGAGGTTTTAATATGAATGAACAACAAAAAAGAGGAGGGAGCTGAACAATATGTGCTGATTCCACCACAAAGGAGCAGTTAATGGCTTTAATAGCCTTTTTAAAAAACCTTTCTGTGAGAGAGCCTAAAGGTGCTGGTTGTTAGACAGAGGCTGTCTCAGAGATTTGATTGTTGGGCAGATTTTCAAAGCAGTTGTCATTAGCAAACAATTTATACAATGCTTTTACATCTGATGCATTCTTATGTTTACAGAATACTGATCTCCTAAAACAGGATCCACTTATTTATAATGGTGCAACCAGCCCTATTATCCCTTGTACGGATGCAGAAACAGGATGAGGCAATTTAGCTACTCAATTCAGCTACTCTGTCATTCTGGTTGAATCTATTCTGCAGATTCTACAAAGTCACATTTATTTCCTGAGGTGCAACATCAGAACTATATGAATGCTATTCTTTTTGAGATGAAAGAAAAAGACAGGAAAAAATATGTAGTGAAGGACAGTCAGAGGTTGTTTAAAAATCAATTATATATTTACCTTGGTAGTATAAAATCAAATAGCTCCATTGCTGTAAATGTCACATTCTGTTAGAATCACAAACCTAACATTAAATAGATCGCTGATAGGAAGAATTCCATTTACGTAGCATCTTATTAAGACCTGAGAACATCTCAAGGGCGTCTTGAATTCTGCAAATTACCTCTGAATTTGCACACCATGACCTCTGTCGCAGGTGGTGCCAGGACCAATGACTCAAATCTACCTCAGCCTGAGCAGGAATCAAACATCTTACCAATCAAATCCACACTGGACTTCCAAGCCAACCAGCTCTGCAAGGAGTCTAAGTGAACTTTTGCATTTATTATTCTTGTTTATTCATTTCATGGCCTTTACATACATGTTGCTATCAGGAGCTGTGAATAATGATGGTAGAAGTTCCAGTATCAATGTGGACTTCACCAGCTTCAAAATCTCCCCTTCCCCCACTGCATCCCAAAACCAGCCCAGCTGGTCCCCTCCCCCCACTGCATCCCAAAACCAGCCCAGCCTGTCTCTGCCTCCCTAACCTGTTCTTCCTCTCACCCATCCCTTCCTCCCACCTCAAGCCACACCTCCATTTCCTACCTACCACCTCATCCCACCTCCTTGACCTGTCCATCTTCCCTGGACTGACCTATCCCCTCCCTACCTCCTCACCTATACTCTCCTCTCTACCTATCTTGTTTTCTCTCCATTTTTGGTCCGCCTCCCCCTCTCTCCCTATTTATTCCAGTTCCCTCTCCCCATCCCCCTCTCTGATGAAGGGTCTAGGCCAGAAACGTCAGCTTTTGTGCTCCTGAGATGCTGCTTGGCCTGCTGTGTTCATCCGGCTCCACACTTTGTTATCTTGGATTCTCCAGCATCTGCAGTTCCCATTATCCCTGTAAAATTAGACATTCTTTTAGAGCTATCATTCCAAAAGATTAGAGGCAACTGCTACACTGGGACTCTAGCAGGTGGTGAGAGAACCAAAAAGAGAGTATCACATGAATTTAAACACAAAAATGTGACTGCTGGAAATCTGAAACAAAAGCAGAAATTGCTGGAGAAACATAGTAGGCGTGGCAGCACCTAAGGTTAGAAAGTAGAGTTAATGTTTCAGGTCCAGTGACTCTTCCTGAGACAGAAATATATACTTCACTTCATCCTGACCAATCCTACTGCTTTTTCGTGAATGATGGTAAATCATTAAACAACCCATTAGACTATAAGGCTCCTCAAATATCTCCTTCCTCAATGATACCCAGTATGCATCCAACCCTGGTAAAGGTCCTTGCCCCTACTTCTGATTCAGAAGACCTGGGTTTCATGTCCCACCTGCTCCAGAGCTGTGTAACATCTCAACAGAATAATAAAATGTGAGGCTGGACGAACACAGCAGGCCAAGCAGCATCTCAGGAGCACAAAAGCTGACGTTTCGGGCCTAGACCCTTCATCAGAGAGGGGGATGGGGGGAGGGAACTGGAATAAATAGGGAGAGAGGGGGAGGCGGACCGAAGATGGAGAGTAAATCGCTCCACACTGCCCTCCAACCCCACCACACCCGGCACCTTCCCCTGCAACCGCAGGAAATGCTACACTTGTCCCCACACCTCCTCCCTCACCCCCATCCCAGGCCCCAAGATGACATTCCACATCAAGCAGAGGTTCACCTGCACATCTGCCAATGTGGTATACTGCATCCACTGTACCCGATGCGGCTTCCTCTACATTGGGGAAACCAAGCGGAGGCTTGGGGACCGCTTTGCAGAACACCTCCGCTCTGTTCGCAAAAAACAACTGCACCTCCCAGTCGCAAACCATTTCCACTCCCCCTCCCATTCTCTTGATGACATGTCCATCATGGGCCTCCTGCACTGCCACAATGATGCCACCCGAAGGTTGCAGGAACAGCAACTCATATTCCGCCTGGGAACCCTGCAGCCATATGGTATCAATGTGGACTTCACCAGTTTCAAAATCTCCCCTTCCCCTACTGCATCCCTCAACCAGCCCAGTTCGTCCCCTCCCCCCACTGCACCACACAACCAGCCCAGCTCTTCCCCCCCACCCACTGCATCCCAAAACCAGTCCAACCTGTCTCTGCCTCCCTAACCGGTTCTTCCTCTCACCCATCCCTTCCTCCCACCCCAAGCCGCACCCCCCGCTACCTACTAACCTCATCCCACCTCCTTGACCTGTCCGTCTTCCCTTGACTGACCTATCCCCTCCCTACCTCCCCACCTACACTCTGTCCACCTATCTTCTTTACTCTCCATCTTCGGTCCGCCTCCCCCTCTCTCCCTATTTATTCCAGTTCCCTCCCCCCATCCCCCTCTCTGATGAAGGGTCTAGGCCCGAAACGTCAGCTTTTGTGCTCCTGAGATGCTGCTTGGCCTGCTGTGTTCGTCCAGCCTCACATTTTATTATCTTGGAATCTCCAGCATCTGCAGTTCCCATTATCTCTAACATCTCAACAGGTTGATTAAGAACAATGTAAATCCAACTCAACAAGTTACTGCCCCAACAGTCTATACTCGATCATCAGTAAAGTGATGCAAAGTGTCATCAACAGTGCTATCAAGCAGCACCTGCTCAGCAATAACCTGCTCAGAGGCACCCAGTTTGGGTCAACTACTTGGTCCTGATCTCATTACAGTCTTGGATCAAAAATGGACCAAGAGCCAAACAATCGAAATGAGAGTGACAGCCCTTGACATCAAAGCAGCTTTTAACAATGTGTGGCATCAAGGAGCCCTACTGTCAATGGACATCAGGCATAACCCTCAGCTTGTCGGGGTCATGCCTAATGCAGAGGTCATTCACCTCAGCTCCAGGACATCCGTGCTGGTGTTCCTCAGGCAGTGTCCTCGGTCCAACTATCTTCAGTTGCTTCATCAACAAAATTCCCTCATTTGTAAGCTCAAGAGTAGGCATGTTTGATGAATGCACAATATTCAGGGCCATTTGCAACTCGTCAGATATTGCAGCTGTCTATGTGTAAATGCAATGACAACAAGGACAATATAAAATTTGAGCAGGAAAGTGACAAGTAACATTCATGCCACGCAAGTGCTAGATAAAGACCATCTCAGCAAGAAAGAATCTATCCAAAGCCTTTTGACATTCAGTGGCATTATCACTGCTGAATTCCCCATTGTCAACATTCCAGAGGTTGCCATTGACCAGAAACTGAACTAGCCTTACCATATAGAGTCTTAGAGTCATATGGCACTGAAACAGACCCCTTCAGTCCAACTTGCCTATGCTAACACAGTTTCTCAAAATAGCTCCACTTGCCTGTATTTGGCCCATATCCTTCTAAATCGTTTTTGTTCATGCATCTATACAAATTTCTTTTAATTGTTGTAACTGTATCTATCACTTCCACTAGCAGTTAATTCCACATATGAACCATCTACTGTGGGAAAAAAAATACCTCTCAGGTGCCTTTTAAAACTTCCTGCTATCACCTTAAAAATACGTCCCCAAGTTTTGAACTCTCCTACCCAAGGGAAAAGACCTTTCTTATTCACCTTACCTATGCCCGTCCTGACTTTATAAATCTCTATAAGATCACCCCTCACCCTCATAACCTCCAGTGAAAAATGTCACAGCCTATTCAGTTTATCCTCATAACTTAAACCTTCCAGTCGCGGTAAGATCCTGGTAAATCCTTTCTGAATCTTCTCCAATTTAACAATATCCTTCCAATGGCAGGGCAACCAGAACACAGTATTCAAAAAGTGGCCTCACTATCATCCTGTACAACCACAACATGCCATCGCAATTCCTATACTCAATGGTCTGAGCAATGCAGGCAGGCTTGCTAAAATACAATGGCTACAAGAGGTGGTCAGAGGCAAGGGATCCTGACTCCCCAAGGCCTATCTGCCATCTACAAAACACAAGGCAGGCGTGTGATGGAATACTCCCCACTTGTCTGGATAATTGTAGCTCCAAGGAGCTTGGCACTACCCAAGACAAAACAAGCCACCTGACTGGCACCACATCCACTGCCTCCACCTACAGTACTCTGTAGCAGCAGTGTGTACCATCCAGAACTTGCACTGCACAGGTTCACGAAGATCCTTAGACAGCACCTTCCAAAGCTAAGATCACTTCCTTTGAGAAGGACAAGGACAGTAGATAAAGTGAACACCACCACCTACAAGTTCCCCTCTAAGCCACCCATCATCCTGACTTAGAAATATATCCTGTGAAGCTGGATGAACACAGCCGGCCAAGCAACATCTCAGGAGCACAAAAGCCTAGATGGTCTAGGTCCGAAACGTCAGCTTTTGTGCTCCTGAGATGCTGCTTGGCCGGCTGTGTTCATCTAGCTTCACACTTTGTTATCTTGGATTCTCCAGCATCTGCAGTTCTCATTATCACTTAGAAATATATCCTTCAGTGTTGCTGCTTCAGAATCCTGAAATTCCCTCCCTCAGGGCATCGTGGGTCAGCCTGCAGCGCATGGTTCATGAACACAGCTTATCACCACCTTCTCAAGAGCATCTAGAGGCCAGTAAAAAAGCTAACCCAGCCAGCGATGCCCATGTCCCTCAAATGAGTGAAGCAATATACAGGAGGCAAGAATTAGAAGAGAAATCAAAAGAACTGCGGAAGATGTAAATCAGGCACAAAAACAGAGGTTGCTGGAAAAGCTCAGCAGTTCTGGCAACCTCTGTAAAGAAAAAAAACGAGTTAATGTTTCTGGTCTGGTGACCCTTCCTCAGAACTGGAAGGTTTAGTAAAGAAGAGCGTTGGTATCTTAGAGAGCTGAAAGTTTTAAAGAAGCATTCTGCATACCGGGGTGCTGAAGAAGAATTGTTGGACTTGAAATATTAACTCTTTTATCTCTACACAAATGGTGCCAGTCCCACTGAATTTTTCCAGCATTTTCTGTTTTTTTCTTAGACAGTTGACAGGCTCTAAGAGATTAAAGTGTAGACCTTGGGGGCAGCTGAAAACAAAGGTATGCCTTTTAAAACACAGTAGGCAGTAGAGCTGAAGTCAACGTAGCTCAGTGGGCAGAGCAGATAATGGATGAATGGACCTTCCTGTCACTTAGATATTGACAGCAGAGGATTGGGTTCAGGTTCGCGGATGGTAAAAGATTGCGGTCAGTCAAGAGTGGAATTGAAATAGTCCAGCACAGTTATCAAAGGGTTGAAAATCACTGAAAAGAGAGATATGTTGCTGAAGATAACAAGGTGTAGAGCTGGGTGAACACAGCAGGCCAAGCAGCATCAGAGGAGCAGGAAAGCTGATGCTTCGGGCCTAGACTCTTCTTCAGAAAATGTTGCTGAAGATGTTTGTCTTGAGCTTGTCAGGGCAAATGCAAAAATGCCAAATTTCAAACACTCACAACAATTTGTATTGGAGAAGAAGAGAGCACTAACTGGGTTAGTAGTTGGCTCTGATTGATTAAGGTGCTTCTATGGATAAAGAAATGTGGAACTATAGGGTCTGAAAGTTTCTGGTTAGTTCAAAAAAGGTACAAGTCCTGAACATGTTCCTTATGTTTGCAGTGAACAGGTCTCTGTATATGAATGTGTTACTCCTAGCAAGTATAATTAAGCCTTACATTTCGTGGAATTGCCCGGAAACCTGGAGAGACTGTAGTTTGCTTTGTATTACTTTCTCTGTGGCAATGCCTTGGCCAATCAGAGTCATCAAGCCAATCAATCCTTGGCCTTTTCTCCTGCAACATAAATTGTTGAAATCCTCTGAAATTTGGCAGTCTTGCATTCATCCTGATACGAGTAAAATGAAGAACTATTCATTTTTAAAATTAGAAACTTCCACTAGGCGATGGCCTAGTGGTGTTATTACTAGACAATTAATGCAGAAATGCAGCTAATGTTTCGGTAACCTGGCTTCGAATCCCACCACTGCAAACGGTGGAATTTGAATTCAAAAATACAGAAAAGAAATCTGAATTACAGATTTACTGAATACCATGAAATCATTGCCGATTGTTGGAAGAACTTATCTGGTTCACTAATGACTTTCAGGGAAGGAAATATACCATCCTTACCTGGTCTGGCCTACATGTGATTCCAGACCCACGGCAATGTGATTGGCTCTCATTTGTTCTCTGAAATGGTCTAGCAAACCCCTCAGGTGTACAAATCACTGCAAAGTCCCAAAGAAATGAAATCGTATGGATCACTTGGCATCAACCTAGACAATGGAAAAGACAATGGCACAAACAGCCCTGTCAACCCTGCAAAGTCCTCCTCACTAACATCTGAGGGCTAGTGCCAAAATTGAGAGAGCTGTCTCTCAGACTAGTCAAGCAACAGCCTGACATTCATACTCAGAGAATCATACCCTACAGACAGTGTCCCAGACACCACCATCACCATTCCTGGATATGTCCTGTCCCACCGGCAGGACAGACAGAGCAGAGGGGGCGGCACATTGGTATACAGTCAGGAGGGAGTTGCTCTAGGAGTCCTCAACATTGTCTCTGAACTCATGAAGTCTCGTCGCTTTAGGTTAAAAATGGGCATAAAACGCCCTGCTGGTTACCACATACCACCCTGCCTCAGCTGATAAATCAGTACTCCTCAATGTTGAACAATACATAGAGGAAGCACTGAGGATGGCAAGGGCATAAAATGTACTCTGGTTGGGGGATTTCAATGAGTACCAAAAGAGAAGGGCTTGGCAGAAGTACGACTGATTGAGCTGGTCGGGTCCTAAAGGACATAGCTGTTAGACTGTGCCCGCGGCAGGCGGTGAGGGATACAACAAGAGATTAAAACAAACGTGACCTCATCCTTACTAATCTGCCAGCTGCAGTTGCATCTGTGCATGACAGTATCGGTAAGAGTGACCATCGCACAGTCCTTGTGGAGACGAAGTCCTGCCTTCACGTTAAGAACAACCTCTATTGTGTTGTGTGGCACTATCACCATGCTAAATGGGACAGACTTCACACAGATCTAGCAACTCAAGAATGGGCATCCATGAGGTGCTGTGGGCCATCAACAGCAGCAGAATTGTACGCCAGCACAACCTGTAACCTCATAGCCTGGCACATCCCCAACTCAGCCATTACCATCCAGCCAGGGCGTCAACCCTGGTTCATAGCAGAGTGCAGGAGGGCATGCCAGGAGCAGTACCAGGTATACCTGAAGGCGACGTGTCAACCTGGTGAAGCCACCAAACAGGACTACTTACATACCAAACAGCAAAGCAGCAAGTGATAGATAGAGCAAAGTGATCCCACCACCAACAGATCAGATCTAAACTCTGCAGTCCTGCCACATTCAGCCATGAATGGTGGTGGACAATTAAACAACTCACTGGCGGATGAGGCTCCAGAAATATCCCCTTCCTCAATGATGGAAGAGCCCAGCACATCAATGCAAAAGATAAAGCTGAGGCTTTTGCAGCAATCTTCAGCCAGAAATGCCGAGTGGATGATCCATCTCAGCCTCTCCTGTAGTCCCCAGTATTACTGATACCAGTCTTCAGCCAATTCAACTCACTCCATGTGATATCAAGAAACATTGGAAACACTGGATACTGCAAAGGCTATAGGTCCTGAGAACATTCCGGCAATAGTACTGAAGTCCAGTGCTCCAGAGCTTGCCACTCCCCTCGACAATCTGTTCTAGTGCAATTTCAACACTAGTACCTACCTGACAATATGGAACATTGCCCAAGTATGTCCTGTACACAAAACGCAGGACAGATCCAACACGGCCAATTACTGCCCCATCAGTCTACTATCGATCATCAGTGAAGTGATGAAAGGTGTCATCAACAGCGCTATCAGGCAGCACCGGCTCAGCAATGACCTGCTCAGTGATCCCCAGTTTGGGTTCTGCCAGGGCCACTCAGCTCCTGATCTCCTTACAGCCTTGGTTCAAACATGGACAAAAGAGCTGAATTCCAGAGGTGAGGTGAGAAAGTCAGCCCTTGATATCAAAGTTGTATTTGACCGTGGCCTCAAGGAGCCCTAGCAAAGATGGAATCAATGTGTATCAGCTGGCAAACTCTCTGCTGGTTGGATCATACCTGGCACATAGGAAGATGGCTAAGCTTGTTGGAGGTCAGTCATCTCAACTCCAGAACACCTCTGCAGAAGTTCTTCAGGGTAGTGTCCTTGGCCCAAACATCTTCAGCTGTTTCATCAATGACCTTCCCTCCATCATAAGATCAGAAGTGGGGATGTTTGCCAAAGATTGCACGATGTTTAGTACTATTCGCAACTCTTCAGACACTGAATTAGTCCACCATCTACAAGGCACAAGTCAGGAGCGTGATGGAATATCCCTCACTTGCCTGGATGAGTGCAGCCCCAACAACACTCAAGAAACTTGACACCATCCAGGACAAAGCAGCCCACGTTGATTGGCACCACATCCACAAGCATCCACTCCACCCGCCAATGGTGCTCAATAGCAGTGTGTACTATCTACAAGTCGCACGGCAGAAATTCACCAAAGATCCTCAGACTGCACCTTTCAAACCCACGACATGGGGATACCACCACCTTCAAGTTCCACTCCAAGTCACTAACCGTCCTGACTTAGAATTATATCACCGTTCATTCACTGTCAATGGGTCAAAATCCTGGAATTCCCTCCTTAATACCATTGTGGGTCAACCCAGTGCAGGAGGACTGCAGCGGTTCAAGAAGGCAGCTCACCACCACCTTCTCCAGAGCAACTAGGGATAGGCAATAAATGCTGACCAGTCAGCAACGCCACATCCCACAAATGAGTAAAGAAAATAAAACATTCACAGGATGAGGGTATTGCTGGCTAAACCAGGATTTTTAGCCTTTTTGTAATTGCCTGGAGGGCAGTTAAAAGTTAACCACATTGCTTTGGGTAGGGAGTCACATGTAGGCCCGACCAGGTAAGGACAGCAGTTGCCTTTCCTAAAGAATATTAGTGAACCAGGTGGGTTTTTGCCCTAACAATTCGCAATGGTTTCACAGGCATCATTAGATTCATAGCTCAAAATTTTTATCCAGATCAAATTCAACTGCCTGCCATGCCGGGTTCCAAACCCAAGCTCCCCAAAGCATTACCTTGGTCTCCTAATTAATAGCTCTGATGAAAAGTCATCTCGATGCAAAACGTTAGCTTGTTCTGTCTCCATGGATGCTGCCAGACCCTCTGTGATCGCCAGCACTTTTTGTTTTCAGTCCTCTCCAAATCAATAGTCTAATGATAGTGCCATGAGACCATCACCTCCCTTAATGGTAACACGTCTCTGTTTTAGCAGTGCATAAAAGCACAGATGAGGATTTCAACAGCAGATGAGCTGAAGCAGGGATGGGATGCAGGCAGTGTTATTGCAGTGGGACAAGTCTCCAATTTTGGAATAGCTATGAGGTTGGAGGCTGCACCTGTAAAATTACTTGCACAAACAGTGCCGTGCGTTGTCAGTTGTGTAGAATGGACTTCCAGCCAGCGCCTCTCATGATTCACAGCGGGTCTGGCAGCTGGATTTTCCAGCCCCTCCAGTTTTGAGAAAGAGTTATATTGGACTCAAAAGACTGACTTGGTATCTCTCGCCACATATGCTGCCAGGCCTACTGAATTCCTCCCGTACCTACTGTTTTTACTTCACATTGTTTTTATATACCTACAATATATCTGTTTTGCTTGGGTGAGGTACAATTATTGTCAAAGAAAAATGTCTCAGGTTCTCAAATATACAAGTTAACGGAAGTTAGAATCCTTCATTAGCTACCTAAGGCAGGTTCCTCCATCTGGTTATGTCCCTCCTTCCCTCAGTTCCTCTTCCTCTTGTGGATAGTGTGATTTGGTAGATTATTCCTCCAATAGGCACATGACAGAAAATTCTAGATGTGGAAGTAAAAATAAGGCAATTAAAGGCAGAAGGAAATTGTGTTAGTGACTTTCAATAACTCACTCAAGCTTCTTACGACAATGTTGAAAATAATTGGGTTATGTGTTTTGTGAAGGCTGAGATCCCACAGGATTTGTGAAAATCATATAAACAATGAAAACATTCATGAGAACACCTCCATGATCAGGAAATCTTGATTAATTCTCAAACAATTTCTGAACATTTCAGATAAAGGATTCACATCATTTGACAAAGAACAAATTCACTGAAATTTGGATTGTCCAAATTTATACAGCGGTCAGCCTGTCAAGAGAGAATGGTGTAAAGAATCACACATGAAAATGGCCATTCGACCCTGGGGCTGGGGAGAGAGTGTGTGTGTGTGTGAGTGAGTGAGTGAGTGAGTGTGCGTGCGTGCGTGCGTGCGTGTGTGTGTGTGTGTCAGTGATGGCAATACCATTGAATGTCACGTTCTAAGATTGTGCGTTATTGGCAATGGTCATTGTCTGCCATTTGTATGGCAAATATGCTACTTGCCAATTTTCAGCCCAAGCCCGGATGTCATCCAGTCTTGCTGCATTTCGACATGGCTTGCTTCAGTATCTGAGGAGAAATGAATGATGCTAATCATTGTGCAATCATTGGTGAACACCCCCATTCCTGACCTTTTAGAGTCATTGAGATATACAGCATAGAAACAGACCCTCCAGTCCAAACTGTCTATGTCAACCTGTATACATCAAGCTCCATTTGCCAGCATTTGGCCCATGTCCGTCTAAATGCTCCCTATTCATCTACCCATCCAGATGCCTTCTAAAAGTTGTAATTTTACCAGCCTCCACCACTTCCTCTGGCAGCTCATTCCATACACACACTACCCTCCTTGTGAAAACATTGTCCCTTAGGTTGCTTTTATATCTTTCCCCTCTCACCTTAAACCTCTGCCCTCTAGTTTTGGGCTCCCCTACCCTGGGGAAAAGACCTTGGCTATTTACCATATCCATGCCCATCATGATGTAATAAACCTCGATAAGGTCACCCTCCAGCCTCCAGCACTCCAGGGAAAATAGCCCCAATCTATTCAGCCTCTCCCTATGGCTGAAACTCTCTAATTCTGGCAAAATCCTTGTAAATCTTTTCTCAACCTTTTCAAGGTTCACAACATCCTTCCGTTCAGAGGGAGAATAGAATTGCATGCAAGACACCAAAAATGACCGAACCAATGTCCTGTATAGGTGCAACATGAACCCTCAACTCCTGTACTCAATGCACTGACCAATAAAAGCAAGCATACTAAACACCTTCTTCACTATCCTATCTACCTGCGACTCCACTTTCAAGGAGTGATGAAGCTGTGCTCCAAGGTCCCTTTGTTCGGTAACACTTCCCAGGACCTTACCATTAAGTGAATAAGTCCTACTCTGACTTGCCTTTCCAAAATACAGCACCTCACATTTATCTAATTTAAACTCCATCTGCCACACCTCGGTCCATTGGCCCACCTGATCAAGATCCAGGTGTACTCTGAGGCAACCTTCCTTACTGTCCACCACACCTCCAGTTTTAGCGTCATCTGCAAACTTACTAACCATGTTCACATCCAAATCATTAATATAAATGACAAAAAATAGTGGACCCAGCACTGACCCTTGTGGCACAATGCTGGTCACAGGTCTCCAGTCTGAAATGCAACTCTCCTCCGCCACTCTCTGTCTCCTACCTTTGAGCCAGTTTTGCATCGAAATAGTTCTCTCTGTGTACTGTGTGATCAAACCAAGAAGTTTATTGATGAAGCAGCTGAAGATAATTGGGCCTAGACACTAGGTTGAAGAATTCCTGCTGAGATGGTATAAAGCTGAGATGACTCACATCCGACAACCACAACCATTTTCCCATGTGCCAGGTATGATTCCAACTAGTGGAGAGTTTTTCCCCGATTCCCATTGATTCCAATTTTGTTAGGGCTCCTTAGATTACAGTTGGTCACATGCTGCTTTAACGTCAAGGGCTGTCACACTCAACTCACCTCTGAAGTTCAGCTCTTTTGTCCATGTTTGAACTAAGGTTGTCATGGGGTCAGGACCTGAGAAGCCCTAGCAGAACCCAATTGAGCAACGCTGATCAGGTTATTGCTGAACAGCTGCTGCTGAAAGCATTGTTTTTACAAATGATCTCACTGCAGGAGTTGAGTTTTGACCTGCGTAGTTCTCCAGGTGACAGAAATACTCAAGACCAGCCACCAGCTCAAGTATAAATAGCCACCTGGTAATTCAGAGCTTAAGAATTACTGATCAAAGAGACATGCTAGTCTTGGTCTGACATTAATAAATAAGTTTCATCTTGTACTCTTCAAAACAGGCTCAAGAATTCAAAGTTTCAAAGGAAACAATATCTGTACTTGCATACAAAATCAGTAATCAGAATCCCTTCTGTTCGCAGGATCAATTATCGCTGCCTTTGAAATTTGGCATCCTACAATTGTCCTGGTGAGTACAAAATGAAACACTTCGACAGCACGTCTGCTTTTTTCAGCAATGCATCAAGCTGCAATCCCTGAGGAAGGATATTTTGGAACATGTGTTGGCTTTGTACTATAAGTTTTCAATGCACATCCTTTTGGGTACAGCTGGAGAGGCAGTGAGACAGTAATGAAGTTGCCAGGCAGGTAATCCAGAACACCCAAGATAATGTTCAGGGGAAACAGGTTCGAACCTCACTATGGCAGATGTTGAAATTTGGATTCAATAAATAAAGTCTGGAATGAAAAATCTGGCCTAATGGAGACCATTTAATCGCCATTGATTGTTGTGAAATGAAGAAGCCCAGCTGGTTCACTAACATCTTTAAGAGAAGGCAGTCTGCTTTATATGGGATTCCAGAACCACAGCAAAATGGTTGACTATAAATTACTCCGGGGAAAATAAGAAATGATAATATGTACTTCCTTAAATTTGACAGCCATATCCCATGAACTAATTACAAACAAGGATGATGGTGATCCTATTTTCCCCACTTAAAGCTGCTCTAAGCCCATCTTTTATTTCTTTGTTTTAACAGTCCATACTGGCTCATTATTCCTTTAATCCCTCCTGCTTGCCACTCAATTACAGGCCATCCATTTTGTTCTGCCCATTAGGCCTTCGCCCCACCACATCCCTACTTCTGTGTTTGTTAAAACCTGTTACATCTCTGTTTGCCATGCTGAGAGAAGGGTATCAATATGACATGGTGGGCACAACGCTACAGGATCGTGAGCAATTTGAGCTAAGACGTGGTTTGAACAAGCATTCTGACAAGGCCCATTTTGACCTCAAGAGCACCCTGCTCCATCTTTTATTGTTTTGAGAAGCAACATGGTGAGTTTCTTGCCAGGCAGTGGTGAGCTACCGAGTGTGGAGGATCATTGAAGCAAAGTAAAGTGTTGCAGATGCTGAAGATCTGAAACAAAGCAAGAAACTGCTGGAAAAACCCAGCAGGCCTGCCAGCATCTGTGGAGAAAGAAACAGTTAGTGTTCTGAGTCCAGTGAGCCATTTTCTGTTTTTGGGTGGAGGATCATTGCTTCTTATGTGGGTTACTAATAAGCCAACTTGCTTCATTAATATTCAGCTTTCGCTCTCACTAAACAAGCTAGATGTTGGGATAATAAAATGTGAGACTGGATGAACACAGCAGGCCAAGCAGCATCTCAGGAGCACACAAGCTGACTTTTCGGGCCTAGACCCTTCAGCTTTTGTGCTCCTGAGATGCTGCTTGGCCTGCTGTGTTCATCCAGCCTCACATTTTATTATCTTGGAATTCTCCAGCATCTGCAGTTCCCATTATCTCTAGATGTTGGGATAACTTGACAGAGTGGCTACGTGATGAATTCAGCTCACTGCTTGCTCCAAAAGACCACCAGACTGCATTTGACCAAGTTGTATCACAGAGCGCTATGGCCACATAGACCCTTCATCAACAGATATTGCCATCCAGAGATTTTCAATCCCTCAGGACCACTGTGAAACCTGGCCCATACTCTGGCAGAGCAGGCTAGAATTATAATGTAGGGAGCAGAGCATTAAAAGGTTGCAGCAAGTCAGGCTTAGCCAAAAAAAAATCAGCTTCAGTCCGCTGAATCTGTATTTTTCTCTCTGTAGTTACTGTCTGTGCAGCTGAGTATTTCCAGGAATTTCTCAGGAGATTCCAGCCCAGCTTTCAACTGGAGAATGATACTGGAGCACAGTTTTGAGCTCTGCAGAAGTACACAACTGGATTCTAAGCACAGCGTTAGTACAGATGGCTAATGCCATTAGGTTAGATTGTTTTCCAATGCCTAGCAATCACACACATGAGACTCAAGCATTATCTGGATAATAGATTTGTAATGTGACTCTAATAAATGATGTATTGTAAATAGATTGTAAAAAAAAAGGCATTAATCCACTTTCTGTTAAATCACAATCAGTCTCGAAAAGATATGGGTCTGTGTCAATCTTTTCCCAATTTTAAATAAAAACAAGAAAATCTTGCAAAGGATTAGCATTCTAATAAGTTATTTTTAAATGGTAACTCCATGGACTCTTCCCTTGTATAAAGGGCTGCTAGAATATTCTCTGGGGTGGTGGACAAGTGTAATTAAAGCTACTCTCTACTGACAGAAATTTGAAGCCAGGATTTTTGCCAGGTAAACTGAAAATGCTGGAGCAATTCAGCAGGTCTAGCATTATCTGTGGAACAAGAGACAGAGTTTAATGTTTTGAGTGCAGTGTGATACTCCTTCAAAACAAAATAACAGTCATACTGGTTTAAAAATGATAACTCTGCATCTCTCTCCGCAGATGATGCAAGGCCTGTTGAGTTTCTCCAGCACTTCCCGTTTTTGTTTCAGGTGTACAGTATTTTGCTTTGCTTTTGGTAAGGAATTGGAAATGAAGTTTAAAAAGTACCATCTGGAAGATTAGTTAAAAATGATCTTTACGACCCCCTGTCTTAGTAGATGAACAGAGTCCCCTAGACGTGATTCATCACTGACGGCAAAGTGTCAGAGCATTTTTGCCTACCATTCTGTTCAGGGGTCCTTACTATACTTCTTCAATTCTGAAATTTTGTGCATCTCCGATGCTTATAGATTTACGTTGTTCACTGTTCTTTCATGGGATGGGGATATTGGTAGAAACATCAGCAATTGCTGACCCATCCCTATCTTTGAGAAGAGTTCAGAATCAACATGTGACTCTGGGCCTACAACAATGTTGTTGATTCTTAACCATTCTCAAAGATAGGGTTGGCTACCTTTTGTGCGTTAGTGAGGCAGAAAGGTTTTTCTCACAATCAATGATAGTTTCACGATCACAATTACCAAGAGTAGCTTTCTGTTCCAGATTTTTTAAAAAGCTAATGAAACAAATTTAAATTTCACAAGTTGCCATGTTGGGATTGAAGTCCATTACCCTGGGCCTGCTAGAGGCAATGGGGCAGAGGGAGTGCTGGTGATGGCCTAGTGGCATTATCACTGGCCTGTTAATCCAGAGACACAGATAATGTTCTCCAGACCCAGGTTCAAATCCCACCACAACAAATGGTGGAGTTTGAATTCAATAAATATCTGGAATTAAGAATCTAATGATGACTGTGAATCCATTCCCAACTGTCAGGAAAAATCCATCCGGTTCACTCATGCCTTTTAGGGAAGGAAACTGCTGTTGTTACCTGGTGAGGCTTACAGGTGACTCTAGACCCACAGCAATGGGGTTGACTCTTAACTGCCCTCCAGGCAATTAGGGTTGGGCAATGAATGCTGGCCTGGCCAACAATGCCCTTATCCCATGTATGAATAAAGGAAAAAAAAATTACTAATTACACTTTCAATACCACTACACTGTGCTTGTTATGATTCATCAATGTTTAATTGACACCATTATATAATTAATGATAAATATTTCAATTAATTTAAGTCTTACAGGAGTCAGCACTTGAAAGTTATGACAGCACATTGAAACATTGCCCAAATAGCCACCCTTTGTATGTGAGTCCTCACAATAGGTTTTAGACAAAATTGCAGTCGTCTGGTCACCTTGTTGCAATCATGAATAAAACATAAAACTGATTTCTCCCCATTTGGGATCACTTATCACTCAGCCCAAAACATCAGCTTTTGTGCTCCTAAGATGCTGCTTGGCCTGCTGTGTTCATCCAGCCCCACACTTTGTTATCTCGGATTCTCCAGGATCTGCAGTTCCCATTATCTCTGATCACAAAGAAGGATCCAGCCGTAATGCTGCCAGTGGCACGGATGCTGCTGAGTCAAAGATGGCTGTCCTATTTGTCTGCATAACAAAATGGCTGCCACCCTTGCCCTCACAACAATAAGGATTATTTAAGCCACAGAAGTGCCAGGGGATGACCATCTCTAACAAGAGAAAAGAAAACAATCACCCCTTGACATTTAATGAATTCACCACCATCAACATCCTGGGGCGATACCATTGATGAGAAAATTAACAGAACTGGCTGTTTTCTATGTCAACAAGGGCGAATCATGCATCTGCCCAAATCCTGTCTTGCATTTACATGGCATGAGTTAGGAGTGTGATGGAATAGTGACCACTTGCCTGAATGGGTGCAGTTCCAACAACTTGCAAGAGGTTTGACACCATCTAGGACAATGCAGCCCATTTAACAGGCACCCCATCTACCATGCTCAACATTCACACCCTTCACCACTGACACATAGTGGCAGCAAAGTGCACTATCCCAAAGATGCACTGCAGCAACTGGGCAAGAGTCCTTCAACAACATCGTCCAAACAAGCCATTTCTACAACTGAGAAAGATAAGGGCAACAGACAAAATGGGACCACCACCACCCCCTGCAGGTTCCCCTTTCAGCCACACACCAACCTGATTTGCAAATGTATTGTCATTGCTTCAGTATCGCTGGGTGAAGATCGTGGAACTGCCTCCCTAATAACTTTGTGGATGTTCCTACATTAAGAGACTACAGTGGTTCAAGAAGGCAGCCCACCACTGCCTTCTCCAAGACAATTCAAGATGTACGATCAATGCTGGTTCAATCAACAACACCAAAGCCCTTGATAAATAAAAATGTCACAGCACCTGCAAAGTAATTCATTATAAGTGGAATACATTGGGACATTTCTGAGAGTTGTAATCAAAAGTCATGCAGTATTCCTTTTGAGCTGAACATGGCTCAGAGCGCATTGTTATCACGCAGGAGATTGCTAAAATCTTTAGTGCTCACTGACAGCTCTCTGTAAGTTGCCAACATCTATTTAAAAACAAATTGGTTCAGTCTGGATGAACTGATAAGAATGAAGTAATACTAGGAACCAGACACAATAGTAGTGTTCATATGTGTTAAGCACAAGCTGTATCAAGTCGTATGTTTCTTTTTATAGACTTGTTGAAGCAGATATGAATTATAAAGCAGGCTACATGGTCAATAAAAGCTGATGAAGTAACTGAATTTGTTCAGTTGGCAGCACAAGTTGGAGGGCGAGTTTATTAAGGCAGTGCTGCAGGAATTAACTTCAACAAATACCAAACACTTGAACACTGTTCTGCTGTGAAGACAACTGCACTTTTACCTGTAGAGGGCGCAGTTGATACATGTCCAATCCAAAATGGTGCCAGCAAACTGAGGATGCCAGGGCTTTGTGAAGACTTGAAAAGGTATTGTTTAGATGAATCTTAAATTAATCCAATGTAGACAAACAGGAGGCTGGAAGAACACAGTAGGCCAGGCTGTATCTGGAGGAAAGGAGCAGTCAACGTTTTGGGTATTTTCCTTCTTCAGGACTGGATGTGGGGGTAAGGGGAGCTGCAGATAAGGAGGTTGTGGGGCGGGGGAGGGGTGAAGGCAGAATCGTGGTGATAGCTGGAGCACTTAGTCCCTTAAATTAACTCAAAATTGATTTCTGAAATAAGCATCACAGGAGAATGATTTTTATCCTCAGAAATTCATCCTTAAGTTACTCATTAGATCCCAGCTGGCCTGCGTCCTAATTCAGTAATGTTCTCCCCTTAATCACAAATGGGTTCCATGGATTTTGTTTACTCAGACATTGAGTGGGTTATTCCTAGATAAACGAGTAAATGCTGCAGAGGAACCTCCAGACAAAGCCCATGTTAAGAGGTAAGTACAGGGTTCAAATATTGGAGTGGGAGAAGCAGGTTTGAATTCAAGGGACATTGGCACCAGAACTGGGGAAGGGGGGAGCTGTTCCGATGGGACAGGCTGCACCTTAATAATGCTGGGACTAGAGTCCGAGGGAAGTCCATACTCGGGCTGCGGATAGGGCATTTAACTAAATAGTTGGGGGTTAAGTGGAAGAGGGAGAGGACTCAGCAGAGGTTATTAAGGTTTTCAGAACAAGTTAAAGGATGGAGAGTATGGAAAGGCTGAAGAATCTAACTTCAGACACAGCCGATAAGGGGACGATGATGAGAAAGGGCACAGTCAATGCAGGGCTGAGGCTTTTATACTTAATTGTAAACAGTATACAAAACAAGGTAAATGAGTTTGTAGCGCACTTTGAAATAGGCGGGTACAATGTTGTGGGTATCACAGAGACATAGAACATAGAACATAGAACAGTACAGCACAGAACAGGCCCTTTAGCCCACAATGTTGTGCTGACCATTGATCCTCATGTGTGCACCCTCAAATTTCTGTGACCATATGCATGTCCAGCAGTCTCCTAAATGACCCCAATGACCTTGCTTCCACAACTGCTGACAACGCATTCCATGCTCTCACAACTCTCTGTGTAAAGAACCCGCCTCTGACATCCCCTCTATACTTTCCACCAACCAGCTTAAAACTATGACCCCTCGTGCTAGCCATTTCTGCCCTGGGAAATAGTCTCTGGCTGTTAACTCTATCTATGCCTCTCATTATCTTGTATACCTCAATTAGGTCCCCTCTCCTCCTCCTTTTCTGAAATGAAAAGAGACCAAGCTCAGTCAACCTCTCTTCATAAGATAAGCCCTCCAGTCCAGGTAGCATCCTGGTAAACCTCCTCTGAACCCTCCCCAAAGCATCCACATCTTTCCTATAATACGGCGACCAGAACTGGACGCAGTATTCCAAGTGCGGTCTAACCAAAGCTTTATAGAGCTGCAACAAGATCTCACGACTCTTAAACTCAATCCCCCTGTTAATGAAAGCCAAAACACCATATGCTTTCTTAACAACCCTGTCCACTTGGGTGGCCATTTTAAGGGATCTATGTATCTGCACACCAAGATCCCTCTGTTCCTCCACACTGCCAAGAATCCTATCCTTAATCCTGTACTCAGCTTTCAAATTCGACCTTCCAAAATGCATCACCTCGCATTTATCCAGGTTGAACTCCATCTGCCACCTCTCAGCCCATCTCTGCATCCTGTCAATGTCCCACAGCCTACAACAGCCCTCTACACTGTCAACGACACCTCCGACCTTTGTGTCGTCTGCAAACTTGCTGACCCATCCTTCAATCCCCTCATCCAAGTCATTAATAAAAATTACAAACAGTAGAGGCCCAAGGACAGAGCCCTGTGGAACCCCACTCACCACTGACTTCCAGGCAGAATATTTTCCTTCTACTACCACTCGTTGTCTTCTGTTGGCCAGCCAATTCTGTATCCAAGCAGCTACGTTCCCCTGTATCCCATTCCTCCTGACCTTCTGAATGAGCCTACCATGGGGAACCTTATCAAATGCCTTACTGAAGTCCATATACACCACATCCACAGCTCGACCCTCATCAACTTTTCTAGTCACATCCTCAAAAAACTCGATAAGGTTTGTGAGGCATGACCTACCCCTCACAAAGCCGTGTTGACTGTATTAGATCAAGCCATGCTCCTCCAGATGGTCATAAATCCTATCCCTCAGAATCCTTTCTAACACCTTGCAGACGACAGACGTGAGACTTACTGGTCTGTAATTGCTGGGGATTTCCCTATTCCCTTTCTTGAAGAGAGGAATTACATTTGCCTCTCTCCAGTCCTCAGGTATGACTCCAGTGGAGAGCGAGGATGCAAAGATCTTCACAAGTGGCGAAGCAATTTCATTTCTCGCTTCCCAAAGCAGCCGAGGACAAATCTGGTCCGGGCCTGGCGACTTGTCAATCTTAATGTTTGACAAAATTTTGGCAGTAGGACCTGGCTGCAGTAGGATCAATTTAGCATGGCCAATCCACCAAGCCTGCACATCTTTGGACTGTGGGGGGGAACCCACGCAGACACAGGGAGAATGTGCAAACTCCGCACAGATAGTTGCAATGAGGGTGGAATCAAACCTGGGTCCCTGGGACGCTGTGAGGCCACCGTGCTGCACCTAAATAACCAAGGATACATATCCTATCAATAGGACAGGCAGACGGGCTGAGGAGTGGGGTTTGCCTTGTTAGTAAGAAATGAAATTAGATTAACAGCAAGAACTGATCTAAAGTTGGAAGGGGACTTTTTCAGGATGGCAGATGGCGATTAGTGGGGTTCCGCTGGAGTCTGTGTTGGCACTACATCTATTCATGTTGTACATTAACAATCTGGATGAAGGAACTGCCAGCAGTGTTGCTGAGTTCGCAGATGAGGGGCAGGTAGTGTTAAGGATGTGGGGAAACTGCAGAAGGACTCGGAAAGGCTAGGAGAGTGGGCAAAGATGTGGCAGATGGAATATGAAGATGTGAGGTTATGCACTTTGATGGGAAGAACGGGAGCGTAGACTATGTTTTAAATGTGGAAATGCTTCAGAAATCAGAAGCACAAGGGAATTTGGGAGTCTTAGTTCAGGAATCTCTTAAGGTTGGCATGCAGGTTCAGTTGGCAGTTAGTAAGGGAGGTGCAATGTTAACATTCTTTTGAATAGAGCTAGAATACAAGAGCAGAGATGTACTGCTGAGGCTGTCATAAGGCCTTCAGTTCCCTACAGCATCACTTGGAGGTGGAGGCTGGTACAATACATACTGGAGATCTTAGAATGAAGAGAGACCCAGGTATCAGTGAGTGTTGGGGAAGGTCAGATAGTGCACGTGGCTGGGCAATGGACCAACAGGAACAGCAGGGGTGTGGGGGCCAGTGGGCCCTTCCCTTTCAATGCTAGCCCCCTCAATCAGGCACTGAATGTGTTTGAACAAGGGACACCCATCTTGTCAAACTCCACACTCAGTACTGGATTAATACCAGGGGCAGAGCCTCATGGCCCTTAAATGAACTGACCCTGAGCCTTCCTGCCATGGATTTAATTGGGCTGGAGGTGGGAATTTGGTGATGTTTCTCCTCCTGAGCCCTGCACAATTCCACACAATAGAATGCTCCATTGCCATCAAATTCATCATGGGTCATGGCACAATATTCTGTCCTTAGACTCAGTGACAATGACAAGACTGTGTCATAAATGCCCATCCTGTCCACTAATACCCTGTCGGTGTTGTGCTATTCTCACCTGGTCTGGTTTATAAACAACATCAAAACCACAGCCAGTCCTCTGAAATGGACTAACAAGCCAGTTCTACTCAAGAAGGCAGCTCACCACCACTTAGTGACAGGCAGTGAATACTGGTTATATCTGCTTTGCCCATGCTGGTGAATAAAATATTGTCTCCTGCTCTTTATGTGTAGAAATGCTTCACTCTTGTCTCTTTTACAAAGGCGATGCCCTTTTATACTGGACAATCCCCCAGGTTTCTCTGTAACAACCTCATAACCCCTTCAATCATTTTATACATCTCAATTGGATCATGGCTGAATTTTCTAGGCTTAAGTGAATACAAACACATTCTATGTAACCTAACCTTTTAATTTTTGGATTTTAACTCTTGGATCATTCTGGTGAATCTTTGCTGCACCTTCTCCAAGTTTAATACATCCTTCCTGAGGTCAGCGGTAAACTCCGCACTGTAAATGGAGCCTGAACAGCAAACTAAAAGTAACACATTCACCTCTGCTCATTCCAGCCCACCTTGAGGATCCTCATTCCATTTGTTTCTCATTTCTTGCCTCTATTTACCACCTTCTACTAATTTACTTTGGCTCCTAATTCACTTTATTTCTCTTCAAGCTTCACTATCTATCAAATTACAAAATACACTGCTTCATCTTCCTTAGCTACTGCATGACCTCACGCAGTTCCAGATTGAAGCATATCCACCCAGGCAACCTTCGGAATTCTCTCTTGTAATGAGAAGTTCAATATGTTTAGACACAAGACCAGCAAACAATTTCTAATCAGAATTTTATTTCGACAAACCACACAGGACATAAAACCCTGCAACTGACCCTGCTTTACATACCTTTTGCTGATTTCTTTTTAACCAACCTGTTCAGATATATTATGACACGAGAACCCTGACTTTCTAGTCTGGAGACAGAACATTACCACTGTGCAACAAGAACCTCTAGAGATTTCTAAATGTTATGACACACATCCAGAGCAGGTAGGACATGAACTCAGGACTCCTGGCTCAGAGCAAAAACAAGAAGTTGCTGGAAAATCTCAGCAGGTCTGGCAACATCTGTGAAGCCAAAAAAACATCAGAGTTAACATTTTGGGTCTGATGACCCTTCCTTAGAACTCCTGACTCAGAGGTAGGGACACTACCGCTGCACCACTAGCTGTTTTTGTTTCTATAATCAAACTGTTCAGATATGTCATACCTCTAACGCAGGGGCAGGAGTTGAACCTATACCTTGTGGATCAGGGATAGAAACATTACCACTGCACCAAGAATGCCCTTCATTATTGTATCTACAATAGAAAGTTTCTGAATAGCCTTATATCAACAATAGACCTATCATCATTGAGTCTGAGGGTCATGGCTTCTACCCAAGCTCAAAGTGAATTGAAAAGGATATGTCACTCATTGCTGTTTAAAGTTATTGTGTGTGTTTGCAGCTCCACTCTCCAACATTACAACAGTAGCTAGGCTTGAGATGCCCTGAAAGAAATGATGAAGTTGTGAAACACACTACATATACATTACAATTCTTTATTTCTCCAATGAAACTACAGTGTGAGGCGCAGAGAACACCAAACAATATTCCCAGCATTGGTCATTACGTTAGAACTAGGAGCAGGAGTAGGGAATTCAGCCTATTTGAGTCTTCTCTGTTATTGGGTAAAATCATGGCCGATCTCATCTTGGCTTCACCTCCACTTTCTTCCCTGTTCTCCATGACCCTTCAAGCCATTAAAATGCTATCTATCCACTCCTTTAGCTAACTTAATGTCCCAGAATCTATCACGGTCTGGGGCAGTGAATTCCACAGATTCATGTCCATGGATGCTGCCTGACCTGCTCTGATTTCCAGCATTTTTTGTTTCCAAATTCTCCTCATCTCTGTTTTAAGTCTCCTACTCTTTATTCTAAATCTATGCCCTCTCGTTCTAGATTGCCCCACAAGAGGAAATCTCCTTTCTACTCTATGAATGTCCTTTTTGGCATCTTATACACCTCAATTAGATGACTTCTCATTCTTCTAAACTCCTCTAAACCGAGGGAACCATTCAGAATCTGAATGGGAGTGACAATGAAAAGGTTTGCTGCATTGATGTTAATGTTTCACTTAGATTCTTCCAGTCAGTGTGATTTTTGCTCTTCTCCTGACCTCATGAGAAAATGGACTCCTCCAAAAGTCTAACAAAAGAATAAAGCAGCAGCACTGAGAACCGTCGAAACATACAAGCAACATTTATAGCCTACCTCCTGTACATCAGCTCCCGACACTTTGTCCCTGGTAAGCTCCTGGAAAAAAGAATTCTAAAGACCATGGATCGCAGAAAGAGTCCATTTGGCCTGTTGTGGCCAACTGTGCGAACGAGGTGTTCAATTAGCTCCTCGTCTCACTGATGCTTCCACATGACCTGCAATTTTGTTCTCCACAAGTATTTATTCAATTTGCAATTTGGGGCAGGCATTGGCCTAGTGGTATAATCACTGGACGGTTAATCCAGAGACCCAGATAACATTCTGGGGACCTGGGTTCAAATCCTGCCACAGCAGATGGTGGAATTTGAATTCAATAAAAATATCTGGAATTAAGGGTCCAAAGATGACCATGAATCCATTGTCAATTGTCAGGAAAAACTCATCTGGCTCACTAATGTCCTTTAGGGAAGGAAACTGCCATCCTTACCTGGTCTGATCTACATCTGACTTCAGACCCACAGCAAAGTGGTTGACTCTCATCTGCCCTCTGGACAATTAGGGATGGGCAATAAATGCTGCCTAGCCAGCAACACCCTCATCCCACGAATGAATAAAGGGTAGAAAAGTTTTATTTTCAAACGTGTCACAAGATCCACTTCCAACTATTGTTCAGGCAGTGCATCCCAGATTGTAACAACTTTCTGTGTATAATATGTTTACTTCATTTCAGCCCTGGTACTTTTGCTGATTGTCTTCAATATGTGTCCTTGGGTGGCCACTCCCACTGTGACTGAGAGAGCAAAGCTGACTCATGGCTATAATTACTGGACCAGAGGCTAGACTGGGATTAGAACAGTTAGGTGCCCATTTTGGACCAACACTGACTCAATGTGTTGAAGTGCCTCTTTCTGTGCTATAGACCTTTACGGCCACAACTAAGAAGGTAGGAGTTCACATTCCACCATAACTGCAGGAGAATTTAATCAATTAGAGTCAGATACTTTAGAGACTTTTAAATGAGTCTGGGATGGGCACATGGAGGAGAGTAAAATTTAGCATATGCAGGGTAGATTGATCTTAGTAGCATAATAGGTCAGCACAACATGGTGGGCCAAAGGGCTGCACTGTGCTGTGCTGTTCTATGTTCTATGTCTATGTTTAACTAAATGTAACTAGTATCAATGGGCAATCTTGTGGCATCGTAGGAGAGCCCTTATCCCTGGAGTTGGAGGCTTGGGTTCAAGTCCCACATGCTCCAGAAATGTGTAAAAACACCCCTGAAAAGGTTGATGTTGTAAAATAGTTTATATTTTGAAGACTGGTATCAAAAGCATGTTTCTGCAATGGTGACCAAACTGCTGAAATAAGGAAAGGGGAATAAATGATAGCTTTGTCACTGAGAAATGTATCTCAAGAATGAGTGGTTAAAAACAATTTCTTCTTCTGTATGCGAACAAAACTCTTCATGTGTCTTGGTGAGGTGTGCTTGAAGATGCAGTTCTGTCTTAGACCGCATTTTTAGTCCTTTAAGAGAAAGTTGGTCTCGTTCACAGCAACTCAATTCTTTAAAAATAGAATCCTGTTTAATGTTTCGCTCAGTATGCTTTGCGGTTGTGGCTGTGACTTGACTTGCAGGAAAAGTGTGTAAATGTGCTAGACCATTGAAGCTTACCCCAGAAGTTCCTCCTGAAACGGTTGATTGAATCACTGAGCAATAATTGAGTCTGAGCAACATGCATAGTGAGGATTTTCCTTATTTAAGATCTTCTGTCTGACAAAGAGAACAGTGCCGAGCAATCTTCCCTTCCAGTTTTAGTGGAATACATTTGTGTTCACTTTCAATGTTCCAAACATTGTCTACTAGGCATTTCAAACCCAGCACTTGATCAGAATTGTGTCTAATTCAGATTGGAGCATTTTGGCAGCCAGAGATTCAACTAACAGTTCACCATGTGGCTAACATTGACCCAAAATCTGAGGCAAAAATTTAATGATGCATATCTAGGTGTTTATCATCTGGCAACTTATGACAAAGTCTTTCACATCAATCTATTGCATTTAGAATGATAGTCAGCTTTGCAGTCACATGTCCTCACAAGCCACTATTTATGGCACCATCTTGGGTGACAAGGTACCCAGGTACAGATTCTTAAGGTCAAATTCTAAAGGAACAAAAGGAAAACTGATAAACAAAAAGTCCAGCAATAATTAGGAAAACAGAGAAATTAGAGCTCAGAATAATAGCCCTTATAATCCAAACCGCGCCAGGCTTCACCTCAAGGCTAGGAGTACCAGGAGTTCGAGTCCGCGCTGAAGCCTGGAGTCTGAGTGCACATTGAGGCTCAGCATGGACTTGGACTCAAAGCCTCAAGTGTGCATTCACATGCCAGGAAGAGAGAATGTTAAATTATTCTACAAAAGCAACCGAGATGCACATGCCCTGACAGAGAATTGAACCCAGGGCATGGCAGTCAGAGTGGTGCATCCTAACCACTAGACTACCAGGACTTTGGTTACATGAATAATACTAGAAAATCTGGGATTGTTCTTCTCAGACCAAAGTAGGTTAAAGGAGAAATCTGGTAGAAATGTTTACAATAAAGACTGATTTGCATACATTTGGAGTAAGACAAACTTTTCGTTTCTCCAAAAGTAAGAGGGTCACTAAACAAGTGGCACAGATTTAAGATGATTGGAAAAAGACCCAGAGGAGGGATGAGGAAAAATATTTTTATATTGCAAGTGTTATGATCTGAGTTGGGCTGTCCCATAGGGCAGGGAGAGCATGGAGTCATTGAGATATACAGCACGGAAATAGACCCTTAGGTTCAACTCGTCTATGCCAACCAGATATCTTAACTTCATGAAATGTGAGGCTGGATGAACACAGCAGGCCCAGCAGCATCTCAGGAGCACAAAAGCTGATGTTTCGGGCTGAGACCCTTCATCAGAGAGGGGGATGGGGTGAGGGTTCTGGAATAAATAGGGAGAGAGGGGGAGGCGGACCGAAGATGGAGAGAAAAGAAGATAGGTGGAAAAGAGAGTATAGGTGAGGAGGTAGGGAGGGGATAGGTCAGTCCAGGGAAGATGGACAGGTCAAGGAGGTGGGATGAGGTTAGTAGGTAGGAGATGGAGGTGCGGCTTGGGGTGGGAGGAAGGGATGGGTGAGAGGAAGAACAGGTTAGGGAGGCAGAGACAGGTTGGACTGGTTTTGAGATGCAGTCGGTGGAGGGGAAGAGCAGGGCTGGTTGTGTGGTGCAGTGGGGGGAGGGGACGAACTGGGCTGGTTTTGGGATGCGGTGGGGGAAGGGGAGATTTTGAAGCTGGTGAAGTCCACATTGATACGATTGGGCTGCAGGGCTCCCAAGCGGAATATGAGTTGCTGTTCCTGCAACCTTCAGGTGGCATCATTGTGGCACTGCAGGAGGCCCATGATGGACATGTCATCTAAAGAATGGGAGGGGGAGTGGAAATGGTTTCCCACAGCTACCTAGAATACACCTCCTCCCACCCACCCTCCTGCAAAAATTCCATCCCCTATTCCCAATTCCTCCGCCTCTGCCGCATCTGCTCCCACGATGAGGCATTCCACTCCTGCACATCCCAGATGTCCAAGTTCTTCAAGGACTGCAACTTTCCCCCCACAGTGATCGAGAACGCCCTTGATCGCATCTCCCGCATTTCCCGCAACACATCCCTCACACCCCGCCCCCGCCACAACCGCCCAAAGAGGATCCCCCTCGTTCTCACACACCACCCCACCAACCTCCAGATACAACGCATCATCCTCCGACACTTCCGCCATTACAATCCGACCCCACCACCCAAGACATTTTTCCATCCCCACCCCGTCTGCTTTCCGGAGAGACCACTCTCTCCGTGACTCCCTTGTTCGCTCCACACTTCCCTCCAACCCCACCACACCTGGCACCTTCCCCTGCAACCGCAGGAAATGCTACACTTGCCCCCACACCTCCTGCCTCACCCCTATCCCAGGCCCCAAGATGACTTTCCACATTAAGCAGAGGTTCACCTGCACATCTGCCAATGTTGTATACTGCAACCACTGTACCCGGTGTGGCCTCCTCTACATTGGGGAAACCAAGCAGAGGCTTGGGGACCACTTTGCAGAACACCTCCACTCGGTTCGCAATAAACAACTGCACCTCCCAGTCGCAAACCATTTCCACTCCCCCTCCCATTCTTTAGATGACATGTCCATCATGGGCCTCCTGCAGTGCCACAATGATGCCACCCGAAGGTTGCAGGAACAGCAACTCATATTCCGCTTGGGAACCCTGCAGCCCAATGGTATCAATGTGGACTTCACCAGCTTCAAAATCTCCCCTTCCCCCACCGCATCCCAAAACCAGCCCAGTTCGTCCCCTCCCCCCACTGCACCACCCAACCAGCCCAGCTCTTCCCCTCCACCCACTGCATCCCGAAACCAGTCCAACCTGTCTTTGCCTCCCTAACCTGTTCTTCGTCTCACCCATCCCTTCCTCCCACCCCAAGCCACACCTCCATCTCCTACCTACTAACCTCATCCCACCTCCTTGACCTGTCCGTCTTCCCTGGACTGACCTATCCCCCCCCTACCTCCCCACCTATACTCTCCTCTCCACCTATCTTCTTTTCTCTCCATCTTCAGTCCGCCTCCCCCTCTCTCCCTATTTATTCCAGCACCCTCACCCCATCCCCCTCTCTGATGAAGGGTCTAGGCCTGAAACGTCAGCTTTTGTGCTCCTGAGATGCTGCTGGGCCTGCTGTCTTCATCCAGCCTCACATTTTATTATCTTGGATTCTCCAGCATCTGCAGTTCCCATTATCACATCTTAACTTAATCTTGCCCCATTTGCCAGCATTTGGCCCATAACCCTCTTAACCCTTCCTATTCATACACCCATCCAGGTGCCTTTTAAATGTTGTAATTGTACCAGCCTCCACCACTTCCTCTGACTGCTCATTCCACATACGTACCACACTCTGCTTGAAAAAGTTACCCCTTAGATCCCTTTTATATCTTTCTCCTCACCTTAAACCTATGCTGAATAGTTTTGGACTCCCCACCCTAAGAAAAAGACCCATCTATTTACCTTATCCATGCCCCTAATGATTTTATTAACCTGAATATGGTCACCCTTCAGCCTCCGATGCTCCAGGGAAAATAGCCCCAGCCTATTCAGCCACTCCCTATAGCTCAAACCCTCCAACCCTGGCAACATCCTTGTAAACCTTTTCTGAACCCTTTCAAATTTCACAACATCCTTCCTATATCGGGAGACCAGAATTGCTTACATATTCAGAATTAATGCTGAAAAGGCAATTCAGTTATTACTTGAAGAGAAAACATTACAATGTGTGGAAGAAGCAAGGGGGCGCAAAACAAGTTTGATGTCTCCTTCACAGGCAGGATGGGCTGAATGGACTCTTTCCATGTGATACGATTTGATGTTTTGAAAGTCTCTTGGCCATTTCAAGGCTTGAATTTAATTTTGCACCTTTGGCGAAAAGATATGCTTCAGGTTAAGAACTCCCAACATTTTACATTATAAGCTAGTGACAGTCTGGAACATGTTGAAGATTAGTTTAACGTGACAAGTAGTCAAGGGATTTCAGCGGAATGTTGAGGTTTAAGCGTTGAGGTCTGCTGTAACATCCTAATTCCCTGAAGCACTGACCTTCCTGTATTGTGTATTGTGTAACATGGAGAACATTCAAATACAATGAGACATTAGCAACAGCAACAAGTCCTTGCAGGGTTTGGGATTGCTGTCTGGAGGCACACCTCTTGACATCTGGTTGCAACATCACCATGATAATGCTTTCTAAAAAATCTTTTTGGAGATAATTCAGCATTAAATTTGAAATTTTCAAGTGAATCAGGATTTTCTGAGCCACATTTGATGCATTGTCAACAGCCCTCAGTCCTGTTGACCGGCACCAACTGGTTAATTGTGCTGCTTAGCCAGTGAAAGGATTTGAGATGCGGCATGGCTTATCAACATTCAATATTGCAAAGAAGGCAATCAGCTGTGAAGACCACAATTTCACCCACCCCAATTCCCTTTCCTCCCTCAGTGACAGACTTGTCTTCAGTGGCTAAAGACCCAGTCAGCAGTTTTCCATTAAAGAATGCGTTGGCTGGCATAAGTGAGTGCGTGTGTATGAGAATGTGTGTTTGAGAACATGTTTGTGTGAGAGCATGCATGTGTGTGACTGTGTGCACGTGTGTGTTCGTGAGAGAGTGAGTGTGAAAGAGTGTGCGTGAAAGTGCTTGAGAGTGCATGCGTGTGAGAGTGTGGGTGTGTGCGAGCAAGTGTGCATTTGTATGCGACTGAGTGTATGTCTGTGTGTGTGTCTGTGTAAGGAGGAGAGGCACGGTGGTATGAAATAGCCTTCACAGTTTGTGAGATGCCTTGCTGTTCTTCATGCGCTGTTGTTCTTTGTAGCATTGCTGTCTGTTACGTTGATGAGGTTGCTTGTTCAAGAGCACCTGCATCGATAATTACCGAATGGTTACTTGTTGCAACATACATAACTGCAAATGCACTCGTTCGAATCACGCTACCGAAAAAATTGGCATTGTTTGAAAATTGGACTTTTCATTCTTGATGCTTTTCCAAGTTTAGACGGGTTGCACTAATGTAGGGAATTTGGGAAGATGTGAAAGAGTAATTAAGTCTAACATGTGAGAAATGAATAAATATCAGCAGGAATATGGCTATTAGTCTAAAATTCTGTGCAGTCGTATCAGTTGGTTTTCCTGCTGCCACTATTCACTGGATTAAGGCACTCCCTGTGTACTGATCATTTTTATTTCAAAAATCGGCAAGTTATGAGATCCCACAAGGCCTCAGTTACGAGGCTGCCAGATCTGAGACTGTGTACCTGTTATAGATTATATTCTACAGCAATCGAATATTGAACTCTACTGGCCTAAGTTTCAATGAGCCTCTTGCTCCCATTTTCACCTGATCCTATCGGCATGATCTTCTATTTCTTTATCCATGATTGGTTTCTCTAACGTCCCCTAATGATATCTATATGACTCACTTCAGCAAATACCTACAGTAATGAGATATTAAGAACAGAGATAACATAGCGTGGATGTGATAATGGGAACTGCAAATGCTGGAGAACCCAAGATAACAAAGTGTGGAGCTGGACGAACACAGCAGGCCAAGTAGCATCTCAGGAGCACAAAAGCTGATGTTTCGGGCCTAGACCCTTCATCAGCTCTGATGAAGAATCTAGGGCCGAAACGTCAGCTTTTGTGCTCCTGAGATGCTGCTTGGCCTGCTGTGTTCATCCAGCTCCACACTTTGTTATCTTATAACATAGCGTGGTGCTGGAGGAACACAGCAGATCAGGCAGCATCAGAGGAGAAGGAAAGTTGACATTTCGGGTCGGGACCCATGAATTTGATTTTCTAATTACTGTCTGTGTAAAGTGCCTTCCCCTGAATCCCCTGTTGGATTTATTGCTTCATTACAGAATCGCAGAAGTTTTACAGTTTGAAAGAAGCCATCCGGCATCCCGTGATATCTGCACCAGCTTTCGAATGAGCAACGAATGCCAATTTCCTGCCTTCCCCCCCCAAACCCAAACCCTTGCATGTTATTTGTTATCCAAATAATTATCTAAAGCCCTCTTGAATGCCTCAATTCACTTTTCCTCCACCACACTTCTAGACCTGAGCTCCTTTTGCAGGTCAATTTAAATCTGTGCTCACTCCTTCTGTGTTTTTTAAAAGATTGGAATGGTTTGTCTCTTTCCAGCTCATTCGTGATTTTGAACGTCTCTATCAGATCTATTCTTAACCTTCTTCTCTCCAAAGAGAACAGTCCCAATCTCATTAACCTGTCTTCATAACTGAAGTTTCTCATCCATTGATTCTTGTAAATCGCTTTTGTCCTCAATCCAATATGTTCATATCCTTCACATGATGTGATGACCACAACTGTACGCAAGAATCCACTTGAGGTTTGATTTCTACCTTCCTCATTCATGGCTTTTGATTTTGGTCTTTTCACAGAAAGAAGCAATTTTCTTCGGTCTATCCTATCACACCCTTCCACAATTGCAAAACCCGATATCAGATAATCACCCATCCTCATTTTCTAATCAATACTGTAACGCTCACATTGCCTTTGTATCCTTATGTTATTAAGATTGGAATTGTGACAAGAGCAAGGCTAAGACAATTTTTTGTTTTTGTGAGTATGCTGTTTGGTTTAAAAAAAAGCACTTCTGTTTTCAAAAGGCCTACACTTGTATTAGCATTGCCCACGACAGAAGCACAATTCGACAGCAGCCCTAGATCAAACCATACAGCGGTAACCCAGTAAGCATTTTAAACAATTTTTTTCTAGCCCTTAGGAAGAATTTCAGTTCAGCTTGAGCAGTGTGGAAGGTCAATTCTCACTGCAGGTACTGTTTATCCTGGACAATTGCTCTTCTGTCACCGTGTCCAGATAACAGAATCTGCTGATGTACGTGAAGGCTGGGAACAGATTTTCTGGTCGATGAAAGATATGCATTTGGACCCCTCAGATGTCCTAATGCACTGATGTTGCGCAGTTTAAACTTTCAATGGGCAGTTAGCTGAAACCCTCCAAAAATGATCCCCACTGTAAGGTACTTTGGAAGGTTGCAGAAGATTCAGCCCGAATTACTGAGCAATTACCCAGGAGCCTGGAGAGTGGTGGTGGTGGATTCCAGAGGAGGCTTCAAAAGAGAGCTGTATATATATTTGGAAGTGATAAATTCAGACGTCAACGGAGGTAGGGATGGAGGAATAGCTCTTTTAGAGCCAGTACAGACATGATGGGCCAAATGGTCTCCTTCTATACTGTACAATTCTATCATTAAACGTTGGATGAACACTGATCCTACCTTAACCACCAGCTCTGCACTAGACAGCTGACAGCAGTCTTTCACCCATCCCCAGTCAATCATACCAACACTCAGCAAGGATCATACTTCAGGACCAACAACCTGGCTCTTTTAGATTGCCTGAACCCCAGTAAAACAATTGCCCAATTTACCCATTGGTCTGCTAGTTGATAATTAGCCTGTTCAGCCAGTGAACACTTTAAGAAATTGGACCTTTAATAAATTATACCTTTTCGATTGTGTACAGTAATACATAATAAGAATGTATTGTGTAGCATTATGCCAATTCTGCAGTGAAAACTCTCTCTGGACATACTTGTAAACAGTCTCTGCAAATATCTTGGATTAGGGTTGTATGTTGACATTACAAATTCAGTAGGAGGGTGCCTTGTTAACATTTCTAACTATCAAGTGTCTGGTCAGGACAAGCACGATATTTTCGGATTGAGACAAAATAAAAGGTCACTTCAAACTGAGTCTCCCCGCCTATACTCTCCTCTCCACCTCTCTTCTGCTCTATTCATCTTCGGTCCGCCTCCCCCTCTCTCCCTATTTATTTCAGAACCCTCTCCCCATCCCCCTCTCTGATGAATGGTCTAGGCCCGAAACGTCAGATTTTGTGCTCCTAAGATGCTGCTTGGCCTGCTGTGTTCATCCAGCTACACACTTTGTTATCTTGGATTCTCCAGCATTTGCAGTTCCCACTATCGCTGAAGGGAGTGGTGACCACCCATATTTTATTGGGTGTCAGTCCTATATTCATTGATTAAAAAAGCTTGAACAAGAAAATGTCATTGGATAAACCACTAGGGCCTTGAAATAAAGTACATTAACAAGTTCTAACGGGCGTTAGTCCTCATCATATAGGCTAAACACTGCAGATCCTAGAAATTTGAAACAAGCACAGAAATTGGTGGAGAAACTCAGTATGTCGGGCAGCATCTGTGAACAGAGAAACAGAGTTAACTTTTTAAGTTCGGTATGAGTCTTCAGAACTCAAGATGCTGTGCTGGTTTTATAATAAGCTCCTTTAAAATTAGCTATGGTTAGACAGCTGCGTTACCTTAGGTATCCATGCCTCCTGAACCCATAATCTTACAAGACCAATGGCAGCAAGTCGAAACATAACGTGAGCTTTAACTCTTGAATTAAGAGATAGTGTCCAACATAAGATGAAGACCAACTTCACCTCCCAACCCTTTCATTTCGCCTGAGGAACCAATGACATTTCATAATTCAGAACCTTAGTCATTGAGGCACAGAGCCATTGTTATAGTTTAATTCTGGCACAAAAGGTTGTTATACAAGCAAGTTGTATTGCTGCTCACTACATTCTCTGAGCTCTTCGGCATTTGCTCACCGTGAAGCAGATTTGATGCCACCATTGAAACAAAATGGAAATTGCTGGGAAAGATCAGTAGGTGTGGCAGCATCTGTAGAGAAAACGGTTCTGAGGAAGGGTCACTGGATCTGAAGCATTGTCCCTGACATTTTTCGTCACAGAGGCTGCCAGACCTGCTGAACATTTCTAGCAATTTCTGTTTTGGTTCTGATTTAAAGAATCTGCAGTTCTTTCAGTTTTTATTTTGCTGCCACCATCTTTGTTCAGTGTCGGGACCTGCTTGGCTTCATGAGGCAAAGGAGAATCACTAAATAGTTGAATGAGAAATGGCTCTAATGCCTTGCGTGATATGTCACCTATCGCATGTTAGATATTAATACGGAGACTAAGAGGAAAGATCTGATTATCTGATTTATTCCTTTGAGATCTTAAGCTGTTCTCCTCACTAGGCCCATATGACATTCTCATCACATATGATACTTAAGCCACTCCTCAATACTATCCCTTTCAGATCCTTACCCTCTTACACTGTAGAGGAATCAGCACAATGGGTCCATGTACCCCTCTCTTTAGAGGTGCAGTTGTAGTGTCTCTATCCTCTAGACTAAGAGGCCTTTGTTCAAGTCCCACCTGCTATGGAGATGTGTCAAAATATCTTTGAATAGGTTGATTGGAAAAGTAGGTTAAATTTTTAAAATCCATTTGACAACATTTTCTAGCTCGATCACCTTTATCCTGAAAATTTTATGTCCCTCAGGTGCCCTTCCAATTTTTCTTCTGAAATCATTCATCATCTTGAGATTGCACCTCCTGGTAGGCAGAGGGTTCCTTATTGGTATCACACCCTCACATCAAATGTTTTCCCGGGGAGGAAATCTGCTGTCCTTACCTGGTCTGTCCGCTACGTGACTCCAGACACACAGCAATGTAGTTGATTCTTAACTGACCTCTGGGCAGTTGGGGATGGCCAATAAGCACCAGTGACATCCCATGAACAAATATAAAAATAAAAATTCTGCTTGCATTTTGTTGCCTAAAATCTTAAATCTATGTCCCCTGGTCTTCGTACCATGAGCTAAGGGGATATTGGGAGAAATATCAGGAGTCAGAGAAGGAAAGGTGCCCAGTGAAGTGAAGGACAGTACAGCAACTATGAAATCAGCGAATTAAACAGCAATGAAGAAGCCCATTCACTCTGTATCGATGCCAGATCATTGAAAGAAGGACCCAGTTAACCCCAATCACCTTTTCTTTCCTCATGTTCTGTTAATCTTCCCTTCCAGTGTACATCCAACCTCTCTTGAGAAAGTTATGACTGAACACAACCTGCTTTCTTTGAAAAAGGCTTGTCATCTAGGGTGGCACGGTGGCTTGGTGGTTAGCACTGCAGCCTCACAACACCAGGAACCCAGGTTCAATTCCAGCCTCGGGTAACTGTCTGTGTGAAATTTGCACATTCTCCCCGTGTCTGCGTGGGTGTGCTCCAGGTGCTCTGGTTTCCTCCCACAGTCAAAAAATGTGCAGGCTAGGTGGATCAGCCATGCTAAATTGCCCGTAGTGTTCAGGAGTGTGTGGGTTATAGGGGAATGGGTCTGGGTGGGATGCTTCAAGGGGCGGTGTGGACTTGTTGGGCCAAAGGGCCTGTTTCCACACTGTAGGGAATCTAATCCGCCTTTGATCTCTTCTGCAATTATCTTAAAATGGCCACCTCTCATTCCAGCAGTAACAATTTGCAGATGCTGGAGAATCTGCGATAACAATGTGTAGAGCTGGATGAACACAGCAGGCCAAGCAGCATCAGAGGAGCAGGAAGGTCGACGTTTCAGGCCTAGACTATTCTGAAATGTCAGCCTTTCTGCTCCTCTGATGTTGCTTGGCGTGCAGTGTTCATCCAGCTGTGCACCTTGTTATTATTTCGAACACTTCAGCGAAACCGCTCCTGAACCTTCAATGCTACAATGGGGATATTTCTGGTTCTCTGCCTTTCCGACGAACTGGTTACTGTTTGCAGTTATTGTAGAAACTTAGACAGTGCACTGACGTGTTGCTTTGTCATTCACGCAAACGAAGTCTGACAGGAAAGAATGCAAGCATTTAATGCTGACTTATTCATTCAGGTGGTAATTACTAACACGAGCAGGCCAAGTCTTGCAGGGCTGTTGTGCTGTCATTTGGCAAGTGGAGGCATTGTCTCTATATTTGCCCAGAAGGGAAACCAGCTCAGGTTGAGGGCTCAATGCAGCCAACAATAACTCTGTGCAGAAAACACTCAGCAGGTCTGATAGAACATCTGGATAAAGAAATTGAGTTAACATTTCAGGTCAATGACAATTCAACAGAAGCACACGAAAGACCTGGAAGTTAGAAGCAGAGACTCTGCAGGTACAGAGAGAACACTTAAAAGACATTTGGATGAGCACATGAATAAGAAAAGATAGGAAAGCTTGGGAGGGATATGGGCCAAATGCAGGCAGGTTGGACTAGTTTAGTTTGGGAACATGGTCACAACAGACTAGATGGACTTTGTGCTCCTGAGGTGCTGCTTGGCCTGCTGTGTTCATCCAGCTCCGCACTTTGTTCTCTATAGATGGACGAAAGAGTCTGTTTCCATGCTGCAAAACTCTATGCCATTTTGAATCATTGAACAATCAAGAATACATGACTTGTAAGGAGGGCATAAGCAGATTTGCTAATAACTTTAAAAGGCAAATAAATGGATACTTGAAGGGGATAAAATTTGCAAGGATATGAGGAAAAGCAGGATTGTGTGGTAGTCCTGTCACAGGATTGGCTGTACAGCCTCTGCATGCACCATATTTTTTGTGTTTCAAGGATTGTTTCAATCCTTCACCTTCGCTCAAATAGAAGCTAGGAACAGAAGTAGGCCTTTCAGCCCTTCAAGCTTGTTCTGCTATTCAGTACGATCATGGTTGATCCCCCATCTCAATGATATATTCCTACCTTCTCCCCATATTTTTTGATGAGTTTAAGATCTAAATGTTTATCTATCTGTTTCTTGAATTTATTCAGTCGCCTGGCCTCCTTAGCTTTCTGTGGTAGAGAATTAATTATTTCACTACCCTTTGAGAGATGGAATTCTTCCTTATCTCAGTCCTAAATGGCCTACCCCATATTCTGAGACTGTGCCTCATGTTTCTAGACTCCCTAAACAAGGAAAACATCCTTCCCGCATCCAGAGAGAGTAGGAACTGCCGATGCTGGAGAATCTGAAATAACAAGGTATAGAGCTAGATGAACATAGGAGGCCAAGCAGCATCAGAGGAGCAGGAAAGCTGACGTTTCGGGTCTAGACCCTTCTTCAGAATTTTTCTGCATCAAGCTTTACACCTTGTTATTTCTTCCTGCATCTAATCTGTCCAGCTTTATTTGACTTTCAAGTGCGTTAGACTCTGATTGGGAATACCATCCGTGGGAGCATTTGTTACCTCATTTCCAGCTACATGTCTGATTCTGTTTCTCTGAAGGGGGTCATGTGGAGCTGACTAAGGCTGGGGGAGGTCATCACAGAAACCTCCTGGAGAACTGCTTTGGAGAATTCTCTGGTTACTGTCACACGTTGTCTTGCACTCAGAGGGAGTGGATCCCCTTCCTGTTGAGAAAGCCATTTGTTTGTTCTGTGGGAAGTCTCAATGCAATGAACATACTAGTGATTTGCAATGATATAATTACATCACATGACCCTCCCTGCTGCGCAGCCATGACTCACAAGTGGATGAATGTACCTAAAGCCAAAACAAAAGATGCTGTAAATATTCAGCAGGTCGGGCAATGTTTCATGGGGAGAGTTAACCTTCCAGATCAGTGACACTATGTCACCACAAAGGTGGCCAACATGAATCATGTGCCCGCCAACTCTGTTGATTATTTCCAACACTTCCTGTTTTTATTTCAAACTTCAAGCATCTGCAGTGTTTTGTTTCTGTGTATGACGTGGTGAACTTTTCTGTAAAGGCAGTTACTAACTGCTCACCGTGTCCAGGTTGGAAATTGGCGACTGCCATGTTGGCTGGAGGTGGGGTTGTGCGGTGGGAGTGTGGGGTGGTGGGGGTGTTTGCGTTCACATAGTGCTAATGGTCAGTGGGCCTGCTGAAACACACAAGCTTCTTTGGGGACTTGAACGGTTGTTCCTCCTTGTGAGAACGCCTGGGAGCAGAGAACCAAGGGCCATAATCACAGAATAAGAGGTTGCTCATTTAAGACAGAGATGAGAAGGAACTTTTTCTTTCAGAGGGGTTATGAGTCTTTGGAACTTCTTGCCACCGAAAACTGTGAGGACAGAGTGCATCTCCCAGTCACGAACCACTTCAACTCCCTCTCCCACTCCTTGGAAAACATGTCCATCCTAGGCCTCCTCCAGTGCCACAACGATGCCACCTGAAAGTTGCAGGACCAGCACCCCATATTTAACTTTGGAAACCCCGCAGCCCGATGGTATCAATGTGGACTTCACAAGCTTCAAAATCTCCCCGCCCCTGACCACATCCCAAAACCAGCCCAGCTCATCCCCACCTCCCTAACCTGTCCGTCCTTTCTCCCACCTATCCACTCTTCCCACCTCAACTCCCACCCCCTGCCAGCCACATCTCCACCTCCTTCACCCATCCGTCTTCCCTGGACTGACCAACCCCACCCTAACTCCCCACTTGCACTCACCTTTACTGGCTCCATCCTCGCCTCTTTAACTTGTCCGTCTCCTGTCCGCCTATCTGCTCCTCTATCCATCTTCTACTCGCCTCCCTCTGTCTCCCTATTTATTTCAGAATCCCCTTCCCCACCCCTGTTTCTGAAGAAGGGCTCCAGACCAAAACGTCAGCCTTCCTGCTCCTCAGATGTTGCTTGGCCTGCTGTGTTCATCCAGCTTCACACCTTGTTATCTCAGATTCTCCAGCATTGGCTGTTCCTACTATCTCTCGGACAGAGTGCTTGTGTGTTTCTATATGTAACGATCAATGAACTGTAACCACCTCTTGGCTGCTAAACACTGATAGTTTGCTAACTTGGCCAAACAGCAAAGGTAGCTGGGTACATTGGTCACACAAAACTTTGAAATCACAAACATCATACACCAGACAAAATGCAAACACAGCAGCCAGGTGCTAATAGTGTTAGCATAACGTGAAAGGCAACAGTAATCCTGGACAAACATACCCCAAAACCCTATCAACCAAACAAAGGAGGGCCCAGACAGACAGGCACCAGGTCCTGCCGCACAAAGAAACTAATAGTAGCAAGCCATCGAAATTTTCGGCAATGTTTTGAAATCTTAAGCATGTCTCCCTGACTGTTACAGACAACAAGGTGTAGAGCTGGATGAACACAGCTTTCCTGCTCCTCTGATGCTGCTTCATCCACCTCCATACCTTGTTGTCTCAGGTTCTCCAGCATTGGCAGTTCCGACTATCTCTCTCCCTGATTGCTCACAACTATAGGAAATCCAGAAAACCATCCAACAGGGTATAAACAAAAACAAAGTTGCTGGAAAAGCTCAGCAGGTCTGGCAGCATCTGTGCAGGAGAAAACAGAGTTAACGTTTCGGGTCTGGTGACCCTTCCTCAGGTATAAAAATAGGCCAATCTCTCTTGAATCTTCTGGAGGCCTCTGAGGCCACCAACATGGCAAGAGGGAGAGACCAGTTGACCACCCAGAGTGTGGGAGAGTTGGGGGGAAAGAAGAGAGAAAGCAGCTTCGTAGTCCCAGGGTCAGAGCCAGAGAAAGAGCGACTGCATAAAACTACAAGGGACTTGGGAATTATTGTAAACTTAATGGGCCGAATAGGATTAGCGATGCTAAGTTTAGTGTTAAAGTTTATTGTAATTTGTTTCCTAATAAGGTTAGGACTGCTTGGCATTGGCATCAGTTTGTATTTGTGTTGATTTGACCGGGTTGGTACTATGGAACACCTAGCAACTTCATTTATAACATTCTGGCTGGAGTTGTCTAATTTGTTTTAAGGAGGAACTAGACAACAGCAGGAAAGTGGAAATGAGGAATGTCAAATCTGCCATGATCCCATTGAATAGCAGAGAAGGCTCAAGGGGCAAATCGCCTGCTCCTGTTCTTGTTTCTTGTGGTCTTGTGGACTTTGTAGTCCATAATGCCAGGCTAATGTTCTGTGGACGTAAGTTTGAAACTGACTGTAACAGAAAGTGAAATTTGAATTCAGTAAAATTCTGGGATCAAACATTTGGTCAAATGGTGACTATGTGATCGCTGTTGATTATCATAAAATCCCACCTATTGACTAATGCCCTTTAAGAAAGAAAACCTGCCAATCTTAGCTGGTCTGGTTGACATGGGACCCCATACCCATGGCAATTTGGTTGGGGTCATTAATTATCTTCTGAGCAATTACAGATGGGTGATAATTGGTGGCCTAGCCAGTCACATGCTGATCTCATGAACAGTTTTTTTTTAAAGTGGCCCATAACTGTCTAAGATGACCCTGTTCCAAAGAAACTGAGGGCTTTGCTTACCTTCATCGCTCTGAGAGAACAATGGAAGCAGGCAGAATGACAGAACGATGCAATCCGGAAGCGGTCCATTCCACTGATTGTGTAAATGCCAGTCCCGTCGATAGAACTATTCAGTTAATTACACTCATCTGCTTTTTCCCCAAGATCTGAACATCTTTTTTCATGTCCATCATGCTCTATCTCCATCTCCCTTTTGAATCTGCTCTAATGAAATCCTTATATATCTTTTTTTTGGGGTTGAACTTGTGGGGATTGGGGTGATGTTTGGGGATATCACCCAAGTTCCAGCTTCTGGTCAATATACAGGAATTACAAGCATGTGTGTCAATTTTGAATGAAGAGAGGATCAGACATCAACTGTGATGCCCTCGTCGTCAAGAAGCCAGAGGACACATGCTGCCTGGAGGCCTATGCAATGAAGAATGATTCATGGGCAATACAGCAAGAAGTGTGTCACAGAATGACACATGGGGCTGCACGGTAGCTCAGTGGTTAGCACTGCAGCCTCACAGCACCAGGAACCCGGGTTCGATTCCACCCTCGCGTGACAGAATGTGTGGAGTTTGCACGTTCTCCCTGTGTCTGCGTGGGTTTCCTCCGGGTACTCTGGTTTCCTCCCACAGTCCAAAGGTGTGCAGGGTAAGTGAATTGGCCATGCTAAATTGCCCATAGTGTCCAGGGATGTTTAGGTTAGGTGGGTTAGACATGGGGAATGGGTCTGGGTGGCATGCTGTTCAGAGGGATGGTGTGGACTTGTTGGACTGAATGGTCTGTTTCCACACTGTAGGGATTCTATGATTCTATTAATTGTTACAGTGCAGAAGGAGGCCATTGTGTCTGTACTAGTTCTCTGACCATTTTAACTTCCTGTCAATCTTCAGCCTGTTACCTGTCACCTTTGCACATTGTTTCTTAAATAATTGTCCAACACCCTCTTCAATGCCTCAATCAAAACTGCGTCCACCACATTTCCTAATTACTGACTGTGTGAAAATGTTTTTCTCACCTTGCAAGAGTTCCTTTTACTAATCGCTTTGCAACTGTGCCCCTAGGTTCTCAATCCAATTACAAGAGTTTCTCCTGATCCAGTCTGTTCAGATGCCTCTTGAGTTTGAAAACTTGTTTCAAATATTCTCTTAGGCTTCTCGGCAACAAGGAAAATAGTGCCAACTTCTCTGTAACTAAAGCTTTGCATCCTGAAATCATGTGTGTTAACTTTTTCGGCATTCTCTCCAATGCATTCGTATTCTCCCCATAGTGTGCGACCCAGAACAATGCACACTATTTCCAATTAGGCTAACCAGTGTCCTATCTAACTTCAGCATAGATTTAAGGCTAATTTAAACCTTGACCTTTACACTGTCAACCCTCTCCTTCCATTTCTTTTAGCTTTACTTGTTAAATTCGCTGCTACCATGTCCTCTCTCCAGGCCTGTGGGACTGTCTGTTCTTTCCAGTCTGGCAGTCAAAAACACACATTGTGCATAGACCCTTCATCAGAAAAGGTGGATGGGGAGAGGGTTCTGAAATAAATAGGGAGAGAGGGGGAGGCGGGCCGAAGATGAATAGAGGAGAAGATAGGTGGAGAGGAGAGTATAGGTGGGGAGGTAGGGAGGGGATAGGTCAGTCCAGGGAGTGATTCCCCTTTTCTGATGAAGTGTCTAGGCCTAAAACGTCAGCTTTTGTGCTCCTAAGATGCTGCTTGGCCTGCTGTGTTCATCCAGCTCCACACGTTGTTGTCTCGCATTATAGGGAAATAGCTTTAAAAAATCGTTATACCTGTACAGTAGAAAGTTTGTATTATCCAAACAGCATCCACTATTCATCAATTGTGTTACAGCAAATTTGCGTTAATGAAACATGTTATAGCAGAATTAGCTGTATCAACATCCTTTCTCCCCCAACACTCCACCCTCTCCCCACAACTATTACATAAATGCTGCTCCCTCCACACTTCACGTCAGCTCTGATGAAGAGTCATCTAGACTTGAAATGTTAGCTTGCTCTCTCTCTATGGATGCTGCCTGACCTGCTGTGATTCCTAGCACATTTTGCTTTCAGCACAGATTCCTGCACCTGCAGTAATTTGCTCCTACCTAGAACACAGTACGCTTCATTCACTGCTCTCTCTATCTGTCATGTCACCTTGTATGGCTAATGCACACATACAATGATCTCCTGCATTTATTTTAGAATAGTAGCCTTTGTTTTATAATATCTCTCCAAACAATGGAGATAAAATCTCACACATTGTAGGAAAAGGGACTGGCAAAATATCTCTTAGCAACGTTAGATCATAGAATCCCGACAATGCGGAAACAGACCCTTCAGCCCAACAAGTTCACACTGACGCTCAGGGAATCCCACCCAGATCCATCTCCCTGTAAACCTACCTAATCCACACAGCCCTGAACACTATGGGCAATTTAGCATGGACAATCCACCTCGCCTGCACATCTTTGGACTGTGGGAGGAAACCCAGGCAGACAGGGGGGGAATGTGCAAATTCCACACAGACAGTCACCCGCGGATAGAAAGAAACCACCGAGCCACTGTGCTGTGTTGCAACATCATCTTTGTCACAGTGTGGATGAAATAATCACTGCAAGAATGAACATTCGAAAAATATTTCCTGTAATTCACTTAAATGGCCTTTCCCTTGAAGTCACTGTTTAATGAAGTTAAATTGAAGTAGCACAGGAAATGTTTGCTGGTTCCTGCAATGTTCTGGCCATGCGTGAGTGAGTTGCAGAAAGTTTGTGAAATGTCAGCATTTCATCATGTAACCTGGAGCATTAAAGGAGAAGTGCATTCATAGAGCTGCAGAAATATTCTAAAGGACAATACCTGTCAGATAGTGGTTACATTCCTGTAATCCAGAGACCTTGACTAATCACTCCTGCAATGTTGTCCCCACTACTGGAATTTTAGAGTCTGAATTTGAGAAAATATGGAAAATAAAGTGTAGCCATCGGTGAAATTGAGCGTGAAGCTGTTGGACTGTTGTGAAAACACAACTGATTCATGTGTCTGTGTGAAAGACTTTGTCAGATGTCACACATCAGTTATACAAGGATTGGTGAAACAAGAGGCGGGATCTTATAGAAACATATAAAATTACGTAAGGAATAGATAAGATAGAGCAGGAAGGATGTTTCCGCTGGCAGGTGAAACTAGAACTAGGGACCACAGCCTAAAAATAAGGGGGTGCAGATTTAGGGCTGAGCTAAGGAAGAACTTCTGCATCTGAATCTGTGGAATTCCTTGCCCAGCGAAGCAGTTGAGGCCACCTCGTTGAATGTTGTTAAGGCAAAGATAGACAGATTTTTGAAGGAATTAATGTTTCTGGTGGGCGGGTGGGTAAATGGAGCTGTGTCGACGAAAAGATCAGCCATGATCTTATTGAATGGTGGAGCAGGCTGCAGGGGCCAAATGGCCGCCTCCTGCTTCTGGTTCTTCGGTTCTTACGTAAATCACAATTTGAATATTGTGTTCAATTTTGGTATCTATATTTAAGGAAGGCTGGAAATGCATCTCTAGTTCAGAGGAGGTTTCCTAGCTTGATACGTGGAACAAGGAGAAAGTCTTTGAGAATAGATTTGACAGGCTGGGCTTGTTTCCACCAGAGTTTAGTCAAGTGCGGGATGACTTGATTGAAGTGTATAAGATCCTGAATGGTTTTCACAAAGTGGACAGAGAAATGATGTTTCCTCTTGCGTGTGAATTCAGAACTAAGAGGCACTGTTTTAGAAATAAGCTATGCCCTTTTAGGCCAGGTGTGAGGAGATTTTTTTTATCAGAAAGTTGTGTGACTTTAGATATCTTGGCTTCAGAAGGCAGTGGAGGAAGGCAGTGGTAGATGAGTTCTCATTAGGCCGGGGAACCGAGGGTTATCAGGAGAAGATGGAATTGTGGAACTTGAAACACAAACAGATCGACCATGATTTTATTGAAAAGAGGAGCAAAACCAAGAGGCCAAATGGTCCACTTTTCTGCCTATTTGGTATGTGCGAATGAAACTCACCGTTCTTATCTTGTCTGGGCTGAATGACCTTGTTCAGGGCTGTAATGTCTAGGAGAGTTGGAATAGGGAAAGTATTTGATGTCTGGAAATTTACTGAGGTGAGTTCAGTGATGGGGAGGGAATTTCATTGGGTCTTGTGAAGGCAGGGTGTAATTGGAAAGGGGCAGCCCACCACTTTCCCTCCTCCATCAGAATGAAGTCTGTGGTGGAAGTTCCGACGAACAGCCTTCCGGGCCCTCCACCAACCCACTTCTAATTCAAGGCCTGAAGTGGGCAGCTAATGTACCCGTCGCTGTTGAGGTTGCTTTCGGGCTTTTAGCAGGACTGAGGAAGGGTGGGTGGCTCTTACTTCAATCAAGGAGCCTTGCATTGAATCAGGGAATGGGTAGCAGAGATTGAATACCATCTCTTTTCTGTCACTTCCTCCCAACTGTATATTGCTGTGCCGCCACCTCTGCTGGGCGTGTCCTCCTGGTGGGACAGAAGGTATCCAGGGATTGTGATGGCAGTGTTTGGGAAATTGCCTGTAAGGTATGATTCTGTGAGTATGACTATGTCAGGCTGTTGCTTGACTACTCTGTGAGACAGCTCTCCCAATTTTGGCACTAACGCCCAGATGTTAGTGAGGAGAACTTTTCAGGGTCGACAGGGCTGTTTCTGCTGTTGTCTTTTCCACTGCAGGGTGATCTGTTGGTTTTACAACTGAATAGCTTGCTAGGCCATTTCAGAGTCAATCATATCGCTATGGATCTGGAACCACATGTAGGCCAGACCAGGTAAGGATGGCAGTTTCTTTCCCTCAAGGGCATTAGTGAATCAGGACTATTTTTTCGCCAATAACAATGGTTTCATGATCATCACTAGATTCTTAATTCTTTTTAGAGCCATAAAATTCTTACAGTGTGGAAGCAGGACATTCAGCTCACTGTGTCCACACCAAACCTCTGAAGGGCATCCCACCTAGTTCCACCCCTGAAACCCTGCATTTCCCATGGCTAATCCACCTACTTTGCACATCCCTGGCCACTATGGGCAATTTAGCATGGCCAGTCCACCTAATATATACATCTTTGGACGGTGGGGAGAAGTCCAGAGCACCCAGAGGAAACCCACACAAACACGGAGAATGTGCAAAGTCCACACTGACAATTGTCTGAGGGTGGAATCAAACCCATGTCCCTGCCGCTATGAGGCAGCAGTGCTAACCGCTGAGCCACCATGTTTAATTTTTAGTAAATTCAAATTCCAACATACCTACCTTGGCAGGCTTTGAACCCAGGGCCCCAGAACATTTGCTGATATTCTGGATTAATAGTCTAGCAATAATAGCACCAGATCATAGCTAACCTAAGTTTACAACTATAATAATCTAACCTCTCTGAAACAGCTGTGAGGTTCACTGTTCCTAAACATCAATACCTAAAATTGACTTTAATACAATACCAAATCAGTATTATCAGTGACTTATGGATGAAAAATCCTGCAAGAGGAAACCAATTCTGTTTCTCAGGATATTATTTTAAATTTTCAGTTGAAAAGTATTACAGTTTGGTTTTCAAAAGCTCCTCTGACCAACACAAACACTATCACCCTGGAACTAAACACAGACCTTTTCTTCATAGTTGATTCAGGGTCCAATACATTTCTCAGAAATTTGGAGACTGTATTGACCTTTATTCCATTTGATTCCCATCAGGCCAGTAATCTTGATTATTCTTTGATTATACCCAATTTTCTTGGTGATTAAATGAAATAATTGATTCTGTTCCTAGAAATGTCACTATCTGCTTTGCTTGGGTAATCTTCAGTCAATTAGACCTATTGCACAGACATTATCAGATGTTATCTCCTTATGTTAGGATTTTAAGGTCTCCTGTTTAACAATTGGAGGCTAAGAGTCTGCATTCCCTTCTTGTTGCCAGAAGCAAATCCTTAACTTGCTGAAGTGCTCCAAATTTGAAGTCAGATGTGCGCTATTGTAGCAAAGTGGATGTTCCCAATTCCACAAGGTTAAAAATATGAAACTAAAGATCGGTCAACCTGGACTTCATGTAAAAGTGAATCTTTTTATTAAAGATAATGCTGGAAATCTGAAATAAAAATTGAAAATAAGCAGATCTGGCAGCATCTGCAGTGAGAAAAACAATTGAATGTTTTGAGTCCAGAACCTTGAAGAAGAGCAATGCTGGATTTGAGAATGTTATTTCTGTCTCCAAATATAATCTCTACGGTATAATGTTCGTGCAGTGGCCAGTTCTTCTACTTATCACTGTTCACAAATTTGAGTTCATCTGATTTTGTTGCCCCCATGTCCAAACTGACATCAAGACTCTTTCTTGCTCCAGTTTTACGCTGACCTACATTAGCTCTTGATCCAGTGATGCTCCAAATTGATCATTCCTATCCTTTCTTTCAAAGCCCTCCATGGCCTCACTCCTTCCTAACTTTGTAATCCAGCCCTGTAACCTCCCTGTCCCCCCTCGACAGTTCCTCACTCCCCTAACTCCAGTCTTCTGGGTAACCCTGATTTCTATCATTTCCACATTCCCATCAGCTGCCTAAATTCTAGATTTTTTCCCTTTATGTAGCTCCGCACTATATTCTATTTGATTATTCCCTTGCAAGTTACCTCTGTACATTGTTTTGCGTGCAAGGAACTATATAAACTAAAGTTGTTGCTACGTATATATTGTCAATTGCATACGGAAGTAGTGGGCTGAATGAGACGAGGAGGAAGTTATGATGCATTTCAACCAAAAGCCGTAAAAACATGCAAGATTAAATACTTTGACCAATGGGCTGGTACATAGTTTAGGCAGTGGGGGAATGGTCTAGGAATGTGTGTGCAATGGACTAGGAGTATTCTGTGTTGTCCCTGTTTACTGAAGTTTTGTCACGATAAGGCTTATTCAGTCTCCAAGCCTAAAGTACCAAGGATTCTGGAGCATGGTTTTCAACTTCTGAAATCTATGCTTGAAAAACAGAAAAATGCTTTCAGAAGCTCAGAGGACAAGGCAGCTTTCCTATTTACCACATTCCCCCCTCCCCATTGTGATAGTGTTAGGAAACCTCTGCCCAGGCTTAAGTATTGCTATTTGAACCTTTCAACCTTTTTCAGATGGGAATATTGATAGTTTTCAGTTTAAAAAGCACTGGGAATTATTTGCAAGCCACTGTGGTTTTACAATGATGGGAGAAAATGGTTTGAAATGCAAGTCACCCATGGTTTATAAAGATCTTTATTGAACAGTTATAAAAATTGGCAAACCTTTAATCTAAACAATGCACAAAATAAACTGCATTATCTGTTCTTATCTCCCACATTTGCTCAATCGAGGTAAGCTCTGTCAGTTTACAATTTGCAATGCCAAACCTTTTAATGTGTATGGAGAAAACCGAGAATTCTTTTAATCATAAATCACCTGTACCATAAAAAGCTGGTCAATCTTGTATTTTCATCCAGCATTTGTGATACTGTCAAACTCACCGTCTGTCAGCTGTGAAGGCCAATTTGTCAGACATCTCTCAGGCTTTGAAATCACATTTAATTGCATTAAGTTTATGAGCACTGAATGAGTTTGTTTGAAATTCCTTATCCATTATTTTTAAGTGATGTTAATTAGTTGAATGAACAAGAGCTTGCGACCACAAGAGAAAATAATATAAAACACCGTGCAAATGCATGTAACAAATATTCAGACACTGTAATATTAAAGCCACAGGGTTTAAATAAAAAGTAGAAAGTGGTTCTTCTAATTGCAAGCACTTCACACCAACTGAGAACAGATTTCTATCCAAATTTGCCTTATTAGTATTGGCCCTGTTTACAACACCTGTAAAAAGGACTATACATGCATCTTTTTAAATATGTACTAATGGGTTGCAGACATCATTGGCTAGGTCAGTATTTGTTGCCCATCCTTAATTAAGAGTCAGGGATAATGGGGACTGCAGATGCTGGAGAATCCGAGATAACAAAGTGTGGAGCTGGATGAACACAGCAGGCCAAGCAGCATCTCAGGAGCACAAAAGCTGACGTTTCGGGCCTAGACCCTTCATCAAAGAGGGGGATGGGGAGAGGGTTCTGGAATAAATAGGGAGAGACGGGGAGGCGGACCGAAGATGGAGAGAAAAGAAGATAGGTGGAGAGGAGAGTATAGGTGGGGAGGTGGGGAGGGGATAGGTCAGTCCAGGGAAGACGGACAAGTCAAGGAGGTGGGATGAGGTTAGTAGGTAGGAGATGGAGGTGCGGCTTGAGGTGGGAGGAAGGGATGGGGGAGAGGAAGAACAGGTTAGGGAGGCGGAGACAGGTTGGACTGGTTTTGGGATGCAGTGGGTGGGGGGGAAGAGCTGGGCTGGTTGTGCGGTGCAGTGGGGGGAGGGGACGAACTGGGCTGGTTTAGGGATGCAGTAGGGGAAGGGGAGATTTTGAAACTGGTGAAGTCCACATTGATACCATTGGGCTGCAGGGTTCCCAGGCGGAATATGAGTTGCTGTACTTGCAACCTTCGGGTGGCATCATTGTGGCACTGCAGGAGGCCCATGATGGACATGTCGTCTGAGGAACGGGAGGGGGAGTTAAAATGGCTCATGACTGGGAGCTGCAGTTGTTTATTGCAAACTGAGCATAGGTGTTCTGCAAAGCGGTCCCCAAGCCTTCGCTTGGTTTCCCCAATTAAGAGTCATATGCATTGGTGGGTCTGGCGTCATATAAAGGCCAGATCAGGGAGGGACAACACATTTCCTTCTCTAAAGTGACCATCAACAGTTGGCAAGATAACAAAGTTTGGAGCAGCATGAACACAGCTGGCCAAGCAGCATTTTAGGAGCACAAAAGCTGACGTTTCGAGAATCCTCTCCCCATCCCCCTTTTCTGATGAAGGGTCTAGGCCCGAAACGTCAGCTTTTGTGCTCCTAAGATGCAGCTTGGCCTGCTGTGTTCATCCAGCTTCACACTTTGTTATCTTGGATTTTCCAGCATCTGCAGTTTCCAATATCTCTGATCAACAGTTGGCACGTGGCTGCCGTGAGAGTTTGAAGTTTTGTTAGCTGTCATAGTGGTATTTGAATCTATGTACCAGACCATTAACCGGGGGCCCTGGATTGTGAGTCCAGCAGAATTGCCACTGCCACCGCTTGCCTGGCGACGTGGTTGCTTTCTCTGGGGCTAAATGATATGCCAGAGTCAGCATTAGCACTCCTGGAATATGATGTCAAGAGATTTGCTTCCAAGTGATGTTGGAATAAGTGTGGGTTGGAAACATTGAATGTGGTCTGGACTGAAATCTCTGGGACTTTTCTCTTATGTGGTCAAATAACTTTTCAGTGTTCATTATCGCAGTCAAAGATCGTAAGGTTGTCAGCATCTTACTGACACTGGCCTTCAATGGTTAGCCGCTTGATATTACAGAGCTTGAGCACAGATGAAGAAAGAGACAAGCTGTCATTTTACCCGCATCAGGACACAACCACAAGAATATCTCAAACAGAACAGCAATTTCGACTGCATGAGAAGACGGTGTTGATTGGTTGACAGGTTAACTCATAGAAACATTGCAAATAGGAGCAGGGGTAGGCCATTTGGCCCTTCGAGCCTGCTCCACTATTTGATATGATCATGGCTGATCATCTGACCTATACTCTGTTCCTGATTTCTTCCCATTCAATTTGATCCTTTTAGCCCAAAGAACTCTATCCAACTCCTTCATAAAAGCATTCAATATTGGGTCTCGACTGCTTTCTGTGGCAGAGAATTTCACAAGCTCACCACTCTCCAGGAGAAAAAATTTCTCGTCTTCTCAGTCCTAAATGGCCTACACTGTATTCTTAAAATCTAACCCACTGATTCTGCCCTTCCTAGTTCTGTACCCTGGTTCTGGTCTCTGACTGGCAGAGGCATTTTCATTGTGAGCGAAAAGATTCAGTTCTATCTCAATGATGTTCAAACTCACGATCTATTACAATGGACTAGATATGGCAAAACCTGTTTCCAGTGATAGAAGGTTGGTAACCAAAGAACAAAGATTCATGTTGACAAAAACACAAGAGGCGACTTGAAGGAACATTGTTTACTTCACAAGTTGATATGATCTGCAATGCCTTGTCTGAAACATCATCTTGGAAGCGGATTCAATTGTACCCTTACAAAGAAAATTACACAAATCCGTGAAGAGCTGTCAGGAAAGATCAGTGGAATGAGATGAATTGGAAAGCTACACTGAAGGTGGGTGCAAACACAGTGGGCCAAAGGGCCTCCCCCAGAAGTACATGAACCCAGTTACAGCGTGTTCAATGAGATCCAGATCACCAGACAGCATTATGCGTCTAGACTGTGGAAGGACTTCCTCTTCCCTGGTGTGGTGCGACTAATGGCAAGTAAGGAGACAAAGTAAGATGAGAATGAATTAAAAAAAAGTTCTCAACACTTCGAAAGAAACATACCATTTTCCTCTCAAGCCTGAAATGGCAACGTCAGAATCTTGGTTGCCCATGCCCCACTTCCTTATTTCAACATATTTGCATCTTATGCCCCCAACTAACCCTATTTATATTGTCTTTCCACTTCTGTCCTTTACTGAGAAAATAAACATTAAGGTAATGCAGAGAAGATATCTATCTCTGCAGTATGTTGAAAATCTGCCACAGCCACTAAATGACTTATACCTTCACCCTGGGTCATGGCAACATAAAACTCATTCCTCACACACTTTAACTACAAATGGGAATACATGTTGAAAGAAAGTCCTTTCGAAAGCAAAGACAACAGCTGGAATTTAAAAACAACAAACAAAACAAACACAATAGATTTCAAACAAATTGAATTTCATTTCTCCCTCCCTAACAGAAACATGAAACACTTGTTAAAGCTCAAATCTGCCTAAACATATTTTTATTGGCTCCAAACTCTACTGGACGATTGCTAGTATCCAAGATAACAAAGTATGAAGCTGGATGAACACAGCAGGCCAAGCAGCATCTCAGGAGCACAAAAGCTGATGTTTCAGGCCTAGACCCTTCATCAGAGAGGGTCTAGGCCCGAAACATCAGCTTTTGTGCTCCTGAGATGCTGCTTGGCCTGCTGTGTTCATCCAGCTTCACACTTTGTTATCTTGGATTCTCCAGCATCTGCAGTTCACATTATCTCTGTTGCTAGTATCCATTTGTTTGATGGCAAAAACACCTTAGCATGAGCTTGAATAACATGGCCACTTTACCCTGTCTCACAAACTGTCCCTCGCACATCCACTCTCCCACAGCATCGACAATACACATTTAGATACACTCACTAACTTCTATCTAAACTAACTCATTCTTTATCTCAATGCGATATGCATTATTTATTGAAGATTCTTTAAAGTGCTGTGTCTCATCTGAGGCTAGCTTAATTTGATTTGAAAAGGTTCCTTGTTCCACAGTATTTTAAAAGCAATAGTCAGTCTGGGTGCAATTGCAAAACCAAATGAAATTTCAAAGACAGACAATAAGTTTTCAGCAGGTCTTTGCATGAATAAGTTGATTGCCTGATAGAAGCTATGTACTGCTAACTTGTGATAGAATTTCTGTATTCTGTGTAGGCACTAGTGTGATTGAAGTAAGGCAGTGTGCACAGGAATTTATTAAGAAACTTGTTCTTTAGAGGTTGTCTCCCAAGCAAATATGTTTTTGCAGGAATGGCTAAAATACAGAGGCCTTCAGTAAAGTGAATATTTTCATGGCAACATGTGATGTCATTTTTTACTCACGTTTTGAATATATTATCTCATAGAGTCCCTACAGTGTGGAAACAGGCCATTTAGACCAACAAGTCTGCACCACTCCTCTGACGAGCATCCCAACCAGATCCGTTCCCCTACCCCTGCATTTCCCCATGTCTAACCCAAACATCCCTGGGCACTACGGGCAATTTAGCATGGCCAATCCACTTACCCTGCATACCTTTGGACTGTGGGAGGAAACTAGAGCACCCGGAGGAAACCCACGCAGACACAGGGATAACACACAAACTCCACACAGACAGTCACCCGAGGCTGGAATCGAAGTCAGGTCCCTAGTGCTGAGAGGCAGCAGTTTTAATCACTGAGCTGCTGTGCCACCTCAATAATTCCTGTAACACTTCAAAGTAGTAAATGTGAGATGTGGCATTTTGGAAAGGCAAATCAGAGCAGGACTTATACACATAAGGATAAAGTCCCAAGGAGTGTTGCCGAACAAAGAGACCTTGGGGTGCAGGTTCAGGTTTCCTTAAATATGGAGCCTCACACAGCCAAGTTTGTGAAGAAGACATTTGGCACACTCACCTTTGTAGTCAGTGCATTGAGTATAGGAGTTGGGAGGTCATGTTGCAGCTGTACAGGACATTGGTTAGGCTACTTTTGAAATAATGTGTTCAGTTCTGGTCTCGCTGCTTTAGGAAAGAAATTGTGAAACTTGAAAGGGTTCAGAAAAGATTGATGAGGATGTTGCCAGGGTTGGAGGGTTTGAGCTGAATAGGCTGGGGCTATTTTCCCTGGAGCATCAGAGGCTGACGGGTGACCTTATCCTGGTTTATAAAATCATGATGGGCATTGATAGGGTGAATATCCAAGGTCTTTACCCCAGGGTAGGGAAGTTCAAAACTAGAGGGCAGAGGTTTAAGGCAAGAGGAGAAAGATTTAAAATGGACCTAAGAGGCAACCTTTTCCTACAGAGGGTGGTGTGTGTATGGAATGAGCTTCCAGAGGAAGTGGTAGAGGCTGGTAAAATGACAGCATTGATAAGGCCCCTGGATGGGTATATGAATAGGAAGGGTTGAGAGAGATAGGGGCCAAATGCTGGCAAATGGGACTAGATTTATTTCGGCTATCTGGTCAGCATGGACGAGTTGGACCGAAGGGTCTGTTTCTCTGCTGTACAGCTCTGTGACACTATGACTTGAATGAGTGAAAACAGCACTGTCAGCAGTGCCATCCTTAGGATGGCAAGGTAAGACTAGGTCATATCTTTCCTCTGAGGGTTTCCTGAAAGTTTTGGCAGCTATATTTTGCAGAAAAAGGCCAACAACGTGTAATTATGTAGTTATCAGTATTTTGATATAGTTAAATAGCCCGAAGCCCTTCACAATAGCACAAAACTAAATATGACACAAGCCAGTTGGCTCAGACAGTGTGGAAAATGTGAGGTTATGCACTTTGGCAGGAAAAATAGAGGAGTTGAATATTTATGTAAATGGGGAAAAATCAGAAGGCTGCTGTACAGAGGGATTTGTATATTCAAGTGCCTGATTCTCAGAAAATTAGCATCCATGTTCAACAGGTACCAGGGAAGCCAAAAAGGGAATGTTGGCCTTTGTTTCAAAAGGAATTAAGTTGAAAAGTAGGGAGGTCTTACTAAGACTATACAAGTTACTTCTCAGACCACAGCTGGAATAATGTGTACAGTTCTGGTCCCCTTATCCAAGGCAAGATATAAAAATATTGGAGCGAGTCCAGAGAATGTAAATGGGTTGATCGTGGATATGGATGGATTTTAGGGTGAAAGGTTCAGTAGATTGGGCTTGTGTTAGTTTTATTACAGAAGATTGCAAGCAGACTTTATTGAAAAATAGAGGATTCTTAGGAAGTTTGTCAAAGTAGTTATGGAGAGGTTGTTTATCCTTGCGGGACACTCTACAATCCAAGGACATAATCTTAGAGTACAGAGTTGCCCGTTTAAGAAAGAGATGGGGAGGAATATTTTTCACTCAGAGACTAGTCAATCTGTGAAATACTTTACGAGAGAAGGCTATTGACAAAGGATCATTAGAGTATATTTGAGGTGGAGACAGACAGAGTTCTAATCAGCAAAGGAATCAAGGGGATAAGTCAAGAAAGTGGACTTGAGGATTTTCAGATCGACCATGATTGAGTAGAATGGTGGAATGGATGTGATGGGCCGAATGGCCTGCTTCTGCTCTAACGTCTTATGCTCTTCTGTTCATTGGGTCTCAGTTGATGGTCAATGCGAAGCGGATTGATGTAAACAGCACAGATTTGAATCCCTGTTTCCAGCTGGGATGAATTCAGATCCTGCCTCCTTGTCCTATACAGTAAGGTGCTTTGAGTCAGACTTCCAAAGAGTAAAGATGAACAGTGTCCCATTCAATCATCTGCTACACTTTTTTCAGTCATGGGCATAACTGGCAAGACCAGCAATTGTTGCCCACCTCTAGTTGGTGTTGAGTTGAGTGGCGTAGACCGCCGTTACGTGTCAATGACATTCCTATAGGCCTGAAGGCTTTTGTATGCCAGGCAGGCATGGGCAGCAGATTTCCTTCCCTAAAGGGCTTTTGTCAACTTGGTGCATTTTTCCAGTGAAATTACAGCAGGCATTTAGGGTATGGAATGAAAATAGAGGTTGCTGGAAAAGCTCAGCAGGTCTAGCAGCATCTGTGAAGAAAAATTAGAGTTAATGTTTCTCACTTCTGAGGAAGGGTCATCAGACCCAAAACGTTAACTTTGATTTCTTTTCACAAATGTTGCCGGACGTGCTGAGCTGTTTCAGCAACTTCTGGTTTTGTTTCTGATTTACAGCATCCGCAACTCTTTTGATTTTTTTTTAATAGAGTGTATGGGATGCACTTTCTGGATGTATGATGGAGGAGATAATTATTTGAACAGAAAAAAGGTGCAAGGATACTGAGGGTAGGATATTACCGCAAGGTAGTGATGCTTATTTGAAGAGTTCTTGTAGATACAATGGGCTGAATGGCTTCATTTTGTCCTGTAATACTTTTGTGATAATTGTTTCCTGGTCAACAACTTTCAGACTAGCTTTTTATTAATTGTATTTAAATCTCACCATTTGCTATGATGGGATTTGAACCCATGTTCTCCAGAGCTTTAACCTGCCCTTCTAGATTACGAGAGCGGTAATGTGTCCAGTAACATTATCACTTCACCACCATCAGATATGAATGGCCCGCTTCTGTACTGAAAATTCCTATGATAGCATTTGTTGAATGGCACATTGATCTCACAATGCATCATCTTTTCCAGTGTATCCCCAGTCCCACCGGAACTTTACTAATGTACACTTGTGATAGTGTACAACTTATTAGGATTAAGAAGAGGAACTGATAGGAGCCCACTGGGAACTGTGTAAATGGGTTAAATCAACTTGATTCCATGCTGAAACTATTAAATGTCAAAAAAATGTACATGCCAACATTGGTGAGGCTTGCTGGTAAGTACAATCAAGTTGCCTCACTCCTGACACCACTTCATACATAAGTAGGAATGTTCTCGCTGGTGCCCTAGCCAACATCTCTTACAAATGATGACCTGGGCAATCATTATTACATCACTGTTTATGGAAGCTTGCAATGTGCCATTTGGCATTAAGGCTTATTACTTTGCAACAGCGATTACACTGTAAAAGAGAATAATCAATGCCTGCAAAGTACTTTGAAATGTCCTGAAGTCATGAAGAGTTCATGAAGCCATTGTTTCTTTCTTATGAGATGGAAAGGTTTGTCTTTATTGGAGACAGAGACAACAGAAGAAGGAATGGGTTTGACCAGAGTGATTCTCACAAAGTGGTACTACCTCACTTTATTTTAGTTTGGTTTTCTTGCAAAACGAAGTTAGTGGCATTGTAGTAAAGCACTAGACTAGCAATCCCGAACATCAGACTACTGCTTCAGTGATATGGATCCATCATGAGAGATGGTGAAATTTTAATTAAAATAAAAACCTGTAATTAAGAAAAGAGTTAGTCTAACGGCAACTATATAACTACTGTTGTTTGATGCAAAAACCCATCTGGCTCACTAATGTCCTTATGAGAAGGAAATTTGTGGTCCTTAACTGGTCAACTCATGTGTGACTTCACATCCAAAGCAATGTTGTTGATTTTTAACTGACCTCTGGGAAAGTAAGAATAGGCAATAAATAGTGGCCCAGTCAGAGATGCCCAAATCCCATAAACAAGTACAAATAAATTCAGTCATAACAAGGTGTAGAGCTGGATGAACACAGCAGGCCAAGCAGCATCACAGAAGCAGGAAAGCTGACGTTTTGGGCCTAGACCCTTCTGAAACGTCAACCTTCCTGGTCCTATGATGCTGCCTAGCCTGCTGTGTTCATCCAGCTCGACACCTTGTTATCTCAGATTCGCCAGCATCTGCAGTTCCTATTATCTCTGATACAAATAAATTCAGTGGCAGGATAACCCCTCCCCCCACCACCCCCTCCCCGCCCCCCCCAACACACACACACACCTTTTGATATTCCTGTCATGAACCAGGATGAGTCATGACCCAGACTGTGGTCGCTTGGTAAGAGTTCAGCTATGACTTCAGCTTTTCCATTTTTTTTACAGTGACGTTTGAGTTATTAATCTTATTCATTGGTTTCAAAGTCTAAGATTGTGTAAGACTAAATCTGAATCTATAGTGTTAATCTGGACTGTTTTTGATTAAGCTGGGTATCTTGAACCCAGAAACAAGAGTAAGCTGCTTTCTGGAATGCATTATGGTGGGTGCTGTTGTAACAACTTCCCTTCTCTTTCTGTCTTCTCACAACGAGTGGTGTATGAAACATGCAAAGCATGTTCTCACATCTGTTTTCACAGCTTGTCAACAAAAGCTATTGTAACACGCATGGCTGACCAGTAGCCTCTCCCACTCTGTCATAAGTGTATTGGGAAGGATATACAGGCTGATAATCAACCTGCTCAACCATGTGGTGGACATAGCTTTGGTGGTCATTGGACATGGACCTTCTGGCCCAGACATAGTGGCACTAACCAGTGCATCACATGGCCCTCCCTCAAATTACCTGGATGGCAAAATTAAGCCACATTGTAGTAGTCTGGTAATGATTCAAACAGATATTTTGTACGACAACACTAGACTATACAAATCCTTGGTATTATTTGGCAACATTTTAGCCACTGGGTTTGAGCACATTTACAAAATATTACAAAGGGCTATTTTTTCTTACCTCATTTTCATAGAATCTACAAAGTGTGAAAACAGACCCTTTGGTCCCACTAGTCCAGACTGACCCTCAGAGTATCTGGCCCAGACCCATCCACCTAATCTACAGATCCCTGAACACTATAGGTTATTAAGCATGGCCAATCCACCCTAACCTGCACAGCTCTGGGCTGTGGGAGGAAACCGGAGCACCTGGAGGAAGCCCACTCAAACACGGGGAGAATGTGCAAACTCTACACAGACAGTCACCCGAGAGTGGAATTGAACTTGGGTCCCTGGTGCTGTGAGGCAGCAGTGCTAGGAGCCACCGTGCTGTTCTGATAATCAGGGCTTGTCCGGCCATTTTTTTTGCCAATTTTGTTTTGAGTGACATGCTGAGATTCGTGGCAACTACTCCAAGGTCCATGTTGACTTTTCTCATGGAATCCTCTACATTCCATCTCATTAATTTGGCAACCATCCACTTGAGTCCCTATCCCATGGAGCCAGGCACCAGGAGGGGCAGGAACTGTTCACTGCTACCAGGCCTTTGCACTGTTCATGCCATAAGTGCCACACTAAAGCCCAGCTGTGCACCACTTCCGATGCTGCAAGACAGGAACTGCTCCTCACTCTGTGGTGCATTGAGTTACCCACCAGGAAATGTTTGCAACATTGGGGCAGAGGAAGTGATGGATTGGGAAATTATCAAAAGGTTAGTTTTCAAGGAGCGAAGCATTTGGAAGGCAGACATGGGAGCTGAAGGAGCAAACGCGTGGCAGGGAAAGCCATGAAAACACTTTGTGATGATGACAATGAATTTGTGAGAGTTGGAAAGTCAGCATTTACCAGCGAAAATGGCAGCAAAATCAGAGGGTGATGCTCTTCAGTTATGGCCAAGAGAAGATTGGGATTATTAAGAAAAACACTCATACCTTTTAGTATTTTCCAGTTCTGATGAAATGGCATTGATGCATTTTTCAGTCTCTCTCCAGACGAGTAATACACTGATGGAGTTTTATAGCATGGAACGATTCCATTCGGCCATCATATCTATCTATTTCTGGCCTACAGTTGGCCCGTGGTATTGTGTATCTGGCTCTTTTATGATCATTCAAATACTTTTGAAATGTTGAGCTGGTTCCTGCTTCTACCACCCTTACAAGCAGTGAGTTCCAGAGAGATAACATTCTTCCTAATCCCCTCTAAACCTTCTGATCCTTATTTTAAATCTATGCTTCTACACCACCCCCCCCGCCGACTACAGTTATTGATCCTTCTACAAAGGAGGGATAATTTCATCCTGTCTACCCTGTCTACCCTGTCTTTACCCCTCATAATTTTGTATGCCTCAATCAGGTAACCACTCAGCCTTCTCTACTCTGAGGCAAATGCTGCCAAGCCTATTTTGTATTCCAGTTCACTTTTGTTTTATTAACACAAAGTAACACTTTGGATTAGTTCAAAAAGGGAAGCACCAGGTTGTTAATGCCCTCATTACTCAACTGGTGAAGGAAATCTGTAAAGAGATACATAAATTTCCAATCCAGTCAATAATCTGAGAGTTGTGAACTGCTTAGATCTGGGGGAGGCTTCAGTATCAATGCATATAATGATGTATTGATTACAGAATGACACTGGCAACTCTGGAGTTGTAAGTTTAAACACCAAAATAAATCTGGTAGATTGTAGCTGGCCCTAGAAAAATAGATGAGTATGCAGGCTGCCAGATTGTTGCTAAACTCAGCTGGTTCCAGTTCCTTTAAAGAAACAAGCCAGAGTTTCCCACCATTATGTAAGTCCAGTCCCACACCCTGCTTCTTAACTGTCCATTAAATGTTACAAAAGATTGTTACTCATATTACAATAGTGATACATATAGATTATCAAATTTTAACTTCCATCATATGATATGGATCACTATTATCTTATAGACTTTAATGTAAGCAAGTATGCGGCTATCCATTTCGACTGAAAAAGAATGGATCAAGGTGTTTTCTAAATGGTGTGAACTTAAATACAGTGGAGGTCCAAAGAGACTTGGGGTTCAGGTGACAGGTCTTTAAAATGGCATGAGAAGGTGTAGAAAATAATTAAGAATACTAATGGAATGCTGGCCTTTAGATCTAGTGGACTGGAGTATAAGGACACAGGAGGGAAGCTTGATGGCTCAGGGGTTAGTACTGCTGCCTCACAGCACCAGGGACCTGGGTTCAATTCCACTCTTGGGTGACTATCGGAGTGGATGCTGCATATTCTCCCTGTGTCTGCATGGATTTCCTCTGGGTGCTCTGTTTTCCTCCCGCAGTTCAAAGATAGACAGGCTCGGTGGATTGGCACATGCTATGGTGCCCAGGAATGTTTAAGTTAGGTGGTTTAGACACAGGAAACGTCAAGTGCAGGGGAAGGTATCTGGGTGGGATGCTCTTCAGAGGGATGGTATGGATTTGTTGGGCTGAATGGCCTGTTTCCACACTGTAGGAATTCCATGATGAGTTATGTTGCAGTTATACAAAACCCTGGTTAGACCCATATTCAGAGTCCTGTGAGCTGATCTGAGCACCACACCTCACAATGGATATATTGGCCTTGGAGGGAATACAACATCAGTTTAAAAGAATGACACCTGAACTTCAATGGGGACTAATATTATGAGGTGCGAGTGTGCAAATTAGGCCTGTTTAGTCTAGAATCTAGCAGGTTAAGACTGATCCAATCAAAGTCTTCAAGCTATTAACTCGTAAAGACAGGGTAGATAAAGATAAACTATTTTCACTGATGGGGATTCTAGAAATAGAGGTCATAATCTGAGAATTAGGACCAGACTGTTTTGGAGAGATAATAGAATCCCTACCGTGTGGAAGCAAGCCATTCAGCACGTACCAATTCTCCATGGAGCACCCTATTTCCAATGGTTAATCCATTTAGCCCGCACACAGTGGACAATTTAGTATGGCCGATACCTAACCTCCACACCCTGTGGGAGGAAGCCAGAACATCGCCACACAGACACAGAAAGAATGTACAAACTCCACACAGTCAGTCACCTCAAGGCAGAATTGAACTTGGGTCCATAGTGCTGCCAGGAAGCTGTACTAAGCACTGAGCTACCATGCCACTGTTAGAAAACACTTCTACGCTCAAAGAGTCATAGATATTTTGAACTCTCTTCCAAAAAACAGCAGTGTATGCAGGAACAGTTGGTAATTTTGAATTTGATAATTTTTTATGAAGTAAAGTATTTAAGGGATATGGGACAAAGGCAGATATTTGGAGTTAAGCCACAGATCAGCCATGATTTCGGTGAGTGGCAGAATAGGCTCGAAGGACCGAATGGCCTACTCCTGTTCCTCTGTTCCAATGATGGTTTTATATGAGACCTAATATGGACTGAAACATTTTTAAAGAGGAAAAAATATGGACCTAAAATAACCTGGCCACTGACTGAGGCAAGAATTCTTCAGATCCGTTTGGAATAAACAAACCCATCTGCTTTGAAATTACCATTTTATCACCTGGTTGAAAGATAAAGCAGCAGTTCATTGTTTGATGGCTCTATGGTCGGGGCTTCCTCTTAACAACCCATGCATTTTCCATACATCAAAATGAATGGGGGTGAAATCATATGCTGACAAGAACACAAGATTGACATAGCCCTTAAGAAGAAATTTGTCTTCATACAGATCCTTCTGTGGCATCTGCACATAATCGTCTTACAGTTAGTATTTTTCAAGTGTCTGTAAGGAGTAAAAAACAAAGTTAATCAGAGATAGCAAGAACTGCAGGTGCTGGAGTCAGAGTCAATACAGAATGGAGCTTCATCGGGCCCGAAACATCGACTGTCATGGTCTTCTGATGCTGCCTGACCCGCTGTGTCCTTCAGCTCCACACTGTTTCGAAGCAAAGTTAATTTTTTAAAGCTGATGACTATAGTATAAAGGGGATGAATATTCTAATGAAGATAATGTACATGATCCTATTACTTTGATATCAAACGTTCCACGTTGTTGAAACTCTGTGAAGATCAGTACTAGAGAGCTGATGTTGGTATTCAGTATATTAGAATGAAAGACCAAATGACAGTCAGACAATAGTTACTATTTCACAAGGTAGAGAGAGAGGTGCAACAGTCCTACAGTATGGTCAAGGCAAAATACTACGGATGCTGGAAATCAGAAGCAAACTCAGAATGCTGGAGAAACTCAGCAGGGCTGGCAGTATCTGTGGACAAAGAAACAGAGTTTCGAGTGTAGTCTGACTCTTCTTCAGCATATAAGAGTACACAGAGTTCTGAAGATGAGTCACACTAGACTTGAAATATTAACTGTTTCTTAGTCCACGGATGCTGCCAGACCTGCTGAGTTTCACCAACATTCTCTGTGTTTACTTCAGAGTAGGGTCAATCTGGCTAAGTACAGCAGCTTCAAGAGCGCAGTACAAGGACCCAAGGCGCAGAGAGTTTTGTAAGCAGAGTCCATGCAGGATGGGTTCCATGGAGGCAGCATGGTCCATGGCAACAGCAGCATTTGCACAAATCAATGTCCTTTCACCAGGCCAGTTCAGACAATAGAGCTTATGCATTGGAAACATTGCATGGTTCACAGATATAGTCAGACCAGATGAGAATTGACTGAATTTTGTGTTTATATTTCAGAGGTCCAGATTTGCACAGTATTTTACTTATCCATTTGAAGTCTAGTCCCTGTTGTCATGGACAACACAGTAGTCATTTTGCATGCAGATGAATAGCAATGAGATAACAATCAGCCAATACATTCTGAATGTAGGTTGAGGGATAAATATTGGCCAGGATATCAGAAAGATATCATTTGCACTTAGAAATATTGTCATGGGATTTTCAATATTTACACACAGGGGACAGAGTAGGAGCTCAGCTTCAGAGAATCCTAGAATCTTGACAGTCAGGAAACGTGCCATTTGGCCCATCAAATTCACACTGCCCATCAGAAGAGCATTTCACCTACACCTGCTCCCCTAGCCTATTCTATCCCTGCATTATCCATGGCTAATCCACCCAGCCTACACATCCCTGGACACTATGGGCAATCCATGAAAGTTGCAAATCTTTGGACTGTGGGAGGACATCCACACAGACCTGGGAAGAATGTGATAACTCCAAACAGACAATCACCCAAGTGTGGAGTCGAAACCGGGTTCCTGGTACTATGAGGCAGCAGTGCCAACCACTGAGCCACCATGCCACACTTTAATGTCTCATCCAAAACCTCACAACAATGTAACACTCCCTCGGTACATTACTGTGAACTGCCATTCCAATTATGTGGTCTCAGATCTGGACTAAACTAGTGATGGTTTGACATGGAGGCAAATATTATACTGACTGAACTAGCTGTCAGTGTAGTATCTATGGCTGACAATGTGAATCCATCTAAAACAGTGCTGACAGAAACAGCAGGAAAGGAAATAAATTTGAGGATCTCTTGGTTACCCAACTAGGACTGTGTATACAACTTGAGATAAAAAAAGGCCTTTAATTGTTTAGCATGCTGAGGCAGTACTACCTTGACTGATGGTAGAATGTACAGAACTAATTTACAGTCCACCAGTGTTTCCACTCAAATTGTTATGTGTGTACATTGTAGAAATCAGATAAAGATTGTCCACAGTTCAATATAAGAACAAATGGAAACACGAATGTCAATCTACCATCTTAGATAAAGCTAGAAAAGTGTAAAGAAGTACTTTTTGGGCTATAGCCTTTGTTACTGAGGATTCTGGAACTCTGAAATAAGGACAGGGAATGCAGCCAATATTCAGTAAGCCTGTCAGTATTTGCGGAGTGAGAACCATGTTAACATTGCTGGTCCATGAACTGCTCCAATAAAGGGTCATCACTTGAAAACATTATCTTTGTTTCTCCCTTCAGTCACTTCTGAAATAGTGCCAGGAAAAAACATTGCACATAGTACTGAGGCTACAAAAGATGTGCTATAAATATAAGATCGTTCTTGAGGACAACATAGTAATAGTGTTTTTGTCATTCTTTCATGGGATGTAGGTATCATTGGCAAGGCCAGCACTTCTAGTCCATCCCTGACTACACCTAAACTGAATGGGTTTGCTAGGCTGTTTCAGAGGATAGTTAAGAGTCAATCACATGGCTTTGGGTCTATAGTCATGTTGAGACCAGACCAGATAAGCTCTGGGTACTTCCTGGTAAGGTCAGTAAACACCCAGTGACTCAGTGGCTAGCACTGCAGCCTCATATCACCAGGGATTTTGGTTCAATTCCAGCCTTGGCGACTGTCTAGGTGGAGTTGTCCCCGCATCTGCTTCAGTGGACTCTGGTTTCCTCCCGCAGTCCAAGGATGTGCAGATTACGTGGACTGGCCATGCTAAATTGTCATAGTAGCTAGGGACATACAGGCTAGGTGGGAAATGTAGGGTTCCAGGTGTGTCTGGGTGGGACCCTCTTTAGAAGGTTGGTATGGGCTGAATGGCCTACTTCCACAGTGTAGGGTTTCTATGACATGAGTTAGTCAGATATTTTTTACTTCCTTTTCTTATATCCAGAAATGCTCTCAGACACAACTGAATGGCTTTCCCCTCATCACCAAATCACTGTAGCACTTTACTCATCTATTAATTGAATTACCCATACTTCCAATTTCAGATTGTTTTACAACAATCAGTGGCACTGAAATTAGCTACGTGTTGCAGATTTATTAATACCTGCCCCAAGGAAAATTTCAGCCAATAGCCACTGACAAAGCGGTATTGTGATGAGGCACTAGAGGGACACTGCTGACTAGGGTAAAATATATGTCCTCAGTGATGAACTAGTTGCTGGATGTATATGCAGTCTAATCATATGCAGTAATCAACATCTGGTGATTTTATGAGGCTCAGAACATCTGGAAGACAGGCGTGCAACGGTGATGCCATCATCACTGAAAATGAATCAAACTCACACCCAGTGTTTCAACTTTTGACATGGCTGACCACACTACACTACTCCAATAACTGTCCTCCATTGCCAATTTCAATGCCCTCACTGGGTTCTGTTCTTCCGTATTCGATCATACCCTAAGCATCTCTGGCAATGACTTCTTCCCCCTGCATCACAATTTCCCTGAAGATCCTATCCATAACAGCATCCTTTCTCTCCAGCTTTCGCATGTCCTCTGTTTCCTCTGGCTGTACCTCTCTACCATCCCTTCTGACGTCCTTGCTCCTTTGTTGCCTTTGTATGGCTTTACCTAGCAACCAGTCTGATATGATTCATAACCGCTTTCATGATACAGGGAAGACTGAAAGCATTACCTTCAACTTCTAACAGACTGGCCAGTCTTTAGAAAAGCATGCAGAGGATGATGCTGACCAATAGTGAAGACTCGATGGGTTGAAGGGCCTTGTCTGTGCTGTATGACTCTAACAGGACAGAACACAGCTCTCCTAAAGGCACACTACTGCTGTAAATCCCTTCCATAAACGATAACTTTTCTCACATTGTTTCTCTATTCTAGAGGAAGCAGCCCCAGACTGTAGTGTATAATTGCTCTAAATAAGCGTAATCTCTCACTTCTGGTATCATCCTTGTAAATTGTTTGGCAAGTTTTCCTCCAGAATCGTTTTTTTTAATAAATTAGAAACTAGAACTGTATGCAGTCCTCCAAATGTGGTCTAACCAAACATAGACGCGGTAATGGGAATGCCTTTAAAAAAAATTGGAAAAACTAACTTTCTTGAAATGATTAAAAACAAACTGTCTCATTTGAATCATGCTGAGAGAACAGAAATTCCTGACAGCAGATGCCTGTTAAAAGATAAAAGACTGCAGAATTTTACAAACTTTCAGAATAAAAAACGGTATTGGGAGCTACAGTCTGAGGAAAGAATTTAACCCCTAATTGAAGTGGGTGGTTGGTCGGGGTTACTGTGTGAAAATGAGATCAGGTTGCCAGTGTTGAGTAACACCAGAGAAAAGTTTTTGATGAAGTGCAGAATATGTGTCAGCGCATTGAGTATAGAAGTTGGGATGTCGCATGATGACTGTCCAGGTCATTTGTTAGGCCACTTTTGGAATACTGCATTCAATTCTTATCTACCTAGTATAGAAAAGATGTTGTGAAACTTGAAAGGGTTCATAAAAGACTTACAAAGATGTTGCCAGAGTTGGAGGGTTTGAGCTACAGGGACAGGCTGAATATGCTGGGGCTATTTTCCCTGAAGCAACAGAGATAAAGGGGTGACCTCAGAGAGGTTTACAGTTTCATGTGGGGCATGGATAGGGTGAATAGCCAAGTTCTTTTCTCCAGGGTAGGGGAGTCCAAAACTAATGGGCATAGGTTTAAGGTGAGAGGGGAAAGACATAAAGCGTCCTAAGGGGCAGCTTTTTCATGCAGCGGGTGGTGCGTGTGGGGAATGAGCTGCCAGAGGATGTGGTGGAGGCTGATACAATTACAACATTTAAAAGGAATTTGGATGGGTACATGAAACAAAAGTATAGAGGAATATGGGCCAAATGCTGGGAAATGGGACCAGATTAATTTAGGATATCTGGTTGACATGGGCGGGTTGATCCAAAGGGTCTGTTTCTGTGCTGTCTGACTCTATAACTCTGTGCATTACTGTGGATAAGCACCCTTTGTGCCAGAAAGCATGCACTTGAATGCTGTACTTGGGTACATAAATGAAGTTGATATTCCAGTGTCGAGGGATTGCTCCACTGTTGCAGATGTTATCCATTGAACAGGATATTAAATCAGCGCCAATGAAAAGAAGGTTAAGGGAGGTTTTCTTGGTGTCTCAGCCAATAGTTATCCCATTCTGCTCACTAATTACTGATCCATTTAACATCATCTTGTTATAAATATAAAATACAACAGCAGCTGGAAATCTGTACCAGCAACAGGAATCAGATCACCAGAAACAGTAGCACTGTTTATCTCTCTCCGCAGGTGGGCTCACCTGAAGAGCATTTCCAGAATTTTCTGTTTATACGATCATATTGATAAGGGCTTGCTCTGCAGCAATTGGTTGACTGCTGGCTTACCTCACTAATCATGCTGTGAAAAGCGCTATCCTCTGATGAAGGGGCTAGGCCCGAAACGTCAGCTTTTGTGCTCCTGAGATGCTGCTTGGCCTGCTGTGTTCATCCAGCTCCACACTTTGTTATCTTGGATTCTCCAGCATCTGCAGTTCCCATTATCTCTGATTTCAATGCACACCTTTCTTTGTCGCAATCCCAGCTTTCTTAAGGTCGAAGGGGTTCTGGTTTGAAACTTCACTTTCTAGTAAATGTCTTGCTGGAATTCCCTCTCTCTAATCAATGTCATTTACGAAGACATGACAGTGACTATAGAGAAAGAGATATTGAGATTTGACTGCACAGTAAATGGCCCTTTGGCCCATCGTGTCTTCTTGGTCATCAAGCATCCATTTTTTTCTGATATCATTTTACACACACGTAGCCTTGTAAAATGTGGTATTTCAAACATTCATCTAAATAGTTTTTAAATGTCTTGAGGGTTCTTGCGGCAGGTGAGTCCCAAATACCCATAATCCTTGAGCGACAACAAAAATATAAAATCCTCCCAAACCTTCTGCTCTTTACCATTGAACTGCACTCCTTTGTTGCTGACCCCTCCACTGAACAGAAAACGTTCTTCCTCTCAATGCCTTCATAAATATCAATCAGATCCCCTGTCAGCCTTCAATGCTTTAAGGAAAATAACTCCAGCCTATCTCGTCTCTCTTCCTCACTGAACCACTCCAAGCCTGAAAACATCCTGATGAATGAAAGCCAAAAGAACTGCAGAAGCTGTGAATCAGGAACAAAAACAGAAGTCGCTGGAAAAACTCAGCAGGTCTGGCAGCATCTTTGAAGGAGAAAACAAAGTTAACATTTCTGACAACCGGAACCGAAACGTTAACTCTGATTTTCTCTTCACAGATGCTGCCAGACCTGCTGAGATTTTCCAGCGACTTCTGTTTTTGTTCCTGATTCACAGCTTCTGCAGTTCTTTTGGCTTTTATTTTGTCACAATCATCAGTCTTGCTGCTTTTTCCTTCTGGCCTAGGAAGCCCCCCCACTCAAGGTGACTTCGGGGCGGGCAACAAATGCCGGCCTTGCCAACAAGAAATTTTTAAAAATCACAGCGAGTAAAGAATCCACGGCCCTATGCTAATAACATAATGATGAGCATGAGTCATGTTCTCAAACAGCTCAAACACATTCCACTGATCAAACAGCTTGTTAGCAACATCCTCTAGGCCCTTTATCATTTCAAACTGAAAATTCCTCCATGAATCATTGTGAAACAGTTTTTACAAGCTACAATTGCCAGTGAACCACACCCAAAAGTAGTTTAGGTACTGGGATCGGAACATTTTCGGTACAAGTGACACACCAGTCAGACACAGATGTTGGTCATACTGTCAGAGTCTCAGGAATCCAGTCATGTTTCATAACCTGAAGCAAAATTTCTGCTACATCAGCCAATAATCATACAGATAGTATTGATGTTACTCACTCGTGTTAGCCGAATTGACCATACTCAGAGATTCATCATCAGATATAAAATAAACATTGCCTTTCAAATCAATTTCTCGTTCTGATCCTTTCTGACTTATTAGCTTTCCATTGTCAGAGTTGAAAGTTCTGGTATAATTGAACCCTGGAGAAATGTAGTCACAAAACATGCTGCACTGTGTTTGCTGCATACGAAGCATTACAGTCATAAAGAAAGGCTCAAGAAGTCATTTTCAGGGAAAATTAGTGGGGAACTAAATAGAGGCTTTGAAAACTGCTGGCTGACAAATCACCAAAAGAAAGGTGATCGTCACTCATGATTTGAAACTGGGAGAATTTTGTTTTTCTCAAAAATTGGTCATTACAACCACAACATTTTGTTTAGCACAAGAGCTTGCAGAGGATGCAGTCTCATTTAAAGATAAAATAAGTTAAGTATTTGAAAAGGATAACATTAAGAGTATACAGAATCACACAGCCAGTTGGTTTGTGTGCCTGTTCTATCTATTGGGAAGAATGAATGGGTGGCATAGTGGCTAGCACTACTGCTTCACAACACTCAGGATCTGGGTTGAATTCCACCCTTAGGTGATTGTGTGGAGTTTGCATATTTTCCCTGTGTCTGTGTGGGGTCCTTCTCACAGTTCAAAGATATGCAGGCTAGATGGATTAGCTATGGGAAGAAACAGGCTTTGGTTAGAGGGTGGGTGTATGATGCTCTTCAGAAAGTGTGGAATCAATGGGCTAAAAGGCCTGTTTGCCCTCTCTAGGGGATTCTATGATTCTAACCAATTAGTCCCTCTCCATAGTCCTGCAAATTTTATCTTTGAGTGTATATGAATTCCATTTTGGAAGTTATAATTGAGGTTACTTCAAATGCTGGAACAAAGACAGTTTTCCAGCTAATAGAAAATTGTTGCATTTTTAAAAAAGGGATTCCACCCTTCTTCTGATTCTTTGGCCAGTTGTCTTCTCTCTTCCTCAAACTGTGGTCTTTTAGCGTCAATACATCCAACCACCTCACCATGTTCCAACTTCCCTTCCTGACTCCTTCCTTCCCCACCTTAAAGAACTTACTGCTTGTCATTAATGTAGCTTGGGATAGATATGGACGAGTGCCTTTGGGATGGATCCCTTGCTCTTCCTCACTGGACCACTAGGTGATTTTGTCCAGCTGAGAGGGTACCCATATTAAAGATCTTACCTGAAAGAGAGTCTCTCTGATTGTCCAAAAATCCCTCAGTCATGCACTTGGCAGTGTAGGTGGGCAGTACCAAATTATGCTTTGTTCTCAAGCTGTTGGAGTTGGGGTTTGAAACTGAGAAAGTGCCCCAGCTGACAGAAAGTTGAGAAACAGCTGAGGCTAGATATTCATAACAGTGCAAGAGAAAATCAAAGAGGAAGTGGCAAGGTAAAGTTTGATTTGCAAAGATAAACATCCTTTCAAAATGAGGAATTGAGATCGCAGAAGTGTGATTGGATGGAGAAAAACGTAACAACATGATCTCTTCCTCTTCTAAATCTAGTGAGAGATTTAGGAAATAGGTGCAGAATTTTTCCAGTCCCCAAACAATGTCAGTGAGTTGGGAAAATGTGGCAAGATCAGAAATATTCCTGATGTCAAGGAAAAATGTCTGATTCTGAAACAATGTTTTGAACGGCAAGTCGAGAACTTTGCTGGTGAGCGGTCTGTTTGCATTTCCATGTCATTAGCAGCTAAAAGTGCTTTCATTAATATATACAGATTTATAGTCTCTCAAGCACTGAATTTAAACTGGACAATGATAATTCCTGGCATGGAGTATGTACCTGTTGACTCCAGCTCTCCTTTGCTGCTCTGGGTTTTTGTTTTGGACAGAAGTCCACAGCCTCTCAAGTTACACTACATGGGCAGCGACCATCTGCACCTCCAGTCCATTAATGGTGCCTTCAGAATGCACCAGCTTCACCACATCAACAGAGCACATCTCTGACTCACTTCAGTGCAGTTCATCGTCATAGAATCCTACAGTGTGAAAACAGGCCCTTCGACCCAACAAGTCCACACTGACCTCACAGCATCCCACCCAGACTCATCCCCCTAAAACCATCTAATCTACATATCCGCGAACACTACAGGCAATTTAGCATGGCCAATCCATCTAACCTGCACATCTTTGGATTGTGGGAGGAAACCAGGACACCCAGAGGAAACCCATGCAGACACAGGGAGAATGTACAAACTCCACACACACAGTCACCTGAGGCTGGAATCAAACCCAAGTCCCTGCTGCTGTGAGGCAGCAGTGCTAACCATAGAGCCACCGTGCGGTTCTTCAATTCAGTGCTGCATTTTGGCGTGCACTGGCACTCTTTAATGTAATGTTGGTCCCAAAGCAGCCTGTACACAGTTACAAACACATGGATTTGATTAGGGTGCATCTCAGCAATCCTCAATTGCTCTCTCAATTCTCACTGACACTGCACTTTCTTGAATGCCAGCAGCATCTCCACCTCGTCTTATTACAGTTTTGCCTGCTTCATTCAGAAGTTAAGGACACACAGGAGTTCTGCCTTACATTACTATTTAGCGCAGGCAAGAAAAAACAGGCAGCTAGTCATGGTTGCCCGATCAGTCAAGGTGGGGTGAACAACTTGTAGCACCATGTTATATCAATTACAAACCTGTACCAGCAATGCCACAGCGAAATGACCATGAGTCAAAGTGTAATGGAGTAGTCCTCAGAGATAGTAGGAACTGCAGATGCTGGAGAAGATAGCCTTCAGTCAGGGATTACTGGCACCATCAATCAAGAGCAGCATCCGATCTCAATTCAGGGGCTTGAACATGGTCAGTTGGCTGCCTGAGGAGTTGAGGATTAAGAGTTTTGTGTGCTTGCATTCGGGAAAGTGAGCCACTGACATTCCTGAAAGTCCGCTATAACTAGTTGGGGGCTAGCAGCATGTTTGTCATTGAGCTGCACAGATATCAGTTAGGGATGTGATCACTTAGCAGTTGGCACTGTCCATCCAAATTGGTTGGGAGAGGGTTGTAGGGCACAGTCAGTGCTGGGGGTCTGCTCAATGAATGTCAGGGGCCTTTGCTACAATAAGAAACTTGGGGAAGTCAGTTCCAGGGATTGGAGGCAGCATGCTGGGATGAGGGACAACAATTGTCGGGGGAGAAATTCAACATGTATGGAAGGGGTGACATTGGTGCATTGCAGTTCATGGACGGATGTCATCTATGATCACAACCACACTGGCATTGATTGGGAATGGTGCAGCATGATGGTTGGCAGGACTAAAGTGTGGGACAGGAACTCGGGGCGGGGGTGGGGAGGGTAATGTTGAGAGACAAAAACTTAAAAGGGAGAAAAATGGAAATTGCTTACTAAATGCAACATCTATGGGAAGAAAGTAGAGTTAATATTTCAAATCCAGTGACTTCATCAGAGTTTATGAAGGACTCCTGGATTTTGCAAGTCATTTCTGTTTTTGTTTTACACTAATGAAACAGTGGAATGGGAATGTATTGAAGCTCAGAACTGATAGATTTGACAGGGAATGCAAAAGAGAAAGAAACATGGAGTTTCAGGGGTGTAATTTTATTACTAGGCTGAGTTTGCATCTCTCTGTGCCAAGAGTGGCCTTTCCATTCTCATGGGAATTGCAGCTGTGCAATTGAAAGGGAAAACACTGTGAGTGATGTGAGACCCTTTGAGGAACAACTGCATGAATTCAGCACTTCCACAGGACAGGTTGAAAAATGCAAGCAGTCTGCGACTGTGCAGCCCACAAATCCCACTCACAAACAATTTAAGCCATGGCATTGGTCATTGCAGATCAGGGATAGCCATCTCTGTGAAGCTAAAGTAACCAAAGGTGACAATAGATGTTGCACCTGTGAGCCACAATCCAGGATCTCACTGACTGCGCCAGGGACTCAGAGCTAATTTCCCCTCACCTTAAACTGATTGCATTCGCCAACATGCAATCTGCCTTTCTCAAGTGAAGTGAAGAAGGGAGGACAAGGTATCGGTCATAGAACATAGAACATAGATCGGTACAGCGTAGTACAGGCCCTTCGGCCCACAATGTTGTGCCAACCCATTATCCTAATAAGATCAAAATACCCTGCATACCCTACATTTTACTATCCTCCATGTGCCTATCCAAGAGTCGCTTAAAAGTCTGTAAGTCATCTACGTCATCATACAGCACTTACAATCTCGTACACTACTTGTATAACATGGCTTATGCTGCATTCTTTCGCGAAAATGTCCCTTAGTGTAGGGTCCATTTACAGGCATTCCATGGATCTCTATGTCCGAGTCTTCCATATCAGACTGTATGGATTATGCTTAGCTGTTAATTGTGTGTGATGTGAATGTCGACTGCACATGGCACGAAGAAACTGTTCTGTTTCTGTTTCTGACCACAGAGGTTCAATGGAACCATGCGACTGGATCCAGCCACCGCAGGGGTCATCACTGGTGTTGCTGAACTTCAATGAAGGTGCAAAAAAAAGGTGGAGAAACAGATGAGCCAGCAATTCCAGGACTAACAGCAGTGCCAAGCCACTATCAAACAGCTAAACACATGAAGATGTTGCAGTTGAAGGTCTTTTCAAGGTGCAGAGGAGGTACAGAAGGCCCAGAGTCTGTCCTCAATGCCATTCCCTCCCGATGAGCAAAGCTCATTGCAACCACAGGCAGAAGATCTCTTGAGATGCTGTCACAGAACAATGCCGTGTGCTGGAGTGACATGAAGGAGTGAGCAGGCAACTATCTTGGTAGCTGTAAAGATTACAGCAACGCCAAACTTGTAGGCAGTTAGTTGTTTCCAAGGATCCTTTCCATGATCTCTCAACCCTTGAACAACAAATGTATCAAGGCTGTGCAATTTGTGACCGATCACAAATCTAGTTTCTCAGTGCAGGGTCAGTGCTGCTGCCAGAGCAGTTGGCTTTGCCAACACAGCTGCTTGCCTCCGTTTGCAGGGTGCTTTAGAGTGTACACATGTGGGCTCCATATCAGGGCAGAGCAGAAAGCAATTCCTTTCTGTCAATGCACAAGACATCTGTGATCATCAGTACCACATCTTAGATGCCAGTGCCAGGATTCTGCAAGCTCCACCTTTGAGAACCATCATGCTCCTGCTACATTTCATAAACCAAATCTCTTTCAAGGATGGTTACAGGGAACAGGAGTAACCCTGTGCAACCGCGGCTGGAGATCCTGTTACACAAAACCTCTGACTGAGGTAGATACAATGCAGCCCATTCTTCAACCAGGGCCATGGTAGAGCAGACAACAGGCAATCTCCTGACCATGAGATTCAGGTGTTTGGGTCAGTCTGGAGCACCTGGCAGTAAAGCCCAAACAAAGCGTGTCACATTTCCTAGCACGCTGTGCTTTGAACAACTGGCATAGGCAAAGAGGGGGTGTGATAGAAGCTGAAGAGCTGGGACAGGAGGGGAGGTCTCTCTGAGGCCATAGAGCAGGAGGAACATCACTTCAACATGATGGAAAGGCACAGCTTTGGGCACAAAATGCCAAGCAGGTCTGAATTGACCACCTGTTTATAACAAGTATGAGCTGGGTGCTGTAAATCTGGGTAAATGTACCCTGACTAACCTTGGCCAGTTAACCTCTGGTGTGCTATACAGTGAGTTAGGCAAATGGGACAAGAATCAGGGGAAGTCCAATACAACTTTATTAAACACTTAGAGTCATTAAGTCATAGAGATATACGGCTTGGAAACAGACCCTTCTGTCCAACTCATCCATGCCAACCAGCTATCCTAAATAAATCAAGTCCCATTTGCTAGCATTTCGTTTTTTGGTCCAGATCCCTCTACACACTTCCTATTCATATACCCATTCAGATTCCTTTCAAATGTTGTAAATGTACCAGCCTCCACCACTTCCTGTGGCAGCTCATTCCAAACATTCACCACCCTCTGCGTGAAAAAGTTGTCCCTTTTAAATCTTTCCCATTGCACTTAAAACCTATGCCCTCTAGTTTCGGACGCCCCCGCCCCGGGGAAAAGACCTTGTCTATATACCCTATCTATGCCCTTCATGATTTATAAACCTCTATAAGGTCACCCCTTCAGCCTCCGATGCTCCAGGGAAAATAACCCCAGTTTATTCAGCCTCTCCCTGTGACTTAACCCTCCAACCCTGGTAACATCCTTGTAAATCTTTTCTGAACCCCTTCAAGTTTCATAGCATCCTTCCTAGAGCAGGGAGACTGGAATTGCACACAGTATTCCAAAGGTGAGCTAACCAATGTCCTGTATAGCTGCAACATAACATCCCAACTCCTATACTCAATGTACTGACCAATAAAGGCAAACTTACTAAACGCCTTCTTCACTATCCCATCTAATTGCAACTCCAATTCTTCAAGGAAAAACAACATCAACCTCTACAATCATACTTTAATTAAACTCTAACAATCTTTTTACAGGGCTCTTTAGTAACGTCTTAAATCTCCAAGTAAACAGTCTCACTTTTCTTCTGCTGTATGCTTCTGAGGATTCACTGCACCCTAACAACAGGTCATTACTGTTGCATGTGAATTGTTTGTTTGAAAGAATTGGTAATACTTTCTCAATCAGGCTGGGACAGGCTGTTCCTTGGTCTTTGAGCATTCGCTGATATTACAAGGATCATTGATTTGGGCTTCTCCTTTTGTGTAGGGCTGGTTCTGGTCTTCGTGTAACAGGTCCACAGCGGAAGCCATTTAGCTAGCTCTGCACTCATCACTGGAACACCTGGACAACAAGGACACCGACATCAGACTCCTGCTCATCGACCACAGCTCTGCCTTCAGCACCATTATCCCCTCCAGGCTGATCTCAAAACACCGAGACCTAAGTGTCGGCTCTCTCCTCTGCAACTGGATCCTCAGCCTTCTGACCCACAGACCGCAGTGAGGATAGGTAAATGCACCTCTTCTACAGTAATACTCAACATTGGAGCCCCCTAAGGATGCATCTTCAGCCCCCAATTGTACTCCCTGTACACCCATGACTGTGCAGCTAAATTCCGAAGGAATGCTACCTACAAGTTTGCTGATGATACCACTGTGGCAAGATGGATATCAAACAACGATGAGTCAGGATACAAAAAGGATATATAGAGGCCTTAGTGACAATGGTGCAAAGATAACAACGTCTCTCTCAATATTGTAAAATCAAAGAACTGATCATTACTTCAGAAAGAAAGGAGGAGAACACAGCCGCATCTATATCAATGGAGCAGACGTTGAGAGCAACAAGTTCCTAAGAGTGACAATAACCGACGACCTGTCCTGGACTTCCCACATAGTTGTGATGGTCAAGAAGGCACAACATCACCTCTTCTCCCGCAGGTGGGCTCAGGAAATTTGGCATGTCCATAAGGACTCTCCACAACTTCTACAGATACAGCTCAGAAAGCATCCTGTCCAGGTACATAATGGCTTGGTAAGGAAACCACTCCATCCAGTACAGTAAGTAACTACAGAAGGTGGTCTGCACAGCCCAAATCATCACAGAAGCCAACCTTCCATCCATGAACCCTATTGACATGGTTCAATGCTGTCAACATCATCAAAAGCAATCGCACCCTGGTAATGCTCTTCTACAACCTCTTCCATCAGGCAGAAGACACAGAAGCCTGAACACATGCACCAACAGGTTCAAGAACAGCTGCTTCCCTGCCATTATTAGACTGATGAATGGACTATTTAACTTCAAATAATGTCAATATTGTTAATGTTGTTCTTGTCTCGCACACGCCCTGTGCAGTGTAACCTGAATGCCTCACTCAGTCAAAGTTTCTTCCACCCTATGATTTTTACATCTATGCTTACTACAAACTCTCTGTTCTGCTCACAAACAAATCTTTTCACTGTATTTAGGTACATCTGCCAATAAATCAAACCAAACAATCGGGTTATCTCACCGAGGTAGTCTGCTTGGTTCTGGTCAGTCTGATGATGCTGACCATGGACACAAGGAGCTGGAGATACTGTGCAGCTGGGTCAATGGAGATGCTGTTGGAAAAAGTGTAAAAAGCACAGCCAGCTGTCATCCCTTTTATCCTCTCTTTGTGCCCTTCGTGAAGATCCTGTGGCCTGTGTCCAATACTGGCATTGGGCGGAGGTAGGAAGATCCGATGAGGTGATTATTTTCTATATTTGGAAGTTACAGAACATGGTTTTGAGCCTTCACCTTTCAACTGCTGACCTTGTCATGCTGTGCCTTTGATCTCCTACTGAGCTGGGTGCCACTGAGTCTGCAGAACATCCTTCTAACAAAGCAGTTCGGCAGCAGGTGGAAACAATGGTTCATTCTGAAACAATATGGCCATTAGTACTCGGCCACGCTTCTCCCAGCCTGAGAATAACATTGCTGTAGACTGGATGTTTAAAGACTGCATTTCTTGTGAAAGTAACTACAAGGCTGAGATAACAAGGTGTAGAGGTGGATGAACACAGCAAACCAAGCAGCATCAGAGGAGCAGGAAGGCTGATGGTTTGGGAGCCTGTCTCATTTTAATGGGAAGTTGCTTGTCTCAAGACCTGGTTGCATGAATGCTGTCTGCTTCAGCTCTGCAGTTTGAACATTGCAGACTCCGGCTGGGTTTAAACTCGGCTTCCACATTTGAGAGTTTATCCACACTCATGAAAAATGTCAATATTTCTGTCACAATCCAGGAGATCATGCGTCGCTTGACCACAGATCATTCATTGAATGTAAATTTGATGTTGATCGAAAGGCCCAGAAGCCAAATGCACCATTCATTTTTTGCTTTTTCCTTTGTAGCTTCTGAATAAAAGTGAACATTTCGAACTGTTTTAAGCCTTCCCAGGTTGTAGTGGTCACTTTTTAAACAGCAAGGAGAATGGACAGAATTTTAAGATGCAGCAACGTTAATGATGAGAGGATGATAGAAAGAACTGCCAATACTGGAGTCAGAGATAACACAGTGTGGAGCTGGAGGAACACAGCAGGCCAGGCAGCATCTTCTTCAGAAAAGAAGGGTCCCGACCCAAAACATCAGCTTTTCCTGCTCCTCTGATGCTGCCTGGCCTGCTGTGTTCATAGAACGTAGAACATAGAAAAGTACAGCACAGTACAGGCCCTTCGGCCCACGATGTTGTGCCATGGAATAATCCTAATTGTAAAATAAAGTAACCTAACCTACATTCCCCTCAATTCACTGCTGTCCATGTGCATGTCCAGCAGTCGCTTAAATGTCTCTAATGACTCCGCTTCCACGACTACCACTGGTAATCTATTCCATGCACTCACAACTCTCTGGGTGAAGAACCTCCCTCTGACGTCTCCTCTATACCTTCCTCCTAACACCATAAAACTATGATCCTTCGTGGCAGTCAATCCTGCCCTGGGGAAAAGTCTCTAGCTATCGAATCTATCCATGCCTCTCATTACCTTGTACACCTCGATCAGGTCACCTCTCTTCCTCCTTCTCTCCAGAGAGAAAAGTCGAGCTCAGTCAACCTCTCCTCGTAAGACAAGCCGTCCAGTTCAGGCAGCATCCTGAAACCTCCTTTGCACCCTCTCCAAAGCCTCCACATCTTTCCTATAATAGGGTGACCAGAACTGGACACAATATTCCAAGCGTGGTCTCACCAGGGTTTTGTAGAGCTGCAGCATAACCTCACGGCTCTTAAACTCGATCCCCCTGTTAATGAAAGCCAAAACACCATATGTTTTCTTGACAACCTTATCCACCTGGGTGGCAGCTTTGAGGAAACTATGCACTTGGACACCATGATCCCGCTGTTCCTCCACACTGCTGAGAATCCTGCCTTTAATCCTATATTCAGCATTTAAGTTTGACCTTCCAAGATCCATCACTTCGCATTTATCCAGGTTGAACTCCATCTTCCATTTCTCAGTCCAGCTCTGCATTCTGTCAATGTCTTGCTGAAGCCTGCAATAGCCCTCGATACTATCAACGGCAGCTCCAACCTTTGTGTCATCAGCAAACATACTAACCCACCCCTCAACTTCCTCATCAAGTCATTTAGAAAAACTACAAAGAGCAGAGGCCCAAGAACAGAGCCCTGTGGGACACTACTCAGCACTGACCTCCAGGCAGAATAATTACCATCTACAACCACTCTCTGCCTCCTGTCAGCCAACCAATTCTGAGTCCAGACAGCCAAATCACCCTGTATCCCATACCTTCTGACTTTATGAATGAGCCTGCTGTGGGAAACCTTATCAAATGCCTTGCTGAAGTCCATGTACACCATATCCACTGCTCGACACTCATCAACCTGTCTCTTGACTTCCTCAAAGAACTCAGTAAGATTTGTAAGGCATTACCTGCCCCTCACAAAGCCATGCTGACTCCCTTTAATCATGCTATGCTTTTCCAAATAGTCATAAATCCTATCCCTCAGAATTCTTTCCAAAATCTTGCTGGCCACAGACGTAAGACTGACTGGTCTGTAATTTCCAGGGATTTCCCTATTCCCTTTCTTGAAAAGAGGAACAACATTTGCCTCCCTCCAATCTTCTGGTACGACTCCCGTGGAGAGTGAGGAAGCAAAGATCTTCGCCAGTGGCTTAGCAACCTCCTTTCTCGCTTCCTGGAGCAACCTAGGATAAATCTGGTCTGGCCCTGGGGACTTATCAATCTTAATGTTTGCCAAAATTTCCAGCACATCAACTTCCTCAATCTCGATCTGTTCAAGCCTGTTTTCCTGCTCCTCAAAGTTCTCATTCACAACAAGGTCCCTTTCCGTCGTGAAAACCGAAGCAAAAAACTCATTTAGGGCTTCCCCTATCTGCTCAGGCTCCACGCACAAGTTCCCTATGCTATCCCTGATCGGCTCTACCTTCTCCTTAATCATTCTCTTATTCCTCACGTAAGAGTAAAATGCCTCCGGGTTGTCCCTAATCCTACCTGCCAAGCCTTTTTCGTGCCCCCTCCTGGCCCTCCTCAGTCCATTTTTGAGCTCCTTCCGAGCAAGCCTGTAATCCTCGAAAGCTGTGCTAGACCCTTGTTTCCTCCACCTTAAGTACGCTGCCTTTTTCTTTTTGACAAGAAGCACCTCTGTACCCGTCATCCAAGGCTCCTTGATCTTACCCCTTCTTACCTGTCTCAGAGGAACAAATTTATACATCACTTGCAACAACTGCTCCTTAAACAGCCTCCACATGTCTGCTGTGCCCTTTCTGTGGAACAATTGCTCCCAATCTGTACTTCCCAACTCCTGTCTGATAGTGTCATAGTTTCCTTTACCCCAGTTAAATATCTTCCCCGGTAACTGCTCCTTTCCCTTTCCATGGCTATGGTAAATGTGAGGCTGTTGTGGTCACTGTTCCTCCAGCTCCACACTGTGATATTATTAATGAGTGGTCTGTGTAAGTTGATTCGGTAGCTATGTCAAATCATTAGGGTTTAATGGAAAGTAGCAATACCTTTACAAATGTGAGCTTGTATTTGCAACAAAATGTCACCCATGCCACCTTTCTTTCATATTCCTCTCCCACCATGTGCCATGTGAAGGGTGGCTCCTGGTTGGCAGCACTTTGACCTGGTACATGGCTAGGCTTTAGACATAGCATGGTACCTCTACCAACGCTGACTGAATGAGGGCACAAGTGGTGCACAGCAACTGTGGCGAGCTGCACAGAATAGCACAAGAAAGCTCATTCGAATTCATGAGAGAAAACCTCCGTGCAACTCACCGAAATTTGACACTTAGCCAAAATTTGCAAAAATTAAAATGATCTCAAAAACATTTCTCTATATCCCTCAGCGATTCTCTTCTTTGCTGAATGCTTTTATCTTGCTGGATGTAAATTAGCACCGATGGACTGAGAACACTAATATCTTGACCTCTCATGCAACAAGCCACTGAGAAACAAACTAAAAGGAGCTTGTGAGTGGCTAGAACTACAGAAGCCCTACAGTGTGGAAGCAGGCCATTCATCCTATCAGGTCCACACTGACCCTCTGAAGGGCATCTGCACAGACCATGGCTGATCAGCTTAGCTGCACACTCCTGGACACTGCAGACAATTTATCATGGCCAACCATAGTCATCAGAAGGTGGAATTGAACCCAGGCCCCTAGTGCTGGAATAGACAGCAATACTAACCATTGAGCCACCGTGGAAAGGGCCATAAGGATCCTGTATTGGGTTAATGAACCTGGAGGTGTTTCAAACCACTGGCCTTTCCCTATTTTTGTCCAAAAATGTGGAAAAGATCACGTCCAATTTCAAAATGTGAAAATAACCATGAGTCAGGAAAAGACGTAAAAAAAAACTTCAAAATCTGAAACAAAAATGGGGAATTAAAAAAGCTGAAACATTCAGTAAGCCTCATTGCATCCCAATTAACATCAGGGCCAGAAAAGGAAGATTGATGAAGCATGTCCCTGAAGAAAGAATGAGGATGAGGAGAAAGTTTACAATTTCGATGAGTAACCTGTAATACAAGAATTACATCATGGGTTTTACCCAACAAGGTTTTGGTTTCAATGCACAAGCAATTTGAACCATAAGTGCTCAGAGAGAGAAATCTTTCTTTGACTTCATGAATCCCCCAAATTTCCACCACTGGAAATTTTCCATGCCTCTTCTCTGTATCTGTCACAGTTTCATTTCAGAGAAATATCTGTGTCATGCAACCAACGTCTAGGATTAAAGATTAGAGGTTGAAGATTGAATTGAAAAATTTTGATCTTTGTTTCTCTACCAGTTTTGATATCCTGAAGATGTTTACATTTAATGGTCCCTTTGAAAGATAATTCCTTTGACACTGCAGCACACTTTCTGTTCTGAGATAATGGGAACAGCAGGTGCTGGAGAATCCAAGATAACAAAGTGTGAAGCTGGATGAACACAGTAGGTCAAGCAGCATCCCAGGAGCATAAAAGCTGACGTATTGGGCCTAGACCCTTCATCAGAGAGGGGGATGGGGAGAGAGATCCATCTTCAGCTCGCCTCCCCCTCTCTCCCTATTTATTTCAGAACCCTCTCCTCATCCCCCTCTCTGATGAAGGATCTAGGCCCAAAACGTCAGCTTTTGTGCTCCTGACATGCTGCTTAGCCTGCTGTGTTCATCCAGCTTCGCACTCTCTGTTCTGCACTGGACTGCCATTTTGTCATTCCACATCAAGCAGAGGTTCACCTGCACATCTGCCAATGTGGTATACTGCATCCACTGTACCCGGTGCGGCTTCCTCTACATTGGGGAAACCAAGCGGAGGCTTGGGGACCGCTTTGCAGAACACCTCCGCTCGGTTCGCAATAAACAACTGCACCTCCCAGTCGCAAACCATTTCCACTCCCCCTCCCATTCTCTTGATGACATGTCCATCATGGGCCTCCTGCACTGCCACAATGATGCCACCCGAAGGTTGCAGGAACAGCAACTCATATTCCGCCTGGGAACCCTGCAGCCATATGGTATCAATGTGGACTTCACCAGTTTCAAAATCTCCCCTTCCCCTACTGCATCCCTAAACCAGCCCAGTTCATCCCCTCCCCCCACTGCACCACACAACCAGCCCAGCTCTTCCCCCCCACCCACTACATCCCAAAACCAGTCCAACCTGTCTCTGCCTCCCTAACCGGTTCTTCCTCTCACCCATCCCTTCCTCCCACCCCAAGCCGCACCCCCCGCTACCTACTAACCTCATCCCACCTCCTTGACCTGTCCGTCTTCCCTGGACTGACCTAACCCCTCCCTACCTCCCCACCTACACTCTCTCCACCTATCTTCTTTACTCTCCATCTTCGGTCCGCCACCCCCTCTCTCCCTATTTATTCCAGTTCCCTCCCCCCATCCCCCTCTCTGATGAAGGGTCTAGGCCCGAAACGTCGGCTTTTGTGCTCCTGAGATGCTGCTTGGCCTGCTGTGTTCATCCAGCCTCACATTTTATTATCTTGGAATCTCCAGCATCTGCAGTTCCCATTATCTCTGTATCTTTAAGACAACAGGTTCTAAGATCAATGAGTTATTGAGACATCTTTTTGCTTATGATTTGATTTGATTCTTTTTTGCTACAAAATACAGTGAAAAGTGACTTTTTTCATGTGATGTGGGTGCAACTGGCTAGGCCAGAATATATTGTGCATTCTTGTTAGAGAAGGATTTTGACTCAGCAACAGTGATACAGCTCCAAGTCAGGATGGTGTTTGCTTGGAGGACAACTTGCAGATGATGGCGTTCTCATTTATCTGCCGCCCATCTCCTTCGAGGTGGCACAGACCATGGGTTATTGAAGTAACCCCTGCTTACAAATTCTCTGTTCCAAGTCCAAAGAACAAGGCAATGCCTTTCTTTCCTTGTTTTAATATGTATTAAACAGTTCAAAGTTGACTTTTTTTGATAAATATGTGTTATATATACAATATATATACAGAGAGAGATAGAAAGGAGGAGGTGAGAAAGATGAATAGATCAGATGCATTATACCATAGTGTTGCTTTTAGATATTGGAAATTCTTTGACTTCGTTCAATTGCATTAAAGTAACAGAATGGCACATTACTGGTTTCAGCATTCAAATTGCTATCATTATTTCTGTAAGGCATATTTTCATAATGGCTTCTCCAGAGATTGATTCCCAATACTGCTGTGCAGTGAATGATTTGTCTGTGAAAAGAAGCAATGATTAGGATTGATACAGATATCTTCACTTTCAAGTGCAATTTGCAGTAATGTCTGGGGCTTGTGTGATGCTTGATTACATCATGTCTGTTGGATCTTATCCTGCCCGTGATAAGTTGAACCACATTGTGATTCTATTCTTCACGATTGCACGTGGGCTTATTCCCCTGGGTTTATTCATTTTCAAACGTATTTGTAAGTTCACCAAACAAAGGTTCCATGGCAGGGATTTGTGGAATAATGTTATCAGAGCCAGTGACTTGAGATTATTGCCTGGTGTACCATATTACATGACACACTATTTCTCCCAAACTCTCTGGACATGACCCTGAATCTAAATCCTGTTCTGTCTCAATTCTACAAGGTTTCAAATCGATTACCTGTGTTTCAATAGCTGTCGCTCCCCCTGTATGCTTATAGCAGCTCTCCTGTGACCTCTTGCTTGAAAAAGGCTATATGATTGGCATGCTGCTTCACACTCTCTAGAATTATAACACAGTCATGAGGTACTTGGTGAATCTTCTCCCTCATTAACCTTGTCACCTAGCACTTGATGGGTTTCACACAACCTCAGAGATTGACAGCATTGAAGGAGATCATTTGGCCCATCATGTCTACGCCAGCAGACAAGTAGTCCTCCAGCCTAATCCCACCTTCTAGCTCTTGTATAGTTTATGGCATCTCAAGTGCATGTTCTCAAACTTTGTACATATTATAATTGTTTCAATCTCAATTTTACCTGTTGTATCCTTCACTGTTTGGGGGCATGTTTCTGATGTTCATCAAAAACAGAAGTTGCTGGAAAATTCAAACAAATCTGAGAGTTAAGATTAGAGAGAGCAGATTTAGGACTGAATTGAGAAGGAATTTCTTCACTCAGAGGGTTGTAAATCTCTGGAATTCCTTGCCCAGTAGCAGATGTTACTTCAGTAAATATTTGTAATGCTAAGGTAGATTTTTTTTGAACAGTAAAGGAATTAAGGGATATGGTGAGAACACATGTAAGTGGATCTGAGTCCATGAAAAGATCAGCCATGACCTTATTGAATGCCGGAGCAGGCTCGAAGCGTCAAACGGCCTACTCCTGCTCCCAGTTCTTATGCTCTTATGTTCTTAAATCGCATAACATTTCAGGTTCAGTGACCTTTCTTTAGAATGTTATGAATGTTCTTCAGAATGTTGAGATTTTCCAGCAATTTCTGCTTTTGTTTCAGATTTCCAGCATCTGTAGTTCTTTCAGTTCTTTTCTCCTGATGTGCATGATTAACTAACTGGAGAGAGATAATGGGAACTGCAGATGCTGGAGAATCCAAGATAATAAAGTGTGAAGCTGGATGAACACAGCAAGCCAAGCAGCATCTCAGGAGCACAAAAGCTTTAGTGCTCCTGAGATGCTGCTTGGCCTACTGTGTTCATCCAGCTTCACACTTTGTTAACTAACTGGAGAGTGCAGGTTTAAGAGGAGATGTCAGAAGGAGTATGGTACATCAGGCTCACTGTTTTTACCTCGGCAGGATAGGATGTTCCTGGGCCACTGACACACTGACCTGAATTCTATGTGCTGAACTAACAATATTTGCTACGCATCAGTAAACCTCGTTGTGCAATAAATGGGACATAAATGCATAGGCTTTCATTATTAAGAGGCTTGAGATCAAAGTCAAAAATACATATGTAACCTTCTGAGAGAGAGGAACAAAAAAAATTGCACCTATATATTGCCACGCATATGCTCAGATGCTGAAAGTATGTTACATTCGGTGCATTGTCACTGTTGCAAAGTCAGGAATCACAGCAGCTATTTTGTGCATAGCAAGGTTCCATAAACATCAAAACCTTTTTTTTCATTATTCATGCATGGGATGTGGCCAACGCTGGTTGGCCAGCAATTATTGCCTGTTTCTAGTTGCTCTTGAGAAGTTGATGGTGAGCTGCCTTCTTGAACTGCTGCAGTCCATGTACAGCAGGTTGATCCACAATACTATTAGCGAGAGAATTCTAGGATTTTGATCCAGCGACAGACTAGATGGACTGAATGGCCTCTATAATTCTATGACTATAAAATAAATATCATCTATATAAATAAATAAATAAATTAATATATATATAAATGTATAGCGCATGTCAGGAATGCTACAGCATGCAATTCACCTCCTGTTTCTCCCAAACCTGTCCACCATCTAGAAGGGGCAAGTCGGGAACATGATGGAATGCTCCTCACTTGCCGGGATGAACTCCAAACATTTGATTGCCACTGAATGCACTTCAAGATGTATTCCCTCAAACCACTGATTCATTGTCGTAGCAATGCATATTGTCAACAAGGTCTGCTGCAGCGTTACATCCTTCTCCAGCAGCTTCCAAACCCTAGCCACCTTCCATCTAGAAGGATAAGGGCAGCAGGAGTTTCGGAAAACCACTGGCTGCAAGTTCTCCTCCAAGGGACACACATCCTGACTTGGAAATATATTACTGTTTCTTCACTGTTGCTGGGTTAAAACCGAATAACTCCCTATCGAACAGCACTGAACTGTTCAAGATGACTCACCGCCATCTTAGAAATGGTCAAAGAGTTTTACAGCATGGGAAGAGGAACTTCGGCCCACCGTGGCCTCACTTGTCATCAAACACTTATTTACTCCAATACTTGGCCTGCAACCTGAAATGCTATGATGCCAAATGCCATCATCAAACTCGTTCCTAAATATTGCAATGGTCTCTGCCTCAACCAACTTTTCAGGCAATGAATTCCAGATACTTACTCCTTTCTGGGTGAATCTTCCTTCAAGTCGTTTTAAATCTTCTGCTCTTTCCATTAAATTTATTGCCTCTTCCATTGAAGGGAAATGTTTCTATCTGCTTTACCTACGCCCCACATAATTTTGCATGCCTCAGTCAGATCACCCACCTCCCCGGAGTTCTCTGCTGTAAAGAAAACAACTATCACCCACCCTCGCTTGGACAATCGTACCTTTCCTGCTGCATGACAACCAAAAAGCTAACAGTACATCAGCTCTGGACTAATTCCATGTGCTCATGTGCATTATGCAAGTTTATTGGTGAGCCTAACAGCGTCAAATAAGGAAGAGAAACAGTCGGTGATTGAAGGAGCCACAAGCAGCCAGAGGCCTGGACATAACAGAACTTGTCCCTACCCTTAACAACTTTTCCCTTAACTACTCCCACTTCCTACTAACTAAAGGGGTGACTATGGGCAGCTGCTTGGATCCGAGCTATGCCTGCTTCTTCATAGGGTACGCGGAACAGTCCCTTTTCGCTGTTACACCGGCACCATTCCCCACCTCTTTCTCCGTCACATCGATGACTGTATCAGCGCTGCCTCATGCTCCCATGAGGAGCTTGAAAAATTCATCAACTTTACTAACACCTTTCACCCCAACCTCAAATTCACCTGGACCATCTCTGACACCTCCTCCCCTTCCTGGACCTCTCCGTGTCCATCCAGTAACTGCCTCAGCACTGACACCTATTCCAAACCCACCAACTCCCACAGCAACTTGGACTACACCTCCTCTCACCCAGCTTCCTGCAAGAATGCAAGCCCCTACTCGCAATTCCTCCACCTCCACTGCATCTGCTCCCAAAATGGAGCGTTCCACTCCCGAACATGCCAGATGTCCTCTTCGAGGGCTGCAATTACCCCCACCATTGATTCATAATGACCTCGACCATATCCCTTGCATTTCCCACACTTCTGCCCCCAACAAAAATAAGGACAGGGTCCCCCCGGTCCTCACATACCACCTCACCAACCTCCACTTCCAGTGTATCATTCTCCACCACTCTTGCTACCTGCAACCCAACCCCACCACCAAAGGGATATTTCCTTCCTCACCCCGAGCTGCCTTTTGTAGGGACTGCTCACTCCGCAACTCCTCCGTCTGTTCCGCACTCCCCACCAACCTCATGATTCCTGGTACCTTTCCCTGCAACTGCAAGAGGTGCTACACCTGCCCCTACACCTCCCCCCTCACCTGAATCCAAGGTCCAAAACAAACTTTACATATCTGACAGGGGTTCACCTGCACATCTTCCAACCTGGTATACTGTATCCATTGTTCCTGATGTGGTCTCCACTACATCGGCGAAACCAAGCACATTTTTGGTGACTGCTTCATGGATCATCTGCATTCTGTACGTTACAATTAACAACACCTTCTGATTGCTAATCATTTTAACTCCTCCTCCCACTCCCTTGTTGACATGTCTTTCTGGGCCTCCTCCAGTGTCACAATAATGCCACATGAAAACTGGAGGAGCAACACCTTATATTCTGCCTTGGGAGCATATAGCCTGATGGCCTCAGCACAGAATTCACCAGTTTCAAATTCTGCCCACTCCCGGCCTCAACTCATGTCCAACCTTCCCTCTGATCCCTGCCTCTTTGACCTGACACAACGTCTATCTTCTTTCCTATGTGTCCGTCCCAGCCTTCCCACTGACCAATCTCCACTAGCCCTTACCAGCATCCACCTATCGCCACCCCACCCACCATACATTTATTTGCGAGTTTCCTTCCCTCTCCATAGTCCTGATGAAGGGTGTAAACCTGAAATGTCAACTTTCCTGCTCCTCTGATGCTGCCTTACCTGCTGTGTTTCTCCAGTTCCACAATGTATTGACTCTGAGCCTTGGATGATCAAGTAACCCAAGGGGTAGAGCCAGGAGAAAACTGAGGCCTGGAGCCTGAGGCCCGAAGCTGTGAGCATCTGAAGGCCAGGAGCTGGGAGTAGCCTGAGGCCTGAACTCTGAAGTTGCCTGAGACCTAGAGCTGTTCCCATGCTGCATGACTCAAAACCACTCAATAAAAGATAAACTTGACTGCTTCTGTTTCAATTCAAAATGTTTGCTGATAAAGGAAGACTGCTGGTGGAAATTATTGGAGCTGAGATCTCCACTGTATTTTTTTAAACTTGGAGTGAGTAGAGCAAGCAGACTGAATGGGAGAGGTAAGAGAGAGGAAGGAAGGGGTGACAGAAAAAGAGAGAAAGGGATAAGAGTGTTGAACAAGGGAAGGAAAGAGCAGAAGAGACTGTCAAAGGAGGAACCTGCGGGCTGAAACTCAACTCACTCCTGACGCCACTTGAATGTTCCAAAAATGTGCATCATCAGATGCGATTCAAGGCCAACCTAGATAAGCCGAACTCCACAGTTTAGCCCCAGTCATCACTCTCTTCCCTGCGATTATGAAATTTCTCCCTCTGGCTCTGCTTCTGCAAAATGTGGCTTAATTATTAACTCTGTCCCTTGGCATATTTTGCAATGGTCAGCTTCTAAGAATCACTGACTGAAGATGAAACTGCTTATCTCAGAGGGTTGTGAATCTGTGGAACGCCCTGCCCCAGAGGCAGAATTAATCAACAGATTCAAGGAAGAAATAGATAATTTTCTGATGAAAGTGGGAGAAAGGGCTATGGAGACCAGGCAGGAAAGAGAAGTTGAAACCAGGATAAGATCAACCACCATCATATTAATGGGCAGAACAGACTCAGAGGGTTGAATTGCCTACTCCCGCTCCTAATTCCAATGTTATGAGGTTCCTATAGTGAAGGCTCCCATTTCTTTCCACCACCTGACTGAGCAAGAATCTCTCCCTCTCTTAATGCCAGCCATTGGTGTGGCTTGAAGGGATCTTGCAGGTTGTACTGTTTGGCTGCATTCTGAGTGCACTTTCTTTGACCATCACATCCTCAAGTGGGAGCTTCTGTTTCAGAGGCAGCGCCATGCCCATTCTGTCACAACACCACCAGCACTGTCACTTATAATTCCGAGATTGCTTTGCATTCCTCCCAGCATGTCTGTGTGACAGCATATCATTTTCACATCTTCATTGATCACTTGCAAATGCATACCAAGCTTGTAAATGCTTTCAAGAGTTTGCTGAATCAGAGTGTCTTTTTGCTTTATTCATACATGGCGTGTGGGTGTCATCGACTGAACCGGCATTTATTGTCCATCCTTTATTGACTGTTGACCTGAACGGCTTGCTAGGGCCATTTCTGAGAGAAATTAAGAGTCAGCTGCATTGCTGTGGATCTGGAGTCGCATATAGGCCAGATCAGGTAACGATGCCAGAATTCCCTCCCTAAAATGCTTAAATAGACCAAATGAGTTTTTATGACAATCAACAGTGGCTACCTGGTCACTACTAGGCCAGCTTTCCTTCATTACAATTTCCTTTAAATTGAATTCAACGTTCACCATTGACCAAGGATGGATCTGAACCTCATATCCCCAGAACTTTAACATGGAGAAGCACATGGTTGATATGAGCTGCAAGCAAGAGGAATGACAACCCCTTTCTCTACCGCACCCCCAACAATCCCAGATCTCTAAGACATTATCCCTACGACGTGGAAAGAGGCCACTTGGCCTATCAAATCTGCACCAACTCTCTTAAAAGCATCCCACTGAGATTCCATCCCCTACCCTATCTTCTCACTGCACATCTCCCATGGATAACCCTCCTAGCCTGCATATTCTAAGAGACAGAGGAGTAGACATTAGGCCATTCAGCTCATTGAGTCTGCTCTGCCATTCAATCATGGCAGATAAGTTCCACAACCCCATTCTCCCGCTTTCTCCCCGCAACCCTTGATCCCCTTGACAGTCAAGAACTTATCTATCTCCATTCTAAATGTACTCAATGGCCTGGTCTCTAAGGCCTTCTGTGGCAGTGAATTCCATAGATTCACCACTCTCTGGCTGAAGATGCTTCTCCTTATCTCCATTCTATAAGGTCTTCCTTTTACTAGAAGGCTGTGTCCTCGGGTCCTAGTCTTCCTACCAATGGAAACATCTTCCGAACATCCAGTCTGTCCAGGCCATTCAGTATTCTAAAATTGCCTGGGCACTATGGGGTAATTTAGCATGGCCAATCCACCTAACTGGCACATCTTTGGACTGTGGGAGGAAATGGTAGCACCCAGAGGAAAGCCACGCCCACATGGGAAAATTGTGCAAACTCCACACAATCACCTAAGGCTGCAATTGAACCCAGGTCCCTGACGCTCTGAGGCAGCAGCGCTAACCACTGTTCCACAGTGTTACCTTACAATTGACACTGTTCAAGATTTGCCCCAACTGGGTTCAACAGCTTGTACATGGGCTGCTAGATGTTAAGCCACCTCTGCCCTCTGCCACCATTCACTTATTTCCTCCAACAATTCCACAGCTGGGTCATTGTATGTTTTGAGAGATAGTACGAACTGTCGATGCTGGAGTCAGAGATAACACAGTGTGGAGCTGGAGGACCACAGCAGGCCAGGCAGCATCAGAGGAGCAGGAAAGCTGATGTTTCGGGTCGGGACCCTTTTTCAGAAGAAGAGCCCAACCCAAAACATTAGCTTTCCTGCTCTTCTGATGCTGTCTGGATGTTTTAGTATGTTTTGATGCTTGCACTAGTTTCAAGGCCTTTAGCTGACTGTAAATGGCCACAGAAACTGGTCAAATGTGAGTTACTGCTGAGTTTCACAATCTCAACTGTCCATGGAAGAAAGGTTCAGAAAGGAGGAAGTGATGAAATATTTTCACTCTAAAAGCCCTGAAAAGTAACTTGTGAAATCACCCTGTAAACACTTTGGCTTAGTTTCTTTTTCGCACTCAGACATTATATGAAAAGCCGCATAGTGCAATAGGACTTTTGTCTGGCACAGGGGTAACCAACTTCCTTTTGTCATTACTGATGGTGAAATCACAGTCGCATAAGTCATATGTTTGTCAGTCACAAGTCCTGAAATTTCATTTGCAACAAAAGCATTTTATTGCAAGGTGCTTCCCAGCGGTGGAATTGGACAGATTGTGACACCAAACCACGTACGGACAGAGTCTGGCTGACTAGAACGTTCTTGACAACGTACATATTGAGGAGAGTCATAAAGTTGGGGCAGCAGAGTGGTGGAGAACTAGAGAGATTCATAATACCAACAACAACAAAAATCTGATGCTCCATGACAAGGTGTAGAGCTGGATGAACACAGCAGGCCAAGCAGCACCTGATGAAGGATCTAGGCCCAGAGCCTCAGTTTCTGTGCTCCTCTGATGCCGCTTGGCCTGCTGTGTTCATCCCGCTCCACACTCTGGTATCTCGGATTCTCCAGCATCTGCAGTTCCCACTGTCTCTGGAAAATCTGATGCTGCCTGGCCTGCTGTTTTCCTCCAGCTCCACACTGTGTTGTCTCTCTTTACCTACGCAGACCATTTCATGGAATCAAATGTCCCAAGGTTCCTCACAGGTAAAACAAAAAAAACAGGAAGCCACAAGGAGATCTTTTGCTTGGCAAAAAATATACTTTATTTACAAATTTTCTATAAGTTCAGTACAAAACTGTTCGAGGTTAATATTACAAAAAAAAATCTCATTTCCCATTTGAGCATTGCATACTTTGGTGCATCCCATTCAAATGCAAAATTGGAACACCTATCAATTATGGCAAGAAACTGTATACATTCCAATACAGGCTATGAGGGGCTCTATATGTTCACAGTACATTGTGACAGAAAAGCCTTAGATAGCAGCCTTTCACCACTCTGCCTTTGAAGTGCCAAGCTTTACTGTAATCCTCAGCTCATTGTCTTCGACCTTCAAACATGGCAGACTGAAAAAAACTCAGTCAAGGACAACTCTGTTCTGGAACATCAATGAGTTTCAGGCTGACCAAAGAGAATTTTTCACCTGCTTGATGGTCATCCAGACCCACTTAATGTCTGTTTCAATATGCATGCCAGGGAACAGCTGTTAGGAGATACGAGGTCTGGTGACTGAAAGCTTGGGCAAAAAGCAAGATTTTAACTCTTACAGAGTGAATTCCGGAGATGATGCCTGACCCCGCTGAAGGGACGGCCACCAAGTTGGAGTGACTAAAATTGGAAGAATGTGAGAAAGCTGTGAGGTGTGCCTCCTTAAGCAGACTGAGCATCGGCCTCCCACCCCATCCTCTTCATTCCACCCTCCGACCTCAATTCCAGTCACTGTGGCTGAGGCCTGATTCTTAAATGTTTCATTGCTGAATCCTAGACAGAGTGTAGACACCTGAAACTTTATGTTATTGTTTTTGGGGCAAGAAAACTTAAGAGTGTAAGACCTGGGAGCAGGAGAAGGTAATTCAGCCCATCGAGGCAGCTCCACCATTTGATACTATCGTGGCTGATCTCAGCTCGGCCTTAACTCCACTTAGCTGCCTACTCTCTATAACCCCTCAACCAGTTACTAATTAAAAATTTGTCTATCTCCTCCTTAAATTTAACTCAATGTCCCAGCATCCACCGGACTCGCGGGTAATGAATTTCAGGGATTCACAACACTACGGGAGAAGTCATTTTTCCCCATCTGTCATTTTTCCCCATCTCCATTTTAAATCTGCTACCCCATAGCCTAAAACTATGAATTCTCATTCAATTCTCAGACTTGCCAAAATTGTAGGAAATTTGACAGCAATGGAAGGTGGCAGTGAGTGGGGACCCTGATCCTGGTCGAAAACATGAACAAAGTCCCCCAACCACATATCTTATATAAGATATAACAAGGTGTAGAGCTGGAGAGTGGTGAATCTATGGAATTCATTGCCACAGAAGGCTGAAGAGGCCAGGCCATTGAATATATTTAAGGTGGAGATAGATGGGTTCTTGATTGTCAAGGGGATCAAGGGTTACGGACAAAAGCAGGAGAAAGGGGTTGAGAAATGTATCTGCCATGATGGAATGGCAGAGCAGACACGATGGTTTGAATGGCCTAATTTCTGTTCAAATGTCTTACTCTTGTGATCTTAATGGTCAGAGGGGCAGATGATGGCCACACGTCCAGGTAATGTTCTGGGGACCCGTGTTTCAGTCCTACCACAGCAGCTGGTGGAACTTGAATTCAATAAAATATCTGGAATTAACAGTCTAATGATGGCCACAAATACATTGTCAATTGTCAGGAAAAATGTTGTATTTCTTCAGCACCTTAATATATTACAATAACCTTGAGGGGCTTCACGTGATTTACACTTGATAGCATTTAACGTTGACTCTGATTCCAATAAAAAAATTAGGGCAGGTAAACTAAAAATACCATGGGCAATAGATAAACAGAAATGAAATATTCTGTTCTTGGAGTGAACCAGTGCCATTTTCACCATAGCTGACTGTAGTTAGGAAGACAATTGCAACTTTGCTATTTATTTTGAGACGACTTGAATAAAAAAGCAGGAATGTACTTCTGAGGCTCTATAAGGCTCTGGTCAGGCCACATTTGGATAATTGTGATAACAAGGTGTAGAGCTGGATGAACACAGCAGGCCAAGCAGCATCTTACGAGCACAAAAGCTGATGGGGATGAAGAGTCCAGGCCTGAAACGTCAGCTTTTGTGCTACTGAGATGCTGCTTGGCCTGCTTCATTCATCCAGCTCCACACTTTGTTATCTCGGATTCTCCAGCATCTGCAGTTCCCATTACCTCTGGTACAATTTTAATCTTTGGATAATGGTGTGCAGTTTTGGGCCCCATATCTCAGGAAAGATGTACTGGCCATGGAACGGGTTCAGGGGAGGTTCACGAGAATGGTTCCAGGAATGAAAAGCTTATGAGGAACGTTTGAGGACTCCGGGTCTATATTCAATAGAGTTTAGAAGGATGAGGGAGATCTAATTGAAACTTACAGAATACTGAATGGTGTGAAAGAGTGGATGTTGGGAAGATGTTTCCATTGGTAGGAGAGACTAGGGCCAGACGGCACTGCCTTAGTGTAAAAGTAAGACAAGAAACCAGCCTCCATGCATTTATTACAGAATATCTATTCACTTTTTAATTGGCTGTGGAGAAGGGGCCACTTGCAAGAAAGATCCAATGGTGGGGGTGTAGCGTCAAGTTAGATCATAGTATCCCCACACTATGGAAGCAGGCCATTTGGCCCAACAAGTCCTGCCCCTCCGAAGAACATCCCAACCAGACCCATTCCCCTACCCCTGTATTTCCCATATCTACCCCACCCAACCTAAACATCCCTGGGCATTATGGGCAATTTAGCACAGCTAATCCACCTTCCCTGCACATCTTTGGATTGTAGGAGGAAACCAAAGCACCCAGGGGAAACCCACGCAGACACGGGGAGAACATGCAAACTTCTCACAGACAGTTGCCTGAGGCTGGAATTGAACCCGGGTCCCTGGTGCTGTGAGGCAGCAGTGCTAATCACTGAGCCACCGTGCCACCCGTTGGTTGGAGGTAAAAGGTCATGTGATGAACCCAATAGAAATACCTTCAGCTAGTGCTGACAGTTGAAGTTTCCAGCACAGCTGACCTTCTCTGGAGTATAAAGGCCATCAACTAACATACTTTTTTTAGGATCAAAGTTTTCAGCAATAAGTGACTTGTATTTATATAGTTTGTATGACATAACAAGATCTGCTTTACAAAAACTTTATCACTAAATTATTCTAACAAACCACAGAAGGAAATATCAAAAGTTTGTCAAAGTGATAAGTTTTAAGGTGTATCTGAAAGTGGGAGAGAGATGGAGAAGTTTAGGGTGGGAATTCCAGAGCTTAGGACCTTAGCAGTTGAAAGTATAGTCATCAGTGAAGTGATCAAAATTAGGCACAAAACAGAGCACAATTGTCTCAGCATCTCTGATGAAGGGTCTAGGCCTGAAACGTCAGCTTTTGTGCTCCTGAGATGCTGCTTGGCCTGATGTGTTCATCCAGCTCCACACTTTGTTATCTACAATTGTCTCAGCAGTTTGCTTGGCTGGAGGAGGTGACAGTGCGGTGGGGGAGGGATTTAAACACAATCATGAGAATTGTAAATTTGAGGTTTTCTCAGTCTGTAGCCAATGTAGGTCAGCAGGCTGCTGGGTAATGCCACGTGCAGACCACATTAAAATGGAGCATGGGAGGTCAGCGGGAGACCATTGAAATATCAAGTCCATAACATGAATGAGATTTTCCTGAACAGTTGAGCAGATGGGTTTGGAAATGTTACGTCGGTGTAAAAAGGAGAATTTAACTATGGGTCGATTTGTACACTAAAGCTCAGACCACAGCCAAAGGCAGTTATCAGACAGATCGCTATAGCTTTGCTCTTCCCAATGTTTAATTGGTGGAAATTTCTGTACCTTCAGTTATGATTGTGAGACAAGCTGATTGATTGGTCAGAGATGGTGGAAAGCACTTCTTCAGAAAGTAATGAGTCACCCTCTCAAGAAAATGGAAGTTTTCCAAGAGCTGTGACTTTGGAATTCATGACTGAGCCTATTGAAACCAGTGTGTGTGTGTGTGTGTGTGTGTGTGTGTGTGTGTGTGTGTGTGTGTGTGGTTGTGTATCAAAAGTGCTTAGTCACACTCCAAGCAGGAAGCTAGCAAAACAAGGGTGTCTCCCCACCCATATCCACTTTGAGCCCTTTGGGGTGAAGTACCAATTCAATATTAGCTGTAGGAGTGAACAGCAGAATTTACAGTGCTCAGCTAGCTCAAGGTAGAATTCCTGTCCATGAGGTTTCAGTTAGCTGCATAAAGAAATGTGTTATTTATCATTGCCAGGTGGAAATGTGCTGAAGAGACAAACAGAAGCTGTGTAATAGAATCACAGGGCATGCTATTGACTTTGAAGGTAACTCATGAGCTGGGTTTCTAAGGAGATTTGAAATGAAAGAATAAAAGACTTACAATTTTATGACACTGTCCATGACCTTAAACTGTCCCAAGGAACTTTACAACCAATGAAATACTTTTTGAAATGCAGGCACTGTTCTACTGTAAGAAATACATCAGCCAGTTTTCAGGAGGGCATCCATAAACAGCAATGAGAGAATGCAAGAATCACATGGAAATGCTTAGTTCTTCTTCAAGATAAATTCATGCAATCTTTTCATGACTGCCTGACAGGGCAGATTGGGACTCAGTTAATGGTAATGCTAACAATGCAGTGCTCCTTTGGTGACAGTAAGAACTGCCGATGCTGCAGTCAGAGATAACACAATGTGCAGCTGGAGGAGCACAGCAGGCCAGGCAGCATCAGAGGAGCAGTGATAATGGGAACTGCAGATGCTGGAGAATCCAAGATAAAAGTGGAGTTGGATGAAGACAGCAGGCCAAGTGCTCCTAAGATGCTGCTTGGCCTGCTGTGTTCATCCATCTCCACACTTTGTCAGCATCAGAGGAGCAGGAAAGTTGACAGAAGAAGGGTCCTGACCCGAAACGTCAGCTTTCCTGCTTCTCTGATGCTACCTGGCCTGCTGTGTTCATCCAGCACCACACTGTTATCAGTGCTCCTTTGGTACTGCTTTTGAATAATCAGCCCTGGTTTTTTTGGTGCTTGGGGACTGGAAAGGTCCAGGAGCAATCTTGTTAAACAGAGTGTCAACTAACATTGCTGGAGACAAACAGCCTGCTAGGGAAAAATATAATGCACTGGCTCATGATGCCCAGAGGTACTTCAGGCTACTATTGTTCGTCATGCAACATATAGGCATGCTCCTTTCCTATGCAGGACAGTGTCAATGGGTTCTGCATTGCAGTCGATATAAATCTCCACCCATCACCTACTTAACACCAAAATGCCCCAGAAGCACAAGTTTACGCAGGGTAAATACTCATCACTTATTGACATTTCCCACATGCTTTACAACTGAATTCTTACAGAGACATCCTGAAAGAATCCAAGTCCTGGGGAATGATAAGCGCTTTGGGGAGTTACTTGACAAACAGTGTGACCAGAAGATCCAAGATGAGGAGCTGTCATACAAAGTGGTCAATAATGGAACAACAGCCCATTTTGCATCCTGTCTGGCAGTGGCCTCATGGGTATTATTGCCAGACTGTTAATCCAGAGACACGGATAACATTCTGGGGATCTGGGTTCAAATCCCATCATGGAAGATGGCGGAATTTGTATTTAATAAGAATATCTGCAATTAAGAATCTAGTGATGTTGCCAATTGTTGGAAAAAACCCTCTGGTTCACTAATGTCCTTTAGGGAAGGAAACTGTCATTTTTACCTGGTCTGGCCTATGTGTGACTCCAGACCCACAGCAATGTGGTGGACTCAGAACTGCCCTCTGGGCAATTAGGGATGGGCGATACATGCTGCCTAGCCAGCGACACCCTCAACCTGTGAATGAATAATAAAAAAAAACCATCTCCAGGTGTATCCACTTATAGTTCAGTGGTAGACTGGGCAATAACCAAATGGCCAGGATTGACAAATACTCATATACCCCCACGCCTGTGAGAATTCTTGAATCCGTACACTACAGGAAAAGGCCATTCAAGTGATCAATGGAGAAACCAAGAACTCACTTCTGAAGAAGGGTCCTGGCCTGAAACAACAATTTTCCTAATGGTCTGATGCTGCCTTCCTCCAGCTCCACACTATGTTCATTCAGGTGACCAAGTTCTGCACTGACCTGCCAAAAAGATTCACACCAGATCCAATCTCCCCACATTATCCCCATAATCCTTTTCAAAGGGGCGGCACAGTGGCTCAGTGGTTAGCACTGTAGTCTCATAGCGCCAGGGACCGGGGTTTGATTCAAGCCTCGGGCGACCGTCTGTGTGAAGTTTGTATATTGTCCCCTGTGAGTGTGTGGGTTTCCTCTGGGTGCTCTGGTTTCCTCCCTCAGTCCAAAGATGTGCAGGATAGGTGGATCGGCCATGCTAAATTGACCGTAGTGTTCAGGGGTGTGTGGGTTATAGGGGGATGAGTCTGGGTGGGATGCTTCAAGGGGCGGTGTGGACTTGTTGGGCTGAAGGGCCTGTTTCTACACTGTAGGGAACCTAATCTAATCTAATCTAATCCAGCATTTGCCACAGCCAATCCACCTAACCGACTCATCCCTGGGCTGTGGGAGGAAACCCAAGGACCTAGCAGAAACCCACAGACACCAGGAGAACACGCAAACTCCACACAATACCACCCCAGGCTGGGATCGAACCTGGGTCCCTGATGGTCTAAAGCCCCATGCTACACCTCGGACTACCCTACCAAAGGTCTCCAAAACCTCTGCCCACCACTTTCACCAAACTCATCCACCATCCTCAACGCCGCACCTTTCTGAGGTTGGCGGCATATGTGCATACTTGCTTTCTTACACTGTCAAAGACTAGCTTTGATTGTCTTCTGCCCAAACATCTTCAGTACTTTTGTTTTAGAACTACTTAGTCACATTAATCAGGCACTCCCCAGTGATTTCATTTCCCGCTGAGTTTTGCTGCCAGCAATGCCCTGGAAGATTAATTCAGGTTCCTGGAGAAACCAGCGTTGACAACCTCTACTGGGACCCCAGGAGGTGAAGGGTTAAGAAAATCTCTTGCAGCAAGAGAAACTGTGTGGATTTTTAAACAGGACGAATCTGAATCATTTGCTCTGTTTATTTTCTGTCGAAGGTGATCAACCTGGAATGCCGGAACCGAGGGAAAACCCAGACAGCTGTCTGAAGTTCGTGGCTTTAATTACATTGGTAAGCAAAGGTGGTGCTGAACTTTGGTATGTGACAAAGTAAACATTTTTTTTCCCTACAAGGATCCTTTGAAAAAAAACTGAAAGCACATGTTCTCTTACCTAATAGGTTGTAGTTTCGCTTAGACAGCATTTTCCGGACCAATTGAAATGATATCAGTCTTAAATGGGCACTGCCTTAAAGGGACACTCTCTTAAAGAAACACTGCCTCAACCAAGGTAAATTACTTGCGATAAGAAGGGAAAGAAAAAAAGCCTAGGCCCGAAACGTTAGCTTTTCTCCTCCTCTGATGCTGCTTGGCCTGCTGTGTTCATCCAGCTCTAGACGGTGTTATCTCAGATTCTCCAGCATCTGCAGTTCCTACTATCTCTAAATTGTACTCGTTGTATCTTTAAGGCAGTCGGTAGACAGACAGGAGGCTGGAAGAACACGGCAGGTCAGGCAGCATCTGGAGAAACTGCTCCTTTTGTCCAGATGCTGCTTGGCTTGCTGTGTTCTTCCAGCTTGTTTCTCTACTGTGCTTTCCAGCATACGTAGATGTTTTTTCGTCTTTTAAGACAGTAGTCTGGAGCTGCTTCATAGAATTGTAAGCAGATGTAAAGTCTGTTCGCCAGGCAAGGAAGAAACTGTGTTCAGCACTGACACGTATAAGTGAAGTAACTGGCTCCAAGTGGCAGGAATATCTGTGCAGGTATAGACAGGCAGTAGTATCGCTACTATGTCACCTTAAATATAGGAAATCATCAAGGGGCTTCAGAGGAGTGTTATTAATCAAGCCAAGTCACACTGAGTACAGGAGTTGGGATATCATGTTACAGCTGTACAAGACATTAGTGAGGACACATTTGGAGTACAGCGTACAATTCTGGTTGCCCTGTTATAGGAAGGATGTTATAACACAGGAAAAGGCTCAATAAAGATTTACAGGGATGTTACCAAGACTGGAAGGTTTAAGATGTAAGGAGAGGCTGGATAAGCCAGGACTTCTTTCCCTGGAGCATTGGAGCATTGGAGCATTGGAGCATTGGAGCCTGGGGGGTGGGGGGGGGGGTGACCTTGTACAGGTTTATAAAATCATGAGAGGCCTAACAGACGTGAATAGCCAAGGTCTTTGCCCCAGAGGAGGGGAGTCCAAAACTAGAGGCTGTAAGTTTAGGGTGAGAGGGGAAAGGTTTAAAAAAAGACCTGGGGGGCACACAGAGGATGGTACATATATGGAATGAACAGCGAGAGGAAGCGTTAGAAGTGGGTAAAATTACAACATTCAAAAGACATTTTGTCAGGTGTACAGATAGGAAAGGTTTAGAGGGATACGGGCCAAATGCAGGCGAATGGTTGAGTTTAGGAAACCTGGTCATGAGGCATGAGTTGGGCCGAAGGGCCTGTTTCTGCTATATGGCTCTGTGAATATGACATGAAGGATTTGCTGAAAGAGGCAGTTTTCAAAGAGCTCTTTAGAAGAGGAAAGGAGTTTGGGGAAGAAAATACAGAGTTAAGGGGCTTGATAACTAAAAGCACAGGCATAAGTGTTAGCAGCAAAGAAACCTGAGTATGCATTTTGTCTCCTATGCAATATCTTTCACACCCATTGCTTGCAATTCTTCTCATTCCCAATAACTTGGTTTTTCTGAAGAAGGGTCCAGATCCCATACATCAGCTTTCCTGCTTCTCTGATGCTGCCTGGCCTGCTGTGTTCCTCTAGTTCTACACCTTGTAATCGCAGACTCCAGCATCGTCAGTTCCTACTATCACTTCAAGATCCCAATCCTGGTTTTCAAACCATTTCATTGCTATGAATCTCTCCCAGATTGACACATAACTGGATTTTCTAAGTCATTGTAATTGTTTTCTTTGGTTATAGTCAAATGTCTCCTTCCTCCTACCTGTGAAGTTTTATTTCCTCTCATGCTGCTTTGTCTCTAACTTCCTGTCTTTGCAAATAAGACTTTCCTCAACACTTCTGTCTCCCCTGCTAGATTCCATGATTTTCAATTTTGTTCTGAGCCTGTTGCGTGTAAAGCAATCTCAGGTGTTATGGCATGTTAGCAGTGTCATCATTGTTGAAGGAAGACTTGCATGTTTATAATATCCTTCATCACCTCAGGATTTTCTGAAACTTAGACACCAATTAGGCTTGCCACTGTGGCGAGGGAGGAAAACAGGGCCGCCAATGTGTGCACAGCAGGCTCCCACAAACACCAATTACTGGGCAATCTGTAACTGTAATGGCAGGGAGATAAGTGTTCATCACATTCAAGTTGGTTCCTTTACTGAAATGTCTGTCAAATACATTTTTTGGTAAGTAAGAGGTGCTGTGTACCATTTAGCAGTAAACTTAAGTAATGAGCTGATGCAACCTGCACTGAGGAAACTGAAAGGGATTTTCCAATATTATGTTCATAAGCAGGTGGAAACTTATGTCATAACAATGGATCAGAATCCAAAAATACAAAGAACATTTTAATTTCTAACTCAGATGTGTTTTTGTAAAAGCTTCTACAGCTAACAGAAATGACTGCAGAAGTAAATTGAATGGCCTGTCAAAGTCATGTGTGGCACCCGTGGAATGTTTTACCTGTAGGGTGTCAAGAAACAGGAAAAGATAATGAAGGAGATGGCTATCTACCCCTCACAGCAGAACTATTATTCTTCTAGGAATATACAAAGACTAAAAATCTGACTGCAAAAATTACTCCTGCTGGTTACCGCCTCAAAGAATTCTCATTAATTTGTGAGGGTGACTTCCCATTTGAGAAGCCATACTGACGCAAATGAGATGGGTCTGGAGAGGGGATATAGACAGATTAAGCTGGTGGGAGAAAAAAATACTTATCGGATAGAATGATGTTATGTGGGAAAATGTAAAATTACGCACTTTAGCATGGAGTGCAGAGGAGCCAAATGTTACTGGGGGAAAAGACAGAGATTTGAGAGTCGTTGTGTATAAATCTCAAAACTTCAGCACACAAGTTTAGCAAGTAATAGGGAAGGAACTAGAATGTCAGTCTTTATTTCAAAGGGAAAGGAATTTGAAAATAGGGATGTCTTGCTAAAACAATACAAATCAGATCACAGCTGCAATGTTCCAAACAGTTTTGGTCACCTTACCTAAGGAAAGATATGCTGCATTTGGGGCAATATAGAGAAGTTCAGTATGGAGGGATTGCCTTACGGGGAGATATTGAGTAGGTTGGACCAGTGCACATTGGTGTTTAGAACAATGGGAAGCAATCTTAATGAAACATACAAAATACTTGGAAGACTTGACAAGGCAGATGCTGTGAGGTTGCTTCCATTTATGGGGGAAGTCCAGGGCCAAAGGGTGTAATTTCAGAATAAGCAGTTACTTATTTAAGACAGAGATGAGGATGAATTTCTTCCACCAGTGAAATTCTACACCATGTAGGGCTGTGGAAGCTCGGTCATCAAGTATATTCAAGGCTGAGATTGATTTTTAATCAATAAAGGAAATCAAGGGTTATGGTGAAAAGGCTGGAACTCTACTTTATGAATGCAAGTTTTTTGTCATCATAAAATGACAACCTAACATTTCTACAAGCTACAAGAAGTAAAGAGTAAGATTTTAATTCATTAAAATCTTATCATATGCAGAGTTGAAATCAGGCCCGAACCCAGCCTCAGTAAACAAATATTTGAAGAAGGGTCCCTTTCCTGCTCCTCTGATGCTGCCTGGCCTGCTGTATTCCTCCAGCTCCATGCTGTGTTATCTCTAACTCCAGCTTCAGCAGTTCTTAGTGTTTCTGAACAAATATCATTAATTGTTAAGGGAGTAAACAATGGAATATCAATCCAAAGGTCCTGCACCAATGAGAAACCTTTTTTTTTCTCCTCTCCCCATCATCAAATCAGCCTTGGTATTTCTTTTCATCGATTAGCCATCATCAGCAAATCACCAATGTTTCCAACTGAATAAATTATGTGCAACACCCATTAAGGGTAATGCAAACTATCAAAAGGTGAGGGAGAGGGAACTAAATGAAAATGGAGTCAGATTGGGAGAGGGAGACCTCTCATTTCTACTCATAACAATACACTTTGTCTTAGCCAATCACTCAGAACTGGTCATTTAGTTTAACAAGCTAGAGTTAACTATAAATAACTTCCCATTTACTCAAATTGAATAACTTTGGCAAGGATTCAATAGGGAAGCAACATTTAGACAATCTGAGGCAACTGCAAGGAATTAAGTATACAATGGTAACTCTAATGAGAACTAAAATGGGAACACCACCACCTGCAAGTTCCCCTGCAAGCCACACATACAATTTGAACTTGGAAATATATCTCTGTTCCTTCATAAGTGAAATTCCTGGAACTCCTTTCTGAACAGCACTGTTAAGTATTCCTACACAGCAAGTGCTGCAATGGTTCAAGAAAGCAGCTCACCATCACCTTCTCCAGTTATGGATGGGTGTTCCACACTGACCTAGTCAGCAGTGCCCTCTTGCCATGAACAAATAAAGAAAATTTGGGTATAGTTATTCTATTTCATACAAATTGTGCTGGGGGTGGGTCTTATGATCTGCTGGTAGTATCCCTACCTCTGACTCAGAAGATTTAGGTTCAAGTCCTATGTTTCCAGAGGTTTGTAAAATCATCCCTGATGTGGCCCTTCCTTGAAGAGTCAAATGGCCTACTCCTGCATGTATTTTCTATGAGTAGGTTGATTAGGAAAACATCTACAAATTATGCCCGGAACTCCCAATAACCATTGACTATAATTGAACATGCCTGTAAAGTTAACACTTGTTCAGCAGGGGAGCACTGACTATACCATAAGACATAGACACAGAAAGTGGTTGAAACTAAAACATTGAATGTTTCCAAGAAAGGGTTAGATACAGTTCTGAGGAATAAAGAGGTCATAGGGTATGGAGAGAAAGCAGGAGCAGGGTGCTTCGTTGGGGCTGATCAACCATGATAATACTGAATATCGGAGTAAACTCAAAGGACTGAAATGCCTACTCCAACTCGTATTTTCTATGTTTCTATGGCTATCTGCAAACTGGGTCTTAGTAAGGAATGGGTTAAGGTTAAACAACAAGCAAATTCCTTTGTGCCAACTTTGAATAACTACCAGTAAGCCAATACATATTTGATTAAACGTATGAATTTTATAACTGGGGACCTGTTTACTTTTGAAATGCAGACAGTTATTTTTAGCATTTTAAATCTGTGCAGAACTCCACTTACATCACAAAGCAGACAATAGATGTATTGTGTGCTCTTAAAGGTGTATCATCCCAGTAAGATGCCTAGGACAAGCTTACTTACAAACAATTGAGATTGATATTATTTTTTGCAGAGCCTCACCCTGAATGTTGAGCTGTCCTTTTCTTGTTGTGCTTGCTGATTAATCCACTGCACCTTTCCAGTACTTCCTGCTTTCATTTCATAACTCATCTCAGGCATCTGACATTACAAAGTATGACTGTCACACGAAAGTAATTGTGTCACTTATCTCTCGCATGCTTAATCTTAGCCCCTGGCAATGACGCCTGTACATTGATTCTGAACTGTTGTGTTTGTTCAGTGCTCCATGGGGTTTCACTTGGAACCAGAATAATTAAATATACCCTTTGCTCCTCATACATGGTCTGCATTTGGCCCAGACCATTCTGTGGGCCTATTTTGTGTGGTTCCTAGTGGCCAAGAGGGAACGTGGGTCTTGTGCACATTCAAATGGGATTCCTGTGCCAGAGATAGTAGGAACTGCAGATGCTGAAGAATCTGACATAGCAAGGTATAGAGCTGGATGAACATAGCAGGCCAAGCAGCATCAGAGGAGCTGGAAGGCTGACGTTTTGGGCCTAGACCCTTCTTCAGAAATTTTTGGAATGTCAATTTAGGCCTGGAACGTCAGTCTTCCCGCTCCTCTGATGCTGCTTGGTCTGCTGTGTTCATCCAGCTCCACACCTTGTTATCTGAGCTTCCTCTGCCACATGCTTAAAAGCAACATTCACAAAGGAAATTGTGATGCTCCTGGCTTTTAAAGAGGGACCAGTATCAGGGATATAAGCTGGAGCTGGAGGAACACAGAAGGTCAGGCTGTATCAGAGGAGCAGGAAAGCTGACATTTCGGGTCAGGACCTTTCAGCTCCACACTGTATTGACTCTGACTTCCAGCATCTGCAGTTCTTGCCATCTCCCAGTGTCAGGGATGAATGTCAGTTTCAATGGAGTCAGCATTCCTTCCTCCAATGTCCCAGCTTCGTGCTGCACTCTGCTGTGATTTTACTCCCAGAATTCTTGATGCCATTCTTGCTTGTCCGAGATGGTCCACACATTGACTTTCAGACTCAAACTGAGTGAGATCAAACATACTTACGTCTACAGAGTTCCAATCAGGGCCCCAGGACTGGCTCCAAGCTTTGTGTGGTTTTGCTTATTTGTTCTTCAAGTTAAAACGGCATGAGAAGGAATTACAAGAATGTGTTAGCCATTGTTCAACTGAGTTATACGCTCAGTTGTAGAGAAGGATTGCTGGAAGTTACAGAACAGAGGGATTTGGGTGTCTTTGGCCATGAATCACACAAAAAAATCAAGCATCCAAGTTCAGTGGGTAATAATGAAGGCAAATGGAATGGAGAATAAAAGTAGGGAAGTTTTGCTAAAACTATAGAAGGAACTTGTCAGACTACATCTGGAATACTATGAACTGTTTATGGCCCCTTGCCTCAGAAGAGATATTGGCATTTGAGGTAGTCCAGAGAAGGCTCACTGGACATTAACAGGTCTGAGAGACTGTCCATGGAAGAGAGATTAATTAAATTGGACCTGTACTTATTGGAACAAAAAGGAACGAAAGGTGATCTTTTAGAGACATACCAGATTCTTATGGCACTTAACAGGGTAGATGCACACAGGTTGTGTCTCCTTGTGGGAGATTCTAAGACCAGATGGCATAAACTCAGAGTAAGGGGTTGCATATTTCAGACATAAATGTGGAGGAATTTCTTCTCTCAGAGGGTAATGAATTTGTGGAATTCTTTAATTATCAATGCTGGGTCATTAAATATATTAAAGCTGAAAGAGACTGATTTTTAATCAATAAGGGAATGGGGAAAAGGCGAGAAAATGGAAACAAGGATTATTAGATGAGCCATGATCTCTTTGAATCGTAATTAGACTCAATGGGCTGAATGGCCTAAAGTGTTCCATGTCTCATAGTCTGAGTTGCACACGCTGAGGCTTTATGCATTTGTTTTGTCGATACTTTGGGTGTGCAAATTGGGGTCAGATACCTACTCATTTAGTTTTGGATTTATTACATAATTTCTGCCAGACACAATTGCAGTTATGGTAATTTAGTGGTTACTTTACTATACAAATAATCTAGAAGCCAAAACCAATGATCTGGTGACATTAGTTCAAATCCCACCACAGCAGCTGGGAAATGTAAACTCAATTAATTCAATAAGTTTAAAATTTGAAAATTAAAGCTTGAAACTATCATGACCAGACTCTCGTAAAAATAAAGTCTGGTTAATTAAATTTCTTCGGGATATGAGGCCTACTGTATCTTTAATTGATATGTTTGTGATGTGAATTCAGATCCACAGCGATACGGTTGATATGTATCTACCATCTGGAATGATCGAGCAAGCCACTCTGTAGTATGGAAGAAAACAGTTTACCTTCACTTTCCCAATAACAACTAAAGATAGATAATAAATATCAGCCTTGCCCACATCCTGTGAATGAATGAAAATAAACCCCAGAACATTTATGTTCAATTTTCAATCACCGCTTCTACTCTCATTCATGCTCGACGCCAATTATGTATAAAATAGGCATCCATTGTTGCTAAGCAGCAGAGTCAGAGAATGAATGCCATGAAAGAAGACTGGCCATTTTCTGCAAGTTACTTTGTTACTTTTCCATCTCCTCTTTAAGAATTGCATAGTGTCCCTACTTATATAGGCTGGGTGGTGAGATCTGGCTGGGCTGCTGGTGGTAGCTAGGACATGAAGCATCTCTCTCTCTGCCCTCTGGAGAAAGGCTGCGAAAACAAAATTTGAAACAACCTTTAGGTGTCAGGGTAGTCTGCATAAAGTGAGGTGTCAATAAGAAGCCCATAATGGATATGACGAACCATGCAATTAGAGTCCATTTGAAGCTTTTAGTGTGGCAATTGCTTCAAACACATCCCTGCTTTCTGGGCATTAATGATAAGTATTCCACCCATTTTTAACCCAAAGGTCACTGTGAGTATCTTACCACATTTCACACAGGACACTGCTGCTATCTCTTTCCTTGCCTGAAAGATCTATCTTGCCACTGAGCTGTCATATTTGGTGTCATTTTTTCACTACTCATTGCCCTGGCCAGCTGCTGAAGTGCAAATGCCCTTCCCGGGACTCAAACTCAAATATATTTACCTGATCCGTGCCTTACTTCGGTTCAGTGTATTCCAGACACTCTCAGATTGAGTATTCGATCCTCAGTCCAGGAGTTTGAGCGTACACACTGGGCAGACTCCCAGGTGCAGAGGGAACGTTGCATTGTCAGAAATGTCACCTTTCAGCTAAATTGAGGCCCTGCCTCAAGTCGCTACAAAATATCCCACGGCCCCAATCTCAAAAGAACATTGGTTCTCCTAGGCGCCCTGGCCAATATACACTCCTCATCCAACATCTTTAAAAAAAAAGTTTATCTGGTCACTACATCATTGCTGTTTGTGGGAGCTGGTTAGGGTTAAGGTCACCCCATTGGCTGCTGTGGTTCCTACACTACAATGACTGTGAATTGCTGAGTTTGTGAGGGGCGCTACCTAAATGTAGGTATTTCACCTCCTCCCGTCTCCCCGCTACCCAAGGAGAATCACATCCGCTGTTCCCTGGCTGAAGTCTGATTAGTCTCCCAGGCATTCCCGTGGTAAGTAAATGGAAACCTGGCTGCCGATATTAACGTGGATGCTGGGTCCTTTGTACGTTGCTGCGGATTTAAAATCCCCTGCATCAACGCACAACAACATCTCACTAACCGCCACCCCCCCACCCCCCCCAAATGACTAGCTTCCACTCACAGTCCATACTCCCACTCGGAGACTGCCTGCGAGATACTAAGATTAGGCTGACCGTGGGATAATTCAGTGCAGGTCGGACCAATTCACATTCAGCCAGGAATTCCATTCTGCTATCTTCCCAATGAGATTTTGTGTGCGTGCTCGTGTGACTGAGCCCAATAACTCAGGTCTAAGCTGTGCATCCATGGAAGAGATGGTCATGAAGGACGGCTGGCGAGTTATTTGACTCTATACAACTGCCATCTAAGTTCTAACATTGCAACTGTTACGGTGGGGATATGATGCTTAAAAAACTTCCTTGAGTTAGTGTCATAATGTGTCTTAAAAGGGCAATATCATAAGGAAAAATAATGGGGATTCAAATCGTGACTTTCTTCCCCAGACCACTGTTCCTGTCCGAGAGAGACCAACAGATGGAGCACACTCAGTGCAGCATGCCTAAACAACCAGATTTGTTCTGACAAAATGTCTATGTCAATTTTATTAAGAAAAGGTGGTGAACTCATACGCACCAACACCTTTCACCCCCAGAGGGACATTTGGAGCTGGAAGGTGTGCAGCGTTATAGAGTCATACAGCATAGAATCAGACCCATCGGTCCAACTCGTCCATGCTGACCAAATCTCCAAACTAAACTTGTCCCATTTGTCTGCAATAACAAAGCATGGGGCTGGATGAACACAGCAGGCCAAACAGCATCTTAGGAGCACAAAAGCTGATGTTTCAGGCCTAGACTCATTTGTCTGCATTTGGCCCATGTCCCTCTAAACCTTTCAAAGTCTTTTGAATGTTGTAATTGCACCTGCATTAACCATTATCTCTGGCAATTCATTCCACATATGAACCACAAAAAGTTGCGTCTCAGGTTCCTTTTTCCTCTCACCTCAAAAATATGCCTACTGGTTTTGAACTCCCCCACCCTATGGAAAAGCTATTAGTTATTCACCTTATCTATATTCCTCATGATGTCATAAACCTCAATATGGTCACCCCTCAACCTCCTACTCTGTTGGGAAAAGTCCTAGTCTATCCAGCATCTCTTTATAACTCAAACCCTCCAGTGCTGATAATATCTTTGTAATATTTTTCTTGTAGGAGAGCTGGGGAAGTGAAACAAAACAGAATTCTCAAGGAACTGATGTAGGTACAATGGACTGAAAGGTCTTTCTCCATGTTATTGATCTATGATCTACGATTACACAAACCCTGAAAGATATTTTCTTTTGTCGATCTCAACTTTCCAGTATTTGTATTTTGCCTACTTTTTTTTAAGTGGTTTGGGTGGAACAGAGCATGAATTAAAATTGGTGAATAGAAAGTTTACACTAAACCTTAGAATTCCAGAGCATCAGAAAGCATGGCCACAAAATGCTGAGCACAATGAAAATTGGGAATGCGGAAGAATCCAGGATTGGTGGAATGCTTTGGGGGGTTCACCTGTGAGTTCAAATATCAACATGAAAAATTCATGCAGGGAAACTATTTTCTCTGCTATAGTTCATGGAAATATGGAATGCTCCAGATCACTGTGGATGCTGAGGATCAGTTGGAGTTCTCAAGACTGAAATCAATAATTCTTTGTTTGTTAAGGACATTGAGAAATATGATGCAAATTTGGATAGAGTAGGTGTACGGGAAGATCAGCCATCATGTAATGGTAAATATAATGGGGCAGCACGGTGGCTCAGTGGTTAGCACTGCTGCCTCACAGCATCAGGGACTGGATTCAATTCCACTCTCTGGAAAGCACTCATGGAGTTTGCACATTCTCCCTGTATCTGTGTGGGGCTGCTCCAGTGTCCTCCCACAGTCCAATGATATGCAGCCTGAGGTGAATTGGCCATGATAAGTTGCCTGTAATGTTCAGGGATGTATAGATGAGGGAGATGGGTCTGGGCAGGATGTCCCAAGGGTCAGTGTGAACTTGTTGGGCCAAACAGCCTGTTTCCACACTGTATGGATTTTATGAAAAGAAGTTCAAGGTTCTGAATGACATATTGCTTTTGCTATAGCTCGATTGGCTGGATGGCTGGTTTGCAATGCAGAGTGATGCCAAGAGTGCAGGTTCAAAACCGCACCATCTGTTACCATGAAGGTCCTGCCATCCGAACCTCTCCCCTTGCCTGAGGAGTGGTGACCTGCAGGGCAAACTCACCATCAGTCATCTTCCTCTCCCTCATGAGTGCGCAGCTCTATGTTCCACTGATGACTTTACCTTTATACTAATGAGCAAATATTCCTGCCTTTATCAACATGAGTGAAACTAACACCAGAAATTCTCCTCTGGAAATACTGATTGGCAAAAAAAACAGATTCTTTTGAAAGTGGTTGGCAATTCCAGTTTATTGCAAGCCAATTGATTTAGCACTGACACTTACCAGGGACTGATGGTTATTTCATGACAAGAGACACTTAGTGGACGAAACAAAAGGAGAGAGGCATCCTATTCCCCATTTGTGAAGCGTGAAAAACTCATCAACCATGATCATCTACAGGACAATAGTTGTGCTTCCAAAATGGATAATTGTCTGTGATAAGTTCTGTCAACCAGTTTAAAATCACTGAAATATGCAACACAGAAAGATGCCATTTGGCTTTGGGTTGTGCTAGCTCTTTGGAAGTTACAAATTAATCCCTGCTCTTTTCCCATAGATCTACAAATTAATATGGCTGAGGTAATTTATTTTGGGTGACATGTTAAAGTGAGGCCACCATCTACTGTCTTACACGGATCCCATGGGACTGTTTGGTGAACTGAAGAATACTCCCTCGTATACCAGCAATATTTATCCTTGAACTAACATCACTAAAAGGCAGAAAATCATGTCATTTATCACATTGCTGCTCATAAGACCTCTCTGTACACAAATTGTTGTGGTTCCCTACATTTCCCAGATTACATCAGTTCCCACACTTCAAAAGTATTGCATTGACTATAAAATGAAATAGGATGTCCGAAGGCTGTAAGAGATGTTATAAATCAAAAATATCTCACACCTAGAGTAACGAAAGAGATTTCTTTTTCAAACAAGCCTGCGCAATGTCTGAAAGAGAATATTAGAACGAAGGTGGTAGTGGTGGGATTTGAAGGACTTTGAGTTTTGGGGTGGGAACCCAATGCTGCAATCAAATGAATATCCTGATCCAGCACTGTGAGAGGAATAATCACTCAGCAGTGGCCTTCCCTGTACTGTCCATCTAGTGGCTAGACAGCATATCACTGCCCAGTTAAGACAGGGTGTGATATCTTAAATCTGCAAGGCAATAGGAGGCTGCGGTGCACAGAGGAAGCTGCAAGCCACTATTTCAGGTAATAAGAGAGGGGGAGCCCCCACTTTCGGGCTGGTGCCCAGGCCTGTGGCCTGTTGGGAAGGAAAATCTCAAGCATTGCTTGGAGGCCTGACCCTCAGCTCTGACTCTGATAAAGTGGCCTCAAACAGCATTGTACATCTCTGGCTTAAGGACAAATGGCCCTGTGCACTGAGGCTTCATCTCACCAATGGAAGAATGGTCTGGATGAGAGGTGCCGGACGTTGCTGACAAACTGTACAGCGGCAGAAATTCTGCCCATGGTAAAACATTCAGGGGGTGCTTCACAGTTGTTGATTTTCAACACCACAGCCACGTGAGGTTCTGGGACAAAAATCTTGTTCAAAGAATGTGAGATAACAAGGTAGAGAGCTGGATGAACACAGCAGGCCAAGCAACATCAGAGGAGCAGGAAAGCTAACATTTCAGGTCTGGACCCAAAACGGCTGTTTTCCTGCTCCTCTGATGCTGCTTGGCCTGCCATGTTCATCCAGCTGTCCACCTTGTTATCTCAGACTCTCCAGCATCTGCAGTTCCTACTACCTCTTGTTCAAAGAAGTTGGTTTTAAGGAGTGTATTAATGAAGGAGATAGGAAGAGACATTTAGGGAGTAAATTCCAGAATGTTTAGCTCACTGATGGTATGACCACCGAGGACAGGAAACCACAGTTGCCTTAGAGTCAGCCCAGAATATTGTCTTTCATCCATACATCACACTATCGTGTGTGTACATTTGATCACAGAATTAGTGCAACACAAAATAAGACCATTTATCCCCGTACATCTCACTTAGTGTCATTCTCTACATTTCCCTATGCATTCTTCCTGCCCAAATAAGGAGTGATTCTCCATAATGCCGTACTGGCTGCTACAGGTCTGTCATGAAAATGGGTCTTCAGAAAGCATCTAAAATGAGCAGGGTAGGGAGTGAGGGGAGCAGCTCCTGCACCCATTCCTACCCACACCCCTCACAGCCCCAACCAACACTCCATCACCCTTTTGTAGCTCCAACACCCACTCCAACTCTCTTGCCCCCATCGCCCACTCCCTCTCACTTCCCTCACCTACCTCCTTGCTCCTCCACCATTGCCTGCATTCCTTCTTTGCCTTCTTGCCTCACCCCAATACCCTGTGGCCTTCGCCTATCCTCCAGCCCCCTCGTGTCCCTCTGCCTGCTCCCCTTCATCTCCCAGCCCACTCCCCTTCATCTCCGTCCATGCTTCACCTCCCTCTATTCACTCCTGCTGCTTCCTTCTTCCCATTCCTGCTCACTTCCCTCTGCTCAATCCCACTCACCTTCCTACCTACTCCTCCTCCCCGTCCCTGTTCCCTCTCACCTCCCTACCCACTTCCCCTTGCTTCCCCCGCTCACTCACCTTCGCCTCCCTACCCACTCCTTTTGCCACCCCATCCCCTTCCTACTCCCCCTCCCCTCCTTACCTAGTCCCCCAGCCTCCCTACCTAATCTCTTGTTGCCTCCCTACCCACTTCCTCTCGCCTTCCTACCTCCCCATTTCCCTTTGCCACTCCATAACCCACTCAGCCTTGTAGTTAGAGATAGTAGGCGCTGCTGATGCTGGAGAATGTGAGATAACAAGGTGTAGAGCTGGATGAACACAGCAGGCCAAGCAGCATCAGAGGAGCAGGAAGGCTGATGTTTCGGGCCTAGACTTCTTCAGAAAAGCTTCTGAAATGTCAGCTTTCCTGCTCCTCTGATGCTGCTTGGCCTGCTGTGTTCATCCAGCTCTACATCTTGTTATCTCAGCCTTGTAGTTAGTTTCACAAGAAATGCTGCCTTTAAACATCTGTCCGTTTGCTTCTTGCAAACCCTTGAGTTGAACCCAACCCCCACCACACTCTTGGGGCAGTGTATCCAAACTACTGACTGAGTGCAAAACACAAAATAAAACAGAAAAACTCAGCAGATCTGGAAGCATCTGCAGAGAGAAATCAGAGTTAACATTTCGGAAATTAGAGTTCAGTGACCCTTCCTCCAAATTGATGGTAGCTAGGATTATAGGCTAGGCTAGGATTGGATTTTATGTAGAAGATTGTGGAATGCATTGCCGGAGAGGGTAGTGGAGTTGGCCTCATTAGGGGCATTTAAGCAGCTACTAGACATGCATATGGATAATAGGGGTGGAGGTTAGATAGACTTTAGGATTAGGGTAAAAGTTCGGCACAACATCGGGGGCAAAAGAGCCTGTACTGTGCTGTACGTTCTATGTTCTAAGGCAGGGTAAAGGAGTAAATGGTACGACCTGAAACAGGAACTAAAACATTAATTTATCTCCACAGATGCTACAGACCTGTTGAGTTTTCCAGCAAATTTCTGTCTTTTTTTTGTTTCTGGTTGCTGGCATCCTTTCAGTTTTTGTAATAAAAACAAATAAAGACTGGTTGATGAATTTCCCCCTCCCACTTTCACAGTTGCAGGAATAATTCACTCTCGGCCTCTGTCCTCCCCCCCCCCCCACCCCGTGACGGTGGGACCCGGTTGGTTTCTGGCCTCGCCCCTTTTAAGAATGTAGCTCCACCGACGTGTTGACGCCCTGCGAAAAGCCTTGCCTTGTGTCTGTGTCAATGGGAGGGAAGAGCGTGGGAGAGATTTGTTCGAGCTCTAGTCTCGTACGGTGTAAGCGGTAGGAGGAGGAGGAGGAAGAAGAAGGGGAAGGGGGGCAAGGCACTGAGAACAGGAGGAGAGAGAAAGGCAGCTGCATTGGTCAACAAATGCCGGGAACCCCTTAGACACCAGAAGGAGAGTGAGCCCAGGAATCGGATTTAAAACACAAGGGAGACACAGCGAGAGGGTGAAGAGGCAAAAACAAAAGGAGCGGAAGATTTTATATTAAATTTTGGGGGGTGGCTGCACTTCACCCCCCCCCCCCCTCGCCTGCTTACTACCACCCCCAGATTGATTTCTGACTGTAAATTCTGCAGGGTCCCAAGTGTCTGCCCCCGCCCCTCCGCTTTACCGAGGGGAAAATAAAGTGACTGTGGCCGGACCATGAGGGAGTATAAAGTGGTGGTGCTGGGCAGCGGAGGAGTAGGCAAGTCAGCCCTGACCGTGCAGTTTGTCACCGGCTCCTTCATCGAGAAATACGACCCGACCATCGAGGACTTCTACAGGAAGGAGATCGAGGTGGACTCGTCGCCCTCGGTGCTGGAGATCCTGGACACGGCAGGCACCGAGCAGTTCGCCTCCATGCGAGACCTGTACATCAAGAATGGCCAGGGCTTCATCCTGGTCTACAGCCTGGTCAACCAGCAGTCTTTCCAGGACATCCGACCCATGCGGGACCAGATCATCCGGGTGAAGCGCTACGAGAGAGTGCCCATGCTGCTGGTGGGCAACAAAGTGGACCTGGAAGGGGAGCGGGAGGTCTCCTTCGGCGAGGGTAAAGCTCTGGCCGACGAGTGGAGCTGCCCTTTCATGGAGACCTCGGCCAAAAATAAAACCTCCGTGGACGAACTGTTTGCAGAGATCGTCAGGCAAATGAACTATGTGGCTCAGCCCAATGGGGATGATCATTGTTGCTCGTCCTGTGTTGTTCTGTGATAGATTTCTATATAAATATATATTACACGTTATTAAAAAAGGTGAGGCTTTCTTTTTCAAAAGAAAACATAATCATTTTTGGAGATTCCCGGGGAGAGAGGGCGTAAACTCCACTAACTTTTTTTATTCTTTTTTTCTTTCTTTTTTAAACGTGTGGGAGGGCAAGGGGAAGGCAAATGTGAAACATTTTTTTTACATGTATTTCTTTTTTTTCACAAAATGCCCGGAGATGGGGGCTCATGTGATGGAGGTGTGGGGGATGGGGAGACCGATTTATCCACCCCCTCCCCTCCCAGCTGCGATGCTACTGTTAGGGAGACAAGTTAGAACCAGCAGAGTGTCTGTCTCTCTCTCTCTACGCCAGGAAAGAGAGCTTCTTCATTTAAAATGGTGGGGGCTGATAAGGCTGCATGCATTACTGAGAACACCAAATGCTGCTGGAATTTAATTCTATCTCCGTGTCTGTGTGTATCTGGCTGGATGTCTGTATGTGCCTGTGAGTCTGTCTGTCTCTCTCTCTCTCTCTCTTTCTCTCTCCCTATCTGTCTCTGTGTGCCTGTCTGTGTCTTTCTCTTTCCTTCTCTGTGTATATTTCGTTTCGCTCCCTCGCGCTCGCTCTCCCTCTCTCTCCCTCTGTCAGTGCCTGTGTGTGTATCTCTGTCTTTCTCTGTCTCTATGCGTCTCTCTGTTTGCAGGGTTTGAGGCGAGTGGAATTGGCAGGCACAGATTTGCATTCAAAACTGTAAAGGGGGAGGGGAGAAAAGATTTATTTTAGAATTCAATTGACAGTATTCGGTACAATCTAGTCTTTTGTTCACTGTGAGGGGAGGTCGGGGGGGGGGGGTGAATTGTAAGTGAATCTTAATGAATGATGAATTGCTGATCTCTAATGATCTTTTTGTCCCTTTTCTATTCCCTCTCCCACCTCCACTTTTCCCCTTTCTCTCCACAGGCACAGAGTTTCTATGCAAAGTTGGAAATATGGATATTTGAGATCCCATCTCTTGTGGCACCAACCTAAACTTTGGAGACATTGTAACAGATGCCACACTATTTGAATCCAAGCTCCATCTTACTGCTGTTTTATTCATGGGGTGTTCGGGGATTGTGGGGAAAGCAAAGTACATCTATTTTTTGTTGAACTGCTGTGACTTAATTTTTGCCTCCCCTTCCCCTTTTTCTAGTCCCTGTCTACCGCACCCTCTAACCTCTTCCCCTTCTTCCCCCCACCCCCCATTGAAAGAAAAGGGGAAAGGTAGGGCAAATATATTTAACATAGTGCGACAATGGTTATTTTTTTGAACTGTGTGCTGTGAATGTGACAACCATGGACTTGTACAAACAAGGAAGGGGAGTGAATAAAAATGAATGGACATCTAGTCAGCCCAGGAGGGTGCAGATAATTACTGTGCTGTGGCCCAAAAAACTGGCTGATCACAGGCTGCCAATCACCCTTGTGTCTAGTGCCTTTGAGATTCCACTGTCGATGCAGTATGTGCCAATCTGTGAAAGCCTCCATGCCATCCCATGAGCTGCCTGCGCACAAAAGTACTTCAACTTTCCTTCGAGTGATCCCAATTAAAGCATAGTGAGACCGAAATGAGCCTCTCTGATGGAATCTACACAGAATTCCCCCCCCCCCCCACCCCCGCCAATGTTTTCCTGGCTTTGCCTACATCACAGGTTATTAGGAAAGCTAGCTTTCCTTTTTTTTGTTTTTGTCAATTTCTCCTCTGCCCTTGTTTCCAAAAGAACAGTATCATCCCTCCCTTTGTGATTCCGTGTATTAATCTAATCTCTCACTTTTTTTTTCTCCAGGCCAACACTGACCAAGATGGGAGGGCAACTGGGAAGGAGGGAGGGAAGGAAGGAAGGAAGGGGGGGGGTGGGGGGGGACATCTTAGTCTGGCATACCAAGGAATTCTAACATCCTCTGTATGTTACAAATCCAGACATGCATTTAACAGCTGTGTCTGTTCTGAGACTTTTAATACAAAGTGCATTTTTATATAAAAGAAACAAAACTATATTGAGCGTTGGATGTTTTATTGTATGTGTCGACAATTCAGATATTTTAACTTGAGAGAAACGTGCGAACCCATTCTCAATCTGTATGTCATTTATTGTTTTATACACTGCATATAATTTTTTCCTGAGTGGGAACAAAAGCAGTGAGTTTTCTGGCCACTTTGAAAGCAGGACTGTGAATCATTTGAAGGAATAGGATAATTTTGCATTGCTGTAGTGTCTTTTTTTTTTGGGTGAGGGTGACCAGACCATAAATGTGAATGTGTACAAAATGCTCAATGATATGCATTGGTTTGATGTTAGTAAATTGGTACATACTTGGGCACTAACGAGGTATAAAGGGGAAGAGATAAAGAATAGGATTGGCGAGGCCTTACAACACAATTGTGAGAATGTGATGCGTCTTGCTGTTATTTTTACATATAACTAATCTTGTGTTGCTGTAATGTATTCTGTTTCGCGGCCAGCATTTATTACCCAGCCTTTTGGACAATATTAACCTAAGCTGGTGCTCTTGATAATAGTGCAAGTACATTCTGTTGTGTAGTGCTGTTATGTTGAGAGTTCCATGAGCTGGTGACAGTGACAAAACCGACTGTTTTGTCCAATTTGAAGCTGGCAGCATTTCCACGTGCCTGTCTCCCTTGTCCTTCCAGGGGACAGAGGTCACAGATTTGAAAGGCATTGCTGGCGAAACCTTGGCACACTGCAGGGTGGTGCCAGCTAACATGTTTTGGGCAGTATTGGTTGTTGTTGATGAAAGTGGGAAGTTTGGGGTTGGGGACGTCGCAAACTACATGCTTTCTGATTTGTCTTGAAGCTTTACTAGTGGCCATCATAGGTAAGAGTCAAGCATCAGATATGAAAAGATTAAACGCAATGTGGGTTGAGCTGCCTGAAGATGAATTGTGTTAAAATGATTTATTTATTTTAAGACCTGTTCTGCATTGCTTTGTGGGCCCGTTGCCACCATGTGTTCTGTCGAAGTTAGAATTGCATTTCCGTTTCTCTAGCTCCATTTCCTGCAATGCCTTGTATGCAGCAATCCACACAGTAGCTTGGGCAAGCCCAGGCAAAACATAGTCACTTAAGATAGGGAGAGTCAAATAACTGGCAGTCACGATTGAATTGCAGCCTCTAGATTTCTGACGCGATGTGTTGAATCCATAAGTCTTGGTGAGCTTTGACTGAGACTCTGTCAGGTCCTATGTAACAGTGACTAGGAAATTGCTGTATTTGCATAAATAATAATTGTGGTTAAAAAAAATGCATCTTTAGACTTGACTTTTGAGGTGATAAAACATATATTCCATGACAGTGCAAAGGAATGCCACGAGAACAAATCGCTTAGGCCAGATAACTAAAAAAAGTGGTGAGAGAAGTACGTTTCAAGTAGTGCCTTTAAAGTAGGAGAGGGAGGAAAGGTTTATGGATGGAGTTCTGAAGCTTGGGGCTTTGGCATCTGGAGGCGTAGTGGGAAAGGATGTTTGGAATGTGTGGGGCACCAGAATTGGAGCAGTGCTACATCAGGCTGGTTGGAGGGGCTGAATGAGATTGTTGTGTGATCAGGCTAGTGTTGGAGGTATTGTTGAACCACAGGTCTAGGTAGATGAGTGAAGACAAGGATGATTGATGAATAGAACTTGGTGTGACACTAAAGCAGCAGAGATTGAAAAGTTGGGAACCTTTTTTGGGAGGGACAGTACTGGTCATTTGCAGTGGGCATCAGAGACTTGTTCATTCCTCTTTTGAAAGTTTCCATTGAGAAAATGCTTGGAACTGTCCAGCGTTATCTGTTTACCAGCAGTTAGACTTGACATCAGTTTGCCAGTTGTGTTCCTCTTGGAAAACCAACCTGTCAGTATCTGAGGTGCTGGAATCTCCTTACAATCTGCCTCAGTGCTAATTAAAAGTAGAGTTGCAGTCTGTTTACTTTCATTTTGACAACTTCTTCTCAATGGAATTTTTATTTCGAGGGGAAAAACATATTCGTAGGTGTTGAAATGGTTGACTAGCATGGTTGCAAGAGTAGTTTATTTTAGAAATGAATTGTGGAAAAACACTTTATTTGCATGACTTTGGGCATCCCGAAGTACTTTGTAGCTGAAGAAAAGCTTTTTTTGTTTAAAAGGGAGTTCACTGTTTGTAATATAAATGCTGCAAACAGTTTGCATACAGGAAACTCTCACTAGTGCCCTAGAATGATAATCAGTATCTGTTTATATGGTATTGATTTGAGGTGGTGTGTGCTGGCCAGAGATCCCCTTCTGTAAGAATGGTGCCTTTTTTAATGTCCTTTTTGAAAGGGAAGTTGGACTTCATCTTCTCACCTCAAGCTGACAGTACCTCTGACAGAACAGCACTCCCAGAGTACCGCACTGGAACATCAGCCTAGATTTTGTACTCAGCTGAAATGAGGCTTGAAACTACAATATAATAAAATGTGAGGCTGGATGAACACAGCAGGCCCAGCAGCATCTCAGGAGCACAAAAGCTGACGTTTCGGGCCTAGACCCTTCATCAGACAAGGGTTTAGATTTTGATTATTTATTGGTCATTTAAGAGTCAATCACGTCTATACTGCACTCTGGGCAGTTAAGGAAAGGCAATAAATTCTGACCTCGTCAGTGACAACCACCCTGAATGAATTAGAAGTACCTCCTGTAATCACATTGTGATAGTATTGTGCTTTTTCAAGTTTGGATGCTAATAATTTACAATTTATTTACACTTAATTAAGTGTGAAAAAAGATGATCAGTTGGCATCGTGTTCATAATTGTTAGGTTCCTCTGAAGGCTTGCTGAACTTTTTTCAAAACCAGCTTTACAGCTTTATGAGAGCTCTGTCTGATGCAAGGTGCCCTGACTGTTCTCCAGTAGCTGACCCTTGAAGTAGCAGGTTTGCACTTCATTCATTTAATTGTGAGGTGACTTCACAATTGAGATTTTTGATTTAGGTTTTATTGTCCTGTCTACTCAAGTATGGGAGTACAGTGAAAAGCGCCATCTTAGGTACAAGGATAGGTAATAAAAAAAAACTTAGGTGGGGAAATAAAAAGATTAAAGAAATAAGCTTAAGCTCATCATTATGGTTCTTTGAAGTTTTAGAAGTTAAACATTACAGTCCTTCCTTGAACCATAGACCGGCTGTCCCACTGGTACATGAGCAATTTGCAGTAGGGCTGACTGGTAGCAAATAAGAGCCAAAAGAACTGAGGATGCTATAGATCAGGAACAAAAGCAGAAGTTGCTGGAAAAACTCAGCAAGTTTGGCAACATCTGTGAAGGGGGGAAAAAACATCGAGTTAATGTTTGGGGTTTGGGGTCTGGTGAGAAAGGGCCACCAGACCCAGACTGGGTAGCTTTCAGGAACAAGGGGCCTGCAGCTTGTTGATGTTTTGACCATGTTTCCAGCACAGCATTGTAGACACTAGTCATGGCATTCCTCCAACTGACCAGGAACACTTGGCTAATAACTTTAACCAAAAAGTTAGGACTTTGCATCAGTAGAAGTTGAGGAGTCTCAGTTTAGGACCAGACTTTGTGAGCGCCAGAAGGCATAGAGTGGCCAGAGAAACTGTTTAATCTTTGGGAGTTGTTTTGGCTGTTTGGAAAGCTCCATACCACTATTCAAATTCTAATCCCTCAATATTTCCGAACATTGTTTTGTATTTGTTATGGGACTGTGACGTCGTGGGTTTGTCCACCTTTTACTGTCCTGGGGAAGGTCGTGTTTATCTGCCTCTTTAAGACACTTCACAGTGGGCAGGTACACCCCAAAATGCAGTTTATGTATCTATGCAATTCTTCTTAAGTTGAATCTGCTGGCATTGGCCCTCTCAGCATTACAATCCAGAAAATAACCAATAAAGCTAATAGAATGTTGCTGTTTATATCTTAGAGGACTGCAGTACAAGAATGCAGAAGTGGTACAAGAATGCAGAAGTAATGTTAAATAGACAGCCTGATTTAGACCCCACTTGGAGTACTATGAGCAAATCTGGGTACCACATGAGGAAGGATATATTGGCCTAGGAGGGATACAACATAGCTTTATGAGAATGATAAGTAGAATATTTTTCATTTATTATTGTCACGTGCCTAGGTACTGTGAGACCATGCCATACAAATTATATTTGAGTGACAGAACAGAGTGAGAAATACCATGTTACAGCTGCATAGAAGACGCACAAAGACAGAGGTCAGCATTAAATTTGAAATGAGTTGCATTCAAATGTCTAATAACAGCAGGGAAGGAGCTGTAGCTGAATCTATTGGTACATGTGTTTAAGCTTTTGTATCTTCTGCCCGACGGAAGAGGGGAAAATGAGTGGGAGGGGTCTTTGGTAATGTTAGCTGACTTTGAGGCAGTGGGAAGTATAGATGAAGTCAGTAGATGGCAGGTTGGCTTGTGTGATGAATACAGCTCAGTTCACAACTCTGCAATTTCTCCTGGTCCTGTGCAGATCAGTTGCAATAGCAAGCTGTGGTGCATCTGGACAGAATGCTTTCTGTGGTGCATCTGTTTTAAAAATTGGTAAGAGTAATTGTGGATATGCCAAATTTCCGTAGTCTCCTGAGGAAGTGGAGGCATTGTGCTTTCTTGACCATTGCATCACCGTCGGTGGATCGGGACAGATTGATGTCTGTCAGTCCTAGGAATCTTATGCTCCTGACCCCCTCCACTGATGCAGATCATTTAATAGTCGTCCATACAATGTGGAACAGGCCATTTGGCCTGACCAGTCCGCACTAGTCCGCTTAAAGACAATCCCACTCCAGACCCATCCCCCTGCATTCTCCATGGCTAACACACTTAACCCATGTATCTCTGAACACCATATACAATTTAGCATGGCCAGCCCACTTAACACTCACATCTTTGGGTTGGGGGAGGAAACCAGAGCACCCAGCAGAAACCCCCACAAGCATGGGAGAATGTGCAAACTCCACACACAGTTAGTGAGAGTAGAATTGAACCCAAGTTCCTGTCACTGATGTAGCAGTGCTAACCACTGAGCTACCATGCGTCAAGTTAGGAGGAGAGACTGTAAAATTAGGCCTGTATTTTCTACAATTTAGAAAGATAAGGTGTGATCTGATCAAAATATCTTGAAGATTGGCAGGAAAAATGATAAATAAGGAATTATTTCCACTGGGGATTTTAGAAGTATGGGATAAAGTCTGAGAATTAGGGCCATGCTGTTCAGGACAGATGTGAGGTAACAGTTTTACACACAACACCAGATGCAGTGTCAGTTATTAATTTTAAATCTTGAGAAATTTTTGTGAGGCTAAGGTATTAAGACACATGGGCCAGAGGAAGGAATATGGAGTTAGGCCATGGATCAGCCACGATCTCATTGTATGATGAAATAGGCTTAAGGGGCTGAATGGCCTACCTGTGTACCTATGTTCCTAGAGCATTGTAATGCAATGCTTGAAACCAATTTCGTGATGGTTGAGAATGATCTTAGATTCTCTATTTTTTCCACCTTCCAGTGAAACTTAGTTTCTCTTTATCAATGGTGTTGAAAGATTAAATAATTTTGAGCACCACTGTTCAATCTCCCCTCCACTCTAAGGAGGTCAATCTCCTCTTGCAGCCTCTTTAAGCTATTAAGATATAACTGAGGAAAGTGTTAATGTGCGCAGACATAGGATGAGGGCAGGAGTGGGTTTGATAATGATGCTTTCTGTCTGAAAGGATTGGGAAAGCAAATGTCTGTTTATGCGGTTAATAAAGGTGGAAGTCTGCTGTAAGGACAAAGCTGGAGATGTGCAGCAGGTCTGGCTACATGTGTGGATATGGAATTAAAAGGTACAAATGCATGACTCTGAATTCAAAGCATCGTTGTACTGGACTTGGTCTTAACTCCCTCCACACCTGCTGCCAGACCTGAGGTTTTAGGCATCACCATTGAGTAGCTCGAGACATCCTGAAGCAGTGTATGGTTAATCAGATATCTCTGACATGTATTTGCCGTGAATTTGCACTATTACAGTTTCAACCAGATGAGTCTTTTTAAGGATAGTTGGAACTACCAATTCTGCAGACTCTGAGATTACAAAGGATGGAGCGGGATGAACACAGCAGGCGAAGCAGCATCAGAGGAGCAGGAAAGCTGACATTTTGGGTCTAGACCCTTCTGAAGAAGGTCCAGACCCAAAACATCAGCTTTCCTGCACCTCTGCTTGGCCTGCTGTGTCCATCCAGCTCTATACCTTGTTATCTCCTGAGTCTTTTTAAAGCAGTATTTGATGATGTTTAAATATTGGATGGAGTACCAGGGAGAATGCTCCTACAGATCTTCAGAATAGAGTCACTGAATGATACTACCTCTGACCATGCAATATTCTCTGTGCTACCCTGGCAGTGTCGGTTTAGATTGTGTGGTCATGCCTAGAGTGTAGACTGCATGATCTCTCCTCGGATCCTGGAGGCTGTCTGACATTTTAAACGTGCTCCGTTTATGTTGGCAATCTTGAGATGGGGGTGAGAAAAGTGAAAGTGCCAAAGGATTTAAAACATTGCGATGAATCCTTTCCTGATGCTAGTTGCCAAGGTAGCAGTTGTAGTTTGACGCAGTGTTGCTGCGTTATAATAATAGTTGAAGCCCGAACAGGAGCTGCTTTGTGTACAAGCGCATTCGTACTGCAGCAGATGGGTTTAGTGCTAACTAACTGAAGTAAAGAGAAATAACTAACAGTGACAAGAGGTAGGATAAAAGGTATGTGGTTGGTGTTTGGGTGAGTCCAGTGGATGCCACTATCTTGCAACAGATCTTACCCTCACTAGCGTCTACATCTTCCAGTGATTAAAATTTGCGATGCTTTTAGTTATGTCACTTTTTTTTGAGGTTCTATGAGTGAGTCTTTGTAGTGGCTCTACTCACAAAGATGCGTGTCAGGTAGATCATGTGTTCTTTCACCACTTATCAATGAATCAGATAGGCGGTGGCTCCGTTTATGCTGTGTGGTGACTGGGTACCCAAAGGGAACAAATAGCCGTCATCCAAGGAATGTCCTCTTCAAGGCAGTACCCTCCTCCCCTCACCTTCCCAAATCCCAATACTTAAAGATTGGCTGGATGGCTGATTTGCTGAGCAGTGTGATTCCCACACTGAGGTTACTGTGAAAGTCCCACTTTTTTTCAACTTTGCTTCTTGCTAAGGTTATGGTGACCCTCTGATTAAAGCATTACCTGCTATTTCTCTCCAATGAGTCAGAAGCCCTGTGCTGTTCTGGGACTAGGGCTTTACTTAATATTTTAAGCAGCTTTGATCTGCAACAAGTCAACCGCACAGCGTGAGCAGGGGCGAGAGGCAGTTTTGTTTTGGCGAACACTGTAGTTTTACCTCCGACGGCCTCTTGAGGCCCAGTCTGAGGTGGGGCATGAACCAAGCTAGATTCCCACCGGCATCACACATTCCTGCTCCCCCAGCAAAGACCTGGGTTGGACAGTAACCATTTTACTGGGCATCAGTATTCACACTGGAGTAGCCTAGAATTGACAATTATCCAGCATTCCTCCGGGGCTTCCACAAACTAAAAATTAATCTCCTCTCAAAAAGTGATCAAAATCCTGGGAAAATGTTAAACTACTTTTGAGGTTTCTTCAGATTCTTTTTGTTTATTTGTAAATGTATTGAGGACAACAATGTATGTTTGACTTGCTGTTGAGGTATTCAGTTGAATATTGAAGTGGTTTCATTTGTCCAGATGGCAACAGGAATATAGACACCCAGGGTGGGAATTTCAAACGCAATCGTAGAGTGTGGAGGTTGGGGCAATTGGAGCTAGGAGGCCATGTGATAAAGCTTCCAGGAACATGTCCACCTACAGTTGGCTATGTGACATACAGCTCCTAGCAAGGTACCAGAGAGAAATAGCATTTGTTTGAATGACAAGGCAAGATTTTAAATAGTGCTTGTCCTGAAACCATAACATTACAAATCTCTTGACAGCCAATTACGTATTTTTTTGAAGTCCATCAGTTGTACAGAACTTTAGTAGTGCTGAAAAGAGGTTCATGGTATGCTTTTCATCCTGAATTCATCAGAAACTAGAGACCTGCCAGTTTGAATGTATTGCTTTCAGCGACCGTAAGTGAACCTGGTTACAAGCTGACTGATTTTATTGTTAAGTTGTTTAATGTGTCAAGGACTTGTCCTCGGCCAGCGAAAGGAATACATTTAATCCTTTGGGGTTTTAGTTTTGAATTATCTGTGTTTTGAGAGCCTGTTATTTTTGTGGCAATACCTGTGTCAATCAGAGCTTGCTTGTCAACCCTTCAACACCACCTCTTGGCCTGTAGCATAAACTGTGATCATTTGAATTTTGGCATTCTTGCATTTGTCCAGACATGTGTAAGATGAAATTTTTTTGACATTCATTACTTCTCAGCCTTTTTTTTTGTTGAAGTTTTAAGGTAAAATTGCCTTAGTCCTAGAGGACCGTAGAGACTCCCACTCTTTTTCATGGAGACTCATCATACCTCAGTTTAGAACTGTAGAGTCCCTACTCCATGTGGAAACAGGTCCTTTGGCCTAACAGGCCCATAACGACCCTCAAAGCATCCTACCCAGACGGATTTCCCCTATAACCCACCTAAGCTACTTATCTCTGAACATTATGGGCAATTTAGCATGGCCAATCCACCTACCCTGCACATCATTGGACTGTGGGAGGAAACCCATGCAGACGCAGGGAGAAAGTGCAAAGTCCACACAGCCAGTCACCTTAGGTTGGGATCGAACCCGGGTCTCTGGCGCTGTGAGGCAGTAGTGTTAACCACTGAGCCATTGTGCTGCCCCAAATATAAATATTGAAAACCCAGCTACTCTCTTTTGAGCTTTAGTTTTTGGGTCTTTTGCATTCGCCTGAAAGGGCAGATGGGACCTTTGTAATTAACATCTCGAGCTGCAAGATGGCCACTCTGACAGGGCAGCACTGCCTTGGTACTGCGGTCGAGTTGGGGTTGGGTTTTCCGCTCCAATCTGAGGACTACCAGCTCACCCACAAATACACACTGGGTTTTGGTGGAGTTCGTTAGGGCTGGTATACCTTTTTAGGGTATGACTTTTTAAAAAATCTTTGCGATGGCCAAAATAGTTGGAGACCTGTTTTACTTGGGTGTATTGGTTAAGTCTCCACTTGAAGTGATGAAGTGATACAAAATGGACTTTTGATTCAACTATGCATTGGGTTAGAATGCTTGTTTCTGTCTCTTGCATGTGAATTTGATGGGCAGGGTGAAATGAAGGGCCAAATTCTGGAACAGCTTTGAAGGGCTACAGGGCTCACACCAGGCCATGTTTCTTAAATCCATGTTCTTAAGGCTTCTGGGCCAGGCTCAAATGTTTAATGTCAACTGATGTTAGTCTGATTCAAAGACCAAAAACATATCCTATACGTAGCGAGATTATCATTCACAAAACTTTTCCCCTTTAGTGGAGGGGTCAATTACCAGAGGGCACAGATTGAAGCTAAGGAGCAGGAAGTTCAGAAGGGATTGGAGGAAATACTTGAAGTTGCCATAGTATACAGACTATGGGTCAAGTGCTAGAAAATGAGATTAAAATAGATTGATGTTTGGTGCAGGCATGATGGACCATGCTGTCTTAAAAACTGATTCAAAAAGATATGCATTTACATAGCACTACATGTAACTGAATCATACTTAACAAGGCTGACTACCAGACAGAATGTGAATCAGAGACTGTGTTGAGATATTAGGACAGATTATTAACGGTTAGTCAAAGATGTACGTTTTAAGGATCCCCTTTTAAGCAGAAGGATTGTGAGGTGGAAAGGTGTAATGTGGGAATTACAGGAGTTGGGATCTGTGTAACTAAATGGAGTGATCTGTAACAGAGATAATGGGAACTGCAGATGCTGGAGAATTCCAAGATAATAAAACGTGAGGCTGGCTGAACACAGCAGGCCAAGCAGCATCTCAGGAGCACAAAAGCTGACGTTTTGGGCCTGGACCCTCTGATGAAGGGTCCAGGCCCGAAACGTCAGCTTTTGTGCTCCTGAGATTCTGCTTGGCCTGCTGTGTTCATCCAGCCTCACGTTTTATTATCTTGGAGTGATCTGTAACAATCAGGATAATGCAGGAGAGGAGATCTTGAAGGGTTGGCTGAGGTTGTTGTCCTTGGTGAGTGTGTAAGAGAAGAAATATGTAGGACAATTACAAAATTTGAGGTTTTGTCAGACCAGGAGCCAGCACCAGATGATGCATGAACAGGACTTGGTAAGAATCAAGATATGGGATGCAGAATTTTGGTTTGTGTTGAAGGACAGCGATGGATCAGCGGTGGCCAGGCCTGCATTAGAACCAGGTCACTCATTTAATTCATTGAGAAGAAACCCTTCATAATTTTGTGATCACGGACTTCTAACTTGCTGACAGTTGAGACTGATTGAGCCATTTCCTTTCAAGTATCATCTATTTATTTGTCTGTCTTATCGTAACAAGTTCATTCTTCTGGAACTCTTCAGATAAGCATATCATTTGTAACGTGACACAATATTTAACACTCAATATTAAACCTAGTACAATTTCTGTCCTTTCACTTTCTTTTTTTGTAAAAAGAGAAATTGCATTTTAATTACACATAAATAAAGAGATAATTGCATCAGGTTTGTACAATGTGTGGCTTAAGGAATCCACCAAAGTCCAGTCGCCATTATTGTTGTTTTAGATTTCTCGTCATATAATACAGCAGGTACTTGATAGCATCAACCAGAATCTCATTGTTTTAATTGATCTTTTTTTCACTAAACCACAGTTAAGGTGAGTAGGTTGGATACTTGTAGGAGGAGGCTCAATAAAGATAAATAAATAATATCAATAAAGATAACAAAGGTGCAGTTAGGTATGCTGATACAGTGAGATTAAGCAAGGTGAGGGGTCATGTTGATAAAATGCTGGTGGAGTGGATCTGCCTCTGCTATAAATTCAGTCTAGTTTAGCTCCCTCGTGGCTTTTGTGGGCTTTGGGCGTTGTCTGGTGTCATAAGAAGACACCCACTCCAGGAAAGTGAGTTCCATTTCCAGTTAGCACTGAGTTAGTGTGTCATTACGAAAACTCTTCTTGGACATGTGCTTTTCAATGCTATTAAGTCTGTGAGGAAAAGAGATCTGATGGAGCTGTTTAAAATCGTGAAAGTTCTGGCTGTGTTAGGTCACATCTGATTAAACGTTTGAGCGTAGCACCCCTATTCATCAAAACACCTGCTAACACTCAGTCTGGAGGAGAATAAGAGTCAATAGAGGTGCAGCTGGAAAAGCACAGCGGGTTAGACAGCATTTGAGGAATAGGAAAGCCGCTGTTTCGGGTCCTGACGCAGGGTCACGACCTGAAATGTTGACTTTCCTACACCTCGGATGCTGCCTGACCTACTACACTTTTCTAGCTCTGGCTTCCAGCATCTGCAGCCCTTACTGTCTCCAGGAAAAGATTAGAGATGGTAGGCACAGTTCAGCAGGTGGCACTTTACATCCAACTGCGAGCAGACAGGATAGAAGTTCCCTGATACAATACAATTTTTTTTGATGGAAGTGTTCTTCCCAGTATTTAGTGTATTTATCCCTCAACTGACAGCACTTTGAAAAAGTAAGCAAAATTATCTGGTCACCTATTTGCCTTTAACAGGACATGACTGGGTGCAAGTTGGTTGTCACATATCCTACATTACAGCAGTAAAATATTGGCTGTTTCTGATGAAAGGTCTAGGCCCGAAGCATCAGCTTTCCTTCTCCTCAGATGCTGCTTGGCCTGCTGTGTTCATCCAGCTCTACACCTTGTTATTTCAGGAACTGCGGATGCTGGAGAATCCATTATCATTGGCTGTAAGGCTGTGTGACACCCTGACATGGTTAAATGTGCTACATAAATGTAATTTTCTTTTGCTACTTGAATGAAGGCTATTTTGAGCTTCTGTTCACTTGTGGGATAAGGAAGTTACCAGCATTCGTTGCTCATCCCTAATTAGCCCTGAGAAGGTGGGTTGAGTTACCTCTCTTTCCTGCTGCAGGCTATGTGGGTAAGGTACGCCCACAGACTGCTATTAGACAGGGAGTTCCACATTTCTGACCGAGCAACAATGATCCAATATCAGGATGGTTAGTGACTTGGAATGGAAGTTGTAGGTGCTCATGTTCATCGGTTTCCCATCTCTTCAGTGATAAAGGTAACAGGATTGGAAGATGCTGCCTTGCCTTTCAGATTTGACTAACCTGCTGGCTGGTGTCTCCTTCTACTCCCAGTAAATGTGCAATTATCTAAAATCAGCTATGCCCATTGGAACTGCCACCATGTCCAGTACATCCATTTTCCCTGTGCTTACTGATATGCATTCACTCCTAGTTTGGCAATATCTTAATGATTTAAAAATTTCCTCCATGTTTTTAACTCCAGGGCTTTTACTTCCTCTCTTTCTCCTTCAATCTGCCCAGCTCTATAAACCTGACCCTTAGAGGCTTTTGATTCCCCTTTTTAATCACTCCTCTGTCAGCCATGCCTTCCCTGGCCTAGGGCTCAAGATCTGGAATTTCCGCTCTGAATCTCTCCACCTCTCTATTCCTTTCAGATACACATTCCTTATAACCTAGATCTTTGACAAATTCTTTTGGCCGTTTGCCCTGATACCTTTGTGGTTTGGTGTCAAATCTTGTTAGCGCTCCTGTGAAGTGCCCTGAGATATTGCATTATGTTAAAGGTTCCATCGAAATATAAGTTATTATAGAGCAGGATTGCCATCTGGAGCAGGCTTTTGATGCCCTGGGGGTTGATAGCCCTCTCTTCAACATTGAGGAAATCTTAGTGTTGGAGGGCCACACTCCCATGAGTGTCTGAGCTTTATATAATTATTTAAACCTATCGAGCTGGACTTGATCCATTTAGCTTTGTTAATAGTGATGAAGAATTGAGCCTCTGGCATTCAATAGGCCTCTTCTTTGGGAGTGTCAGCATTTGCTGTACTTATTGCAGATTTGTAAAATGAGTGATGATCTTATTGAAACACTAAGTGTCAGAGAGGACTAAGGGAGTTTCCCTACAAATCAGGAGCCACACTTTTTAAAAAAAAAACAAAAATTGGGGAAGGCTATTATTTAAGTTGAAGATACAGGTGGAGTTTGTTCTGTCAGGGTGTCATTGATCTTTGGAACTCTCTCCAGCAAGAAATGGAAGCTGGCTCATTCAAGGCAGATTTAGACAGATTGATGATCAGCAAGGAAGTTGGGTTATGGAAGGGCAAGCAGAAAGGTACAGTTAAGGCCTCTGTCAGATTAACCTTGATCTTTCTCAATGGCAGAGCAGACTCTGGGCTATGTGGACAACTCCCTATTCTTTATTTGAACTTTTTTTTAAAAAAGGGGTGGGAAGATTCAATGGTCAATGAGGAGTACTGTCACCTCACTGCTCAATTTTTAGATAAAAAATTGCTTTTACAGAATTTATGTACAATCTGCAGAAGATTCTGATTCTCGCACAAACACAAATGCCTTAGATCTCAGAATTTCTGTCATTGTGACAACACAACTTCACTGGACATTTAGGAAAATAGATTTCTTTTGAAAGTACTGTGCTGCTGCTGTTCTGGAAACTGAGGTACATTTTCCCTTTATTGCAAAAAGGCTGGAGTACAGAAGCAAGGAAGTTTCACTGCAGCTGTACAGGACCTTAGTGAGGCCACACTAAGCATCGGAGTATTGCAAACAGTTTTGATCTCTCTACCCAAGAAAAACTCTCAAAGGCAAGAATATTCTGTCAGCCATACTAATTCCTGAGTTGGCTGGTTTGTCATATTGGGTCAAAGGGGTTTATATTCACTGGAGGTTCGAGGAATGAGGTGGGGGGAGGGGAATCTCACTGAAACATATAAAGAGGCAGACTGGAGGCAAGGATGATGTTTTTTCTGGTTGGGGGGCATCCAGAACAATCTCAGGATATGGGTAGGCCATTTTGGATTAGGATGTCGTAAACCTTCTTCACTCAGTGTGGGGAATCTATGAAATTTCAAACCGAAATACGTTGTTGATGCCAAGCTATTGAATATATTCAATGAATAAGTAGATTTCTAGATGGTAATAGCGTCAAGGGCGATAGGGAGAACATAGGTGTTTAGCATTGTGTTAGATCATCAGCTGTGATCATGTTTGAATGTTGGCTGAATGGCCTCACATTTTATTATCTTGGAATTCTCCAGCATCTGCAGTTCCCATTATCTCTGGCCTACTCCTGTTCCTATTTTCTCTTTCTTTGAGGAAGTTCTGGGCTCACTTTTATCTTATCATGAGACTGTTAATGCAGCCATTCACTCCCATCTGCAGCTGTTACTGAATTGTTCCCTACAGTATATTAAGAAATGATAAAACAGCCATATGAGAATATAGATGAGAGGCCATTCAACCTTTTGTAGCCTGCTTGCACCTGACAGGAAAAATTCATTTAAAAAAAAAATTGGATCAAAGCAGAGTTGAATTTTCAGATATACAAATGTGGAGCAGTTATGTTGAAATTTGACCTGTTTTTCATAATTGCATCATGGCTAATCTGGACCTTGTTCCAGCCTTTTGAGTGATTTCCTTTGTTATCCATACCCAACAAATAACCATCAAATTTGGCCTTCAAAATATGCAATTTCAATGAGAAATTCTATGACACTCTGTGATCAAGGCGCTTCAAATGTTGCCCAGTTCTCTCTCCTTTTTACATATTATTCTTTTTCCCCCCCCTTGTTATGATAAATTCATGTTGCTGTTGAATATTTAGCACCTTTTAATATGGCAAAATGCCCCAGGTACTGCACACAAGCATTGTAAGGCACACTGGAATAGGAGCTACTTGGAGTCTTGTGTAGTCTTACGCCACATTCAGGAGTTTAGATTCATGACAGACTTATCAAGAAGAAGGCAAGGATTATCTTCAGGCCTGGGCTTCTGTATAACACCATTTCATATTAAGTCTGAATCTAAATACTCTTCTAATGAAGAGTCATCAGACTCAGTGTCAACTCTCTATTTTCTCCTCATTGCTGCCAGACTTGCTGAGTTCCTCGAGCAATTTGCTTCTCTTTCAGATCTCCAGCATCTGTAATTCTTTGTTTTATTTCATTATAGTACATAGTATTCTGAGATATACCACACTCTAATCTTACAGTTACGTTATTGAAAGACTATTCCATTAACTCTACTGCCCAATACTATTCAGTGTATTCTGCATCTTTCTATGGTTTTGTACTAGCTCTGTGTTCCTTTCTTAACATCATACACACTGCTATTTATTCCCAGTGAAGAACACCTCTGTAACATTATTGTTACAAGATTGTTTTAAGGTCTTTAAAATGCTTACACAATAGGCTATGGGACTGGAACAGCCCTTACCAAACAGAGACCTTGGGATGCAGGTTCATAATTTCTTGATGATTGGGTTGCAGGGAGATAAGGTAGTGAAGGAGTTTGATACACTTGCCTTTATTGGACAGTGCATTGAGTATAGGAGATGGGGCATCATGTTGCGGCTGCACAGGACATCAGTTAGGCCACTTTTGGAATACTGCGTTCAACTCTGGTCTCCCTGCTATAGAGAAATCATTGCTAAACTTTAAAGAGTCGAGAAAAGATATAGAGTCAGAGTACTACAGCACAGAGGCAAGCCTTTTGGCCCAAATAGGTCCATACTGACCAAAACGTCCATTCATGCTGAACCCACTTCCCTGCACTTGGCTCATAACCTTCCCAACCTTTCCTATCCTTGTATTTGTCCAAATGCCTTTTATATGTTGTTAATGTACCCACCTCAACCACCTCTGCTGGCAGCTCATTCCAAGTGCATACCACCCACTTTTTAAAAAAAAAGTTGCCACTCAGCTTCCCCTGCATTCTTTTTCCTCTCTTTCTTTAAACTGATTCTCTCGCGTCCTTGATGCCATGTCCCTGGGAGAAAGACGAAGTGCATTCACCCTATCCAAGCCTCTTGTGATCTTATACACTTCCTACACTTTAAACAAAATATCCTAACTTGTCAAACCACTCCCGACAACTCAGCCCCTTAAGCCCTGCCAATATCCTTGTAAGTTTCTTCTGCACTCCTTCCTGTTTAATAATGTCCTTCCCACAGCAAGGTGACAAAATTGAACACAATACTCCAAGTGTGGCATCAGCAACATCCTGTACATACTGCAACTTCTCAACTTCTGTACTCAGTGCCCTGACTGATGAAGGTCAGTATGCCAAACACCACCTTCACTGCCCTGTCTACCTCTGATTCCACTTTCAGAGAACCGTGCAGCTGAACTCCAAGGTCCGTCGGCTCATTTACACTCGAGGCCTTATCATTTGTCATGAAACTCTTACATAGATTTGACTTTCCAAAATGTAACATCTCATGCTTATCTATATTAAACTTTTTTTTTGCCATTCCTCAGCCCACTTTCCCAGTTGATCAAGATCTTGCTGTAATTTCTGATGACGTTCCTCACTGTCCACAATACCACCTATTTTAGTGTCATCTGCAAACTTACTAATCATGCCTTGTGCATTCTCATCCAAATTATTGATATAGGTAACAACAGCAATGGGCCCAGAATGGACTCCTGAGGCATGACACGAGTCACGGGCCTCCACTCCGAAAAGCATCCTTCCACTGTTACTCTCTGCTTCCTACCATCAAACCAATTGTGTATCCAATTTGCCAGCAGTCCCTGAATTCCATGTGATCTAAAATTCCAGTACAGCCTACCATGTGGAAACTTATCAAAGCCCTTACTGAAGCCTGTGTAGATTGCGTCATTTGCGAGGATGTTGCCAGGTTGGAGGGTTTGAGCAATAGGGAGAGGCTGAATAGACTGGCGCTATTTTCCCTGGAGAATTGAAGGCTGATGGGTGACCCCATAGAGGTTTATGATCTCATGAGGGACATGGATAAGGTGAATAATTTTTCCCAGGGTAAGGAAGTCAAAAACTAGAGGATATAGGTTTAAGGTAAAGAGGGAAAGATATAAAAGGGACCCAAGGGCAACCTAGTGGTGTGTGTATGAAATGAGCTGCCAGGGGAAATGATGGAGGCTGGTACAATTACAACATTTAAAAGGCATCTGGTCAGGTATGTGGACAGAGAGCATTGAGAGGGATACAGACCAAATACTGGCAAATGAGACGAGGTTAATTCAGGCTATCTGATCAGCATGGATGTGTTGGACTGAAGCAAAGTGTGGAGCTGGATGAATACAGCAGGCCAAGCAGCATCTTCGGAGCACAAAAGCTGATGTTTTGGGCCTAGACCCTTTTCTGATGAAGGGTCTAGGCCCGAAACATCAGCTTTTGTGCTCCTAAGATGCTGCTTGGCCTGCTGTATTCATCCAGCTCCACACTTTTGTTATCTCGGATTCTCCAGCATCTGCAGTTCCCATTATCTCTTGGACTGAAGCGCCTGTTTCCTTGCTGTACAACTCTGACTCTACCTCCCACCACAAATGCACTCTGGTTAATAAATCTGCTCAAACCATTGACGCAATCACTGGGAGCATAAAACCTCGGAGAAAATGACTAGGTATTTGAGAATCACTGATGTGCCCACAAAAGCCATGAATTCTTTTATTTCTATCAATTTGTTTTTTAACCCAAACATTTGTTCATCTATCCAAAGTTGTCTTTGTGTGACTTGGCATCCAAATTCCATCTGATACCACATCTGTTAAGTTCTTTGGTATGTTTCGATTATGTTAATTTCACACTGCAGTTGTGTTACTTTGAGAGAGATTTTCTGCCACAGACAAAGACAAAGCATCTGGAGTTGACTGCAACCAGATAGGTGTGAGCCATGATCTTATCATGGCAAAGCAGACTGATGGGCCAAATGGCCTACTTCCATACAAAATGGTGTCCAGATGTGTACTGGCATAGTGAGTTGAGTTAGACCATCTTTACTCAAGCTAAACTGCTTTTGGAAAGTATTACTGTCAGGATGTGTGTGAAACTATGTCATGACCTGTCTTAAACCTCCTGTTCATGACCATCAATTTGACTTTTTGCGTAAGTGTGACTGCAATTATGTAATAAATGTTATTTCTAGGCCTAAATGACACAGCACCAAATTAGTGACACCCAGGTTTTGACCGATGAAATTATCTTGAGCGGCAACTCGCATTTATATAGTGACTTCTGAGAGAAAATATTTCAAGTTACTTCAAAGGAGGATATTTTTAGGCATTCATTCACAGGATTTGGGGGTCACTGGTGAGGCTGATATTTATTGCCCATCCCTAACTGCTCCAAAGGACAGTTAAAGGTCAGCCACATGTCTGGAGTCGCATCTAGGCCAGACCACACAAGATTGGCCAATTTTCCTCCCTAAAGGACATTGGTGAAGTGGATGGGGCTTTTCTGACAATTGACAATGGTTTTGTGGTGATCATTATACTCTTAATTCTAGATTTGTTTCTGAATTGAATTCAAATTCCACTATTTCAAACCCAGGTCTACAGAACTGGGTCTCTGTATTAATCATCAAGCAATAATACCACTAGGCCATTGTTCCCCAACCCCCTGGGGGCTCAGGTTGTCAGACATTAGTCGACACTTGGTTATAGAAGAAATATTGGTGATAAATGAATTCTGGTTGAAAGGTCAAGTTTTAAGGAGCAACGTACTGTTTTGATCCTCTTTGAACAAAATAGTTGCATTGGATGCTGTTCAGAGGGGGTTCACTTGATTGATTCCTTTTGAAGAGAGATTGAGCACCTTAAGACTCAACTCTCTGGTGTTTTTAAAAAATGACAGGAGATTTAACAGAAATATGTAAGCTATTAAAGGACGGTGGTAAAGTAGATGGAGAGGATGTTTCTACTAGTGGGGTAATCTGAATGAGAGGCCTTTAGTTTATGTTAAGGAGCATCATACTTAAAACAGAAATGAGGAGGAAGTACTTTTTTTTAAAAGGCTGTGAATCTGTGGAATTCATTCTCCCAGAGTGCATTGAATTCTGACATTGAGCAAGTTTTTAAGGTGGAGGTAGTAATTAGTAAAGGGGTTGAGGGGTTATAGAGAAGGGGCAGGAAAGTGGAGTTGAGGCCAAGATGAGATCAGTCATGATTGCATTGAATGACGGAGCAGGCTTGAGGGGCTGAATGGCCTACTCCTGCTCCTAGTTCTTTTAGGATTTGGGGATTGTGGAAAAGCACAGAGTTGTCACAGGTTTGGAGAAGGTTTAGAGGCACAAGACAGCGGAGGAACTTAAAGTTGAAGATAAGGACTTTAAAACTGAGACATTGAGAGACAAGCAGCCAACATGTCAACAAGTATGTGGGTGATGTCTGAACATACATTGGTGTGACTTAGCGTACAGCGAGGAGAAGGTCAGATGAGCTCAGTGTACAGTTGATAGACAATGAGGACTTTGGAATAGCAAGAAATGAGAGGAGCCAGCCATTTGGCCCATCAACCGTCTTCCAACCTTGAATATGATCACAGTTGGTCTTGAGCACCAATGCCACTTTATCACACAGTCACCATGGCCCTTGTGAATGGAGGTAACTAAAGCCTGACTGAAGATTTCAAAGCGAAGGCAGGGGCACAGAAAAGATGGGTATAGGCAGCTTTTGTGATGGAGAGGAAATGAGGTTGGAATTCAGCTCAGGGCCAAAAGGGATGAACAGTCTGGTTATGTGACAACTTATTCCTTTCAACATAATGTAAAGTTTGCATTGATAATTAACCTGTTCTGGAAACCCTGTGTGTATGGTGGCATGTGACATGAATATCCCTGTTCACCCATCAACAGCATCAGCCCTCTTTCACAAGCAGTGCGTTCTGGGTGCCGACGATGTCACCCTGATTGGCTTGTTGCCCCTTAGCTGGATGTACGATGAGGGCCTGCAATGATTAACTCCATTCAGAAAACTAAACAAAGACTCGTTTCATTCCAGAACCAAGTGTTGGAGAAGGTAGCACAGCTGCAATTGACATCATACTATCCAGAATGCACCATTCCCTGAGCAGGAGAGGGGAAAAGAGTCACTGTGACTTGTAGCCCTTTGTTCTGCTCACGTGACAGATGATTGGGTTTGTTGAGATTTTTCTCCTTTTTAGCAAAGGAAAACTTCACAGTGAGTATTAACCAAGAGGCTTCTGCATATTAAGTGCATGTAATATTGATCCCAGAATTGTCACAGGGAAAGATACGTAGAGATGGTGGTGGTCAGGTCTGGGAAAGAAGTTGCTAAATATTGCCAGAGTTTTTTGATGCAGGGACAAACGTTATGTTAATTAAGTGTTATAAACACAAACTGTGTGCAGGTGAAGACTTCACCTTTTCCACGAGGCTAAGAGTGAGAAGCCATCTCATAGAAACATTGAAGTAGGAGTACGAGTAGGCCATTCAGCCCTTTCTGAGCCTGGACCATTCAATATGATCGTGGCTGCTTAGCCAACTCTGAACCCTGGCCCTGTTTTCTCCTAATACCCTTTGATCCTAACAATTATAAAAGTAGAAACATTTCCTTTTTGTATCCAGTTGTTATGATCTACAATACACAGCCATAAAAGCTGGGAGAAAGACTTAAAAACATTTTGAAAGGTTTATTTAGATCAGTACTTAAAAGGAGAAAATTGTCAGGACTCTGAGGAAAGAGCAGGGGAGTAGAACTAATGGGATAGGTTTTTTGAATAAATCTAAGAAAATGATGATGGACTAAAGGCTTTCCTTCTGCGTTACACAACTCCATGATTATATGAAATTCAATGAGGCTGACAACAAAGGCTCAACAACAGTCTGCATTTGAGAGTCCTCAGATTCTAAAGCAATCCATTTCCAAAACCAGCAAGACCTGGACAATATCAGGCTCAGGCTGAAAAGTGGCAAGTAACATTCATGCTACACAAATCCAGATAATGACTGTCTCCAATAGGAGACAATCTAACTACTGCCCCCTGACATTCAAGGGCACTATGGTCATTGATTCCTCTATTATCAACTTGCTGAAAATAATTGTTGACCAGAAATTGAACTGGGCTCACTGTATAAATACAGCAGCTGAACAGGTCAGAGGCTATGAAAGCTGCAGTGAGTAGTTCCGTCATCTATAAGGCACAAGTCAGGAATGTGATAGAATACTTCCCACTTACCTGGACGACAGCAGTTCAAACAATACTCAGGGAACTCGACAATTGCAGGACGGAGCAATGCATTAAATTGGTATCACATCCACAAACATTCATTCACTTCATCATAGACACTTAGGAGCATCAAAGTGCACCATCTAAAGAAACACTCAAATTCACCAAAGATCCTTATACAACACCTTCCAACCCCAAGATCATTACCACTTAATAGGAGAAGAGCAGCAGATAAATGGAAAACCATCACCCAGCAAGTTCCCCTCTAAGCCACTCACTGGTGAGATTTGGAAATACATTGCTGCTTCTTCAGTGTCTCTAGATCAAAATCCTGGAATTCCCTTTCTAACAGCATTGTGGACATGGACTGCAGCATTTCAAGCAATGAAGGCAGCTCACCATCACCTTCTCAAGGGCAACTAGGGATGGACAACAAACAGTGATCCTACCACTGACATTCATATCCCATGAGTTCATTTTTTAAAAAAATCACATCTGAGAGAAAGTCACAGACTCAGCTGGGTTACTCTGCTTTTCTCTGTCTGCAGATGTTGCCAAACCTGCTAAGTTTCTTCAGCATTCCAGATGGCTAAGGTTTACCAATACTCCACCTTTGTTCTGAAGTCTCTAGAGATTGAATATTGTAGATTGCTGCAAGGCAAAATCAACCCATGATGTATGAGAGAGCTTCATGAGTGAGTGTATGGATTGACCTACACCCCACCATGCTAACTCCCTGCTTTAAACTTTAAACATCACCTTGCAGTGTTGTTATCAGACAAATGTCATTCTGACACATCTCCTTGCCCTTATACAGAAAATCCTCTAAAGCAGTTTTGCAAGGACGCAACTATTGTTCAGTCAAAAAAGAAAAACTTAATTGAATCTTCTGTCATTCAGACAAGTTTTACAGCAATCTAGATACTAAATTGAAAATGGAACTTGACTAAGGGGAGCTGAGCTTTTCAGTTCTGACCTGTTGTGGAAATGAAAGGAATTGAAAATCTATTCAACAGTTTGGCATTCATTTTGCTGACAAGATGAATCACTAAATGATACCATTCGTTCCATCATGCCTGTGCTAGCTCTATGAAAGAGTAATCCCATTATTTCCTTCAGTTCTGCTGTTTTCCCACAGCTTCATACAGGAGTTTTTTTTAATATAATCCCCTGTTATGTTTTTTCGTTTTGAATGTTGACATCAAAGTGCCAATTCAGACAGTGCGTTCTCAATGATGAAAACAATGATAAGAATATTTCTCATGGTGTCTTTATTCTCCTAATTTCCTGGACTCTCTATTCTCAAGGCTCATCTCCCAGTGGAATCAAAATCCTCCTGACACACTAGATTAGAAATTATCAGGGCATCACTGCAGCTAGAGTATTGGCAAAAGTATTCCTGCTTCATACCAACATTACTGTTATTATTGAAGCAAAGTTTAAACCTGGATTTGTAGGCTATTAAGGCACATAACCATAGAACATTACAGCACAGTACAGGCCTTTTGGCCCTTGATGTTGCGCTGACCTGTGAAACCAATCTGAAGCGCATCTAACCTACACTATTCCATTATTATCCATATGTTTATCCAATGACTATTTAAATGCCTTTAAAGTTGGCAAGTCTACCTCTGTTGCAGGCAGGGCATTCCAGGCCCTAACTACTCTCTGGGTAAAGAACCTGCCTCTGACATCTGTCCTATATCTATCACCCCTCAATTTAAAGCTATGCCCCCTCATGCTAGCTATCTCCATCTGAGGAAAAAGGCTCTCACTGTCCACCCTATCTAATCCTCTGATCATCTTGTACGTCTCTATTAAGTTGCCTCTTAACCTTCTTCTCTCTAATGAAAGCAGCATCAAGCCCCTCAGCCTTTCCCCATAAGACCTTCCCTCCTTACCAGGCAACATCCTGGTAAATCTCCTCTGCACCCCTTCCAATGGTTCCACGTCCTTCCCATAATGCAGTGACCAGAACTGTACGCAATACTCCAAGTGCGGCCGCACCATAGTTTTGTACAGCTGCAACATGACCTCATGGCTCCGAAACTCAATCCCTCCACCAATAAAACCTAACACACCATATGCCTGCTTAACAACCTTATCAACCTGGGTGGCAACTTTCAGAGATCTATGCACATGGACACCGAGATCTCTCTGCTCATCCACACTACCGAGAATCTTACCATTAGCCCAGTACTCTGTATTCCTGTTACTCCTTCCAAACTGATTCACCTCACACTTTTCCACATTAAACTCCATTTGCCACCTCTCAGCCCAGCTCTGCAGCTTATCTATGTCCCTCTGTAAACTGCAACTGCAACATCCTTCTGCACTATCCACAACTCCACTGAGTTCAGTGTCATCTGCAAATTTACCAATCCATCCTTCTACACCCTCATCTAGGTCATTTATAAAAATGACAAACAGCAGATTCTTGCAGTACACCACTAGTAACGGAACTCCAGAATGAACATTACCCATCAACCACCACCTTCTGTCTTCTTACAGCTAGCCAATTTCTGATCCAAACCACTAATCACCCTCAATCCCATGCCTCCATATTTTCTGTAATAGCCAACCATGAGGAACCTTATCAAACGCTTTACTGAAATCCATATACACCACATCAACCGCTTTACCCTCATCCACCTGTTTGGTCACCTTCTCAAAGAACTCAATAAGGTTTGTGAGACATGACCTACCCTTCACAAAACCGTGTTGACTATCCCTAATCAAATTATTCCTTTCTAGATGATTATAGATCCTATCTCTTCTAATCCTCTCTAACACTTTACCCACAACCAAAGTAAGGCTCATTGATCTATAATTGTCAGAGTTGTCTCTACTGCCCTTCTTGAACAAGCGGACAACATTTTCTATCCTCCTGTCTTCTGGCACTATTCCTGTCGACAATGACGACATAAAGATCAAAGTCAAAGGCTCTGCAATCTCTTCCCTAGCTTCCCAGAGAATCCTAGGATAAACCCCATCCGGCCCAGGGGACTTATCTATTTTCACACTTTAACCAAGATAGAATGACACTTGATTGACAGCCCATTAATCAACAACAACATTCACTCCCTCTACCATTGTGTCAGTGGTGTGTACCATTTACTCAACACACTGCAGTGAGGACAAGCCAGAGATTGGCACTAGGGAATGATGCTTGCTTGAAGACCAGGTGGCAGCATGATGGGCTGAATGACTTACTTCTGAACTATAATAATTCAGTGATTTTGTGAGCTCAGCAAGGCTTCACTAACTGCACCGTCAGCAGTTCAGAGGCTCAGATTTGTGCAATGAGTAACAACTCCTTTCCATCAACAGCTTCCTCCAAACCTGCAATCTCTTCAACCTAGGAAGGCGAAGGCAGCAGATGTGTGAAAACACAATCACTTGCAAGTTCCCTTCTTAAGCCACGCACCGTCCTGGCTACTTTACCATTCCTACACTGTCACTGGGTCAAAATCTTGGAAATCTCTTGCTAACAGCACTCTGAGTGTGCCTGCACATTCAGGAAATCACCACCTCCTCAATATCAATTAGAGATAGGGATGGGCTAACCAGTGATGCACACATCCTATGAATAATTTTAAAATGTCCAAAAGGAATTCAAGAGAAAAGTGTGTTCCCCAAGGATTGTTGGGAAAGTGGAACTTGCTGCCATAAGGCATACTTGAGACAAATAATGCAGATACATTTAAATGGAAGCAAGTTAAAATCTGCAGGGAGAATAAGATGAATTTGCTGTTAACGTTATTGCACTACCTGCTTCCTGTCACTGCCTCAATGCCTTTGCCACTTGAAGAGCAGAGTGAATTTCTTTTGGGATACTGTGGGCATAAGAGGCAAGCCACTCTGCGTTACACACTGCCCATATCAGAGATAGGTTTGGAGGAACCTGACCCAGTTCCAGAATGGCCCTGCTGGAGCTGCAGTAAAGAGAACTGGCCTATGCCCTCAGGCCCCGAGCATGAGGGATGGAGTGATTGTAATGAGGTCAACCAGGCTTATAGAGAATGAATTCCCTGATTGGGGTTGTTAACAAGGTCCACTCCTGGCTGAGAGATATAAACAGAAGGTTGTCTCACTTTAAGAACTGGCTTGGAGGGAGCTGGATTAGTGTCAACAGTGCCGTGTGTAAATAAAGGATGACTTGGTGACAGCTGTGAAGTTATTTCAACGTAAATTCAGAGCTGACAAGTTGCAGTGAATAACATCTCCTAACTCCCTAAAGCCTTCCCATAATCTGCAAATGTGCTGAGTCTTAACTGCTCTTTCCAATGGCCTAGCAAACCACTCAATTTAAATACAGTTAGAGTTGGACAACATCATATTGCCAGTAACCTCTCATAATTATGTGCATTTTCTACAAAATCTCATCCATCCAATATTGGATTGATTCATAAAACATTTTATAGATTAAGTGAGTCTGTTGAGCTGAAAAAGAGAGAAAAGGAACAACACACTTTTTCCACATCACTTGCCATATGGCTTCTTGTTTCCTGTCCTCCAGCTGTGGAAATGCCTGCCCTCCATCCGCAGCCACCTTCTTGGTAATTTGTTTGGGATGAAGGAAGAGAATGTCTCCCAGGTTCAGGAGCTGGAATATTCCAGGGCCTACACCATTGAGGACGTGGGCAGCAGAATTTTTCGGTGAGGTAAATGGTGGATGTTGTTAGGTCAGCAAGTGTCCCCTTGGAATGATGATGCAACCTTTTGTTGAGAAGAGGTGGAGATAATCACAAGGTTGCCAGAAGATTGCGTCAGTCGGCAATAATATATCAAAAAAGGTCACAAAAGTAGATTGAACCTGCAGATGTGATGAACCATGTCTCGTCTTAGTTTCATGCATGGCTTTTCTCCCCATTGAATGAAGGAGCTTCCATTGACCCAGAGTGCTTGCACAGACTATAATCACTGCACTTAATGGTTCATTATTGAGTACTAGGCTAGAAGAAGAACAAATGTGCATTTATGTAGCACCTTTCAAAATCTTAGAATTTCCAAAGCCCTTTGCAGACAATTAAATGTTGCCATTGTAGGAAACATGAAATTTAAGGAGAGCAAGTTCCTGCAAACAGTTATGAGATTGTGTCCAGAAAATCAAGTTTGTAGATATGTTGGTTTGGGGATAAATATTAGTGACATCACAAACAACATTCTTTTTAATTTTTCTTTCTATAGCATGGAGCTATGAGGTCTGTGCGGAGCAGTGCTTTCCAGAAGCAGAAGGCAATACATTGGCAAGCACTTGGAGCTTGAAAGTCGCTATATGACTGTGTGGCGATTCAGCTCAGAGAGGATGTTGGTTTTAGAGGAAACGTTCACTTCTCGACTTTAGAATTGAAAACAAGGAACTGTGGATCTAGAAATTACAGGAGAAACTCAGTAGCTTTGGCAGAATCTGAAGAAGAGTCATCAGACACAATATTTTTACACTGTTTTCTCTTAGTGTATTCTCTCCAGCAATTTCCATTTTTGTTTTAACTCCAAAGTATTCCAACACAAACTTCTATCAGACAACTCCATCAGACAAGGCCTTAGTTTAATACCCACGATCACTGCTCCATAGGGCAGTGCTTCCTCAGCACAACATCAAGGGTACCAACCAAGATTTGGGCAGCATGGTGGCTCAGTGGTTAGCACTGCTGCCTCACAGTGCCAGGTATCCGGGTTTCATTCCACCCTCAGGTGACTGTCTGTGTGGAATTTGCGCATTCTCCCCCTGTCTGAATGAGTTTTCTCCGGTTTCCTCCAACAGTCCAAAGATGTGTGGGCTAGGTGGATTGACCATGCTAAATTTCCCATCGTGCCCAGGGATGTTTAGGTTAGGTGGGTTAGACAAGAGAAATACAGGGGTAGGGAGATGGGTCTGGGTGGGATGCTCTTTTGTGGGGTGGTGTGGACTTGATGGGCTGATTCTATGATTATGTAGCTTAGGGAGTGTGACTTGAATCCACAGTCTCTAGACAGAAAAAGCAAGCATGTGACCAGAGAATTGCTGCTGACTATGAGACTTTGGACTTGATACCTGAGCATTGAACTGCACATTATATTTTGGACACTCATTAATAAAAACTGCCCAACTTTCAGTTCCATTATCGTTCTTTCTCACATTCTTTTGAAGCGAGTAACTGGCTGAAGTTCCATCTCCCCTGGTCATGGACACTGAGACTGATGATTACATCTCTCCTGCCACTAGAGCTCCATACACTGGAGTTAAAGTTCAGGGTTTCACTAATGTATATAGCTCAGATCCGTAGTGGAAGGTGAACTAACAATGATATCCTATAACTAAGCTACAAAACACAAAACATAACTATGTTTATAAAACACCAAATAACTTAAAATATTCTATTACCTTTAGCACTGTACTGGTTCCACCAATCCCGTAGCAATGTTGGGCTTTGGAATCCAGGCTTATGCTGGAAATCTCATTGAGCCCCATGATGAATCACTATTAACCAGTAAAATAGTGTGCACTGACTACAAGTGATAGCGGTAGATTGTACACACTGCTGCTACTGAAGAAGGAATAGAGTCATACAGCACAACCCATCATGGCCCACCATGTCTATACCAACCATAAATACTCAATGACACTAATCCCATTTACCTGCACAGGCCCATAGCTTGCTATGCCCTGGCAGTTTAAGTGCTCATCCAAATGTTTCTTAAATCTTGCAAGAGCACGTCCCTCTACAACCCTCTCAGGCAGCATTTCCAGATTTTAACCACTCTCTGGGTGAAAACATTTTTTCCTTAGATTCCCTTTAAACCATTTACTCCTCAATGTTTTCTGGTCTTAGACATGTTGGCCACTGGGACAAGATTCCCACAATCTACCCTTTTTATGCCTCTCATAAATTTTGTACACCTCAACCAGATTCTCCCTTCAACCTCCTTTGCTCCAATGAATACTTCCTATCCAGTCTCTCCTCACAACCAAGACTTTCCTCTGCACCCCTTCCTTTACAATAACATTTTTTGACAGAGTGGTGACTAGTACTGAACGTTGTATTCCATCTGTAGCCTAATAATATAACAAGACTTCCTTGCTCCTGTATTCCATGCCCTGGTTAATGAAGACAAACATCACCCATGCTTTCATGACCACCCTGTCTCCCTGTGTTGAGGCCTTCAGGGATCTATAGAGTTGTACACCAAGGTCCCTGTGTCCCTCGGTACTCCCTACAGACATACTATTCATTTTATATATCCTTCCTTTATTAGACATCCCAAAATACATCACCTCACACTTACTTATCGAGACTAGGTTCTATCAGCCATTGCTCTGCACAATTTAGCAGCTGATCAATATCACACAGTTTCCTCTCCACCATCAACAATACCACCAATTTTTATTTCATCTGCAAACTTATTAATTATACCTTCTGCATTCTCATACAAGTCATTGATGTACGTAAACAGAAAGAGTTCCAGCAGTGATCCTTGTGGTACCCTGCTAGCCAGAGGCTTCCAATGACAAAAACAACCTCCCATCACCACACTTTTCCTCCAGTTTGCAAGCCTGCTTCTGAACCAGATGCCAACTTGTGTTGGTCTCTTACAATTTGGATCAGTGCAGGACCTTGTCAAAGGCCTTACTGAAGCTCATGTAAGTCACATCAATTGGATTACCCTCATTAATATATTCTATCACATTTTCAAAATCTTCAAATCAATTTATCAGACGGGATCTCCCTCTAATTAATCCAGGCTGACTATCCCTGATCAATCCCCGCCTTTCCAAGTATCAATTAATTCTGTCCATCAGAAATTTTACCAATAATTTTCCTACTACTGACATTAGACTAACTGGTTTATAATTACCTGGCCCATCCCTTCTGCCCTTCTTGAACAAAGAAGCCACATTAGCTGTCCTCCAGTCATCTGACACTTCACCTGTGATCAGCAAGGTATTAAATATTTCTGCCAGGGCTCCAGCGATTTCCTTTCTTGCCTCCTATAGCAGCCTAAGATTCATCTCATTAGGATCTGGGTATTTGTGCACCTGTATGCCAGTTAAAACATCTAATCCTTCCTCTTTACAATCTTAACATGCTCTAGAATTTCACCATCTCAACTGATGTCTCCAGCTTCAATATCTTTCTTCTTTGTGAATACAGGTTAGCAATACTCATTTAAGACTTCATCTACGTCCTCTGGCTTCGTGCACAAATTGCTCCTTTGGCATCTAATAGGGCCCACTCTTTCCCTGGTAATCCTCTTACTTTGAATAAACTTATTAAAAAAAAGCATGCGTATTTCTTTAATTCTATCTGCCAAAGATGTTTTGTAGCCCCTCTTTGCCCTCCTAATTTCTTTTCTAAGCACCTCCTACACTGTCTATACTTTTGAAGGGCCTTTCCTGTTTATAGTCCACTGTATCTGACATATGTTTCCTTCTTTTCCTTGACCAAACTCTTTTATCCCTTGACAGCCAGGGTTCTCTGGACTTGTTTACCTTGTCCTTCACTCTTAGAGAAACACGCTGGCCCTGAATTCTCACAATATTACTTTTAAAAGACTCCAAATTTCCAAATGTAGACTTTTTTGCAAGTAGCTTCTCCTAGCCTATGCTTACCAGGTCCTGTCTAATGGTATTGAAATTGGCCTGTCCCAATTTAGACACTTCACTTCAGCACTTTCCTTATCCCTTTCCACAATGACTTTGAAATTTACAGAGTTATGGTCACTATCCCCAAAATCATCTCCCACTGACACCTCAACCACTTGACACTTCATTGCGTAGGATTAGGTCTTGTATTGCTGGACTATGTATGCATTGTCACATAAAGCTCTCCTGATTGCAATCTACCCAGTTTCATCCTTTCACACTAAGGCAATGCGAGTTAATACTAGCAAAGTTGGAATCCCTTAACACTTCATCCATATTCATCTGTGATTTCCCTATATACCTGCTGCTTTATCTCCCATCAGTTCATGGGAGATCTGTAGTATAATTCCAGCCAAGTAATATATTTTATTTCTAAGCTCTACCCAGGTGGCCTCATTTGAAGATCCTTCTAAGATATCCTTCCTCATGAATACAGCGATAGCTCTCTTTACAATAATGAAATGCCCCCACCTCTCTGACAACCGCCTCTCTCATACCTGAAACTTTTACACCCTGAAATGTTGAGCTTCCAGTCCTGCCTTTCCTTCAACCGTGCCTCTTGGATTGCAACAATATTATATTCCCACAGTATGATCCATGCTCTAGGTTCATTACAGTCAGGCATTTTGCATTAAAATGGATACCACATTTAGTTTTCTGGTCTTCCCATGTGCCTTATCACGTACTCTCTACCTGCTGGTCTGTCTTAGTAATTCTTCTATAGCTAGATGAACATTGCTCCCAACCGTACATCTACTCTGTGCCCCATCACTCCTGCAAAATTAGTTTAAAACCTCCATAACAGCACAAGCAAAGTGCTACAAAAACAGAAGTTGCTGGAGAAGGTCAGCAGGTCTGGCAGCATCTGTGAACAAAAAATCGGAGTTATTGTATTGGGTCTGGTGACCCTTCCTCAGAACTAATATTGTTGGGCCTGCACTCATCCAAGGCAAATATGGAGTATTCCATCATACTCCTGACTTGTACCATGTAGGTGGTTGAAAGATACTGAGGAGTCAGGAGCTGAGTTACTCATTGCAAGATTCCTAACCTCTGACCTGCTGTTGTAGCCATTGTATTTATATGGCTGGTCTGTTCAGTTTATGGTCAATGGTAACCCTCAGGATGTTTCTAGTGGGGAGTTCAGTGACTGTGATGCCATTGGATGTTAAGGTAGCTGATTGTCTCTTGATGGAGATGGCCATTGCTTAGTAGCTGTGTTACATGAATGCTATTTGCCACTTGTCAGCTCAAACCTGGATGTTGGCCTAGTCTTGTTACATTTGGACATGTGCTGCCTCAGTATCTGAGCTGTCATGAAGGATGCTAACATTGTGTATGTCAGCAGACATCCGCACTTCTAGCTGAATTATAGAATCCCTGCTGTGTGGAAGCAGGCCATTTGTCTCACTGAGGGCACACTGATCCTCTGAGAGTATCTCACTCAACCCAGGCCCCTACACTATCCCTGTAACCCTGCATTTCTCTGGATAATCCATCTAATCTGCACATCCAAGGAAACTATAAGCAATTTAGCATGGCCAAACCACCAAACCTGCACAATTTTATGGTGGAGGGAAAGCCATGATGAAACAGCTGAGGATAGTTGAGCATGGGACAATACTCTGAGCTATCTTCTTGAGCTGTTGTACTCACTGTGGTGTAGGTACACACTCAGTGCTGGGAATTCCAGGATGTGGCTCAGTGACAATGAAGGAACAACGATATCTTTCCAAGTCAGGATAACCTGTAACTTCCAGGTGATTTAGATTTAGATTTTAGATTTTATTATCACACGTTCTCAAGTACAGAAGGACAGCAGTACAGTGAAAAGTGTATAATGTACCTTAGGTACCAAGGTACAAAAGTAGTAACAGAAGTGAAAATTAAAAAGTTAAGCATTACTCCATAGAGAAAAAAAGAAATAAGGAAATAAGGTAAGTTATCATTAAAGTCTTTTGTTGTTTAAACTAGGAAAATAAAGGAATAAGTTAAAAATTCATCAGGTCTTTTATTGTTATGAGGGGGCATAATCTTAAGGCGATGGGAGGAAGGTATAGGGGACATGTCAGAGGTAGGTTCTTTACACAGAGAGTGGTGCGTGTGTGGAATGTGCTGCCAGCAGTGGTAGTGGAGTCAGATACTTTAGAGACTTTTAAGCGACTCTTGGATAGGCACATGCAGGGTAGTAAAATACAGGGTATGCAGGGTAATTTGATTTTAGAGTAGGATAATAGGTCAGCATAACACGATGGGCCTAAGGGCTTGTACTGTGCTGTACTGTTCTATGATCTATGTTCTCTATGTTCTATGTCTTAGATGAGTCCTCTGCTTATGTTATTTTCAACACCGCAGATACCACCGTTGCTACTGAAAATGCCGCCTCTCTGATCTCCCATGGTGCCTCAGGAATATAACCAGACAGGATCCACCCACACACAGAGCCTAGACACTGCCATGAGCCGCCGGGAGACCGGCCAATATACTGCCGAAAGACCAGGCTGACAGCCACCGAGAGACCAGGCTGAGACCCACTGAGACACCAGTCTGAGTGCCACTGATGGACCAGGCCAGGGCCCACCATGAGCAGCCGAAAGGCCAGGCTAGTTTTGAAGATATGCATTTGGCTGCATGGGATAAAACAAGTTGAGTTAATGGGTAACTTTGTGAGTTTTTCCCAGAATTGATTTTGGTATTCTTGACTTTTGAGCTTTTGTTTTGAGAGGGATCTCCCTCCTGTATATACTGGCATACATCCATGGGTAGACTGAAAACATTGACACACTTGCAAGAAACCATGGGCTTAAAGTTCTGAAAGGGGGTGTGCATTATAGAAGGGAACAATTTTCTGTCATTATGTTGAAATAAAGTTATCAGTATTCAGCAACAAACTATAAATCAACAAATATAGAAAAGTTATGTCATTGGTTTCTTTAAGGACCACTGATTGTAGATTGATCTGTGGAAACAAACCTCAGAAAGGGAACAGGAACACAGGAGCATGTGTAGGCCACTTCCTGTCAGACATGTGCTGCCATTCAACTGATCTGTATTAACTCCTTTGATCCACCTTTGTTCATACTCTCACCTCGTAGATATCTACAATATCAGATTTAAGATTTTCTAAATTATGAGAGATTAAGAGTGAGTAGGTCAGGAGAAATTACCCCCTCTTTCCCCCCCTCCACCCCCCGTAAATGGGTTGGCAAACAGAGCTTAGAGATTGAAAATAATTGACAGAAAGACCAGGGAGGAAATGAGAAGGCTTTTCATGCAGTGCGTTATTGACAACGGGAAACAGTATTTGAGATGACGGAATCAGATTTCACAGGAACTTTCAGAAGTCAATTAGATACGTATCTGAGGAGAACTAACTTTCAAGGGAGAAAAAACTGAGGTGTGGAACTAGATTTGACAGCCCTTTCGAAGGGCTGTTTGGGCTGACCATCTTGGATGTCCTGGGTACATTCACTGCCACTAATCCTTCTTATTGGTATCCGTCTGAGTCATTGCTATCAGCTGGTAAGGATGCCCAGACCAAATCTTTGGCAGAGGACAGGTTCAATCTTGGCAAACAGTAAAGTTTTAATCCATTAAAAAACCCCAAAAAACTGTGGCTGTAGAAAGTCAGAAACAAGAATGAAAATTGCTGGAAAAAGTCAGCAGGACTGGAGGCATCTGTGGAAAGCAAGCAGAGTTAATGTTTCAGGTCCGATAACACTTCTTCAGAACCTTCAGAAGACCTGAAACACTGTTTTCTGTCCACAGATGCTGCCAGGCCTGCTGAGTTTTTCAAGGTTTTTTATATGTCACTCAGCAGCTAGTTTCATCAAATCTGAGGTACATGATGGTCTCTTGTGAGATATTAAGCTCAATTTTAGAGTAAGTACACATTGCTGTTAGCTTCATGGATCTAGCACTAGAGCAAAAATTTATAGACAGGTACCAATAACATTAGAACGAAGAGCAAAGAACAACACTGCACAGGAACAGGCCCTTCAGCCCTCAAAGCCTGCACTGACACATTCTGCCCTTCCATACTAAAACTGTCTCCACGTACAGGACATGTATTCCTCTATTCCTTTCCTATTCATGTATTTGTCTAGGTGCTTTGTGAATGGTACTATTGCGTCTGCTTCCACCACCTCCTCTGGCAGCACATTCCAGGCGCTCACCATCGTGTGAAAAATTTGCCCCGCACATCTCTTTTAAACTCCCCCAGCATCCCCTGCACCTTGAACCTATGACCCTTAGTAATTGATCCCTCCACCTGGGAAAAAGCCACATACTTTCCACTCAATCTATGCTATTCATAACGTTGTAAACTTCTGTCAGGTTGCCCCTCAACATCCTGCATTCCTGTGAAAACAAACACAGTCTGTCAGACGTTTCTTCACAGCTAAAATTCCCCATCCCAGGCAATGTCCTGGTAAACCTTTTCTGTACCCTCTCCAAAGCATCCACATTCTTCTGGCGGTGTGGTGACTAGAACTGTATACATTTCGAGCTCCTTCAAACACTGATCAGCTGCTCTAAGGAACAGCCCAATATATCTTTCTCGGTGGAACCTATCTTATGATGTCAGGCACGAACTGCCTCATATAAAAGCCTCAAAAATCTTTTTGCCAGGTTGGGGGGGAAATGTTCAGCTTTTTCATGACTTTGTAGAGTTTCATTACCTTCAGCAAAGAAATAGAAAGTATTTTTAGACAGAAAGGATCAAAGGTAACCTCAGATCTGTCATTAGCCCCCAAGCTCATAAAGATGCACATGCTGTCAAGGTCTCTTACAAAACAGTTAAAAAATCTAAGACACTAAAACACAGATTCACAATATTCTGAAACAAAAACAGGGAGAGTCATGGAGTCATAGAGATGTACGGCATGGAAATAAACTCTTTGGCCCAACTTGTCAACAAAATATCCCTTTGCCAGCATTTGACCCATATCCCTTTAACCCTTTCCTATTCATATACCCATCCAGATGCCTTTTAAATGTTGGAATTGTACCATCCTCCACCCCTTCGCTGGCAGTTCATTCCATGCATGCACCACACTATGTATGAAAATGTTGCCTCTTAGGTGCTTGCTACATCTTTCTGTCTCACCTTAAACCTACGCCCTCTATTTTGGACTCCCCCACCCCAGGGAAAAGACCTTGTCTACTTACCCTATACAAGCCCCTCGTGATTCTATAAATGACTGTAAGGTCACCCCTCAGCCTCTGGTGCTCCAGGGAAAATAGCCCCAGCCTATTCAGCCTCTCCCAATAGCTCAAAACTTTCCAACCCTGGCAACGTCCTTGTAAATCTTTTCAGAACTCTTTCAAGTTTTACAACGTCCTTCTCATAGCAGAGAGACCAGAAATGCATGCAGCATTCCAACCGGCCTAACCAATATCCTGTACAGTTGCAAATGGCCTCCCAACTGCTGTATTCAATGCACTGTCCATTAAAGGCAGGCACACCAAATGCCTTCATCACCATCCTGTCTACCTGCGACTCCACCTTCAAGGAACTACAAAGCTGCACTCCAAGGTCTCTTTCTTCAGCCACACTCCCCTGGACATATCATTAAGTGTATAAGTCCTGCCCTGATTTGCCTTTCCAAAATTCAGCACCTCACATTTACCTAAAAACACAGCACATCAGCCAGCATCTGCAGAGAGAAAGAGGAGTTAACATTTTGAGTCCAATGATTAATTGTTAGAAGTGAAAATACCAGCAAAGGAATGGTATTTATGCTGATGATAGAGTTGGTGTGGATAGAGTACATGGACATGGTACGCAGAGAGAGAGAAACCGAAAGGCAAACAAAAACATTATTAATGATTACCGAGAGAGAGATAAATGATGGGTAGGGCCCTAATGAGAAGTGTGAATGGATAGGCTGTGCAGGGGAGGGGGAGGGTAACCAACAGGAAGGTAGGTGCTCCTGTTATGAAGTTGTTAAACTCAATGTTGTGTCCTGAGGACTATACGGTACCTGGGCAGTAGACGAGGCGTTGTTCCACCAAGTTTCATGCAGCACTGCAGAAGGCCTGAGACAGAAATTGTGCAAATTGGAAGGAAAAGTAATAAATTCTTCCAATTCTGTAACCAGTTTATAACTCCTTTACCCATTTGAATAAGAAAGTTGTGAATTGGTTCCAGAATTGGAAGAAGTTACCAGTTTTGCCTTCAGTTTCCAACCTGCTTTCACCTTCAACTGGTTCATCTTTGACTGCTCCCTTCCCGTCTTTGACATCTCCGTTTTCATTTCTGGGAATAGGCTGGTCATCAATATCCATTAAAAACCCACCAACATCCACAGTTACCTTAATGGAACATTCTTACACTTTGCTTCCTGTAGGGGCTCTATTCCATTCTCCAAGTTTCTCCAAATCCATTGCATTTGTTCTGATGATGTCATATTCCACAGGAAATGTTTAGCTTTTTCCACAATTGAGAATTCCTCACCACCATGGTTGACAGGGCCGTCAGATGTGCCCAACCATTTCCCCTTATGCCTTTCCTCCCTTGCCACAGCCAATATAGTGTCCTTCTGGTCTTCACTTTCCACCCCGCTAGATTCTATATCCAAAGGACAATTAGTTGTCATTTCCACCATGTCCAATGGGATATCACCACTGGACACCTATTCTCCTCTCCTCCCTTGTCAGCCTTCCACAGGGACCATTCCCTCTGGAATGCACTGGTCCACTCCGCCTCCACTCCCAGCATTTCTCCACACCCCCACGCCAGCCTCATTTGCAATTGGAGAAGGTATAACACTTGTCCATTTAGCTCCACCCTCCTCTCTATCCAAAGCCCCAGACACAACTTGCAGGTGAGGCAGCAATTTACTTGCACTTTACTCAAACTAGTCCACTAGTATTCACTGCTCACAGTTACTCAACGTTTGGGAAACAAAGCGTAGACTGGACGACTGCTTCATAGAATGCTTCATTCTGTCTGTAAAGCTACAAGTTGCCTGCCACTTCAACGCATCACTGTGCTTGCATGCCAATGTTTCTGTCTCAGGCTGGCTGCAATGTTCTCATGAGGCTCAATGCAAGCTGAAGGAACAGCACCTCATTGTACAGCCAACATTGAGGTTGACACTTCGGAACGTGATCGTCTTCCTCAATGATGGTTACCCTCCCCAACACCCCAAAGTCCTATCCTATGTGGGTTTCTCACTGCAGAGTTAACCTATTTTCAACAATTCACATTTCTTGTTAGCCCCTGATCTAGCATTTATCTCTGACACAAAAACCCAAGTTGCTGGAAAAGCTCAGCAGGTCTGGCTGCAACTGTGAAGGAAAAAACAGAGTTAACGTTTCGGGTTCGGTGCCCCTTCCTCAGAACTCAAACTAGCATTTAGCATTTACCCCTCTTGGTTTAGTATCAGCTATCTCTTTGTTTGTCTGTTTGTTTTCATTCAGTCTTGCCCTGTTTCTGTGTACTGTATTTATTCCCCCAAATCCCATTATCAGCATAAATAACATCTTTTCCCAGGTATTTTCAGTTTTCCCAGCTAATTTCAGATCTGACAGCAGATCACTGGACTTCAAATGTTACTTCTGTTTTTCTCTCTCCAGATACTGCCAGATCTGCCGTGTTTCCCTGGCTCTTTCTGCTTTTGCTTCGAGACTTCCAGTATCCACAGTTCCTTGTGTTTATTTCAGGATATTCCGTTTTGTTTTGAAGACAATTTCAGTCAGTTAATGAAAAGCAATTTCCAGGAAGCTGGCATGGAGTGGTGGCGTTAGGGTGGACTGAATGGGGGAGGTCTTGAATGAAAGAGCAGACCAAACAGTCTGCCAGAACCAATCGTTTAATTTTTAAAGTCATCATCTTGAGCTTGCAATGTAATGAGGTTTAACACAGTGGCAAGCAGGAAAAGCCATACTAAATAACTACCACAATTCACAGTCAGACACAAGTTGGCTTATTTCCTGCGTGGGTCAAGGGTCACACAGCAGAACTGAAGGACTTTGCCCTAGTCATTGTCTGCAACTTCACTCATTGAAATGTTATGTTTTTTTTAAAAGCGTTTTCCTTTTTTTTCTGTCCATTGTGTCAGTAATGACAAGAATGCACAAAAGTGCCTTGTCTTAACAGGCAGCTAGTCTTTGTCACTCGACACTGTCGGGCTGATGGTGATATCGCAGAATTGAGAGCAATGTATGTGTTAGTGCCCTGGAGATAAACCTTTAACCCCTCCATGACTGAATGAGAAAAATAGTTCTCAGTTCAATGGATAACACAGTGTGGAGCTGGAGGAAGACAGCAGGCCAGGCAGCATCAGAGGAACAGGAAAGTTGATGTTTCGGGTCAAGACTTTTCATTCAGGAAAGAAAGGAGGGTCCTAACCTGAAACGTCAGCTTTCCTGTTCCTCTGATACTGCCTGGCCTCGTGTGCTCCTCCTGCTCCACACTGTGTTATTTCTGACTCCAGCATTGGCAGTTTTTACTATCTTTCAGTTCAATGGAATTCCCTCCAAAATGGCATTGTGCGACTACCTACAACAGTTGGACTACAGTAGTTCAAGAAGGCAGTTCACACTATCTTGTCAAGGGCAACTAGGGATAGGCAATAAATACTGGCTAGCCAGCCAGCAACACGCACATCCCGCAAATGAAAAAAAAAATCACTGTATAGCTCTACTCGATCTCTGCAGGGTATGCCAAAAGTCACTCAGCAGTATAAGGGATTAAGTACTTGGGACTGAGTTGAAGAGAAATTTTCACTCAGATTGAGCTGTGAATCTTTAAATTTTCTCCACCAACTGATGCAGCAGCCTTTTGGCTGCTAAAGACAGATGGGTTGCTAACTTGGCCAAACAGCAGGGGATGCTGGGCATATTGGCCAAGTAAAACTGAAGTCACAAAACCCATACATCAGACATACTGCAAACGTAGCAGCGAGGTGCTAATGATATTAGCATAATATAAAAAGCAACAGTTATTCTGGACAATAAAATGTGAGGCTGGACGAACACAGCAGGCCAAGCAGCATCTCAGGAGCACAAAAGCTGACGTTTCGGGCCTAGACCCTTCATCAGAGAGGGGGATGGGGGGAGGGAACTGGAATAAATAGGGAGAGAGGGGGAGGCGGACCGAAGATGGAGAGTAAAGAAGATAGGTGGAGAGGGTGTAGGTGGGGAGGTAGGGAGGGGATAGGTCAGTCCAGGGAAGACGGACAGGTCAAGGAGGTGGGATGAGGTTAGTAGGTAGCTGGGGGTGCGGCTTGGGGTGGGAGGAAGGGATGGGTGAGAGGAAGAACCGGTTAGGGAGGCAGAGACAGGTTGGACTGGTTTTGGGATGCAGTGGGTGGGGGGGAAGAGCTGGGCTGGTTGTGTGGTGCAGTGGGGGGAGGGGATGAACTGGGCTGGTTGAGGGATGCAGTGGGGGAAGGGGAGATTTTGAAACTGGTGAAGTCCACATTGATACCATATGGCTGCAGGGTTCCCAGGCGGAATATGAGTTGCTGTTCCTGCAACCTTCGGGTGGCATCATGGTGGCAGTGCAGGAGGCCCATGATGGACATGTCATCAAGAGAATGGGAGGGGGAGTGGAAATGGTTTGCGACTGGGAGGTGCAGTTGTTTGTTGCGAACTGAGCGGAGGTGTTCTGCAAAGCGGTCCCCAAGCCTCCGCTTGGTTTCCCCAATGTAGAGAAAGCCGCACCGGGTACAGTGGATGCAGTATACCACATTGGCAGATGTGCAGGTGAACCTCTGCTTAATGTGGAATGTCATCTTGGGGCCTGGGATGGGGGTGAGGGAGGAGGTGTGGGGACAAGTGTAGCATTTCCTGCGGTTGCAGGGGAAGGTGCCGGGTGTGGTGGGGTTGGAGGGCAGTGTGGAGCGAACAAGGGAGTCACGGAGAGAGTGGTCTCTCCGGAAAGCAGACAGGGGTGGGGATGGAAAAATGTCTTGGGTGGTGGGGTCGGATTGTAAATGGCGGAAGTGTCGGAGGATAATGCGTTGTATCCGGAGGTTGGTAGGGTGGTGTGTGAGAACGAGGGGGATCCTCTTGGGGCGGTTGTGGCGGGGGCGGGGTGTGAGGGATGTGTCGCGGGAAATGCGGGAGACGCGGTCAAGGGCGTTCTCAATCACCGTGGGGGGGAAGTTGCGGTCCTTAAAGAACTTGGACATCTGGGATGTGCGGGAGTGGAATGTCTTATCGTGGGAGCAGATGCGGCGGAGGCGGAGGAATTGGGAATAGGGGATGGAATTTTTGCAGGAGGGTGGGTGGGAGGAGGTGTATTCTAGGTAGCTGTGGGAGTCGGTGGGCTTGTAATGGACATCAGTTACAAGCTGGTTGCCTGAGATGGAGACTGAGAGGTCCAGGAAGGTGAGGGATGTGCTGGAGATGGCCCAGGTGAACTGAAGGTTGGGGTGGAAGGTGTTGGTGAAGTGGATGAACTGTTCGAGCTCCTCTGGGGAGCAAGAGGCGGCGCCGATACAGTCATCAATGTACCGGAGGAAGAGGTGGGGTTTGGGGCCTGTGTAGGTGCGGAAGATGGACTGTTCCACGTAACCTACAAAGAGGCAGGCATAGCTGGGGCCCATGCGGGTGCCCATGGTCACCCCCTTAGTCTGTAGGAAGTGGGAGGAGTCAAAAGAGAAGTTGTTGAGTGTGAGGACGAGTTCCGCTAGGCGGATGAGAGTGTCGGTGGAGGGGGCCTGGTCGGGCCTGCGGGACAGGAAGAAGCGGAGGGCCTTGAGGCCATCTCCATGCGGAATGCAGGTGTACAGGGACTGGACGTCCATGGTGAATATGAGGTGTTGGGGGCCAGGGAATTGGAAGTCCTGGAGGAGGTGGAGGGCGTGGGTGGTGTCACGGACATAGGTGGGGAGTTCCTGGACCAAAGGGGAGAAAATGGAGTCCAGATAGGTGGAGATGAGTTCGGTGGGGCAGGAGCAGGCTGAGACGATGGGTCGACCAGGGCAGGCAGGTTTGTGGATTTTGGGAAGGAGATAGAAACGGGCCGTGCGGGGTTGGGGAACAATGAGGTTGGAGGCTGTGGGTGGGAGGTCCCCTGAGGTGATGAGGTCATGAATGGTGTTGGAGATGATGGTTTGGTGCTCGGGTGTGGGGTCATGATCGAGGAGGCGGTAGGAGGTGGTGTCGGAGAGTTGGCGTCTGGCCTCGGCGATGTAGAGGTCAGTACGCCATACTACCACTGCGCCACCCTTGTCTGCGGGTTTGATGGTGAGGTTGGGGTTGGAGCGGAGGGAGCGGAGGGCTGCCCGTTCTGCGGGGGAGAGGTTGGAGTGGGAGAGAGGGGTGGAGAGGTTGAGGCGGTTGATGTCTCGACGGCAGTTGGAGATGAAGAGGTCGAGGGAGGGTAGGAGGCCTGGGGGTGGTGTCCAGGAGGAGGACTTGTGTTGGAAGCGGGTGAAGGGGTCAGTGGAAGGAGGGTTGGGTTCCCGGTTGAAGAAGTAGGCATGCAGGCGAAGACGGCGGAAAAACTGCTCTATGTCCGACCGTGACTGGTATTCGTTGATGTGTGGTTGTAGGGGGACAAAGGTGAGCCCCTTGCTCAGGACTGACCGTTCGTCCTCAGTCAGTGGGAGGTCTGGGGGGATGGTGAAGATTCGGCAGGGCTCAGTGTGACTGTCTTCGCTGGGGTTGCTGGCTGTGGAGGTTGTGGGCGGAGCGATGATGTCCATTACAAGCCCACCGACTCCCACAGCTACCTAGAATACACCTCCTCCCACCCACCCTCCTGCAAAAATTCCATCCCCTATTCCCAATTCCTCCGCCTCCGCCGCATCTGCTCCCACGATAAGACATTCCACTCCCGCACATCCCAGATGTCCAAGTTCTTTAAGGACCGCAACTTCCCCCCCACGGTGATTGAGAACGCCCTTGACCGCGTCTCCCGCATTTCCCGCGACACATCCCTCACACCCCGCCCCCGCCACAACCGCCCCAAGAGGATCCCCCTCGTTCTCACACACCACCCTACCAACCTCCGGATACAACGCATTATCCTCCGACACTTCCGCCATTTACAATCCGACCCCACCACCCAAGACATTTTTCCATCCCCACCCCTGTCTGCTTTCCGGAGAGACCACTCTCTCCGTGACTCCCTTGTTCGCTCCACACTGCCCTCCAACCCCACCACACCCGGCACCTTCCCCTGCAACCGCAGGAAATGCTACACTTGTCCCCACACCTCCTCCCTCACCCCCATCCCAGGCCCCAAGATGACATTCCACATTAAGCAGAGGTTCACCTGCACATCTGCCAATGTGGTATACTGCATCCACTGTACCCGGTGCGGCTTTCTCTACATTGGGGAAACCAAGCGGAGGCTTGGGGACCGCTTTGCAGAACACCTCCGCTCAGTTCGCAACAAACAACTGCACCTCCCAGTCGCAAACCATTTCCACTCCCCCTCCCATTCTCTTGATGACATGTCCATCATGGGCCTCCTGCACTGCCACCATGATGCCACCCGAAGGTTGCAGGAACAGCAACTCATATTCCGCCTGGGAACCCTGCAGCCATATGGTATCAATGTGGACTTCACCAGTTTCAAAATCTCCCCTTCCCCCACTGCATCCCTCAACCAGCCCAGTTCATCCCCTCCCCCCACTGCACCACACAACCAGCCCAGCTCTTCCCCCCCACCCACTGCATCCCAAAACCAGTCCAACCTGTCTCTGCCTCCCTAACCGGTTCTTCCTCTCACCCATCCCTTCCTCCCACCCCAAGCCGCACCCCCAGCTACCTACTAACCTCATCCCACCTCCTTGACCTGTCCGTCTTCCCTGGACTGACCTATCCCCTCCCTACCTCCCCACCTACACCCTCTCCACCTATCTTCTTTACTCTCCATCTTCGGTCCGCCTCCCCCTCTCTCCCTATTTATTCCAGTTCCCTCCCCCCATCCCCCTCTCTGATGAAGGGTCTAGGCCCGAAACGTCAGCTTTTGTGCTCCTGAGATGCTGCTTGGCCTGCTGTGTTCGTCCAGCCTCACATTTTATTATCTTGGAATCTCCAGCATCTGCAGTTCCCATTATCTCAGTTATTCTGGACAGATGTACCCCTAACAATTTACCCACCAAAGAAAAGAGGACAAAGACAGAAAGGCGTCATGTCCAGTTCCAGAAAGGAATAAACAGTAGCAAGGCATCTAAATGATTGACACTGTTTCAAACTATTGGGTGTGTCCTGCTGATTGGTCAGAATTATAGAAAGGTTCAGAAAATGATCCAAAAAGACATAAAAACAGGGTTCATCTGCAGACTAATCTCTCTTGGACACTCTTGGATCTTTTGAGGACACCAGTATGGAAGAGGCAGAGATCCACTGCCCATCTAGAGGAAGGTCAACAATTACACAAACCAGGTTATAGTGCAATAGACTTATTTGAAAACGCAAGCTTTCCTAGCTCAGCTCCTTTCTCAGGCATAGTGTGTGAGAGAGGCGATATAAGACTCAGAATTTATAAGCAGAAAGGTAACAACCCTAAAACTGGCAGCCTCTTTTTGAATCTTTAATCAGCTAGGAAGGAAACTACTGTTTGAAATGCAAAATCCAGATTCCTCGCAAGTCATTATTCGGAGATAATTAAAGGTTTTATCAACGTGTATAAGAGATGACAATCCATGTCAGACAATGCATTTTAGATATGAGGTCTTGCTTAGAATTTGTCTATGTTTTAAAACTGCAGTCAGGATATTTTGTGCAAAACAGAATGCATCTACAACCACACAAATAATAATTCATGTGCGTATGTGCATATCCATGTTTTTTTGTGTGTCTGTGTCTGTGTTTGAGAATAGAGAGAGAAAGAGGAAGAGTGTGCTTGTGTGAGAGAGGGTCTGTGTAAGTCTGCGAGTATGTGTGTGTGAGTCTGTTTGTGTGAGAGTGCGTGCGTGTATATGTGCGCATGTGTGTGTGTGTGTGTGTGAGTACACAGTGTGGTGGGGTTATCTGCAGTGCGACATGAACTCAAGATCACGATTAAGGTCTTTCTCAAGGGTACTGAACTTGGCTATCAGCCTCTGCTGAGCGATTTTGCGTTGCTGTGTATCTCAAAGTCCACCTTGGAGGATGCTTACCCGATGATCAGAGGCTGAATGACCTTGACCCCTGAAGTGCTCCACCCCAGGAGGGAACACCCCTGTCCGGTGATCGTTGCGTAGTGACCATTTATCTGTTGTCGTAGTGTCTACATGGCCTTGCCAATATACCGTTTCTCAGGGCATCCTTGCATGTATCGTATGAGATAGACAATGTTGACCGAGTCACATTAGTATTTGCTGTGCACGTAGTGGGTGGTGTTCCCATGTGGGACAGTAGTATCCATGTCGATGATCTGACATGTCTTACAGACATTCCCCTGGCAGGATTGTGTGATGTTGCGGTTGATGTCGTCCTGAAGGCTGGGTAGTTTGCTGCAAACATTGGCCTGTTTCAGGTCTGGCTGTCATTGGAAGGTGAAAAGTGGAGATGTGGGGAAAATCATGGTGAGGTACCCATTATCTTATGACAATGTATTGAAGGTTGCAAAAAACATGCTGTAGTTCCTCTGCTCCAGGGAAGCATTGGATGATGAAGGGTATCCTATGGCCGTATTTTGTGTCTGTCTTCTGAGGAGGCCATTACAGTTTTTTGCTGTGGCTCAATGGAATTGGCGATCGACGAGTTAAGCATCATATCCTGTTCCTACAAGGGCGTGCTTCAACATTTTCAGGTGTCCATTGCAGGCCAAAGTTGTCTACCTCATATGATGCAGGCAAGGATGCCCCAAGGCATGGTATATTGGTGAAACCATGCAGATGCTATGACAAACGACGAATGGACACTATGCAATGACCAGTGGATAGAGGTGTTCCTTCCCAGTGGAGAAACTCTTCAGCAGTCAAGGATATTCAGCCTCCAATCTTCAGGTAAGCGTTCTCCAAGGTGGACTTTGAGGTGCATAACCACACAAAACCAAAGAACAAGAACAAAGAACAAAGAAAATTACAGCACAGGAACAGACCCTTGGGCCCTCCAAGCCTGCACCGACATGCTGCCCTTCACAACTTAAACACCCTACCCTTCCGTGGACCGTATCTCTCTATTCCCATCCGATTCATGTATTTATAAAGATGTCCCTTGAAAGCCACTATGGTATCTGTTTCCACTACCTTCCCCCAGCAGCGATTTCCAGACTCTGACCACCCTCTGTGTAAAGCAACTTGCTCGTATATCACCTTTAAACCTTGCCCTTCGCACCTTAAACCCATGGGCCCTGGAATTGACATTTCCACCCTGGGATAAAGCCTCTGACTGAACACTCTGTTCATGCCCTTCAAACTCCTGTAGGCCTCTAAAAATCTCTGAGCAGAGGCTGGTAGCCAAGTTGCATGCCCATGAGGACAGCCTCAGTTGTGATCTTGAGTTCATGTCGCACTACAGGTGGCCCCACCACACTATATACTCCCATACACACACACACACACACACACACACACACACACACACACACACACACACACACACGCGCGCGCGCGCGCACACACATGCACACCACACACACACACACACACACACACACACGCGCGCACACCAGCGCGCGCACACACACATGCACACACCACACACACATGCACACGCACACACCAGCGCACACGCGCACACATACACGTGCGCACACACCAGTGCACATGCACACACACGCACACACCAGCACACACGCACACCAGCGCGCACACACACACACATGCGCACATGCACACACCACACACACACACAAATGCACACGCTGTCTCTTCCTCACACACACACAGACACGCATGTGCACATACATGCACAAGAACAGACACACACATGAACTTGTTCATCCAAGACGTTTGTGTATTTGTGCCTCCTCCTCTCTCCCTATTTATTTCAGAACGCTCTCCCCATCCCCCTTTTCTGATGAAGGGTCTCGGCCCGAAACATCAGCTTTTGTGCTCCTATGATGCTGCTTGGCCTGCTGTGTTCATCCAGCCCCACACTTTGTTATCTGAAAATATACTCTGTTTTGCTCAAAAAGATAAAACTTGACCCCAGTTTAAAACAGACAGATTCTAAGCTCGACCGCACACCTAAAACACATTGTCTGACCTGAGATGCAATCTCTTGGAAACATTGATAAAACCTTTAATTATCTTGGGACAATGACTTGAAAGGAATCTGAATTTTGCATTTTAATCAGTAGTCTCTTTCTGAACTGATTAAAAATTCAAGAAGAGCAGGCCAGTTTTAGGGTAGTTACCTTTCTGCTTATAAATTCTGTCTTATACCCTCTGTCTCACACTTCACCTGAGGAAGCAGCTGATCTTCGAAAGCTTGTGTTTTCAAGTAAATCTGTTGGACTATAACCTGGTACCATGTGATTTTTGACCATGTACACCCCAGTCCATAAATAGCATCTCCACATGATGGCATCTAGAGAAAGAGAGAAAGTACCTTCGCAGTCGCACAGAGATAGAGAGCGCGGCAGCACAAATCAACAAGACATTGGGAATTATTGTGAGTTTAAGGGGCTGAATAGGATTAGAAATAGTCTGTAGCATTAAAAGCTATTGTATCTTGTTTCCTAATAAAGTTTGGACTGTTTTGCTTTGGTATTGGATTGTGTTTGTCGTGTTTTGTTGGGACACATGGGCAAATTCATTCATAAGATTCCAGTTGGAGCTGTCCCACTTGTTTTATGCAGAAACTAGACAACAATAGATACTTAACATCTGAAGATATTCAAGACTGAGATCAATAGATTTGTATGTTTTAAAGGAATCAAATGGTATGTGGATAGGAGCGAGGTAAATTTGATCAGCCATGATCTTCCTGAAGGATTTGACCAATAGTTCTCCTATATCTTATGAACTATGGTCACTGTTGCAATGTAGAAATGGTGTTTTCCAACTTTTGCTTAAAAACCTCCCACTAACAGCAAATTCTTAGTTTCAGGTTTGAACAACCTTCCCTATATTGTATTGGAGGGTCGCCTATCTTGGGAAATGGTCTTGTCTTCCAGGGAAGAATCCAAATGCATAATGTTCAGATTCTGGGAAGCAAGAGAACTCCTCTGTTTAATATTCCCTTAAAAAAAGGGATACAACAGCACAAAAGGAATGACTGCAGAAATGGGAGATGTTAATGAAATCTTGGGTTGTGAAGGATATTGAGAATCACTCAGACTTCGATCTAAGTGTTTATCATCATGAGTTTAATGACTTCTTTGTAAATTGTTGCCATGTCTGTTTGGGCTTATACTGTAATACCCACAATATCATTTATTTTTCGAACAGCAACCTTCAAAATAATATCACTCTGCTGTGGCCACTGTCATTTTATCTCTTTGATTAAATGGATTTTCAGTGAGAACATCGAGTACTGTGAAGCAAAATGTTTGCCATGGGCCACACAAGATGAGTGGACTGCTGATGTAACTTCACCGTTCAGTGATATCCATGACTCATACCAGAGTCATCCTGATCAACATCAAAGCCAATGGACTGGCACTCTGGCACAGTTTGCAAGATGTGCCACTTGATGTGGTACTGATCAGTATCACATCAGTATCCGGTTGTAAACTTTAAACAAATCTCAGTAGGATCACACGTGGGAATGCTGTGCACAGCATTTGATCTTTACATTACAAATCAAAAGTGCAAAGCAGCACAAGAGAAGAGCAGCTAAAGTCTTATCAGAATGATGTTGGAAAAGATTCCACATGTTAGGGTTCTTTTCTCTGGGATGGGAAAGCTGGGTAGTGATCTGATAGAAATAGTAATTTTAGGAAATGGATTAAGGGTTGAATAAGATGATATCAATGATATAATAAGGTGTAGAGCTGGATGAACACAGCAGGCCAAGCAGCATCAGAGGAGCAGGAAGGCTGACGTTTCGGGCCTAGAACCTTCCTGCTCCTCTGGTGTTGCTTGGCCTGCTGTGTTCATCCAGCTCTACACCTTGTTGTTCCAAGATGAGATCACTTCTTGGTTAAGCCTCGAATGAGGGGCTATAAATAAATACTCCAAATGTGGCCGAACCAAAGTCCTGTACAACTGCAACATGACCTGCCAACTCTTGTACTCAATACCCCGCCCAGTGAAGGAAAGGATGCCATATGCCTTCTTGACCACCCTATGTGTGGTAACAATTGTATAATAATAGGAAGGTCCTTCCTATGGCCTGTTGCTTGTGGACCAGTTGATAGGGTTAATTATGATAGTGCTGAAAACAACTAATGCTGGAGATCACAGCGGATCAGACAGCATCCATGGAGATAGAGACCAAGCTAATGTTCCAAGTCTAGATAGCTCTCTCCATGTAACATTCATTCCTTGAAGATTGGAGATCAAGGGATTTCTTTTTCAATGGTGTAATTATACTGCACCACTAATAGAATGTGTCAGTGGCACCTGACCAATACTGTGATGGAGCCACCTAGATTATTTAGGCAAGTTATTTTTGATGTGCTATTGATTAGTATGGTAAAGCGAATTTCAGATTTTCCTTTGGCAAGAGATTATGTGTCGTGGGGGAAGTTTGTTCAGTCTGTTTTAATTTTGGATAATATTCTGAATGAAAGTCTTTAAAGTAACCACTGGAACTGGACCACAGTGGTTGCTGTGTTAGTTTTCTTCCAGCGCAATTCAGAGGTAGCGCTGCACTGTTGGAGATGCCAACTTTCAGCTGAGATATTCAATCAAAATTATTCTTGCAGATACTTTGAAGAGAAACGGGCGAGTTCTTTTCCATCCCCTTTTAATCCCTCAAATGGTGGCGCATACAGATGTACAAAAGAAATCTGTCCATGATCATACTGCTGTTTGTCAGAACTTACTGCATGCGCATCGGCTCCTGCGTTGATTACAGTATGACAGTGACAACTTTTCAAACAAAAAACTTTATTGGCTGTAAAACTTTTCAGGGTGTGATAGGATGGTGAAAAAACCCAATTTCATTTTTCGTTTCTCCCTTTGAGCCATGGTTGTAGGGTCATGGTTTATTGTACACTATTTACTTGGCCTGAGAATATAATTGTGCATCATCTCCTTGAACATCTGCGTCCCTAAAGTTACTAACATTCCCACATTGCTATTAAGTAAAGACTCCAGACTGTTGACAATTTAGTATTCAGGTAAGTTGTACAAGAAATAAATGTGCCGTTAGTACATCTTTTTTAAAAAAAAGTTTTTCCTGTCCACAGATATATGTCTGGGATTGCCTCGCTGTTGTTTTGTGTGAAGGTCTTTTTATATAAGCGTGGACACAGCCAGTTTTCTGAGATAAGGAGGATATTTCCTGAGGTGACTACATTAATGACTGCATTCCAAGAATTATTTAGATTTGGCCGTTAACTTGGTTAGAACTTGGGTTAGATCAGCAAAAGAATTTAATTTTGTTTTAGAATTAACACAGATGTTTCCACATAATGAGAATTTTGAAAAATATATTAGTCTATTCATTAAAGCAATAAACTACCATTACACATCCTTGTGTGCCTTCAACATCAACTGGAATATTGAGACTCAGTTTCCAAGTTTTAAAAGCTATTTCTTTAAAAGGAAATAGCAGATTGATCACCATTTTAATGAAGGTAATGACAGACTGGTGCTGTTGCCTGGTCTTCTTGCAATCAATTTGATCGGGTAGAAAGTTCTCATTCAAAAGGCAATGTTATTGGTGCAGCATTTCCTTAGACTGTGCATTCAATTGCTCAAGAATAAGGGGTTGCCCATTCAAAACAGAAAGTAGGAGGAATTTCTTCTTTTAGGAGGGAGTAAATCTGCAGAATTCTTTACCACAGCAAGCTGTGAAGTCTCGATTATTAAGTATATTCAAGGCCCAGACAGACCGATATTGAATCAGCAAAGGAATCAGAGGTTTTGGCGAAAGTGGGTCATCAGGTCAGCCATGATCTCAATGAATGGCTGAATTGAATTGATGGGCTGAATGGCCTACTTCTGCTCCTGCATCTTACAGGGAGCTTTAGGGAGAGTATTTCTCTGCTCTTGGGTGTGTTTTCTCATGCAATTCGCCACTGCTCACCTCATTTAGTTTGTGTCATGCCTCTCTGGTACCGCACTCACACGATCTTGCATTCACCTGCAGCACATGACACCTTCTGGGATTCACATTGCCATATTTAAAGCCTAGCTAAGCACCAAGCCAGCATCTGCCATTCACAGTTTGCTGTCGCACATTTCTAGAGGAATTAGTTGAAAAAGGGAAGTTAGACCCCGATTTGCTGAGACTGACCTGGAGGTCCTGATGGGTGGGGTCATGGATTTGAGACCTGTTTCTTTCCATAGGACTACGAGAGGGGACCACAGTGCCACACCCTGCCAGTGTAGTGTAAAGTTGCTTCCCAGGTTAGTAGGCTCTCCACTCTCCTGCCAAGCAGGAAGGAGTTTAATGACCTATGGTCCACAGAGGTAAGGACTACTATCTTCCAACTCATGCTCACTCTAGTTCTGCTACTACACCACCTCAGGCCAAGGCCCATGCCTACAACTCTCACAATGGCATGCAGTATCTGTCTTCGCTTGCTCTCACCCAGCTCCACACATCACTCACCCTATGTGCCCTCTACACTTCCTACTCACTCACTTGGATCACCTCACCTGAAACCCAACACTAATAGCTTGTGCCAGCCAATTTCGTCTTACTCAATGCCAAGACCTCCACGTCCCCAGCAATCAAAGAACATTCATTGTCAAGCCTTACTGCTCTCCAAATACCAGCTCTGTGAATATATTAGGAATATCCACAAACTTCTACCGTTATTTTGAAACTCATTCTTTCTCTCGTCTCTAGCAGTCAGCAGCAAAAATTGTCGGCTGCAGCAGTGAAGACTACCGCTCCTCAGAACATCATCTCCAACTCTACCTCATGCGGAAGAAGCCACACATCCCTCCAATTGCCTCCTTCACCCTCCGCCAGCTCAGATGCTGATATTGTGGTCGGTACTTTAGCCAGCTTAGACACAGGGGTGCCACATATACACAGCTCGTGAGGCAGAAACACCCAAGTGTCCGGCACTCAGAAGACCACCAGAGGTCATGCACCTGCTCAGCCCAAGGCAGAAGAGTAGCCCATGGTGTCAGCCATTAATAGCTTTATTCAATTACGTAAACAGACGGAGGAAGTGTTGGAGACACTTGCAAAACCAGATAGGAGGCTGGAGGTGTCTATTAATTGTATTTGGCCCAACTGATTTCTGCTGTTTTCTATGTTTCACGCAAGTTTCCATTAATCCCTACTGTATTCTAACTCCCTCAACATAATCCTTCCTTCAGCTTGCTCTTAGAGGAATCCGGGTTATTTGCCCAACAACTTGTAGTAGTAAGTTTGAGGCTTCACTATGAATTTTTTCCTGTATTTCACACTGAATGTACCAGTGAGTATCTTACATTTATGCGCCCAGGTTCTAGACTTCACCAAGATGTGATATCATCTTGGTCACCTTAAATCTGCAATTCTTCTGAGGCTTTACCATAGTTGCTGAATTTCCGGTTTGCAGGCTCCAGCCGCCTCCTCTTCACCATCGACATGCAATCCCCTTACACATCCAACCCCCATCAGGATGGCTTTAGGTCTCTCTGCTTCTCCATGTAAATAAGGCCTGAACTGTCTCCATCCACCACTATCCTCCTCCTTGACAAGCTGGCCCTCACTCTGAACAACGTCTCCTTTAACTCCTTCAACTTACTTAAGGTCAAAAGTACTCACATTTGTCACATAAATCTCTTTGTTGGGAATATGGAACGTTCTTTGGTCCCATCCTGCTCTGGCCAGCACCAACAATGTGACCTTTTCGACAATAGGGGAGATGAAACGCAACATGGGGACTGCTTTGCAGAACACCTACACTCTTGTCCATAAAAATGATGCTGTTTTTCCAACTGAAAACTGAAAAAACTGTGGATGCTGTAAATCAGAAACAAAAACAAAGTTGCTGGAAAAGCTCAGCAGGTCTGGCAGCATCTCTGAAGGAAAAAACAGAGTTAATGTTTCTGGTCCGGTGACACTTCCTCAGAACTCATTTCTGTTCTGAGGAAGGGTCACCGGGCCTGAAACATTAACTCTTTTTTCTCTTTCAGAGATGTTGCCAGACCTGCTGAGCTTTTCTAGCAACTTTGTTTTTGTTTTGAGTTTCCTATTGTCTGCCACTTGAATGCACGACTATGTTCCTGTACCAAAATTTCTGTCTAAGGCTTGATGAGGTGAGCCAGCGAAGCTCAGTGCAAGTTGGAAGAACACCGTATCATTTTCCACTTGGGAACCTCACAGTCTTCTGGACACAAATATCAACTAAAATAATTTTAGTCCTTCAGCACCTTCTCCCATGTTCTTAACCCAAGCCCCACACACCAGGCCTTGTCATCACATGAGATAATGGGAAGTGCAGATGCTGGAGAATCCAAGATAATAAAATGTGAGGCTGGATGAACACAGCAGGCCAAGCAGCATCTCAGAAGCACAAAAGCTGACGTTTCAGGCCTAGGCCCTTCATCAGAGAGGGGGATGGGGTGAGGGTTCTGGAATAAATAGGGAGAGACGGGGAGGCGGACCAAAGATGGAGAGAAAAGAAGATAGGTGGAGAGAGTATAGGTGGGGAGGTAGGGAGGGGATAGGTCAGTCCAGGGAAGACGGACAGGTCAAGGAGGTGGGATGAGGTTAGTACAGTGGATGCAGTATACCACATTGGCAGATGTGCAGGTGACTGTACCCGGTGTGGCTTCCTCTACATTGGGGTAACCAAGCGGAGGCTTGGGGACCGCTTTGCAGAACACCTCCGCTCAGTCCGCAACAAACAACTGCACCTGCCAGTCGCAGACCATTTCCACTCCCCCTCCCATTCTTTAGATGACATGTCCATCATGGGCATCCTGCAGTGCCACAATGATGCCACCCGAAGGTTGCAGGAACAGCAACTCATATTCCGCCTGGGAACCCTGCAGCCTAATGGTATCAATGTGGACTTCACCAGTTTCAAAATCACCCCTTCCCCCACCGCATCCCTAAACCAGCCCAGCTCTTCCCCTCCACCCACTGCATCCCAAAACCAGTCCAACCTGTCTCTGCCTCCCTAACCTGTTCTTCCTCTCACCCATCCCTTCCGCCTACCCCAAGCCGCACCCCCATCTACCTACTAACCTCATCCCACCTCCTTGACCTGTCCGTCTTCCCTGGACTGACCTATCCCCTCCCTACCTCCCCACCTATACTCTCTCCACCTATCTTCTTTTCTCTCCATCTTCGGTCCGCCTCCCCCTCTCTCCATATTTATTCCAGAACCCTCACCCCATCCCCCTCTCTGATGAAGGGTCTAGGCCCGAAACGTCCGCTTTTGTGCTCCTGAGATGCTGCTTGGCCTGCTGTGTTCATCCAGCCTCACATTTTATTATCTTGTCATCACATGGGTTGCTACTACAGCCAACTCATTGTCAGTGATTAATGGGCCCCATTAACAGCTATAGATTTCCCCCAGGCTGGCCTTTACCCATTCCATTGTCTGCCCAACTGTTGTGCTCTCTCTCCCTAGGCTTCATCTCCACCTATTATTTACTGCTCTACCCCCTCCCCCACCCTATCTTTAGCAGGCATACCAACCTTTTCCTAGATAACCATCAGTTCTGAAGAAGAGTCACTGGAACCAAAATGTTAACTCTTCATTCTCTCCGCAAATGCTGCAAGCTCTGTTGAGTTGTTTCACAAATTTCTGTTTATGATTCACATGACTGTATTGTTTTCAAGAAGGAGACAGATATAGTTCTTGGGGCTACAGATATTGAAGGGTTGGAGCCACAGGGAGAGGCTGAACAGGCTGGAGCATTTTGCCCTGGAGCGTCGGAAGGTGAAGGGTGAAGCTGGCCTTGTAGAGGTTTCTAAAATCATGAGGGGCATGGATAGAGTGAATAGACAAGGTCATCGGGAGTCCAAAACTCAAGGACATAGCTTTAGAGTGAGAGGGGAAAGATATAAAAAGGACCTGAGGAGTAACTTTTTCATGCAAAGGGTGTTGCGTGTGTGGACAGTGCTGCCAGAGGAGATGGTGGAGGCTGGTACAATTACAACATTTAAACATCATCTGGATGGGTACATGAGTAGGGAAGGGTTGAGAGGGATATGGACTAAATGCTGGCAAATGGGACTAGATTAAATTAACATATCTGGTTGATGTGGAAGAGTTGGCCTGGTGGGTCTTTTTCCATTGTGTATAACTCTCCGACCCTGTAAGAAAAGTTATCTGAACTGCTACCTTTTGTAACATTTTAACCAGAATGAGATGAAGGGTTTATCTGTAATCTAGTTTCCCAATCTACCCAATTCTGAAGGAGACAATGGAACTTGGTTAGAAAGGTAGGTTTGCGGTACTTAAGTTGGCACAGACAGATAGCTCAGCTGGAAATGCATCCTCTCTTCTCAGTGCACTGACCCCCTCATTACAGAAAGTGGCCGAGGAGCTGATGCGACAGGAAGGAAGGAAGGGTGGATATGCAACAGATTTCCTGTTCTGGTGTGAGTCACGGATACACATTTGCAGCTCTGCCAGTTCATCTCTGCCTGAACTGTGAAGAAACAGCTAACCTACTTGCTCCGCCTGTAGTAACCAGAGGGTGAGGTGAGGGAGGAGGAAGGGCAGTTGCTGTAATTAATATTTGGGCTTGTAACTCTGCAGTAATTAAAGTACATTCCAAGTCTTAAAAGATTCAAAATGATACAAGCAAAATTCTCCCATGGCGCATTTCAAAAGATATGGGGAATCTTTCCCAGTGCCCTGGAAAAAAAATTACCCTCAACTGATGGTTTTCAAGAGATTATCTGGATATAATTTTACTGTTTGTGGGAACTTTCTGTGCACAAATTAGGCACAGATCAACAAAATGAACTTGTACTTATACAATGCTATTAAGATAGAAAAGCTTCCAGTGGCACTTCATCAGAGCATTTCCCAGAGAACAACAGTGGCTTCACTTGGAAAAAATACTTTGTTGGTTGTCGCGTACTTTATCACATCATAGTTTTGTGAGACATACCTTTAAGTGTAAGTCCCTTCTTACTTTCCTTCTCATATCTTTTCAAAAAGCTGTGATCATGAGAGACAGTAGTCTAAACTATAAGATCAATCAGGAAGAGCAGTTCAGTTAATTTCTGTTTCACCTTGCATGGTTTAATAGCTGTGCTCATCACCTTCCAGATGCATGACCCTGTAGCTCCTCCAAAATAAACTTTTAAAATCTCGGAACTTCTCCAGCTCTGTGATGTCTTGCATATCCCTGACCACTGGTGGCCATACCTTCAACTGCCAAGACCTTATTCCCTAAAATTCCCTGCCCAATCCTTTCATCCTCCTCTCTCCTCTCTCCTACTGTAAGCAAACCTTTAAAATCTACTCCTCACTAGTCCTGATAATTCCTCCTTTGCCTCCAACAATGCTGTTTTGAAGTAAATTGAGTACATATTTATGCATCATATCAAGGTGAATTGTCATTGTTGTAGTAATCTGGTAAATTGCAGGGATCTCTATGGCCCACAAGTGCTGTAGTGCTTCAAGGAGAAGGCTCATCACTATTGTTTGTACACATTGCCTTTTAAAAGACTTCACCTTTAAAGGATGGGCCAATGAATGGTAGATGAATTTTAATTTAGATAAATGTAAGGTGCTACATTTTCACAGGGTGAACCAAAGCGGGGCTTAAACACTTATTGGTAGTACTCTGGGGACCGTTGCCAAACAAAGAGACCTAGGGGTGCAGATGCATAGATCCTTGAAAGTGGTGCCATAGGTAGACAGGGTGGTGAAGAAAGTATTTGGCACGCTTGCCTTTATTGGTCATAACATTGAGTTTAGGATTGGGTCGTCATGTTGGCGGCTGTGCAGGATATTGGTGAGGCTGTGTTTTGAACACTGCATTCGGTTCTGGCTCCCTGCTGTAGGAAAGACGTTGTGAAACTTCAAAGGGTTCAGAAAAGATTAACAAGGATGTTGCTAGGATTAGTGGGTTTGAGCTATAAGGAGAGGCTGAATAGACTGGGCCATTTTTTCCCTGGAGCATTGGAGGCTGAGGTTTAAACCTTGTAGACGTTTATAAAACCATGGCAGTCATAAATGAGGTGAAAGGCCAAATCTTGCTCCTCAAGCAACTTTTTCACACAGATGGTGGTGCATGTGTGGAACCAGCTGCCAGACAAGGTGGTAGAGCAGGATACAATTACAATATTTGAAAGGCATTGAGAGGCACATGAATAGTAAGAGTTTAGAGGGATATGGGCCAAATGCTGGCAAATAGGGCTAGATTGATTTAGGATATCTGATTGGCATGGATGAGTTTCCCTGAAGAGTCTGCTTCCATGCTGTATGTTGTGACTTTGTCTGGCAGTTTGCCAGCCACGGGTTTGCAAGCTGCCCATGTTTTTTCCCTAAATCAGTCATGGCATATGAGCATCACTGGCTGAGTCAGCCTTTATTGCCAATGCCTAATTGCCCTTAAGTTTGCGGTGGTGACCTACCTCTTTGAACTTTGTCCATTTGCTGTAGATACACCCACAAGGCCGGGAGAAATTCCAGAATTTTGACTGAATGGCAGTGAAGGACAGCAATGTATTTCCAAGTCAGGATGGTGAGTCGCATGGACGGGGTCTTTAGGTGGTGGTTTATGAATTGGTAGGGTCTAGAGAGATATGGGCTAAATGCTTGTGAATGGAACAAGATTAATCTCAGATTTCTGGTTGACATGGATGAGTTGGAGCAAAGGGGCTGTTTCATATACATTCTCCCCATGCCTTTCTCAATGGTAGTGGTTGTGTGCTTGGAAGGTGTTGACTGAGAAGCCTCGATGAATTTCTGTATTTCGTCTTGTAGATGGACCACACCACAGTGAATCCTCCTGGAATACATCTAGTTAGAGCTGGCCACAGGATCAATTGGTGCCCTATTTGGCTGTAATGCCATCTTGCCATGTAGCAATGCATAGGAGAGAAGTAATGCTGTTAAACAGGGTATTAAACTGCACACTTTTTGATCCCTGATTCAGCTGTTCAGATTATCATGGGATGTCCAGTGGAATATACTTGATTAAAGCAAGTTTTGGCTGAGATCTGGTTAACATTTTCTCTCATCAAGCAGCCCTTGAAACAAAGATAACGAAGTGTGGGGCTGGATGAACACAGCAGGCCAAGCAGCATCTTAGGAGCACAAAAGCTGACGTTTCGGGCCTAGACCCTTCATCGGAAAAGGGGGATGGAAAGAGGATTATCAAAACGTCAGCTTTTGTGCTCCTAAAATGCTGCTTGGCCTGCTGTGTTCATCCATCTCCATACTTTGTTATCTCGGATTCTCCAGCATCTGCAGTTCCCATTATCTTTGAGCCCTTGAAACCAAGCATACTTCACCTGCTGTCAGCTAATTTTCTATCAAGGTTTAGTAGAGCAAAAAAAACTAACACTCGAGTGCAGTACTGAGGGAGCTCTGCATTGACAGGGGTGCCTTCTATCAATTGAGAAATTAAACAAGATCCCATCTTTTCTCTCAGATTAGTGTAATACATCCCAGGAGAAAATATTGGAGAAGAATGGGATTCTTCCCGAAGCCCTGGTAAAATATTTTCCTAACTGTAGCAAACAATTCCATCACTCTGAGCACTGATGTTGATTAGTTGATGTCATAGCTATGCATTAATTTTAAAATTGCACAATCAAAAATCTTTTCTTCTAACCCTCCTTTGCCTCACTCCCTTCATCTCTGTAAACCACATCAGCCTTACCATCCTCTGAAATCCCTGCACTCTCCTAATCCCTGGCCTTGTGTATATCTCCAATTTCATTTTCTCCATCATTGGTGTCTGTGCTTTCAGCTACCCATGTCCCAGGCTCTTAAAACACCCATTAGATTACAGTGTTAAATCCTGCAACATATATTTTGTGGCTTGGCTAATTTGTAGGACTGTGCAGCATTACATGCCCCACACAGCATTTAACATGCTACATGACCTTTGCTTCATAAGTGGGCAGGACGAGTAGCAGAAATATACTTTTCTTTGTCCCTTGACGCAGGCTTGGAAATATAAAATGCACAATGTGAAAACTCCAATATGTTTGAAAAAAAATGCTCCTTCCATTGCTTATTGGTAATTCTGCAAGGATGAAACAAGGATTCCAAAATCTGGAGGTGGTGATGATCAGTAGAACTCTGACTGTTCACTTTCTTATCCTGACGTCACTGAGTCATTGTTAAGCATACAACAAATGTTCATTAAATTAGTCCCTGAGTTAACGGGAAGGTGTACACTCGTGAGAGGCTGAGTAAATTGGTTCATATTCTGTGGAATTCAGAAGAATGGGAAGTGATCTCATTGAGATTGATAAAATTATGAATGGGACATTTTTAAAACAATTTATTCATGGGATGTGGGTGTTGCTGATTGGGGCAACATTAATTAGCCATCTCTAGTTGACTTTTGATGGCAGGGGTGGGTGTGTGGTGGGGTTGCAGATTGGCTTAGCTGACTTGACAGCTGATTTGCAACGCAGACTGAAGCTTACAGCAACAGCTCAATTCCCCCAACCAGCTGAGGCTACTCGGTCTGGATCACATGTCGATCAGGTTAGGATGGCAGATTTCCTTGCCTAAAAGGGCATTCGTCAGATAAATCCTCAGCGATTGTTTCCAGTGACTATGGAATCTAAAACACAGTTTTCGGATTGGGGCAGATTGTTTAGGACTGAGCTGAGGAGAAATTGTCCAACAGGCCAACGATGTGCAGGTTAAGTGGATTGGCCGTGGATAGGAAATTGTTGGGTATGTTGGGTTAATTGATCTTAATAGGACGTTAGGTTGGCACAACATTGTAAGCCAAAGGGCCTGTACTGTACTATGTTTTATGTTCTAAATTGTTCTTAATCTGCAGGGATATGCAGCCTAGGTGGGTTAGCCGTGGGAAATGTAGGGTTTCAGGGATAGGATGGAATGCTCTTCAGAGGGTTGGTGTGACTCCCTGGGCTGAATGGCCTGCTCCCATCTGTGCAGGGATTACCTCTCACAAAGTGTAATGAGTTAATGGAACTCTCTACTCCAGAAGATGTAGATCCTCCTTCGCTGAATATATTTAAAGCTGGAATACATAAATTCCATTTTAAGGGATATGGGGAGCAAGTGGGAAAGTGAAGCATAAGCCTAAGATTAGCCATGGTCATATTGAAAGGCAAACAAGTCTTGATGAGCTGAATGCTTTCCCCTTACACTTTGTATTCTCTTGTTACTCTGGTAAGTATGCCGCTGGCTTATAATCGATAAGAACTAGCCAGGCCCATCCTCTCCAGCTTCTTGCTGACTCACCACTGCTCCTGCTGACACATAGCCATTCAGGGACATTGGATGAGGTGAAGACTAGACCGTTGTGATGTGGTCAAATAGTTTGCTGGCTGCAAAATTTAATCGTGAAAGGCCATTCAGTTTGTTTGCATTCTGTTCAAGAATTACGCTATTCTGATCAGTTCGCAATTAGATTTCTGCCTCTGCCATACCACTATACCAAAGACCCGTCACTCTCTGTGTTTGGATTTGGCTTTCTGACATCACTTTTACTAGTGGGCCCACATTGCACCTTGGTTGAGGTAGAAGCTGTTGCTCGGGGGCAGCAGCCTTACCTTCTGAATCAGAACTTTGTGGGATTATGTAGCACTCCAAAGACTTGAGACAAAAATTACAGTTCCTTACCTCACTGAAAATCTCTATTTGAGAATTCCAAGGAAAGTGCATTCTTAATGTTTTACCAGATAAGTTGAGTACAAATCCTTGAACAATAAGCAGGCAGTTAGAGTGCAAGAGATTCTTCGTCAGCCATGAGATGGAGAGAATGTTGAAGCCTCCACCAGCACTGTCCATAGCTCTGGAATACAATGTGTGGAAAAGTGTACTGCTCCCTGATTCTGTGATTCCACAGCAATTTGGACTCCATAGATGTAACACATCACTACCACCTCCCTAACAAGTATGCTATTATCCCTGAACTATTGTGATTAAACTGAATGAATGCACTTACAGTTTCCTGTGCCATTCCTTTACTTGCACTGTTAAAATTTCCTCTCATGTTGGCTTTGATCTTGTTTACACAATTTTAAGTTTTGTGTTGCAGGTGTCAAGTTATATCTTACTAATCTTCTTTCTCCCCTGTGCACTGCATTGCAGTGGTCCCGTACCTCACCACAACTTTCTGAATCTGCATGTTAGAAGTTTGCAAGCAGCTGGACAATATATTTCCCCACAGCTGAACTGGCCAGAACAGAAGCTGTTGGTTTCAATCAGGGCTACGACTGAGAATCAAATGTCTAGATTTCTGCAGCTATCACTAGTGAATATTCCAGCAATTGTGCATTTCAGTTAAGCTCTGACATGAAGCCAGCCAACTTGACTCTCATCCGTCACATATGGCTAAACATTTGTCAATGTTTCAGATCTGCTCAATTGGCCGGGTCCTCGCTGCTAAGCTTCAGCCATACTCTTGGATGTGATGTATTCTCAATGGGGTTTTAGTTCATTGTTGAGAAGATAATGTAAAGTCTACAGCTCAGAGACAGGCCATTCATCCGAACTGGTCTCTGCCAGTGTTGGTCTTCAAATGCATCCCATATCTCACAGTAATACATCTAACCCTGTCAGAAAATGTTCAACTCCTTTGTCCTTATACCTGTCCTTGTACTTAGTTAAATTAATCTTAGATGCATTTCTGATGAAGGGTCTAGGCCTGAAACATCTGCTTTCCTGCTCCTAAGATGCTGTTTGGCCTGCTGTGTTCATCCAGCTCTACACCTTGTGATCTTAGAAACATTTATGCTATTTGCTTCAACTACTGCAAGTGACAGCAAGTTCCACATTCTTGCTGTGCAGACCAAATCATTGAGTGTCTTTAAGACAGAAATAGATAGCATCATGATTGGTAATGGGATCAAAAATCACAGGGAGAAGGCAGGAGAATGAGGTTGAGAAATATATCAGCCATCTTTGAATTACAGAGCAGACGCTATTGGCTAAGTGGCCCAATTCTACTCCTATTTCTTATTGACTTATGATGTTAGAAATGAACCTTAGATTTTGATTTCTTCATGAGTGTAAGCATCTTCTCTATCTCTTAATAATAATTGTATTTTTGGAGCAACTTCTCTCGATGCTTCACAGATGGGTTTTAAACGAAGCGTAACAATGAAACACCTCAATAAAAACCAAAAGAACTGTGGATGCTGTAAATCAGGAACAAAAACAAAGTTGCCGGTAAAGCTCAGCAGGTTTGGCAGCATCTGTGAAGGAGAAAACAGAGTTAATGTTTCAGGTCTGGTGGCCTTTCCTCAGAACTGAGGAAGGGTCACTGAACCTGAAATGAAACACCTTAGTAATCTACCTGACAATGAAACACTAGCTGGAAAGATAGGTAGTAACAAAGTGCATTTAAAAGGAGAAAAGTGAGGTCAAGAGAATTCTACTTGAGGCCCAGGCAGCTGAAAACGTGGTGGAACGATTATAATTAGGAATTGACAAGAGTCTGGAGTTAGACAATTGTGGATCTTTGTGGGGTTGGAGGATATTACAATGATTGGAAAGGCAAGGCCATTGAGAGATTTAAAGGCAAGGATTAGAATTTTAAAATTGACATTCTGGAAGGCATTTAATAAAGTGCCACATCAAAGGTTTTTGCAGAAAATAAACGCTCATGCTGCACTAGGTAGCATATTGGCATGGATAGCAGGTTGGCTGGCTGACAGGAAACTGAGTAGGAATAAATGGATCTTTTTCAGGTTGGCAAGATGTAATGAGTGGTGTGTCACAGGGATCGGTGCCAGGACCTCAGTTCTTTACAATTTATGTAAATTAGGGGATGAAAGGTATCATTGCTAAATTTGGTACTGACACAAAGGTACGTAGGAAAGCAAGTTATGAAGAGGGTATAAAGAAGTTATAAAATATGTAAATTTAATAAGTGAGCAAAGATCTGGGAAATGGAGTATCATTTTAGAAGAATGAGTTTGTTCATGTTGGTAGGAAAATACAGAAGAATTGTATCTCAGTGGTGAGAGATTGCAGAGCTCTGCGATGTGGATGACCTAGTGAATGAATCAAAGGAAGTTGGCACACAGGTACAGCGAGTAATTAGGAAAGATAGTGGAATATTATTTATCACGAGGGAAATTAAATGCATAAATTGGGAGATTATGCTTCAGATATATGAGGCAGTGATGAGACCACATTTGGAGTACTGCATATTAGTGTAGGCTTGGAGGGCTGAAGGGCCTGTTCCTGTGCTGTATTGTTCTTTGTTCTATTTGCTTTGCATATAGTACAGGTTACCTTATTTAAGGAAGGATTTAAATGTATTGGAAGCTGTTAAGAGATGTTTACCTGACTATTACCTGGACTGGGTGGGGGGGGGGGGGGGGGGGGGGAGGTGGTGGGGGGGGAGGGAAGGAGGGGTGTTGGCTTAATGAGGGAAGGTTGGAGAGGTTAGGCTTTATTTGCTGAAACATAAAATGAGTACGAGGTTACTTAATGGAAGCTCATAAGATCCTGAATAGCCTTGACAATGTAGATGTAGAGAGGATGTTACCTCTTATGGAAGGTTCAAGAAATAGGATGTCACTCATTTCAAACAGGAATGATATTATTTCTTATCTCAGAGAGTGGAGAGTTTTTGGCGCTCTGTTTCTGAAAGGAGGAGAAGCAGGATCTTTGAAGATTTTTAAGACAGAGGTGGATGAGTCCTTGATAAGCAAAGAGGAAAAAATTACTGTGGTGGGTTACAATTAGATAAGACATGATCCTACTGAATGGCAGAGCAGACTAAGGCTGCCAAATGGCCTAGTCTGCTCTTTTTTTCGTACGTTCGTATGATGTTTCTTGAGAAGGAGTTGATATGGATCTATGAGTCTGGCAGTAACAGGCACATGGAATGACTTAAGGCATGAACGGCAGGACAATCTCATATTTGTGGAGAAAGAAACCTGGGAGGCCAGCTGGAGTCCATTGGAATAGTCAATTCTTGAGGTGGCAAAGGCATGGAAAAGGCTGAGACAAAGTCCAAATTGAAGTGGAAGTAGGTGGTCACAGTGATGGCATTGATGTAGTTAGAAGCTCATTACAGAATTAAGTTAGACACCAATGCGGTGAGCCAACTGCCTTAGTGTCGGAGGATGGCCAAGGAGATTGATGGAATCAATAGCTTGGGAATAGATTTTTGAGCACGGACTGAAGAAAATCACTATAATATGCACAAAAATATGCACAACTGGGGAGGCAATGGCCTAGTGGTATGATCACTACTGTTAATCCAGAGACCCGAACAACATTATGGGGACCTGCGTTCAGTAGGTGGTGGAACTTAAATTCAATAAGATATCTGGAATTAAGAATCTCAGGATGACCATGAATCCATTGTTCATCATCGGGAAAACCCATCTAATTCACTAATGTCCTTTCAGGTAGGAAACTGCCATCCTTACCTGGTCTGGCCTATATGAGACTCCAGACCCACAGCAATGTGGTTGATTCTCAACTGCCTCTGGGTAATTAGGAATGGGCAATAAATGCTGCCGAGCCAGCGACACCCTCATCCCATTAATGAATAATATTTTTTTTAAAAATGGCTTGGAGGAAATTTTTGCCAATCCAGTCCTGGATGCTAGATTAACAGTCTGATAATTAAGTATCAGTGGAAGTGATGGGGAGCCGTCAGAGTACATGTGAAAATTATCGCCATGGTTTCAGATGATAGAACATAGACATAGAACATAGAACAGTACAGCACAGAACAGGCCCTTCAGCCCACAATGTTGTGCCGACCATTGATCCTCATGTATGCACCCTCAAATTTCTGTGACCATATGCATGTCCAGCAGTCTCTTAAATGACCCCAATGACCTTGCTTCCACAACTGCTGCTGGCAACGCATTCCATGCTCTCACAACTCTCTGTGTAAAGAACCTGCCTCTGACATCCCCTCTATACTTTCCACCAACCAGCTTAAAACTATGACCCCTCGTGCTAGCCATTTCTGCCCTGGGAAATAGTCTCTGGCTATCAACTCTATCTATGCCTCTCATTATCTTGTATACCTCAATTAGGTCCCCTCTCCTCCTCCTTTTCTCCAATGAAAAGAGACCAAGCTCAGTCAACCTCTCTTCATAAGATAAGCCCTCCAGTCCAGGCAGCATCCTGGTAAACCTCCTCTGAACCCTCTCCAAAGCATCCACATCTTTCCTATAATACGGCGACCAGAACTGGACGCAGTTTTCCAAGTGCGGTCTAACCAAAGTTTTATAGAGCTGCAACAAGATCTCACGACTCTTAAACTCAATCCCCCTGTTAATGAAAGCCAAAACACCATATGCTTTCTTAACAACCCTGTCCACTTGGGTGGCCATTTTAAGGGATCTATGTATCTGCACACCAAGATCCCTCTGTTCCTCCACACTGCCAAGAATCCTATCCTTAATCCTGTACTCAGCTTTCAAATTCGACCTTCCAAAATGCATCACCTCGCATTTATCCAGGTTGAACTCCATCTGCCACCTCTCAGCCCATCTCTGCATCCTGTCAATGTCCCGCTGCAGCCTACAACAGCCCTCTACACTGTCAATGACACCTCCGACCTTTGTGTCGTCTGCAAACTTGCTGACCCATCCTTCAATTCCCTCGTCCAAGTCATTAATAAAAATTACAAACAGTAGAGGCCCAAGGACAGAGCCCTGTGGAACTCCACTCACCACTGACTTCCAGGCAGAATATTTTCCTTCTACTACCACTCGCTGTCTTCTGTTGGCCAGCCAATTCTGTATCCAAGCAGCTAAGTTCCCCTGTATCCCATTCCTCCTGACCTTCTGAATGAGCCTACCATGGGGAACCTTATCAAATGCCTTACTGAAGTCCATATACACCACATCCACAGCTCGACCCTCATCAACCTTTCTAGTCACATCCTCAAAAAACTCGATAAGGTTTGTAAGGCATGACCTACCCCTCACAAAGCCGTGTTGACTGTAAAAGCCAAGAGGCAACATGTTGATGAGAAATGTGAAGAGGTCCTTGGGGGATGCCAGGGACAGCTGTGGGAGCGGGAAGAGAAATCATTGATGATTGACTGTATGGTTCCAACTAAATGGAGAAGAAATGCGAGACCAGTCCTACCCAGCTGGATGACAGTTGAGAGCATTGGAGGAGGATGATGTGGCCAACCGTGTCAAAATAGGCTTGTGTGGTCAGTACGGATGAACAGAGAAAGCTTACCTTCATGTTAATTAATTCAACAAACATCTTCAGAACTTCAGAGACCATTCTGTCTTAGTAAGGAAGTGTTGTGATAAAATATATTTCCCTTGGGGAAGATTTAAAACCAAGAAATAGCACCCAAAAATGGTCCCCAAGTGCCATTTCCAAAGAAAAGTGGGGAATTGTCATGGAATTTTCCAATTACCTCCTTCAATCCAACCCCACCTCCCACCCCAGCCAGAACAGAAAAGAAACAGTCATCCATCGCATTGTTGTTCTAGGATCCTTGCAAATAGCTGCCACATTTGCTGGTGAAAGAGTGAACAGACTTCAAAAGCAGCTGTGCAATGCTTTTGGATTTCCCGAGGAAGTGAAAGGAGTTATGTTAAATTAACATCCCACTTGCCCTCTCAGATGGACGTAAAAGATCCGATGCCACTGTTTTGAAGATGAGTTGGCAACGTCTCTCCAGTTAGCCAAAATTTATTTTAAAAGGAAACATAGATTATCTGATCATAACACATTGTTGTTTGAGAGGTCATGCTGTGCACAACTTGGTAGTTGTGTTTTCTATGGTGTGAATCTATATAAGGGGTTTGGATAGTCATGAGAATACGAAAGTTGTTATGTAAAACACACACGTGCACACACGTACATACACACACACACACACACACACACACACACACACACACACACACACACACACACACACACACACACACACACACACACACACACACACACACACACACACATATATATTTAGAGAGAGAGAGAGCTAGAGAGATAGAGAGAAAGGAGCTTATGCCTTTAATTCTCTTCCTGTTTCACTGCCACATTCGAAGATCATATTGAATGATGACTTCTCTAATTATAGCTGTTGTCAGTTCCTATTGAACGTGTCTTAGCCCAGCAGCTATACTGGTCTGCACCACTTCCTGTTTAGTTGGGATTCTCACCCCAGAATAAAGTCGAGCAACAACAGTAACTTGCATTTATATGGCACCTTTAAAGGTATAAAATCTCTCAAGTCTCTTCACCAGACAGTTATCAAACAAGACTTAGCAATGAGCCGGATGATACAATGATCAAAACAGATGACCAAATGATATAGGTTTTAAGGCACATTGCAAAAGGAGGAGACAGGCAAGGAGGTTTTGGGAGAGAATTCCAGGCTATGGTGCTGACTCAGCTGAAGGCATGACCAATGACAGAGCAATTCAATTCGGCGATATAATAAAAGCCTGACTTGGTGAAACACAATACATTTGGATGGTTGTAGGGCAGGATGAGCTTGCAAAGATAGGGAGGAGCAAAGGCAAGGATGTATTTGAAAACAAGCAAACGTCACTCTTCCTGGAATTGCACATTTACAACATAATAATGCCTTTCAAGATGAATATGCAATTGGGCAGTGGAATTACACATTCACTAATTGCATTCATTTTATTATTTTTAGTTGGAATTTGAATATGACAGACAATAAAAAGGTCCAAGGCTCTTCTCAGGAACTTTATCAGACACAACCATTTGAGGAGATATGAGTAGATTGTCAAAAACTGGTTCAATGAGATAGATTTTGAAGGAGCATCTTCAACAGGAGAGAGATGCAGGGAGACAGTAAAGTTCCAGGGGTTAACCAGCTGAAGCTGAACCAGAGGTGGAACATTCAAAAGGCAAAGGTAGGCTGAACAAATCTAGAGCTCCTGGATAAGAGAAGATAGAAATTAGGACAAAGAATAAAAGCCCGGTTATAATCATTTCCAGGTCGAAAATATTATTGAGAACTAAGTGAACACAGGAAGTGCAATGCTGAGATGAAAAATGAATGAGATGCATAAAGGGATTATGGGGAGAGAATGGCAGCCAGCATAAAGGAAAATCCAAAAGCTTTCTATTGCATACAAGTGGTAAAAGGTGAAGTCGCGACAGTCCCACTGTAGAGACACAACAGGTGGCTGAAATAACTCCACAGAGGCCGGTTTCCCATCACCGTGTCACCTTTATTTACATGTGGTAGTCCTTAACACTGATCCAGCTCGTTCAGAGCCATGCTTACAGTAAACAGAAGTTCTGACCCTTCTGTTTATAACCTGTCAGCCAGGGCTCCTTGAGTGGACCAGGTTAACAACCCTAATCGGGGAAGTCATATTTTATGATATCCACCAGGCTGACCTCGTTATAATCACTAAGGTGATTGATGCCCACAACACAGGCAAGGGGAGAGGATGAGAAGGAGAGTGCTTCATGGTCATTTCAGTCAGTGTGGAATTTGAACCCATGCTGTTGGCATCACGTTGCATTGCAAGCCAGCTGTCCAGTCAACTGAGCTATCTGAAGGGTCAGCAAAAGGAGGAGTAGGGCTGATTAGACACCAAAAAGGATGCATTGGTGAGATAAAACTGAATAGTTTGCACCTGTCTTTATTAGGCCTTAGGCTTTCAATAAGTTCCGACATAAGATGTTAACCTGTAAAATTACAGCACATGGGCCTGGCTATAATTCACTGATATGAATAGAGAACTGACTGACGGACTGGAAGCAAAGTGCACTTTTCCACCACCCCAGCACGTTTCCCTGCAACCGCAGGACATGCTATAGTTGTTCCTATGCCTCCCCCACCCCCAACTCCATCCAAGGAGTCAAAAAAACCTTTCACATCAGACAGGGATCACCTGCACATCAATCAATGTGGTCTATTGCATCCGTTGCTCCTGATGTGGCTCAGAGACCACTTTGTAGAGAATCTGCGCTCTGTTCATGACAAACGACAACAACTTCCGGCCACAAAGTATTTCAACTCCCCCTCCTACTCCCTGGGCAACGTGTCCATCCTGGGCTCCTCCAATGTCACAATAGCACTGCCTGGAAACGGGAGGAGCAGCACCTCACATTTCACCTTGGCAGCCTACAGCCCAATGGTCTCAATGTGGACTTTAACAGTTTCAAAATCTCCCCACAACCGTCCTCATCCCATCACCAACCGTCCCTCTCATCCCCACCTTCTTGACCTGACACAACCTGTCCATCTTACCTCCTACCCATCCACTCCTCCCACCTCACTGACCAATCCCCATCACTGCTTACCTGTACTCACCTATCACTATCCCACCTATCTTTCTCAGCCCCACGCCTCCTCTCTCTATTTATTTCTGAGCTCCCTTCCTCCTCCCTCATTTCTGAAGAAGGGCCCTGACCCGAAACATCAACTTTCCTGCTCCTCTGATACAGTCTGGAGTCCCGTGTTCCTCCGTTCCCGCAACTGTAATATCCTAGAAGGAGAAAGGCAGCAGATGTATGGGATCACTACCTACATGACCCACAATTCTAACTAAGAAGTAGATTATCATTCCTAATTAAAGCTACTAATGGATCTGCCATTTACTGCCTATTTCCCTCCTGCAATTGATCTTCCAAACTGCATCACTTCACAATCGTCCACATTAAACTTTACATGCCATTTCTCAGCAGAAGTCTCCACCCTATATATATATCCTGCCATATCCTCTGTCAATCCTCCTCATTAACCACACGCCTCCCAATCCTTGTATTGTCCACAAATTTACTAATCAGGCCACTTACATTCTCTTTCAAATAAATCTTTGAATATGTTATTAACAACCAGGGTCCCAGCACCGATCCCTGTGGAACACCACTGCTCACAGATCTCCAATTTGAAAAATACCCTTCCACCACTACTCTCTTGTCATCTATGACTGAGCCAGATTTATATTGATCTTGGCAGATCACCGCACATCCCATGTGACTTTACCTTTTATATCAGCCTGTTATGTGGGACCTTGTCAAAGGCCCTGATAGAGCCCATATAGGCAACATCTACCACTCTGTCCTCAATAATTTTTGTCACTTCCTCAACAAAACTCAATAAGGTTTATGAGACATCCCTGCCTATTGCTAATAAATGCGTATTTTTCCAAACGTGAGTATATCCTACTCCGAAGAATCTTCTCCAATAATTTCCCTATCACTGTGATTACCCCTGTTGTCCTTCTTCAACAAGGAATGAAGTTAGCTACTCTCCTCTCCTCTGGGACATCTCCTGTGACTGAAGAGGATACAAAAAATTCATTCAAGGCCCCAGCATTTTCTTCACCAGCTTCCCTCAGCATTTTGGAATAGATCTCATGAAGTTGTGGGGACTTGTTTACATTCATGCTTTTCAAAACAGCCAGCGCCTTCTCCCTTTTTAAATTATCAAGCCCTGGAATATCAACATATCCCTCCTGAAAATCACCATCCACCATGTCCTTCTCTTTTCTGAATACTAACGCAAAGTATTTGTTCAGGACCACACCCATTTCCATCAGCTCCAAGCAGAAATTCCCTCCTTTGCCCTTGAGTGGACCTATCCTTTCTATAGCTACCCTTTGGTCCTAATGTATGTATGAAATGCCTTGGGATTTTCTTTAGTCCTATTTGTCAGACATTTTAAAGACCTTTTAGACCAATCCTATCAAAAAGATTACGCTCTTCTAAATGCTGAGGTCTCCCCACATGGTATCATTGAATAAACCCTCCAAGGTGACTTCTCTCATTAAAGTTTTTCACACAGAGAGTGTTAAGTGCCTGGAATGAAATGCCAGAGGAGAGGTAGAGGAATCTTGACAGATATATGATAGGCAGGGGACAGAGGGATACAGACAATATAAAGGCAAAAGGCTTTTAGTTTAGAAAGGCATCATGTTGTGGCACAGTCTTGGTGGGCCGAAAGGCCTGTTACATTCTTCGTTGTCTTTGTTCTTTATTTTCTTTGTTGCTGGGACAAGATCCTGGGACTTTCTCCCTAACAGCAATATGGATATCCCTACAGGACTGCAATGGTTCATGAAGGCAGCTGACCAATAGCTTTTCAAGGTAATTAGGAATGGTCGATTAATGCTGGTGCAGCCAGCTGTGGCTGCATCCCATGAATCGGATTTTGAAAATCTACAGAGGTCAAGCATAAGTTAATACCAAAGATTAAAACAGTAAGCAAAAGAACTTCAAAACTTAGAATTGTGAGGCATTATTTTACTCCAACACAACTTCATCCATTTATTCATGTTGTCTACAAGCTAAACTGCTCATTAGTCTTGACCAGAATAACTGTAGAATTACACTTGCGAGAATTTCCTTAAGTCTAATTACAGAGGATCTCTCTAGTTCTTAATTTTTTTTTAAATATATTTTTTCATTTTCAGGAACTGAGTGTTGCTGTCACCTCTGACATTTATTACCCAACCTAATTGCCTTTAGTGAACTGTCTTCTCGAACGGCTGCAGACAATATAGTCTCAGCATACCCAAAGTACTTAGCAAGCAGAGTCCAAGATTTGATGTAGCGACAGTGAAGAAATGGCAAGTCAGGATGGTGTGTGACTTATCAGGGAACTCAGGAAGGATGGCATTCCCATCTCCTGCCAGTTCTGGATGGTGGGGGTTTTGAGTTTGCCTCATGCTGTCATAAAACCCTTTGTGCACCGCTGGAGTGTGTACACACTGCAGCATGGTTTACTGTTGGTAAAGGGTAAGAATGCTTAGAGTTACTAATTAAGGTAACACACCTCTCGTATCAAATTCCTAGAACTGTTTCGTTGCTGCATGTGTGCTAGCAGGCTTGAAAATGAATGTTCTGAGTTGATTGTGAACAATTGCCAAATGATTCTTTGAGTTATCAGTCAGAGGCTTTTATCACCAGACAAGGACATCAATTTGGAGCTTTAATAAAATCATTCTCTGCCAGTGACTGATGCAAAGAGAGTGTCTCTTTACAGATGTCTGCCAGGAACTCTGCTGAAACACAGAGACAGAGAATGAAGCCCATGCTGACCCTGGAAAACCATGTGTGTTGCTAGCAATGAGCAGTCTGCTCATATCATCGGGATGTGGTTGCTGATAATCTGTGTAGTTATACATAGGTGGAAAATAGGTCAGAGTGTAGCATAATGAGTAGAAGTGTGTCAATGATACGGTGATATAGAAGATAATTTAACACTGACATTAGTAGACACATGCTATCAAAAGTTTGAGAAGAAAAGATGGAAGATCCTGCCCACGAGGTCTATATAATGGAGACTAGATTAGATTCCCTGCAGTGAGGAAATAGGCCCTTTGGGCAAACTAGTCCACACTGCCTTTTGAAGCATCCCACCCTGACCCATCCCTCTATAACCCACACACCCCTGAACACTACAGACAATTTAGTATGACCAATCCACGTAGCCTGCACATCTTTGGACTGTGGGAGGAAACTGGAGCACCCGGAGGAAACCCACGCAGACACGGGGAGAATGTGCAAACTCTGCACAGACAATCGCCCAAGGCTGGAATCAAACCCGGGTCCCTGGTGCTGTGAGGCTGCAGTGCTAACCACTGAGCCACTATGTCGCCCCAAATGATGTATGACAGTGCACAAATAAAAGAGTCTGCTCAAACTCCCAAGAATCAGACAATCACCACTCTAGGTAAGGCAGAGACTGAGATGCAGTGCAAACACTGAGGACTGACTCGAAGGGTACAGTTTCAGCCTTAGTGGTGCAGTTCAGAGCATCAAATCCCAAGCCACAGGGCAGCCGAACCCAAGAGGACTGATTTCATCCCCTAGGTGTTTTCTAATCAACCTGTGCAAAGATGGTATTTCATACCTCTGGAGCAGGTGGGATTTGACTTCAGGTTGCCTAACCCAGAGGTAGGGACATTTCCACTGCACCACAAGAGGACCCTCAAAATGAAACGCTGAAATGGAAATGTCCTGCTTATCCTGCTGAAACTCAGAGTTGATCTTGGAACCTTTTTTTATTCTATATCCATGATTGTTTTCACGCATGACCGTCCTGATCACCACTTCTCCCCTCTCTTTTTAAGATTACATACAGTGTGGAAACAGGCCCTTCAGCCCAACAAGTCCACACTGCCCCTTGAAGCAGCCAACCCAGACCCAACCCCTATAATCCACACACCCCTGAATATTATGGGCAAATTATCATGGCTGATCCACGTAGCCTGCACATCTTTGGATAGCAGGAGGAAACGGGAGCACCACAAGGAAACCTACGCAGACACGGGGAGAATGTACAAACTCCGCACGGTCACCTGAGGCTGGAATCGAACCCGGGTCTCTGGCACTGTGAGGCTGTAGTGCTAACCACTGAGCCACCGTGCCGCCCCTTTTATTTCAAATCCCCCTTCCAGTCTGCCATTTCTAAAGATTTTCTGAAGAAGGTTCTAGGCCTGAAACTTCAGCCTTCCTGGTCCTCTGATGCTGCTTGGCCTGCTGCGTTCCTCCAGCTCCACACCTAGTTATCTCTTGTTTTCATGCATAACTGAAAGGGTTTACCTATCACCAAATCACCCTTATTTTCATCTTAACCACCACCACTAAATCATCCATGGATTGGCCACATTTGGAGGACTGCATACAGTTCTGGTCACCACATTACCAAAAGGATGTGGTTGCTTTGGAGAGGGTGTGCAGGAGGTTCACCAGGATGTTGCCTGGTACGGAGGGTGCTAGCTATGAAGAGAGGTTGAGTAGATTAGGATTATTTTCATTAGAAAGACGGAGATTGAGGGGGAACCTGATTGAGGCCTACCAAATCATGACGGGTATAGACAAAGTGGATAGCAAGATGCTTTTTCCCAGAGTGGGGGACTCAGTTACTAGGGGTCATGAGTTCAAAGTGAGAGGAGGAACATTTATGGTGGATACGCATGGAAAGTTCTTTATGCAGAGGGTGGTGGGTGCCTGGAACATGTTGCCAGCGGAGGTGGTAGAGGCAGACATGATAGTGTCTTTTAAGATGTATCTGGACAGGTACATGGATGGGCAGGGAGCAAATGGACACGGACCATTAGAAAATAGATGGCAGGTTTAGACAGATGATCTCGACCGGTGCAGGCTTGGAGGGCCGAAGGTCCTGTTCCTGTGCTGTAATTTTCTTTGTTCTTTACTTCTTTGTTCTTTGATTCCTATTAATTACCAATTCACCTGCAAAGCCCATCACGGGAAATGCATTGACACCAAAAAGTAGGGAAATGTGGGGAGAGAGTGAGGGGCTCACTTCACAATGGAGCTGGTAGTGAAAATAACGCACCCACTCTCAGCGGTGACCACCTGTCTCCAAAGGTATAGACAGTGCCAGGGACCTTGAGACCATTGCTGCTTATCATGACACTGACTGTTCAACACTACAATAAGAGATAACTAGATTCTGAAGAAGGGTCTCGGCCCGAAATGTCAGCTTTCCTGCTCCTCTAATGCTGCTTGGCCCGCAGTGTTCATCAAGCTTCACACCCTGTTATGTCAGATTCTCCACCATTGGCAGTTCCTACTATCTCTCACCAACACAATAAGCATTGATTACAAACATATTTCTGTATATGCATTCCGTGCACTGTATCGTGCATTTCAAAACTTACCAGTGGTTTGAAACTGCGTGAAGTGCTCACTTGTCTCTTCTCTGGCTGTTAACAGCAAGGACAGTGGAAAGCAACTTCACAAACTTTCAGTCAGACGTTTTTGATACCCAGTATGTTGAGATGATGTTATATTAGCGACAATGCCGGTGCTATGTACCGGGATAACCAGAGGATCAACTTCCAATTGAAACTACATTGAAACAGTAGCCAACGTACGCCCTACACACCTCCGAGCTATCTGCTCTCCTATAATTCAGACTCCTTAAATGCCCCTGATGTATTAGCTCCATCAATGGGGGGGTTGTGGCTTCAGCTGCCTGGGCCAGGAGTTCAGGAATTTTCTCTTCTGACTCTCTCCACCACATTACCTGTCTATTTCAGGCAATCCTTAAAAATGATCCATTTGATGAAATATTCTGTCATAACAGCTCTTTATGTGGCTTGGTGTCTTTCCTTTGTTTTATAAACACTCCTATGAGTGCCTCCCTGGGATGTTTTACCATGCGAAAGGTGCCATGTAAATTTAGTCACAGTTTGGAAGAGAGAGGGCAGCTGGAACTTGCTTACAAACCAAACGAAAATTGGTCCATCTACTTACTGATGCAGCTGCATCACAGTCCCTTGGGTTACAGAGTAACTCGGTTTTGATGTGAAATTCTGAACACTATCATGTACCGAATAATATGACATTGTGCAGTACCATTGTGCTGGTAATTACCATGTTGTTACCTTGGCTCCAGACGAAGGTTGAGTTGCTATCTACTCTGAGTAATAGAGGCTTCTCCATCTCTGGCTCATTGGCATTCGAACTATGTGCATCACAACTAGGGCTCTGTCGCAAGTATTGGGGAAAGAGAAAGGTTTTCTGCTGGGAAGACTTCATTTAAACCAAGCTGCAAACAGTGTCCTGGTGAATTGTATAATTATGGGCCTAGCTATGAGTTTTAAATTAATTAATGCAAACTAATTTGTTTTACCCTAAACTAGTTAGGGGAGAGAAGGATTCAATTGAAGGTAACAAGGTGTGGAGCTGGATGAACATGGCAGGCCAAGCAGCATCTTAGGAGCACAAAGGCTGACGTTTCAGGCCAAGACTCCATCCCCATCCCAGGCCCCAAGATGACTTTCCACATCAAACAGATGTTCACCTGCACATCCACCAATGTGGTATACTGCATCCGCTGTACATGGTGTGGCTTCCTCTACATTGGGGAAACCAAGCGGAGGCTTGAGGACTGCTTTGTAGAACACCTCCGCTCGGTTTGCAGTAAGCAACTGCATCTCCCAGTCGTGAGCCATTTCAACTCCCCCTCCCATTCCTTAGACGACATGTCCATTCTGGGCCACCCGCAGTGCCACAATGATGCCACCCGAAGGTTGCAGGAACAGCAACTCACATTCCGCTTGGGAACCCTGCAGCCCAATGGTATCAATGTGGATTTCACCAGCTTCAAAATCTCCCCTCCCCCAACTGCATCCCAAAACCAGCCCAGCTCGTCCCAGCCTGCCTAACCTGTTCTTCCTCTCACCTATCCCCTCCTCCCACCTCAAGCCTCCATTTCCTACCTACTAACCTCATCCCGTCCCCTTGACCTGTCCGTCCTCCCTGGATTGCCCTATTCCCCCCCTACCTTCCCACCCATACTCTCCTCTCCACCTATCTTCTCCTCTATCCATCTTCAGCCCGCCTCCCCCTGTCTCCCTATTTATTCCAGAACCCTCGCCCCATCCCCCTCTCTGATCAAGGGTCTAGGCCCGAAACATCAGCTTTTGTGCTCCTGAGATGCTGCTTGGCCTGCTGTGTTCAACCAGCTCCACACTTTGTTATCTTGGATTCTCCAGCATCTGCAATTCCCATTATCTCTGATCCCAGGATTCAATTGAAGGTAAGTTTAAATAAAAAGTATGAGACTGGAGGTGCAGCGTAGAGAAGAGATGAACATAATCAAATGTGACAGGAAAGGCCATAAAATATAGGACGAAGAGTGCAGGAGAAATTCGAATCAGAATAACCACGGCATGATAGGGTCGGCTTGAGCGGCCAAATGGTCTATGCTTGCTCCTATTTCTTACATTCCTGTGTAACACTCGTTACCAATGGTGTTGTTAACTCTCCCAGAAAGGCCAACTGTCCAGCAGAACTGCCATCAGGCTCTAATGGCTAAATGAGCTTTTGTGGAGATTTTAAACCACAATGTAACACAGGAGAGAGTAGGTGTGCAGGCTGAACTCTGCCTAGGCAGGGTTTTTGTTTTAAGCTTTTGTTTCATGTCTGCTTGGCCTGTGCCATCTCTAATGCAGAGTGTGTGGGATATTTCGGATTCTGTAAATGGTGACCATGGAGAATTAGAACAAGTTACCAATTTCAGATTTAAGCTAAGAAACTGATTTGATTTTGACTTTAATTCTAAAATGCAATGCTGGAATTGTGAAGCAGAAGATGTCAATGTCATAAAAAATATTGGAAGGTGTTGGTTAAGTGGAGGAACTGTTCGAGCTCCTCTGGGGAGCAAGAGGCGGCGCCGATACAGTCATCAATGTACCGGAGGAAGAGGTGGGGTTTGGGGCCTGTGTAGGTGCGGAAGAGGGATTGTTCCACGTAACCTACAAAGAGGCAGGCATAGCTGGGGCCCATGCGGGTGCCCATGGTCACCCCCTTAGTCTGTAGGAAGTGGGAGGAATCGAAAGAGAAGTTGTTGAGTATGGGGACGAGTTCAGCTAGGCGGATGAGGATGTCAGTGGAGGGGGACTGGTCGGGCCTGCGGGACAGGAAGAAGTGGAGGGCCTTGAGGCCATCTGCACCTTCCACCCCAACCTTCAGTTCACCTGGGCCATCTCCAGCACATCCCTCACCTTCCTGGATCTCTCAGGCTCCATCTCAGGCAACCAGCTTGTAACTGATGTCCAATTCAAGCCCACCGACTCCCACAGCTACCTAGAATACACCTCCTCCCACCCACCCTCCTGCAAAAATTCCATCCCCTATTCCCAATTCCTCCGCCTCTGCTGCATCTGCTCCCATGATAAGACATTCCACTCCCGCATATCCCAGATGTCCAAGTTCTTCAAGGACCGCATCTTTCCCCCCACAGTGATCGAGAACGCCCTTGACCGCGTCTCCCGTATTTCCCGCAACACATCCCTCACACCCCGCCCCCGCCACAACCGTCCAAAAAGGATCCCCCTCGTTCTCACACACCACCCTACCAACCTCCGGATACAACGCATCATCCTCCGACACTTCCGCCGTTTACAATCGGACCCCACCAACCAAGACATTTTTCCATCCCCATCCCTGTCTGCTTTCCAGAGAGACCACTCTCTCCATGACTCCCTTGTTCGCTCCACACTGCCCTCCGACCCCACCACACCCGGCACCTTCCCCTGCAACCGCAGGAAATGCTACACTTGCCCCCACACCTCCTCCCTCACCCCTATCCCAGGCCCCAAGATGACATTCCACATTAAGCAGAGGTTCATCTGCACATCTGCCAAAGTGGTATACTGCATCCACTGTACCCGGTGCGGCTTCCCTAACATTGGGGAAACCAAGCGGAGGCTTGGAGACCGCTTTGCAGAACACCTCCGCTCAGTTCGCAACAAACAACTGCACCTCCCAGTCGCAAACCATTTCCACTCCCTCTCCCATTCTTTAGATGACATGTCCATCATGGGCAGGCTAGAAGACTCTGCTCCTATTTTCAATATTTCCAAAGTAATCTTATTTCACACAAGGGCAAGATCCCATTCATACTGAAAATCTGAAATGAAAGCAGAAAGTGCCAAAAATGCTCGGCAGGCCAGGCAGCTTCAGAGAAACAGAATTAACATTTCTGATTGTTCCTTCATCAGAATTGTAGACCTCAGCCCTGAAATCTGAAACACAGTCCTGTTTCTTCCCCCACAGGCACTGATACATAGACTGAGTGTTTCCATTTCTCTGTCCTGTGTCATTGCCTCTGCCTAGTTAACTCTTTGTGAACTAACTCTGACTTGAATTGTTCACCATGACCTTTTGTTGTTGCAAGTAACTTTATCCATGGGCCAGCCCCTATGGAAGCTTAGACTGTTATTAACGTTGTAGCTGGTATGGCACATACTAATCGTCTTCTCAGATATAGCTAGAGTCCTATGCGTCATCTGGTAACAATATGAAGCTTTCTTCCTTGCCCAAGGCACAAGAACAAAAGAAAGACTTAAGCTTTAAAGTGCCTTTCATCTCCTAGAGTTCTTTACAGTCAACAAAGTGCTGCTGTTACTGTTGTAATGGAGGAATGTGGCAGCCAACCTGCACACAGCAAGATCCCACTAACGGCAACTTCCCCCCACAGTGGTCGAAGCAATTTCCACTCACAGTGGTCGAAAACACCCTCGGCCAAATCTCTTGCGTTTCCCACACCTCAGCCCTCACACTCCCTCCCCACAATAAAAACAAAGACAGAATTCCCCTCGTCCTCACGTAGCACCCCATTAAACACCAGATTCAACACATCATCCTCTGCCACTTCCACCATTTGTAATCTGATTCCACTACGAAGGATATATTTCCCTCCCCACCCTTACCTGCCTTTCAGAGGGTCCAGTCTTTCTGCGACTCTCTCGTCTGCTCCACACTCCCCACCAGCCCCATCATCCCTGGCACCTTTCCCTGCAACCACAGGAGGTGCTACACCTGCCCCTACACCACCTCTTTCACCTCCAGCCCAGGGCCCAAGAAAACCTTCCACATTAAATAGATGTTCACCTGGACATCTGGTAACGTGGCACATTGTATCCGCTGTTCACGGCGTGGCCTCCTCTACATCGGGGAGAACAAACAGAGGCTCCGAGACCACTTTGTGGAGCACGTATGCTTGGTTCATGACAAACGGCAACAGCTTCCAGTCCTGAACCATTTCATCTGCCCCTCTCGCTCCTTGGATGACATGTCCATCCTGGGCCTCCTCCAGTGTCACAATGATGCCACCCGGAAACTGGAGGAACAGCACTTCATATCCCACCTTGGAACCCTCTAGTCCAATGGTCTCAATGTGGGCTTTACAAGCTTCAAAATCTCCCCAACCCGAACTGCATCCCAAGACCAGCACACCCCATTCCCGCCTCCTTGACCTGTCCGTCTTCTCTCCCATGTATCTGCTCTTCCCACCTCACTGACCAAACCCCACCCCCACTTCCTACCTATACTCACCTACTAGCATCATCACCGCCTCCTTGACCTGCCTGTCTTCCCTCCCACCTACCCGCCCCTCCCTCCTCACTGACCAACCTCCATCCCAACTCCCTGCCTATACTCACCTGTTCTAGCTTCATCCCTGCCTCCTTGACCTGTCCGTCTTCTCTCCAATCTGCTCCACTATCCACCTTCTATCACCGCCTCAAAGAAACCAAAGAAACAAAGAAACCTACAGCACAGGAACAGGCCCTTCGGCCCTCCAAGCCTGCGCTGATCAAGATCCTCTGTCTAACCTGTCATCTATTTTCTAACGGTCTGTGTCCATTTGCTCCCTGCTCATCCATGTACCTGTCCAAATATATCTTAAAAGACGCTAACGTGTCTGCGTCTACCACCTCCGCTGGCAATGCGCTCCAGGCACCCACCACCCTCTGTGTAAAGAACTTTCCACGCATATCTCCCTTAAACTTTCCTCCTCTCACTTTGAACTCATGACCCCTAGTAATTGAGTCCCCCACTCTGGGAAGAAGCTTTTTGCTATCCACCCTGTCTATACCCCTCATGATTTTGTAGACCTCAATCAGGTCCCCCCTCAATCTCCGTCTTTCTAATGAAAATAATCCTAATCTATTCAACCTCTCTTCATAGCTAGCACCCTCCATACCAGGCAACATCCTGGTGAACCTCCTCTGCACCCTCTCCAAAACATCCACATCCTTTTGGTAATGTGACGACCAGAACTGTACACAGTACTCCAAATGTGGCCGAACCAAAGTCCTGTACAACTGCAACATGACCTGCCAACTCTTGTACTCCATACCCCGCCCAATGAAGGAAAGCATGCCATATGCCTTCTTGACCACCCTATTGACCTGCATTGTCACCTTCAGTGAACAATGGACCTGAACACCCAGATCTCTCTGTTCATCAATTTTCCCTCGGACTTTTCCATTTACTGTATAGTTCGCCCTTGAATTTGATCTTCCAAAATGCATCACCTCACATTTGCGCAGATTGAACTCCATCTGCCATTCATCTGCCCAACTCTCCCATCTATCTATATTCTGCTGTAATTTCTGACAGTCTCCTTCACTATCAGCTATTCCACCAATCTTAGTGTCATCAGCAAACTTGCTGATCAGACCACCTATACCTTCCTCCAGATCATTTACATATATCACAAACAACAGAGGTCCCAGCACAGATCCCTGTGGAATACCACTGGTTACAGGTCTCCAATTTGAGAAACTCCCTTCTACTACTCCCCTCTGACTCCTGTTGCCCAGCCAGTTTTTTATCCATCTATCTAGCACACCCTGGACCCCATGTGACTTCACTTTCTCCATCAGCCTCCCCCTCTCTCTATTTATTTCAGAGCGTCCTTCCCCTTCCCCATTATCTGAAGAAGGCTCCAAACCCAAAACATCATCTTTTCTGCTCCTCTGATGCTGCCTGGCTTGCTGTGTTCCTCCAGTTCCATGTCTTGTTAACTCAGACTCCAGCATTGGCAGTTCCTATTATCTCCCACTAACAGCAATGTGATTTGTAGCCAGATTATCTATTTGACCAATGATAAGCAACATGTGGCAGCAGTAGCTTAGTTGGTAACGTGCTCTTTTCTGAACTGCAAGGTGCTGGGTTTTATACTTGGTTCAAGACCTACTCGATGCGATGAGCATACAGGTCAGGGCTGACAGTGCAGTATTGAGGGAGCATTCCAAAGCCAGAGGTGCTTACACACATGAGAAAATTGAAGATAGGATCAGGAGCAGGCCATTCAATCCATTGAGCACCCTCCACCATTTAATGGGATCATGGTTGACACTAAGCTCAAGACCCTAATCCTGCCCTATCTCTATGTCCCTTGATTCCTTTGGCCAGAAGAGCTAGCAATACTAAAAATAATAATGTGACAGAAACTAGTCTACACAAATGTGAGGGAAAAGATTTGAACATAACAATAGGACCACCAATTCCTGTTCTCATTGCAACCTTAGTTCAAATGTAGACACAAGTGCTAAATTCCAGAGTTGAAGTGAGACCAACTGCCCTTGATATCAAAGCCATATTATTTCAGGTATAGCAAGGAGCCCAAGCAAGACTGGAGCCAATGGGAATTGAGGAGGAGTGTCCACTGGGTGGAGTCATGCTCCTTCAAAGCAAAGATGTTTGTGGCTGTTGGACGTCAGTCACCTCAGAGCCTTGGCATCTCTGCAGAAGTTCCTCAGGGTAGTGTCCTAAGTTCCAACCATCTTCCGTTGCTTCATCAATGACCTTTTCTCAATCATGAGATCAGGACTGGAGATGTTCACCAATGATTTTACAATGTTCAGCACCATTCGCAACTTCTCAGAAACTGATGCAGACATAGTCCAAATGCAGCAAGACCTGGACAATATCCAGGTTTGGGCTGACAAGTCGCAAATAACATTTATATATTGCAAATGACCAATTTCCACCAAGAGGAAATCTAACCATCATCTCTTGACAGTCAATGGCATTTTCATCACTGAATCCACCACTATCAACATCCTGGGAGATATCATTGACCTGGACGAGCCACACAAATGCAGTGGCTACAAGAGCAGAACAGAGATTAAGGAATCCTAAAGCGATTAACTCACCTTCTGACTCCAGAAAACCTGCCTACCATCTACATGGCACAATCAGGAGTATAAAAATCAAAAGAACTGTGGATGCTGTAAGTCAGGAACAAAACAAAGTTGCTGGATAAGCTCAGCAGGTCTGGCAGCATCTGTGAAGGAGAAAACAGGATTAACATTTCGAGGTCCGTTGACCTTTCCTCAGAGCAATCAGGCGTGTGATGGAAAACTTTCCATTTTTCTGGATGAATGCAGCTCCAACAACACTCGAGCAGCTTGATACCAGCCAGGACAAAGCAGCCCTTGACTAGCACCATGTCCACATCATCCCCTTCCTCAGTATCGACAATATGTATTGTATACAAGATATACCGCAGAAATGCATCAAGCCTCCTTAGAGCGCAACTTTCAGAACCATGATCACTCGATTTCGAAGGCCAAGGATAACAGATAGATGGGAACACCAGAGCTTGTCAGCTCCACTCCAAGGCACTCAACATTCTGACCTACAAGTATGTCACAGATTTACCCCGGTTCAATTGTAATCCCTCAATCAACATTACAAAAAAGACTGGAATATTAATATGACATTGCTATTTGCAGAAATTTGCTCTCTTCAAATTGGCCGCCATGTTTCCGGCATTCGAACAGTGACTACACTTCAAAAGGTACTTAATTACCTGCAGAGATAGTAGCAACTGCAGACGCTGGAGAATCTGAGAAAAGAAGGTGTGGAGCTGGATGAACACAGCAGGCCAAGCAGTATCAGAGGAGCAGGAAAGCTGATGTTTCTGAAGAAGGGTCCAGGCCCGAAACATCAACTTTCCTGCTCCTCTGAAGCTGCCTGGCCGGTGGTGTTCATCCAGCTCTCTACCTTGTTAATTACCTACAAAACACTTTCCAGTCAATGCTGACAGGTGCCAGGGTGCTGATCTATCATTTTCTTGAACCTTGTTCTCTGACACTTTCCGCCTGGCCTATCCTGGCATCAGAATCAGATATCGTCTGAGCAGGAAGCCACTGAATCTAAAACAGCTCACAGACAAAGGGTGCAGACTCCTTCAAAAGCAAGTTTTTATTGGAGTCAGAGAGAAAACGTAAACAGTTGAAATCCTGAGTTAGCAAATTGTTTAAATCTCAATTGACTGTACTTCTAATATTGCCCTGTCTGCAGCAGAATTTCCTGAATGCAGACCAGCCTCATTTATATACTAAGATAACAAAGTTTGGGGCTGGAAGAACACAGTAGGCCATGCAGCATCTTAGGAGCACAAAAGAAAAATCCTTTTGCTGATGAAGGGTCTAGGCCCGAAACATCAGCTTTTGTGCTCCTGAGATGCTGCTTGACCTGCTGTGTTCTTCCCGCCCCACACTTTGTTATCTCGGATTCTCCAGCATCTGCAGTTCCCATTATCTCTCATTTATGTACTCACTGGAACCTTACTAAGCACTCCAGTTTGGAGTGCTTGATTTTAAATGATTAACGACAGAACCTTAGGCAAGACACCATTGTTCATGTTGGAACCAGGATGGGCTCTGGTGTTCTTAGTTTTTCCTTCCCAGTCTTTGCAATTTACCATTGCTGTTCTCTGGCAACCTTCCAACCCCCGTTTCTCACAGTCCCCATCTCTTTGATGTAAGGTTTAGAAATTCAGTCGGGCTGTGATGAATCAAATGCTCTGGTTAAATGGAGACAATAAGGACTGTTGATGCTGGAAGCCAGGGTTTATACGTGTGAGGCTGGAAAAGCACAGCAGGTCAGATAGCATGCGACGAACAGGAAAGTCAATGTTTTGGTCTGAAATGCTTTGTCAGGTTCCAGCCTGAAACATTGACTTTCCTGCTCCTTGGATGCTGTCTGGCCTGCTGTTTTTTTTCCAGCCTCACACCTATATGCCCCAGTTAAATGTCTTTTATTCCTCATTTGTAATATATTCACAGTAAATAAATGAAATAAAAGTTCAAAGAAAATGAAAAACAATGACACAATTCCACATGACTTTCCCCATCAGACGTTGGTGCCCAGGACCTTAAATGAATTCCTTGGGATTCTAAGACATCCCTAGAGGTTTGACAACCCTTTGGCCTTGATTGTGCTATATTTTGTGCCACACTGTCATGCCATCTGCATCATTTGTACTGACTGTCATGTGCACCCTCTGAGTTCCTCTTTCTATGCCTTCTGATATCCTTTGACTGATCTATTCCTCTCAAAAAGCCTTCGCTCCTTTAAGCGCATGGGTCTCCTCCACTTCCTCCCAGCTTCTCAAAATAACAACCGACAGGAAACCGAGAGCTGCTGTTCAGCACTATACCCTAGTGCTGCTTCACCTATCACCAGACTATTGTTTCCGTCACTATTTCCACTGTTAGTTATTCCCGAGCAATCTCAATCTGCAGCAAGTCACTACACAAGGAAAAGTGCTTTGTTCAGTCAGAGAGCCATGTATGTTGCTGTGAATACTGTCTTGTTAAAGTTGGCCTGCAATCTCTGGCGATTGTTGACTGTCAAGTGTTAATCAGGTCCTATTGTTTTCTCTGATTTCAACATTGATAAGAAAAAGGTACGGTTTATGCAACAATCACTGTTTGATATCTGAATGTGACTGTCATATTGATCTATTTGGACATCACTGTTTTAAAACAAACAAAAATACACTGCATAGCACTAGCCGCGGTGACCATTTTTCTGAAGAAGGGTCTAGGCCTGAAATAATAAAATGTGAGGCTGGATGAACACAGCAGGCCAAGCAGCATCTCAGGAGCACAAAAGCTGACGTTTCGGGCCTAGACCCTTCATCAGGGTCTAGGCCCGAAACGTCAGCTTTTGTGCTCCTGAGATGCTGCTTGGCCTGCTGTGTTCATCCAGCCTCACATTTTATTATCTTGGAATCTCCAGCATCTGCAGTTCCCATTATCTCTCTAGGCCTGAAATGACAGCTTTCCTGCTCTTCTGATGCTGCTAGGCCTGTTGTGTTCATCCAGCTCTACACCTTGTTATCTCATGGCTACCAGGATGTTAGTGTTTTGCAGTTGTGACTACACAATGTAATGTAGGACTACATCAGGCAATGTCTGCACTGCAAACTTGCTCAGTGTGATATATGCAGGGTTACAGGGAGAGGGTAGGAGTGTTGGGTCTGGCTGGGATGCTCTTTGGTGGGTCAGTGTGGACTTGGTGGACCGAATGGCTGATTTCCACACTGTGGGGATTCTATGTTTCCATGATATTGGCCGGCTAATCTGCTTTTATCCAGTCAATTCAGGGACACTTGGTCATCAGAGATAGCCTTCTTGTTCTTGGAAGTAATTTCTGCAGGAGAATCATGCTACAGTCAAAATGCTAACTCTGCTTCTTTCTGCACAAACACCACCAGGCCTGAACAGAAACGAAAATTGCTGGAAAAGTCCAGCAGGTCTGACAGCATCTGTGGAGAGAAATCAAAGTTAACATCACGGGTTGAATGACACTTTCTCAGAACCAATGGTAGCTATGAAACTCAGTTTACATGCAGAAGATAGAGTGGGGTGAGGGGGTAAGGAGTAAGGGAAAGGTGGGGATAGAGCCCAAAGAGAGAGAAGAGTAGTTGGAAAAGGAGTGGATGACAGTCTGGCTAGGAGGGTGAATGGGGACTGTTCATGGCTAACAACGGGTTGTGTGCGATAGCAGACGATGTGATAACAAAGCCGGGTGTGTGAGGGTTGGGTTAAGGGCATAAGAGAGGTTGGTCAAGCCCTAAAGTTATTGAACACAATATTGAGACAAAAAGGCTGCTGGCTCCTCAAGCGGGAAATGAGGTGTTCTGCTTACACTGAGCTTGGCTTGTTTCAGTTAGCTCAGTTGGCTGCATGGCTAGTTTGTGAGGTAGCCCAATTCCAATATTTCCCACATTCTCTAAGATTACCATGAGGTGCGGTGACCTCAGGTTAAACCACCACCAATAGTCTTTTCCTCAAATAAGTGAGCATGGTGGCTCAGAGGTTCTCTCACAGCATTAGGGATATGGGTTTGATTCCAATCCTGGGTGACTGTCTATGTGGAGCTTGCACATTCTCCCCATGTCTGTGTAAGTTTCCACTGGGTGCTCTGGTTTCCTCCCACAGTCCAAAGATGTACAGGTTATGTGGATTGGGCATGGGAAATGTAGGGTGAGGATATAGGTCTGGGTGGGATGCTCTTTAGATGGTCTGGGTGCACTTAATAGGCCAAGTGGCCTGCTTCCATACTGTAGGGGTTCTATCGGTCTAGTCTGATGGTCTGGCAGGACAATGGTGAGCTTCCCATTAGCCTGGAGTCGCGTGTAAACCAGACTAGGTAAAGGTGATAGATTTCTTTACCAAAAGGACAATGGCGAACTAGTTGAATAAGGTCAGAAAATACACAACACCAGGTTATAGTCCAACAGGTTTATTTGAAAATGCAAGATTTTGGAGCATATTCCCCTTCATGAGGTGAAGTGAAGGGGACACAGAATTTATAAGTAAAAGATCAAAGGCTCACACAACTGATGAGAACACATTAAACAAATTAAGATGCTGTTAAATCTTTCATCAGTTAGAAGGCTTTAATTGAATAATATGTCTGTGCAAATCCTCAAATTTCTTTCAAGTCACTGCCCCGAGAGCTCTCAAGATTTTATCAATGTTAAGAAAAGGTGACATTTTAGGTCAGACGATGCATGTTAGGTGTGAGGCCTTGTTTAGAATATGTTTATATTTTGGTTTGGAGTCAGAATGGCTTCAGTTCTAAAGTAAGAATTTCTGAAACGACCGAATGTCGTTTCATTGACTGATGGTCTATAAATAGTCTGCTTTTTGAACAAAATAGAACATATCTGCAAATACAAATTTACCCAGTAGATTTACATGTGCGCGTGTAGGCGGGCAGCAGGAGGGCAAGAGAAATAAGGAAAGAGAGAGAGTGTGCGTGCGCATGTGTGTGCGGATGGGGGCGTTGTGAGAGAGAAAGGCAAAGTATGTTTGTGTGTGTGTGCGTGCGTGTGTGTTGGGTGAGGGGAGAGATAGAGAAGGAAAAAGAGTGTGTGTGTGTGTGTGTGTGTGTGTGTGCGCACACATGCGCTTGAGAGACAGTGTGTGGATGAGACAAGATCTGTATGAGTGTGTGTGTATGCATGCGTGTGTGTGAGTGAGTCAGTGAGCATGTGTGTGAGTGTACAGTGTGGTGGGGTCACCTATAGTGCAACATGAACCCAAGATCCCAGTTGAGGCCGTCCTCATGGAGACCAAACTTTGCTATCAGCCTCTGCTCAGTGACTCTGCATTGTTGTGCATCCTGAAGTCTACCTTGGAGGATGTTTGCACAAAGATCCGAGGCAGAATGTCTTTGAATGGTGAAGTGTTCCCTCACTGAGAGGGAGCATTCCTGTTTGGTGATTGTTAGGCGGTGTCCATTCATCCATTGCCATAGCGTCTGCGTGATTTCGCCAATATACCATGCCTCAGGACATCCTTGCCTGCAGCGTATGAGATAGACAACATTGGCTGAGTCACATGAGTATCTGTCGTGTGTGAGGGTAGTGTCCATGTCAAAGTTCTGACATGTCTTGCAGAGGTTGCCATGACTGGGTTGGCTGGTGTTGTGGTCAATGTTTTCCTGAAGGTTTGATAGTTTGCTGCGAACAATGGCCTGTCTAAGGTTTGGCAGTTGCTTCAGGATGAGAAGTGGAGGTGTGCAGAAGATATAGGCGAGGTGCTCAGTGTCATTGATAATGTGTTGAAGGTTGCAAAAAGCATGATGTAGTTTCTCCACTCCCGGGGAGTACTGGACGACAAAGGTACGCTATCAGATATATCACATGCCTGCCTTCTCAGGAGGTAATTATTGTTTTTCATTGTGGCACTTCAGAACTGGCGATCGATGAATTGAGCAGCGGAAAACCGTAATGACTTCCTCAGAAGACTCACTCTTTCTCTTCCACACACACCCACACACACTCCCTCTCTCTCCCCCTACCCCCACACACACGCTCTCTCTCTCTCCCTCACACACACACAAACACACACATGCACTCTCTCTCCCCCACACACATGCAAACACACACAGACACACATGCAAACACACACAGACACACATGCAAACACACACAGACAGTCTCTCATACATATGTACACTCTCTCATACACACACACACACACACACACACACAAAAGCACAAACACAGATACATTCTATTTTGTTCAAAAAGCACACAGTTTATAGACAGTCAGTCATTGTGGTGTTTTATAAATTCCTACTTTAGAAATAAAACCCTTCTGACTCCAAACCAAAACACAAACAGATTCTAAACCAGGCCTCATCCCTAGCAGACATACTCTGACCTAAAATGTCACCTCTTCTTTACACTGATAAAACCTTTAGTTCTCTTGGGGCAGTGACTTGAAAGAAATTTGGTGATTCACATATACATATTAATCAGTTAAAATGTCCTAACTGATTAAAGATTTACTGGCATCTTAGGTTTGTTTAATGCATCCTCATCAGTTGTGTGACCCTTTGATCTTTTACTTATAAACTCTGTCTTTTATGTGCCTCTTTGTCACTTCACCTGATAAAGGGGCTATGTTCCTTGTGTTTTCAAATAAACCTGTTGACCTAAGCCCTGGTGTTGTGTGATTTCTGACCTTGTCCACCCCAGCCCAACACCACATCATGAGCTTTTGGAGAAGGAGTTGGTGTGGTGGTAATGCCACTGGATGATCCAGCAATCCCAAATCTACATGGGAACATAGTTTCAAATCACATCCTAGTGAAATTTGACTTCAATAAGTAAAAAGTGAGCCTGATGGTCACCATGTGATCACAGTGGATTGCTGTGAAAATCCATCTTGAACACCATGTGCCCACCAAGAGGTTGGCTTGTGGGGATTAAAGAGTAGATCACCCTCTTGTCTTCGAATTGCTGCCACATTCCTAATAGGAACAGGAGAACATGTAGCTCTCCCTGAGCCCGTCCCATCATTAATGATGAGTCATCGACCAAACTGTGATTCTGTGATGAAGGGTCGAGGCCTGAAATGTCAGCTTTTGTGCTCCTGAGATGCTGCTTGGTCTGCTGTGCTCATCCAGCTCCAAACTTTGTTATCTCGGATTTTCCAGCATCTGCAGTTCCCATTATCTCTGTGATTCTGTAAACATTCTTTTATCCCATGTACCTTAATATCTTTGTCTAATGATAATCTATATCGCTCATAGTTCACCTATTCAATTGTTGTTTGCAGAAGAGAGTATTTTTATCCATTCACAGGATATGGGAGACACTGGCTAGGCTAGCATTTATTACCCATCCCTAATTGCCCTAGAGAAGGTGGCGGTGAGCTGTGCATCTACACTGCTGCTTTCCAATTTCTAATGCTTTGAATGTAGAAGTGTTTCTTAGTTCTATGATGAAAAGATCAGGCACAAAATTTTATACTTTGCTCTCCTTGGCTTCCCAAGCCACAGAAGTAGTTTTTCCCAATAAACTCTGAGACACAGAGTGACAGATCAGTCTCTAATTAGGAAAGCAATTGAAATGTCAGCATTTATTGCAAGAGGAATGCAGTATAAAAGCAGTGAAGTTTTGCTACAGGTGTACAGGGCCTTGGTGAGACCACATCCAAAGTATTGTGTACAATTTTGGTTTCTGTGTTTGAAAAGATATAATTACATTAGAAACAGTTCAGAGAAGGTTTACTCAATTCATTCCCGGGACAAAAGGCTTATGAAGAACACTTGAACAGGTTGAGTGCTTACTTTTCTAGGTTTTGAAGAATGACCCATCTTCATATCGAAATATATAAAGATCCTGAGAGAACGTGATGGATGGGATACGAAACAAATGTTTCATCTAAAGGTTGGAGATGAGAACTCGTGGTCACAGTTTTCGGTTTCCATTTAAAACAGAGATGCCGAATATTTTCTCCTCTAGAAGAAGTGCAGGCTAGATGATTGAATTTAGCCAAGGTTGACTTCGGTATATTTTTAATAAATAAGGGAGTCAAAAGTTGTGGCAGGCAAAAAAGTGGGATTGAAATCACAATCAGATTGGCCATGATGGTATAGGACATAGAACGTAGAACATAGAACAGTACAGCACGGTACAGGCCTTTTGGCCCATGATGTTGTGCCAACCTATTATCCTACTAAATCAATCTACCCTGCATGCCCTATATTTTACCATCCTCCATGCGCCTATCCAAGAGTTGCTTAAAAGTCTCTGGCATGTCCAGATCTGGCTCATTAATGGCCTCATGACAGCCTTGGTCCAAACATGGACAAATGAGGTGAGGCGAGTTACAGCTCTCGACAGCAAGACCACATTTCATTGAGCTTGGTACCAAAGACCTAAGCAAACTGAAATTAGTGGGAAACAAAGGGAAATCACTCCTCTGGTCAGAGTCATATTTACATAAAGGAAGAACGTTGTGGTGATTGCAGGTCAGTCATCTCACGTATAGGATATCTCAGCATGTGCTCCTCAGAGTTGTATCCCCAGCCCAAGCATCCAGAGCTGTTCCATCAATGACCTTCCTTCTGTCATAAGATCAGAGGTGGGGATGTTTACTGAAGATTGCACAGTGTTCAACACTGTTTGAGTCTCCTCAAATGCTGAAGTAGTCCATGTCCAAAAGCAACAAGCCCTGGACTATATCCTGCTTTGAGCTGATGAGTTGCAAGTAAGGTTCATGCCACACAAGCGGAGAAACAAGAAACAATGTGACTCCAGACCCACAGCAATGTGGTTGACTCTTAATGGCTCTCTAAGATGGCCAATAAATGCTGGCCTATCCACAAACGATCGTAAATGAATAAGAAAAGTATAACTACCACCCTTTGACATTCAGTACTGTTACCATCACAGATACCCCCAACATAAACATTCCCATTAACTAGAAGTTGAACTGAACTATCCATATAAATACTATGGCTGCATGAGCAGGTCAGAGGCTAGGAATGCTGCGACAAATACTCTGACTCCCCAAAGCCTATCCAGAACCTACTAAAATGAAACTCATCTCTCTTACCTGGATCGGTTCAGTTCCAACAGCACTCAAGACATTTGACACCATCCAGGACAAAATGGCCTGTTTGTCTGGCACCACAATGAAAAACGTTCACTCCCTCCACCAATGTACAGTAGCAACAGTATTTATAATATGTAAGATTCAGTGTTGCAATTTATCAAAACAGCACCTTCCAAATCCATGACTATTTCCGTCTGGAAGGACAAGGGCAGCAGATACATGGGAACATCACAACTGCTAAGAATCCAGTGTGGCTCATTGTGGCTTGGAAATATATTGCCATTCCCTTCAACGTTGCTGGCTCAGAATCCTAGAACTGCCTCTAAAAGATATGCCTGCACAAAATGGACTGCTGTGGTTGACAAATGTAGCTCATCACCACCTCCTATTGGTTAACTAGGGAAGGACAATAAATGCTGGCCCAGCAAGTGATATCTGTCTTGTGAATGATTAAAAAAACTGGTGCCGCAGGCCCAAAAGGCCTATTCCTGCTCCTAAGTCTTTCGTTTCTCTGTCCTTCGCTTGATCCTCTGATTAATTTGAAACGTTTGATCAAAATCACCCATTACCTACTTAACGCCAGAAAGCATGTGACTCCAGTCTGAGGAATTGTTCGCTGAAACTTTTCAGGCAGTGTTTGAGACCCTCGAGCGCCTGCCATAGAAAAGTGAAACACGGAGTTCCCTGATATAAAAGTGATCCCTGTATGATATTCATGAATGTTCTGGTGATCAGAAGCTTTAGCAAGGTTCTGAATACTGGGTTGCCATCCAATGACAGTCCATGCATCTGACAGATCTGAATGGTGTCTTCCCGAATGTAAATTATCAGTGGGCATTCTTTAATCTAATTTGATATTAATCTTGTTTTTGGAACTTTAAATCAAAACATGCAGAAGGCCACAGGAAAGTACTGTAGGCATAAGAGGCCATTTGGCCAATTGAGTCTATGCTAGCTCTATTTCGTGCAATCCAGTCAGTCCTTTCCATCCACCCTATCCTCATAGACCCTTATGTTAATCCCCCTTCAGTACCTATCCAATTTTCTTCAGAAATAATTCATTGTCTTCACTTCCCTGAAATGCATTCCCAGATCATTACCACTGTGTTAATATGTCCTTCCACACATTTCCTACTGTATCACTTATCTTCAGCCTTAAAACTATGTCACCTAGTCCTTGGACCACCAACTGACTGGGATAGGTTTTTGCTTGTCTAAGTTTTCTAAACATGAAAAAAATCTGAAGCACACTATCAGGTACTCCTCTCAATCTCATTTACGCCCAGGTCCCATGTGTTATGTTAGATTCCCTACAGAGTGGAAACAGGTCCTTTGACCCAACAAATCCATGCCATTCCTTCAAGCATCCCACCCAGACCCATCCCCCTATAAACCACACACCCCAGAACACTATGGGCAATTTAGCATGGCCGATCCACCTAACCTGCACATCTTCAGGCTGTGGGAGGAAACCAGAGCACTCGGAGAAAACCCATGCAGACACAGGGAGAATGTTCAAACTCCACACAGATAGTCACCCAAGGCCAGGATTGAACCCAGGTCCCTGGTGTTGTGAGGCTACAGTGCTAACTGCTGAGCCACTGAGCCACCTTGAGATACCAATATCTTCTGGTAACTTAAAAGATCTAGGCACATGAAAAGCCAAGTCCCTCTGTCCCTGCACAGTCTTTACACCTTTATGATTAAGTGTATATTAACCATGAAGTGATTCAAAAATCTCCAGTGTCAGGGCTGAGTTAGGAATTGAGCAGAAGGATATGTTAGAGAGAATTAAGCTAAACATCTGGTTTTATTGTTCATTCCAAACTCAGTTAATTCTTGTTCTGCTTGTTCAGATCGGCTGATGAAATTTGACCACTCGACCATAATTTTCAACTCCACTTTCCTACCTTTTTCCTGTAACTCTTGATTTCGTTAAAAGATTACTGGGGTCTTGTGTCACCTTCTCCATGTCCAATTTCACAACATGTGTGAATGTAAGTTTCCCTTCTTCTAGACTTTTCATGAACTTCACTTTCCATGTGCTTTGTAGTTGGATGTTTAGTTATTGAAGGTTGCAATCAGGCTGGATTACATGGACTATGTTTGATTACTAACTGAATTGACTGCAGTGTAAGCAAAGGAGCCTCTTCAATAACACTTCATTATGGGATTCTTTTATGTTTTGACTGTACAGGAATCTGGAAATGAAGAGGATTAGGGTTATGTTTATTAGTTGAAGATAATATTAACTGATAAGGAGAGGGGAAGTAGACTGCATGGAGAGAAAATGGATGAGCAATTAGCCATCGACACTGATGATCTAGCAGGGGCCTGGAATATGCTGTAAATTGAAATATAGCCACTTTCTGGCTGTACGTGTGGTGTGTCATAGAAACTCAGTTCCCTTGAGCTCAAGCATGAAATCATGATCATGGAGTCATAGATTCATACGGCACAGAAACAGACCCTTTGGCCCAACCTGTCTGCGCTGACTAGACATTCCAATCTGATTTAATGCCTTTTGCCAGCATTTGGCTCATATTCGTCCAAACCTTTCCTATTCATTTATCCACCCAGATGTCTTCTAAATGTAATAATTGTACCAGCCTTCACCACCTCCTCTGGCAGGTCATTCTATACACACACCACCCTCTGCGTGAAAATGTTAACCCTCAGTACCTTTTTAGGTCTTTCTCCTCTCACTTTAAGCCCATGCCTTCCAGTTTTAGACTTCCCTACCCTTGGAAAAAGATCTTGGCTATTCAGCCTATCCATGCTCCATCCATTTTATAAATATTTATTAGGTCACCCTCAGCCTCTAAAACTCCAAAGAAAGAAGGCTCAGCCTCCCCCTATAGCTCAAACGTCTCAACCCTAGCAACATCCCTATAAATCTTTTGTGAACCCTTTCAAGTTTAACAACATCCTTCCTATAGCAGGGAGACCAGAATTGCACACAGTATTCCCACAGAGGCCTAATCAATGTCCTGTACAGCTGCAACATGACCTCTCAACTCCTATATTCAATGCACTGACTGTCAATAGAGCAACTCACTGCCTGACATGTGGATACTGATCCAGTGGGAGCAAATGAGAAAAGGCGAATAGCCAGCAATGGGCAAAACCGCATTCAGCAACAAGGGTGTCAACATGATTTTTGGAAACACTGATAACAGGGAACGTACAGAAAGCAGGCATTTGAACCTAGTAGATCAAAGCAAACGTTTACTTTCCACTTGGGGCAGCACGGTGGCTCAGTGGTTAGCACTGCAGCCTCACAGCACCAAGGACCTGGGTTCAATTCCACCCTCAAGCAACTGTCTGTGTGGGATTTGCATATTCTCCCCACGTCTGCATGGGTTTCCTCCATGTGCTCTGGTTTCCTCCCACAGTCCAAAGATGTGCAGGCTATGGGGATTGGCCATGCTAAATTGCCCATGGTGTTCAGCAATGTGTACATTAGGTTGAGTGGGATGCTCTATGGGTCGGTGTGGACTTGTTGGGCTGAAGGGCCTGTTTCCACACTGTAGGTATTCTATGAGATAGAGAGCCTTATGGCTGCCTTCATGTTCCCCTGACCCAGGATCACAACTTTCATGGTTCAAGTGCCAGTTCAAAATTTGGGAACAAAATTCAAGATAGACACTGCAATACTGAAGAAGTGCTGCACTGCCCAAAGTCTGTTTTTTTGCATGAGATTCAACATTCAGTCTCCACTACTTCTCTCAGATGGATATAAATAATTCCACTGTGCTTTTTCTGAGAAGACCAAGATCATCTCATCATTGCTGTTTGGTACGGGCTTTAGTTGAGGAGACCATGAATGGACCATGCACTGAGGTGCTGTTTAGTGCTGAGCAAAATAGTTTGAACTAGCGGTGAGCTGAAGTTGCTAGGTACACGCTCTGACCAAGAATTGTTGGTGTCTACTTTGCTCTGGGTGGGTGGCAGGCTGGAAACCTACATGCTGAGGAAAGATGTGCAGTTAATAAGGTTATTAACAAACAATGGTCACCAATAATAGACTCATCACTTTAGTCAGAATTCGTCTCAACACCCAGAACCGTGACAGAAAATGAAGCAAGTTGCTTCCAACGTCAAGATAGGCCTCACTGGACTTCTTACACAATTTTGCCACATTTTCTGTCATCTCCCACATCATACAGGCCCCTATAAAATGCTGCACACAGTTTAGGTTGTCTGACAACACTGAAGTATCTTTAGATGGATTCCCTAATGAATATACAGTAAATCATTGTAATGAGAGCAAGCCAAATTATGGTTTCCTTCCATTTTGACATCAAATGCATCCTTCCGTCACTTGTGGCCAATGGCAACCCAATGTAAATATGATCAACTTGCATGGATTGAAAAACTTGTTTAATTAAAAAACAGCTTAATAGGCTTGACCTGCAGAATCAATGGCTCTCATTACATCTGTTTTAGGATGTTAACTGGTTCACATGGGCCAGTAAAGGCTGATATTGAGGGGCATCACGAACATCCTTATGATGGCATATGAATTGTGGACAGAATGGCTTAGGATCGCAAAGGAATGAGACCCATTATCGATTCCTTATTGAATCCTTGTGACAATGTCGACCTGCAACCAGTTGCTGTAAGACCAAATGATGTCAGAACAGAAGTAGGCGTTTCGATCCATCAAGTCTGCTGACAGTCAATTAAAACCATGGCTGAGCTGATTATCTTCAACTCCACTTTCCTGCCACTTGCTTATAATCCTTGATTCCCTTACTGATTAAAAATCCTCCCTTTTTCAGCCTTGAAGATATCGAATGACCCATTTGTGATAGCTATCGGCAGTGAAGAATTCCACAGATTTATTATCCTCTGAGAGAAGAAATTCCTGCTCCCTTCTGTCTTAAATGTGCAACCCCTCCCTTCCTCTGAGATTATACCTTCTGGTCTGAGACTCTCCCGTGAGGGGAAACAATCTCTCCACATCCAACCTGCCAGGCCCACTGATATTCTGACAAGTTTCAATAATGTCTTCCCTCTTCCTCCTAAACTTCAGTGAATGCTGCTTAAATTTCTTCTCATAATATACCTTCATAACCAGCATCAACTGAATGGGCCTTCTGTGGACTGCCTCCAATGCCTTATCTTTCCTTACACAAGGGGACCAAAACTATTCACTGTATTCTAAATATGGTCTGATGAGTGTCTTGTATAATTTAACATGATTTACATATTTTATACCCCATTGCCTTTGAAGGAAATGTAAACATTGGGGCGGCACGGTGGCTCAGTGGTTGGCACTGCAGCCTCACAGCGCCAGGGACCCAGGTTCAATTCCAGCCTCAGGCAACTGTCTGTGTGGAGTTTGCACATTCTCCCCATGTCTGCATGGGTTTTCTCCAGGTGGTCCGGTTTCCTCCCACAGTCCAAAGATGTGCAGGCTAGGTGGATCAGCCAAACTAAATTGCCCGTAGTGTTCAGGGGTGTGTAGGTTATAGGGGGATGGGTCTGGGTGGAATGATTCAAGGGGCAGTGTGGACTTGTTGGGCCAAAGGGCCTGTTTCCACACTGTCGGGGATTTAATCTAATCTCAAATCTAACCTAATCCATTTGCCTTCCATATTACCTGCTAAACCTGTATGCTAGCTTTCTTGATGTAGGCCTGAGGACCCTCTGTGCTGCAGCTTTCTGCAGTCTTTCTCCATTTAAATAATAATCAGCTGTTTTATTTTTCCTGCATCACACGTTTTACAACAATTTACTCCATCTGACAAGATTTTGCCTACTTACGTAACCTGTCTATATCCCTCTGCAGCCTCTTTGTGTCATCCTCACCCCGTGCCTTCTACTTATTGTAATGCCATAATCTTGGAGTCATAAAGTCCTACAGCATGGAAACAGACCATTTGGTCCAACCAGTCCATTCTGACCATAATCGCAAACTAAACTAGTCCCACCTGCCTGCTCCTGACCCATATCCCTCCAAAACTTTTCCATTCATGTATATACCCCTCTAAATCTTTCCTCCCATAATTCCTGCCAGGATCTTGGTAATAGTACATTTACTTACCTATTCCAAGTCAGTAATATATATGAGAAATAATTGTGGGCTCAACATTGGATCCCTTTTGACACAGCACCAATTGCAAAAATGTAATTTTCCCCTTACCCTAACTCTCTGTTTTCTATTAATGAACCAATCTTCTATCTACATTGATATACTCCATCCAATGCCATGGATTCTTATCTCATTGAGTAGCCTCAGATTCTAATGTGCAGTCAACTAAATCTTGTTAATGATGAATCCCATTCAATTTAAATCAGGAAGTGGTTTTCTACACCACACTAGATCAAGCAGACCATGGAGTTCCAAAATGAAAAGAGGATTAGGGCAGCAAACTTCAATCATAGAGTGCTATGAGCTGGCCTATTCATAGAACACTCTCAGCACCACAAAAATGTGAGATCATTAAGCCGCTGTTGAAACCCAAGGACACAATCCAGAGTACTGAGGGCCATTAACAATGCATGGTGGAGAGATATATTGAGGGAATAGTCAGCAACACAATAAGGATTTTGCACTTCATTAACTGAGGTTTATAAACAGAAGCATAAAAGCTATGGTGACTCTTTATAAAGTTTTATTCAAACCACTATCAGTGTACTGTATCCAGTTCTGCCCAACAACCTTCAGGTAATAGAAGGATCCAAGCGAGGATGGAGATGCAGTCATTCAGGGAGTTTAGTTGCAAGTTTAAATAGACGGGCTGGTGCTTTTCTTTTTGGAACAAAGTGGGATTTGAAAGCATCATCCAAGATTAGGACAGGTTTTATACACAGTACGTAGGCGGTCTCCTCTAGCTGGCTGTACATAGACCTAAGGTTTTGTGCAGAAAGTGGGGAGGGGGCATTGGTGATGTGGTAGGTGATGTGATGATGAACCTTTTTGCCCGGCTACTGAAAACGATCTTGAAGCCATTGCCTAAAAACGAGTAGTCGAGGCAGGAAGAGTGAATGAGATTGAAAAGAAACTGGTTGGGCCCTTGAGGGACATAAACTCATTGAGTCATCTTTCAAATGAGACATTAAGCTATTTAAAATATCCCACAGCACTGTGTCAAAGAATGGCAAAGGACAAGCAAAGAAAAACTATGCCTAAAAATATAGATTTCTAAAACAGATTAATTCAGGAAACATCATCTGCAGGATCTTACTGTGTGACATTGGCTACTTAATCTCCCATAACAGCCCTTCAGCAAGTACCTCAGTCCAGCACTTTAAGATGTCCATCCTCAGTTTACAGAATGTGCTATGTTTAAATCCAAGTTCCTTTCTTTTCGATTTCCTCACACTGTTGAATCAGGGAAATGAACAGTATCAATGGGCTTCAAAGGAAGTAGATTCACATCTGGCTTGAGAGGGGATTGAGGGATATAATCAGACAGTGTGTAAGTGCATCCAAGACTGTCATAAAATTAGCTTCTTAGGCTCAATGGTTTCGTTATGTACCTAAATGGCAATGCATTGTAAACCTGACAGTGTGTCTAATGCAATAAAATGTGAGGCTGGATGAACACAGCAGGCCCAGCAGCATCTCAGGAGCACAAAATCTGACGTTCCGGGCCTAGACCCTTCTAATGCAGTCAGTCATGAAAGTTGCGGGAAAGCTCACTGTTTCTTTAAACCTCAGCCTGAGAGGAATGTTTTGATCATTAAGCCTGGTCTCTCCCATGGGGAACTGCAAATGGCTGTCTTTGTATTAGGAGGCAAACAACTTTATATCTTGCCATAGGGTAGTGTGTTGGACAATGGGGAGCCAATACTCAGCAACGAAAACCAAAAGACAGAAAGAAAGACAGATTGTTCTCCATTGACTCCTAAACTTCTTTACTCAAGCATAGAAATGAGTTTTTTTTTAAAAGTCCCTTTCCTCATGCCTCGCTCCTCGTGCAAGCAAGTTTTATGCAAAGTTATTAATTTTCTCAGTGTCAAGTACTTCAGGGAGGATCCAGCCTTAATTTATGATCCAGATTGCACAGCGAGTCTCTTTGTGACAGTGTGGTTAGTGGTCAAGCAAATAGTTCCACTGCACTGGTATTACAAATTAGCCCTGGCAGCCCCTAGGCAGTCATAGATGACAGCAACATCGAAATTTAGGGATGCAGCTAAACCCATTCATTGTGTCATCTATTATAGTGAACTGTCATGAATCCCGAACTTCATTGGGCTCAGTCTCCATGGACAATTACTGAAATTACACAACCAGGACAACAGGATGCATATTGTAACTGGTTTTCAATGTTATAACATCTTTTTCCCTTCCAATGCTCACTCTCCAACCTCCTCGAAAATGTCGGTCTAAATTTTCTGGTGGGGCCAGAAATTAGTTGACCTGACTGCACCCACACAACCCCAAATGAGAATGGGGGGGAGGGGTCAGAGATCATTGAATATGCTTTGCCCATGGCTGACTAATTCAGATCAATATTGCACTGCAGTACTCTGGGAGCACTGTATTGTTGGACGCGATGCCTTTCAGGTGAATGTTAAACACAGGCCCATATCTGCCCTCTCGCTTGGGTGTAAAATATTCTGGTGGACATTCTCCCTGGCTACCCTCAACCAATGCTTAAAACTGGTCATTTACATCATTTTGGTTTGTGGGAACTTGCTGTGCGCAAATCGATTGGCTTCTTTTAACAACAGTGACCACAGTTGAGAAAAATTTCACCATCGGCTATAAAGGCATGAGGATGGCATTCCACCACCAGGGATTGGTTGAACAGTGCCTAACTTAAACATCACAGTATAGCCAGATTTGGGATGGCTACTAAGGTCGGAAAGAATTTCTATTGACCTGAAGTTTGCTCCTCGAAAACTGAAGTAATCTTTTGTCCATTCTTTTTCAAGAGTGTCACGGTGTTTTCCATGTGGGATCATGCAACATGAAAAATGTGATGTACACATCTCACAAATTTATACAGGCAGGTTGTCAGACACAAAAGGACCTCTCTGATGAATGATCCTCAACTATGTACATCTCTCTCCATAAGCTGCAGTCTAAACTGCTGAATATTTCCAGGGTTTGTGATTGATATTTGAAGCATAAAACAGGCCATCTGCTTCAAGAAGTCTGCATGGTGTATACTTTCCAAATGAGTTTCCTCCTGAGACAAAAATAAAAATTGCTAGAAAAGCTCAGCAGGTCTGGCAGCATATGTGGAGAGGAATCAACTTTAACATTTTGAGTTAAGTGACCTTTCCTCAGAACTGGGGAGTCTCCTTCTGCCCTACTTCATCTCATCCCATCAACATATCATTTTACCACTTTCTTACTAGAGTGTTTATCTAGCTCCCCAGTAAATCTAACCATGATTTTCACCTCAGCAATTCCACAGTATTTTTATGCATTTTCACCACTCTGTTCTGAATTCCTGATTGAATTTACTCATTACAATGTTATATCCACGGTCCCAACATTGATCCCATACACATTTGGTGATATCTCCTCTACATTTACCCTATCAAAACACCCTTTCATAATCTTTAATGGATGATCCCAGTGGTAGTCTCGACATCAGGCTGTTCAGGCCTTGAAATATATCTTTCTTGTTATCAGCCAGCTGATACCAGGAAAATTTCATTGTTTAACGTGGACTGCAATTGTTAATTTTGTTTAGTCATTAGTTGATTATAGTCCATTCACAGAATCTAGTGCTGATTGGCCAGACTTCGAACAGCTGGTGATTTTGAAAGCTCTTGTCTCTACGATTTTGGGAACCCGTACAAGATTTTCATTCATCTCAGAAATTTCACAAAGAATACTTTGTCATGAATATTGCAATTTCTCTTCATGAAACTATAGGCACAACAGTAGAGGGAATAATTATCAGTAGTTAACAAGAGAGAATCTTAGCGTCATACTGAGAGCCTTTGTAGTTTCTCAAAGTGCTTGATGTAAGGGTAGTAGATGGCACGGATGGAAGTCACACTGTGTAACCCAGACAGAGGATATAAAACACTGCTTATGATGCAGTTATAACAAAAGTGATTTTAATCTGTAAAATAACGCCAAAAAAGTGAGATTTCCTAAGGAATTTTTTACATCTATGTTGTCATTAGCAATCACTTGCTAATATGTATGATTGTCCATGTCAGAAATTCCATGAGACTGGTCATGGGTTCTGTGGGCCCTATTTGGCAGATGAGCTCAATCCTAGAGCCATATCTCTGACCACACACTTGGCAGATGTTTCTAAGGAGTGGAAATGGTCTTGGGCCTTGAAATCACTCGCATCCTATTTTCCAATTTCTTTTCCAAACTTCAACCTGTCAATGGGTGTTCAAGGAACTGTGTCACTTCCTACAGGAGTTTCCTCTAAGTTGGTTTCTTATGAACAAGGGCCTCCTATGCTTTAATATCTATGCTGCAATTCTTTGATAGAAGATTTCAGGGACTCACTGTTATAGGAAAGATTTGTTAAACTTGAAATGATGCAGAAAAGATTTACAAGGATGTTGCTGGAGTCGGAAGATTTGAGCTGTAAGGAGAGGCCGATAGGCCGAAATTGTTTTCCTTGGAGCATCTGAGGCTGAGGGGTGACCTAGTAGAGGTTTATTAAATCATGAGAGGCATGGATAGGGTAAATTAAGGTCTTTACCCCTGGCTAATGGAGGCCAAAATCAGAGGGCATTGATTTAAGGTGAGAGGGGGAAGGTTTAAAAGGGACCTAAGGGGCAACCTTTTCTTACAGAGGGTGGTGTGTGTATGGAGTGAGTTGCCAGAAGAGTTGGGGTGGGCTGATACAATTACAACCTTTGAAAAGCATTTGGATGGGTACATGAATAGGAAAGGTTTAGAGGGACATGGGCCAAATGCAGTTAAATGGGACTGGGTTAATTTAGGATATCTGGTTGGTGCAGAGCAGTTAGACAGAAGAGCCTGTTTCCTTGCTGTACATCTCTATGACTTTAAATGCTTCCCTTGCCCTCTTCTCATTTGAATGCCTTCCTTGAACTGGGTGAAGATGATTAGCTGCAGCCAGGATGCTGATGTTCGTACACCAGTCCTCCAAGGTGATGTGGAAAATCCACCTCAACAGCATTTATGGCACATCTCAATGGCCTTGACATGGTGGCTATCCATAAACCAAGTATCAGAGCAGAATAGAAGAATCAGAAGGACAACAGCCTAATAGAAGACTTTCCATAACTGTAGCCCGTCTTAAAATGACTTCCAACCAATGGAATGTAGTTAGGAAAATGCAGCAATCAATCTGCTCATATCCAGGTTGGGTAAGCAGCAATGTGATCATGAACAAGTAAACTGTCTTCATGATGGAGGTCGGCTGATCAATGTCAGTGAGGTCCAATACGCAACATGGCTGTTGTGGTCCAAGAAAAGAAGCTGTGTTCCAGCTTTACTGCTCTGAAGAGGAGTCACATTGAATTTGTAACCTTAACTTGTTCTTCTCTCCACAGTTGCTGAATTTCTCTGATATTTTCCATTTTTACTGAACTTCTCCGACAATCAAATACTCTTTAAATCGGCCAGATTTCTTGCCAGGTAGATGCTTGACTCTGATACGAAATCCGTCTGATTTATATGTCATCTGAATTTAGATTTTCAAAACATTTATTTTTTGAGATGGAAGCTTCACTTATTTCATTTGTGGCTGGACCGCCCCTCTTGGCTGGTCATTTGATGAAAAGGTTCGTATTGTCCAGGGGATGATATTCAAAGAGCTGTGTACTTGTTTGTGTCAGTGTGGAGTACTTATACAAGTCACTTCAAAATTATAGTTGCAGTAGCCCTGGATCAGAGTGCTGCATTACCTCAATGTTAAACAGCTGCTGCTTCATTCTCACCCAAATGACAAATTAAAAACACAGATTATATTTAGCAGAAATGTTTAGATGCTGTAGTGGATGCACATTCACTAACCAGATGGAGATTATTTTTTAGGAGCCAGGAGACACTGTGCTGAAAGCAAATTTATGGTACATCAGATTTCCACTGCATTAAATGGGAAACCATCCAGAGCATCAGGGTCGTGCAATGGTATCTCTTACACCCACCACTGGGGACAGCGGGGCCTCTGTTAACTGTCTCATCTGAAAGGTGAGCACCTCTGGCAAAGCAGCATTCTGTCAGTGATAACACAAAGCTGCAATATCAGTCCAGATTATGTGCTCAAATGTCTGGAGTAGACATTTCATCCGTATTTTACTCACAGGCCAGAGAGGAAATTCTGAGCCAGAAGTCCTCAAGATCATCGATCCTTCCAGACACTGGTTTCAGTAAACCAGGCCATTTGCTGTGTATTGAATGATTGCTACGTTTCCAACATTAAAGCAGTGCCTACACATCAGAAATATTTAATTGGCTGTGAAGTACCTTGGGATAACAAGGTGTCGAGCTGGATGAACACAGCAGGCCAGGCAGCATCAGAGGAGCAGGAAAGCTGACGTTTCAGTTCGGCACCCTTCTTCAGCAATGTGGGAGGGGAAGGGGCATCCGAAATAAATAAAGAGGAGGGGAGGCGTTGATAGAAGGTGGATAAAGGAGCAGATAGGCGGAGAGAAGACAGACATGTCAAGGAGTCAGGGATGAAGCCAGTACAGGTGATTGTAGGTATGGAGTCGTGATGGGGGTTGGTCAGTGAGGAGCAAGGGATGGATAGGTGGGAGGGAAGATGGACAGGTCAAGGAGACAGGGATGTGATGGGTTGGTTTTGGGATGAGGTCGGGGTGGGGAGATTTTGAAGCTCGTAAAGTCCACGTTGAGACCGTTGGGCTGTGCGGTTCCAAGGTGGAATATGAGGTGCCGTACCTGCAACCTTCGGGTGGCATCATTGTGGCACTGTCGGAGGCTGGATGACATGTCCATCCTGGGCCAGTGGGAGGGGAAGTTGAAGTGGTTCGTGACTGGAACTGAGTGTAGGCGTTTCACAAAATGGTCTCCACGCTTCCGCTTAGTTTCCCCAATGTAGAGGAGGCCACAGCAGGAACAGCAGATACAATATAGCACATGAGCAGATGTGCAGGTGAACATCTGTTTAACAGAATTTTGTAGAACCCCTACAGTGTGGAAACAAGCCCTTCAACCCAACAAGTCCACGCCGACCCTCAGAGCACCCACCCAAACCCATTCACCTATAATCCACTTAATCTACACATCCCTGAACACTACCAGAAATTTAGTGTGGCCATTCCACCCTAACCTGCACAGCTTCGGACTGTCTGAGGAAACCAGAGCACCTGGAGGAAACCCACACATTACACAGGGAGGATGTGCAAACCCCATACAGACAGTGGCCCGAGGGTGGAATTGAACCCGGGTCCCTGATGCTGTGAGGCAGCAGTAGTAACCGCTGAGCCACCGTGCTGCCCCTTAATGTGGAAGGTTTACTTGGGGTCTACGATGGAGTTGAGGGGGGAGGTGTAGGGGTAGGTGTAGCACTCCTGCAGCTGCAGGGAAAGGTGCCAGGGGTGGTGGGGCTAGTGGGGAGTGTGGAGTGGACAAAGCAGTCACGGAGAGAGCAGATGAGCTCAATCATCAAGCAAAGAGTGGGGAGGGAAAATTGTCCTTTGTAGTGGGGTCAGATTGCAGGTAGCGGAAGTGGTGGAGATTGATGCATCGAATCCAGAGGTTGATGGGGTGAAACGTGAAGATGTGGGGAATTCTGTCTTTGTTGTTATTGCGGGGAGGGGGTGTGAGTGTTGAGGTGTGGGATACATGAGAGATGCGGTTGAGAGCGTTTTCTACCACTGTGGAGAGGAAATTGCGGTCTTTGAAAAATGAGGACATCTGGGATGTCGGGGAGTGGGATGCCTTATCTTGGGAGCAGATGTGGTGGAGGCGAAGGAATTGGGAATTCTTGCAGGAAGGTGGGTTAGAGGAGATGTATTCTAGGTAACTGTGGGAGTTGGTGGGCTTGAAATAGGTGTCAGTTTCCAGGTGGTTACCAGGGATGGAGACAGAGAGGTCCAGGAAGGAGAGAGAAGTATCAGAGATGGTCCAGGTGAATCTGCTTTCTGCTCCTCTACCCACCTTCCATCATTGCCTCCCCATCTCCCTCTATGTTTCAGAGTCCCCTTTTCCTCCCCCATTTCTGAAGAAGTGTCCAGACCCGAAACGTCAGCTTTCCTGCTCCTCTGATGCTGCCTGGCCCGCTGTGTTCATCCAGCTCTATGCTGTGCTATCTCTGGCTCCAGCATCAGCAGTTCCTACTATCTCTTGGGATGTTCTGAGGTGGTGAATGGGGTTACATAAATGCAAGTTCATTCTCTCTTTATTTTTCTCCCTTTCTTTACTTCTGACGTTGCTACTGGCTGAGTGAAGTCAACAGCAATAGCCGAGTGTAAAATCACCTTAAAGTATGTTTGGCAATTCAACCCTTGGTTATATAGAGAAAACTGTCAACAAGTTGCCAGGGAACTTACAATGTGATGTAATAACAAATGCAGTCATAGGGATGGAGTTAGGCACTGGATGGGAGGATTTCCTCGAGTCATAAAGTAAATAAGTAAGTAATTAGCTACAGACCTCAAAGGACCATCTTACTGGGTCCCCTGCTGCGCACAGCAACCAGTCAGCTGTGCATCAAGCTGTATCATGGGTTGAAATCAGTTCGATGAACAGGAGGTTTGCATTTGTTAAAAATTATTCATGGGATGAGGGCGTCATTGACTGGGCCAGTATTTATTGCCCTTCCCTTGTCACCCTTGAGAGTAATTACAAAATTAAAAAGACATTTGCGCAGATAAATGGATAGGAACGGTTTAGCGGGACATGAGCCAAATGCAAGCAAATGAGGCTATTTCAGTCTAGGATACCTGGTTGGCATGGACAAGTTGGGCTGAAGGGCCTACTGCTGTGCTGTCTGACTTGAGGTGGTGGTAAATTGCCTTCTTGAACTGCTGCAGGCCATTTGGTGTAGAAACATCCACAACGTCCATAGGTTTTATCTCTCAATAATGAATATCTCAGTGCGATAGGCTCAGGGTCTGGTTCCCGCTCCAAAGATGGGGGTCTTTCAAATTTCTTTCCAGTGATCTGAAAGTGATATCTGATTGTGACCAGAGAGAAGGTCAGTATGAGCACCTGTTCCACATAAGGGAGACAGGGCCACGTCAGTATATCTGGGGATTTGGTTCAAAGTGGAAATTCAACTGGTAAGTCTTTCATCAGTTCAATTTTAAGTAAAAGTCAGATTCTGACATAGAACTAACAGCCCTTATGTAAATTAAAACAGCCTGGTTAAACAGTTTGCTGCTTGATAGTGGCAGTTATTCATTAATTACCTGAAATCTCCTTGCCTGAATAAGGTGCTGATTCCTAAAGCTGGACATTAAACCGGAAAGTTGCTCAACACAACTCTATATAAGGAAGGGATTTTTAAAGGGCAGTGAAGGTGCATAGTCAGTTCTAAAACTAAGGATAAACCCACTATACAGTTGGTTTAACTCTTTGTTTGTCGATATCTGTCAGCATGCATCTCAGAGATTTTAAAGAGGGTTTAGAGTTTAAGTAGTAGGAATTTATATTTACTTGTAATTAAGATTTACTTATTTGTAATAAACAGTATTCTTGTGATGGCCACTGTTTTCTGTTAACCTGCTTCCAACAAACAAATAAAATGAGGACTTTGAATAAGTCATAGAGCCATAGTGTTATCCAGGACTGAAATAGATCCTTTTGTCCAACTCATCCATGCTGATCAAATTTTCCAAACTAAACTAGTCCCTGCATTTGGCCCATATCCTTCTCAACCTTTCTTATTCACATATCTGCCCAAACGGGCTTTAAATGTTGTATTTGTGCATGCATCTAGCATGTCTTCTGGCAGTTTATTCTGTAAATGAACCAACCTCTATGTGAAAAAATTGCCCCTCAGGTCCCTTTTAAACCTTCTCTTTTCACCTCCAGGGGAAATTGTCCCAGCCTATTCAGCCTCTCCTTGTAGCTCAAATTCTCCAATCTCAACAACATCCTTGTAAATATTTTCTGAACCCTTTCAAGTTTAACAGCATCCTTCCCATAGCAGGGAGACTAGAGCTGAACACAGTATTCCAAAAGTGGCCTAACCAATGTCCTGTACAGCTGCAACATGACCTCCCAACTCCTATACTGACTGCATTGACCAATTAACGGAAAAGACCTTTGCTATTCACCCTATGTATATCCTTGACAATTTTATAAACATCTATAAGGTCACCCCTCAACCCCCTATGCTCCAAAGAAAAAAGATCCAAGCTTATCCAACCTCTCCTTGTAACTCAAACCCTCCAGTCCTGGTAACATCCTTAAAAATCTTTACTGCACATTCTTCAATTTAAAAATATCCTTCCTATAGCAGGGCGACTGGAACTGTACATGTACCAACTTTTGTTGCAATCCCAGGAGTAGTGGCGCTTGAGAGTTAGTGTGTTTTCCCAAGCGGGTCAAAACAAAGTAATGCTCTTAACATGGGGAACACAGTCTTCCAGAAGACATTTAATGCAGTGCCACACAACAGACTTGTGAGCAGCAACATAAGAAATCATGGAATGAAAGGAGCGGTAGTGATGTGGCTACAGAATTGGGTGATAGGAGTCAGAGATTAATTGCCAATGGATTTGCCGGAAAGGACTTTTTGTAGTGAAGCTTTTCAGAGGTCAGTATTAGGCCTCTTATTTTTCCTGATATATGTAAGTGATCTGAATCTTGTTTCCAAAGGACAATTTTAAAATTTACCAATTATGTGAAATTTCGAAGCATTGAAGTACAGACTTCAACAACACTGGCCCTAAACCCCACCTCCTCCTCTGTTACATTGATGACTGCATCGTCACCGCCTCTTGCTCCCACGAGGAGCTCGAGCGGTTCATCCACTTCACCAACACCTTCCACTCCAACCTTAAGTTCACCTGGACCATCTCTTAACACATCCCTCACCTTCCTGGATCTCTCCATTTCCTGCTCTGGCAACCACCTAGAAACCAATATCCATTTCAAGCCCACTGACTCCCACAGCTACCTAGAAAACACCTCCTCACACCCACCTTCCTGCAAAGATTCCATCCACTATTCCCAATTCCTCTGTCTCTGCCGCATCTGCTCCCAGGATGAGGCATTTCACTCGCGTATATCTCAGATGTCATCATTTTTCAAGGACTGCAACTTCTCCCCCTCAGAGGTTGATAATGCCCTCGGCCGTGTCTCCCGCATTTCCTGCGACTCATCCCTCACACCCCCTCCCTGCAATAACATCCAAAACAGAAACCGTACCACCCCACCAATCTCCGGATCCAACAAATCATCCTCCAACGCTTCCGCCATCTGCAATCCAACCCCACCACCAAAGATATTTTTCCCTCCCTACCCTTATCTGCTTTCCAGAGGGACCACTCTCTCCATGACACCCTTGTCCACTCCATAGTCCCCTCTAGCCCCAACACACCCAGCACTTTTCCCTGCAACCGCAGGAAGTGCTACACCTGCCCCTCTCACCCCCATCCCAGATCCCAAGAAGACTTTTCACATCAAGCAGAGATTCACCTGCACATCTGTTAATGTGGTATACTGCATCTGTTGTTCCTGTTGTGGCCTCCTCTACATTGGGGAAAGCAAGCAGAGGCTTGGGGACTGCTTTGCAGAACACCTACGCTCAGTTCACACTATACAACTGCACTTCCCTGTCGTGAACCATTTCAACTCCCCCTCCCATTCCTCAGACAACATGTCCATCATGGGCCTCCTGCAGTGCCACAACAATGCCACCCGAAGGTTGTAGGAACAGCAACTCATATTCCGCTTGGGAACCCTGCAGCCCAATGGTATCAATGTGGACTTCACAAGCTTCAAAATTTCCCCTTCCCCCACAGCATCCCAAAACCACCTCCCAAACCTGTCCTTCCTCCCACCTATTCCCCCCTCAAGCCCCACCCCATCTCCTACCGACTAACTTCATCCTACACCCTTGACCTGTCCGTTTTCCCTGGACTGTCCTATCCCCTCCCTAACTCCCCACCTACATTCACCTCTACTGGCTCCATCCCTGCCTCTTTGACCTGTCTGTCTCCTCTCCACCTATCTTCTCCTCTATCCAGATTCTGTCCACGTCCCCCTCTCTCCCTATTTATTCCAGAACCCCCTTCCCCTCCCCCATTTCTGAAGAAGGGTCTAGGCCCGAAAGTCAGCCTTCCTGCTCCTCTGATGCTGCTTGCCCTGCTGTGTTCATCCAGCTCTACACCTTGTTAGCTCATAAAATCTTAGTTCATTAGATAGGTTGGTGGCGAATAAACTTCAATGCACAAAGTGATCGATGATGGTCTAGTCATTATCACATTCATACTAAACAATGACAATCAAATCATCCTCCGTCCCAGGCCCATCAATAATAACTGAATCATAATCACACCCACACTGATCAATAATAATTGACTCATTGTCACACCCACCCTGATCAGTAATAATCAAATCATCACACCTGCACAGATCAATAATAATGGAAGCCTTGTCACGTCTGCATGAATCAATAACACTCCGATCATAATCACAATGGCACTGATCAATAATAACTGGCCCTTTATCTCATTCATACCGATCAATAATAACCAAAAAGGCATCATATCGACATGATCAATAATAGCAAAATCATTTTCACATCGGCACTGATCAATAATAAATAAGTCAGCATAACGGCTTACCCTAATCAACAATAATCCCTTCATAATTACACACACTGGTCAAAAATAATCAGACTTAAATTGATCAATAATAATTGTGTCACCTTTGCAGTCTCAATTATCACTAATAAGTGAAACATCATCAACTCTGCACTGTTTAATAAAGGTTGAATCACCTGTCTGATGAATAATAATCAAATTATCATCACAAATGCACTGATTAATAATAATTGAGTATCAGACCTGCACAAATCAATAATAAATCAATGAATCATCACACCATTACTGAAGAATCATAATTAAATCATTTTCACATCCAAACTAAATCGATAATATTTGAGAAATCATAAGTATCCACACTGGTCAAAATCACACACATTCCAATCAATAAACATCAATCATATCACATCTTTACTGATAAATAAAAACAAAGACATCATCACACCTTTACTGATCAATAGTAAGAGCAATTTCATCACATTTCCTTAGAATTAAGAATTGAATCATGACTACACTTGCACTGATCATTCATAATCAAATCGTCATCACACCCGTACTGACCAACAAGAATTGAATCCTCGTCACACCCACAATGATCAAGATTATTTGAATCATTACCTTACACACACTGACCAATAATAATTCCATCATAATCACACCAACGTTAATCAATAAAAATCGACTTATCATAACACTCATACTGATCAATAATAATGGAAAAATCATCACAACCTCACTAACTAATAATAATAATTAAATCATCAAATCTGCCCTCACCAATTATAATATAAGCATATTCTCACCCTGCTGATCAATAATAATCAATTTATCATCGTACTCATACTGATCAATTATAGTAGCACCATCATCGGACCCACACGATCAAAAAATCCAATCCCAATCGTATCCATGCTGATTAATAAGAATGGAATTACCAACCTACCTGCATTGATCAATAATAATTGAGTCATCATTACAACCGCTCTAATCAATAAGCATCAAATTTTGATCACACACCCAGTCCGGTCAATAATACTCCAGTGATAACCATATGGTTACTGATAAGTAACACTCAACATCATCACAGCCTCACTGATTAATAATAGTTGAATCATGATCACATCCACACTGATTTTAAAAATCAAAATATCACCACACCTGCTCTGATTAGAACAAAATCAATCATCATCACATTCGCACTGATCTCTAATATTCCAATCATAATTACGATGGAACTTATAAATAATAAATAGAATATTATCCCATTCACATTGATCAATAACAATCAAATCATCATTTCACTATCACTGTTCAATAATAATAGAATCATTAGCACATCCACATTGATAAATAATAATTACATCGTCATCACACCTACATTGATCTGATGAAGGGTCTAGGCCCGAAATGTCAGCTTTTGTGCTCCTAAGATGCTGCTTGGCCTGCTGTGTTCATCCAGCTCCACACTTTGTTACATCAAAAGTAATTGAATTGTTACTGCAACAGCATGGATCAATAATAATCAATTATTAATACACCCGCCATAATCATTAATGATCAAATTACTACTTGACTGACAGTGACCAATAATAACTGAATCATCTTTACACTCACACTGTTCAACATCAATCACAGCCACACTGACCATTAACAATCACATTTCAATCACACCCTCTAAGGTCAAAAACAAGTGAAAAGTGACTACATCAATACACTGTCACTGATCAATGAAAGTCCAATCGTTATCAACCTCTGCACTGTTCAATATTAATTAATCTTAATCTCAGACACATTCACCAACAATAATCAATTCATCAGCACACCTTCACTGATCAATAGTAAATGAAATGTCATCACATCGTTGCTGAATAATATGAATCAGATGATGGTCAGACACTCAATGATCAATCATAATCAAATCATCAGCACACCTGCTCTGATCAATAATAATCAAATTATTATCACTTCAGCATTGATCATTAATACTCAAGTCATTAACCTGTCATAATGACATCCACAATGATCATTAAAAATCAAAAGATTATCACATCTGTATTGATCAGTAAAAGCCAAAACACCATCACGTTCTCACTGATCCATTATACTGGACTGTGTAAAGAAACCTGAGCACGTGGCAGAAACCCATGCAGACATGATGGGAATGTGAGACACCAGTGCTAACCACTGAGCCACTGTTCAACAGGCATTAGAGGTAACTGCTGGCCCTGCATTTGCTGAATGATTTGCTTCTTCGATTCTTTGTATCTTTGTTAACATCATGATCAAAGTGATAATGGTCCCCGCAATGTCTTGATCTGTTGGTCACCGTTCCAATGAACCTATGCAGGGAATATCAGAAACAGAATAGACTTTTAGAAATATGAGTAGTCAGTCCTTGCATCATGCACAAAAGCCAGTTTATCTTCGTCCTCCATATAACAGGACATAGAGGACTCTAACAAGAAAGGCATTGGACTTACTGTACATGGATCTTTGACATAGTGGGCTTTGTTCTGAAATATAAAGCATAAAGCTGTGCTATGGAAATTCAGAGGGAGATTGCATGTGCAGTAGGATTATTTCCAACTTGTCGCTCCAGGAAATTTCATTGTGTAAATGAAGAGAACACATGGACCAAAGGGAGAAATTTTGGGTTGATTGGAGAAACAATCAATAGCAATACTAGGAGAAATCTCTTTTACTATGATTTGGAATGCACTGTCAGAGAATCTGCTGGAAGGAAATTCATCAAACATGTACCAAATGAAATTGGATACAATTTGGAAGAGAAGGAGTCACAGGGCTATTAGGGTAGGATTTTAACTGAATACTGAAAGGGCTGGCCTGGTCAAAATGGGAAGGATTGGCATCTTCTGTGCCATGTGATCCAATCATTCTAATACTTTACATATTTGTAAAAGCACCTCAGGTAGATCCACCTCCATAATCCAACACCCAGCTTAGGGTCTAGATCCGAAACATCAGCTTTTCTGCTCCTCTGATGCTGCTTGGCCTGCTGTGTTGATCCAGCCCCACACTTTGTTATCTTGGATTCTCCAGCATCTGCAGTTCCCATTATCTCTACAGGATAATAAAATGTGAGGCTGGATGAACACAGCAGGCCAAGCAGCATCACAGGAGCACAAAAGCTGACGTTTCGGGCCTAGACCCTTCATCAGAGAGGGGGATGGGGGGAGGGAACTGGAATAAATAGGGAGAGAGGGGGAGGCGGACCGAAGATGGAGAGTAAAGAAGATAGGTGGAGAGGGTGTAGGTGGGGAGGTAGGGAGGGGATAGGTCAGTCCAGGGAAGACGGACAGGTCACGGAGGTGGGATGAGGTTAGTAGGTAGCTGGGGGTGCGGCTTGGGGTGGGAGGAAGGGATGGGTGAGAGGAAGAACCGGTTAGGGAGGCAGAGACAGGTTGGACTGGTTCCCATTATCTCTACACTTTGTTATACCCAGCTTACAGAACTGTGTTTGAGCTGGGTTGGGGGGAGGGGGAGCTCTAACATTTAAATGAATTCCATTCAATTCTAAGTAGGCAGGCTGCTGGTTAAAGGGGCATTTATTTGCCAGTAATTGCTTCTATAGTAATGTTCGAGGACTCTCCCATGAGTGTAATCCATAAGGAAAGCTATAATTAATTATTCTTGTTATTATGGAGACAGTTAGGGAAGGAGGGGAATAACTGTGATTGAGACCCTTATGGTTGATTTGCTAAAAAGGCAATTCTGCAAAAAGTGGGAATGTGCAAATAATGTTAACAGGGCACAGCTGAGCAAATGCTATGAAGGTGGGAGCTGCACTGCTGTGCCTCTGTAAATGCTATGCATACTGATATCTCAGCATGTTCGTCTGAAGAGGCTTTAATACAGATTACTGAACTGGGGTAATGTCTGGAGATTTCAGGTGCCTTGTATGAATGAAAGCCCATTCACTTTGCATTATCAGTCCCATAATTTGAACATAAATGTGGTCTATCAATTCAAAATTACAGCTTAATAAGATGTTTTCTGACACCTCCTTTGCCCTGCAATGTTAATCTTAGTAGAAAAGGGCCGAAGATCTGAACAAAAGGGCAGAAAAGGATCGGAATACACATAGCATGCATGCTTTACAGAATGCTGAAAGGAAAAGACAGATTTGAGCATTGGGATTTCTCATAAGGCAGCTTGTACTCAGAGGCTTTGTGCCCTGATACTGTATCAGTCTGCTGGGTAGTGGCAGTTCATTGGAATATTTTTGCCTTCCGCTCTGTGATTGTGACTGCACCACCTGCTGGCCATATGTGAGGCCCGGGAAGTGCCACGTTCTCTGAGAGACTTCCAGTCCTCTCTGCTGTGCATCTTTATGGGTGGCAATGAGCTTCCTTTGTTTCACAGTTGGATTGCAAGAGATGAATCACAGTAAATGCATGGGTCTGTTTTCCAGGAATGGTCACCATAATGAGAATTATGCCTGTATCCAATATTGTGATATATTGCGCCTAAGCAAACGAGTTGCTGTATCCTCTCCTAGCTGCTTATCTTCACTGGTGTAACACCCGCCGTGAAGGGTTAACAACGGATTGGTAACAGTTTCAAGTGTCAATACCGTGAAAATTGGTGCTCCAATGTCAATTTGCATTTATGTTCCACCTTTAACAAGAGGTAAATGCATCAGTACTTCACAGGAGGATAATTAGACAAACTTTAGACTGTAAAGACTGAATTTTTTTTATTTTTGTGTTCTTTTAATTGTGGACTGAATTGAGAAGACAAAACCAGGGATTGCAAGTATAGCTGTACGGTTTTAAAACAAGCACCTTGACGCCCATGACTCATTTCCTTTTTCATACAACTGTTTGATTTAGAAGAAATTAAAGTTTATGTCGTACAACAAGGAACTGTGGATGTGGAGATGCAAAACAAAAAGAGAAATTGCTAGTGAAACTCAGCAGCTCTGGCAGTATCTGTGCAAAGAAATCACAGTTAATATTTCAAGTCTGCTGACCCTTGTCAGAATTGAGAGCAGCCAGAAAAAAGTTATATTTATGCAGAAGTCAAGGTTGGGGGAGATTGGTCTGGTAAGTGGGTGAGGTGAGCAGGTATGTATTGATGAAGCTCAGAGACAGATAAATATGAATGGGGTACGCTGATAAGTATTGACAGTCAAAAGTGAAAGTAAGAGCTGACGATAGGAGAGATTGGGTAGGCTATGCTGAATACAACTCATGTCATGACAGTGCGGAGCTGGAGGAACACAGCAGGCCAGGCAGCATCAGAGGAGCAGGAAAGCTGACGTTTTTAGTGGGGATCCTTCTTCAGAAATTGGGAAGGGGAAGGGAGCTCAGAAATAAATAGAGAAAGGAAGGCTGGCGCTGGGACTGATGATAGGTGAGTGCACCACACTCTACTTGCGCTCACCTATCACTATCCCGCCTATCTTACTCAACCCCACCTCTCCTCTTCCTATTTATTTCCAAGCTCTCTTCCCCCTCCACATTTCTGAAGAAGGGTCCCAACCTGAAGCAAGGTGTAGAGCTGGATGAACACAGCAGGCCAGGAAGGAAGGCTGACATTTTGGACCTAGGCCCTTCATCAGAGAAACGTCAGCTTTCCTGCTGCTCTGATGCTGCTTGGCCTGCTGCGTTCATCCAGCTCTATGCCTTGTTATCTCAGATTCTCCAGCATCTGCAGTTCCTGCTAACCCAACCCGAAGCATCAACTTTCCTGCTCCTCTGATGCTGCCTGACCTGCTGTGTTCCTCCAGCTCCACATTGTCATGGCTCCAGCATTAACGGTGCTTACTATCTCATGTCATGACAGAACCAGATGTGGGCTGGCTAAAAGACATGGAAGGATGGAATCAGGTACTAAAGTTATTGTTAACCTATTCCCTCCTCACTATCCAAGGCCCCAGACACACCTTCCAGGTGAAGCTACAAATCTTTGCTCAATCTAGTTTACTGCATTAGCTGTTCGCAATGTGGTCTCCTCTATACAGGGGCGACAAAGGGCAGGCTGGTGGCCACTTTGCAGGACATTGACAGTCTGTCCACAAAAACGACCCCAAACTTTCAGTTTCCTGACACTTCAACACACTACCTGCTGTGTCCTACACCAATGTTTCAGTCGCAGAAATAATAGAAAATCAGAAGATAAGAAAAGGATCCGTATCTTAAAGTATAAGTCTTATCTCCAGAAAGGTGTTTGGGACCACTGAAGCAGACACCCAGGCCTAGTCATGGCTAGAGTCTTGGTCAGCCTGACAGTTTTGCATTGATCACCAGGAAAAGCCTCGTCCTCGCTGCAACCGTCCGCACCCGGCCCATGCTCGCTGCCGATGCCATGCTGCCACCACCTCCGACACTAAGAGGAGCCCAGGAGGAACCCTGTCTGCTGCCAGTATCAACTCAGACCATTGGGAGGCTGTCGGAGTTTAAGGAGAGATTTAGCGTCACATACACATCAAACTGGGATAGTAATCTAAAATGAGCCGAACCCATTCACAACTAAACACTTATAGCCAGCTTATATTATGAAAGAGTTTTATCACACTGTACCACAAAAACTTGCTCCACTTTTACTCAGCCTGCACGTCCAACTCATTTCTGAGAGAGGAGATGAAGACAGTGATCTTGAGACTCCATTGTAAGCAGCACCTCACATATTATTAATGTGCTTAGGCATGTTTTTCCCTTTATAATTTCTAAGTTTACATCTCCTCTTTGACTCCCTATACCTGATAATCTCCAGCAACCCGTCCCCAACTACTTATATCTAAATAATGGGGAAATTATCACACATTGAAGCAGCCAGGGAGATGTTGCACTCTATTCCCATAAAATTCGTTATCCCATGGTGCTACTAATGAATAGTTCCTGAGTCTGTGAAGATAAAGACAACTTTGATTTTATTTAAGAAGCATCTCGCTGTGGCTACACAGAACATAGAACAGTACAGCACAGAACAGGCCCTTCAGCCCACAATGTTGTGCCGACCATTGATCCTCATGTATGCACCCTCAAATTTCTGTGACCATATGCATGTCCAGCAGTCTCTTAAATGACCCCAATGACCTTGCTTCCACAACGGCTGCTGGCAACGCATTCCATGCTCTCACAACTCTCTGCGTAAAGAACCTGCCTCTGACATCCCCTCGATACTTTCCACCAACCAGCTTAAAACTATGACCCCTCGTGCTAGCCATTTCTGCCCTGGGAAATAGTCTCTGGCTATCAACTCTATCTATGCCTCTCATTATCTTGTATACCTCAATTAGGTCCCCTCTCCTCCTCCTTTTCTCCAATGAAAAGAGACCAAGCTCAGTCAACCTCTCTTCATAAGATAAGCCCTCCAGTCCAGGCAGCATCCTGGTAAACCTCCTCTGAACCCTCTCCAAAGCATCCACATCTTTCCTATAATACGGCGACCAGAACTGGATGCAGTATTCCAAGTGTGGTCTAACCAAAGCTTTATAGAGCTGCAAGAAGATCTCACGACTCTTAAACTCAATCCCCCTGTTAATGAAAGCCAAAACACCATATGCTTTCTTAACAACCCTGTCCACTTGGGTGGCCATTTTAAGGGATCTATGTATCTGCACACCAAGATCCCTCTGTTCCTCCACGCTGCCAAGAATCCTATCCTTAATCCTGTACTCAGCTTTCAAATTCGACCTTCCAAAATGCATCACCTCGCATTTATCCAGGTTGAACTCCATCTGCCACCTCTCAGCCCATCTCTGCATCCTGTCAATGTCCCGCTGCAGCCTACAACAGCCCTCTACACTGTCAACGACACCTCCGACCTTTGTGTCGTCTGCAAACTTGCTGACCCATCCTTCAATCCCCTCATCCAAGTCATTAATAAAAATTACAAACAGTAGAGGCCCAAGGACAGAGCCCTGTGGAACCCCACTCACCACTGACTTCCAGGCAGAATATTTTCCTTCTACTACCACTCGCTGTCTTCTGTTGGCCAGCCAATTCTGTATCCAAGCAGCTAAGTTCCCCTGTATCCCATTCCTCCTGAACTTCTGAATGAGCCTACCATGGGGAACCTTATCAAATGCCTTACTGAAGTCCATATACACCACGTTCACAGCTCGACCCTCATCAACTTTTCTAGTCACATCCTCAAAAAACTCGATAAGGTTTGTAAGGCATGACCTACCCCTCACAAAGCCGTGTTGACTGTATTTGATCAAGCCATGCTCTTCCAGATGGTCATAAATCTTATCCCTCAGAATCCTTTCTAACACCTTGCAGACGACAGACGTGAGACTTACCGGTCTATAATTGCCGGGGATTTCCCTATTTCCTTTCTTGAAGAGAGGAATTACATTTGCCTCTCTCCAGTCCTCAGGTACGACTCCAGTGGAGAGCGAGGATGCAAAGATCTTCGCAAGCGGAGAAGCAATTGCATTTCTCGCTTCCCAAAGCAGCCGAGGACGAATCTGGTCCGGGCCTGGCGACTTGTCAATCTTAATGTTTGACAAAATTTTCAGCACATCAGCTTCCTCTATCTCTATCCATTCCAGCATGCACACCTGCTCTTCAAAGGTTTCATTCACTACAAAGTTCGTTTATTTCGTAAAGACAGAAGCAAAAAACTCATTAAGGGCTTCCCCTACCTCCTCAGGCTCCACACACAAGTTCCCTATGCTATCCCTGATCGGCCCGACTCTTTCTTTGGCCATTCTCTTATTCCTCACGTAAGTGTAAAATGCCTTTGTGTTTTCCCTGATTCCTTCTGCCAAGCCTTTCTCTTGCCCCCTCCTGGCTCTCCTCAGACCATTTTTGAGCTCCTTCCTTGCCTGAATGTAATCCTCTCTTGCTGAACTTGACCCTAGCTTCCTCCACCTTATGTAAGCTGCCTTCTTCCTTTTCACAAGAAGCTCCACCGCTCTCGCCATCCAAGGTTCCTTTATCTTACCCCTTCTTGCCTGTCTCAGAGGGACATATTTACTCATCACTCGCAACAACTGTTCCTTAAACAGTCTCCACATGTCTATAGAGATAATGGGAACTGCAGATGCTGGAGATTCCAAGATAATAAAATGTGAGGCTGGATGAACACAGCAGGCTAAGCAGCATCTCAGGAGCACAAAAGCTGAAGGGTCTAGGCCATTGTAGTCTCCACATGTCTATAGTGCCTTTACCATGGAGCAATTGCTCCCAGTCCGTGCTTCCTAACTCATGTCTGATCGCATCATAGTTTCCTCTTCCCCAATTAAATATCCTCCCATTTTGCCTAATCCTCTCCTTCTCCATAGCTATGTAGACTGTGAGGCAGTTATGGTCACTATCACCAAAATGCTCTCCCACCACAAGATCTGATACCTGCCCCGGCTCGTTTCCGAGCACTAAGTCTAGAATGGCCTCTCCCCTCGTCGGCCTGTCAACGTGCTGCGTTAGGAAACCCTCCTGAACACACCTTACAAAAACAGCTCCATTCAAATCTTCTGCTCGAAGGAGGTTCCAATCAATATTAGGAAAGTTAAAGTCACCCATTACAACAACCCTACTGCGTGCACACTTTTCCAAAATCTGCCGACCTATGCTTTCTTCAATCTCCCTGCTGCTATTGGGGGGCCTGTAGTAAACCCCTAACGAGGTGACTACTCCCTTGCTGTTCCTAATTACCACCCATACTGACTCAGTAGGCAGATCTTCCTCGACAATGGAAGCTTCTGTAGCTGTGATACCCTCTCTGATTAGTAGTGCTACACCCCCTCCTCTTTTTCCCCCCTCCCTATTCTTTTCAAATGTTCTAAACCCTGGAAGATCCAGCAACCATTCCTGCCCATGAGAAACCCATGTCTCTGTTATGGCCACAACATCATAGCACCAGGTACTGATCCATGCTCTAAGTTCATCACTTTTATTCCTGATACTCCTTGCTTTAAAGCAAACACACTTTAACCGATCCCTTGGTTCTTTCCCAGGAAAATCCTTCCCACTAGCTGGTCTACCTCTTGCTACTGCCTCACCTGCATCAACGCTCACCTCTGGTATACAGCTCAGGTTCCCACCCCCCTGCCATACTAGTTTAAACCCTCTCGAACTACTCGAGCAAACCTTCCACCCAGGACATTGGTCCCCTTCCAGTTCAGATGCAACCCGTCCTTCTTGTACAGGTCCCACCTTCCCCAGAAGGCATCCCAATTATCTACATGTCTGAAGCCCTCCCTCCTACACCAGCTGCGTAGCCACGTGTTCAGCTGCGCCCGCTCCCTGTTCCTCACCTCGCTATCTCAAGGCCATAAGTCTAAAGCAAGATGATATGACACTGGATCACTTAAAGTGATGATACATACTATACCTCAGTAGCTTCTCACACAGTCAATCCTAACCCCTAATATGAGACTGTAAGATACAGGAACAGAATTAAGCCATTTAGCCCATCAAGCCTGCTCTTACATTCAATTATGGATGTTTCTCAATCCCATTGTCCAGTTTTCTCCCTGTAACTCTTGATCCCCTTACTAATCAAGAACGTACCCATCTCTGTTTTAAATGCTTTCAATGTGTTAGCCTCCCCAGCCCTCTGTGGCAATGAATCCCATTGAGTCATCACCCTCAAATGTTGTCCTGTGTTGCATGTTGTTGATTTGTTGTGAGAAATATGAAAAGTAATATTGCTCAATATATTTTCAAATAGCATTCCTAATTGCTTGTGATAAACATTTTCATTACATTCAGATTATCTTTTGCCTATGAACCTCAGCTTTGAATCTTTCTTTGCTGTTTATTTGGGTTTCCTGCCTGTGTGGCATATTCTGAATTGAAACTAATTCTACCTCAATCTGAATTGATCTAGGAGAAAGATTATTTGATAATTCAAAAGAATTTAGAGAGGGAATTCCAAAGCAAGAGGGATATGTGGGTAAGGGCTTAGGTGCCAATAGTAGGGTGAAGGCATAGATAAAACATGCACAGTAGCTCCACGTTCCAGAAAAAAGGTTCTAGCTCAGGAAGAAGGATTATTATGCTCTGAAGGGTTATAAAGGTATGAGTGATTGTGTGCTGCTCAAGCACATTGCTTCTTCCTGGATGGTGTCAAACTGCTCCTGTGTTGTTGGGTTAGCACTCATCCAGGCAAGTATGGATTATTCCATCACACTCCCTACTGGCATATGAGGAAAGACTGGATCGACTGGGTTTGTATTCAATGGAATTTAGAATTTTGAGGAGGAATTTCATAGGAATGTATAAAATCCTGATGGGGCTGGACAGGTTAGATGCATGAAGAATGCTCCCGATGTTCGGGAAGTCCAGAACCAGGGGTCACAGTCTAAGAACAAGGGGTAAGTAAGCCTTTCAGGACTGAGACAAGGAACAATTTCTTCACTCAGAGAGTATTGAACTTGTGGAATTCTGTCCCACAGGAAACTGTTGGGGTCAGTTCATTGGATATATTCAACAGGCAGCTGGACGCGGCGCTTGTGGCTAAAGGGCTGAAGGTATGTGGCCATAGGGTGGGAATGGGATACTGAAATTGCATGACCAGCCATGATCGCATTGAATGGTGTTGCAGGCTCAAAGGGCTGAATGGCCTATTCCTGCACCTATTGTCTATGTTTCTATGTCTCTTGTCGATGGTGGACAAGTTCTGGAGAATGAGAAGGTAGACTGACTTATTGCATAATTCCTAGGCTTTACCACAACTAAATAAAATAGCTAGATAGGCCAGAAGTTATTGCCTATCCCTAATTGCCAGGAGGGCAGTCAAACATATTGCTGTGAGCCACATGTCGGCCAGACGAGGTAAGGATAGCAGTTTTTATCCCTTAAGGACATTAATAAACCTCACAATCATTTTGTGGTCATCCTTAGACTCTTAATTCCAGATTTTTATTGAATTCAAATTCCACGCTCTGCTGTGATGAGATTCAAACCTGGGCCCAAAGATAACCTGGGTCTTTGGATTAATAGGCTAGTCACAATGTTACTAAGCCATCACCTTATTTACTGTGATAACAAAGTGAACACAGCAGACCAAGCAGCATCTTAGGAGCACAAAAGCTGACGTTTCAGGCCTAGACCCTTCATCAGAAAAGCGTCCAGGCCCGAAATATCAGCTTTTGTGCTCCTAAGGTGCTGCTTGGCCTGCTGTGTTCACTCAGATCCATACTTTGTTATCTCGGATTCTCCAGCATCTGTAGTTCCCATTATCTCTGATACAACCTTATTTTCTGTGCTGCAGTATCCAAGCATCTATTCTTTCCATCTAAGATAAGTGTCAGGCTGCATAATGTATTGCTTCGACTCATTTCAGGCCTAGTCCATCAGTTATTGTTAAAGGCACAGAGACACATGGTCCACAGTGTTGATGCAAGCAGTTGAAATTAAATAGGTTGTTTTGTTTCACCTTGAATAAACTCCTACACTGAAGCACTCACTGAATGTCACCCTCAACAGCACTAACCTGGCCAAATCTTCAAAAGTGTCAAATCTTTATGATAAAGCTAGGATCCCTTAGGGGACTGATTACACACTGTTACAATCAGCACTGCCTAGTGTCGATTCAAAGTGTCCTTTTTTTCAGCTGATAGCATTCTCACCTTTGAATCAGATTGTGGTTGATCTTCAGCACAGTTCCATTTGCTAACCTTTGCCCTGTATCCCTTAGTAACCCTGCCGTGGGGGAGACGGGGATGCCAACTGCAATGTGTTCAATTCCCACACTGTTTGAGGTTATCATGACTGTCTCTCTCTCCCTCTCCCCCCACCAGTAGGACTGTGACAGCTTTACCTTTAGTAGCCCCAAGCTCTAAGAATGTGAGTTCAAACTGCGTTTACTCTAAATACAGCGAGAAATGCTGAGCAATCGAAGTGATGCCTCTGGGTGAAATGTTGAGCTGATCTTCCTGATAATCGAGGTGAATGGTTTCAAGAATGAGGGATGTTGGTTGAGCCGGGAGACTAGAGACACTGCAGTTGTTTGCCTCTGCAGTAGGGGTTAGATTGAGGTGTTCAAAACCCTAAAGCTCAGTTAGATTTCTCCTCACCCTTCTAAACTATAGCGAGTGTAGGCTTAAACTGCTCAATCTCTCAGGATACGTCCTTCATCTCTGGAATTAATTTAACCAACCTTCAATGAAGTGCCTCAACTACAACTGCATCCTTCCTCAAGTAAGAGGATCAAAACTGTATCCAATACTCCAGCAGCAGTCTCACCAGTGCCTTGTCCAGTTGCACCAACTCTTCTTCAGTTTTATACTCCATTCCTACATCAACAAATGTGAAACTCCAATCCCTTCCTTACTAACTGCAGTGGCTGTGTACCAGATTTCTCAAATTTTGTGTTTGAAGCTGGAGGACGTTGGTAGAGTATTAAATTAATACCTGGGAAATGCAAAATTCTAAAAAGCCAGTATAATTGGGAGTATTATTGAATATGGAGTAGAAACAGGAAAACATCTGGGCCATCAACAAGGCAGTAATTAATTATCTTATGCTTGAAAATTCCACCAGAAATACACACTTTCATTATTTTACTCTCTTGTTAAACCCTGCATGTCTGTGCTGCATTGGTTAAATCAAAGTCAAGGTAATCATTGGGATCTATAGTTCAGTCCTAGGCTACAGAGGAGGGATGTTCCCATTCATGTTCATGGGGAATTATCAGATAACTGGGTTGAGAATGGAACTCAACTCTGCTATGTGTAGAGTGAGGTCCAGTCATAACTAAGTTTGACTCTCTAAGCCCTTGAGCTCTTACTTCAGTTCACAGTTCAAGGTGACCCATGCTGGAAAACTGCAAGGGGTTATTTTCCCTGGAGCGTCAGAGGCTGAGGGATGACTGTATGGAAGTTCTTAAAATCAAGAAGGGCGTGGATAGGGTGGTCAGCCCAGGTCTTTTCCCCAGGGTAGAGGAGTCCAAGACTAGAGGGCATAGGTTTAAAATGAGAAGGGAAGGATTTAATAGGGACCTAAGGGGCAAATTTTTCATGCAGTGAGTGGTGCATATCTGGATTGAGCTGCCAGAGGAATTGGTGGAGGCTGGTGCCATTGCAGCATTTGAAAGGCCTTTCGATGGGTATATGAATAGGAAGGTTTTGAGGGAAAGGGACCAAATACTGGAAATTGGGACTGGATTAATTTAGGGTATCTGGTCAGCATGCATGACTTGGACCAAAGGGTCTGTTTCTATGCTGTACATGTCTACGACTCTGTGACCATGTGAAAACTGAAGTTCACTTAATCTATAAGACACAGCCATGTTAATATTGCACCTGCATTGACCCCAAGACCTGCCAAATACTTTACTGCCAAAGAAATACTTATGAAGGCAATGAATATGTGCACAGCAAGTTCCCATGAACTGCAATGTGGCAATGGGCAGATTTCTGATGTTGGTTGAGGAATAAATATTGGTCTGGCCACACAGGGTGCTCTCCCACTGCACATCGAAATTGTGCCAGGAACGTTTTACATCCACCTGAGAGGACAGATGGAGTTTCAGGCTGTCATCTGAAAGATGGCACCTCTGACAGAGCCAGACCTCGCTCAGTACTGACTCAAACATTGCTTCTCCCACTGCTGTGTCCTAGGTAATAAGGACAAATGTTGTTGATTATTGCATTCAAAGACAGCAAGGCTTAATTAAATGTTGGTGGGGTCTAAGTAGACTTAAAAGCTGCTTTATGGAAGAGAAACAAGCTTAGATCTTGCCCCTCCTGTGGTGCAGTAAATATAGGATAATCAGATGGTGAGGAGTTTAAGTCAATATGGAGTCTTCATGGGTCTGTGTCCATTAAGTTGAATGAATGGACTCTGCTGGGATCGTATGCTCCACCCAACCCATTTTTATTAACTGTATCCCCAGGGGATCTAATAAAACTCCAGGCTCAGGGGAAACTGCCGTGTATTTTCATCCATTAATAAGCTCCTTAATTGTCTGAGTATGGCAAAGGGATATGGTGGGATCCTGCTCATTATATACATCATGACAAAAACTCAACAATATCGTAGCATTTTAAAAGTATTCACATTGATCACATTATTGTGCTGCTCACTTCAAATAAGGTCAGTGTTCCAGAACAGTAAAATTACTTTATTTTGTTCCTTGCAGTTCCAAGATAATTACAGTTAAAATAGAAGGTTGGTTTTCCAGTTCAAAGCATTTCAAAACAGAGTCCTCAGGATAAATCACCTACTGGGCATGAATCACCTTTGTTTGGGCTATCAGTCAAGCAATAGGACATCTCCATTATAATGGCTAATTATACCTGACTAAATGAACTGTGTGAGACAATATAGACCAAGCCAAACATACTAAAACTATTCACATCACTCTGCCTTTGATCAGAGATGGTCTAGCAACTCAGATTTCAAAAGCCCTTACATCTGTTGAGGAGGTTAAAATTGTTTCAGAGATTCTCCAACATCTGTTGAGGGAATATTTTACAAGACTTCATGAAAAGTGCAGCTTTGTACAAGGAAACTGATTGTGTCTTTAGTTCTAGACAAAGGTGTGAGCTTACTGGTTGAGCTGATGTTTGCACCATGACATCCCTATGAAGTAATCTAGTTGGATACAGCAACCTAGGGTGAAGGGGCAGGCGACTCACTTGGAGGGAAAGAGAGCTTGAAAAATCTTTGAAAATATTTGTCAGAGGCTACAGTGAAAAAGTTGAGGGGGAAAACTGTGGCTCAGTGATTAGCACTGCTGTCTCACAGTGCCAGAACTTGTGATAATAGGAACTGCAGATGCTGGAGAATCTGAGATAACGAGGTGTAGAGCTGGATGGACACAGCAGGCCAAGCAGCATCTTAGGAGCAGGAAAGCTGGTGTTTCGGGCCTAGACCCTTTTCTGATGAAGGGTCTGGGCCCGAAATGTCAGCTTTCCTGCTCCTAAGATGTTGCTTGGCCAGCTGTGTTCATCCAGCTCTACACCTTGTTATCTTAGCCAGGAACTTGAGATTTTTTTGACAGACAGAATCAGTTGGAGGGGTTACAGGTAGTTTAGACGATAGAAAGGATGTGAGTGCAGCACATGTGCTTAAGGGAGATTCTATAATAAATATCACTAGCAACATATCTGAGTTATTTTAGATAGAAACACATTGGCATTTGATTTGCTGCAGAAATTATACTTGATGCTCTTTGTCCTATGTTGGTCAGTTTGGATCAGTGCCAAGATGAATGTTTTACCTTTAATGGCAGAATCTTTGCCCTATGGTCACCGCAGCTCTGACTTTATTGTGGGCAGTATTAACAGCCATGTTTCCAGGCTGCTCCTTGAGATTGAAGAATTACTTGTGCTCTTTCTGAACAGATCTTTCTCACGTTTTAAAATCCTTATCCTTGTTTTCAAACTCTTTCCATTATCTAAAAGATGAAAATCTGAAATAAACAGAGAAACTGCTGGAGTAATACTCCACAGGTCTGGCAGCGTCTGTAGAGGAGAACAGAGTTAATGTTTCAGGCTCTAAATCTTTCATCAGAACAAAGCCTGTGACTTCCAAAGTCTGGTCCTGTCCTAATAAAAACAGTGAGTGCTGCAGAAACTCAGCAACCCCCACAGCATCTGTGGGAGAGAAACAGACGTAACATTTCTGATTGAGTTCTGAAGAAAAGTTCGTCCTTTTACTTCCTCCCTATATTGTGACTGATTACTCTGGCTTTCTCATATTTCTGAACTTAAAACATGCCTAAAGGCCCCACTGAGAATGGTCTTTGCCTTCTGTTATTCCCCTGACTTCACAACACAACACTGTCCTGTGATTTTACTTCCTAATGTTCTTTAAAGGGATTAAGCATCGCAGGCAAGGTTGAAATTTGTTGCCCATCTCTAAATGTCCTCGAACTGAGTAACTTGTCAAGCCATTCCAGGGAAATTTCAGGTAAAAGTCAACCACATTGGGGTGGATCTGAATCACATATAAGGCAGACCAGCAAACAAGGCTTTGTGCATGGGAAATCATGTCTCACAAACTTGATTGAGTTTTTGAAGAAGCAACAAAGAAGGTTGATGAGGGCGGAGCAGTCGATGTGATCCATATGGATTTCAGTAAGGTGTTTGATAAGGTTCCTCATAGCAGTCTGGTTAGAAAGGTTAAATCACATGGAATAGAGGGAGAACCAGCTCTTTGGATACAGAACTGGCTCAAGGGTAGAAGACAGAAGTTGGTGGCGGAGGGTTGCTTTTCAGACTGGACACTTGTGATTAGTGGTGTGCCACAAGCGTCTGCGCTGGCTCCATTGCTTTTCGTCATTTATTTGAAAGATTTGGATGTGAACAGAGGAGGTATGGTTAGTAAGATTGCAGATGACACCAAAATTAGAGGTGTAGTGAACAACGAAGGAGGTTACCTCAGAGTACACCAGGATCTTGATCAGGCTCAATGGGCTGAGGCGTGGAAAATGGAGTTTAATTTAGATAAATATGAGGTGTTGCATTTTGGCAAGGCAAACCAGGGCAGGACTTATACACTTAATCGTTAGATCCTGGGGACTGTTACTGAGCAAAGGGAATTTAGAGTGCAGGTTCTTAGTTCCTTGAAAGTGGAATCGCAGGTAGACAGGATAGTGAAGAAGGCACTTGGTATGCTTGCCTTTATTGGGCAGTGCGATGAATATAGGAATTGGGAGGCCATGTTGCAGCAGTAAAGGACATTGGTTCAGCCAATTGGAATACTGCATGCAATTTTAGTCCCTGCTATAAGAAAGAAGTTTTTTCCTCTTTATTCATTCACAGGATGAAGCCATCACTGGCTAGGCAGCATTTATTGCCCAGAGGGCAGCTTAGGGTAAAGTACACTGCTGTGGGTCTGGAGTCACATGTAGGACAGACTGGATAAGGATGGCAGTTTTTACCTAAAGATGGGTTTTTCCTGACAATAAATGATGAACTCATGGTCATTAGATTCTTAATTCCAGATATTTTTTGAATTCAAATTCCAATATCTACCATAGTGGGATTTGAACCCCAGTCCCTAGATCATTATCTGGGTCTCTGGATTAACAGTCCAGTGATAATTCCACTGGGTCATCACTTCCCTGTGAAACTTGAAAGGATTCAGAAAAGATTTACAAGGATGTTGCCAGGATTAGAGGGTTTAAGCTATGTGGAGAGGCTGAATAGACTGGGGCTATTTTCCCTGGAGCATCAGAGGTTGAGAGGTGACCTTATAGAAGTTTATACAATCATGAGGGTCATAGATATGGTAAATCAACAAGGTTGTTTTCCTGGGGTGGGCAAGCCTAAAACTAGAGGGGCATAGGTTTAAGGTGGGAGGGTAAAATATAAAAAAGGACGTAAGGGGCAACATTTTCATACAGAGGGTGGCGCGTGTATGGAATGAGCTTCCAGAGGAAGTGGTGGAGGCTGGTACAATTACAACATTTAACAGGCATCTGGACAGGTATATGAATAGGAAGGGTTTAGAGGGATATGGACCAAAATGCTGACAAATGGGACTATATTAATTTAGGATGTCTGGTCATCATGGACGAATTGGACTAAAGGCTCTTTTTCCGCATTGTTTTCCTCTATGACTTTATGACTTGAAGAAATCGGGGAAAGAGTGAAAAAGCAAAGAACTGTGAATGCTTGAAGACGAGTCTGGAGACAGATCCCTGGAAATGAAATGTTAACTCTACTTTCGCTTCACAGATGCTGCCAGACCTGCTGAGCTATACAAGAAATCAGAGAAGAATGCAATAAGGGCAGACTGTAAACATGGGTGACTTTCATTTACATATAGATTGGACAAACCATACTAGCAATCATATTATTCAGAGCATTTCCTGGAGTGTTTAGACGAATACATTGAGGAACCAACCTGAGAATATACTAGACAGTGTTTTGAGAAAGAATTAGTTTACAATTCCCTGTTCTAATCTCTCTTGGCAGGTTGCAAGCAATATTTTAGTTTGTTTTCAGTACATGGCTATTATCTTTAACTAAAATATAATTTGCGACAAAAATGAACGAGCTAATTACCTAGCTGTTATTAAGTGAAAGAAGGGGGATTTTAATATCTACAAATCCAAAGAAAAGTAATAAAGTGTGAGATCAAATAAGCACACAAACATAGGTGATAAGCTAAAAGGGACAGTGTGTGGCATGAACTAACAGGCCACTAAGTTTAAAAGTCCTGTGAATTTATGAGGCATTAGATTTTAAACCTGATATCACAGTAAATTGATTGAATGGTGTCCCCTGCAGTAGTTGAATCTATAAATCTTTGAATTCCCAATGAATGGTCGTTTCCCCACTCAGTTTAACGCCTTTCCTTCCATCTACATGGCCATTCGGGGATCTATAGGCAAACCCCAATAACGTCTTCCATTCCTTGGAGTTTCTTAGCTCTGTTTATACAGATTCCACATTACAATTTTCCAAGCCAAATCCTTCCTCACGATTGCATTGATTACTCATTTATTAACAATGCTATCAGACCTCCTGTCTCTTTTTGTGCATCCTTCCGAAGTAATGAATATTCTGGATACACAGATCCTCTACTTGGTCACCCAGCAGTCTATACCACTATAATTACTACTCTATCATAACCATTAACATTGATTTGTGCTGCTACTTCATCTGCCTTCTTGTGAACACTTCATGTATTAAGAAATGACTGTGAAAATATTTGCCCTTAAGAGGGAGTTGTTTGTCCTGTTTATCATGAAGAGGAGGTTTTAAATCTTGTGCTGAGGTATCTGTTCCTTGGAATGCAGAGTAAATAGCTATGTTCTTCTTTTAAAATTTAGGCTGAAGAAGCATGAGTGGCTGGAATCAGGCTCGCACAGACCCAGGGTTTCAGTTTTTCTTTCAGTTGTAGAAGTTGGAGCTTAGGACTTGAAGCTGCTGCATACTAGTGTCTCTCTGTGACTAGATTCATTCTTTCTGTTTTTCCTTTCTCCTGGACTTGAGATAGCAAGTGATCCAGTTTGTTTTACTGAATTTGCCTTTGCCAAGCTGCTATATTGGAACAGTTAATGAATAGTAATTAAACATTATGTTATTTTGTTTTGTTTTTGTTTGCATTTTAATTGATATACAAAAATAAAGTGTGTCTTGATTAAGCCTAGTAGTGTGACCAGTTGAATCACATGTGGAATGCAATGTCTTTCAATAGAATAAAAGTTAGGATCTAGGCTGTCTCCTTGATATATTTTGAGGGGGTTTTCTGGTCCATAATGCAAAGCCTTTGGACTTTTAGAACATAGAACATAGAAAATTACAGCACAGTGCAGGCCCTTTGGCCCACGATGTTGTGCCGTGGAATAATGCTAATCCAAAAAGAAAGTAACCTAACCTACATTCCCCTCAATTCATTGCTGTCCATGTGCATGTCCAGCAGTCGCTTAAATGTCACTAATGACTCTGCCTCCACGACTACCACTGGCAAACTATTCCATGCGCTCACAACTCTTTTTTTAACCTTATTTGTTACCTTAGCTTCATTTTGCATTATGACACTGTTTTGTTCACCATTATTTTTTTCTGCCTTCTAAGTTTTCTTTCTGCCTTTCTGGCTTTTGTTTCTATCCTTGTTTCTGTCCGGTCTGTCTGCCTGCTCAATTCCCCATGTCCCTTTCTTCAATTTTGAACCCTTCCTGACAGCACTGGAGAACACCATCTCCCTACGTAATCCCCACATAACCCCCACCCCCTCCTTTCTCAATCCCAAGAATATTGGTCCCTATTCTACCCGGACGCAAGCCATTCTGTCTGTGTCAGTGCCACCTGTCCCAGAACAGTTCCCAGTACCCCAGGAATCATCTCCCACATCATCTCTCCATCCACGTATTCACATGATATATCCTGGTAAATAGATGGATGTCGAAAGAATAAGTAAATAATTAATTGTTGGTGCTTTTCAACAATAATTCCTATCAGAAAATTAATCCATTTTACTCTGTACTTCTACCCATCTATGAAATGGCTTGCTTCCGCCTCTGATCACCAGCTACCACAATCCAGAGCAGTTTAGCGGGATCACTGTAAGCCTGAATGATTATTTTGCTTGTATTTGGAAAACTAAAAGGATAGAGCCGGGGAGAGACAGGGCAGATAATTTGACTAAAGCAATTGGTTCGGGTTAAAAGCTAAGGGTAACAGTGTGAAGGGTTGGTATATCGACAGACAACTAATCCTTAGGCCTTGTTGATAAGGTATAATGACACTTTCTGGGCAACATCATCTTTTCTGTCATCTATTTTGCTCCTGACTTGTGTCACTTTCCTAGAGAGTGCCCACAGGAACACCAATGCTCCACAATAACTCATCCAGAAACTGAGGCCTACCTAATGCATAAATGAAAAACCAGGACTTAGCACAGGGCAATACGATCTTGCTCTCAATCAGTAAGCAGACAGATACACTTCTAATATAAAACATTGAAAATGCTGGAGAAACGTATCCTTCAGAAGAGGGATCACCAAACTCAAAATTTTAATTCTACTTTCTCTCCATGGATGCTGCCAGACCTGCTGAGTTTCTCCAGCAATATCTGTCCCTGTTTCAGGCCTTCAGCATCAGCAGTTCTTTAGTTTATGCTATTTTATTTCTAATACAGGCCGTTTAATGACCAGAAAGAATTAAGCTTTGTTTTCCCACTCCTTGCCCAGGATGACTAGAGGTAATTGTAACAGCTTCTTTTCCTCAATTAGTTGTTTGTGATTATTAAAGGATTCCATAGGGTTGGATAGAGAGAAACTATTGCCCCTGGTGAGGGCAGACCCGAATATTGAAGCATCATCTCAAAAATACAGTCGTCATTCAAAGATGATACCAAGAAGCATGTGTACTTTACAAAATGTAAAACACTCTGCCCCAAAAGAAAGCTGTTGACTCTGAGGGTCAATTGAAAATGTTGAAACTAGGACCAAGAGATTTTTATATCTTAGTCCTATGACTTGGAACTATGTTGTTAATCACTCACTGTACTTGCGTCAAAACACTTGAACTCCCTTCCTTACAGCATGGGTGAACCTACCCTCTCCAAACCCTTTACCCCACACTCTGCAGCAGTTCTAGAAGATAGCCCATCACCACCTTAAAGGCAAATGGGGACGGAACTTTTATTTATTCATTTACAAGATGTGAGCATCACTGCTTGGCCAGCATTTATTTCCCATCTCTAATTGCCCAACAGTCAGCTTAAGAGTCAAGATAATAAAATGTGAGGCTGGATGAACACAGCAGGCCAAGCAGCATCTCAGGAGCACAAAAGCTGACGTTTCGGGCCTAGAACCTTCATCAGAGAGCTTAAGAGTCAATCATGTCTGGCACTTAAATCGCAGTTAACATTTTGGGTCCGGTGACCCTTTGTCAGAACTGACCCTCTCAATTGGGGACCACTGCAGCAGCCAAGGATATTAGGCCTCGGATCTTTGGGTAAATGAGCTCCGAGACAGACTCCGGGATACACAGCAATGCCGAGTCGCTGAGTAGAGGTTGATAGCCAAGTTCTGTACCTAGGAGGACGGCCTCAACCGGGATCTTGGGTTCATGTTGCGCTAAAGGTGATCCCACCACACTGTACACTCACACACACACAGGTCCTCTCTCATATACATACTGTCTCTCATGAACACACACACACACACACACACACACACACACACACACACACACACACACACACACACACACTCACATATACACTCACACACACATATGCACGTGTGAATCTATAGGGTGAATTTGTAATTGCAGTTACATTCTATTTGGTTCAAAAAGCACACAATTTATGGACAGTCAATGTGGCATTTTAGAAATTCCTACTTAAGAAATAAACCCAGTCTGACTCCAAACCAAAACACAAACAGATTCTAAACAAGGCCTCACACCTAATGTGCATTGTCTGACCCAAAATGTCACTTCTTCTTTACACTGACAAAACCTTTAGGTCTTTCGGGACAGTGACTTCAAAAGAATTCAGGAATTTACATAAACATATACAGGTTAATCAATTAAAACCTTTGAACTGATTAAACGTTTACCAGCAGCTTAGGTTTGTTTAATATGTCCTCATTGCCTTTGATCTTTTACTTATAAATTTTGTGTCTGACACTTCCTCTGTCACTCACACCTGAAGGATAGAGGCTCTGAATGCTTGTGTTTTTGAATAAAGCTGTTGGCCTATAGCCTGGCGTTGTGTGATTTCTGACCTTGTCCATCCCAGCCCAACACCGGCACCTCCATATCACACCTTGCATAAAGGGGAAAATAAAACAAAAAATATGGAATATGAGAGGTTCAATGGAATTAAATGAAAGAACAGAGCACACAGGCTGAAGAGGCCACTTAAGGCGCTCCTCACACAACTGTGATTAACTCTGCTCCCAGCAGGTAAGGGCAAAAACAGATTTCCCAACAGATCATATGGACGGACTTGCCTGCTGGGAGCAGAGTTTGGGCACTGGAGGACCTCGATCAGCCCCCAATCTGGGGGTGATCTATTAGGGATTGGTGCAGGGGGAGTAGGGGTGGCCACTGAAACCCTCATTTCCCCTGAACAACCTTTCCATTCAACTCCCATCTTCTTTTACTTGAGTGTTTTGTTTTTTTAAATTCTGGACAAGCTACCAAACATATACAGGCAGTCCCTGGACTGTGAATGGGTTCGCACGCTGTTTGCACGCTGGTCAGAACATAATGCAGGACAATGTAAAGGAGTGCTCGTAAGTACTGGAAAATTTCCTATGCCAGATTTTTAAAATTACAAACCCACAGGAGTTCACATTCGTAAGTATGATTGTTTTTAGATTGGACACTTGTAAATTGGGGGCCTCCCTGTAACAGAGCTTGAATTGGCTCAGCCACATTTAAGCACTTCTGGTGGTGAATTAAGTCATCAAGGCAACACATTGGAAATCTCAATGGAAAAATTCCAATCAGTTTTCAAATCTTTACAGCCTTCCTTAAAGTATCCTTAATACCCAATGGGTGACACAGTAGTTGTCTCACGGTGCCAGGGACTCAGGTTCAGTACCACCACAGTTGACTATCTGTGTTGAATTTGCACACTGTCCCCATGTCCGTGTGGGTTTCCTCCGGGAGCTCCAATTTCCTCCCATAGTCCAAAGATGTGCAGGTCGATTGGTCGTGGGAAATGCAGGATTACAGTGATAGGGTGGGGGGTGGCTGGTTGGGATGCTCTTTGGTGTGGACATGATGGGCTTATTTCCACAGCGTAGGAATTCGATGATTCCAGTTTCCAGGTGAACTTGGTGAGCTCAGTGTGGCTCATATCGCAACTGTTTCACATCAAGTAAATTGATTGTCCCAAGTTTCTGCCTGACATTACACATCAGAGGTGACATATTACAATCAATAGAAGCTGAGGACCCCTTGGTGCTCAAAATGGCAATTAAGAAAAACTTAACAACTTTCCTGCAGATTATATTGGAACAAAATTACACTAAGAAGATTTTGCTATTTCCGTTCATAGTGTTGGGGGCAAGTTTCATAACACACCAGACACCACCCAACACCACCAATCAGAAAACCAGCTGAAAATTGTAGCTATCTAAGTGGTCGCTGTGAGCTTTTCAGCACATCACCTCTTACATCAGTGATGTCCCTCCCATTTGGCTTGAAGCTTCTGGCTAGTCAGAGACCAACAACTACTCTGTAATCTCAGAGCCTGGATGTGCTGGTGGCACAGGAAGAGCAAAGAAACCTGGAGTAGTGGGCAACATTGTGACTTTTCATGGGAAAGGGCATTGAGGAGTGGAAATCGCATGGGGAAGATGTTTGGAAAATCAAGGGCATGATTGGGTGGATGATTGGCAGTGGCTACCCCTAATGACGTCCCCAGACACCAGGCCCTCAAAACACTGCCTTTGCTTTCTGTTCACAGATGCTGCCAGACCTGCTGAGTTTCTCCAGCTGTTTCTGTTTTTGTGTTAGATTTTCTGCATCTACAGTTCTTTGTTTTCCTGATCTTAACACCAATATCTGGCTGCACCCATTGGTTCCCAAGGCTTCTCCTGGGTCCGAACTTCTTAGAACTGTCAACCAGCTCTTTGGAAATCTTCCTGAGCCCCAACAACAGAGAACCCTTCAGTTGTCTCCGCAGCACCACAGCCACCAGCGTGCCTCTTGCACAAATCCTTCCATTGTCTTTGTAACTTCAATTGACTATAGCACTTGAGCTGGTCTTCAGTGATCCTTGAACTATATTGTGTGACTTCTTGGAAACTTACAAAAAGCCGCATCCCTATTGCTCAGCAGAAATGAACGTAGCAACCAGCAGTGAAACTCAAATATAGCTAATATTAGAATACCAAGTTCCTTGAATATTACGACATTCACAGATGGGTAGCTTAAACAACACAAATGGCTCAAACAGAAAGAGATTTTGACTTCTGAAATAAAATTCAGCAGAAATTATACTTTTTTGAGCTGAAGAGTATTAAGAATCATCATGTTATTAAAAGGAGACTTATGCTTTTAATTTTGTGCCCTAACTTCCCGCAGCAAGTTTATGAAACAAAATATTGTGAAAACCTAATATGAATTAAAGATAAGGGAGAAGCTGAGGGTGAAATTGTATTTATGTGAAGCAATCAACAGAGAACCATAGATTGAGTTGCAGACGTTCAGAACATGATCACATTTGTCCCTGGAAGTCGAAATTTGAGCAATAGTATTGGTGTTTGCAACTTGCTGTTACTTCACACAATCGCAGAATGGTTACAGAGCAGAAGAAGGCGATTCAGCCGATTGAATCTACATCGCCTTTCTGAGCATTTTAGCTTGGTGCCAATCGCCTGCCTTTTCCCTGAACATTGTTACTATTTAAATAATCATTGAATGCTCCCTTAAATGCATCAGTTAAACCCACCTCTGCCACACTTCCAGGCAGCGCATTCCAGGCTCTAATTACTTACTATGTTTGATTTTCTTGAAAAACCTTTAATGTTGTGTCCTTTGTCCCTCAAACCATTTATAAGCTGGAACAATTTCTTCACATCCATTCCATCCAGACCCCTCATGATTTTGACAGCTGAAATTTTTTGACCATGTTTGCCTGTTCCTATTTGGTGGTTTCCTGATATGTCTTTCAAAGCGTGCCCCTGTGTGTTTACTTTTAGAGGTGGGCAAGATGGATCCCACAGCACAGGTGAACAAATTTTCTCAATGATGAAAGCAAATGTCAAACAGATAATTACTAGCCATTTAATTTTATTTTTAGGCTAAAGGATTCCATTTTAATAGTAATCCATTGATTGTGAAGTGCGTTATCACTGTAATTTTGATCTTGCTATATTTGAGTTGGGGTTAAATCAAGAAGTCTGGTTATCAATAGACATAACTTTTTTTGAATATTATCTTCTTGTAACATGCTAAATAAGGCTTTACGTAAGCCTTCTTAATAGAATCATCTCCAAGTGGTTCTGGTTGACAATGATGTTATATCACTGATGGTATAGACTGTTTTCTATATTTATCGTTAACCCCTACACAACAACAAGCACTTTTGGATGCTCTGACCTTCCTCCCTCCATTGACAGGACATCATTCTACATTTTTGCACAGTGTTTCATCCATCTGTCATTCCTCTGTTTGCTACATCAGCCCCTGGTCCAGAAATAGCTCAATTTTAACTATTATTTTTGAATCTCTCCGCACCTGGCAATGTAATCTCCTTCAAAATTGCCCCACCATAGGCCTAGGCCCTAAAATCTGGAATTCCCTTCCTTCTTTATCCTCTTCCTTTCTAACTCAATCTCTTCTTCCCTTAAGATGTTTCTTAAAATCTAGCTTTTGGGCTAATCACTCAATGGCTTATCCTCTATCCTCTACTTATGTAACTAGTTTCCAAAGTTGTTTGGTAACCCTTTTTTAATGTTCTGTGCAATTTTAGAATTTAAAAAAATGTTGTAAAATTCTTAAAGATGGGCCTGGAGCAGGCCTTGGTAACCAGGCCTATGTATTAAGATAATAAAATGTGAGGCTGGATGAACACAGCAGGCCAAGCAGCATCTCAGGAGCACAAAAGCTGACGTTTCGGGCCTAGACCCTTCATCAGAGAGCAGCTGACGTTTCGGGCCTAGACCCAACTCTCTATGTATTAAACAATGCAATTTATGTATAGAGAAGAAACGAAACCCTTGCATGACTATGAGAGAGCACATCCTTCTACACACAGACCATCACATGGCTTGACATCAAATTCTTCAATTTAATCAGTTATCCTCACATATGTAAAGCTGGTGCATTATGCTACTATACATGAAAGTTAGAGTCACAGAATCATACAAGAAATAAGAAACTCTTCAGCCCATCAAGCCTGTCTCATCAAAACACCTCGAAATCTACACCAGTCCCACTTCCCAGCAATTGGCCCACAGCTTTGAATGTTATAATTTTGACATTCTGAGTCCTCAATAAAGGATGCAATGTTTTTCACCATAACTACCCTCCCAGACATTGCATTCCAGATTCTCACCTCTCTCCAGGTAGAATTTATTTTCTTCTAATTCCCCCTAAACATCCTACCTTCACCTTAACATTATGCTGCCTGGAAATTGGCACTTCAACTAAGGCAAACGGCTGTTTTCTATCCACCTTGACCACTCCCTTCATAATCTTGTGTAACTCAGTCAGGTGCCTCCACAGCCTTCTCTGCTCCAAAACAAAAATAACCTCAGCCTATCCAGCCTTTCTGCAAACCTGAAGTGTTCCATTCCAAGAAAGGTCCTGGTGATTCTCTGCTGTGTCCCTCCGGTTCTACCACATCCTTCCTATAGTTAGGTGATGAGAACTATGCACAGTACGCTGTGGTTTAACCAAAGTTTTGTAGCCATGCTGCAGGATTAATGATCAGGTCTGTAGTTCTCAGGAATATGGTGTACAGTTGGTTGGAGTTTTACTCTGGGGGGGTGATAGTTTCCTGAGAGTGGAAAGGCTAAAGAAATCTGAACCAAACCTGTCCGTGCTCCAGTACTATAATGTCAATAAAGCGTAGAACTCCTGCCCTAGACAACAGCTCAGGCCTGTATACAATACAGGTAGAACCATTGAATTTTTATGAACTGTGGAAGTAGGCAATTTGGCCCATCAAGTCCTCACCACACCTTTGAAGAGCATCCCCCACAAATCTGTCCCCTTCCCTATCCCTCTAAGCCCACATTTCCCATGGCCAATCCACCTAGCTTGCACATCATTGGGCTGTGGGAGGAAACCAGACCACTCAGAGGAAACCCAGCAGACACTGGGAGAATGAGCAAACTCCACACATGCAGTTACTTGAGGGTGGAACCAAACCCAGGCCCCTGGCGTTGTGAGGTCGCAGTACTAACCACTGAGCCAGTGTGCCACCTTTTCACCATTCAGGTTTCATTTCCTATTAATTTCATTCTAATGCATTTTTTTCACATTGTGGGTTGAGGTCTGAAGGTCAGAAGGCATTGTTTCTTCCTTGTTTTGTTCTCAGGAATTTTTATTTCTTTTATCAAATAAAAATTGTGGTATTTCCAGATGGGCAGCAGTGTCATAACATTTGCAAATTGACACTGTCTCTTTTGGTTTCAAGATTAGCCCTTACAAGTCTGTGGAGAATAGAATGCATTTTCTACCTTTTTAGCATCTGAAACTGGGGGTGGAATGTTTTGACTCTCTGACTTTGGGCTACGGTGATAAATTTGGGAGAATCCTTTGAGAAGTTCAGCAAGGCCTTTCTAGAGGTCAAGAGCAACAAGTGGCATTTTCCAGCAAAGCTCTGGATTTTGAGCCCAGACTTTTGCTCTTGACTGACCAATTCTGGTCACCCGGCTATAGGAAGGATGTTATTAAACTGGAAAAGGTGCAATAAAGATTGAGAAAGATGTTAGCAAGACCGAAATGTTTGAGTTATAAGGAGAAGCTGGATAGAATGGGGCTGTTTTTCCCTGCAGGATAGGAGGCTGAGTGGTGACGTTAATGAGGTTTATAAAATCAGGAGGTGCATAGATAAGGTGAGTAGCCAAGGTCTTTTCCCCAGGGTAAGGGAACCCAAAACCAGGAGGCATAGGTTTAAGGTGAGAAGGGAAAGATTTATAAAGGATCTGAGGGGGCACCCTTTCCACACAGAAGATCATTTGTATATGGCATGAACTGCCAGAGGAAATGGTAGATGCAGGTATACTTACAACATTTAAAAGACATTTGGAAAGGTACAAGAATAAGAAATGTTTAAATAGGTATGGGCTATATGGACGGAAGTGGGACTAGGTTAGTTTGGGAAACATTGTCAGCATGGATGAGTTGGCTCACAGGGTCTGCTCCTGCTGTGTGACCCTATAACTCTATGATTCCATAAATGGCCTTTTAAAAAGATTTGGGCTCATAATCCCTCTTATTATTATTATTATTTGTTTGCACTTTATTAATATGCAGTCTCCTATTCTACGAGTTGCTTGATAAAAACTAGGCTTCTAGAATCCCTGATACCGTCGGCTTGCTGCTGGTTCTTCCAGACCTTGGATTGGCAGCAATAACATCTCAGGGTATGTTCCATGGGGATGGCTGCATACAATCCAAGTTCATGACCACCAGCATCTGACGTGTTCCAGCCTCCCTGCATCGTCATGGCACATCTCCAATTCACTGGCAGCACTGCGTTTTTGGGTGCCCAGCAACTACTGTTATTATGCGAATAAATCCAACAGGCAGTAGAACTCACACGCCACATTACTCATCTCTGTGGTAACCTAAGTTCTGACTGTCAAAGCAAATTATCTTCAGTCAACTTAAGGAAGGCATTCAAATAAGAGGATAAAAGAAGCATTTCAAACATTCCCTGAAAGATTCCCTCAAGATTTTATTTTACTCACTCATGGAATGCAGGCTTTGCTGGCTGGGCCGGCAATTTGGCTATCCTTAAGAAGGTGCTGTTAGGACACCTTTCTGTAGTCCACGTGCTTTAGTTGACCACAATGCCATTAGAGAGGGAATTCCAGGATTTTGAACCAGCAACAGTGAAGGGAAAGATGTATTTCCAAGTCAGGAAGTTTAACAACTTGGAGGGGAACTTGCAGGGCATAGTGCTCCCACATATTGGCTGTCCTTATGCTTTTAGAAAGAAATTTACTGATGCGGCCAAGGATAGTGATGTGATATAAAAGCGTGATATCTGAATTTTAGTGCCAGTGTGATGTTAGGTTTTTAAGTTGCGCATGTTTGGCATACCATTTCAATCAGCCCATCCTGTTGACCATTCATTGCAGGCATCATGCCAATTGTGTTCAACCAGTCCACGTTATAAACAGCAGAAAAGTAAATCAATTAAATGTGATCTGCCAATCAAAACCATTCATTAAATAATTTATTAAATCCTCAGGACTTGTGCTTAGACTGAAACCAATTTAAGATCATCAGCTAGGCTCCAGTGCAATACATTGTGCATGCTACTAGTAACAATCATAAATACACAGCCCTCTATCTTATGTAGGCTAAAGGAACTCTTCTGTAAATGTTTTCAAAAAAGGGGCCATGAGGACATCCATTCCCAGAATAACTCCCTGGCCAATCCTAATCTACCTGCCTGTTCTGAGAATTAAGATTGACAGTTAACTGTTCTTGCTGCATCTCCGTACTAATTATGACTTAACCAACCCACCACTTCTCATTCTGTATAGAATCGTGTCTCTTTTCTTCAAATCTGTTTCTCGCATCCAAGACAAAGAACGTCAACTTTTGGTCTCCTTTTGGCAATGTTTAACTTATATTGAAAGGCTGCTGTGAAGTAATTGCACAGGCAGGGACAGACACTTAACTCAGATTGGACCAGGCTGTATCATAGGGCTGCTTGTTTGCTCATTTAACACTCACTTACTTAGCCCTAACTCAAATACTCACAACATCCTAGCCCTGCCTTAGCTTTTATCGCCTTCACCCCCTCAACCGCACTTTAAAGGCAAGACAGTGTTTCTTGTCTTTTAGTGGGAGTAATTTTTGGGAAAGAAATCTGCCATTCTCAACTGGACTAGCTTACATGTGAATCCCGACTCCCAGCGATGTGATTGACTCTGAGCTTCCTTCTACAGAGAGCAAAAGTGGTCACATCCCAGTAAAGAAATTTTGTTTTCTGTTAATAGCCTTCCTTCTGTAATTGAACTCAATATCTCAATAACGTAGAGCTCTGAAAACTATAATTCCCTTCTAATATCATAGATGTATGGAGCTTTTGCAGCTTTACAACCAAAATAATTGAGAAATCACAAAACAAATTGAGATGAAATCAGAAAGGGTACAATCAGATCACCAAAAGTGTATGGCGAGGTTATAATGAACATCTTGTGAAGAAGCGAGGCGGCAAATTTTAAGGAAGGAATGAAACTTAGGGTCTAGGTGGATGTGGGCATGGCCCCAGTGGTGAATTATTCAAATTGCCAATGTTCAAGCGACTAGATTAGGAGGAACTCAGTGATCTCAACAGCTTGTAGGCCAAGGGGTGGTCCCAAAGACAGGGAGGGAGAACAGCATTAGATCAATACATGGCACTAAAATCTAATGTATTATGGATGATGACTGAAGTACTTTGAGTCTTTTAGTCTTGAAAAGTGGTGTTTAATCTTTAAGAGATGTGCAAAATAGATAGAAGGAGATTATCTTAATCTTAGTTATGGTGTTATGATGTTCTCCCTGAGCAGTATGGCTGCACATGTTCACTGCTGCCCTAAGATTCCATGCATGGCTATTGGCATCAGCATGCCAATCATGGCATTGACTTCTGGGTTTGGACAGCACTACTATGCACAAACCTTGGAGTTTCATGCAGCCAGAAGCACAAGTTCATGCCTGCATAGGAAAGTGACAGGTCGGGAAAATCCATCTACTCCTACAAGTCAATTGCACAGTCATGATGACAGGACCATGTGACTGGACACCATTATTCATGTAAGCTCCCGCTGGAGACAAGAAAGAAGTAATTATAACTAGCGCTCAATTGGGGGACAAAGAAGCTCTGGAAAATTTTGGTCCTAATTTCTTAATTGATTAACATCGATCCAAGAGATTAGCTATGCAGCTGGAAATTGTTACTCTACTTACCTTCAATATGGTAGGGCAGGCTGTATGGTGCAATAGTACTGTCCTTACCTCCATCCCAGGAGGCCCAGATTCAAATTCCACCACTGGAGGTCATAGAGTCAGAGAGCGATGGAGCCATACAGCATGGAAATAGATCCTTTGGTCCAACATATCCATGTTGAGCAGATATCCTAAATTAATCCAGTGTCATTTGCTAACATTTGGCCCATAGCCCTCTATCCTCTTCCTATTCATGGATTCATGTAGATGCCTTCTAAATATTGTAATTATACCAGCCTCCGCCACTTCGTCTGGCAGCTCATTCCATACACACACCACCTTCTATGTGAAAAATTCCTCTTTATATCCCCAATAAATCTTTTCCCATCTCATCTGAAACATATGCCGTCTGGTTTTGGACACCCCTACCCTGGAGAAAAGACCTTGGTTATTCACCCTACCTATGACCGTCATGATTTTATAAACTTCTTTAATGTCAACACTACAGGGAAAATAGCACAACCTCTTCGGCCTCTTCTGAGAGCTCAAAGCATCCAATCCTGGCAATATCTTTGCAAATCTTTTCTGAACCCTTTCAAATTTCACAACATCCTTCCTATCACAGAGAGACCAGAATTGAATTCAATATTCTACAAGTGACCTATCCAATGTCCTGTACAGCCTGAACATGGCCTCTCAACTCCTATACTCAATGTACTTACCAATAAAGGCACGCATACCAAATATCTTTTTTCACTATCTTGAGAGTCATAAATGTCCAAATAGGCTAAATTTAATAAAAATCAAATATGCCGGGATCTCAGACAGCCTCTTTCTCATGAGTGAAGTGACAACTCTCACCAAACTAGATGGAAACATATCCCAGAAGCTCACTGTTCTCCATGAATAGAAGAATGATCCAATATCAAGCCAATTGCACTTCTTAAGTAGTTTAGTTACAATAAGAAAGTAATTGACATCAGGGAATCCTTTTGAAAACCAACATATGAGCACTCCGAATAGAGCAGGGGAGGGCAAAACTCCCGAATCAATTGAGAAACAATAATTTGGGTCCTCTCTCTGCCACTTTCAGAGGCTGAAAGATGCCTGAATTAAGAGAAAAATCTCATTTGAAATAATACCTCATCGAGATGCTGGCCATGTAGAAGCTGTGTCAGAACTCTCATAGTGAGGCTTGACCATATCCTTCGTATTTGTAGTGATTGTAACAAGGTCAGCCAAGTGGACCTCATACAAGATGAGTTCCCTGATTGGGGCTGTTACTCTCATCCAATCAGGGAGTCCTGGCTGACAGGTATAAGCAGGAGTGTCAGAGGTTCTGTTCGCTCTGAGACCTGGCTCTAAGGGAGCTGCAGCAGTATCAAGGACTCTCCATGTGTAACAAAAAGGTGACTTGACGATGGGAGACCAGCCTCTCTTAAAATTATTTCATTTTTCTTCTGTCCTGGACTTCTTTACCTGTTTTTAATTTGTCTATTTAAACCTACCCAATTCCATTACCGCCCTTTCTTTAGCTACTCATAAGTCCTCTGTGCCATCTGAATGTTTTCCATTTCTTTGATATCTTTCCTACTATCTGATGTTAGCATACTTTGCAATTTAATGTTACGATCCTTCTTATTACTGGCCAAGGAAGACCCCAGGCAAGGGCCTGCTTTGATAGATCATATGTTGATTTGTTTTGTTCTTGACAAAATGTCCCTAATTAAATATAAGCCAGTACTGCAGCAGAGTTCTGTTATCAATTAAACAAAAGGTTAGGAACAAAAGAAATGAAGCTAAAATAGAATAAACCAAACTATTTAGTTAACACAAATTTAAAGATTACTAAACAGACAATAAAAGTATAGTCCTATTAGTCCCAAAATACCCAACAAAGCAAGGCAATACGTAAAGAATGATAGGAGCCCGGGAAATACTGAGGATCACCAGGAACTTTGTGCATGTATATCAGTTACTTAAGGCATCACACCGGCTAGATAATGTGACTAGAAAGACATATGGTATATTGCCTTTATTAGCTGAGACATAGAGTTTAAACGCAGGGAGGTAATGCTGGAAATTTACAAAGAGTTGGTTATGAAAAGCTAGAGTATCGTGTGCCGTTCTAGCACCCACATTATGGGAGGGATGTGATTGCTCTGGAGAGGGTGTAAAGAAGGTTGATCAGGACGTAAAACAAAAAACGAAGAACTACAGGTGCTGGAAATCTGAAACAAAAGCAGAAATCGCAGGACTGGCAGTATCTGCAGCGAGAAAGCAGAGTCAAGGTTGCGGGTCCAGTAATCTTTGTTCAGAATGCATTGGATTGCGGCTGGAAGGTTTTATTTATGAAGAGAAATTAGGTAGACTGGCATTGTTTTCCCTGGACCAGAGGAAGCTGACAGTGTACCAAAGTGCACCTTATGTCTCTGTAAGTTTAGATCTTCTGCTGTTGGACCAAAAGTGCATGAAGTCATGTTATGGACGGAAATAGTAGGAACCGCAGTTGCTGGAGAATCCATTTCTGAAGAAGGGTCTAGGCCGGAAACATCAGCTTTCCTGCTCCTATGATGCTGCTTGGCCTGCTGTGTTCATCCAGCTCCACACCTTGTTATCTCATGTTGTGGACATCTCGTTAAAATAAATCTGATCAAACTGAAGGCAGCCACATTTTAATATGTACTGTTGCTTTTGTGAATTACCAAAATATGAAATGCAACCTGCCCTTGGTCCCCCTACCTTGAAAATAGCATGAGTTACGTTTGGGGGTGAATCTCCCAGCTTCAGGCCTCTGGTGCCATTTTTGGTAGGACTGGGAACATTTCCACTGAAGCAAGTATTCAGGCCTTTATAGGAATTGCTGTCACAATGCATAATTTTTATTCATGCTAAAAACATTTTGTTATTTCAAATAGATAGGCTATATCAGAATCCATACATAATTAATTGTTTTTCAATGATCCGTTTTGCTTAGAAACTTTATTTTTGATGTGACAAACTTTACTCTTATGAAGTTGAGGCATGTTTGAAAATTAAATAATTCTATACTTGAAGTGTCTAAATCAACAATTAATACTCCCAAGTCAGCATTACAGGAACAGTGATATTGGGAACTGCAGATGCTGGAGAATCCAAGATAATAAAATGTGAGGCTGGATGAACACAGCAGGCCCAGCAGGATCTCAGGAGCACAAAAGCTGACGTTTTGGGCCTAGACCCTTCATCAGAGAGCTCTCTGATGAAGGGTCTAGGTCCGAAACGTCAGCTTTTGTGCTCCTGAGATGCTGCTGGGCCTGCTGTGTTCATCCAGCCTCACATTTTATTACAGGAACAGATGGCTTTCCTAGCCTAAATGGTAATCTGTATTAATTGAAGGGTCAATGAGAAAAAGTCTAAAGAGCAAGCTGGACATTTTCAAAAGGCAGAACTTGGAAGTGAAGCAGATAAAATTTGGCCACGTAGTACCCATTTTGTTTATACACTGAACTATGGCAAAATGGTTGAAAACATGGGTTGACATACCCACGCACAATTCACAATCCTGCCTATCTCTGATAACCTATCACCTCATTCTTGACAATAATCTATTTACCTCTGCCTTAACAATATGTAAAGACTCTGATTCCACCACCTTTGTAGGAAGAGCATTCCAAAGATTCACAAATCTCTGAGACAGGAAAAATCATTTTCTAATTTCTGTTGGAAATAGGTGATCCCTGGATTTCATACAGTGACTCTTGGTTCTAGATTCTTCCGCAAGAGGAAACAGCCTCTGTGGAGCTATCATGTCAAAACCCTTCAAGACATTACACATTTCAATCAAGTCACATCTTGCGCGCATTGGCCAGATGTAATAAGTGATAAATGACATAAATGAAGGGACAAAATTTGCCAGAATTGCTGATAGCACATAGGCAGGTGCAAAGGTAATTTTTGAAGGGCATACAGGGAGCACACAAAATGATACTGTTAGATTAAGAGAGTGAGCAAAGATCTGGAGATATATGTGAGTGGAATAACTGCCCAGAAGTTGGTATCCCATCACCAAGTCACCCTTTACTTAAACATGCACAGTACATGGGCTCTGGCCAGCCAGCTCAAAGCCAGCCCCTATACTGAGGAGCCCTTTTGAATCTCCTGTTTATATTGTCAGTCAGAGCTCCCTAATTAACCCAGGTTGACAACCTCAATCAAGGATCTCATAGTCAATGTAAAATGTGAAGTTGTTTATTTTAGATGGAAGAATTAAAAAAAGGCATCTTATCTAAATGATGAAAGACAACAGAAATCTGAGATTACTTGGCCATCCTTGTGCATGAATCACAAACTTTAGTATGCAGGTTCAGCAAGTAATTAGTAAAGCTAATGGAATGTTATCATATATCATGTGGAGAATTGAATTTTTAAAAAAACAGGGATATCATTCTAAAGTTGTTCAGGACACTGGCGAGACCATGTCTGAAACTCTGTGTGTAGTAACAGTCACCTTAATTATGGAAGGATGTAAATACAGTCGAGGGGAAGTTCAGAGACTAATACCTGGAATAGATGGATTAAGCTAGTGTCCACTGGAGCTGCGAAGAGTAAGAGGTGACATGATGGAAGTGTATAAAATCCAAAGTTGTCTTGATCGGGTAGATTTGGACAGGATGTTTTCTTCTTTGAGAATCTAGAACCAGGAGTTATTGTTGAAAAACCAGGAGACACCCATTGAAAAGATGGAGCAAAATTAGTTCTCTCAAAAGATTGTGAGACTTTGCAACTGTCTTCCTGAAAAGGTGATGGAAGCAGAGTCTTTGAATATTTTTAAGGCCTCAATTGTTAAGAATTTGAAATATTATCAGAAGCAGAGAGGAATATGAGTTTGAGCTTACGATCAGGTCAACATAGAACATAGAACAGTCCAGTACAGAAACAGGCCATTGGGTCCATTATGTCTTTGTCAGCAATGATGCCAGTTCTGCGGAAGTGGCGCCTGACCTGAAATGTTAACTTTATTTTTTCTTCACAGACACTGCCAGACCTGCTGAGGTTTTCCAGCAACATCAGTTTTTGCTCATGATGCCACTCTAAACCAGTCTCATCTGCCTGGGCATGGTCCATATCCTGTATTCCCTGCCTGTTCATTTGTCTGTCTAAATGTCTCTAAGATGTTCCCGTCATATCTGCTTCTACACCTCCCGTAGCAGTGCATTCCAATCACCTACCACGCTCAGTATAAAAACCAGCCTTGCACTTCCCCTTTAAACTTTTCCCCCCACGTATTAAACCTACAACCCCTAGTATTTGGCATTACCACCCTGGAAAAAAGACTCCAACTAAACACGCTATCCATGCCGTTCATAATTTTAAATACTTCCATTAGGTCGCCTGTCAGCCTGTACTGCTTTAGTGAAATCAATCCAAGTTTGTCCAATCCAGGTAACATCCTGGAAAGCCTCTTTTCATCCTCTTCAAAGCTTTCACATCCTTCCTATAGTGTAGTAATCAGAACTGCCCACAATACTCCAAATGTGGTGGAACTAAAGTTTTAACAGCTGTGACATAAGTTGCCAACATTTATATTCATTGCCCTAACTGATTAAGTTAAGCATGTCTTATGCCTTCCCTACCACCCTACCCACTTGTGATTGTTGACATGTTCGCCAAGCTGGTGGGTTTGGTTGTAAATGTTTCATCACCCGGCTGGATAACATCATCAGTGCACCTCCGGTGAAGCGTAGTTGTGCTGTCTCTCTTGTTATCTATATGCCTTGGCTTGTTAGGGTGTTCAGAACCGCTTTCGGTTCTGTTTCTCTGTGGTTTGTACACACGGTCTAATTCAATGTGTTTGTTGATGGAATTCTGGTTGGAATAAGCCAGGGGTCCACCCAGACCCACAGTCTCACTACCAGGCACACCAATGTAGACTTGCCAAAGAACTACAACAGAAATCGAAACACACAATGGACAATACTACCCACTCCTTCCACGCCTCCCAACAATTCTTCAATATCATCAAAGACGCCAGGATAGAAGAGGATGAGATGATGACATCCTTCCACATAACAGCACTATTTACATTCATTAACATTGACCTGGCCAAAGAGATAATTGCCACATTGCTGGATGAATCAAATAGGCAGGCACCCTAGGACACCAACAACATCAATAAGGACACCACCATGAAACTACTAGATCCATGCCTCACAACCCACTTCACCATCAATGACAGCACATATAAACAAATTAACGCAACACTAATGGGATCCCCAATATCAGGACTGATTGCAGAAACAATAATGCATAGGTTAGTATGAACAGTGCTCCCCACTACACAAACCAAACTCTGGGTCCGTTATTTAGATGACACCATCGTGATTATCAAATGCACAAAACTAAAAGAAAGCCATCAACACATAAACAATATCCATACTGCGATAAAATTCACAAAAAAAAGATAGCAACAACTGACTGCCCTCCCTGAACAGAATGATAGAAGGCAATAACAACAGGGACTTCCAGATGAGCGTATATAGAAAGGCCACACATACAGACCAGATATTCAATTACACTCGCATCCACCCCAGAGCCCACAAACGGAGCGCATCAGGACACAATTTAAATGACCCACAACACATTGCAGCAACATAGGGGCGGCATGGTGGCTCAGTGGTTAGCACTGCTTCCTCACAGCGCCAGGGACCCGGGTTTGCTACCACCCTCATGTGACTGCCTGTGTAGAATTTACACGTTCTCCCTGTGTCTGCATGGGTTCCCTTCGGGTGCTGCGGTTTCCTTCCACAGTCCAAAGATGTACAGGCTAGGTGGATTGGCCATGCTAAATTGCCCGTAGTGTTCAGTGTTCTGTAGATTAGGGGGTGGGTCTGGGTGGGATGCTCTGAGGGTCAGTGTGGACTGGTCAGGCTGAAGGGCTTGTTTCCACACTGTAGGGATCCTATGATTCTAACTATGCAAAGCAGAACAGGACCATCTATACAGAGTTGTCAAAAGGAATGGATATTCGAAAAGCACAATCTGCCATTACCTTCATGAAAGACCACAACAGGAAGACACAACATGACCAGGCTCACTAATCACTCTACTGTATGTCTAGGACATTTCAGACATGACCACAAGACCACTCAGACCCTCAGGTGTCAGGGTAGCCAACAAACCAACAAACACCCTATCACAGCTACTGATGAGCGTAAACGATCCCACACCCACTACCAATAAAACTAACATAATATACAACATACCATGCAGGCACTGTGAGAAACACTACATAGGTCAAACTGGAAGAAAACTGACAATACAGATACATGAACACTAAGACACATGACCAATTATCACTTGTCTCAATACATATGGACAATGAGGGACATGAATTTGACGAGGACAACACATCCATAATCGCAGAGATAGTAGGAACTGCCAATGCTGGAGAATCTGAGTCAACAAGGTATAGAGCTGGATGAACACAGCAGGCCAAGCAGCATCAGACGAGCAGGAAAGGCGATGTTTCACATCTAGACCCTTCTTCAGAAATGGAGTTTTATTAGAGCTTTTCAAAATCTTGAGCAGTTTTGATAGAATCAGAAGGAGGGTCTAGACCCTAAATGTCAGCTTTCCTGCTCCTGTGATGCTGCTTGCCCTGCTGTGTTCAACCAGCTCTACACCTTGTCATCAATAATTGCACAAGGCAAACAGAGGCACACCAGGGAATTCCTGGAGGCTTGGTATTCTAACCGGAACTCCATCAACAAACACATTGAATTAGGCCCTGTGTACAAACCACTGGGAAACAGAACTGGAAATGGTGCCAAACACCCGAACAAGCTGAGGCATACAACTAACATGCAGGACAGAACACCAATGCTTCACCAGAGGTGCACTGACAATGTTACCTAGCAAGGTGAAAAATGTTTGCTATGAAACTCACCAGCTTGACGAAAATATCTACAATCTCATCTGCAACCCAAGCTACAAATCTTGATTAAAAAAAAACCGTATCCACTTGTGTTGCCACTTCCAGGAAGCTATGGATTTGGACTCCCAGATTCCTCTGTATATCAATGCTCCTAAGGGTTCTGGCATTTACTGTATACTTTTGCCTTGCAGTTTACCTCCCAAAATGTATCACTTCATACTTTTCCAGCTTAAACTCCATCTACCATTTCACCACCTACTTTCCAACTGATCTACATCCTGCTGTATCCTTTGACAACCATCCTCACTATCCACAACTCCACCAAGGTTTGTGACACTTGCAAACTTATTAATCAGACCTTTTAATCCAGATGATTTATTTATAATTCAAACAACAGGGATCCCACCTTCTGCTCCAAATACGCTCATAAAATGCCTTGGGATTCTTCCTACTTTTACTTGCCAAGAACATTTCATGGCAGCTTTTATCCTCTCAATTCCTTGTTTAGGTCCTTTGCTTCTTTAGCCAACATGTTACTGAATGTTGGAGGAGGGTCTGGGTTGTTGCTGAATTGCCCAATCCTGCTGCTGATTTGAGTGTTCGTACATTCCAAACTTCAGCTGGGCTGGAAGGACTATTCCATGCAGTAACATTTACTTTGGAACTGACAGACCACTCTGTACCTCCTACAATGCAGCACTCCCTCAGCACTTACAGTTGGAGTATCTGCTTGGGACTTTGTGCTCAAGTCTTTGTCATATCACTGCAATAATTAGCACAGCTGCAAGTAGGTTTTTTGAGTGCAGTGCAGTTTACGGCAAATGGAAGACCATCCAACCCAAGGAGACAAACACTTCCTAGGGGTAGTGAACATCCATAACCTCCTGTGTCAGAGCCTGCATTTGGTGTCATAGAGTCATAGAGCTGTACAGCATGGAAACAGATCCTCTGTCCAACTTATTCATGCTGACCATATATTGTAAATTAATCTAGTCTCATTTGTCAGAATTTGGCCCATATCCCTCTCAACTCTTCATATTCATATACCCAGCCAGATGCCTTTTAGATGTTGTAATTGTCCAGTCTCCACCACTTCCTCTAGCAGCTCATTCCATACATGCAGCACCCTCTCTGCAAAAAAGTTGTCCCTTAGTTCTTTATAAGTCTTCCGCTCTCAGCTTAATACTATGCCCTCTGGTTATGGACTCCCCCACCCTGGGGAAAAGATCGTGGCCATTCGCCCTATTTATGCCCTTTGTGATTTTATAAGCTTCTGTAAGGTCACTCCTCAGCCTCCGATGCTCCAGTGAAGACAGCCCCAGTCTATTCAGCCTCTCCCTATAGCTCAAACCCTCCAACCGTGGCAACGTCCTTGTAAATCTTTTCCCAAAGTGGCTTGGTAATATAGGGGAATTTGCAGGGAGAGACAGAGTTTCTGATGGGTTAATCAATGGAATAGATCCTGTGATTATTTCCCCCCGCCCTGTTTCACTGGCAGCCAGCTAGCACAGGGGATTGTCTTATATATTTGAATTATTTCCTCCAGTCCCATCGATATCCATGCATGCTGAACCCAGAAGATTATTTCGAAAAGTACGTGACACATACCAGAAGTCAATGGTTACTTGATTTTTTTTAATATAAAGAAACCACAAATTCAGTCATGGGATCTTTAGCCTGAAGCCAGTTTTCAATCAGTCAAAAGGCAAGTACACACAATAGCCAGCTTGTTTTTTTTTAGTATCTTACAAAATAAATGCATTACAAAAGATAAAAATCATTACAGATCATTACATAAACAGGCATGGTCACTACTAGTATAAACCATATTTTATGAGCGTTAAAAACTAATCAGCTGTTATAAAAACAGACAGAGGCTCGTGCTGTATTAGTCATTTCCATGTTTCATTACACAGAAGGGGGATTCCAAAAAGACTCCCTTTCGACCAAACAGCATTAATTCACCGCAGGTAGAATGTCCCTTCAGATCTGGCATCTATATTCCAATCCTGCCAAAGAGATTGAGGAAGGGATATTTCTCTAATGGCACTGCAAGGGGTACAGGCAGGCTTTGTCCCTGTCCCTCCCAGCTATTGATTCATAACTTGACAGACAACCACCGTTTAAGAGCCCATTGGCTGCATGACGTGAAGGGTAGAGATTTCCTGACTCAGGGATGATGGAGGGGAGGCTGCAAAGCAGAGGAAATAGTTGGAATCATATAGAAATAGCTCTGTCCTACTGCCAAGAAGTTTCCTGCAGACAGGCTAGGCTGAGTATACTGCAATGTGATGTTATGCCAATGCGGAGTGAGCTGATTCCTCTCTTTGTCCCACTCTTCTGCTAGTCACAACAAAGTTTGAGTCGAGAAAGAGAGGTGATATTGTCAAGATATATCTTACATGGCTATACATAATCAGACTCTATCTGTAGTTCGGTGTCGCAACCACACCAGCTAGATTCCTGTCGTAACAAATAAAGAATTGTTTTCTTGTAAATGAAAGTTACCCAAGCGAAGAAACTAGGATGATTAAGTAAAAGTGTAAAATATGCCAATATATACAACTGCACTTAGTGTCATGGAGTCATAGAGTTACACAGCTTGGAAGCAAATCCTTCAGCCCAACTGTTCCATGCCGACCAAATATCCTAAATAAATCCAGTCCCATTTGCCAGCATTTGGCCCATACCCTTTTAAACCATTCCTATGCATATACCCATTCTGATGGCTTTTAAATGTAATTGTACTCGCCTCCACCACTTCCTCTGGCAGCTCCTTGCATACATACAGTCTGTGTGAAAAAGTTGCTCCTTAGGTCCTTTATAAATCTTTCCCCTCTCACCTTAGGCTTAAGCCCTTGAGCCGTGGACTCCCCCACCCTGGGGTAAAATCCTTGTCTATTCACCCTATCCATGCTCCTCATGATTTTTTATAAATATCTATAAGGTTGCCTCTCAACCTCCGATGGTCCAGGGAAAATAGCCCATCCTGTTCTTGAAAAATCACACACAACTGCACATATAAAAACTACAAAGTTTGGGCAATTTTCTTTTAAGTTTCACTTCATTATGTTATCTTAAAAGTGCTTTGGCCAAGTCACAGCCGAACTCAGATAGAAAAAATATTTTAGTTCATCTCAAATGCTGGTCTGCAGCTAAAGTTACTTCCCACACAATCTATTGCCTTTAGAATTTATAAAGAAAACTGGGAGAACTGTGGATGTTGGAAGTCAGAAACAAAAACTGAAATTGCTAGAAAAAGTCAAAAAACACACGATACCAGATTATAGTCCAACAGGTTTATTTGAAAACACTAGCTTTCGGGGTAGAAATTCTGAAATTTTTGGGGCAGAAATTCAGAAATGCCTCCTTTCTGAAGAAGGGTCCCAACCCGAAACATCAACTTTCCTGCTTCTCTGATGCGGCCTGGCCTGCTGTGTTCCCCCAGCTTCACACTGTGTTATCTTCCTCACTACCTCTGTTCCCATCCAATAATTTTATTACACCAACAAACTGGATCATGTGAAGCCTGGCCAAAAGTTTATTTTAGAGTTAGTGACTTCAGTTGAGCAGCTTTGAGTTCCTTGCATTTACAATATTCATTTCCCTGCTGCAGTCAGTCTCCTTTACTTTTCAATATTCTTTCTGTAAGGCCCAAGATGTAGGATATGTCCAGCCAGTAATATTTTAAATTAATATTTCAGGCAACATGTCAAACAACAGGGGAGATGATGGCCTTGTAGGATTGTCACTAGACTGTTAACCCAGAAGTCACACGACACCAGGTTATAGTCCAACATGTTTATTTGAAATCACTAACTTTTGGAGTGCTGTTCCTTTGTCAAAAAGAGTCTAATGATAACCATGAATCCATAATCAATTGCCAGAAAAACCCATCTGGTTCACTAATGTCCTTTCAGGAAGGAATCTGCCATCCTTACCTGGTCTGGCCTACATGTAACTCTAGACCATAAGCAATATGGTTGACTCTTAACCTCCTTCTTGGCAATTAGGGATGGCCAGCAACACCTTCATCCTGTAAATGAATATATAAGAGGCGAGTCACTAACCTGCATAATAAAGATTTCATTTTGGCTTTATTTATTTGCATTTACTTTCATGGAGAAGACCTTCATGCGTCAGTCCAGGGACCTTTCAAGGACAGTTGCTCCAGTGTTTAGTTCTGGTTGCCTCATTACAGAAAAGATGTAGAAGCTTTAGAGAGGGTGCAGAGGAGATTTACCATGATGCTGCCTGAACTGGAGGACAGGTCTTATGAGGAAACGTTAAGGGAGCTAGGGCTTTTCTCATTAGAGTGAAGAAGGATGAGAGGTAACTTGATAGAGGGGTACAAGATGGTGACAGGCAAAGACAGAGTGGATACTCAGAGGATTTTTCCCAGAGCTGAAATGGCTATTAAGAGGGAGTCATAATCTTAAGGTGATTGGAGGAAGGCATAGGGGAGATGTCAGAGGTAGGTTCTTTACACAGTGAGTGGTGGGCATGTGGAATGTGCTGACAGCAGTGGCAGTGGAGTCAGATACTTTTTTTAAACAACTCTTGGGGAGGCACATCGAGGATAATAAAATGTAAGATATGCAGGGTAGATTGATCTTAGTAGGATGATAGGTCAGCACAATATTGTGGGCTGAAGGGCCTGTACTGTGCTGTACTATTCAATGTTCTATTAGCCAAGAGACATTGCCAATAGGAAGGCCACAATTGTAGCCTAAGGCTGACACAAAAGGAATTCCCACTTATCTAGAAAATATAGAGGTGAAGTGTTAATATCACTTGATTTGAAGACCAGAAGCCTCGCCTAACAATGAGGAAACCAGGGTTCAAATCCCACAGTAGCAACTGTTGGAATTTAAATCTGGCTAATTAATTCTAGAATATAGGGGAATTTCATGATTCAGTGGTAGTGTCTTGACCTCTGATCTATCAGGCCTGTGTTCAGTCCCAGCATCTCTGAACAGGTTGATTAAAAGATATCTAAATCTAGAATTATAAAGCTAGTTTTAGTGGTGGTGACCCTGTCAACAATAATCAATTTGGTTCACAAATGTTGTTTCAAGAAGGAAATCTTCCAGCCTTACCTGACACAACTTACACGTGACTCCAGATCCACAGCAATGTGGGTGACTCAGAGATGACCGTTTCAAGGGGCTCAATTCAAGAGCAGTTTGGGATTGGCAACAAATGCCAGCTTTGCAAGTAACTTCCATATTCCATGAAAGAATAAAGAAAAATATCAGAAGGACATATGTGTTTGCCCACAGCTTACACCCAACCATGACTGAGAATTCTTCTTAAAGTTTTTCTGTCTTCATTTTGTGTTGTTCTTGGATTGTTTGACTGACCTCACCAATGCCCTTCACTCATAAGGTGTTCCCAAGGCTCCACAACTGGGACAAGAGACACTGCAGGCCATCCTCACGAGCTTGGAGATGATCAATCAGCAGATGTCTAGCCCTGGGAAAGCAGTTCCCTCAGCCTGGCTCTTGGCAAATGAATGCTTACTTGAGGACAATATTGGGTTTGATGCCTATGAGGGTAGCCAATGCAATGAGGTGTACAAGGATCGTTGAGAAATATGGAATGAACTGGCACACTTGAAGTGCAGAGATTTGCGTTTAAGCACATTGTCGACTTTCTGGAAAAGTGTTTTTCAAACTTCAATGGAAGCAGTCCCTTGCAAATCCTGGCACCCACATTGGGATAACAGGCAAATACAGCAATGTAACTGCACATTAGGTAGGAAAAGAAAAGTGTAGGCTAACTGAATGATTAGGCATCTCCTGCTATTTCATTTACTTGCGCTGATTTTATCTCTTCTACCCAATTTCCCTTCCTTCTCCAGGAGATATCTATCTCTTTAAAAATTTGCCTCTTCGCTCATGTCCTTCTTGGGCAATGAATCAACTCTTTTTCAATATTTCCTCGATTAACTTTTAATTGCCTGGGCTGTCATAGAATTATAGAAATGTACAGCACAGAAGGAGGCCATTCAGCCTGCTGCACTGGTGCTGAGTGTGATATTTCTACTTTCTGTCCGTAGCCCTGTAAATCCCTTACTTCTGTGTCTCTTTCCAACTTCCTTCAAAATACTTCGTGGAATCAGTGTCCACCCTATTCACTGCTGAAACAAATTTTCACCATCTCCCTGTAGCTCTTAGAATAATGATTTTAAGTCTATGATTACTATAATTCTGTTAAGATATCTTCTCATCTTAAAATTAATTATCTTGTAATTCTAAGATTACATCACTTTGTTCTGGATTCCTGTTGTGAAATGGAAAAGTAATTTCCTGCTCAGTCCCCTTCATTATTTTAACTGCTTGACTCCTTTAACCCTTTCATCTCTTCATAGCTAGAGGAGCACAACAGCATCCAAAGGTCCCATCTAAAATTCACAAAGAAACATTAGCTCACTGGGGGTAAACCACATGTTTATCACGTCAAAAATTTCTTGATGTGGAGGTGCTGGTGTTGGACTGGGGTGAGCAAAGTCAGAAATCACACGACACCAGGTTATGGTCCAACAAGCTTACTTGAAATCACAAGCTTTCAGAGTCTTACACCTTCTTCAGGTGTGAGTGAGTGAGGAAGTATCAGACGCCGAATTTATAAGATCAAAGGGTCACACTATTGATGCGGATTTACTAAACAAACCTAAGATGCTGTTAAAATCTTTAATCAGGTAGAAGATTTTAATTGATTAATTTGTGTGTGTAAACCCCTGATTTCATTTGATGTCACTGCCCTGAGAGAACTGAAGGTTTTATCAGTGTAAAGAAGAGGTGACATTTTCAGTCAGACAGTGCATGTTAGGACTGAGGCCTTGTTTAGAATCTGTTTGTGTTTTGGTTTGAAGTCAGACTGGTCTTCTTACTGAAATAGAAATTTATAAAATGCCATGTTGACTGACTATAAATTGTGTGCTTTTTGAACAAAATAGAATGTGTCTGCAAATACTAATTCACTCCATAGATTCACACATGTGTGTGTGTGTGTGTGTGCGTGTGTGTGTGTGTGTGCGTGTGTGTGTGCGTCTGTGTGAGAGACAGAGCGTGTATGTGAAGGAGAGAGAAAGTGTGTGCATGTGAGTGTTCGTGCGTGAGAGTGTGTGGTGTGGTGGGGTCACCTGTAGTGTGACATGAGCCCAAGATCCGGTTGAGGCCATCCTCAAGGGGCCGACCTTGGCTATCGGCCTCTGCTTGGCGAATCCCTTGTTGTGTATCCCGAAGTCTGCCTTGGAGGGCGTTTACCTGAAGATCTGAAGCCGAATGTCCTTGACTGCTGAAGTGTTCCCCTACTGGGAGTGAACAACCTGGTCTAGCACACGTGTGAATCTCGAGGTTGAATTTGTATTCGCAGATACATTCTATTTTGTTCAAAAAGCACACAATTTATGGACAGTCAGTCAATGTGGTATTTTATAAATTTTTACTTCAGAAATTAAACCAGTTTGACTCCAAACCAAAACAGATTCTAAACAAGGCCCCACACCTAACATGCATTGTCTGACCTAAAATGTCACCTCTTCTTTACACTGAAAAAACCATTAGTTCTCTCAGGACCGTGGCTTCAAATGAATACAGGGAATTACCTAATCGATTAAAACCTTCTAACTGTTTAAAGATTTAACAGCATCTTTAGTACATCCTCACCAGTGGTGTACCCTTTTACTATTAAATTCTGTGTCTGATGCTACCTCTCTCACTCACACCTGAAGAAGGTGTAAGACTCCAAAAGCTTATGTTTTCAAATAAACCTTTTGGAGTAGACCTGGTGTCGAAAAAAAATGTTTTGCAGTGTATGTCAATAGCAACAGAGAGAACAAGCAGTCATTCAACAAATCTCCCCAGAACCTTTGTAATGTGTTAGTGGTGTGTTTATGATTAGTTTTGTTGGAAGCCATCTATTGGAATTTATCTTGTGTATTGGTCAGAATCTGTGCACTAACAAGGATTTATATTTACAGTAACTTTAAAGACAGGAAAACTCTCAAGCCTGTTCATAGAAAAATTGACACTGAGTTACTTAAGGAAATCTTTATAATTGTAACTCCCAATTACAGATACTGCTTCTAAAATTGAGGGGCAACTTTTTCACACAGAGGATGGTGCATTTATGAACTAAGCAGCCGGAGGAAGCTGTAGAGGCACATTTAAACATTTAAAATCCATTTAGACAAGTACCTAATAGGCAAGGTTCAGAGGGATATGGAGCAAACCAGGAGTAGAGGTAATGTGAACTGCAGATGCTGGAGAATCCAAGATAACAAAGTGTGGAGCTGGATGAACACAGCCGGCCAAGCAGCATCTCAGGAGCACAAAAGCTGACGTTTCGGGCCTAGACCCTTCATCAGAGAGGGGGATGGGGAGAGGGTTCTGAAATAAATAGGGAGAGAGGGGGAGGCGGACTGAAGATGGATAGAGGAGAAGATAGGTGGAGAGGAGAGTATAGGTGGGGAGGTGGGGAGGGGATAGGGCAGTCAGGGGAGGACGGACAGGTCAAGGAGGCGGGATGAAGTTGGTAGGTGGGAAATGGATGTGCGGCTTGAGGTGGGAGGAGGGGATAGGTGAGAGGAGGAACAGGTTAGGGAGGCGAGGACGAGCTGGGCTGGTTTTGCGATGCAGTGGGGGAGGGGGAGATTTTAAAGCTTGTGAAGCCCACATTGATACCATTGGGCTGCAGGGTTCCCAAGCAGAATATGAGTTGCTGTTCCTGCGACCTTCAGGTGGCATCATTGTGGCACCGCAGGAGGCCCATGATGGACATGTCGTCTGAGGAATGGGAGGGGGAGTTAAAATGGTTTGCGACTGGCAGGTGCAGTTGTTTATTGAGAACCAAGTGGAGGTGTTCTGCAAAGTGGTCCCCAAGCCTCCACTTGGTTTCCCCAATGTAGAGGATGCCACACCGGGTACAGTGGATACAGTGTACTACATTGGCAGATGTGCAGGTGAACATCTGCTTAATATGGAGAGTCATCTTGGGGCCTGGGATGGGGGTGAGGGAGGAGGTGTGGGGGCAAGTGTAGCACTTCCTGCGGTGCAGGGGAAGGTGCTGGGTGTGGTGGGGTTGGAGGGGAGTGTGGAGTGGACAAGGGAGTCACTGAGAGAGTGGTCCCTCTGGAAGGCGGACAAGGTTGGGGATGGAAAAATGTCTTGGGTGGTGGGGTCGGATTGTAGATGGTGGAAGTGTCAGAGGATGATGTGTTGTATCCGGAGGTTGGTGGGGTGGTATGTGAGGACGAGGGGGATTCCCTTAGGGTGGTTATTGCGGGGGCGGGATGTGAGGGATGTGTTGCAGAAAATGCGGGAGACATGGTCGAGGGTGTTTTCGACCACTGCCGGGGGGGAGGTTGCGTTCCTTGAAGAATGTGGAAATCTGGGATGTGCGGGAGTGGAATGCCTCATCGTGGGAGCAGATGCAGCGGAGGCGAAGGAATTGGGAATAGGGGATGGAATTTTTGCAGGGGAGTAGGTGGGAGGAGGTGTATTCTCCGTAGCTATGGGAGTCAGTGGGCCTGAAGTGGACATCAGTGTCTAGCTGGTCGCCTGAGATGGAGACAGAGAGGTCCATGAAGGTGAGGGATGTGTTGGAGATAGCCCAGGTGAACTTGAGGTTGGGGTGGAAGGTGTTTGTGAACTGTTCAAGCTCCTCTTGGGAGCAAGAGGCAGCGCCGATACAGTCAACAATGTAACGGAGCAAGAGGTGGGGTTTCGGGCCAATGTAGATGCGGAAGAGGGACTGTTCCACGTAACCTACAAAGAGGCAGGCATAGCCTGGGCCCATGCAGGTACCCATGGCCACCCCCTTTGTCTGTAGGAAGTGGGAGGAATCAAAAGAGAAGTTGTTGAGGGTGAGGGTGAGTTCGGCTCGGCAGATGAGGGTGCCGGTGGAGGGGGACTGGTCGGGCCTGCGGGACAGGAAAGAGCGGAGGCATTTAAGGCCATCTACATGAGGAATGCATGTGTATCGGGACGGCTTTGCAGAACACCTCCGCTCGGTTCGCAATAAACAACTGCACCTGCCATTCGCGAACCATTTTAACTCCCCCTCCCATTCCCTAGATGACATGTCCATCATGGGCCTCCTGCAGTGCCACAATGACGCCACCCGAAGGTTGCAGAAACAGCAACTCATATTCCGCTTGGGAATCCTGCAGCCCAATGATATTAATGTGGATTTCACAAGCTTTAAAATCTCCCCCTCCCCCACTGCATCCCAAAACCAGCCCAGCTCGTCCCCGCCCACCTATCCTATTCCTCCTCTCACCTATCCCCTCCTCCCACCTCAAGCCGTACCTCCACACTTTATTATCTTGGAGCAAACCAGGAACCTGGTTGGCATGGACCAAAGGGCCTATTTCCATGCTGTATGAATTTTCAACTTTTTGACTCTAAAAATTTTTCCCACTTCTTCCACTGTCCAGAGTTTAACGTTTCATTCTCCACTGTGACATAAAATTGACAGCAACAAACAGACTATTAATTGCATCACAGAATGATACAGCGCAGAAGAGATCCTTTGGCCTCTTAAGTATGTACCATCAAAACTACTACCTACACTCATCCCACTTCGTGCACTAGGCCCATAGCCTTGAATATTATGATTCTTCAAATGCTCCTTCAGGTACTTTTCTAAAGGTTATGAGGTTTCCTGCCTCCAACTACCTTCCCAGTCAGTGTATTCCAAACACCCGACACCCCCTGTGTGGGAAAAGGTTTTCTTCAAATCCCCTGTCAACCTTCTGCCTTTCACTTTTCTATTATGCCCCCTTGCTACTGACTCTTCAACTAAGCTGCTTTCTATCCACTCTGCCCATTCCTTTGGTAATCTTCTTCACCTGTATCAGGCAACTCCGCAAATTTCTCTACTCTGAAAAACACAACCCAAGCTTCATTGTTGAAATGCTCCATCCCAGGCAACATCCTGGTGAATCTCCTCTACAGCCCCTCCAGTGCAATCACATCCCTCCTAGAAGGATGTGACCAGAATTACACACAATACTCCAGCTGTGGCTTAACCAAAGCTCAGCATTTCTCCAACATGACTTCCTTGCTTTTATAATCTATGCTATGAGGCTAGTATCCTGTACACCTTAATGACCCTATTAACCTGACCTGCCCCCTTCAGAGATCTGTGGACAAGCTCCTCGAAATCTCTCTGAACGTCCGAGTATCTTGCCATTCATCACGTACTTGTTTGTTGTTCTATTTGGGACATCTAGTCCGTAATGGTGCAAGTTTTCCACACAGGCCTGCTCCACTCTACATCATCAAGATTTATCAGCCTATTCATTTTGCATTTTTTGGGATAACACAGTATGGAGCTAGAGGAACACAGCAGGCCATGCAGCTTCAGTGGAGCAGGAAAACTGACATTTTGTGTTGACACCCTTCTTCAGAAATGTCTCAATCAGAAATGTCAGCTTTCCTGCTCTTGCGAAGCTGCCTGGCCTGCTGTGTTCCTCCAGATCCACACTGTGTTATCTCTTTTTTCTGAAGAAAAGTCCCAACCCAAAACGTCAGCTTTTGTGCTCCTCTGATGCTGCCTGACCTGCTGTGTTCATCCAGCTTCACACTGTGTCATCTCAGACTCCAGCATCAAGAGTTCTTACTCGATAGCAAAGTGTGGAGCTGGATGAACACAGCAGGCCAAGCAGCATCTCAGGAGCACAAAAGCTGACGTTTCGGGCCTAGACCCTTCATCAGCTCCTGAGCTTTTGTGCTCCTGAGATGCTGCTGTGTCCATCCAGCTCCACACCTTGTTCTCTCGGAGTCTCCAGCGTCTGCAGTCCCCACTATCTCTGATCACAGTTCTTGCTATCCCATTTGATTCCTTGGCTGTTTTCTCCCTCACGCACTTAACTCCCTTCTGAATGCACCTACACAGTTGCTTTATGGTATAAGCCTCGCACTTCAGTCATCTTCAGGCTAATACTGATCCTCCAAACTGCTTGATGGACTTATGAATGAATATTACGAAGTATCTTATACTTATGAGCATGTTTTCCCTACCTGCCCACTTGTGAAGCATTAGCAAATGGAACTATTTTCATGCACCTATCTTATGTAATTTTTAATCAACCTATTCAGAGATGTTATAACACAATGATTGCAAATGAAAAATACTTTTGAAACAGTCTTTTCTGAAATTAGTAAGAGTATAATAACCCTAGAGGGTTCTTGTGATGTGGTGGTAATGCTTCTATCTCTGATCAGGAGGCCTGGATGCGAGTTCTACCAGAGGTGTACACACATTGATAGAAAATAAGTATAGCAATACCTAACTTCTCTTGCTTGTTAAAAACAATCCATTTTTCCATTTTGTAATTTTGCCATTGCACATAGAAAGAATCGTAAGTTCCTGGGGAGTGTTGCTGAACAAAGAGATCTTGGGATGTAGTTTCAAAATTCCTTGAAAGTGGAGTCCAAGCAGATAGGATAGTAAAGAAGGGATCTGGTATGCTTGCCTTCATTGGTCAGTGCATTATATTTTAGAGTTAGGATGTCCTGTTGTAGCAGTACAGGACATTTTTTAGGTCATTTTGGAATACTTCATTCAATTCTTTTCGCCCTGCTATAGAAAAGATGTTGTGAAACTGGGAAAGTTTCCAGAAACATGTACAAGGATGTTGCAGGATTGGAGGGTTTGAGCTAGAGGGAGAATTGAATAGGCTGGGCCTGTTTTCCCTAGGGCCTCAAAGGGGAAGGAGTGACCTTAAAGAAGTTTATAAAATCATGAGGGGCGTGGATAGGGTGAATAGTCAAGGTCTTTTCCCAAGATCTGGGGAGTCCAAAACTAGAGGGTATAGGTTTAAAGTGAGAGGCAATAGATTTAAAAGGGACCTGAGGAACATTGTTTTCATATGGAGGGTGGTATATGCATGGAATAAGCTGCCAGAGGAGGTGGTGGAGCCTGGTACATATTGAACATTTAAAAGGCATCTGGATATGTAAATGAATAGGAAGCGTTCAGAGGGATATAGGCCAAATGCTGGAACATGGGACTAGAGTAATGTGGAATATTTACTTGGCATGGACGAGTTGAGCCAAAAGGTCGGTTTCCGTGCTGGACATGTCAATGACTCTATGACTGCCAGTTTTGCTTCATATCATCTTTCATTTCAGCTGGAGCTGGGAGAGGACAAGCTGCAGTTATGTTGGCTTACCTATGTATTAGCAGTGTTCTGCTTCGATTTAGTTTATTTCAGATGCTTTTAGCAGCTTTCACAGTTCTGAATGCTCCTGTGTCGCTTTGTCAGTTGCTGTGCTTTTACTCATGTTCAATCTCTGCTTCACTTCTGAAACCACCTTCTGAGCGCAATTGCCAGCAGCCTGGCCAGGATATGTTGCCTTTTGAAGTGGTCATAAGGTGCCTGCTCTGTGTGCCGCATGAGAGAGGTTCTCTGTCTGCGGAAAACCAGGAAAGACTTTTGCACATGATTACATTTCAATACAAACATTGGTGGCCTAGTGTAATCATGTTCATTTCTTATCAGACATTTTGAAAGTTAAAATATCTCTGAGGTTATAACATTGCATCAAAGCAAATTCCAGCTTTGAACTCTGGCTCTTTATTGCACTCAGCCCTATTTTATGACCCTTGGCCAGATATACATGTGCTGAGGATGTTGTTTCCATTAAAGCCCAGTGGCTTTATCTGTGGGGGAGAAAAAAACATGATAACTGACTAATGCAAAAAAACTTTCTGTTTATCTGAACTATCAATGCCCCTCTCCCACAATGAACTGAACTGCTTTCACAGATCCCAATCAGAGCTTTCACTTAAAAGTACAACAAAGCTAATCAAGGGTATTGAAAATCCTTAGACCCTTTCCAGCTCCTTTGTGAGCCAATGCTGTTAACTGTTCTTTCTCGTCACATCATAGAGTCATACAGCACAGAAAACAACCTTTGCCCACTGAGTCTGCACTGATAATAACTACCAATGAAGGCATGCTAATCCTAATTTGTTGCACTTGTCCCATATCCTTGAACATATGATATTTCAAGTGCTCACCTATCTGTTTTTTGAAGGTTATAAGGCTTTCAGCTTGCTCTACCTTTCCAGGCAGTGCATTCTGGATTCCCACCATCCTCTGAGTGAGAAAGTTTTTTCCGCAACTCGCCTCTGAATCTCCTGGCCCTTACGCTAAATCTGTGATAGACCCCTCAACCAATAGGAACAGCTGTTTTCTATTCACTCTGTCAATAACCCTCATAATCTTATACACCTCAATCACATTCCCCCCTCAGGCTCTCCTGCTCAAAAGAAATCAACCCAAGTCTGTCTAGTCTCTCCTTATAGCTTAATTTCCCCATCCCAGGCAACATCCTGGGTAGGCTCCTCTCAACCCCCTCTAGTGCTATCGCATCCTTCCTGTGGCGAGATGACTAGAACTGTGCACAGTACTCCAGCTGTTGCCTAACCAGTGCTCTGTACAGCTCCAACATTACCTCCTTGATCTTATTTTCAATGCCAATTTTTAAAAAACTCCTTGCTTTGCTCTCTATACTCCCATTAATGTTAATGCTGGAATGCTATTTTTTTTAACCAGCTCTTTCTATTTGTCCTGTAACCTTTAATAACCCATGCACATATACATCCAGGCCACTGTGCTTCTACACAACCTTCAGAATAGTATCCTTTTTATAATACCGTCCCCAGGTCCTTTACACTGAAGTATATCACCCTACCCTTCTCTATGTTGAAATTCAGCTGCCACATTTTTGGTATTTTAATCAGACCTACTTGGTCTGGAGCAAACAGCTGCTGGGCTGGTTCAATCTTTCCTCTTATTAATATGCCAGCTTCAGGTTCTGAGGGGCAAAATTATCCCTGTTCCTCTCTGTGGAGTCCCTCTCTCTCCTCCAAACTTACCACTGACCTGCAGGACAGGGGCTGTCATATTAATCTGAAGGAGGATCCCACCAGTCCGGGATCATTTGTCTCTGGATCAAGTAGGTCAGCTTAAAATCCCAAAAAAAGGGTGGCTTTTGGTGACGTTCTGCAAGGTAAGTGATCTCAGAGAGTTGGGTAAGAGCACAGGTATGCTGTTCACACATTTCAGGGGCTTTGCTGGAATCCCTCACAGAGAATTGTGAACCTGTTGGTTTTAGGGTTTTACGGGACACGTCTGTTGCATAAAATCCTGACAGCCATGCTTATGGTGTGGAGCTCACAGCAACAGAAGCTGTGCCCCCTCCGCCATTCGCATTGTGCTGACTGCCTTGCTTTCCCTGATGCAGCTCCAATGAAGCACCAGAGTCTGATAACCTCCAGTTCCTATGGAAACTGTTACAGTAACAATGGTAACACTGCCTCAGAGTTTATTTTATTCAAATGAATCAATTCAACAAAGAGCCAACATCAGGGGCTGTGGGGAGGTGGAGAATGTATTGGTGTTCCAGATTGAACTTCCCTTTAAAAAGACCTCACAGCTCTTTCATCCCTACCTCCCCCTCCATTACTTGGCCAAGGCCAGTGAGTGACTGTGTCACCAATCGTGGTTGGTATATTGTGCACAGAAAGATCCCATGAGCTGCAACAATACCAAAGGTACAGGGTATTGAAGCAGGGTGTGGGGATAGAAAAAAAATGTAAGAAAGGCACTATCACAGTTATCATAGGGCACTCCAATATTAGAATTATCTTTCTTGTCACATACACTCCAATGCGTACAGTGAAAAGGTTACAAGTTGCCACTTACAATGCCATTTTAGGTACAGAGGTACTTAGGCACAGATTCTTAAGCAGAAATTCTTGTGGAAAAATAAATTAAAGAAGTAAAGAAATAAAAAGTTTGGAAGAACCGTGCTTCCAACCTAGTCCATGCTACCACTTAGCCTCTAACCCACAACGGGCTTTGACTCAAGGTGGAACCTGACTTCACTTTGAGGCTCTTGAGGTCAGGAGGCTGCTCTGGAATCACCTTGAGGCCAAAGGTTCATGCTCAGGCTGTGCCGGGCTGAAAGACCGCCAACACCGGGTGGAGGGATCGCTATGCTTGGCCACCAAGAAACCATCACACCAGCACTGACAGAGCACCACACCAGGCTCAGAGACCACTGGGCTGGGTTGACAGGATGCCATGCCAAGCTGAGAGATCACCCCACTGGGCTGGCAGGCCACCAAGTCAGGTCTGAGTCTGCACTCAGGCAGAGAATTCGAGTTGAGGTGTTCAGGTCATTGCCAAAAAGAAAAGAGAGAAAAAAACACAAAAGATAAAGGAAAAGAGAAAGAAAAGGAAAGAATTGGACAGAGCAGAAGAGCTCTGCCTGAAGAGTTCTATCCTGCCAACATCTTACTCACAGGAATACGCAAGTGTACTGGGAAAATTGAGGTTAGCAGCAGATCTCAAGGAAAGGAACTCATGAAATATCTATGAGACGGTTGTTTTGGAGCACAGCCCATTAGGGAGCAGGCAATTCTGGATTTGGTGATGTGTTATGAGGCAGATTTGGTTAAGGAGTTTAACTGCGGAAATCCCTGTGGACAGTGTGTTCACCCTGAAGTCTGTGGGCGAGAAGCTGGAATCATATATAAAGGTATTGCAATTGAGTGAAGATAAGCACAAAGACATGAGGGAGGAGCTGGTCAGAATTGATCGGAAGGGCAGCCTAGCAGGGAAGACCTTGGCGCAGCAATGGCTGCAGTTTCCGAGAGTAATTTGAGAGACAGAGCAGAAATTCATTCGGAGGAAGAACACATAGAACATAGAACATAGAAGAAACAACTAAAGAGAGGACAAGGGAACCATGGCTGACAGGGGAAGTAAAGAAGAAACAGTAGAAGTAGATGTAAAAGAGAAATCACATAATGTGTTAAAGATTACTGGGAAGCTAGACAATAAGCTGGATCTTCAGTGCTCTGCGTTCTTTCTCTTTCTTCTCTTTTTCTTCAACTTTCAACTTTAAACTTACTTAGAGGGGAGTGGAGGGAGCAACTCCTGGACTAGAGGCCATCGCAGGGCAGTCCCAGAATAGGCCAGCCCAGGGAGGTGAGTCCCAGACCAGAGACCAGTGCAGGAGGTGAGTCCCAGGCCAGAGACCAGCATGCGGAGGGGAGTCCCAGACCAGAGACCAGCATGGGGAGGGGGCTCCCAGGCTGGTGGCCAGCATGGGGAGGGAAGTCTCAGGCTGGAGGCCAGTACAGGAGGTGAGTCCCAGACTGGAAGCCAGGGAGGGGAGGCGTGTCCCAGACCAGAGGTCAGCACGGGGAGGAGATTCCCAGACTGGAGGCCAGCACGGGGAGGAGAGTCCCAGACTTGAAGCTGGTACAGGAGGTGAGTCCCAGACTGGAGTTCAGTGCAGGAGGTGAGTCCCAGACTGGAGGCCAACACGGGGAGGTGAGTCCTGGACCAGAGGCTGGTGCAGGGAAGCGAGTCCTGGAGGCAGGTGTAAGACCAGAAGCCCTAGCATGGAAGCAAGGCCCTTGGGGTCAGGAGGTGAAGCCTTGAGTTTTGAAGCCAAATGTTGTCTGGAGACTTGGTCTGGGGCAGTCTGGAGGCTGGCTACTGGGTGCTGGTACAGACTGGGGTGAAAAAGACAGTAATTTTTTCCTATTTATCCTTATGCGGGACTTTTATTTTATATTCTTTCAATTTTGTAACAAATATTTAAACATTTGTGTCTAAGTATCTGTATCTAAGATGGTGTCGTAAGTGGTGACATTTCAGACTATTGACTGCACTCATTCGAGAGCATGTGACAATTAAGTTAATTCTAAATCTAATCCTCAAGATTGGCAAACCTTTAAAAATCACCAAATGACAACTAAAAAAGCACTAAGAGGGAAGAAGATGAAATGTGAGAGAAAGTGGCAATGATCCTGCAGCCGGTGACAGTGAGGGCATTACCTCACTTCATTAATGTGTTCTCTTTTTGTGTACTTAGTAGATAGACATCAAAGAAATTGGATAACACTAATACATTAATTTATTCGTGGCTTGAGAAGTTGATTATGGTGCTGCATAGTTGGACAACTTGTACATATATCTAAATGGTAGGTTCCTCTGATCAAACTGTGACTAAATCTGCACCACATGATGCAAACACCATTTGCTCTCTAGTAGTATAAAGAAAAATCTTAACTGTAGCCATTCAAAATAAACACAGAAACACTGAAGAAACTCAGCAGGTCTGGCAGGATCTGTGGAAGACGAAATAGAGTTAATGTTTCAAGTCTGACATTACTTTTCTTCAGAACTATTTGAAGGTGTATTAATCCATTTGTTGACGCATGCATTTACATTGTCCAGTTGTGCCCTTAAGGTGATGGATCCCTTATAGTCCTTTACAGCCAATTAACTAGTTTTGAAGTGAAAGTAATGTTGTGACATGGGAAACACAGCTTCTAATTTTGTGCTCAGCAATGAGATAGGCTGATTTTGTGATGTTAATCCATATTGGCAAGGCCGCAGGGGAATAATTCCCCTCTGATAAATGGTGTCGTGGGATTTTTTTTTATCTTTACCTCAGGGGGCAGACAGGAACTTCGTTGTGAGAGAGACAGTGTATTATCCCTTTAGCACAGTAGATCATTTATTTTTCCTTTCAAGAATAGGAATTGAGCCCACAACCTGTGAGTCAGAGATAAGCAATCTCCCAAATGAGTCACCAGTTCAACAGAGAACATATTCAAACAACCTTCACTTAAATGTGCAGGTGCATGTGGGCAAAGTGCAAAAGTTATATCGGAAATCCCACATCAATCTGACATTATATCCTATAGAATCTGCAAAGTCTATTCACAAAGGGTCAGGCTAGAATGTAGTGAATCCTAAAGCTTGACAGTATCTCTGTTAGTGGTTTAGTCACAATTAGACTATATTTACAATCCACAGAAACAAGCTCCTTGAACAACGGTAGACAAACAGGAGGCTGGAAAAACACAGCAAGCCAGGCAGCTTCTGGAGGAGGAAACGTCATTATTTCAAGTATTCCCCATCTTCAGGACTGGATGTGGGGGTAGGGGGAGTTACAGATAAAGGGTAGCGGGTTGATGGTAGCAGCATGGTAGTGATAGGTAGACCCCATTAGTAGGTGCATCCTGGTTGGTCGATGAGAGGGATAAATCCAGTTGGTAAGACAGGATCCGAGGAAGATCATGTGGTTGTAGGAGCAGGTTTATTTGGAACTGACTGAGAGAGAAAGAATATTTCATGTCGGGATCATCGGCTCTCAAGTTGTGAGTTAGTTGCTCACCTGAACACACAGGGGCTTGATAGGAATGAGTTGAACACCTGAGCAGTAGAGATTGATAGATTTTTGCTTTTTAAGTGTGTGAAATAAAATGAAACAACGACAGTTAAATGGGCTTGAGACACAGGCCAGCCACAATTTCTTGGTTGGTGGAGGAGGTTCAAGGGGGCTGAATTGTTTCCTTCTGTTCCTTTGTGAGGATTTAAGCCACTTTCTGAAAACTCCTACTTTCTACACTCCTCCATCAATCAGAAGTTTGATGAGCTGTCGTGAAACTATTATTGCAGAAACCCTGGCAATGTCAAGGGGTAACAGAAATTACTGTAGAAACACAACAGGTCTAGCAATGTCTGTAGACAGAAAGCAGAGCACACATTTCAGGTCCAACAAAGCTGCTTCTCTCCATAGATGGTGTCAGACCTTCTGAGATCTTCCAGCAACTTCTGTTTTAATTACAGATTTCTATTTCTTTAATATCATAGAACTAGGTTTGAATCCCACCATGGAAGATGTTGGACTTTGAATTCATTAAAAACAAATCTGGAATGAACAGTCTAATGATGACTGTGTCAACAATTTTGTCAATTGTCATTAAAATTCCATCCCGTTCACTAATGTCCTTTAGGGAAGGGAACTGTTGTCATTGCCTGATCTCCAGACTTACCACAATGACGTTGACTCTTAACAAGCCTCTGGGCAATTAGAGATGAACAATAAATGCCGGCCCAACTAGTGTGAGCCAAATCTTGTGACTGAATAAAACAAGGGCTAAGGAATGGCAAATTTAATGCATCGACAAGGAGGAAGTACCTCTTTCAAAGCGCCATGATTCTATTGGAGGCAGACTGGAGTAGACCCTGGAACAGGAGGAGTTAGATTTTTATTTAATAATGGATTGAAGGGTCATGGGGAAGGAGTAAGGAAGTGAAGATGAGGCCAGGATGAGGTCAGCCATTGTTGTATTGCATCGTACAGCAGGCTCAAGGGGCTGAACTACCGACTCTTGCTTGGACCACGAGATATAGGAGCAGAATTAGTCTATTTGGCCCATTGAGCCTGCTCTGACATTCGATCAGGCTGATATGTTTCTCAACACCGTTCTTCTGCCTTCTCCGCATAATCATTGATCTCCATACTAATCAAGAACTAGTCTATCTCTATCTTAAGTACACTTAATGACATGGCCTCCATGGTAATGAGTTCCACAGATTCACCACCCTCTGGCTGAAGAAATTCCTCTTCATCTCGTCACTTGCTCAGAAAATAGCCTACATCCCTGTCCTTCACACAAAATGAATGACCTCACACTTTGACACATTATATTCCATCTGTCACTTCTTTGTCCTTTCACCTAGCATGTGTGGGTAACCATGGTGCTGTTGGGAAGGAAGTTCTAGGATTTTGACCCTGTAACAGGGCAGGAAGGGAGGTGTGGATCTAAGACAGGATGGTGCATAGCTGGAGGGGAGCTTGTATGTGCCATTGCTCCCATGCATTTGTTTGTGTTGTCCTCGAATGGTAGAGCTCACGCACTTCAGGGTGCTGTCGAAGGAGACTTAGTGAGTTACTGCAGTACATCTTATAGATGGCACACTTCGCTGTAAATAATGGGGGATTCAGCAATAATGATGATATTCAATGTTTACATTATGATGTTTACATTAACGAGTCATTGAGAACCTTCTCTCTAGTCTGAGATGAAGTTGCTCACACTTGCTGTGATGTAAATCCTCCTTACTTTACCCACTTCTTTCCAAGTATGCTTCATTTGTAAGGTCATTAGTAAGATACTTGACCACAGGCACTTCACAAACAAACCTAATCCTGTCTGAATTCACAGTTATTTGCTTTCAAAGCAGATCCAAGAGAATAAGCCCATGAACACACTGCTATTCCTTCATTGTTGCTGGGTCAAAAATTTGTAACTCCCTCCTTATCTACCTACACTGAATGGTTACAACTGGGCAAGAAGGTAATTCACCATCACCTTCCCTAAGGCAGCTACAGACAGGCAATATAATTCTAGCCCTGACTGTCACACTCACACCTATAAGTCAATAAGAAATGAAAGGAACGCATTTCCCATCCTTGTCGCATATATTCATTCATGGATATACGCCCATACCCCATTCCAGAGAAAATAATCAGGTCTGACACTCCCATTGAAGGGAAGTCAAATTTTCTTTGTTGATTTTCCTGCCAATCGCAATGGGAAGTCTGATTACATTCAAAATGCTTTAGATGTGCAAATTGTTATTATTACCCTGATGGAGATGTTGTGCTTAGAATACAACCTTAAACCCTTTAGCCCTCTCAGAAGGATCTGAAGGATGCCATTCTTCTGTTCAAAGAAGAGCAGGGGAGTGCTTCCTGCTGTCTTAGTCAATATTTATTCACCGACAAATATTACAAAGACAGTTGATCTGGTCAATATCTCTGTTCTGTTTGTGGTAAATTGTTGTCTGCAAATTGGTTGTCATGTTTTCTATATTACAACAAAATCTACATTTCAAAAGAACTTTGTCAACTATCAGTTGATTTGTAACATATTGAGACCACTGTATAAATGCAATTTTTCAAAATGATGCTTAAAATTCTTTGCATTCACAAAGAACTGTAAGTAATGAATCAACACATCATGTGCAGTGCAGAACTCCTTGAAGTTCAATGGCCGTTGAAAGATACACTTAATGCCTGTCTGCACATGGAGCCATCTGGCTAACATCAGTTGTAGTCTGCAGGGTTCATCATACAACAGCAAACCTGGGCTGACGTTATGTTGGGAACAAGGGTTGTCCCTGTTATGGATACTCAAATAGAGTATTATCATGGATTTAGGTAGTATTCCAGTATTAAGTAATATCAGATTACGCAAATCAAAAAAAATCTGCAGAATTAATCACATTTTATGTGCAGTCAAACAAAATCAGCACCTCACCAGGCGGTAGGTTTCCTGTCTTTTTTATGCATGTGGATGTACAGGCTCTGCTTGGCTTAGTGTCCTCGAAGAAACCACTCTATGGTCTCACTAGATGATGCTTTTTGATTGAAGAAGAAGTAGTTTATTGCATGTTAACAACAAGTTACAGGTTCTATTGACATGATAGATGTTGTTACAGAGACCATAAGCAAGTTCTGGATGCTTTGTCTTACTCCTTCAAAACCCTAAACTATTTGGTCCACAAGTCCATCTGTCATAAACATCAAGGCTGTTGCTTAATGCAGTCTGCTGTTTACCCCATTTAGGCCCTTACACTCTTACACAACATCATCTCCCAAGCATCTTTTTAAACTTTATTAAAGTTAAACAATGGTTTATAATTTCATTGACCACAATAACTTCTCCCCCATCTCTGACTTCACAATAACTCAAGCAGTCTGGAAGTTTCACTATTCTCCCAGAATGCATTCACTTCAGATTTGTATAAGCCTGGTAGATCACTAGGTTGAAGAATTCAATTTGATTCATTTCCTGACAATGTGAGATCTGGAAGTCCATTACACAGGAGCACTTTAATCTCAAGAGCTAGCAGACACTGTTTTTCTCATTGAAAAGTCAATTTCTTTTTTGCAGCATTCTGACCTGTTTGACATTGTTTTCGCGAGAGTTGTATGCACCGCACATTAAATGGCGTCGGCAGATTTTTATCTCAAACTTCCAGTAAATCCGTGCCTAAGTACGTAAACTTTTTAATTCAAGCTGATTGGCTTGTTGCTGTCTTCCACTCTCAAGTCGTTGGTGAAACCAACACATTCACTTCCTTAATTTTGCTATTTGAGGATTGCTTCTTGCTTGGCAAGACCTCTGTCATTGTGGAAGTCTTCCTGAGACAAATTTGCAGTTTGGACTTGTCACTGCCGAGTCAATCTTCTATGTGTTGCATTCATTCTGGCTTTGCAAAGTCCCCAGGCCTGCATCCTCAGTTAAATTGAAGGATCTTGATTTTCCTCACTGTAGCTATGCCTCATGAAACTGTTCCCTATGACAGTGACGTCTGATCTAAGCTCTAAGCATTTTGCTTACTTTTCACTTCCCCAGCCTGTAATATTGTGGCATTTTAAAGTAATTTTCACAGGCCCACCCAGGAACATCAAATTTATTCAGGGAACCTCCAATATCTGTTTTCTCTCTGGATGAAACTCAACGCAGGGCTACCTACAGACCACTGCTATTATATAAAACAGTTAATACCTGAAAGGGTTAAAAGACATCTCATGACATGCTCCACTTATAAGGATGCAAGTAAAGGGCTGATCCTCAGAGATCTTCCATAAGTTTGTGTATGTTCAATGAGTTTCCATGTATCACTAGAAAGTGTACACTGCTGTGGGTGATTGTTTTTCTTGTTGCCAGCATGTTTAGAACCTAGAACATTACAGCACAGTACAGGCCCTTTGGCCCTTGATGTTGTGCCGACCTGTCATACCCATCTCAAGCCCATCTAACCTACACTATTCCATGTACGTCCATATGCTTATCCAATGACGACTTAAATGTACCTAAAGGTGGCGAATCTACTACCGTTGCAGGCAAAGCGTTCCATTCCCTTACTACTCTCTGAATAAAGAAACTACCTCTGACATCTGTCCTATATCTTTCACCCCTCAATTTAAAGCTATGCCCCCTCGTGCTCGCCATCACCATCCTAGGAAAAAGGATCTCCCTATCCACCCTATCTAACCCTCTGATTATTTTATATGTTTCAATTAAGTCACCTCTCAACCTTCTTCTTTCTAACGAAAACAGCCTCAAGTCCCTCAGCCTTTCCTCGTAAGACCTTCCCTCCATACCAGGCAACATCCTAGTAAATCTCCTCTGCACCCTTTCTAAAGCTTCCACATCCTTCTTATAATGCGGTGACCAGAACTGTACGCAATACCCCAAGTGCGGCTGCACCAGAGTTTTGTACAGCTGCAGCATAACCTCTTGGTTCCGGAACTCGATCCCTCTATTAATAAAAGCTAAAACACTGTATGCCTTCTTAACAGCCCTGTCAACCTGGGTGGCAACTTTCAAGCATCTGTGTACGTGGACACCGAGATCTCTCTGCTCATCTACACTACCAAGGATTTTACCATTAGCCCTGTACTTTGCCTTCCGGTTACCCCTACCAAATTGCATCACCTCACACTTGTCTGCATTAAATTCCGTTTGCCACCTCTCAGCCCAGCTCTGCAGCTTATCTATGTCTCTCTGCAACTTACAGCATCCTTCGTCATTATCCACAACTCCACCGACCTTGGTGTCGCCTGCAAATTTACTAACCCATGCTTCTACGCCCTCATCCAGGTCATTTATAAAAATGACAAACAGCAGTGGACCCAACACCGACCCTTGCAGTACACCACTAGTAACTGGCCTCCAGGATGAACATTTTCCATCAACTACCACCCTCTGTCTACTTTCAGCAAGCCAGTTTCCGATCCAAACTGCTGTATCCCCCACAATCCCATTCCTCCGCGTTTTGTACAACTGTGGGGGACCTTATCGAACGCCTTGCTGAAATTCATATACACCACATCAACCGGTTTACTCTCATCTACCTGTTTGGTACCTGTTGTTTAAGAAGTAATGTGTACTCGATTTTAATTTGTGGCTCATTCATGCAAGGGGCATCGTAGATTTTAGACCAAATTCTGAGTAATATATAATAAAGCTAATATTGTTCACCAAGGTTGAGCTTAAATTCTGCCCAAGAATTTATATAGGTGTCCTTCCCAGTATGGTATCAGTAGCTTAGTGAAAAGGTGACAGTGAGTTCACCTATGGCATTCCAAACGGTTCAGTGGACACCAACATATACAAGATTGCAGCAAAGATGAGTGTCTGAAGATTTGATTTGCATGTATTTAAAAACCACACAGTTTTTGTCATCTGGTTGCTTTGGAGTAACTAACAGGTGAAATGTTACAGGAATCTGAGTGTCATGGGTTATAGTGAGATTTATGGTACACTTGGACTGTGTCCCACACCTCAGAAAGGACATACTGGCGCTGGAGTGTGTCCAGGGGAGATTCACACGGATGATCCCTGGAATGGTAGGTTTAACATATGATGAACGGCTAAGGATCCTGGGATTGTATTCATTAGAGTTTAGAAAGTTGAGGGGAGATCTAATAGAAACTTACAAGATAATGTATGGCTTAGAAAAGGTGGACGCTGGGAAGTTGTTTCCATCAGGGGGCGAGACTAGGACCCATGGGCACAGCCTTAGAATTAGAGGGGGTAAATTTAAAATGGAAATGAGGAGACATTTCTTCAGCCAGAGAGTGGTGGGCTTGTGGAATTCATTGCCACGGAGTGCAGTGGAGGCTGGGACAATAGATTCCTTCAAGGCAGAGATCGATAAATACTTGACCTCACAAGGAATCAAGGGCTACAGGGAAAGTGCAGGGAAGTGGAGCTGAAATGCCCATCAGCCATGATTTAAATGGCAGAGTGGGCTTGATGGGCTGAATAGCCTTACTTCCACTCCTATGTCTTATGGTCTTATGGACGAAAAGTCCATCAGAACCTATTTTGATATCAGGAGCATCTGGTTCCATGTTTCCATGTTTTACGCTCCTCACAAACTTGGCAGTGGTAAGTTGCCAATCAAGGAGGATTATTGCTTGTAAATGCCATGCTGATACCCCAAATCAGCTCATTAATATTCAGTTAGGTATCATAACAAACAAGTTAGATTTCAAGCAAAGCTGACATGGAAATCAAAGAGGATTCAGGTTACTGCTTATTCCAAAGGATTTCCATGGTAGATAGCAGGCACCAGTATCTCAGGGTGTGCTGTAAGAATACCAGCCACATGCGCCATATTTTGTGGGCATTGGCATCTGACATGTGCCAGCCTCTAAGAACTCTAATGGCACACCTCCGATCCACTGATTCTGCACTTCAATTTTGCACCTCAAAGCACAAGACAGTTGCTATGGTCATGCTGCAGCAAGGACATTTGTATCTCAGGGGCGTGCGCAGAGCTCATAAAATGTACCGGGCTGCATCTTTTGCTTTTCAATTGTTCTCTCATCACTTACTCACTCTGAGCCTCTGTGGATGCACACAGCGGGTGACATGTTGGCTCAGTGGTCAGCACTGTTGTCTCACAGAGCCAGGGGCTCGAGTTTGATTCTACCCTCAGGCGGCTGTCTGTGTGGAGTTTGCACATTCTCCCCATGTCTGCATGGGTTTCCTCTGGGTGCTCCGGTTTCCTCCCACAATCCAAAGACGTGCAGGCTTGGTGGACTGGCCATGCTTAATTGCTCGAAATGTTCAGAGATGTGTAGATAAGGTGGATTATAAGGGGATAGGTCTGGGTGGGATGATCTGAGGGTTGGTGTGGACTTGTTAGGCCGAAGGGCCTGTTTCCACACTGCACGGATTCTATGAGCAAGCCTTGCCTTGCCTTTTTGCACCTTGCCCCTCAGCTAAAGAAAACAGGCTCGAGTGCTACTGTATTGCCTAGCCACTTAACACAGACACAAAGTCAGGAAACTTGTCATGGGTGTCATCAGGACTTAGCTAAGGCAAGGGAGATAGCCTTCAATCAGAAGGGCCCGAAACAGTAAGTCAAGGGAACCTTGCAATGTCCTCTGTTACACTTAGCTCTGATTTGGAAAATGTCTCAGTGAACTGGAAAGGAAGCCTCAGGGAAGTGTGGAAAAGAACTGTGAGAACTAAGTTGGAACCTCCAGAGAGCTGGCTAGAAACCTCTAGAGAACTGAGTAACAACGTTGAGATAACTGCATAGGAGTCCTCAGATGGCCCCCTGTGGGACAATCCTGATCTACAGAGTGAGGCACAGATGTTCACAGATTTATCCTTCTACTTTTGGCAGAGATTTTTTAATCTGTTGAATTTTGCAACATTTCCCTTTTTCTCCAGTTGAAACCCACACTGGCAGAATAGGAAGCCAAGTGAGTAACCAGCTTCACTGAAGCTGAAGGAAATATATCACTCACAGTTTCACTTTTGAAGTGAATCTGTTGAGCTTCGAGAAAAACGGAAAGCAAGTTCTTGGAAACTTATCAAAAAGATGCTGCCTGTATTGTTTCACCCAGTGCACTGCTGAAGATGAGAGCTTTAACATTAGCTCTTATATGTCAGAATGGAAGAGTTACAGCTCCATGACAATGAGAAGGTGGTAATTTATGTCTAATCTCACAGCAGGGATGAGTTGTGTTTGGGTTAAATGATGTGGTGAGATAGGGTGAGGAAGCAGTGACTGGCTTTACTGAGTATAACGATAGACAGGCAATAGTAAGAAAGGATATCTTAGCTGGTCCCTACAGAGCCATAATCCAATTCTCTTAGAATGTCATAGTGTTATAGAGTCACAGAGACTTACAGCATGGCCCAAACCTTCCAACCAAGTTTCCAAAACTAAACTAGTCCCTTTTGCCAGTGTTTGGCCCATATCCCTTCTAAATCTTTCTGATTCACATATCTGTCCAAATGTCTTTTAAATGTTGTACCTTTATCTGCATCTATCACTTCCGTGGGCACTTCATTCCACATACCATCTACCCTCTGTGTGAAAAAGTTACCCCTCAGGTCCCTTGAAATTCCTTTTCATGGATATGCAAGTAGACAGTCTTTACCCAGTGTGAATGTACAGCAACAATGTGATCATTTCCAAAACCTATTCTGTAGATGCACAATAGCTACCATCATTTTAACTACAATTCCAACAGCTTTAATTGAGTGGACGTTAGTAACATCAGTAGAATCGGACCAATGACTGTAGTTCATTCTTTGGTGTGAGTAAGAGCAAAATCCTACAATTTCCCTTTGACCTTTGCTCAGCAACACCTTCCCCATCTTGCATCTCTTTTCATAACAACTATAGAACCATTGTTTTCACACAGAGGGTAGATGGTATGTGGAATGAAGTGCCCACGGAAGTGATAGTTGCAGGTAAATGTCCGACATTTAAAAGGCATTTGGACAGATATGTGAATCAGAAAGATTTTTGCAGCCCCCTTCAATTCCAACGAAGTCATTTTCAATTCAAAACATTAACTTTGAGCTGAATCACAAAATTCTTTGGCCCCATTATGTCAGGGCCGAAGGGCCTGTACTGTGCTGTAATGTTCTATGTTCTATGTTCTAGGTTTCCATTGTGAAGCTTAACAAGATCTTGTGCCATATCTTAACAAACTTGTCTTACTTACTAACTATTGCCTCTCATGGCGACCTCCCCAATGAACTATTGCCCCATTCTGCCACTTTCAGCACTAGAACATCTCTCTACTGCTGGGATATGTTGTCATTGACCTGTATCCCTGATGCCAGTGCCATCTTTAAAAGCCCATTGTACTCCTTGGCAAGCACTGTCAGTCAAGAACTGAACAGTTCCTGGCATTATCCCTGGCAGAAAGGTGGAAATTGGCATCCTGTTTTGTGGCCAGGGGCCTGCACGTGGACAGGGTAATGCAGCGGCATGGCATCCTTTTCCCCCAGGGCCAACAGGGGAGGCCACAATTTCAGACCATGCCAGCCTGCTCCAAAGTTGCCCTGGATCAGTTAGGTCTCAACTGCCTGGTGGAATACCCAGCGCTGTAGGAAAAAGGTCAATGACCTTCTCCATTCTGCCAGCATAAGTACCACTGTCTTCCCACAGAACGCCTACAGCGTAGAAGCTGACAATTTAGCCTGACAAGCCCACACCGACCCTCTGAAGGGCATCCCACCTGGAACCACTCCCATACCCTGTAGCCCTACATTCTTCCCATGGCTAATCCATGTAGCCTGTGCATCACTGGACACAACGGGCAATCTATAGTGACCAATCCACCCGACCTGCACTTCTTTGGGCTGTGGGAGGAAACCGGAGCAAACCCACACAGACATGGGGAGAAAATGCAAACTCCGTGCAGTCATCTGGGGCAGGGATTGAAACCAGATCCCTAGCGCTGTGAGGCAGCAGTGCTAACTACTGAGCCACCATGCCACCCAATGCCTCACCCTCACTCTGTCACTGCTACACCCTATTGCCTGCAATTCCTTCCTTCACTCATTGCCTCCATCCCAATTCCTGATGTGACTAATCTATACGCTTCCCTGTGCTGTGTACTCATTAACCTGGAACTTCCCCATCTACATCAAAAATAACATTCCATGTTCATCTCACTCATTACCTGCCTCTCTCTCATTTCTGGAGGAAAATAACCTCCAATAGGATAGAAGCAGTCAAGATGGGTGGTGGGTTCCTAACAACCGTCCCCTTATCCCTAATGTGGAGAGAATCCTCACTCTAACAGCCTGGAGTGACTACCTGGCAGTTTTCAAGCTCCAAGATTGCTATTGGAGGCTGCCCTTGATTTATTGAGTTAGGACCCCTTGGGTCTCCCCAGAATTCTTGTCAGCCCAGCCCATGTTCAGAATCCTATAACATTCTGCCCAATGTTTCTCTCACCACAGATGCTAAGGAGTTACCAGCTCCTTCTGTTTTTATTCCGATTTCCAAAATCTACAATTCCTTTTAATTGTTTCAAACTTGAATATCTGATAGTTTCATACAGGTATTTCTGCTATAACACATGTTTCATTAACACAAATTGGCTGTAATGCGATTGATGAATAGTGGGTGCTGTTCTGTTAATGCAAGCTTCCTATTGTTAGTATAGCAATTTTCAATAACGATTTCCCTATAACGCGATTTTCTATAGCGCAGTTTTCTATAGCACGAGGCCACACAAAAATACAACTATTGTGAACAGAAGAATTATGTTTTGAGGAAGGATCATCAGACCTTCACAGATGCTGCTTGGCCTGCTGAACTTTTCCAGCAACTTTGTTTTTGTACCTGTATTAGGGCAGGAGATCAGTGAAACATGTGGAGGAACCCTGCACCAGCCAGCAACTTGATCAAATGCTTGCTAACACTGAGACCTCCAGATGCTTTAAATGTAGGAAAATGATCAATCTGCTCTGATCATCTCAAGGAAATGTCTTGGGCCTTAGCTTTCACAGGGACTGTACTGAAATAAGATGATTACAATTGTTGTGGAGGTACATCCTTGAGAAAATGTGACAATTAGTGATGTATTTTAAAAGTGAAATATAAGCAACAGTTCAGATAGATATCAACCTATTGACTAAAGGATCAGACGGATGCATGAACAGCAGGAGGCCATTCACCCTTTGAACCTTGATGCCGGGAGCCCAAAGAACACCAGCTGCAGTTATTGGCTTATACAGGGAGAACAGTCAAGTCTCATAATCTCACAAATTACTTTATTGGTGTATTAAGCAGGACATGTGTTGCTTAATTTTTTAATTGCAGAACTAGACCTTATATATTTTCCCACAAACTGAACTAGGACCTACTTGTACACCCGTTAGAGTCCTCTGTTGCTCCTCAAGAGTCAAAGAATATAAAAGCTTTAATACCCAAATAGGATAGTTGCTACTGCTGCTGACGAGGGCTGAGGTTGGCCAGGCGCTGCACTTGACGTCGTCAACATGTCCTTGATGTAGGGTCTGCTTCTGTGATGGTTGGCCTTCGGAGTTTTCGCTGGCCGCATGCCCCAAGGGTTTTCCTTTTAGTCTTTCTCGTATCTCTCTTAAGCCATGCTGTCTTCTTCCTGTTGGCACAGCCTAATTCACTTATTCCATGCCTTTATCTTACTGGCCCTGGCCTACTGACTCAGGTAGCATTATCTTACGTCACCTTATTGTCGAATTTAGTTAATTCATACCTGTTTAAATTGACTCAAACTACCACTTGGGCTTAGGTCATTTTTAGTTTACAGGATGTTTCCTTCTTCGTGTCAGCACCTTCACATTCAGCACTTCCTGTTAGAGGTGTACGTGGCTGATACTCTTCTCTCTCTCTTTATCTTTCGGCAGCCTTTGGCCAACATCTCCCCAGGCAGCGATGTCAGCAACATGTATCTTTCTCTCTCTATCTCTTTGCAGCCTCTGGCTAACAAACCTACTTTGTTATAGAGATGAATGGAACTGCAGATGCTGGAGAATCTAAGATAACAAAGTGTGAAGCTGGATGAGCACAGCAGGCCAAGCAGCATCTTAGGAGCACAAAAGCTGACGTTTCTGGCCTAGACCCTTCATCAGAGGAGACCCTCTGACGAAGGGTCCAGGCCCAAAACGTCAGCTTTTGTGCTCCTAAGATGTTGCTTGGCCTGCTGTGTTTATCCAGCTTCACACTTAGTTATCTACTTTGCTATAGATGTTGGTCATTTGTAGCCTAATTCCAGGTTCACTCAGTCCTCATTTTCTACAAGTGAAAGGGATACGGGCTGCCCATGGGCAAATATGAAAATGATAATATTGCTCCAAGTTTGCTGATGACACCACCGTAGTGGGACAGACATCTAACAATGATGACTCAAAATACAGAAGGGAAATAGAGGGCTTGGTGATATGGTGCATTGAGAACAACCTCTCTCTCAACATTTGCAAATCCTGGAACTGATCACTGACTTCAGAAAGTAGGGAGGAGAACATGTCCCCATCTACATCAACAGAACTGAGGTTGAGAGGTGGAGAGTGTCAAGCTCCTTGGAGTGATTATAACTGACAACCTGTCCCAGACTTCCTACATAGGTGCAATGGTTAAGAAGGCGCAACAACGTCTCTTCTTCCTCAGGCACCTCAGGACATTTGGCATGTCCAGAAGGTCCCTCACCAACTTCTAAAGATTCACCACTGAAAGCATACTGTCCCAGTACATAATGGCCTGGAATGGCAACTGCTCTGCCCAGGATTGAAAGAAACTACAGACAGTGGTGCGCACAGCCCAGACCATCATGAAAGCCAACCTTCCATCCAGTTACACAGCTCACTGCCGCAGCAAGGCTGCCAATATCATCAAAGTCCCATCGCACCCCGGTAATGATCTCCTACAGCCTCTTCCATCAAGCAGAAGACACAGAAGCCTGAACACATGCACTTACAGGATCAGAAACAGCTTCCTGGCCATTACCAGACTGATGAATGGACTTTCTAGCCTCAAATAACGCTGATCTTGCCAACATTGATCTAGCCTAGTGCACACCCTGTACAATGTAACCTGTATGCCTCTGTTTAAGTCTTTTTATAACCTCTGATCTCTACATCCTTGCTTACAATGATCTGCCTGTATGGCTCATAGACAAAGCTTTTCACTTTACTTCAATATGTGACGATAAATCAATGAATCAAAGACTGCCGTATTTACTGCTGCAAACCGAACAAGACAAATTTCAAGATGAAGGCTGGGTTTGAACTGCAAGATCATAGAATCTCTATCGTGTGGAAGCAGGCCATTCAGCCCTTTGATTTCACACCAATCCTCAAAAGGCCACTCCACCCTATCCTTGTAACCCAGCATTTCCAATGGCTAATCCACCTAGCCTGCAAACTCTAGGCAATTTGGCATGACCAATCCACCTAACCTGCACACCTTTGTACTATGGGAGGAAACTGGAGCACCCGGAGTAAACCTGAGAATGTACAAACTCCATACCTGACACTGGAATTGAAGATAATAAAGTGTGAAGCTGGATGAACACAGCAGGCCAAGCAGCATCTCAGGAGCACAAAAGCTGACGTTTCGGGCCTAGACCCTTCATCAGGGAGGGGGAATGGGGTGAGGGTTCTGGAATAAATAGGGAGAGAGGGGAAGGCGGACTGAAGATGGAGGGAAAAGAAGATAGGTGGAGAGGAGAGTATAGGTGGAGAGGTAGGGAGGGGATAGGTCAGTCCAGGGTAGACGGGCAGGTCAAGGAGGTGGGATGAGGTTAGCAGGTAGGAAATGGAGGTGCGGCTTGGGGTGGGAGGAAGGGATGGGTGAGACGAAGAACAGGTTAGGGAGGCAGAGACAGGTTGGACTGGTTTTGGGATGCAGCGGGGGGAGGGGAAGAGCTGGGCTGGTTGTGTGATGCAGTGGGGGGAGGGGACGAATTGGGCTGAACTTTGGTCCTTGTTGATGTGAGGCCATTTGGTAACCACTGAGCACCATGCCACCTGCAGGTAGCAAGTCAGCAGATGATGAGAAATGAGTGTACGTACTTTGGACAGCAACCCACAATGAATCTCAGTTGAAAAATGTTCAACAGTTTACTTATGGACAGAGTTCCAAATTCTAGTTTCCCTTTGCATGAAGTAATGCTTCAAGATATCGCCCTGACTGGTCTAAGTTTGGAGTGTTGGGGGTTTCGGTGGAGGGGGAGGAGGGGAGCGGAGAGGTAATGAAATTGATTGACTGTCTAGATGGTAGACAAGAATCTGTATAAATGAGGCAGACTGTGCCAAGAATTTTAAGTACAAAATGTGCCAGCCAGTGGTAACCAACTGATTTAGAAAGAGGAGGGTGAATAAACAGATAGTTTGCACTAATCACTGGGGGTAGGAGCTGGTAAAAGGCCAAATGCTGAATCTAGCCAAGTTCGATTTATTCATCTGGGATGAGTCCAAAACTGGCCTTTACTCAGTCCATTGTTAAAATTTAGTAACAAAATAAGCACAAACAAAGCATAGATTATTTTGGCCCAAGACTGGAATATTCCATTTGCTGAATGGTTTTGGACGGATCCTTTCTTTGCGTGGCTTGCCAGCTGGATTTTTTTAATGTTAATGTTTTTCCTTTAAGCTATGTTTTACACCAACTTAGCTATTCTGCCATTTCATCAGTGATTCTACTGACACCTCTCATCTACAATCTCTCTCTACCCAAACCTCCCACAGCTTTGTCATTTGTCAAACCCTCTCTGGACGTTTTTTTTCTACCTCCCATCCTGTTCCTGCTCCTGTTCCTTTCTCCTGAGTTCTACAAGCACTCAGTTCTCTCTGGATCCTTTCTATCTTG